>NW_027362761.1:390446352-391893019 GCF_046119375.1 Phyllobates terribilis
TTTACCCAGTAATGACTACTAATGGCCAGTACTATACTCCTTCAGGAAGTGAACAGGCTTTACCCATGTTCCCTGTCACAACCTAACCCTTTCACCTAACACTCCCATCGTGAGCCCAGCTATTCTCCCACCTGGATCATCCCCAGCACCGACCCTTTCCACTGTCACTTCCACTGGCAACTCAGCCGCACGTCCACACAAGTTACTTCAAGCAGCGACCTCTCCTCCCAACACTTCCGCTACAACAGCACTCTACTTAACTCTATTCCCAGTACCTCACAGTCTCTCTCGCAGCCGAGCGCACACCTGTATGGAACGGTGGCCACTGAATCAAGGAGGGACTCAATCTGGGGGGGGACACCAACATCACAGGAAGCACAAAGGGGAGGGAATGTTGGCAACTCATTCTTGAAAAAGAACTTCCTGAGGGACGCTTGTTAGTGGTGGGTAAGGGTGACATAACAACAATGGAAACGGACGCTATTGTTAATGCTGCCAACCCTCGGTTAGAGCACAACGGAGGTGTGGCTAGAGCTATAGTGGAAGCAGGAGGGGCGACTATTCAAACTGATAGTCAAATCATTGTTGAGTCGCGTGGTCAGATAGCTGTTGGGGACATAGCGGTGACTAAATCTGGCAATCTTCCTTGCAGAATGATCATACACGCTGTGATCCCTACTTTTGACCCTACGCGCCGCAATAACTCGTATCTTAGAGTATGCAAATATTAGTGACCAGATTGAGACCTTGACAATTCCTGCCATTGGTGTTGGCATCTTCGGGTTCCCTGTTCATGCGTGTGCAAGGGAGATTGTTGGAATTATAATGAACAAGTGTAGCCCCCCCAAGCATTTGCTGCCTCTCTGAAATTAGGTTAATTAGTAATGAGGACAGGACTGGTAAAGCTTTTAAGACTGCCTGAATCACCTGGACTCCACCCCATGATATAGGAGCTGCCCAAATAGAGCCCCTCATTCCAGCACTGTTACCTCCTCCTGCTCCTCATACACAAGTAATTACACCTGTACTTCCAGTGCCATCTCTACTCTAGCCTCAGGTGCCACCACCAACCGTGCCAATGCCCACGTCTGAGGAGCCCACCCTTTATGTCAAGTTTACACCCCAGCAAGCTGCTACTCTGCTGAACCAACTCCCAGATCCAGAAAAACAGCCGATGCCTTTCTATGGAAGCATGCTTCAAATCCAAAGGAATTACTCAACCACATGGCAAGATCTAATTTCCCTGGCAAATCTTAAAGCAGGCGATGCATTTTGGCCTGTTATGGACACTGCATTTAATGATGCCTCACTTGTCAGTGACACCACATGGGACTCTGGTGTTCAGTTCTGCCAACAACTTAAGACATGGGCCTCGGATAAATTGGCTGATCAGTCAACATCTTTCAAGGACGTCACGCAAGAACCAGGGGAATCGGTGGAGAGATATCATGCTCGTCTAACTCAAATGTTTAATGACCTTGGCTTCAGTAACCAAATAAAAGTTCAACGGACACTGCTCATTTCCTCTTTTGTTGCGGGCATTCGGGAAGCTCTGAGGAAGCAATTTCAAGCAATTAGACCTGAATATGCTACAATGAATCCTAAGGATGTCTTAACGATAGCTAAGGGATTTGAAAACACACTCCCTGAGAAATCTATGACAACCTCAATCAAAAAGGCCCATATTCTATGGACTGATGTGCAACACCAAACCCAGAAACCTCCATCATCTCGTACCAAAGATGTCTGTTTCAATTGTGGTATTCTGATCTGGGTCACCAAAGACGGGATTGTAGGGCCCCTCTTCAAGGACGCAGATTCAGAAACCACAATGAGGATAATCGCAGATTCAACTATCCTCGACGCAATGACCAATACTACGAACGACCACCACAAGCTCGGATACATCCAGATACCAATCACACCGCTGCTCTGATGGATCTAAATATCCGATAGGACAAGGGCAAGCCCATGTCCACTACTTTGGCTTCTATATCTGGTCCAATAGCCAAAGTGAGTATCAACGTTCAAGGCAAACCCTTACCGTTCCTTGTGGACACTGGTGCAGCCAGAAGTGTTATCAGATTACAGGACCGGCCTTTTCCCGATCTGATATCCTCTGAAGCCGTGACATGCGTGGGAGTAGATGGCAAGCCTACTTCTAACAAGCTCACCCGCAAAATGCAAGTTGGAGCATACGAAGATGTGTTTATGCATCTTGTGGTGTCCCCCACTTGTCCTAATAACCTTCTGGGAGCAGACCTTCTTCAAAAGTTAAGAGCGACCATCGCCTATTCATCAGATGGTCTCACCATCACTGACCCACTTGATCCGAGTGAAGAGTGTCAACTTCAAGCCTCACCTCTGCTCATGATGATGGACGAAGCTGCTAACACCACCTCAAGTGTTCCGCCAGAAGTGATATCACAGGTCCCATCTACTCTATGGTCTACTGGCCCTGAATATATTGGACGTCTTGCTGTACCTCCGGTATGGGTCATTCTTAAACCTGGAGCTCAACTCCCTAGGGTGCCCCAATACCCACTCAAATCTGTCCAGGAAGAGTCTTTGGGCACTCAAATCAAGGCTCTCCTGGAAAATGGGGCACTAGTCAAATGTAACTCTCTCTGTAACACACCCTTGTTCCCAGTAAAGAAGATGACATTAAAAGGAGAAGCCCCGACGTACCGTATGGTTCAAGATCTCCAAGCTGTTAATGCGGCAACTGTACTAGAAAGTCCCATTGTGCCCAATCCACATACATTGTTGTTAGAAATACCATCAGATGCAAAACGTTTCACTGTCATCGATCTGGCCAATGCTTTCTTTAGCGTACCACTACATCCAGAAGATTGGTACCTGTTTGCCTTCACTTACAGAGGATCACAATACACCTGGACGGTCTTACCACAAGGAGCACAGAACTCACCAAGTCATTTCTCTCAGGCCCTTGCCTCTTGTTTACGGCCGTGGAGAGAGACTAACCATCAAGTTGTCCTTCTTCAGTATGTGGATGATCTCCTACTATGTTGTCCGGATCAGGCGACAGCTGAAGAGTTGAGTCTCAGTCTTCTCCTTCATCTTGCACAACAAAACTGCAAGGTGTCCCTCAACAAAATTCAGTGGTGTCAGCCCAAAGTTGTGTTTTTAGGCCACTGTCTCTCTCCAAACCTGAAACATCTAACGGGTGAAAGGAAGCTTGCTATTGAGACCATTCCTCTACCAAAAGGACCTAAGCAATT
Organism: Phyllobates terribilis; assembly: GCF_046119375.1. Lineage (NCBI taxonomy): Eukaryota > Metazoa > Chordata > Amphibia > Anura > Dendrobatidae > Phyllobates > Phyllobates terribilis. Next base: position 390,449,595 of record NW_027362761.1, read on the forward strand.
ACAAGCTTTCTTAGGACTTATTACATATTGTCGCCAATGGATTCCAGATGCCTCAAAGCTGATGCAACCGTTGTACGATGACCTCAAGACGTCAGCTTTTCCACTACGTCCCAAATCCGTGGAAGCCTTCTACGCTCTTAAACAGGCCATACAGTCTGCACCAGCCCTTGGAATCCCAAATTATCAACTACCTTTTTACTTGTTTGTAAGTGAAGTGGCAGGACATGCTTCCGGAGTCCTAGCACAGAAACATGGGGGAAGAACAAGACCCATCGGCTATTACTCTGCCCGCCTGGACTCGGTGTCTCAAGCTTCCCCGACTTGTCTCAGAGCCGTACATGCTGCACATATGCTTCTGGACAAAACTTCTGATATCTTCTTAGGACATCCGGTTCTCTTAATGGCTCCACACGATATAAAAGCTATTCTTGACCAAACTCAACCTAAACACCTGTCGCTGCAGCGTCATATGAGACTCTAATGTTCCCTCTTGATTCCGGATAATGTCACTCTTGTCCGCTGCAACATCCTCAACCCGTCCACGCTACTTCCTCTTTCCAAGGGGGATATGGATGATGATACTGATGCTGTCGGTGAAGACGCCTTTACACACTCAGGGGATCATGATTGTCTCGAACAGATGCAGGAAGAAGCAGCCTCCAAGAGAAATGTGTCTGAAGACCCACTCCCGCATGCTGACCTGACGTTCTTCACCGATGGTTCCAGATTTGCAGATGAAACAGGAAGATTACACATGACCAGGTCATCTCAGCCGGATCTCTACCACCACACATGTCTGCCCAAGAAGCGGAACTTAAGGCTTTGACAGTGGCCTGTCAGGAAGTGGTGGAGAAGATGGTCAACATCTACACAGATTCAAGATATGCTTTCGGAGTGGCTCATGACTTCGGCATTATCTGGGCAGCCAGAGGATACCTCACATCCAGTGGAACTCCTGTAAAGCATGCTGCTGCCATACAAGAACTTGTGGGCGCTCTAGATCTACCTTCGGAGGTTGCGGTGATCAAGATCAAAGCTCACGGGAGATTGGATTCTCTAGAAGCAAGAGGGAACTTCTTTGCTGACAAAACAGCAAAAACTTATGCTGTGGATTCATTTAGGAAAGAGAAAGCAGTGGTGTACGTGTCTCAAGACACTGAAGGAGGGCCTCAAAGCCCTCTTATGAAGTTTATCCATTTACATCAAGACAAGACACCGGATGATGAAAATAAGTTGTGGCAAGAAGCAGGAGCTACAAAGAATGAAGATGGAGTCTGGAGGAAGAACAAAAAGATCTGTCTACCTCGTAATCTGTACCCCTCGGTGACAGAATGGGCACACGGTATCACCCATAGAGGCAAGAATCAGATGAATGACTTGATTTGGAAGACTTATATGGCACCTGGAATTGCTACTGTCACCCAAAAATATTGCAAGTCCTGCTTTGTGTGTGCAACATGCAATCCAGCACCGCCTCAGAAAGTTACTCAGAAACATTTGGCTAAACCACTCTATCCCTTTCAAAGTGTTATGCACACGCCCGGGCTAAGCGGCGTGTGCGTGTGATTGGTAGTGATTCCACTGGACCGTGCCGGAGAGTGAATGCCTGGAGGGGCGTGACTAAGTATTCACCCGATCCGACCAGGGTCGCACGACGGCATACGACGCCAGTGCACCAAGGAGGAACCGAGCAGAGGGACCAGGTGCTACTCCAGGACAGACCCCGGACACGGCTGTTGACCCACACAGGGGAATACAGGAACAGGCTGGTAGGCTGGCACACAGACTGGTGGGTATAGGCAGGCACGACTGGTATGCAGGCAGGCGGGTATGCAGGCAGGGGGGTAAAGGCAAGCACAGCTAGAGTGCAGACAGGGAGGCACTAGCAGGTAGGAACACAGGCGGGATAGGACCCAGTACACACCGGGACTCAGGAACAATACAGGCAGAGGGTTACAAGCAAGCACAGCTAGAGTGCAGACAAGGCTGAGCAGGGAGGACAGGGCTCTGTTCACACGGAACAGACAGGAAGGGAAAGACAGAGCCAGATACTCACACAGTACTTGCAGAGACAACAAGCAGGAGTTAGGTACGAGTTCAGACTCTGCAGAAAAAGGAAGGGAACGGACATAGAGGTAAAACAGGTAAAGGACAGGAGAGAGTTCAGACTGGAACTGAGTGTACGGAGGAGACCGACACTGCAGAGGGATACAGGAGCGGGTCTGGGAATACGGCCCCCAGAGAGGCGGAACGAACAGGCAAGGAGCGTGTTCAGACAGGACAGACCAGACGCAGGAGCGGGTCTAGGAAATCGGCCACTAGAAGGCGGAACGAACAGGCAAGGAGCGTGTTCAGACAGGACAGACCAGACACAGGAGCAGGTCTAGGAAATCGGCCACTAGAAGGCGAGAGGAACAGGCTAGGAGCGTGTTCAGACACGGGAGCTGATACCGCAAAGCAGGAGACATACAGGACTCAGTTCAGACACGGGAGCTGATACCGCAAAGCAGGAGACATACAGGACACAGTTCAGACACGGGAGCTGATACCGCAAAGCAGGAGACATACAGGACTCAGTTCAGACACGGGAACTGAAACAAAAAGCAGGAGACAAGAGACGGGACCTGGCACCTTCAGAGTGCAAGCACACACTGAAGGAAACACTATGCTCAGGCAGGGATAGAAGGGAGCTGCTGAGCTATATACCAAGTGACAGACAGCAATAGGCTGAGGACGCACAAGGGGTGTGACCCACAGCAGGTACAAAAGGCAGGAAGTGATCGGGCGCCGCCCTTAAGCAGCAGAAACAGACACAAACAGACAGCATGGAGGGAAGCCAGAGAGACATTCTGGACAGGAGATCAAGTGCGCCCTCTTGCACAGTGGGAGATGGACCACCATGCAAGGACGCCGCCAGGTATGTTACACAAAGAATTCAAATCGATCATATTCAAATGCCAAAAGTAGGGAAGTACGAGTATGTACTGGTAGTGACTGACATGTTCTCGGGATGGCCAGTAGCCTATCCAGTAACCAACATGACTGCAGGAGTGACTGTTAAGAGACTGATGACTGAGGTAGTGTGCCGATATGGAATCCCAGAGGTAAATGAGAGTGACCAAGGACCCGCATTCATTGCAGCACTGACTAAGGAACTATGGACATTGGTAGGGGCCGATTTGGGTTTACATACTCTGTATCACCCCCAGAGCAGTGGTAAAGTAGAATGGCTAAATGGCACCTTGAAAAACAAAATACTGAAAGCCAGTCAGGAGGTCAAACTACCTTGGACAGACATTTTGCCCATTGCCTTATATTCAGTCAGAAACACTCCGAGGGGACCCACTAAACTCACACCATATGAGATTCTTTTTGGGGGGCCTCCAAGGCTGGGTCAATATTTTCCACAACAGCTAGCCTTAGGAAGTGATACTCTTGTAAATTATGTTATTGCCCTTACTAAAGAATTGTCAGAAACACATGCATGAGTTTTATCATCCATTCCAGATCCAGATTTCAGTGAAGGTACTCACACTTTCCAACCTGGTGACTACGTGCTGGTAAAGAAGTTCACCGGAAAGACATCCCTGGAGTTGAGATTTGAGGGTCCTTACCAAGTGCTCCTGAACACTCCTACTTCAGTCAAACTTGAAGGAAGACCGACGTGGATACACGCCTCCCACTGCAAGAAGTTCGTGCATCCATCAGAACCATCTACATAATGTTGCATATCCTTTACTTTGTGTATTGTGCCATTCTACACTCATTTGTAGGAACACAACAGGTCGCAATCACCCAAGCAAGGGGGTTGATCACGTTCTGGTATAACACCACAGCATATGTTGCTTCTTTCAAATTTGATTATTGTGATGTAGTACAGTGTAATACTCAATGGGTCTCCTCACCCTCCGCAATGAGTCAACCGGCACAGCTGAGATCAGGGCAACAATATATATGTGTTACGGGAGATGGATGGGGACAAAATTGTAGTTCATGGAGGGCAGTCGGGTGGAAGACTGGTGATGATTGGGGGTATAGACCAAACACAGCCTTAAATAAACAAGATCCACAGGGTAAATCACTAATCACTAGGATGACTCTTTCTCGTACAAAAGTTCTTATGTAGTGTTGAGCCACCCCCGTAGTGTTCGGGTTCGGTTCGGTTCGTCGAACACCGGCATGTTCGCCGAAGGGTTCGTCGAACAGTTCGTCGAACACTGTTGAACACCGTTAAAACCAATGGCAGGCAAACAAAAACACATAGAAACACATAGAAAACACCTTCAATGGTGTCCAAAAGCTGACAAACTGCTCAGAAGATACAACTAACACATGGAAAAGTGACAAGTACTTATAGTCATGCGAAAAGAAAAGAGGTGGAGGAGTAAAAGGAGGAGGAGACACAGATATAGGTACGTCATGCCCTTCTAAAATCAAGAAAGGCTGGAGTAAAAACTACTTGACAAGGCAATCAGGCGGGTCAAGAAGTTGGGAAGGGGCATCCTAATGGCCAAAACAGACATTGAGGGGGCGTTCCGGTTACTTACTACCTGTGCCTCCAAATAGTGTCCGCCTATTGGGCTGCTTCTGGGAAGGAGCATACTATATAGATCGCTGTTTGCCCATGGGGTGCTCCATATCCTGCTCACTATTTGAGGCGTTTAGTTCCTTCCTCGAATGGGCCGTCATGGACGTTTCTAAGGGGGCACATATTATCCATTACCTCGATGACTTCTTATGCCTGGGCCCAAAAGATTCGCCACAGTGTGAATACACGCAGTAGTCCACCTGTGAGAAGGAGAGAGCTGGAGGGAGAGCGGACACCACAGAGCCGAGGGGTTAGATGGAGAACGGAAGAAGGAAAGAGGGCGAGGGAGGTAAGGGAGTATGGTGGAAGGCCGACCTGAGCTCCCCCACGTTCCTACTGGGAGGGGAACAGCCCTGGGAAGAAAAGCCGCTTGCGCATCCCTTTGAGATTACAGGCGCGAGCGGGCAGAAGGACTACGCTGGAGTGCGAAGCCGACACGGCCAGGCCGTTCCTGCCCGTGCGACCTCCGTGTCGCCGGGTTTGTGCGAGAGCCGCGGTGGACCCTGACGGCCAGCCCCCCTCTCCCAATACTGGTGCCTGTCCGCTGGTGGGTCAAGACCCCCCGCGGTGGAGGCAGGTCTAAGCTCTGTAATTTAAATTGGCTCTGTAATTTGAATGAGTACACTTTAAATCCTTTTACAAGGATCTATTTGAGGGCAAGTCTGGTGCCAGCAGACGCGGTAATTCCAGCTAAAGTAGCGTCCACTAAAGCTGCTGCAGTTAAAAAGCTTTTATAAGAATCGAGCTTGGCGGTCCGCCACAAGGCGTGCTACCGCCAGTCCCAGCCCCTTTGCCTTGGGGCTGGGACTGCTCTTGACTGAGTGTCCCGGGGGCCCGAAGCGTTTCCTTTGAAAAAATTAAGTGTCCAAAGCACAGGTGGTGTAGCTTGCTTAACAACTGGGCTACTCCGCTGACTAGCAGACACTGCTACTAGGCCCAAAGTATTGCCTGGGCTAGATGCAGTTAAAAATTTGTAATTAGATCTACAGGTGGTGTAGCTTGCTTAACAGCTGGGCTACTCCGCTGACTAGCAGACACTGCTACTAGGCCCAAAGTATTGCCTGGGCTATATGCAGTTAAAAATTGTTATTAGATACAAAGGCGGTGTAGCTTGCTTCAGATGGGCTACTCCACTGACTATGAGACATTGCTACTAGCCCAAAATGATTGGCTGGGTTAGATGCAGTAAAAAATTGTTATTAGATACACAGGCGGTGTAGCTTTCTTCACAGCTGGGCTACTACGCTAACTAGCAGACACTGAAGCTTTGGAACAGACCTCTGATTCCCAGGCTATAGTATGAGTAAACAGCTCTGCAGACTCAACCATCTGTGTTACCCCAAGCCATAGTGTATGTAGTTTCTTACGGTTAAAAGGGGGGGGGGAGAGCGACCCGACCCACCTGCAATTGACGATGCCAACGTCATGTAAAACACAGCAAGAGGACTCCAAAAAGAGTCTCCATTTTTTCCAAAAATTGTGGCACAGACACCACTTAAGTGGCATCAATTGTCCCAGAGTTGCTTAAAATGGTTGGTGAGGTGATTTTCCAAAATCCTCAAGCTTTTAGTCTCCCCAGGATGACACAGGGGTAGAAAAGTCCTTTCGGATCCATGATTTGTTCATCTTTATGAACGTGAGTCTGTCTACATTCTCAGTGGACAGCCGCGTGCGCTTATCCGTCAGCACACCACCAGCAGCGCTGAACACACGTTCAGAGAGAATGCTGGCTGCGGGGCACGACAAGATCTCCAAGGCATGAGTGGCGAGCTCAGGCCATTTTTCCAGATTGGAAGCCCAAAATGAGCAAGGGTTCAGTGACACAGTCATGGCTTTGATGTTCACTTGGAGATACTCCTGTACCATCCTCTCTAGGCGTTGTCTATGTGTCAAACTTCTTGTCTCCTGTGGCCTTGCAAAGGATGGTCTAAAAAATTGGTGAAACGATTCCACAAAATTGCTGTTACCAGCAGATACGGTGTTACTGTTACGGTTTCAGTGATGAAGACTCGACAGTCCCACGGTTGGCAAGTTAGAACTGTGAGATTCACTATGTGCACCACTGGTGTTTTGTGGAAAAGCAGATGTAAGATTCTGTAACAGCCTCTGCTGAAACTCCTGCATGCGTGAATCACTTTCTATGGCAGGAATTATTTCGGCAAATTTACTTTTGTACCGGGGATCTAACAGTGTGGCAACCCAGTAGTCGGGATTACTTCGAATTCTGACAATCCAAGGGTCATGTTGCAGGTAGTGCAGCAAGAAGGCACTCATGTGTCTTGCGCATCCAGGAGGACCAAGTCCTTGTTGTGTTGGTGGCGAGGTAAGAATCATGCTTCCTTCCTCTGCCCTCTCCCCCCAACCTCGCACAACAGAAATGTGATCAAGGTCTCCCTCATCTGATGAGTCTTCCATGCCCATCGCCAGTTCGTCCTCCACTTCTTCCTCGGCTCCTGCACCTTCCTCAACAGTATGGCTGCTACCATGCGCCCTCGTTAATCCATCTACCCCACCCTCCCATGCCTGCCGCCTTGGTGCTGCCGACCGTCTGGATCTTGGAGATGTTATTCCTTCCGCATACGACTCCTCCTGTACTTCCTCCCCCTCCTCTTGTCCCACCACCTGTCTCCGAATACTGTTTAAAGTGTGCTCCAGCATGTAAATGACCGGAATAGTCATGCTGATAATGGCATCGTCAGCACTAAACATCTTCGTCGCCATTTCAAAACTGTGCAGAAGGGTGCATAGGTCCCTGATCTGAGACCACTACTGCAGCGTGATTTGCCCCACCTTTGGATCTCGTTGTCCCAGGCTATACGTCATAACGTATTGCACCAGAGCTCGTCGTTGCTGCCACAGTCGCTGCAACATGTGCAGAGTTGAATTCCATCGTGTCGGCACATCACATTTCAGCCGGTGAAATGGCAGGCCCAACGACTTCTGTAGAGATGTAAGTCATTGAGCTGCGGGATGTGAACGGCGGAAGTGAGCACACAGCGACCGCGCCCTCTGCAGAAGGCCATCTAGTCCGGGATAGTGGGCTAAAAATTGCTGGACAACCAGGTTCAACACCTGAGCCATACAAGGCACGTGTGTGACATTGCCCCGGCGAAGGGCCGCACCCAGGTTTGCAGCATTGTCGCACATGGCCTTCCCTGGCTACAGGTTCAGTGGAGACAACCATTCATGAAACTCGGTCTCCAGAGCTGACCACAACTCCTCAGCTGTGTGACTCACATTTCCCAGACGTTTCAAAGTGAACACCGCCTGATGCCGTCGAGCCCTGCTGCCAGCATAGTAAGGAGGTGTGCAGGATTCCTTCTGCGCAGTTAGAACGCAGGTGGCATTACCAGACAGGCTTTGGGTGCAGGTGGAGGACCGAGAGGAGGTTGAGGAGGCAGAAGCAGTGGAGGAACTTCTAGATAAAGAGGATTGACGCAAAACTCGTGGGGAAGGCAAGACTTGGACAGCAGCCCCTTGTCCTGCTGTCACCATAGTTACCCAGTGCCCAGTCAGCGACATGTAACGCCCCTGTCCATGCCTACTCGTCCAAGTGTCTGTGGTGAAATGCACCCTGTCACACACAGAGTTTCTCAAGAAAGCGGTGATGTTGTGTGCGACATGCTGGTGTAGCGCAGGCACAGCTTTCTTTGAGAAGTAGTGGCAACTGGGCATGTGGTACTGGGGCACTGCGACGGACATAAGGTCTCGAAAATCCTCTGTGTCCACCAGGCGGAAAGGCAGCATTTCTGTAGCCAACAGCTTGCAGATGGTGAAATTCAACCTCTTAGCTTTGTCATGGCTAGGAGGAAATGGTCTTTTACTTGTCCAAATCTGAGGGACCGAGGGCTGGCTATTGTGCTTAGACGGGGTTGAGAAGGGTGTCCCCGGCAAACTGCCGGTCTGTGAGGAAAATGCAGGCGGACATGTTATGTTGCCTTGATCCAAAGGTGGTGCTCTCGATGTCAGAGAGCGCTCAACACCAGCAGGTGTTTCCACTTCCAAATGAACTGACGACCTGACAATCACACAGGCTGTTGCGGGTAAAGAGGTGGCAGGTCTGCATCCAAAAACATGTGTGACTGCTGTCCCCCCAGTCACAGAGGATGAAGAAGCCGCAGATGCACAACATGGGGCAGACGGTGGTTGGCCCGGCCCGCTAGGCCGCATTGTAGCACAGTGAGCTTCCCACTACAACTTATGCTTCATATCCATGTGACAGTTCATGCATGAAGTACTCAAACTATGGATTTTTTGGCCTCTACTTAGCTTTTGGTGACAAATGTTACAGATAACATGAGTTGGGTCATCCTTTCTGATCTCAAAAAATGCCCAGGCTATGCAAAGCTTAGAGCCCATGCGACCTGAAGAGCCACCACGACTTGTGGTCAGAGGCAGAGTTGTGGTTGAGGATGAAGTTGTTGACGTGCTTCCAGTACTCCGTCTCTGTCCAGGAAGGCGCAACCTGACCTCGTCGTCACTAGCATCCTCCTCCACCTCCTCTGCTGACCTCATCGACTGGCTGACTGTGGGTTGACAGTAAGTGGGATCTCCAACCTCGTCATCATCACCCTGTGTGTTCTCACACCCGTCGTCCTCAGAGCCAACCTCTTCCTACCCTGACCGAAAAGTCAAGTTGTCGCTCCAATCAGGTATCTGAGTCTCATCATCGTCTTCCTCATTGTCTCCATCAACAGGAGTTACAGTTTGGGAACGAGGGTCTACATTATGCTCAGAACCTTCTTCATCTGGGCCTGGATCCGACTCATAAACATTCTGGGCATCAGTGCAGATCATTTCCTCGTCTGGATTCACAGAAGCTCTGGAGCAGACCTCTGATTCCCAGGCTATAGTATGAGTAAACAGCTCTGCAGACTCAACCATCTGTGCTACCCCATACTCAGATGGGCAGCTGGAGACTTGGGAGCTGTGAGGAAGCAAGTGCGATTGGGGTGACACCTCTGAGGACTGGAGTATTTGTGATGTTGAAGTTGAGGTGGAGGAGAGCCCACTTGAAGGAGCACTTGATATCCGTTGAAGCACCTGCTGTTTTTGTGCCTCATCTGGAATTTGTAGCGATGGGCGTGTCCGTAAGAAAGGGATCATATCACATTGTCCACGAAAAGAAGTAGACATCTTAGTTTGGCTGGAAGATGGTCTTTCTTCTGCAGATGTTACTGTTGCTTAACCATCTACCCCACGGACACAACCTTTTTTTCCCTTTCCAACACGCCTATTCCCCTTTCCACCAGCAGCAGGCCTTTTGCCACTCATTTTGGTGGTTAACTAATTGGCGACTCTGTAGTTGTTTGCACAAAAAACGATGGATGGAAACCGAGCAGAGCTGAGTGGCCAAACTGTGGTACTAGCCCAAAAGGATTGGCTGGGTTAGATGCAGTAAAACAATTTTATTAGATACACAGGCGGTGTAGCTTTCTTCACAGCTGGGCTACTCCAATGACTACGAGAAACTGCTACTAGGCCCAAAAGGATTTCCTGGGTTAAATGCAGTAAAAAATTAGAATTAGATACACAGGCGGTGTAGCTTCCTTCACAGGTGGGCTACTCCGCTCACTACCAGACACTGCTAATAGGCCCAAAAAGATTTCCTGGGTAAGATGCAGTAAAAAATTAGAACTAGATACACAGGCGGTATAGCTTCCTTCACAGGTGGGCTACTCTGCTGACTACGAGACACTGCTACTAGGCCCAAAAAGATTTCCTGGGTTAGATGCAGTAAAAAATTAGAATTAGATACACAGGCAGTGTAGCTTCCTTCACAGGTGGGCTATTCCGCTGACTACGAGACACTGCTACTATGCCCAAAAGGATTTCCTGGGTTAGATGCAGTAAAAAATTGTTATTAGATACACAGGTGGTGTAGCTTGCTTTAGATGGGCTACTCCACTGACTACCTGACACTGCTACTAGGCCCAACAGGATTTCCTGGGTTAGATGCAGTAAAAAATTAGAATTAGATACATAGGCGGTGTAGCTTCCTTCACAGGTGGGCTACTCCGCTGACTACCAGACACTGCTACTAGGCCCAAAAAGATTTCCTGGGTTAGATGCAGTAAAAAATTAGAATTAGATACACAGGCGGTGTAGTGTCACGGTACTAGTGGATACAACTGGACACCAGTAGCTAGGTCAAAGAGACTGCAGACACAAGGGTTAACAAGTGATATTGTATTGATGATTTGAATGCAATACAGCATAGAAGTTCAGACGAGTCTTTAGCCAATCCAACAGACAATAGCGGCAGAGCTTACACTCGGCAATATAGCATGCAAAGTCACTGAGCAATAAGAGCACTAAGATGTCCGGCACTGACAGACTCTCTTGCAGAGCAGAGGAACACAAGCTGGCGGGAGTTCTTACATAGCCGCAGGTGTAGTCAGGTTGGAGATTTCTGAAGTCGGGTGTTAGCAATCACTCGGTCACCAGGCGGGGATCCAGACGTGCAGGTCGGCAGAGGACTCCGCCGTTAGGAAAGGACCAACAGGGATCGTAAGTCCAGGCTTGAGACTGCAGAGGAACAAGGTCCAAAACATAATACACAAGCAAGGAAACAGAAACAGGTGCTGACCTTATATATATCTTAGGCAGGAAGCAAGATGGCCGATGTGAAACATAAAGATCCATGTTAACTAAGGGCAAAAGAAGCAACAGGTTCCAGGCCTAGATCCTGACATTACTTCCACCTCAAGAACTGCCTAAGGACGATCCCAGACCAGGCTTGCCAGGGTACCTTTGATGGAACTTCTCAATCAATCGGGATGCATTAATATTATCCACGGGTTCCCAGGAATTCTCCTCTGAAGAATAGCCTTGCCATTTAATCAAGTACTGCAATCGATTTCTGTAGATTCTCGAGTCCAGAATCCTCTCAACTATAAACTGTTCTTGACCATCCACGAGAATGGGATCGGGAGGAGGAGATGAACGTCCTGGAAAAGGATTTGGTACTACAGCCTTAAGTAAGGAAGTATGAAAGACGGGATGTATCCTCATAGTTCTTGGGAGTTTTAAGCGACATGCAACAGCACCTACCAACCGACTGATCCTATAGGGACCGATATACTTCTGTCCCAACTTAGGGGAAGGGATCTTCAGCTTTAAATTTTTTGTAGACAACCAGACTAAATCTCCTACCTTGAATGTTGGTGTTGGTTTGCGAAATCTGTCAGCTGCCTTCTTGTACCTATCTTGTGCGGAAACCAAAGTCTCTTTCAGAAGTTCAAGGTTCTGCTGAAGTGAAGAGATCCTGTCGGCAACTGCTGGTAACGATGTATCTACCGGTAATCTGGGAAGAATGCTAGGGTGATATCCGAAGTTAGAGTAAAATGGTGACTGCTTGGTGGAAGCACTCTGGGCATTATTATATGAAAATTCAGCCAATGGGAGTAGTCTTACCCAATCATCTTGTAAATGGCCAACGTAACAGCGAAGGTATTGCTCCAATGTTTGATTGGTACGTTCTGTCTGCCCGTTGGACTGTGGGTGGAAAGCAGAAGATAAATTAACCTCAATACCTAATGCCGAACAAAAGCTTCGCCAGAACTTTGAAGTAAATTGCACTCCACGGTCAGAAACAACTTCATCCGGAGCCCCGTGCAAACGAAAGATGTTCTGGATGATTAGGTCAGCAGTGTCCTTTGCAGAGGGCAAGCCGGAGCAAGGGATGAAATGGGCAGCCTTGGTCAGGCGATCGACCACCACCAAAATTGTACTCTTTCCCTCGGAAGTGGGCAGTTCCACAATAAAGTCCATGGAAATGGACCCCCATGGGCGAGACGGCACCAGCAAAGGCTTTAGCAGACCTGTAGGGGAGGCACGTGGGATCTTGAATTTAGCACATACCTCCCAAGATGAAACGTACTTCTGAACATCCTTCCGAAAACCTGGCCACCAGAAGAAGCGAGTTAAGAATTCTTGAGTCTTCTGAATTCCTCTGTGCCCCGCAACCTTAGAGTCATGAACCAATCTCAACACTCTTAGCCTCACGGTCTCAGGAATGTAGAGGCGCCGTTCTCGGGTCCAAACTCCATTCCTTAAAAGATGGCTTACCTCATCAGATGGCTGAGACAGGAAAGAGTCCGAGTTGTAAGCCTCTTTGATGACCTGCAACAAATCTTGATTATGAATGACTCCTACAAAATTGCGATCAGAAAGTATGGTCTTAGGTGGAGCATCTGGAACAGCATCAGTGGAGTACATCCGAGATAAAGCATCTGCTTTTCCATTGCGAGAACCTGGTCTATAAGATATTGTAAAATTGAATTGGTTAAGGAAAAGACTCCAGCGGGCCTGTCGTGGGGTCAGACATCTTGCTGACCTGATAAACTCGAGGTTGCGATGATCCGTGAGGTCAATGATCGGCTGTGAAGCTCCTTGGAGAAGATGTCTCCACTCCTTGAAGGCGGTGATGATAGCCAGTAATTCTTTATTTCCTACATCATAGTTCTTTTCGGCTGGAGACAGTCGCTTGGAAAGGAAAGCACAAGGATGAAGTAAGTTATTCTCACCTGTTCTTTGGGACAGTATAGCCCCGACGGCACAGTTTGAGGCATCTACTTCAATAATGAAGGCGAGTTCCGGGTCAGGGTGGATCAGTACTGGTGCCGATGTGAACTTGATCTTGAGCCGAGAGAATGCCTCTTGGGCTTGAGGGGACCAAATAAACGCTGTCTTCTTCTGTGTCAGCCGGGTGATGGGTGAGATGATGTCAGAGAAGTTCTTAATAAAGCGTCTGTAAAAGTTAGCAAACCCGATGAAACGTTGGACCTCTTTGACGTTCTTGGGGATCGGCCACTCCTGAATCGCCTTGATCTTACTGTTATCCATACTCAGACCCCGTGGAGAAATTACATATCCTAAGAACTGGACCTCAGTCTTGTGAAATTCACATTTCCCCAACTTGATGTATAGATGGTGTTCCTTCAAACGCTGCAGGACAGTCTTGACATGTTGCTGATGTTCCTCCATGGAGCTAGAAAAAATCAGAATGTCATCCAGATAGATTACGACTAAAAGGTCCAGAATATCTCTAAAGATATCATTTACTAGATGTTGGAAGGTCGCTGGGGCATTGCAAAGTCCAAATGGCATGACCAGATACTCAAAGTGTCCATATCGAGACCTAAATGCTGTCTTCCATTTGTCTCCAGGTCTTATACGGACTAGATTATATGCCCCGCGTAGGTCCAATTTTGAAAAGACCTTGGCCTGACGGACTCTCTCGCGAAGCTCCGGAATTAATGGCAGGGGGTAGATGTTCTTGATGGTCACTTTGTTAATTTCCCGGTAGTCAACACAGGGTCTGAGGGATCCATCCTTCTTTTTAACGAAAAAAATGGGTGCGCCGGCTGGAGAGGATGAGGGGCGTATGAAACCTTTGGACAGATTCTCATCAATGTATTCTTTGAGGGTCTTGAGCTCAGGACCGGACAAAGGATAAATATTTCCAAAGGGAATGGCAGCAGCAGGTAGGAGCTCGATTGGACAATCATAAGGGCGATGTGGTGGCAACTTGTCTGCATTCTTTTTATCGCACACATCCGAAAATTCTTTATAAACTGCCGGTAACTTTAAATCCGAAGATGGGTCGCCTGAAGATGGTCCACTCAAATCCCCAGAAATTACCTCCCTAGCTGGGAAGCGCAATCTCTTGGTCTCCCAGTCAATAATGGGATTCTGAGCCTGCAACCAGGGTAAACCCAAGATAATAGGGAAGTGTGGGGAGGAAATCAGAAGGAAGGGCAATTTCTCCTGGTGGTCATCTCCCATGAGAATCTTCAGGGGCTCAGTCTGCAGGTCCACTGGCCCCGAGGCCAAAGGAGAGCCATCCACAGTCTCCATCAGAATAGAAGATGCTCTTTTCTGTGATCGGATTCCATATTCATTAACAAAGGAGGTGTCCATGAAGTTACCGCTGGCCCCCGAATCTATCATGGCGGAACTGTTCACCCAAAGTGAGTCAATCCAGATCTTGATAGGGAGATAGCAATGTGAGTCTTTTTTCTTACTGTAGAGGTCTGAAACTGCAGAAGACAAAATAACAGCATTGATAGGTAGCACCGTTTCGGATGTAACAGAGTTCATGTCTGAAAAGTCATAGTCCGGAACAGCTGCTGCAATTCCGGGTGGCCCTGGTTCGGAAACCACGGAGCGTGAGTCTGAGAAGTCGTGTTCTACCACGGCTGCGGTAATTCTGCGAGAACGGCTGGGACAATTGATAATAAAATGTCCTGATTTTCCGCAGTAGAAAGATAAATTCTCCTTTAAACGAAATTCCTTCCGTTCGTCACTTGCTCGACTTCGTAGGGAATTTACCTGCATCGGTTCGGGTGCGGACTTCTGTGGACCTGGATCCAGAATCTCCTTGGGAAGGAAAGGTAGAAGCGATTTATTGCTGCGGTTCAGCTCAGACCACCTCTCTAGTCTTCGTTCGGAGATGCGAGCATCTAGGCGAATACAATGATTGATGAAGTCGCCTAGAGCGGTGGGGGCCTCCGCACGTGCAAGCTCATCCTTGATAGAACTGGACAACCCCTTCTTGAATATTGAGTACTTTGCTGCACTATTCCAGGTGGTATCCTGGGCCCACCTTCTAAAATCCATAGCATACTCAGTCACTGGGCGTTTACCTTGACGCAAGTTCAGCAGGGCCGTTTCCGCTGTAAGGCTACGGTTCGGATCGTCAAACATCTGCCCCATGGCGGTGATAAACATATTGAAGTCATTCAGACATGCATCCTGCGATTCTATCAAGGGGTTTGCCCAGGCAAGAGCCTTGTTAGTCAGCAACATGATGATAGTCAATACTTTGGATCGATCCGTAGGAAACTGTGTGGCATGTGCAGCACAAAATAAACGACACTGGTTCAGAAATCCACGGTACTTATCTCGGTCGCCACCGAACCTGAATGGCGGTAGTTTGGGGATGGCAGGGACTGAAGTCTGGGGCTGTGCTTCCAGGGCCGCAACCCGGGCACGCAATTCCTGAATGGTCTGACTAAGTACTTGCACATCATATTTTGTTTGACCCTCTAGGCCTTCTATTCTGCTCTTCCATGTCTGCATCTCAGCGTGTACAGCGGCAGTGACATTATTAAGCTTCTTAACACGCAAGTCCAAAGTCTCTGACCCAGCGGCATCCATTTTAGCTGGCTTGTGTATCCTGTCACGATACTAGTGGATACAACTGGACACCAGTAGCTAGGTCAAAGAGACTGCAGACACAAGGGTTAACAAGTGATATTGTATTGATGATTTGAATGCAATACAGCATAGAAGTTCAGACGAGTCTTTAGCCAATCCAACAGACAATAGCGGCAGAGCTTACACTCGGCAATATAGCATGCAAAGTCACTGAGCAATAAGAGCACCAAGATGTCCGGCACTGACAGACTCTCTTGCAGAGCAGAGGAACACAAGCTGGCGGGAGTTCTTACATAGCCGCAGGTGTAGTCAGGTTGGAGATTTCTGAAGTCGGGTGTTAGCAATCACTCGGTCACCAGGCGGGGATCCAGACGTGCAGGTCGGCAGAGGACTCCGCCGTTAGGAAAGGACCAACAGGGATCGTAAGTCCAGGCTTGAGACTGCAGAGGAACAAGGTCCAAAACATAATACACAAGCAAGGAAACAGAAACAGGTGCTGACCTTATATATATCTTAGGCAGGAAGCAAGATGGCCGATGTGAAACATAAAGATCCATGTTAACTAAGGGCAAAAGAAACAACAGGTTCCAGGCCTAGATCCTGACATGTAGCTTCCTTCACAGGTGGGCTTCTCCGCTGACTATGAGACACTGGTACTATGCCCAAAAGGATTTACTGGGTCAGATGCAGTAAAAAATTGTTATTAGATACACAGGTGGTGTAGCTTGCTTCAGATGGGCTACTCCACTGACTACCAGACACTGCTACTAGGCCCAAAAGGATTTCCTGGGTTAGATGCAGTAAAAAATTAGAATTAGATACACAGGCGGTATAGCTTCCTTCACAGGTGGGCCACCCTGCTGACTACCAGACACTGCTACTAGGCCCAAAAAGATTTTCTGGGTTAGATGCAGTAAAAAATTAGAATTAGATACACAAGCAGTGTAGCTTCCTTCACAGGTGGGCTACTCCAATGACTATGAGACACTGCTACTGGGCCCAAAAAGATTTCCTAGGTTAGATGCAGTAAAAAATTAGAATTAGATACACAGACGGTGTAGCTTCCTTCACAGGAGGGTTACTCCGCTGACTACCGGACACTGCTACTAGGCCCAAAATGATTTCCTGGGTTAGATGCAGTAAAAAATTAGAATTAGATACACAGGCGGTGTAGCTTCTTTCACAGGTGGGCTACTCCGCTGACTACCGGACACTGCTACTAGGCCCAAAATGATTTCCTGGGTTAGATGCAGTAAAAAATTAGAATTAGATACACAGGCAGTGTAGCTTCCTTCACAGGTGGGCTACTCCACTGACTACGAGACACTGCTACTAGGCCCAAAAAGATTTCCTGGGTTAGATGCAGTAAAAAATTAGAATTAGATACACAGATGGTATAGCTTCCTTCACAGGAGGGTTATCCGCTGACTACCAGACACTGCTACTAGGCCCAAAAAGATTTCCTGGGTTAGATGCAGTAAAAAATTTGAATTAGATACACAGGCGGTGTAGCTTCCTTCACAGGTGGGCTACTCCGCTGACTACGAGACACTGCTACTATGCCCAAAAGGATTTACTGGGTTAGATGCAGTAAAAAATTGTTATTAGATACACAGGTGGTGTAGCTTGCTTCAGATGGGCTACTCCACTGACTACCAGACACTGCTACTAGGCCCAAAAAGATTTCCTGGGTTAGATGCAGTAAAAAATTAGAATTAGATACACAGGCGGTGTAGCTTCCTTCACAGGTGGGCTACTCCGCTGACTACCAGACACTGCTACTAGGCCCAAAATGATTTCCTGGGTTAGATGCAGTAAAAAATTAGAATTAGATACACAGGCGGTGTAGCTTCCTTCACAGGTGGGCTACTCCGCTGACTACGAGACACTGCTACTATGCCCAAAAGGATTTACTGGGTTAGATGCAGTAAAAAATTGTTATTAGATACATAGGTGGTGTAGCTTGCTTTAGATGGGCTACTCCACTGACTACCATACACTGCTACTAGGCCCAAAAGGATTTCCTGGGTTAGATGCAGTAAAAAATTAGAATTAGATACACAGGCGGTGTAGCTTCCTTCACAGGTGGGCTACTCTGCTGACTACCAGACACTGCTACTAGGCCCCAAAAGATTTTCTGGGTTAGATGCAGTAAAAAATTAGAATTAGATACACAGGCAGTGTAGCTTCCTTCACAGGTGGGCTACTCCGCTGACTACGAGACACTGCTACTAGGCCCAAAAAGATTTCCTGGGTTAGAAGCAGTAAAAAATTAGAATTAGATACACAGACGGTGTAGCTTCCTTCACAGGAGGGTTACTCCGCTGACTACCAGACACTGCTACTAGGCCCAAAAAGATTTCCTGGGTTAGATGCAGTAAAAAATTAGAATTAGATACACAGGCGGTGTAGCTTCCTTCACAAGTGGGCTACTCCGCTGACTACCAGACAGTGCTAATAGGCCCAAAAAGATTTCCTGGGTTAGATGCAGTAAAAAATTAGAATTAGATACACAGGCAGTGTAGCTTCCTTCACAGGTGGGCTACTCCGCTGACTACGAGACACTGCTACTATGCCCAAAAGGATTTACTGGGTTAGATGCAATAAAAAATGTTATTAGATACACAGGTGGTGTAGCTTGCTTCAGATGGGCTACTCCACTGACTACCAGACCCTGCTACAGGCCCAAAAGGATTGGCTGGCTTAGATGCAGTAAAAAATTGGTATTAGATACACAGGTGGTGTAGCTTGCAACACAGATAGGCTACTCCAATAACTAACAGACACTGCTACAGGCCCAAAAGTATTGGCTGAGCTACATTTCACCAAATGCTGTAAAAAACACTTGCACAGCACTGGCACAGACCTGCCTGGCATAAAATGCTATGAACTGCTGTAACCTAGCCCTCAAAAGGGCTGCAATTAGAACTAGTCCCTACTCCCTAAACCTATCTCTCTATGTAACTGGAAATTAGCTCGCAATTCACACAGTTATACTGTATAGAGCCCACAGCAGCAGCGGTGCCGTCTAACACTCAGCTGCAGCAGTGAGAAAATGGTGGCGACGGGGAAAATGGCTGGGTCTTATAGGGCAAGGACATGTGACATACACAGCCAATGACACATGCCCTTGCTTGTGTGAAAAAAAAGCAGTTCGCTGCGTGTGTGCGCTGCTGATAGGCTGACAGACTGCACCGCCCCATTGTAAATGCGGGAAAGAAAAAAAAAATGGAGATCGACATTATTTCTGCAGAGATCCATCCCCTGCCCCTCCCCCCGCCCACTCTACACTGAAACTGTCTATTAACATTGATTAACAGTATTACTGTGAAAAAATCCAGTTACGCTTTTGGTGCACGAACAGTTATCAAACATAACCTCGAACAGCCGAATTTTTTGCAAATCGTTCCAGTTTGTCGAACGACTCGAACACCGCCCAAACAGCTCGAATTTGAGATTGGCGAACTGTTCGAGTCGAACACCGCTCATCTCTATTCTTAAGCCTTGTGATACCGTCGGCCAATGTAATCTTTTAGTCCTCAACCTGGAGAACCCTCAAACTGGCGATAAGGGTACCTATCTGCTGGGTAGATATGTATATGGTGTGTGTGCCAGTTGTGCCCAGCTGGGTATGTTCAAATTAGCGGACATAAAAGAAATGTCAACGAAAGATAATAATACACCCTCAAACTCCATAATGTTCCGTATCCAAAAATTTAACAAAATGATAGCCGTTGCAAATCCCACATTTGAAGATATTCTTGCCGTTGAAACGGGGTACACTGAGACCAACTTATGGTTGAAGTGGATGAAATGTACAGCCAATCAATATAATAAATCCAATTGCTTTGTCTGTGCAGGAGCGAGACCCCACTTGGGATCTGTCCCTCTAGACTTACCCCCAGATGTGGAAAAATGTTTTCTGAGTCTGTTCACTAACAAATCCCTTGACAGAATGAATTGCGAAAACTGGAAAAAGAAGTACCCCATAGTCACAGAAACACCTAACCCAGGTCAGGGCATTACCATATACCTGGGAAAATACACCTGTTATACCAGTACCAAAGGGAGCACATTTTTGGGTAATTTCACAAAGGGATATTGCAGCAGATATAGTAATGCAACCAGAGGAGACCTGATCAACCAAACCCAGTCTATTTCTGATGTTTTCTGGATATGTGGAGACATGAAGATCAGAACTAATTTAGAAGGAGAATGGATAGGAGAATGTACACTAGCCAAAGCCATAATGCCCTTATACACAGCAGCAGAAGGTAGGGAAGCCCTAACTTCAGAAGATCTCCACAGAATAAAAAGAGAAACCATTTCGGAACCAAAAGGCAATTTCGATCCCCACATTTATATTGATGCTATAGGGGTTCCAAGGGGGTTACCGGATGAATTTAAAGCCAGAGATCAAGTCAAAGCAGGTTTCGAATAATTTATCTTACCCCTAGTGACCATAAATAAAAATGTAGACTGGATCAATTACATCTATTATAATCAACAAAGATTTGCCAATTACACTAGAGAAGCTCTTCAAGGTTTAGCAGACCAACTAGGCCCTACATCGATAATGGCGTTTCAAAACAGAATGGCCCTTGACATGATATTAGCACAAAAAGGAGTTGTTTGCAAAATGGTGAAATCTGCATGTTGTACCTATATTCCAGATAATACAGGTCCCACCGGGAAGGTTACAGTAGCCATAAAAAAGCTGAATTCACTACAAAAAGAATTAAAAAGGAATTCAGGTGCAGAAAATCCTTGGGACCAATACTTTTCGTGGATGAATGGATGGCAGAGGTGGCTAGCTCAGATAGGCGTTGTTATCCTTGTCGTCTTAATTATTGCAGCTATTATTGTGTGTTGTGTGTTTCCTTGTGTAAGGAAGATGATCGAGAAAGGAGTAGAAACATCAGTGCCTACTTTCCTAGCTCAAGAGGTTAGTTTTTCTGCAGATATAGAACAGCTAGGTCCCCTTCAGTCTTTTACAGTCCCCAACTAGGCAGTCAGAGTAGGTGTATGCGAGTTTGTGTTTGTTGTGTTAATTTCCTTTGGACATACTTCTGATATGGGATGAAATGTTGACCAGCGATGCACAAACCATTATGCTATTATCAAGGTGATTAGGTTCATCTATAACGGGAAATGTTACCAAAGAATCCCTGGAGGTATAATACGGACCAGAGACAAGAAGATCCATTAGTGTTGTGATACAATTTTGGGTATCCAGGGAGGGAACTGAGCTGAAGCAGGTAGGAAAGTCCCGAGGACCCGGGTAGCGCGCTCCTATATACCTACTGAAATACCCATAATTGGTCATACATTCTCTGATGTCCATAGCGTCCATATTGCCATGAAGCCTCTGATGTCATAGTGACACTTAACACTGATGAGTGAGGGAACCACAGTAGGGACAGAAGGTTAATAAATTATTTAGGGGGGACTGTTGAGGAGAGCCATAGGATCAAATACTTAATTAACCTCAAGACATAGGAGATTGAGAGAAAAGACCCACAAAGTGTATTATTTCACCTTACATAAGCTTGTTTAGATCAAAAGATGGCTGCCATTTCCTGTTTCATCACATCATGCTCTGTTTTGCAAGATGGCAACTGGACTTATGACTACATCCTGTCGTACAAGGAAGTTCTGGGAGGAAGCTGAATTCTATAGAAGGACTACCCAACCACAGAGCGACACATCACTTGAAGACACCCACCCTGATGATCACATGGATCACGCCCCCTGATGACCTCATGGATCACGCCCCCTGACGACCTCATGGATCACACCCCCTGATGACCTAATGGACCGACCCACCCTGATGACCTCATGGATCTGCCCATGGACTAACCAATCAATACATCTGGTTACTCCCATTTTGGGGCTAACCGAGCCCATATAGAGAGTTTATATAAATCTATGTTCGAGTTGAATAAAGGACACTTGGCGCTGTGCCATAGCTGATCAAGGAGAGCTTACATCCGACTGTGTGTGTCTGATGTTATTCTTTCTTGCATGCACTTGATCATATCCATTAGGCCAGAAGCAGGCAACTAGTGAACCTATCAAACTGTTCACCCTAACAGGAGGAGCGTTGCCACAGCGCCTCTCTTCGCCAGAGGCCGGGGCAGGAGTGAGGCATCGGAATCAACCCATGCGCATAACGCACAGCGCGGTATAGGCACGCTCGTACTTCGGCGCCGCACTCCTCCCCCAGCCTCCAGCAGAACAGGACACAGCAGCGCTGGGAAGAAAGGTGAGTATTAGTGTTCATTTTTTTGTATGTGTGCAACGTGAAAGGGATGAGGGGTGCCATACATACAAGGATTGGGGGATGAGGGGGCCATGCATACCAGGATTGGGTGGTGAGGGGGCCACACATACCAGGATTGGGGGATGAAGGGACAATACATACCAGGATTGGGGGATGAGGGGACAATACATACCAGGATTGGGGGGTGAGGGGTGCCATGCATACCAGGATTGGGGGATGAGGGGTGCCATGCATACCAGGATTGGGGGTGAGGGTTGCCGGAGATCGCGGTCTGCGTAGGCACTGAACGCATACCGCGAACCCCAGCACCATACTGTTCTGGCCGGAGACCGGGGCAGGAGTGTGGCGTCGGAAACGGCGCATGCGCATAACGTGCTATCCGGCGCCATTTTACTGAAGACACATTTGCAGTGTGTCTTCAGCAAAATGGCACCGGACAGCGCAGTATTGGCATGCACATACTCCGGCGCCCCACTCCTCTCCCGGCCCATGGCAGAACGGGACGCAGCGCTGGAGCACAGGGAAGAAAGGTGAGTATAAGTGTTTATTTTTTTGTGTGTGTGCTGCGTGATAGGGATGAGGGGTGCCATACATACCAGGATTGGGGATGAGGGGCCATGCATACCAGGATGAGGGATGGGGTACCATGCATACCAGGATAGGGATGAGGGGGTACCATACATACCAGGATTGGGGATGAGGGGCCATGCACACCAGGATGAGGGATGGGATGGAGTACCATGCATACCAAGATGATGAAAGGGGTACCATGCATACCAGAATTGGGGATGAGGGGGTACCATGCACAGCAGGATGAGGGATGGGGTACCAAGCATACCAGGATTGGGGATGAGGGGGTACCATGCATACCAGGATGAGGGATGGGGTACCATGCATAACAGACTAGGGATAAGAGGTGCCATGCATACCAGGATGAGGGACCATGCATACTAAGATAGGGATGAGGGGTGCCATGCATACCAGGATAGGGATGAGGGGGTACCATGCATACCAGGATAGGGATGAGGGGGTACCATACATACCAAGATAGGGATGAGGGGTGGGGTACCATGCATACCGGGATAGGGATGAAGGGTACCATGCATACCAGGATGAGGGATGGGCTGCCATGCATACCAGGATGAGGAGTACCATACATACCAAGATAAGGTTGAGGGATGGGGTACCATGCATACCGGGATAGGGATGAGGGGTACCATGCATACCAGGATGAGGGATGGGGTGCCATGCATACCAGGATGAGGGGTACCATACATACCGAGATAGTTATGAGGGATGGGGTACCGTGCATACCAGGATAGGGATGAGGGGTACCATACATACCAGGATTGGGGGATGAGGAGTGCCATGGATACCAGGATGGGGGTGAGGGGGCCATCCATACCAGGATAAGGCTGAGGGGGCCATACATACCATGATTGGTTATGAGGGAGCCATGCATACCAGGATGAGGGATGGGGTGCCATGCATACCAGGATTGGGATGAGGGGTGCCATGCATACCAGGATAGGATGGGGGCAGCACATAACAGGATGGGGGAATAGGATTGGATAGCACAAATACCAGGATGGGGGGCCACAAATACCAGGATGGGGGCAGCACAAATACCAGGATGGGGGCAGCACAAATACCAGGAAGGGGACGCAGGATGGGGACAGCACATAACAGAATGGGGGACCATAAACCAATAAAAATGCTCGCCACCCGGGTGAAGAACAGGTTCAATAGCTAGTGTTACTATATACCATAACATCCAGGAAATAATTTTTTTTCTAACAATTATAACATTTGATGTGCACTTAGCTTACAGATTCACACTTTGAACAACATCAATAGACAATCACGGCATTCAATATAATGAGCTCTTCAATATGTTCTGCACATTCTCAATAGAAAGCATGATGTTAATGAATGTTAATAAGGGCTTGAAGGAAGATAATCTGACTACCAGATATACATTACCATATATTTCTGCTCTCAATCAGTAAATTATAATATTTCTCTCGCTAAAAAATATGTAAAGTATTTGGACTTACTCATCAGGCATGTAGTTGAATTGAGATAGAGATTGATGATGTCTCATTTCAGGTTTTAAAGACATCTATATTGGTAATTTAAATAGAAATCTATGCAAGGGAATATTTAATTAAAATGATGAACAATAATATAATAGCTTAATTTAGCTGCTGTTCCGATGTACCCTGCGTTAATTAAACTATTGTCCCTACAGTATTCTAGATCTTGTTAAATTAAAAGAAGAATGTGAATTTTGAGAACCTATTTCAAACTCTCTCATTATAGTTTTACATCTAAGCATGCAGAAAAAAAATAGACATTTAAAGCTTTGTCCCATCTTGCACATTTATGGTACACACCTATTTTGGACCTAGGAACTAGGAATAATGTCTCTCTTGTGGAGAGTGACATGCCTGACATGCCAGTGAGAGGCGTCTTACAGGCCATGCAATGCTAATCTGGGAAATTAAATAGGCAAACTGACTTTTTAGAGAGGAATTTAAACTCCAGTGCCACCTATTGGGGGTGGCAATCCTAAGAGTCAATATCGACCCTTTAATGAGCCTTCAAATGACTTAGGATAAGAACCCAAACCAGACACTCAATTTGGAGACATGAGTTTCATTGTTTTTGTCACGATTCCGCCACTCACTGTGTCTTAATGACACAGTGAGTGACAGCTCAGTCACCCTATGGATTTCAGGGATGTGATGTGCTGTTAGTTTTGTGAATGGGATAGCCTGGCTGTTCAACCAAGGTCTGGGGCATGCCATCTTAGCAACAGGCAATTGTAGGACACAACAGCAGCCTCCAGTGCTAAGAGGTGAAATTGCAGCATAATATCAAGGTGAACAATAGCAGCCACTAGAGGTCAAACTGTAGAAAGACAACATGAATCCTGACAGATCTTTGTCACCTGACCTCCTTCTTTGCCACTTGACTATTCATTTGTATTGTCCCTTTGCCTTTGATGTACTCTGATCTCTGTTGCCTGACCTAGGACTTTGCCATTTAGTTATTTGTTTGTCTTTGCCCCTTTGCCTTTGATGTACACTCCTGGTATTTAACCCCAGACTCCTTTACTCCCCTGTCTCATGGCTTGTCTGTGAGAAGTGACTAGCTAGAGTCACAGTTTTCCTCTCATCAGTGCAAAGCAAGAAGTCTGATTTGGCTGGATGAGATATCTAGCTTAACAGCATTGTCCTGATGTGGGAATGGCAGAATAAAAGGTGGCTGCATCTGCACAGCTATCATAATTTACTTGTGTGGGAGCTTAAAAAAATGACAAGTGCACTTTTGGAACTACCATACAAATGAGTGATGAGAGCACTGCATGCATGACTTTCTGTCCATTTTCAGCAGTGTATGATGTCATAAAATAACAGTATCTATTATTAGAGCTCTACGTTATGCTATTCCTGTTATTCCTGCACATATAAGAATAAATTGACACATTATCACTAGTGATGGGCGAACCCATGAATGTTTGGGTCCGGCGAGTTCCTGGCGTTGGTCCCCTCTATTTTTGAAAGTCAGCGCAGGCAAAAACAGCTATCTACTTTAGCTTGGCTGGTTGTCAAAAATAGAGGGGTCCCCACGCCATTTTTTAAAATCATTTAAATAAATAATTGAAAAAAACAACGTGGAGTCCCCACATTTTTGACAACTAGCCAAGCTAAAGCAGACAGCTGGGGGCTGGTATTCTCAGACTAGAAAGGGGCCATGGATATGGGACCTCCCCAGCCTAAAAATAGTAGCCTGCAGCCACCCCAGGACAGGGTGCCCAGCTCTTCCCACTTGCCCTGGTGCGGTGGCAAGTGGGGTAATATTTGTGGGGTTCATGTCAGCTTTGTAATGTCAACCCCAAAGTCAAATGTAATAAAAACACAGCCAGAGTAAAGTCCTTTAATTGAAATAAAAACACAGATTCCTTTATTTAAAAGAAACACTCCCCACCCTCGGTCACCTATTTATTAATGTAAAATTAAAAATAATAAAACACCATATTCCACACCTGTCCGATGATAACCTATATGTCCCACATCATAATCCAACTCTGCTACATCTGGATTTCATGGCTGAGCGGTGGCATGATGCGACCGCTCAGCCGTGTATCCAGGAGACACTGAGTTGAGCGTAAGAGTGCAGCTTCAGTGACCTGCGGTGACATCATTGAGCTGTCGATCGCACAGGCAGCTCAATGTGAGCGGGCCAATAAACTGCAGTGACCTCAATGAGATCACCACTTGCACCATGAGAAAACTGATTGATTATAGCCCCAGCCCCCTGAGGAAGCCAGTCAAGGCAAAACTTGTTGGGGTGGCTATATGACTATTCTAGCTAGCACTAGTGAAATCGGTGTGTATTCTAGCAAACAATCCTTCTGCTGATAAGCTAATTCCAATGTATAAACTTCAGTCATAGTGGATGTAACACTATTGCTAGCTCCCCTGCATGGTTTTCCCTGGTCCTGGTGTGGCCAGTCCTGTTCCTGAAGTCCTGTGGTCCTGGTGAGGCCAGCGCCTGAACATTGTTCCCTGGTTCTGGTGCGGCCATTATCTGAACGTTTCCCTATCTGAATCTCCGTATCAGTAACAGTTCAGCAGTGATCCTGAACTGAACTTATTAGTCAGAATGGAGCTCTAGTCTGTGTAAGCTAACCTGATCCCTAAGGTCTGCTTGTAGTACCGGCATCTGCATAGGAGTGGTATCTGGCGGCTACCTGCAGCCCAGCCTGTCTCCACCATCTGGAGCTGCAGTGAACACCAGGTAGCTGTTTAGGTATGTGCCTACCTAGGCAAACCCGGCCGTGTGGCACAGTGGGTCCACTAATCCACATGTGCCACCGGTGGGCATAACAGTGGAGATGGAGTGTAGATTTAGCAATGCAAATCAAATTGATCAATGAGTTATATAGTTCCTAGAGATTGATTTACCACTTTTTAAGATAAATAATAAAAGTCATGTTTTAATATATGTCTTAATTAGGGCTTATTTACCCTCCGGGTAATTTAGGAATGCATATTTGTTCATCCCTAAAGGGGTGTGACATGCCCCCTGGGCCGTGTGTGGGGGAATACCCGGAGCCGGGTCTCTGTGTAATGCTGGGGGTTTGTAGTCTCCGTGGCGGCGACCCGGTCCCATGGCTCAGGGTGGTCAAACCAGTGGCGGATCTGTTTATTTGGTTTTTAATGTTTAAATGTCTGACTATGCCACCCGTGGATTGCGGTCACTGAGAACCGCCGCTGCGGGGCAGACCGCTGAGGCTGATGTTGTGTGCGCAGCAGAGGGTAGTATAACTCCCCACGGGAGGAGTATAGCCTCAGGGCAGTGAGTGCAGATGGTGGGGGTGATGGTGCACGGGAGCAACAGTAATGACTCAGAGTCCAGTGATGCAGTCCAGGGTCTTTACTCACAGATTTACACTCCAAGCCACTTCTGCAGCTAATGACTGCCCACGTCGTACTGTGCTCACCAGGTGAGGGGCTCGGCCAACTCCCAGGTACCTTTGGAATGCTCCCTGTCTTCTTCTCTCTCCTGACTGAACTGAACTCCTAACATGGTGCCCACCTTATATACTCCTCCTTACAGTGCACCCTGGATCTACTCTCCCCACCCACACACTACCGGGTTCCCCCTTTCTAGGTGTTCCCTCCCCCCACTCCAGCCAGGGACAGGGGCAGTTGTGCTCACTCTTGGGAGCATTGTCACCCTATCCCCCGGAAATGTGGTGTAGTGCATGTGGGTGTTAGGGTCCTGAGCCACACTCCATCCTTACCTGGAAGTGAGATATCGCACCTCTGGGTGAGATGCAATACCTCTGTACGACCGAACCCTCGGGGCGCTACAGGTGTATACAGTCATTGGTTTAAGTTTATTTGGAAGAAACACTCCCCACCCTCTTTTTCCCATTTATTATTGTAAAATTAAAAAATAATAAAACACCATATTCCTCACCAGTCTGATGATAATCCAATTGTCCCACAATGAGTCCAGCTCTGCTTCACTGATGAGAGGCAAATACCCGAAACATGTGTGTCTACAAATGGAGTGTCTGGTTTGGATTCTTATCGGATTTGTCACATGGCAAGGCTTATTTAAGCGTCCATATTAACTTTTAGGATTGCCACCCCAATAGGTGGCATTGCAGTTCAAGTTCTCTTCTCTCTGAAGAGACTATTTGCATATTTAAATTCCCAGAGGAGCATTGCATGGCTTGTAAGTCTCCTTATGCCAGCTTGGCACTTTTCTTAAGGAGAAGCATTCCCTCTTAGATCCCATGTCAAAGGCTTATCAGTTAGACAAATCAAATGTTCTTCTTGACACTGATAAGGGGCAAGCATCCTGAAACGTGTCTGCAATTGGAGTATCTGGTTTGGCTTCTTATTCTAAATTGCATGGCAAGACTCTTTAAAGGGTCAATATTGACTTTTAAGACTGCTACATCAGTGGCACTAGAATACTAGTCCTCTTCCTCTCTGAAGAAGCAATTTGAATATTTAAATTGCTGCAGAAGCATTGTATGGTATATATGTCTTTTTCGTCAGCTTGGCACTTTGCATAAGGTGAAACGTTCCTCATTCGGCCCTATGTCAGAGGCCTCTCATCTAGCCAGATCAGACCTCTTGCTTTGAACTTATGATGTGCACACACTCGAAACACGTGTATGCAAGTGGAATGTCTGATTTGGCTTTTTATTCTAAGTCAAGGCTCATTAAAAGGTCAATATTGACATTCAGGATTGAAACCACAATAGGTGGCACTATTATTATTTTATTATTATTATTTATTATTATAGCGCCATTTATTCCATGGCACTTTACATGTGAAAAAGGGGTATACCTACAAGAACAATTACAATAATCTTGAACACAATGTAACAGCGACTGGTACAGGAGGAGCGAGGACCCTGCCCGCGAGGGCTCACAATCTACAAGGGATGGGTGAGGATACAGTAGGTGAGGGTAGAGCTGGTCGTGCAGCGGTGGTTACTGCAGGTTGTAGGCTTGTCAGAAGAGGTGGGTCTTCAGGCTCCTTGTGACGGTTTCCATGGTCGACGAGAGTCTGATGTGTAGGGGTAGAGAGTTCCAGAGTAGGGGGGAAGCACGGGAGAAATCTTGTATGCGATTGTGGGAGGAGGAGATAAGAGGGGAGTAGAGAAAGAGATCTTGTGAGGATCGGAGGTTGCATGCGGGTATGTAACGGGAGACTAGGTCAGAGATATATGGAGGAGATAGGTTGTGAATGGCTTTGTATGTCATGGTTAGGGTTTTGAACTGGAGTCTCTGAGCGATGGGGAGCCAGAGAGCGGAGGCCGGGGAATAGTGGGGGGACAGGTGGATTAGTCGGGCAGCAGAGTTTAGGATGGATTGGAGGGGTGAGAGAGTGTTGGAAGGGAGGCCACAGAGCAGGAGGTTGCAGTAGTCAAGACGGGAGATGATGAGGGCGTGTACTAGTGTTTTTGCAGATTCATGGTTGAGGAATGTGCGGATCCGGGAGATTTTTTGAGTTGGAGTCGGCAGGAAGTGGAAAGGGCTTGGATATGTAGTTTGAAGGAGATTTCAGAGTCCAGGGTTACCCCAAGGCAGCGAGCTTGAGGGACTGGGGAGAGTGGGCAGCCATTGACATTGATAGATAGGTCAGTTGGGGGGGTTGAATGAGATGGCGGAAAGATGATGAATTCTGTTTTGTCCATGTTAAGTTTTAGAAATCTAGCAGAGAAGAAGGATGAAATAGCAGACAGACATTGTGGGATTTTGGTTAGTAAGGAGGTGATATCGGGTCCAGAGAGGTAGATCTGTGTGTCATCAGCATAGAGGTGATAATGAAAGCCATGAGACTCTATGAGCTGTCCCAGGCCTAAGGTGTAGATGGAGAAGAGCAGGGGTCCTAGAACTGAACCTTGGGGGACACCGACAGATAGGGGGCGAGATGAGGAGGTGGTGTGTGAGTGGGAGACACTGAATGTCCTGTCTGTTAGGTATGAGGAGATCCAGGATAGGGCCATGTCTGTGATGCCGAGAGATGAGAGAGTTTGTAGTAAGAGGGAATGGTCCACTGTGTCGAAGGCAGATGACAGGTCTAGGAGGAGGAGGACAGAGTAGTGTCGCTTAGATTTGGCGGTTAGTAGGTCGTTGGTGACTTTAGTCAGTGCAGTTTCAGTAGAATGGTGCGGTCGGAAACCAGAGTGTAGATGGTCGAAGAGGGAGCAGGAGGAGAGGTGGGAGGACAACTCAGAATGGACGTGTTGTTCCAGTAGTTTTGAGGCATAGGGGAGAAGTGATATGGGGCGATAGCTAGACAGAGAGGATGGGTCAAGGGAGGGCTTTTTGAGGAGGGGTGTGATTGAGGCGTGTTTGAAGCATGAGGGGCACTAGAGGTCAAGCCCTCTTATAATAATAATAATAATTTTTATTTTCATAGTGCCGACATATTCTGCAGCACTTTACAATTTTAGGGGGAACTTATACAGACATTATATAATAAGCATAACTCAAATATCAAAAGGAGCGAGGGCCCTGCTCGCAAGCTTACAGTCTATGAGGAAATAGGGGGGACACAAAAGGTAACGTGTGCATATGTTGTATAATACAGCCATAATATACTAAATAGGGTATGTACATAACATAGTCTATTAAGTGCATGGATGGTATGAACATGATTTTGAAGAAAATTTTAATATGGGCCAAACTAGGACAGTTAGATAAGTATGTTGAGGTGATAGGCCAGTATAAAGAAATGGGTTTTTAGGGCACACTTAAAACTGTGGGTATTGGGAATTAATTGAATTGTCCTGGGTAATGCATTCCAAAGAATTGGCGCAGCACGTGAGAAATCTTGAAGACGGGAGTGGGAAGTTTGGATTATGGAGGATTTTAGTTTTAAGTCATTGGCAGAACGGAGGGCATGGGTAGGGTGGTAGACTGAGATGATGGAGGAGATTTGGGGTGGTGCTGAAGTATGGAGCGCTTTGTGGTAAGAGTGATAAGTTTATATTGAACTCTGTATTGGATTGGCAACCAGTGCAATGACTGGCACAGGGAAGAGGCATCGGGGTAGCGGTTGGAGAGGAATATGATCCTTGCTGCTGCGTTCAGGATGGATTGGAGAGGGGAAAGTTTTGTAAGAGGGAGACCGATTAGTAAAGAGTTGCAATAGTCCAGACGAGAATGAATAAGAGCTACAGTAAGAGTTTTTGCCGAGTCAAAGGTAAGAAAGGTTCTGATTCTAGAGATGTTTTTGAGGTGAAGATGGCATGAGCGAGCGAGTGATTTGATGTGAGGAGTGAAGGAAAGGTCTGAATCAAGTATCATCCAAGACAGCCGGCTTGTTGCTGGGGAGTAATGGTGGAGCCACAAACGGAGGTGAAGAAGGAGCTAATTACATACAAGAAAACATGTAAATGTCAACAGCTCCATAGATTGTAACAAGTACATGTTCTATCTGTGAGAAACGTAGATAAAACACTTATATGAAAAACGGACAACTGAATGAGAACTTAAGACCTGAATCGTTATTGCATTTGAGCATATTTCTACCTAGTTTTTTTGTTTTGTGACAAATTTTTCTTTTAAGTTGCACCTATATTGAAGTGTATTTTCTATCTGTTTGTCTGTTTTTTTCATTGTTCACCATTGTCGACATGCTTTTCGTAATCCAGATGTTTGTGGACGATTTCTTATTGTGCAGATTTTTAAAAGGTCACAAAATTTTGATGCAAACGTACTCCAGTCCCCCTGAAGTAATCTGATGTATGCCAAAAAAATTTGTGCTAATGTTAGAGTTGCATGTGACATTTTAATGGTTCATTTTTTTGCATAAAATTCATGAACCTGTGTGTGGCATTTTGAAGAATTTGGCATTAAAAAGCAACAATGAGTAAGACAAAAATGAAAAGTGACTTAAAAACACACAAATTATGAATTTGGATCCTAGGCTACACTCAGACATACAGTTTTTGTGGCAATTTTTTTGAGTTTTTGTCAAACCTAGATGTGGCTCCAAGTAGAAATGAAAAAGGAATACTTCCGTATTTGTATGCAATTCTGTTTCAGGCTCAGAAAGTGCTACAACAACTACAAATGTGATTCAAGCTGAAAGATCTAAATAACTAATTCTTATTGAAGTCATCCAACCCCCATGTCCAAAGGGATCCCACCTTAAATTCAACTGACTGGTCTATCATGGGTTATTTATATTTAATTTGTCCAGAAGACTTTTACGAAATCCATCTTACTAAAGTTTCAACCTTCTTCACCTTAGTAATACCTTGCACACTTAACACTTTGCACTTTAGGATATTCCTGGAATGCTGCAGCTCTAGATTATGGTGGCACTGGAGGCTAAATGGTTTCTAGAGGCTGAAGGGCTTTTGGAGGCACATCTTCTGCTGTTAATTTACGATTCTACTTCTCCACATGTCTTTGATGATTAAACTGTGATAAGCAAAACATTTGATGCATAGGCTTGTTTCCTTGTTGCCATATGCATTGTTGTAAATACCACATTGATGTCATATACATGTCTCTTTCATCTAGAAAACTATTCTATTGATTTTCAACAGTTGAATTAGCTTCCAAAAGTAATAATGAACCCATAGAATAGTAATTTATAAAACCCTTATCTTTCTCTCCCTCCGCTGAGATTTTTTCAGATTCAAATTTCATTAATTTTAATCAATTAATCAAAGTAGAGCAATACCAATAATATAATAGCAAAATTTGCTTAAAGAGTCCTCTTCGATAGGACAAAATGGTGCAGAATAATGATGGATACAATGCATGGCCCAAATATTGCTGCAGTGTAATTTTGCATTAAGTCTGGAGTCTATAGTGTTAAAAATATGGGGTCCAAAATCACAATTTCTCTCATAAAGTAATAATGAGTGTCAAGGTGCAAACCCCTCATCTGTTTCATAATAATAAAATAAACGAATGATCCACCATTGGGAAAGAATCACATTTGGAGAATAGAAAAAAAAGGAGGAAAATAGGAAGACGGGGGAAAGACAAGGTCTAGAGACTGGCAAGTTTTCAGCTGGGAAACTGATGAGGAAGTATTAAGAACAGTACATAATGAGCTGTTTAACACCAGGCGGTCCCAGGGAGTCCAGGAAGGAAAATGGGAGAAATTAGTTTGTTAAGCTTCAATACATTAGGGATGACCAGAAGGATATTCATAGAGACCATACATTGATACATTGTTAAAAGGTTTGAGCAATATGGTGGAGCTCAGAGTTAGGCTTCCTCATGGTGCCATAACTAGCCATGCTGTACAGCTTCCATTTTTTAAATCTTTTTATTCGATGCTGTGATCCTCTTTGGCAGTACAAAATGATGTCTAATTGTGTGCTGCAGTGTTTGGTACTTCAGCTCAATTCATGAATGGTTCTTTAATAATAATAATCTTCATTTTTATATAGCGCCAGCATATTCTGCAGCGCTTTACATACATTATCATCGCTGTCCCCATTGGGGCTCACAATCTACATTCCCTATCAGTATGTTTTTGGAGTGTGGGAGGAAACTGGAGAACCTGAAGGAACATACACAAACACGGGGAGAACATACAAACTCCTTGGTGCGATTTGAACCCTGGACCCCAGCGCCGCAAGGCTGCAGTGCTAACCCCTGAACCACCGTGTTGCCCTTTGTTGTGCTTTGCTGAATCTGAGCAGACACGGCCTTTATATTAACCCCTTTACCAACTTAGGTTTTTCCGCTTTTGTTTTTTGCTCCTCTTCTTCCCAGAGCCATACATTTTTTATTTTTCAGTCAATATGGCCATGTGAGGGCTTGTTTTTTGTAGGACAAGTTGTAATTTTGAACGACACCATTGTTTTTACCATATCATGTACTAGAAAATGGTAAAAAAAAATTCCAAGTGCGGTGAAATTGCAAAAAAAAGTACAATTCCACAATAGTTTTATTTTTTTTCCATGTTCACTAAATGCTAAAACTGACCTGCCATTATGGTTTTCCAGGTCACTAACAGTTCGTAGATACCAAACATGTATAGGTTCTTTTTTATTTAAATGGTGAAAAAAAATCCAAAGTTTGTAAAAAATTTGTTTAAAAAGCGTCATATTCGGAGACACATAGCGTCTCCATTTTTTGGGATCTGGGACTGGGTGGGGTCTTATTTTTTGCACGTTGAGATGTTGTTTTTATTGATACCATTTTGGTGTAGACACAATGTTTTGATCGCCCGTTATTGCATTTTATTGCAATGCGACCAAATAACCGTAATTCTGACATTTAGATTTTTTGTCTCTAGGCTGTTTACCGATCAGATTAATTATTTTTATATATTTATAGAACTGGCAATTCTGAATGCGTCGATACCAAATATGTGTTTATATACTGCTCAAAAAAAAAAGGGAACACTCAAATAACACATCCTAGATCTAAATGAATGAAATATTGTCATTGAATACTTTGTTCTGTACAAAGTTGAATGCGCTGACAACAAAATCACACAAAAATCATCAATGGAAAT
Source organism: Phyllobates terribilis (assembly GCF_046119375.1). Lineage (NCBI taxonomy): Eukaryota > Metazoa > Chordata > Amphibia > Anura > Dendrobatidae > Phyllobates > Phyllobates terribilis. The sequence goes on from NW_027362761.1 coordinate 390,484,163, forward strand.
CAAATTTATTAACCAATTGAGGCCTGGATTTGGAGTCACCCCCAAAATTAAAGTGGAAAAACACACTACAGGCTGATCCAACTTTGATATAATGTCCTTAAAACAAGTCAAAATGAGGCTCAGTATTGTGTGTGGTCTCCACGTGCCCGTATGACCTCCCTACAATGGTTAGGCATGCTCCTGATGAGGTTGCGGATGGTCTCCTGTGGGATCTCCTCCCAGACCTGGACTAAAGCATCCGCCAACTCCTGGACAGTCTGTGGTGCGTGACGTTGGTGGATGGAGCGAGACATGATGTCCCAGATGTGCTCAATCGGATTCAGGCCTGGGGAACGGGCAGGCCAGTCCATAGCTTCAATGCCTTCATCTTGCAGGAACTGCTCACACACTCCAGTCACATGAGGTCTGGCATTGTCCTGCATTAGGAGGAACCCAGGTCCAACCGCACCAGCATATGGTCTCACAAGGGGTCTGAGAATCTCATCCCGGTACCTAATGGCAGTCAGGCTACCTCTGGCAAGCACATGGAGGGCTGTGTGGCCCTCCAAAGAAATGCCACCCCACACCATTACTGACTCACTGTCACATGCACATTTGTGGCCTGTTGGAGGTCATTTTGCAGGGCTCTGGCAGTGCTCCTCCTGTTCCTCCTTGCACAAAAGCGGAGGTAGCGGTCCTGCTGCTGGGTTGTTGCCCTCCTACGGCCCCCTCCACGTCTCCTGGTGTACTGGCCTGTCTCCTGGTAGCGCCTCCAGCCTCTGGACACTACGCTGACAGACACAGCAAACCTTCTTGCCACAGCTCGCATTGATGTGCCATCCTGGATGAGCTGTACTACCTGAGCAACTTCTGTTGGTTGTAGAGTCCGTCTCATGCTACCACGAGTGTGAAAGCACAACCAACATTCAAAAGTGACCAAAACATCAGCCAGAAAGGATTGGTACTGAGATGTCGTCTGTGGTCCCGACCTGAAGAACCACTCCTTTATTGAGTGTGTCTTGATAATTGCCAATAATTTCCATCTATTGTCTATTCCATTTGCACAACAGCATGTGAAATTGATTGTCAATCAGTGTTGCTTCCTAAGTGGACAGTTTGATTTCACAGAAGTTTGATTTACTTGGAGTTATATTCTGTTGTTTAAGTGTTCCCTTTATTTTTTTTGAGCAGTGTATATATTTTTTTAATTGTTTTATTTTGAATGGGGCAAAACTGATTTGAACTTTTATATATTTGATTTGATTTGAATTTTTATATATTTTTTAGATTTTTTACATTTTTTTTACTTTTCACTGGCTTCAATAGTTTCTATCGAAGATTAGAAGCTGCGATCAGAAGATCGCCTGTGTTACACATAGCAGGGCAACAGCCCTGCTGTATGTAACAAAAGTGCTCATCTGCTATGAACACCAGACTGCTATGACAACCACAGGGGTCTCCTGCAGACCCCGGGTTGTTATCTCAACCCATTGGCGACCCACGATCATGTGACGGGTGCACCGATGGGCGGGTCTGATGACGCATTTCCGGCGCGGCCATGTTAAATGCCGCTGTCGGAGTTTGGCAGCATTTAACATGTTATCAGCCGCAGGTGGATCGCGATTCCACCTGTGGCTGTTAAGGGCATATGACAGCTAATCAGATCAGCTGTCATGTGCTGGAATAGATGCGGGCTCATCACCGGAGCCCGTATAAAACAGGGGGAGGCAACCTTGTATGTACCTATACCTAAAGGGATTAAGTGATGTATCAGGTAAACAATGCAGGATCTCCAATGAGTGTGAGGTCTAAGCTATCTTAAAGGGGTTTTGCGATGAACAAAGTTAATTTTAATCAACATTTTAATCAATACATCTTGGAATAATAATAACTTTCACAATTGGATGTGTTTAAAAAATGTTCCTGAGCTGATATAAATGTGCCCCTGCTGTGTACTGTGTAATGGCAAAAACAGCAGCTGTAATGTCTGTATACTCTTTTGCTTCCTCCCCTTCTGTAATGTCTGTATACTCTTTTGCTTCCTCCCCTGGCCAGGAGATGTGGTATGTTCAGACCATGTTCCTGCACAGTCAAATGCAGCCATTACACATTTATACGATTATCTCATCACAAGAATATTTTTTTTAACACTTCCAATTGTGGGATTTATTTTTATTCCAAGATCAATTGATTAAAATGTACAGTACTTTGTTTGTGGCACAAACCATTTAAAAACCCAATTTTACACACACTGATGGTGTAACCTGAGATCCTAGGCCATTAAGTATATTTTGCATTATTGATGGCATGTAATGAATGTTCCATTCCTTGGGTCTTGATTCAGCTAATCAACGGGGGTTTCTTCAATAGTATCCCCACCAATCAGAGAATAACGGCTTCGCTTACATTTTCTAATAGGCACCATTAGGGTACATGTTAGAGAACAAACAGTTCTCTAACATTATTTTCTCTAATAATTTTGGAAAGATTGAAGATTTAACTGTTTCCCAAACCAAAGCACCACGTCAACTTTTAAAACTGTTATCAAAGTGATCTATATTTGTCTTTAAAAGGAACCTGTCACATCCTAGTTGCTATGTACACTGCCCCCATAGCGTTGTTAGTGATGCAATGTGCATCACTAACAAGCTGTTTTCATGAAAATCGGTGGTAGTATAATGATGTTATAATGTTTTATATACTTTGTCTTACCTGCTCATATTCAGAAATAGGGGTGTGATTCACAGATTCAGTCATGGGCGGTCGCCGCGTTCAGTCAGTGCTGGCGCCGCCCATGACATTTGAATACTGCTCCTGGCAAGCTCGAGGTTTGAGGAGCGCTGTATTGTGCGGTCACCGCTGCAGTGTCGCTGCGCATGCGGTGACCGCAAGAAACATTGATTGTGCATGCGCCCCGAGCCACAGATCACAGCGCGTGCGCACTGAATCTGGTAATCACACAGCCTCAGTGCGCACGCGCCGGACCAGCGGCCCGACATGTGCAAATGCGCATGCGTCCCTCAAACCTAGTGCTTGCCAGGAGCAGTATTCAAATGTTACACTTCTGAGAATCACACCCCTATGACTGAATACGAGCAGGTAGGGCAAACTATATAAAACGTTATAACATTATTATACTACCACCGATTTTCATGAAAACAGCTTGTTAGTGATGCACATTGCATCACTAACAACGCTATGGGGGCAGTGTACATAGCAACTAGGATGTGACAAGTTCCCTTTAACCTCTTTTATACTAATTAAAATTAGTTGTCTGTCATGTAGCTAAATAGATGCAACTAAACAAGTGGCCAGGTAGCTATTTTTTCACCTGTTTGCTAACTTTTTATGCGTTTACAAAACTTCCTCCTCCAAAATAGCTTGATTTCTGTAGACAATGCATATTTCTCAGTTGAACTCTTAAGTATTTGCTAATGGTGTAAGATTTTTTTGCTAGTAGTGGTGCGGCATAGAATTTGTTAGCTGTCAGAACCACTTTCATGATTCTGTAGTATGAACACAAGAGGGATCATTATTGATTCAGATGACTAATGTATTGGCATTTCTTGTTCAAGATGCTTAAACAATTTGAAGTAGCTGTGTTTTAGAATGCATTGGGTAAGTAGAGTACACTTCTAAAAGAATACAGTTTCATTCTGTCTGACCACAACCTTATCTTTTTTATATAAGTGATTTAATGAGAAAAAGCATTGTGTAATGTCCTTAGGATTATATTTCTACACATTTTTTCATTAGTTGCTTTAGGCTAATATCATGTTACTACTGAAAAGCCGATTTAGAATTTGCTCATTATTTCTATAAACACTGCCCGTTCACTGCAGAAATGATTCAGATGCAACTGTAAAGGGGTACTCTGCTTCTCACACTCACTAATCCCAGTAGGCTAACAGTAAGCTAAGTGCACCCCACAGCCTGTCCACACATTCACATCACATCTTTTGCTGCCACCACCCAACATTTTACAAGACCATCTGGACACCTGTACTTAGTAATGCGCTGACACACACACTGCCAAGTTTTCCCAAGCATCTGCCAGCTACATTTCTTGCAACATGACTTACACAGAGTATCACAACCAGGCGCTTCTTTCCCTCTTCAGAGTTGTGGGTACGTTTAGAGCAGCAAGGAACAAACTTATTACATCTTAGATTTAATGTACAAAAAGATTATAGTGCTTGTAATGTTAGACATACATCAAAGCAAACAGTATAAAATAACAGGGGTTAAATTAAGCCTTTACAGATTAAATCCATGAATGATTCTTAAAAATAAAAGCTCTTTTTCTTCTTTTGCAGGTCAGATTAAGGGCATATATACAGCATTATAAAATGCTGTATATAAGGGCTGAAAGGTGGTGGCCGTACCTCATATTGGTCAAACCTGGTGACAGGTTCCCTTTGAGTGCAATTTAATCAATATGATGGTATATACAGTGTAAGGCTATGTGCGCACGGTGTGTATTTGAAGTGGAAATTTTCTGTACAATTCTGCTTCTCCTTGGCAGAAAAAAAAACACATTTTACATGCGCTTTTGATGTGTTTTTTTATGCATTTTTTGAAGCGTTTTTGTACATTAATGAATGCTTTTTGGAGCTAAATAAAGTTATTTGGTGGGACATTGCTTAAACCTTGCATTACCATTAGAACTGAGGTGAGTATATTGGTTAATTTAAATGATTAAAGAATGTGTCTGCTGTATTTCAAATAAAGTGTTTACTCTGTGTCTGTGTGTTTATTTAACTCTTTACTTTACTTTAATTAAGTTTGGTCATGAAAAGGACTGATTGACACCTTGTCATAACCAAACAAAAGAGCTAGGTGTCAGCTAATTCCATTCACCGGATCTTCATTAGCATTTCTATTCATGTAATTTATGCGGCTGCTCTGAGCTGCTATTTTTAGCCTGGGAAGGTGCCATTTGCAAACATGGTCCCTGGCCATAATTAATATCTCACAGCTGATTCGTTAGCCACTATGTCTCCCCAATCAGCACTCAGCAGTGATTTGGACGCAGCATATTTTTGTTGCGTCCAAAAAGCTGTGTTCTAATGCCGCACTTTTGTTGTCGGTACATGTGAATCCACATATGTGAATAATGACACTTCAATTGGTCAAAATCTGCAGCGGAGACTAGCGTGTCCGCTACAGAAATTGACATGCTGTGGGTGAATTTGGGTACGTGGCCATGGTCAGGAGCCGCTGCAGGTTTGACGCCGCGTGTTTATACAGCGTAAACCCGCAGCGTCCAGATATTACAGCATAGTGGATGGGATCCCTAGAAATCCCATGTCCACTATGCGTGCATCAGATGCTGCGAATCACCTGCGGACACTGACATGCGATGCGTCTTTCAGGACCACAGCATGTCAAATTCTCTTGCGGAGTCGCTAGTCTGCGCAACAGAAATTTGACCACTAGAAAGTATTGAATGCAGTACATATGCATGATTCAGTGAACACATGTGGATTTACCTGCGTTCAACAGAATGCAACTGTTAGAATCTATGTTGTTTTACTTTCGGCCATCTTGTTGTGGTTTGCTAGCTTCTAGTCTTTTCCTCTGGTGCTGGGTTTCTTGGTCACGTGATCTCTGCACTCTTTTTCACCCAGCACCTGGCCCCTATTCCCTGCTGGACATCAGTGTTGTAACGCTCGTGCTCTGGCTAAGTAGCCTTGTTTAGTTTGTCTTGCTTTTGACTATAGTTATCCTGGGACTTCTTGTTCCACCAGTTTTGTTTTCTTTAATTGTCATTTCTGCAACTAGCTTTTCTGTTAGGATGTCTCCTGCTTTTGCTCCTAGTCCTTAGATCTTTTAGGGACCCTTTTTTCCCCTTCCTACAGGTCTTTGTTTGAGTTCAGTGCAGGAGTTACGGTGGGGCTATTCATAAGGAATAGGGCACCCACCCCAGCGTAGGGTTAAGCTTAGTCTCAGTGCAGGGACAGCTTTTCCCTCCTATTCCTTAGTTCTAAGTTGCAGAACATAGCAGTATATCCAGCCATGTTTAAAAAAATAAAAAAAATAAAAAAAGAGTTTTTATTTTCCCCTCTCCTCTCCCTGGATTTTCTTCAGTATGGTTTCCGTCCAGGAACTTGCTCAATGCTTGCAAGGGTTAACTTTGGAGGTTGCCAATCTTCAGCAGTACGGGAGTAAATACCCTGCAGAATGCTATGAAGAACATAAGGTAAGATTACCTGAGTGTTTCTTGGGGAAACGACAGGATTTTTTTTCATTTAAAAATCCTTGTTTGTTGTATTTCTGCTCAGACCTAGATCTTCAGGTAATGAACTACAACGTGTAGGAATTATTATGTCTCTATTGCGTAAGGAACCTCAAATCTGGGCGTTTTCCTTGTCTCCTGATGATCATTGTCTGAGGTCTGTGGAAGCATTTTTTAATGCCATGGGTTTGCTGTTTGATGATCCTGATCGGGTTGCATCAGCTGAGGCAGAGCTCAGACGTCTCAAACAGGGTTCTCTTGATGCTGAGAGTTATTGCACCCTGTCCAGATGATGGTCTGCAGAGGTCAGGTGGAATGACCCTGCACTCAAGTTTCATTTTCTGGCAGGCTTGAGTGAAAGGGTTAAAGATTTGCTCATTGCATTCCCTGCACCTGATACTCTGCAAGTTGCCATGCAGTTAGCTATCCGTATGGATAGAAGGTTGAGGACTAGACAGAATGAGGAGAAGTTGCCTGTATTGTTGGATTCTGTTTCTCACGATATTCCTGCCGACACTGGGGACCCTATGCAGGTCGGGGCAATGTCATCCCGTTCCAGGGAGGGGTACAGGAGGTTCTCTGAGGGACTTTGCTTGTATTGCGGTAAGGCTGATCATTTTTTAAACCAATGTGAGGTTCGCTTAAGGAAAGAAAAAAAAAAGGTCAGTAGAAATAACACTCCCGTTCGCATTTCGTTTTTACCTTCTGCTCGGGTGTTTTTTCCTGGTAATACCACCTGTCATGGTCGTTTAATTGAGTTTCAGGTTATAGTGGATTGTGGTTCTGCACTTAATTTGATTGATCAACAATTTCTTGAAAAGTATAAGTTTGATTCTGAACCTTTGTCGTCTCCTTTTCCTGTGGTGGCGATTGATAATACTCCCCTGGAGCATGGGAGAATTCTTCGAAAGGTCACTGGGTTTCCACTTACTATAAATATGGAACATCAGGAGCAGATTGACTTATTTGTACTTGCTAAGTTGCCTTCCCCGGTGGTCCTGGGGTTGCTCTTGTTAAAAGTGTAAAATCCTGTGCTGGACTGGTCGTCTGGTTCCATAAGATCCTAAGTGTTGTAATGTTCACATTTCGGCTGTTATGAAGCGGGAGTTACCTGAACCCATTCAGGATTTTTTCGGAGATGGAGTCGAAAGCTTTACCACCTTATAGAGATTACGATTGCGCTATTGACTTCGCCCCTGATGCTAAGCTCACTAAGAGCCGGTTGTTTAATCTGACAATTCCCGAGAGGGAGGCTTTGAAGGAGTACCTTCAGACTAGTTTAGCTGCAGGTCACATAAGACCCTCTAAGTCTCCTGTGGCAGTTGGGTTCTTTTTTGTCAAAAAGAAGGATGGGGGTCTTAGGCCATGTCTGGATTTTCAGGAGATTAATAAGATCACTGTGCGCAATCCTTACCCATTACCACTTATTCTGGATTTGTTTAACCAATTGACGGGAGCTAAATGGTTTTCTAAGATTGACCTTCGTGAGGCATATAATTTGCTTCAGGTGAAGGATGGCGATGAATGGAAGACAGGTTTTAACACCCCGGAAGGTCATTTTGAGTGTTTGGTGATGCCTTTTGGGCTTACATGCCCCTGCATTTTTTCAAAATTTCATCAATGACATTCTGAGACCCTTGATTGGTAGGAGTGTTTTTGTTTATCTGGATGACATTTTGATTTATTCATCGGATCTTGAGTCTCATTGGCAGAGAGTCCGCGAAGTTCTTCAGATACTGAGAGATAACACACTCTTGCTAAATTGGAGAAGTGTCAGTTTGCTGTCCAGAAAATTCGTTTTTTGGGTTACTTTGTCTCTTGTGATGGTTTTGAGATGGACCCAGTGAAAGTTCAGGCTGTGCTGGAGTGGCCGAGGCCTGAGGGTTTGAAGTCCGTACAGAGGTTTCTGGGGTTTGCCAATTATTACAGGAAATTCATAAAGAATTTCTCTGTCATCGCTAAACCCATCACTGATCTCACCAAGAAGGGTGCTAATACAGTCCAATGGTCCACTGAGGCTGTTGAAGCTTTTGAGTATCTCAAGGAGAGGTTCAGCTCTGCTCCTGTTCATATCCAGACGGATGAGACCAAGCCATTTTTGGTTGAGGTGGATGCCTCATCTTTAGGCGTAGGGGCAGTTCTGTCCCAGGAGGGTGAGGATGGGATGCATCCCTGTGCTTTCTTTTCAAAAAAATTTTCTGAGACAGAGCTCAACTATGATGTTGGGAATCGTGAGTTGTTGGCTATTAAACTCGCGTTCGAGCATTGGCGACATTTTTTGGAGGGGGCTCGACATCCTATACAGGTTTTCACTGATCATAAGAATTTGATTTATCTGGATGCAGCTAAACGTTTGAATGCCCGTCAGGCTAGGTAGGCACTGTTTTTTGCCCGGTTCAATTTTTCCGTAACCTTTGTCCCGGGGACAAAGAATGTTAAGGCTGACGCTTTGTTTCGTAGTTTGTCTCCAGCCGTGAATGCTGAGAGGGAGGAGTGTATTTTGCAGAGAGGGGTGGTGGTGTCCACATTGGATTCTGAGTTGGAGAATAGCATCCTAGGAGCTCAGAGTGTGGCACCAACTAACACTCCGTGTGGTAAATTGTTTGTGCCTAGAGCCTTGAGGAGAGCGTTGTTTGTTGAATGTCATGCATCTCGGTTGGCGGGTCACCCAGGGATTTCGGAAACTAGGAAGTCTATCTGTCGGAGTTTCTGGTGGCCAGGGTGGCAAAGGGAAGTCATCAAGTGGGTGCATTAGTGTTCTGTGTGCGCTAGGTCGAAGGCCTCTCATGCTCCGGCTGCGGGGTTGCTATGCCCCTTGGAAGTTCCTAGTTCACCATGGACGCACCTTGCCATGGATTTTAGCACTGATCTGCCTTTATCGGAGGGTTTTTCTGTCATCTGGGTTGTTGTGGACTGGTTTAGTAAAATGTGTCATCTGGTTCCGTTCAACAAGTTACCTTGCTCCAAAACTCTTGCTAAGGTTTTTTTGAAGGAGATTGTCAGGCTCCATGGTGTTCCCACGGACATTGTCTCATATAGAGGACCACAGTTTGTAGCTCTCTTTTGGCGTGCTTTTTGTGACAGATTGAAAATTCATTTGTCATTCTCGTCGGGGTATCATCCAGAGTCCAATGGACAGACTGAAAGGAAGAACCAGGATGTCGAGCAGTTTTTGAGATGTTTTGTGGCAGACAATCAGGAAATGTGGTCTGAATTTCTACCACTTGCGGAGTTTTGCCCTTAATAATCATACTTCCTCCTCGGCTGGTTGTTCTCCTTTTTTTTGTTGTACTTGCAGGTATCGATCTTTTGGTCCATTTTCCAAAGTTGGGGCTGCTGTACCGGAGGAGGACAATTTTTCTTGTGATTTGGAGAGGGTTTGGACCAGTGTACGCCTAAACCTTAAAGAGGCTAACAGGAGTCCTTGTTTGCTGTTGGGGATATGGTTTGGTTGTCCTCTAGGAATCTTCGTTTGAAAATTCCTTCTAAAAAACTGGGGCCTAAATTTTTGGGTCCTTTCAAAGTGGTTCAGATTGTCAACTTGGCAGCTGTGAGGTTGGGCATTTCCTCGTCCTGGAGGATTAATTCTGTGTTTCATATGTCGTTACTTAAGAAGGCGCACACTCCTGATAAACAGGCGAAGCCTACTGTTCCTCCTGTTGATGAGGACGGTGAATTTGAGGTTTCTCGCATTTTGAATTCCAGGTGGCATAGAGGAAGATTACAGTATCTTGTGTCCTGGAGAGGTTTCGGCCCCGAGGATAATTCCTGGGTGAAGGCCGAGGACGTCTCGGCCTCAAGGCTAATTAAGACTTTTCACAGGAGATTTCCTGGTAAGGCTCGGCCTAGAGGATGCGGAGGACCCTCGTAAAAGGGGAGGTACTGTTAGAATCTATGTTGTTTTACTTTCGGCCATCTTGTTGTGGTTTGCTTGCTTCTAGTCTTTTCCTCTGGTGCTGGGTTTCTTGGTCACGTGATCTCTGCACTCTTTTTTAACCAGCACCTGGCCCCCATTCCCTGCAGGATATAAGTGTTGTAACGCTCGTGCTCTGGCTAAGTAGCCTTGTTTAGTTCTTCTTGCTTTTGACTATAGTTATCCTGGGACTTCTTGTTCCACCAGTTTTGTTTTCTTTAATTTTAGTTTCTGCAACTAGCTTTTCTGTTAGGAGGTCTCCTGCTTTTGCTCCCAGTCCTTAGATCTTTTAGGGACCCCTTTTTCCCCTTCCTACAGGTCTTCGTTTGAGTTCAGTGCAGGAGTTTCAGTGGGGCTATTCTTAAGGAATAGGGCACCCACCCCAGCATAGGGTTAAGCTTAGTCTCAGTGCAGGGACAGCTTTTCCCTTCTATAACTTAGTTCTAAGTTGCAGAACAGAACAGCAATGTTTTGGATGCAGCAAAAAATATGCGACCAAAGTGCTGCTATGTCCGGATTGTGGGTACAGAGCCTAAATTTAAAAAAAAAATGGCGTGGGCTCCCACATCATTTTTCTAATCAGCAGAAGGAAAGCTGATCGCAGGGGGCTGATATTAGTAGCCAAGGAAGGGGCCACTGGCCAGCAATGATCCCTCGCTATTAATATCAGCCCACATCTATTTGTTTAGCCTTTACTGGCTAGATTACAGGGGGACTCCGGAAAAAGAATTACGTGGGGTCCCGCTATAAAACCTAAGCAGCCCTCAGCAGTCCCAGAAATGGCGCATCCATAAGAAGCGCCAAATCTGGCGCCTAGCCTCTGCTCTTCCCACTGACCTGTAGCGATGGCGAGTGGGGTAATGGGGTTGGGGTTCACGTCAGCCTTGTATTGGCGGCTGACGTGAATCCCAGGTTAGTAATGGAGGGCGTCTATAAGACGCCCCCATTACTAACTGCGTAGTAAAATGGTCGCCGCCTTTTCAATAAAAACATGGCCAGAATAAAGTATTTTAATGAAATAAAAAACACACGGTTTTAAAAAAAAAATTATTGTACGCCTCCGCGAAGCCCTTGATTTCCTGAAAAAAAACGTAAAATAACAAACAATCATATTCCTCACCTGTCTGCCGTCAACGACGCAGTCCACATACCGCCAATGAGTGTCCCACTATGATCTGTGTCACTTCTACAGAACTTCTTCTGAAAGTTCCCAGGGTGAGGTCACATGAGCAATCAGCTGATCGGTCACGTGACCGATCAGCTGATCGCTGATTTCGCCGCAGGTCCTGGTAGCTCAGTACACTGCGTGGAGCGAACCTGCTCCCTGCAGCATACCACTGGCCGCCGGGAGGAGAGGATCGCCGCTGGGGACCAGGAAGACAACGGGGGCCGCCGGATAGATGAGTATAAAGGTTTTTTTAAAATTTTTACTTTATTTTTTCTTTTTTCACACAGCGTGGTAGCCGGCTTGGCTGGGAAGACTACTGCTCCTCCCAGCCACGTCGCTCCCGCTGTTATCAGCGGGAGCGGCGGTCGGATGAGAGGCGTTGAAGTCCTTCTCTCCAACCCAGGTACAGGTACCTCCTGCACTGCGTTTCCACCGTGAATTTGCGGCCATTGACTTTAATTGAAACGCAGCAAATCCACATATACCTGCGGGTTTGCTGCGGTTCAATGCAAGTGAATGGGTGCGAATTTGCGGCGGAAACGCCCGCAAAATGGTCATGCTGCGTTTTTTAATGCAATGCGTATCCGGAGCGGAATTTCCGCATCATATGCACACTGTAACATACCTGGCGGCGTCCTTGCATAGTGGTCCATCTCCCACTGTGCAAGAGCGCGCACTTGATCTCCAGTCCAGTCTGCTAGCCTGGCTTCCCTCCATGCTGTCTGCTTGCCTCTGTGTCTGCTGCTTAAGGGCGGCTCCCGATCACTTCCTGCTTTTTGTACCTGCTGCAGGCACACCCCTTGTGCGTCCTCAGCCTATTGCTGTCTGTCATCTGGTATTTAACCCAGCTGCTCCTATGAATCCCTGCCTGAGCATTGTGTTTCTTTCAGTGTGCTCTCTCACTCTGAATGTGCCAGGTCCCTTTCTGTGTTTGCTTGCTTGCCTTTTTGTAGGCTGTATTTCCAGTCCTGTCTGAACACGCTCCTTGCCTGTTCGTTCCGCCTTCAAGGGGCCGCATACCTAGACCCGCTCCCGTATCTTGTCTGTCCTGTCTGAACACGCTCCTAGCCTGTTCCTCCCGCCTTCTAGGGGCTGCATACCTAGACCCGCTCCTGTATCTTGCTACTGTGTCTGTTCTTGTCTGTATACTCTTCTAGCCTGTTTCCTGAGTTTCTCTATGTCCATACCTTTCCTTTTTCTGCAGAGTCTGAACTCGTACCTAACTCCTGCTCGTTGTCACTGTACTTCCGTTTGTGAGTTTGTGGTCCACTCGCTACTTCACTGCAAGTACCCTGTGGGTATCTGGTTCTGCCTTTCCCTTCCTGTCTGTTCCGTGTGAACAGAGCCCTGTCCCCTGCCCGCTCTGACCCTTTGCTCACTGCTCCGGCAGTCTCGCTCCGCTCTGACCCTTTGCTCACTGCTCCGGCAGTCTCGCTCCGCTCTGACCCTTTGCTCACTGCTCCGGCAGTCTAGCTCCGCTCTGACCCTTTGCTCACTGCTCCGGCAGTCTCGCTCCGCTCTGACCCTTTGCTCACTGCTCCGGCAGTCTCGCTCCGCTCTGACCCTTTGCTCACTGCTCCAGCAGTCTCGCTCCGCTCTGACCCTTTGCTCACTACTCCGGCAGTCTCGCTCCGCTCTGACCCTTTGCTCACTGCTCCGGCAGTCTCGCTCTGCTCTGACCCTTTGCTCACTGCTCCGGCAGTTTCGCTCCGCTCTGACCCTTTGCTCACTGCTCCGGCAGTCTCGCTCCGCTCTGACCCTTTGCTCACTGCTCCGGCAGTCTCGCTCCGCTCTGACCTCTTGCTCACTGCTCCAGGCGGCCTCGTCCTGCTCTACTCTTGCTCACTGCTCCAGATGGCCTCGTCCTGCTCTACTCTTGCTCACTGCTCCAGGCGGCCTCGCCCTGCTCTACTCTCGCTCACCGCTCCAGGCGGTCTCGTCTTGCCCTGCTCTCGCTCTCCACTCTGGGCGGCCTTACTCTGCTGTGTTTGTCCGCCACATCTGTGGTTCTGTTCCTGAGTCCCAGTGTGTACTGGGTCCTATCCCGCCTGTGTTTCTACCTGCTAGTGCCACCCTGACTGCACTCTAGCCGTGCTTGCCTGTACCCCCCTGCCTGCATACCCGCCTGCCTGCATACCAGTCGTGCCTGCCTATACCCACCAGTCTGTGTGCCAGCCTAACCAGTCTGTTCCTGTATTCCCCTGTGTGGGTCAACAGCCGTGTCCGGGGTCTGTCCTGGAGTAGCACCTGGTCCCTCTGCTTGGTTCCTCCTTGGTGCACTGGCGTCGTATGCCGTCGTACGACCCTGGTCCGATCGGGTGAATACCTAGTTACGCCCCACGCACACGCCGCTCAGCCCGGGCGTGTGCATTACACACAGCACATCCAGATCAGCATTGCTATGCATGGCAGACCTATTAACATGCGAAAACGCATCAAAAATGCTATGTGTGCACATAGCCTTAGATTAGTTTTGATGATTTATATATAAAAACTATATATGTGTGTTTATATATATATATATATATATATATATATTGTGGTAAGACGACTCACTCGGCTGCTTTCAGAAATAGACTCAGGATGCAGTTTCCTCTGCAGGTTTATTGTATGGCATAAAGCAGATTCAGTAAAATAAACAAGCCCTACCTGGCATAATGGCAAAACAAAAGATAAACGATAGCACAGTCCATAGGAGTGTGGGGTTCACTCACATTGGTTATAGCACAGTATTTAGCTCCTCCTGAGCTATAGTTTTCCATTCTGGAGACCTTGCTTGCCTATCCAGACACACAACAGAAAAAAAAATAATGACTGAGCATTTAACCTAGCTCAGCCACACCCTGAGGGGAGGTAGGGTGAATCACTTCCCACTCATCTTTATGCCATTCACACAAAACAACACCCTTTTTAGATGAATTAACCCCTAACATATAACATGCTGGAGAAAAGTTGTAGGTTCAGTTCACACAGGCTAGCAGCCGTAGTGACTCATACTTCCCCTTGCACATAACACCAGTGACTCTGTCACATATTTCCCCCCTCTGCCGAAACCAGGGGTTTGGGCACCTTCAGACACCAGGCAGGGAATTCTAGAGAGGGCATCAGCATTTCCGTGTAACTTCCCGGACCTATGCTCCACGTGAAAATTAAAGTCGAGACGATAGCTTCCGGATCAGATAGAGAATGGGATGTTCTTCCCTATTTATCTCTTGAGAGAGTACGGCTCCTAGGCCAAGTTCTGAAGCATCTGTCTGGACCTCAAATTCTTTCTCAAAGTCTGGCGCAACTAGGACCGGCTGCTTACACAGTGCTAGCTTCAACCGTTGCAACGCCGTCTCTGTGTCCGCCGTCCATTTCACCGTCCTTTATCTGGTGCCTTTTAGGAGATCTGTAAGTGGCGCGGCCATCATGGCAAAATTTTGGATAAACTGCCGGTAATATCCCACAATTGCCAGGAAAGCTCTTACTTGCTTCTTGGAGAGCGGTTGCGGCCAGTTCTGGATCGCCTCCAATTTATTGATTTGTGGCTTTATTTTGCCTCTCCCGACGACATAGCCCAAGTACTTGGCCTCCTCCTTCCCAATAGCACATTTTTTTGGATTCATAGTAAACCCCGCCTTCCTCAGAGCATCCAGAAATGCCTGTAGCTTAGGCAGATGGCTAGCCCAGTTTGGGCTAAAGACTATAATGTCGTCAAGGTAGGCTGTGGCATACTTCTTATGAGGGCCTAGGATCCGATCCATAGCCCTCTGATAGGTGGCTCGGGCCCCCTGCAGTCCGAACAGCATCCGAGTATATTGGAAGCACCCATCAGGTGTCGAGAAAGCCGTCTTCTCCTTGGCCGTCTGGGACATGGGGATCTGCCAGTAATCCTTCATCAAGTCGAGGGTGGTAATATACCTTCAAGCCTCTCGATGGATTCGTCAACATGGGGCATTAGTTATGCGTCAAACTTGGACACCTCATTCAGCCGGTGGTAGTCGTTACAAAACCTCCACTCCCCGTTGGGTTTTGGCACGAGGACGATGGGATTCAACCATCCACACTTTGACTCCTCTACCACACCGAGGTTTAACATCCTTTTCACCTCGGTTGAGATCACCTCTCTGCGTGCTTCAGGAATCCTGTAGGGCTTCAGGTTCACCCTTATATGTGGCTTTGTTAGCACGTCATGCTTTACCACCGGTGTATGCCCTGGCAACTCTGAGAACAGATCACGATTCCGCTGTAGCAGTTCTCGACATTGTTGCTTCTGGGCCGACGATAGAGTCTCCACTATTGTGACATCTTCCACCTATCCTTCTGGAGTGGCTCTCAGGCAAGGAGTTCCCACGGGTTCTCGATCTCGCCATAGCTTGAGCAGGTTTACATGGTACACCTGATGTGGCTTTCTTCGGCCAGGCTGATGGACTTTGTAGTTCACTTTACCGAGTTTCTCCACCACCTCATTCGGGCCTTGCCACTTGGCCAGGAACTTACCTTCAACAGTGGGAATGAGAACCAGAATGTGATCCCCAGGCTTGAACTGTCTCAGCCTTGCCGACCAGTTATATACCCTCGTCTGGGCTTCCTGAGCCAGGAGGAGATGTTCCTTCACGATGGGCATCACCTTCGCCATTCTCTCCTGCAACTGGGGGACATGTTTGATGATGCTCTGGTGGGGCGTGACCTCGGCCTCCCAGGTTTCTTTGGCAATGTCTAGGAGACCTCTTGGATGCCGGCCATACAGGAGGTCGAATGGAGAGAAACCAATGGAGGTTTGAGGAACTTCTCTGACAGAGAAAAGTAGAAATGGAAGCAGGTAGTCCCAGTCTCGCCCATTCTTTTCAACAACCTTCCTGAGCATCGCTATTAAGGTTTTGTTAAAACGCTACACCAGGCCATCCGTCTGTGGATGGTATACTGACATCCATAACTGGGCAATCTGAAGGACTCTACAAAGCTCCTTCATCACTTTGCTCATGAAGGGAGTTCCCTGGTCTGTCAAAATCTCTTTTGGCAGACCTGTCCTAGCAAAAATATGGACCAGTTCTCGGTCTATACTCTTACTGGACGAGTTTCTTAAGTGTACCGCTTTGGGGTACCGGGTTGCATAATCCATGACGACCAGGATATATTGGTGGCCCCGGGCCGATTTAGCTAAGGGACCCATGAGGTCCATGGCAATCCTCTCAAAGAGAACCTCTATCACAGGTAGTGGAACTAAGGGACTACGGAAATGGGAGGAGGGGGCGGTTATCTGACAGGTGGGGCAGGACCTACAATAGTTTAGGATCTCCCGGTAACACCCTGACCAATAGAACCTCCTCATTATTCTTTTCTGTGTTTTCTGAACCCCCAGGAGTCCCCCCAGAACATGTGAGTGGACCATATCTAATGACCTCCGTCGGTATGGCCCTGGAACTAACAGCAGTTCCACTATCTCTTCACCTCTTGGTTTGGTCACCTGGTATAACAGCTCCCCCTTAACTGCAAAGTGTGGGTACCTGGTGTCTGACCTCGGCTCTTGAGCATCCACATTACAGACAGTAACATTGTCCCATGCCCCCTTCAAGTTCAAGTCCTGAACTTGAGCAGACCCAAAGATCTCTCTGCGTACCTGCAACACCGGGAGGTCGGACTCCTCGGTCACAGTCTCATCCTCGTCGCCAGCAAGGACATACAGTGGGAACTCATCCACTTCAGATGTCGACTGGGGTATTTCCCAAGGGACCTGGTTTTTGTCCTCGTGACTCAGTCCGGTTCCCTTGCCCCACAAGTCCCAGAACAAAGAAAAATCGCGCGCCAATATGACAGGATGTATCAGGTCCTTGACCACCCTGACCTTGTGAGATTGGGCACCACAGTCTGTTCCCACTGTCACTCTGGCCACCAGGTAGTTCTTGGCATCCCTATGTATGCAGCGGACGCTCAAAGTTTTGGCAGGGATCAGCTGGTGGGGTAGGGTGGCATGGATTAAGGTTACCAGACTCCCTGAGTCCAAGAGTCCAAGCACCATCACTCCATTAATAGACACGGTACAAGCCTGCGGCCCCTCATTCTGTTGACCATCGACGCTACAGGCCAGATAGGCATAATAGGAGCAACGCCAGCCTAGACTGCAGCCCATTGGTTCAGAAGACATTTGGAACTGGGCAGCTATGTGGCCAGGATTATGACATCGTCAACATACCACATCCCTCACAGCAGTCTTTGCCGGGCCCTCAGTGGGATTGAGACGACCCCCGATTGTGACTCTTGACCCCTTATGTGGTGAGCCTGCCCCTCTTTGGGGAATTGACTATGTCCGGTTTCCCCAGGGATTTTTCGACCATTTGGTACCTCTCTACCAGACCCACAAGGTCGTCTGCGTTCCAAGGGTCGCCCTGGGTAACCGAGGTCTGCACCGAATTGGGTAGGGAATGAATGAATCTGTCCATCACCACACGCTCAACCATCTGGGCAAGAGAGGAAGACTCTGGCTGCTGCCACTTTTGGACTCGATGTAGCAAGTCAAACATCTGTGAGCGTGGAGGTTTGTCGCCAGCATACGCCCAGTGGTGGACCCTTTGCGCTCGAAAAGACATAGTCACTAGTGTTGAGCGAGCATGCTCGACACTGCTCGGTACTCGTCCGAGCATTACGCTACTTGGGATGTTCGGCGAGCACCGAGCATTTTCGGGTTACTCGGGCGGGAGCTCGGGTCTCCGCCCTGCATGTTTGGCGCTTTTTACAGAGCCAATGAACATGCAGGGATTGCCAGCCAGTCACTGTAATTCCGCAGCCATGTTGTTTGTGGGCATTATAGTGATTGGCTGGCCGCACAGTGTCACCTCGAGTATTTAAAACCGGGCGCCGCCATCTTGGACACAGTCGCTCCGGATTAGACAGTGTAGGGACAGCGCTACTGAGCTAGGGAGAGATTTATCCTGCGAAATAGTTAGTGTAGGGTCTGTAAAGGCTGCCAGATCAAAAAAACAGTCCTTCTCAGGACTAATATCCATCCCAGATATCAGGCAGACAGGCAGGCTGTATAGGAGACGCAGTGGGGTTGTACCAGCAAACGCTGCATTACAGTCCTGTGTGCTCCTGTTTCTGAAATTGCTGGACTTAGCTCCAGGTCTCGGGGGCCAGGAAAAATCCTTTTTTGTCATCTAAATCCTCTTTTTTTTTCCCTCCTTCACACTGTTCAAATACCCATCTTATTAACCTATTGGTGTCCACCCCCCAAAAAAAAATAAGTGTGTCTCTGATTTTTCAGACACAAATATATCTGTTGCAAAGAGTCTGGTATAGGCCACAGAAACAGAAGTGTGGTTTTGCAGTTCCACGAGTGAAATCTCTGTATTATCCAGTTTTGTGCCTTTTGTATCTAAAAAAAACAGTTTGAGTGTGTCGCTCACTGTTCAGCCGCAAATATATATATATATTTAAAAAAGCCTGGTATACACCAGTAAATTATAACTGTGGTTTTGCTGTTCCACGGTAAAAAATCTCTATTATCCTGCTTTTGGCATTTTTTGCCGTAAAAAATAAATAATAGTGTCTCCTGATTGTTCAGGCACAAATATATCTGTTGAAAATAGTCTGGTATACACCAGTAAATTATAACTGTGGTTTTGCTGTTCCACGGTAAAAAATCTCTATTATCCTGCTTTTGGCGTTTTTTGCCGTAAAAAATAAATAATAGTGTCTCCTGATTGTTCAGACACAAATATATCTGTTGAAAATAGTCTGGTATACATGAGTAAATTTTAACTGTGGTTTTGCTGTTCCACAGTAAAAAATCTCTATTATCCTGCTTTTGGCATTTTTTGCCATAAAAAATAAATAATAGTGTCGCCTGATTGTTCAGACACAAATATATCTGTTGAAAATAGTCTGGTGTAGGCCCGAGAAATACAAGTGTGGTTTTGTAGTTCCACGGTTCAAACCTCTGTATTATCCACTTTTGGGCCATTTGTATCTAAAAAAATCAGTTTGAGTGTGTCACTCACTGTTCAGCCGCAAATATATATATATTTAAAAAAGTCTGGTATACATACACCAGTAAATTATAACTGTGGTTTTGCTGTTCCACGGTAAAAAATCTCTATTATTCAGCTTTTGGTATTTTTTCCATAAAGAAAAACAGTAATATTTTCTCCCTGATTGTTCAGATTGTTTAAAAGAGTCGGGTGTAGGCCAGAGAAATAGAACTGTGGTTTTCCTCTTCCACGGTTCTAATCTACTTTTTATTACCCTTTTTCCATTGATAGTGCGAGTGTAAGCTATTTTACTTCCTTTACAATGGGCAAGGCGCGTGGCAAGGGACATGGAAGTGGACGTTCTGGTGATGGTGCGTGCAGAGGACGGGGCCGTGGCCAAGGTGAAAATGTGTCGCCCACAACCAACAGCCACATCTTCTCGCTCCCACTTCTTGACCAAATTATTAGGGAAGCACAGAACAACACCAGTATTGAAAACTGATCAGTGTGAACAGGTTATTAATTGGATAGCAGATAATACTTCCAGTTACCTGGGCATCACCACCTCCGGCCTGTCTTCCACACGGTCAACTCTTAGTAGCCGTGAGTCTCGACCGCATACTCCTCCTCACCCTGATGCTCCTTCCTCCCACCATGCCGAGTGTCGTCAGACAGCAACTGATCCCACACTTGGACACTCTGAAGAGCTGTCCACTGGTCCATTTCCAGATTTGTGCCCCTCTCCTGCTCCGCTTGAAGTGGTGGAAGAGGAGATCCCATGTAGCGATGCCCAAATATTTGAACAGCCACGGCCACAGGAAGTCAACGCTGGCAATTTGTCACAAGAGGTGGACGATGACGAGACACAATTGCCAGGAAGTGAGGAGGATGATCGTGGTGCGCAAGTGGAAGATGAGGAGGTGGTGGATGATCTAGTAACTGACCCAACGTGGCAGGAGGACATACAGAGTGAGGCCAGCAGCACACAGGGGGAGGGAGGCAGAGTACCCCAACAGGCAGGAAGAAGCAGTGTGGTGGCCGCAGACAGAAGGCAGGCAACCGTTCCCCGTAACACCAACACGAGGGACGTTGCCAGTACAACCTGTAGGTCTTCCAGAGTCTGGAATTTTTTTAAAGACTCTGCTGATAACCCCAAAAAGGTCATTTGTACCATCTGCCATGCCAGCATCAGCAGGGGTGACAAAACTATCAGCCTGACCACCACCAGCATGATCAGGCACATGGCAGCAAAGCACCCGACTTTGTGGGGCGAACCCCAGGGTCCACGACCAGTGTCAGCGGGTGTCACCACTGCTTCTTCCGCTGTTGTGCGTGCAATAGAACCCCCTGTTGTGTGTGCAAGGCAATCCCCTGTCCATACTGCATGCAAAGATGCCTCCTCCTCTCAGTCTTCACTTGTTATGGCAGTTTCTCAAGAAACAGCATCCACGTCCACGTCCCACCGCAGCGTTCAATTGTCCAAATCCCGGACCTTTGAACGAAAGCGGAAATTCGCAGCTAACGCCCCACAGGCCACAGTCCTAAATTCGCACATTTCACGACTGCTTGCGTTGGAAATGCTGCCTTTTAGGCTGGTGGAGACGGAATCCTTCCGCAACCTTATAGCGGTGGCCGTCCCTTGGTACTCGGTCCCCAGACGACACTATTTTGCTCGGTGTGCCATCCCCGCACTACACAAGCACGTGTCCCAAAACATCTGCCATGCCCTCAACAACCCAGTTACTGGGAGAGTCCACCTGACAATGGATACGTGGACAAGTGCTTCTGGCCAGGGATGGTACATCTCCCTGACGGCACACTGTGTAAACATAGTGGAAGCCGGAACCCAGTCGGACCTTGGGACAGAACACATCCTCCCCACACCGAGGATTGCGGGCCCTATGTCAGTCAGAGTTGCCCCCACAGTGTACAGCTCCTGCGCATCATCCTCCTCCTCATGTTCAGCCTCCATCTCAGTATCAACACATCAGTTTCAAGCTGGAAGCACTGCAGTACTGCCTCCGCCAAGCGACAACAGGCTGTGCTGAAACTCATAAGCTTAGGTGAGAAACCTCACACTGCTTGTGAGTTGTGGACAGCTGTGAAAGAGCAGGCAGATCTGTGGCTGAGACCGCTGAACCTACATCCAGGCATGGTCGTGTGTGACAATGGCCGTAACCTGGTGGCGACTCTGAGGCGAGGCGAGATCACACACGTACCATGCCTGGCTCATGTGCTTAACCTCGTGGTTCAGCAGTTTCTTAAATCGTACCCCGAGTTACCAGATCTGCTCGTCAAAGTACGCCGGCTGTCAGCTCATTTCCGCAAGTCAGCTACAGCTTCCGCCACCCTTGCTGTGTTGCAGCAGCGTTTGCAGCTTCCGTCACACCGACTGGTGTGTGATGTCCCCACACGTTGGAACTCTACCCTCCACATGTTGCAAAGGATTTGTGAGCAGAAGAGAGCAGTTGTGGAGTACCAGCTGCAACAAGGCCGTCGATATTCAGGTCAGACTCCACACATAAGACCTCAGGAGTGGACCTGGATGTCTGACATCTGTACCATCTTGACAAACTTTGAGGAGTCCACCCAGATGGTGAGTGGCGATGATGCTATCATTATCGTCAGCATTCCACTTGTCTGTCTTTTGCAACGCTCTTTGCAGAGAATTAAAGAGGAGGCATTGCAGCCAGAGTATGATGAGATGGATCAAGAAGCCGTAGTGGTAGATTACACACAGCCCAGCCTCATCTCATCCCAACGTGCATTGGGGGACAATGAGGGAGAGGACGAGGAGGAGGAAGAAGAACAGGAGCTTGTGTCATGCGCTGTAGACGGTAGTACCTGTACAACTGTCATACCGTCGGTTCAGCGTGGGTGGCCTGAGGACAGGGGGAAGGAGGAGGAGGAGGAGAGCATGGTCAGTCGTCATCTTGGTGAGGACACGGAAGTCTTGCCCGTTATCAGTCTGGCACGCATGGCTGACTTTATGTTACGCTGCCTTAACCGTGACCCTCGCGTTGTCAAAATGTTGGGTGACAGTCATTACTGGTTGGTGACACTTTTAGACCCCCGCTACAAGGAGAACATTCACTCTCTTATTCCTGAGGTGGAGAGGTCTACAAAAATGGGGCAGTACCAGAAGGCCCTTGCTGCAGAACTGTTAAAAAAGTTCCCATCTGAACACGCTAGCGGCAGAGATCACAGTTCGTTGACCAACCAAGGCGTACAAGCGAGAGAGAGGCAACTCCAATCCAGCAGAGGCAGGGGAACACTGTTAACATTCTGGGACAGTTTTCTGAGACCCGCCCAGCTTACAGGCCCTGAGGCGCGGGGTACTCTCAAAAGGAGTGGAAAATTTCAAAAGATGGTGAGGGAGTATCTTGCCGACCGTACCAGCGTCCTCCGTGATTCCTCTGTACCTTTTAATTATTGGGTATCCAAGCTGGACACTTGGAATGAACTCGCTCTGTACGCCTTGGAGGTCCTGGCCTGCCCTGCCGCTAACGTGTTATCGGAGCGTGTTTTTAGTGCCGCTCGGGGAATTATAACTGATAAGCGCACTCGCCTGTCAACTGACAATGCTGACAAGCTGACCCTTATCAAAATGAGCAAGGGCTAGATTGGGCCAGACTTCTCATCACCACCAAATGACAGCAGAGTAACATTAAGTCAAATCCACTGTGTTTTTTCGGGAGGTGTATTCACATGCACCTCTTCACAGCCACACATGGGCATATGCTTCCTCATTTCGGCTGTTTTATCTTCTTCTCCTTATCCTCAGCCTCCACCACCACTATACCACCAGGGTGACCATGGTCCGTGTTGCCATTATTGAAAGTACCTCCGTCCTTATTTTTGTCAGCTTTTGCTTGGAAGGCATAAGCAAAGACTGTGGGAGACCAACTCTCCAATAATGGGAATAATAATTTTAAGATGCTGTACTGTATGGCTCTTGTAAGGTGCATTGCAAGTTCCTCCATCCTAATTTTTGGCAGCTTTTGCTTGGAAGGCTTAAGCAAATACTATGGGAGACCCACTCCCCAATCATGGGAATAATGTTTGTAATATGCTGTACTGCATGGCTCTTGTAAGGGGCATTGCAAGTTCCTCCATCCTAATTTTTGGCAGCTTTTGCTTGGAAGGCATAAGCAAATACTATGGGAGACCCACTCCCCAATCATGGGAATAATGTTTGTAATATGCTGTACTGCATGGCTCTTGTAAGGGGCATTGCAAGTTCCTCCATCCTAATTTTTGGCAGCTTTTGCTTGGAAGGCATAAGCAAATACTATGGGAGACCCACTCCCCAATCATGGGAATAATGTTTGTAATATGCTGTACTGCATGGCTCTTGTAAGGGGCATTAAAAGCGTCTTGTTAAGCTACTGCAACCTCCACCACTTTTCCGAGGGGCATTAAAAGCGTCTTGTTAAGCTACTGGGACCTCCACGTCTCTTCTGAGGGGCATTAAAAGCGTCTTGTTAAGCTACAGGGACCTCCACCACTTTTCCGAGGGGCATTAAAAGCATCTTGTTAAGCTACTGGGACCTCCACCTCTCTTCTGAGGGGCATTAAAACCGTCATGTTATACCACTCTGACCTACACGTCTCTTCTGAGGGGCATTAAAACTGTCTTGTTATACCACTCTGACCTACACGTCTCTTCTGAGGGGCATAAAAAGCATGTTGTTATACCACTCTGACCTCCACGTCTCTTCTGAGGGGCATTAAAACCGTCTTGTTATACCACTCTGACCTACACGTCTCTTCTGAGGGGCATTACAAGTGTCTTGTTATACCACTCTGACCTCCAGATCTCTTCTGAGGGGCATTAAAAGCGTGTTGTTATACCACTCTGACCTCCACGTCTCTTCTGAGGGGCATTAAAACTGTCTTGTTATACCACTCTGACCTACACGTCTCTTCTGAGGGGCATTTAAAGCGTCTTGTTAAGCTACTGCGACCTCCACGTCTCTTCTGAGGGGCATTAAAAGCGTCTTGTTATACCACTCTGACCTCCACGTCTCTTCTGAGGGGCATTAAAAGCGTCTTGTTAAGCTACTGCGACCTCCACGTCTCTTCTGAGGGGCATTAAAACCGTCTTGCTATACCACTCTAACCTACACGTCTCTTCTGAGGGGCATTAAAAGCGTGTTGTTATGCCACTCTGACCTCCACTTCTCTTCTGAGGGTCATTAAAAGCGTGTTGTTATACCACTCTGACCTCCACGTCTCTTCTGGTATTGTAGCAGAAGGAAGAACTAGGGGTTCAATATGAGTGGTGAGTGGGGGTGAAGAAACACATCTGAATGGGTTCCCAAACCAGGTTATGCATGTTTACAAGGACAGGGGCGCATCCTAATTATCGTGGGTATCTGAGCAGTCAACAATATGGTTACTGAATAGACATCACTATAAAAAGATCAAGATCAATTTTACTACCATACAGTGACCATATAGTGGTAGATACCAATTCTGCATTCCTTATAGGGAATTATTGTACAGATGTTGAAAATGACTCACAAGTGACATTCTCTCTGTGGAACCATTCACTGTTCCCATCCGGCCCAGACCATTATGAAGACTTCTTCCAGCCTTAACCAGACTGCAGAATTGACACACACACATTTCATTTTTCACATTTACAACACCATCTCCACCTACTCCCAACCTATACAAACTCTCCATCCTGCTGATAGCCTAAATTATGTGTCTGATGCAGCCCCTGCTGTGTTGTGTAGTACCCTAAATACTGTAGTTCAGAAATATTGGTGCCATTCTAATGCCCTCTTTGTGCTGCCTAGACTGTAATAATGCTCCAAGTGTACCCTTATAAAGTAGTAATTTCATCGGTGCCCCTTTTAAAGTAATAATAATGCCCCTCCTAACAAGTAATAATGCTTTGAATGCTCCTTTATCAAGCAATATTTCCCAACAGCCCTGTAAAAAGTAATAATGCCACACTGGTGCCCCCATACCATGTATTAATACCCTGAGTGTTCCCTTAACTCATAATAATGCCCCTTAAGTGCCTGAAAAAAGTAATAGTGCCTCTGAGTGCCCCATTTAACCTAAGTACTGCCTTAACAATTGTCTGTTTAAAAGTAAGTATGTCCACCTTCAAAAAACAAAAAAGTCCCAAATGAGCCCATTGGCCAAGTCTTCTTGTTCTCTTAGTTTCTAAATGGTGATGCCATTAAGCCACCTCGCTGGGATGCTCATGTCCTGTGCATGCGCTGCAGTCCGAGATGACATGGCATATTATTTAATGTTTCTTATTGATTTGCAGACCAGTATCAGTCAATATTTTAAAATAAACGGACAAGATATTTTAGCTGAGTTCTCAGTATACATGTGTTATAGTATATGTTTGATAAATTCTTGAATATGGTTATTTATAATCATAATTGTCTCCTATCTCTAACAAGAAAAGTACTACAGGAAAAATGTCAGTTCCATTGAATTGAATGCCTTAGGGCAGGTTGAGATGACTATTTTTTTCAGTTCGAGTGCGATCCAACAAAACATCAGATCGCACTAAGACCAATGTGAGTCTATGGAGCCATGGACATGTTCCATTTTTACTGTGCCAGTCCAAGGAAAAAAATAGCTGCATTCCCAAATTTGAACCGATATTCAGTTCGCACTCGGCCATCCAAGTGAATGTGTCCGTGAACACCATCGCACTGCACTCGGATGACATCTGAGTTCAGTCCAATTTTCATGGACTGACAGAATGGAGAAGTTGTAGAATTTTTTGTCTCCATCTTCTCATTACTCAAATACCTCGGATCACACTGTACTGACACTGATCAAACTCTGATCAGAGTGTGATTTGCATAATCGATCCAATTCTTTTGGATGAGAGAATCTACGGTTGTCTGCAACTACCCTTACCAATATCTTAAAGTTGTAGTGACTCTGAAGATGGATATTGAGTGACAAGGATTTGCATTGGTGAAGTCCAGTTCAACAGCATACTTTGAGCATGCGATGAATTGCTGCATGTATAATTATTGGGTTAAACTGGTCATACACATTAGACATGGAAATGGATCACTTTGACCATTTCAGCTGATGTTTTTAATAAGCAACGGCCCCTCTATGAGTATTTGGTCAGTATTCGGTCAATATTTTTTCTCAGGAGTGGGAGCGAAAACCAGGAGTGGGTGATAAATGCAGAATTGTTGACTTGTTTCTATTATACCTTTTCTCTGATTGTATCACACCTGGTTTTCGCTCCCACTCCTGAGAAAAAATACTGACCGAATACTGACCAAATACTGATAGTGGGGCCATGGCCTTTAAGTAATGCTTCACTATCATAATCTAAAGCTCAACAAAAACCTTCTAAAAATTTGGGCCGTACTGATGATCTTTTTGGGCTTTGCGATGTCAGTAATATTGTATATGGAGATTTGTTGACTAAGTGGAAAACCATCAGATTCATAGACAAATGATCATACACAGAACTCCTTTTCATATTCCCCATTAAGACATATGGCATCACGGAGAAGGATCCCAGTGCAGGCTTACCATTACTGATACATTTGACAGCTGATTTCAGAATCTCTGCTGTCAGTACAAAACCGTTCTGATTAATTTTACATTCTCACAGCTGAAATGTAAAACCAGACCTGTTATGCTGTGATGCTGCAACTTCTCTAATTACTTAAGCTTAAAAAAAAGTAGATTTTAATTTACAGGTTTGGAAACTCTGCCTTCAATTTATACATAGCGTGCATAATTATTTTATGTATCAACTTGGCACAATATGAAAACTATTCTGTACCATGACATGACAGCTCATGTAAAGGGGAAGACCGGGGTGTAAGTACTTTCAGAACAAGGGATCCGGAACTGCCGGGGCCGTGCCTCTGGTTGCAGGGGGAAGACAGACTGCGAGCACAGGAGTCAGGTGACCGTGAAGCTGGGGCATGTCCAGAGCCAGAGCTCAGGGGTCAGGTGACCGGGGAGCTGGGGGCGTGTCTAGGAAGAGGGAGAAAAAGGAGTTTTGCATGGGAAAGCAGAGAGTTGACAGTTGGGGACAAGCCCCACTAGAGGGAGAAGAGACGCAGGGTCCATGAAGCCGAGCAAGTGAGGTGCAGTGTTATGGACTAGGGGCTCAGCGGGTCAAACCGGAGACCGCCCGCTGCCACCAGAAGACGTGGAGCCGAGCAAGCAAGATGCAGTGTTATGGACTAGGGGCTCAATGGGTCAAACCGGAGACCGCCCGCTGCCGCCAGAAGACGGAGAATTGTTTAGGCGGGGAAGCCAGAAGAAAACAACACCGGCATCAGCCGTCAACTGCCTTGTGGGGAACAAGAGTCAGCTAAGTGTAAAACTGTCGATTACAACAGTGTAGACTCTGCTACATCTAGCGAAACTGTGGATTGTCGGTTATAGTCTGTTACCTGCTACTCCCCTTGTTGTCCCCATATTTCCCCTGTTACTCCCTGCGTGGAGATTGACCCTGTTACAATAAATCCCCCTTGTTTATTAACCTGTACTGGCTGCTCTGTGTTTCTGTGTCACTGCATCTACCTGTACCTGTGTTACATTTGGCATAGTCGGCAGGATGCAGTCTTTAGACACTGCAGATCAGCCCATCCTGCGAGCCCCTGGATTTAGCTTGCCGCTGGGGGCCATGCTCAGCAATCTCCCATTGTCTCACCGGGGACAATATGATACTGTGGGACTGGGTTGAGATGGTTAGGAGTATGTTACGTATGCATCCGATGACCCCAGCTATGCAAGCCGAAATAGCCCTACTGGCCCTGGACAGCAAGGCCCGGCACTCCGTGATGTACCGCCCTCCTCATGACTGGGATACTGTAGAAAAAGTGGTGCCGATATTGGAGGAGATGCATGGGGATCCCACCAATGTAGGCGAGCTGAGGATACGGCTGTTTCACCATTTCACCAAGTGCAGCAGGAGGGGGAGACTGTGACGCAGTATTTTAATGCATTACAGAGGGTGCATGCCTATATCACTAGAAAAGACGACATGGGGACTTTAGGAATGGCCCCCCTGACGTGATCTTAAGAGACCAATTTGTGTCAGGCCTCATGGATGTGCAGCTGAAGCAGGCCTTGCGGGAGCGCCTGCGCGCTAACCCACGTATGACTTTTCTGGAGGCACATGTGAGAGAGCAGGAGATGGGGGTGATGGCCCTGGCAGGGATGGTCCGGATTAACGAGGTACCCACCCCGTCTGCAGCTGAACCGGAATTGGCTCGAGAGATGCGAAAGGAGATAAAGGAGATGTGGGGTGAATTGTCCAGTCTCAAGAAGACCCCTGCACCGACACCAGAGATACCTGGATCGATTCCCCCAGTTAGGGAAAGAATTAAATTCAGGCCCCGCCCTGCAGGAGAGTTCCGTAGAGAAGTGAGGCAGCCCTACACAGACAGAGACAGAACCTGCTGGAAGTGCGGAGGCACAGGACATTATGCCAGGGGCGGCCCCTGTTGTGGCTGCTGTTAAACTAATGGTTTCCGTGTTTGGGGGACACAGCCCGGAGCCTAAGGAAGGGGAAAGAAAAAGATGAAGTCCCAAGGACCTAGTTTCCACCAGCCCGACTGTCTAGGCTGAAATAAGCGGTCGGGCTGTTCAATGCCTGATTGACACGGGATCCCAGGTGACTATGATGACAGAAGCCTACTTTCAGCAGCGATTTCCAGAGATAGCGCGGCCTGAATGGGGACCAGTATTTAGACTCACGGCAGCTAATCAATTACACATCCCGGTCGCAGGGGTGGTATGGATGAAGATCCGAGTGTGTGGAAAAGGTGTGGGAAAAAAAGGGGTCGTCTTGGTCGCAGGGGGAACCGGAAGTGAACCCCCGGTGACCCTTGGAATGAATGTGCTGAAGAGATTGGGCAAATCCTGATAAGTGAGCCGAAGGAGATTCCTCTAGACTGGTGGGACCCACGAACCCCCCAAAGCAGGGTTTTTCAACAATTATTCTGAGCCGCCCAAGCTCAGGAGACGTCGAGTAAAGGGAAGGTCCTGGGGAAAATAATAGTACCAGCAGCTATGGCACCAGGACAAACTGTACTCACGTTACCCGCATGGGCCTGCACACCTCTTGAGGGGGTCAAAGTTCAGATAGAACCAACATCGATGGACAAAGTACCCCCCGGACTCCTGATAGCTCGGACGCTAGCCACCGTCCACTGGCAATGTTATAGTGCGGTGCATTAATATGGGTGAAGGTGATCTCACACTCCTTCCCAGGGAGGAAATAACCCAGATTCTGGGACTGCCAGGGAAGTTGGTGCGACTTGATGTGGTACAGCTGTCCTCTGTAGGAGGAGTCCCCTGGAATCTGGCGGTCACCATGCCGCAGGGAATCCCACCGTGCCAGTGCGAAGGGGGGATGAAGAATCCTAGAACAAATGAGGGCTGAATTGACGGGACTTTCACCTCGACAGGTGCAGCAGGTTGAGGAGGTACTGGAGCGGTACCAGGAAGTATTTGCTCGCCATGAGGATGATTTTGGTTGCACCGAAGCCATTAACCACGAGATTCCCACAGGGAGCGCTGCCCCAGTGTGGGAGGGATACCGGCAGATACCTCCCCAGATGTATAAAGAGGTTAAGGAGATGCTAGCCAATATGTTAAAGAATGGTGTGATACGGGAGAGTCAGAGTCCGTGGTCAGCCCCGATTGTCCTGGTCAGGAAGAAAGCTGGGACCCTGCGGTTCTGTGTGGACTATAGACGACTGAATGCCTGTACAGTACAAGACTCTTACCCACTACCCTGAATCGAAGAGTCCCTGTCGGCCTTAGGGAAGGCAAAATACTTCTCCTCCTTGGATCTGGTCAGTGGGTATTGGCAAGTGCCCGTGACTGAACATGACCATGCGAAGACGGCGTTCATATTACCCATGGTACTGTTCGAGTTCAATCGGATGCCCTTCGGCCTGACTAACTCCCCCGGGACGTTACAGCGTCTGATGGAGAGGTGCCTTGGCGATTTGAACTTCGAGGCGACACTGATTTATCTTGATGACATAATTGTCTATGCCGCCACCTTCGAGGAGCACCTCCAGTGACTGGAGCAAGTACTGAGTTGCCTACAGAGTCATGGCCTAAAGGTGAAGCCCCAAAACTGCCACCTGTTCCGCAAACAGATCGAATATCTCGGTCATTCTGTATCCGGTGAAGGAGTCAGGCCTACCCGGGAAAAAGTGGCCACCGTACAGGAGTGGCCTACCCTGAAGACAGTGAAGGACGTTTGGGCCTTCCTGGGACTTGCCGGGTACTACCCAAGATTCGTGAAGAACTTCACCCGCATAGCCAACCCATTGCTGGAGCTACTTAAGGGAGTGCCGGCGGGCTCCAAGAATCAGGCGATTCGGTGGGGAGCAGCCAGGAAGAGGCCTTCCGTGCCCTAAAAATGGCCCTGACCGAGACCCCAATACTTGCCTATGCGGATTTCTCCCAACCATTCATACTCCACACTGATGGGAGCATACATGGTCTGAGAGCCATGTTATCCCAAGTACAGGAGAAGAAAGAGCGCGTGATTGCATACGCCAGTCGCTCCCTTCATGACTCTGAGAGGAACCCAGATAATTATATCTCTTTCAAATTAGAGTTGCTGGCTCTGGTTTGGGCAATGACCGAAAAGTTCAAAGAGTATTTGTCCGGGTCCGAAGTACTGGTGAGAACAGATAACAACTCGCTAGCTCACCTGGAGAATGTGAAATTGGTGGCTCTGGAGCAGCGATGGGTGGCCCGCATGGCCAGGTACCGGTATAAGATCGTCTATCGGTCTAAGGCAGAGAATACTCACGCCAACGCCCTCTCCAGAGTGACACATGAATGGCCTGATCATGACCGCGATGAAGATTTGGAAGCAGATGAGGTCCCTAGCTTCTGAAGTTTCGTGGGACCGCTGGTCGCGGCGCAGGGACAGATCGGAGAGACGTCGGAAGAACAAGTGCTAGGGCAGCCAAGAGATGACTGGGTCTGACTTCAACAGACTGACAAAGAAGTTGCCCACTTACGTCAATGGGTGGCTTTGAGACTGGTTCCCAATCGAAAGGAAAGGAGTACCCTGTCCCCGGGGGCCCTAAAAATGCTGGGACAATGGGAGAGACTTTATTTGCGAGACGGGCTGCTGTACCGACGGGTACAGCTACTGCGAGAGTTGGCAAGTGGTGATCCCAGAGAAGTTGGTCGGAGTAGTGGCTAAGGAGGCTCATGAATGAGGGGCTCACTTCGGACCAGAGAAGACATTTCAGTGGTTGCAGAGGCTGGTGTATCACCCCCGACTGCGAGCAACAATAGAAGACACTTGTCGAAGATATCGGAGCTGTGAGCTGGTTAAGCCCCCAGAGCCGCGGGTCCCCATACAAACCACTGTGACTTCTGCCCCCTTGGAGGTGCTGATGATCGACTATTTGACTGTTGTACCGGCGCATCTCGGGTATGAACATTGCCTGGTGATGACAGACCACTTCACAAAATTTGGTGACCCCGACCAGAGACCAGACCGCCGAATCAGCTGCGCAGCCCATCTGCCGAGACTTCATTCGGATGTACGGCTGCCCAAAGAGGATCCATTCCAATCAAGGTGCCTGCTTCCAGGGCCGGGTAATGGAAGAGCTGCACTGGTTGTACAGGATTGAGAAGTCACGGACTACTCCTTACCACCTTCAAGGAAATGGGGCCTGTTAACACTTTAATCGGACACTGATCCAAATGCTCCACACGTTGGAGGAAGATCGGAAGGTACGATGGCCTGAGTTTGTGGCCGAGCTGGTGTGGGTCTACAACAACCGAGTGAATAGTACGATGGGGTTCACTCCATATACCTTACTGTTCGGGCGAAAGGGGCGAGAGATTACCGAGTTAGAGCTGGATGCCGAGGAGGAGTACCCATGGACGGGGATGTCTTCCTGGGTCCGGGAACACCGGCATCGACTGCAGACCCTCCAACGGTTGGTACAACAAAAGTTTCGGGAGCTAAAACATCATGAGACATTGCCTCTTCAAGGGACAGCTCTGAGGCCCGGGGAGCGGGTGTTGGTTTGAGACAGGCGGCCCCAAGGCAAATTGAGTAGGCGGTGGGAATGGACCTCGCACCGAGTGAAGCGCAGGGTTGGCGCTGAAGGACCTGTGTATGAAGTTCAACCCGAGGGGGCTGAAGGAGCCCCTACCAGAGTGGTTCATCATAGTATGCTGCGGCCCTGTCTGTCTAAAGATGACATAGATGAAGAAGGATCACCTGCTTCTAGAGAGGGTCCTGTCACAGTTGCCCCAAGCCATTATGTGGATGAAGAAGAATTGTTGATTCTACCTCCCAGCCCCAGCACTCGATTACCTGCAGTCCCCAGTGCAGGCGGCGAGGGAACACCATCAGTTGAAGCCACCGGGCAGGTGGAGATTGGGAATCCAAGTGTCCCTGCACCCCCCCATCGGTCAAACTGAGCTATGCTGGTCAGAACGGACAACAGCAGGAGTGCCTCCTCACCGTTACGAACAAGATCAGTTTATAAGGAAATGTATTGTCCAGGAAGTCCAAGAATGTGAACGTTTGGTGAAGGAACTCTTGCCCGTGGAATGGCGAGTTAAAGGAGAGCGGGAGTGTAAGGGGGAAGACTGGGTATAAGTACTTTCAGAACAAGGGATCCGGAACTGCTGGGGCCGTGCCTCTGGTTGCAGGGGGAAGACAGACTGCGAGCTCAGGGGTCAGGTGACCGGGGAGCTGGGGGCGTGTCTAGGAAGAGGGAGAAAAAGGAGTTTTGAGCGGGAAAGCAGAGAGTTGACAGTTGAGGTCAAGCCCCGCTAGAGGGAGAAGAGATGCAGGGTCCGTGGAGCCGAGCAAGTGAGGTGCAGTGTTATGGATTAGGGGCTCAGTGGGTCAAACTGGAGACCGCCCGCTGCCGCCAGAAGACGGAGAATTGTTTAGGCGGGGAAGCCAGAAGAAAACAACACCGGCATCAGCCGGCAAATGCCTTGTGCGGAACAAGAGTCAGCTAAGTGTAAAACTGCCGATTACAACCGTGTAGACTCTGCTACATCTAGCCAAACTGTGGATTGTCGGTTATAGTCTGTTACCTGCTACTCCCCTTGTTGTTACCATATTTCCCCTGTTACTCCCTGCATGGAGATTGACCCTGTTACAATAAATCCCCCTTGTTTATTAACCCTGTACTGGCTGCTCTGTGTTTCTGTGTCACTGCATCTAAAGTACCTGTGTTACACTCACATGGCCTAGATATGAGGCCACTGGCTGATCATAAGTTAATAATCATCATTATCACATGATGCCAATGAAATGCGATTAAGATTATAAACTTTGTTAGCTTGAACAAAAACATGTCAAAAGAGATAAAAGTTAAAAAAAAGTATGACCTTCTGTGACATTTTGCTACAACTAGTTTGTTGAAAGAAAACAGTCTAATTGGCTACAGCTTTGATTTTTTTCATAGATCTAATCCACTAGATTAATCCACTGAGTCACAAAATCCCTTAAAATCTGAGATTATTGCAATGATGAATCTGTCAGTAATTTTCAGATGAATGAACCCTTGCCAGAATAAAAAAAATAAATACCCCAAGTCACACAGGGTGCACAAAAGAAATAATTTCCCAATAAATTTCAGAAAACATCATAGTGGGGTTTATAAAGATGGTTTTTCACAATCAGTGTTTAGTTTTTTAGTTCCTAGATGATTCTAAAACCCACAAAAAAAACTTTGTTGAAGAGAGCTAACTTTGAGTCTAATGTCTTATTACGCCTAGGGGTTTTTTTTCAACAAGTATGGCAAGCTGTTTTACAATTTTGTATTACAGAGAAGTGTTAAAATATACTTGAAGGTTTTTAAGACTAATCTTGAAAGGAAAAAACACATACATTCAGTTGGAGTTTGAGTTGGTATGCATGCAACATATAAACACATGTTCACATTAGCCATAAAACAGACAAAACCTACAAGAAACAAAATGAACATAAACCCTGATGTAAAAAAGTGCATTTAAATAACATAGGGTTCTTACTAGCACTGTTTTGCAAGTGAGGGTGAGGCCTCCCCTCTTTGAGTAGGACATTACTTTTAAATAGCTTCCCGAGATTGAGGTTTCCAGAGTTCGGGACCTAGTCCTTTGTCTGCCCTTATTCACAAGGGTCACTTCTAACACATGGTAAGGTTTTAATATTACACAGTGTAGGACTGTCCCAAATAGGGTCACCGTGCCATGGTGGGATGGCTTTTATGCTATTTTTGATCAAAAACAGTGTTACTAAGAACCCTGTTATTTAAATGCACTTTTGCTTTTTACTTATTTAGATACAGCAGGTTTATGTTCATTTTGTTTCTTGTAGGTTTAATCTTGAAAGGATCATTTCAAAAGATGAAGTTTTGTTAATAATAGTTAGACTTTTCCTCACCTGGGTCAATGATTCAGTTTCCTGTCCTAGACCAGTGTAAACATATAAAAATCAAGTCAAAGTGACTTGTTGGCACTTATAGGCCAAAGTAAATTTTAAAGTAGAAGCATTGAAAGTATCAAAAAACATTGGTGAGGTTGCAATTTCATACACCAAATGTCAAGAGCAGAGAGCAGCTGAATTTTCCACTTTAACCCCTACCCGACGTTGGACATACAGGTACCTCCTATTTTGCAGTGCATTCCCGCAAATGGACGTAACAATACGTCCTGGTGGTCATGCAGACACTGGAGCTGTGCCCACATGATTGCTGCAGGGAGCTTAGCTTAAGTGATAGCTGAACCCCGGCTGTCACAGCCAGGGGCATTTCCGACATCTCCTCTGGCTGTTTAACCCCTTAAATGCAGTGATCAATAGCGATTGCAGCATTTAGAAGCCCCTCCCTCTCTCTTCCGATGAGCACCTCCGAGGCGTCATCGCGGGCTGACAATCGTTGTCATGTCAACCTGAGGTCAAATGATGACCTCCAGATCTGCCAGCTATGGAGGCCTGTTAAACCATTCCAGCAGCATTGTCTAAAAAGTGTTCTGTCAGTGTAACAATGACAGGTGTAATGCATTGCAATGGTAGTGCATAGGAATGCATTATACCAATAATCAGTGTAATAAAAGTTAGTCCCACAGAGGGACTAAGTAAAAAAGTAGAAAAAAAGTTTTAAAAAAATGTAAAAATACTAAAAAAAAAATTATAAAATAAAGAACAAAAAAATGAAAAAAATATTATACCAATAAATATGGTACATATATTTATATAAAGATAAAAAAAACAAAGAAAAGTACAAACAATACAGACCAAAAGTTTGGACACACCTTCTCATTTAAAGATTTTTCTGTATTTTCATGACTATGAAAATTGTACATTCACACTGAAGGCATCAAAACTATGAATTAACACATGTGGAATTATATACTTAACGAAAAAGTGTGAAACAACTGAAAATATGACTTATATTCTAGGTTCTTCAAAGTAGCCACCTTTTGCTTTGATGACTGCTTTGCACACTCTTGGCATTCTCTTGATGAACTTTTTTTATTAAGTATAAAATTCCACATGTGTTAATTCATAGTTTTGATGCCTTCAGTGTGAATGTACAATTTTCATA
This sequence comes from Phyllobates terribilis, assembly GCF_046119375.1. Lineage (NCBI taxonomy): Eukaryota > Metazoa > Chordata > Amphibia > Anura > Dendrobatidae > Phyllobates > Phyllobates terribilis. Next base: position 390,519,981 of record NW_027362761.1, read on the forward strand.
GTCATGAAAATACAGAAAAATCTTTAAATGAGAAGGTGTGTCCAAACTTTTGGCCTGTACTGTATATTTGCAAATGTAAAAGAAATAAAAAAAGCTATAGCTCTCACAATATAGCAAGGAAAAAACAATTCTTTTTTCTAAAAAATTGTTTTTATTGTGTAAAAGTGGCAAAGCATTAAAAAAATGATATAAATGCGGTATCCTTGTAATTGTACTGACCTGAAGAATGAAGCTGTCTTATACCAGTGGACAGCATTAAAAAAAACAGCTATTCCTGCATTGCTGATTTTTGTTCATTCTGCCTCCAAAAAAGCAGAAAAGAAAGTGATCAAAAAATGTTATGTGCCTGAAAATGGTACCAAAAACCTTGTCCTACAAGAGACAAGCCCTCACATGACTCTGGTGGCAGAAATATAGACAAATTATAGCTCTGAAAATATGGCTGAGCAAAATCTTTTTTTTTTGTATAAAAAGCGTTTTTTTTTAGCGTGTTATAGTAGCTAAAAATAAACAACAATATAAGTCTGGTAATTTGCTGTAATTGAAACCGACCTGAAGAATAAAGTAGTCTTATCACTTATACCGCACAAGAAAGAGCATAAAAAATAAATGCAACAAATTCTTGACCTGCTGTTGATATGTTCATTCTGCCTCCCAGAGATCGCAGTAAGGCTTGGCGCACATTTATCTTGCGCTCTGCGCTGAGCGCTTGCATCAGGGTTTCCGTGTAAATCTCTGAAATACGTGATTCAGATGAAACATTACCTATAATGAGGCAGATGGAGACACTGTGGACGCTGACTGGCCTATGATCCGGTGGTGTCTGTCTTTTTAGGTGTGCATAAAAGCGAAAAATGGAGTAAACTTATGGGGGGTTTCTGCTGTTCCGGCATCTCAAGGGCTCTGCCAATGTGACATAGCACCCTCAAACCATTCCAGAAAATTCTGAACTCCAATATGGCGCTTCTTCCCTTCTGAGCTTTGCACTATGCTCAAAAATAGTTTTAGACCACATATGGTGTATTGGCATACTTTGGAGAAATTGTGTAACAAATTGTACCATTCATTTTCTCGTATTATCCCATTTGAAATTAAAACTTTGGGCCAAAGCAACTTTTTTTGTGAAAAATTTTTTTTTTTCCAGTGTCTCAGCTGTTCCAGTGACCTCGCCGGAGGGTTAAAAATGCTTACTGCACCCCTAGATGAATTCCTCAAGATGTGTAGTTTCCAAAATGGGGTCTCTTGTGGAGGTTTCTGCTATTTTGTCATGTCAGGGACTCTTCAAATATGACATGGCATCCGCAATAGTGTTGAGCCACCCCCGTAGTGTTCGAGTTCGGTTCGGTTCGTCGAACACCCGTGTGTTCGCCGAACTGTTCGTCGAACTGTTCGTCGAACACCTTCAAACACCATTAAAACCAATGGCAGGCAAACAAAAACACATAGAAACACATAGAAAACACCTTCAAAGGTGTCCAAAAGCTGACAAACTGCTCAGAAGACACAACTAACACATGGAAAAGTGACAAGTACATATAGTCATGCGAAAAGAAAAGAGGTGGAGGAGTAAAAGGAGGGGGAGACACAGATATAGGCATGTCATGCCCTTCTAAAATCCAAAAAGTGAGAAGCCGACACGCTCAGTCCGCTCCTGCCCGTGCCACCTCCGTGTCGCCGGGTTTGTGCCAGAGCCGCGGTGAACCCTGACGGCCAGCCCCCCTCTCCCAATACTGGTGCCTGTCCGCTGGTGGGTCGAGCGAGCCCCCCTGTGGTGGAGGCAGCTCTAAGCTTTTTAATTTAAATTGTCTCTCTAATTTGAATAAATACACTTTAAATCCATTTACAAGGATCTATTGGAGGGCAAGTCTCATGCCAGCAGCCGCGTAATTCCAGCTCCAGTAGCGTCCACTAAAGCTGCTGCAGTTAAAAAGCTTTTATAAGGATCGAGCTCGGCTATCCACCGCAAGGCATCCTACTGCCAGTCCGAGCCCCTATGCCTTGGGGTGCCTCCTGATGCTCTTCACTGAGTATCCCGTGGTCCCGAAGCATTTCCTATGAAAAAATGAAGTGTCCAAACTACAGGTGGTGTAGCTTGCTTAACAGCCGGGATAATCGGCTGACTAGCAGACCCTGCTACTAGGCACAAAGTATTTCCTGGGCTAGATGCAGTTAAAAATTTGTAATTAGATACTCTCGTTGGATGCTGAGAAAGCATTCCATAGAGTCTCCTGGCACGCCATATATGATTCTCTTAAAAAGCTTGGGGTAGGGGTCTAGGGGACCCTTTTATAGCCAAAATCACGGCCCTGTATCGCAATACGTCACCTAGGCTGAAGATAAATGGAACTGTAGCACCCTGAGGGCTCGGTTGCTACAGAGGTATTGCACCTCACCCAGAGGTGTGATATCTCACTCTCAGGTAAGGATGTAGTGTGGATCAGGACCCGACACCTGCATGCATTACACCACATTGCCATGGGGCAGGGCGACCAATATGCCCCTGAGATGGGCACGACAGTCCCTGTCCCTGGCTGGAGTGGGGGGAGGGAACACTGAGGAAGGGGAACCCTGTAGTGCAGGAGCAGGGAGGAAGCAGTTCCTGGGTGCATTGAGAAGGGAGTATAAAAGGTGGGCACCATCTTAGTTCAGTGCAGAGAAGTCTGAGCAGAAGTGGCAGGGAGCAGGGGCTCTGCATGAGCTCTGCTCCGGAGGCGGGCCTAGTAACAGAGGCCCAGGCCTGGAAGAGGGAGAAGGAAGGAAGAGGAGCGGAGAAGGCTCCAGGAACGAGGAACGAAGGGATCTCAGGGGTGCGGACGGGCGAGTCGCCACCGCACGCCCGAATCCACCTGCGTGGAGGGGTCAGGCCAAAGGGGGAGACCGGTCCCCGAAACTAGTGGAGGCAGGAAACGACCCTCAGCTAGAAACAGGAGGCTGTGACATTTTATGTGGCGCAGCCCCTCGCTACACCCGCTAGGAAGGCACCACATAGGGTCAGGGAAACTGGCGCCAAGTTTACCAAGAGGAGGCCCGAGGCAGCCGGACAGAAGGGTTGGTAAGAAAGGCCAGACAAAGGACACACAAAGGGGGTCCTGTGAAGCACTCCAAAGTTATCTGGGAGTTGTCTGAGCCCCTCACCTGGTGAGCACAGTACGAAGTGGGCAGCCGTTACCTGCAGACGTGGTCTGGATAATAAGAACTGTGAGTAAAGGCCCTGGACTGCATCACTGACTCCGTGTCATTACTGCTGCTGCCCTGCACCATCACCCCCATCCTCCGCATACACTGCCCTGAGGCTATACTCCTCCCGTGGGGAGTTATGCTACGCTCTGCTGCACCCACAACACCAGCCTCAGCGGTCTGCCCTGGAGCGGCGGTTCACTCTGACCGCAATCCACGGGTGGCGTAGTCGGACATTTAAACATCAAAACCACATAAATAGTTCCGCCACTGGTTTGACCGCCCTGAGCCACGGAACCGGGTTGCCGCCACGGAGACTACAACCACCAACATCCACCAAAAAGGGTCCGGCTCCAGGTGTCCCAAGGCCCAGGGGGCGCGTCAGAACATTTTCATCACCTTTCACAATCACCAATGGGACAAGGCAGGGATGTTCTCTGTCCCCTCTCTTATACATCCTAGTGACGGAGCACCTGCTCTCATCAATTCGCCATAACCCCAATATTAGGTGGATTGAGGTGGGAGGCACCGAGTACAAGTGCTCTCTATTTGCTGATGATGTCCTAGTATATATCACTCAATCACATATATCCATCCATGCTGTTATGGCTGAAATAGATCACTTTGTTACATGGTCAAATTTTAAAATCAATGCAGCGAAGTCTGAGGCCCTCGATGTCTCCCTCCCCAAATCCATATAGGATTCCATCCAGTCCAACTTTCCCTTTGCCTGGCCCTCACAGGGTATCAAATACTTAGGAATTCCTATTCATAGAGACCTCTCCCATCTATGTTATCTTAATTTTGGGCCCTTTATTGAACAACTCCATACAGACCACGGTTGGCAAGTTAGAACTGTAAGATTCACTACGTGAACCACTGGTGTTTTGTGGAAAAGCACATGTACACTGTGTTCCAAATTATTATGCAAAAAGTGTTTAGGAGTGATAAGGGAAGAATTTGTTTGTTTGTCAGTTAAACTCATTGATGGTGATGTGTGTCAGGGCTCTTTATATCACTGTAAGCAATTGCAGACACCTGTGCTAATTAGTTTGGCAGGTGTGTCCAATGAAAGGCAAGACTACTTAAGAAGGCTGTCTCACATTATTAAGCAGCCTACATTTTCTGCCAAAATGGGAAAGAAAAAGGATGTGTCGGCTGCTGAGAAGCAACAAATTGTGGAGTGTTTAGGTCAAGGCATGACTACAATCAACATTGTGCGATGATCAGGATGAAGTGTCTTGGCAATGAAGAAGTATGTAGCTGATTCACAGTACACACGTGTGCGTGCTGATAAGGGCAAATTGAGGACTCTTTCCTACAGGCAATTACATCAGGTTGAAAGAGCAGCGGCAAAAAAGCCTTGTCATAGCAGCAGACAAGTTTTTGAAGCTGCTTGTGCCTCCAACGTCCCCCGAACAACAAGATGCAGGGTCCTTCAGAGGTTTGCAGCTGTGCATACGCCATCCTGTCGACCTCCACTATCCACTTCACACAAGCAGAAACGGCTCCAGTGGGCCAAACATTACATGAAGACTGATTTCAAAACTGTTTTGTTCACGGATGAGTGCCGTGCAGCGCTCGATGGTCCAGATGGATGGAGTGGAGGATGGCTGGTTGATGGACACCCCACGCAAACACGGCTACAGCGCCAACAAGGAGGAGGTGGAGTAATGTTTTGGGCTGGAATCATGGGGAGAGAGATTGTCGGCCCCTTTAGGATCCCTGAAGGCGCTAAAGATGAACTCCATAATGTATGTGGATTTTCTCAAACAGCACTTCCTGCCATGGTTCAAGAAGAAGAACCGTGTATTTCACAGCAAGATCATTTTTCTGCATGATAATGCACCATCTCATGCTGCACATAAAACATCTGCATCTCTGGCTGATATGGGCATAAAAGGGGACAAACTTATGGTGTGACCCCCATGCTCCCCTGACCTCTACCCCATTCAGAACCTTTGGAGCATCATTAAAAGGAGTGTCTATGATGGCGGGAGGCAGTTCACATCTAAGCAACAGCTCTGGGAGGGTATTCTGTCCTCATGCAAAACAATTGAAGCAGAAACCATCCAAAACCTGACAAATTCAATGGACGAGAGAGTTCAGAAGCTCCTTTCGAACAAGGGGTCCTATGTGAAAATGTAACATCACCTAGAATAAAGTTTTGAGTTGAAAACTGTTTGATTTCAGTTTCTAACAACCTGCTAATGCTTATAACTTCAAAAATGACCATTTTTTTGGTCTTTATTAAAATGAAAAGGTTGATCGAAAAGTTTGGGGGATCTAAGAGTGTGGCAACCCAGTAGTCATGATTACTTCGAATTCTGACAATATGAGGGTCATGCTGCAGGTAGTGCAGCAAGAAGGCACTTATGTGTCTTGCGCATCTCGGAGCCCCAAAATTATTTTCCGGGCTAGATGCAGCTAAAAATTATTATTAATTTTAAATCTGGTGAAGCTTTAGTATAGATGGCCTAATAGGATCAGTGCTGCACACTGCTACAAAGCCCAAATTATTTTCCAGTCAAGATACAGATAAACATGATTAGTAATTTTAAATCTGGTGGAGCTTATTATAGATGGCCTAATAGAATCAGTGCTGCACACTGCTACAAAGCCCAAATTATTTTCCAGCCAAGATACAGATAAACATGATTAGTAATTTGAAAGCTTAAAACGGTTGGTAGGGTGATTTTAACCAATCATCAAGCTTTTACTCTCCCCAGGATGACACAGGGGTAGAAAAGTCGTTTCGGATCCATGATTTGTTCATCTTTATGAACGTGAGTCTGTCTACATTATCAGTGGAGAGCCGCGTGCGCTTATCTGTCAGCACACCACCAGCAGCGCTGAACACACGTTCAGACAGAACGCTGGCTGCGGGGCATGACAAGATCTCCAAGGCGTAAGTGGCTAGCTCCGGCCATTTATCCAGATTGGAAGCCCAAAAAGAGCAAGGGTCCAGTGACACAGTCGTGGCTTCAATGTTTACTTGGAGATACTCCTGTACCATCGTCTCTAGGCGTTGACTATGTGTCAGACTTCTTGTCTCCTGTGGCCTTGCAAAGGATGGGCTAAAAAAGTGGTGAAATGATTCCGCAAAATTGATGTTACCAGCAGATACTGTGGTTCTGTTACGGTTTGAGTGCTGAACACTTGACGGTCCCACGGTTGGCAAGTTGGAACTGTGAGATTCACTACGTGCACCACTGGTATTTTGTGGAAAAGCACATGTAAGATTCTGCAACAGTCTCTGCTGATACTCCTGCATGCGTGCATCCCTTTCTATGGCAGGAATAATTTCTGCAAATTTACTTTTGTACCGGGGATCTAACAGTGTGGCAACCCAGTAGTCAGGATTATTTCTAATTCTCACAATTCGAGGGTCATGTTGCAGGTAGTGCAGCAAGAAGGCACTCATGTGTGTTGCGCATCCAGGAGCACCAAGTCCCTGTTGTGTTGGTGGCGAGGTAACAATCATGCTTCCTTCCTCTGTCCTCTCCCCCCAACCTCGCACAACAGAAATGTGATCAAGGTCTCCCTCATCTGATGAGTCTTCCATCAGTTCGTCCTCCACTTCTTCCTGGGCTCCTGCACCTTCCTCACTAGTTTGGCTGCTACCATGCGCCCTGGTAAAACCATCTCCCCCACCCTCACATGCCTGCCGCCTTGGTGCTGCCGACCGTCTGGACCTTGCAGATGTTAGCCCTTCCGCATACAACTCCTCCTCCTCTACTTCCTCCACCTCATCTTGTGCCACCACCTGACTCCGAATTCTGTTTAACATGTGCTCCAGCATGTAAATCACCGGAATAGTCATGCTGATAATGGCATCGTCAGCACTAAACATCTTCGTCGCCATTTCAAAACTGTGCAGAAGGGTGCATAGGTCCCTGATCTGAGACCACTCCTCCAGCATGATTTGCCCCACCTCTGGATCTCGTTGGCCCAGGCTATACGTCAGAACGTATTGCACCAGGGCTTGTCGGTGCTGCCACAGTCGCTGCAACATGTTCAGAGTTGAATTCCACCGGGTAGGCACATCGCATTTTAGCCGGTGAAGTGGCAGGCCCAACGACTTCTGTAGAGATGTAAGTCACTGAGCTGCGGGATGCGAACGGCAAAAGTGAGCACACAGCGACCGTGCCCTCTGCAGAAGGCCATCTAGTCTGGGATAGTGGGCTAAAAATTGCTGGACAACCAGGTTCAACACGTGAGCCATACAAGGCACGTGTGTGACATTGCCCCGGTGAAGGGCCGCACCCAGGTTTGCAGCATTGTCGCACACGGCCTTCCCTGGTTTCAGGTCCAGTGGAGACAACCATTCATGAAATTGGTTCTCCAGAGCTGACCACAACTCCTCAGCTGTGTGACTCACATTTCCCAGACATTTCAATGTAAAAACCGCCTGATGACGTTGAGCCCTACTGCCAGCATAGTAAGGAGGTGTGCAGGATCCCTTCTGCGCAGTTAGAAAGCTTGTGGCACGACCAGACAGGCTTTGGGTGCAGGTGGAAGACCGAGAGGAGGTTGAGGAGGCAGAAGCAGTGGAGGAACTTTGACATAAAGAGGATTGACGCACAACTCGTGGGGACGGCAAGACTTGGACAGCAGCCTCTTGTCCTGCTGTCACCATAGTTACCCAGTGCCCAGTCAGCGACATGTAACGCCCCTGTCCATGCCTACTCGTCCAAGTGTCTGTGGTGAAATGCACCCTGTCACACACAGAGTTTCTCAAAGAAGCGGTGATGTTGTGTGCGACATGCTGGTGGAGCGCAGGCACACCTTTCTTTGAGAAGTAGTGCCGACTGGGCATCTGGTACTGGGGCACTGCGACGGACATAAGGTCTCGAAAATCCTCTGTGTCCACCAGGCGGAAAGGCAGCATTTCTGTAGCCAAGAACTTGCAGATGGTGAAATTCAACCTCTTAGCTTTCTCATGGCTAGGAGGAAATGGTCTTTTACTTGTCCACATCTGAGGGACCGAGGGCTGGCTATTGTGCTTAGACGGGGTTGATAAGGGTGTCCCCGGCAAACTGCCGGTCTGTGAGGAAGATGCAGGCGGACATGTTAGGTTGCCTTGATCCAAAGGTGGTGCTATCGATGTCGGACAGCGCTCAACACCAGCTGGTGTTACCACCTCCAAAGAAAATGATGACCTGCCAATCACGCTGGCTGTTGCGGGTAAAGAGGTGGCAGGTCTGCGCCCCAAAACAGGTGTGACTGCTGTCCCCCCAGTCACAGAGGATGAAGAGGCCGCGGATGCACAAGATATGGCAGACGGTGGTTGGCCCGGCCGGCTTGGCCGCATTGTAGCACACTGAGCTTCCCACTGCAACTTATGCTTCATGTCCATGTGCCGGTTCATGCATGAAGTACTCAAACTATTTATTTTTTAGCCTCTACTTAGCTTTTGCTGACAAATGTTACAGATAACACGAGTTGGGTCATCTTTATCGATCTGAAAAAATGCCCAGGCTATGCAAGGCTTAGCACCCATGCGACCTGAAGAGCCACCACGACTTGTGGTGAGAGGCAGAGTTGTGTTTGAGGATGCAGTTGTTGACGTGCTTCCAGTACTACGTCTCTGTCCAGGAAGGCGCAACCTGACCTCGTCGTCACTAGCATCTTCCTCCACCTCCTCTGCTGACCTCATCTCTTGGCTGACTGTGGGTTGACAGTAAGTGGGATCTCCAACCGCATCATCATCACCCTGTGCGTTATCACACCCGTCGTCCTCAGAGCCAACCTGTTCCTGCCCTGACAAAAAACTAAAGTTGTCGCTCCAATCAGGTATTTGAGTCTTATCATCGTCTTCCTCATTGTCTCCACCAACAGGAGTTACAGTTTGGGAATGAGGGTCTACATTATGGTCAGAACCTTCTGCGTCTGGTCCTGGATCCGACTCATAAAGATTCTGGGCATCAGTGCAGATCATTTCCTCGTTTGGATTCACAGAAGCGCTGGAGTCGACCTCTGATTCCCAGGCTATAGTATGAGTAAACAGCTCTGCAGACTCAACCATCTGTTCTACCTCATACTCAGACGGGCAGCTGGAGATTTGGGAGCTGTGAGGAAGCAAGTGCGATTGGGGTGACACCTTTGAGGACTGGAGTATTTGTGATGTTGAAGTTGATGTGGAGGAGAGCCCACTTAAAGGAGCACTTGATATCCGTTGAAGCACCTGCTGTTTTTGTGCCTCATCTGGAATTTGTAGCGATTGGCGTGGCCGTAAGAAAGGGATCTTATCACATTGTCCGCTAAAAGAAGTAGACATTTTAGTTTGGCTGGAAGATGGTCTTTCTTCTGCAGATGTTACTGTTGCTTTAACACCTACCCCACGGACACAACCTTTTTTCCCCTTCCCAAAATGCCTATTCCCCTTTCCACCAGCAGCAGGCCTTTTTCCACTCATTTTGGTGGTTAACTAATTAACAACTCTGGAGTTGTTTGCACAAAAAAACAATGGATGGGAACCGAGCAGAGCTGAGTGGCCAAACTGTAGTATTAGGCCAAAACTATTGGCTGGGTTAGATGCAGAAAAAAATGATATTCAATTTGCAACCTGATGGAGGTCAGTATAGATGGACTAATAGAGAAAGTCCCACACACTGCTAAAAGGCCAAATATTTTTTCAGAGGTAGATGCAGATAAAAATTATTTTTAATTTGCAACCTGATGGAGGTCAGTATAGATGGACTAATAGAGAAAGTCCCACACACTGCTAGAAGGCCAAATATTTTTTCAGAGGTAGATGCAGAAAAAAATATATTCGGTTTGCAACCTGATGGAGGTCTGTATAGATGGATTAATAGAACAAGTCCCACACACAGCTAGAAGCCCAATATTTTTTCAGAGGTAGATGTAGAAAAAAATATATTCAGTTTGCAACCTGATGGAGGTCAGTATAGATGGACTAATGCAACAAGTCCCACACACAGCTAGAAGCCCAATATTTTTTCAGAGGTAGATGCAGAAAAAAATATATTCAGTTTGCAACCTGATGGAGGTCTGTATAGATGGATTAATAGAACAAGTCCCACACACAGCTAGAAGCCCAATATTTTTTCAGAGGTAGATGCAGAAAAAAATATATTCAGTTTGCAACCTGATGGAGGTCAGTAGAGATGGACTAATACAACAAGTCCCACACACAGCTAGAAGCCCAATATTTTTTCAGAGGTAGATGCAGAAAAAAATATATTCAGTTTGCAACCTGATGGAGGTCTGTATAGATGGATTAATAGAACAAGTCCCACACACAGCTAGAAGCCCAATATTTTTTCAGAGGTAGATGCAGAAAAAAATATATTCAGTTTGCAACCTGATGGAGGTCAGTATAGATGGACTAATACAACAAGTCCCACACACAGCTAGAAGCCCAATATTTTTTCAGAGGTAGATGCAGAAAAAAATATATTCAGTTTGCAACCTGATGGAGGTCTGTATAGATGGATTAATAGAACAAGTCCCACACACAGCTAGAAGCCCAATATTTTTTTAGAGGTAGATGCAGAAAAAAATATATTCAGTTTGCAACCTGATGGAGGTCAGTATAGATGGACTAATACAACAAGTCCCACACACAGCTAGAAGCCCAATATTTTTTCAGAGGTAGATGCAGAAAAAAATATATTCAGTTTGCAACCTGATGGAGGTCTGTATAGATGGATTAATAGAACAAGTCCCACACACAGCTAGAAGCCCAATATTTTTTCAGAGGTAGATGCAGAAAAAAATATATTCAGTTTGCAACCTGATGGAGGTCAGTATAAATGGAATAATACAACAAGTCCCACACACAGCTAGAAGCCCAATATTTTTTCAGAGGTAGATGCAGAAAAAAATATATTCAGTTTGCAACCTGATGGAGGTCTGTATAGATGGATTAATAGAACAAGTCCCACACACAGCTAGAAGCCCAATATTTTTTCAGAGGTAGATGCAGAAAAAAATATATTCAGTTTGCAACCTGATGGAGGTCAGTATAGATGGACTAATACAACAAGTCCCACACACAGCTAGAAGCCCAATATTTTTTCAGAGGTAGATGCAGAAAAAAATATATTCAGTTTGCAACCTGATGGAGGTCTGTATAGATGGATTAATAGAACAAGTCCCACACACAGCTAGAAGCCCAATATTTTTTCAGAGGTAGATGCAGAAAAAAATATATTCAGTTTGCAACCTGATGGAGGTCAGTATAGATGGACTAATACAACAAGTCCCACACACAGCTAGAAGCCCAATATTTTTTCAGAGGTAGATGCAGAAAAAAATATATTCAGTTTGCAACCTGATGGAGGTCTGTATAGATGGATTAATAGAACAAGTCCCACACACAGCTAGAAGCCCAATATTTTTTCAGAGGTAGATGCAGAAAAAAATATATTCAGTTTGCAACCTGATGGAGGTCTGTGTAGATGGATTAATAGAACAAGTCCCACACACAGCTAGAAGCCCAATATTTTTTCAGAGGTAGATGCAGAAAAAAATATTTTCAGTTTGCAACCTGATGGAGGTCAGTATAGATGGACTAATAGAATGATGCTATGCCCAAAAGATTTTACTTCACTAGATGCAGTAAAAAAATTGGTATTCTATACACAGGTGGTATATCTTGCAACACAGATAGGCTACTCCACTGACTAACACACTCTGCAATAGGCCAAAAAGAATTAGCTTTGCTAGATTCAGCCAAATGCTGTGAAAAAAACTTGCACAGCACTGGCACAGACCTGCCTGGCAAAAACTGATAGGAACTGATGTAACCTAGTCCTGAAAAGGACTCCAATTACAATTAGTCTTTACTCCCACAATCTATCTATTTAAGAGCACAGACCTGCCTGATAAAAGTCGTAGGAAATGCTGTAACCTAGTCCTTAAAAGGACTGCAATCACAACTATTCCCTACTCCCAAGCTATCTGTAGATTTGTGCGAAAATTGGCTTGAAATTAACAAGGTATAGCGCACACAGCAACAGCGCTGCCGTCTAACACGCAGCTGCAGCAGTGAGAAAATGGTGGCGACGGGGAAAATGGCTTGGTCTTATAGGGCAAGGACATGTGACATACACTGCCAATGACACATGCCCTTTCTTGTGTGAAAAAAAGCACTTCGCTCCGTGTGTGCGCTGCTGATAGGCTGACAGATTGCACCTCCCCACTGTAAATGCGGGAAAGAGAAAAAAAAAATGGAGATCTTCATTGTTCCTGCAGAGATCCATCCCCTGCCCCTCCCCCCACCCCGCTGTACACTCAAACTGCGTATTAACAATAATTTTCATCATTACTGAGAAAAAATCCAGTTATGATTTTGGTGCACGAACAGTTATCGAACATAACCTCGAACAGCCGAATTTTTCTCAAATTGTTCGTGTTCGCCGAACGGCTCGAACACCGCCCAAAACAGCTCGAATTTGAGATTGGCGAACAGTTCGAGTAGAACAACGCTCATCTCTAATCCGCAATCTATTCCAGCCAAAATTGCACTCCAAAATTCAGTTGGTGCTCCTTCTCTTTTGAGCCCTGGCATGTGCCCAAACAGTAGTTTTTCACCACTTACGGTGTATCGGAGAATGGACCATACTAATTTTTGTGCAATTTCTCCTATTATCCTTGTAAAAATGAAGAATTTCAGGCTAAAGCAACATTTTTGTGGGGAAAATGTATTTTTAATTTTCACGCTTCAACGTTATAAAATTCTGTGAATTACCTGTGGGTTTAAGGTGCTCATAATACATTTAGATATGTTTATTGAGGGGTGTAGTTTCTGAAATGGGGTTACTTGTAGGGTATTTCCACTGTTTAGGCACATCAGGGGCTCTGCAAACTTGACATGGAGTCCGCTCTCTATTCCAGCAAATTTTGCGCTCCAGAAGTCTAATGGTGCTCCTTCCCTTCTGAGCCCTGCCATGCACCCAAGCATTCCACCACATATGGGGTATCAGTGTACTCTGGAGAAATTGCACATCACATTGTATGGTCCAGTTTATCCAGTTACAATTGTGAAAATGCAAAATTGATGCCACCTTATCCTTCCCAAATCCAACTCTTCCTGCTCTTAGAAAAGATGGTTTTAGTAACAACATTTTTTTCTCTTTTATTTTCGCAAAGTATTCCCTCGAGCAGGGCCAAACTGGCCATCTGGCAATTGCCAGATGAGCTGGTACCTGCACTGGGCCGCTCTGTCACTTGTTGTCTCCTGGTATCTTCCACTGTGCAGGGATCAATGCCGCACTCCTCCCACGAGTCCCACTTGACCTCCTTTCTTCACATTCAAGTTATGCACATGAAGGATGAAAAAGGATATGGCAACCACTGATTAGCCAGCGGCATATATGGCAGTGCAGGGAGCCGGCAGGTTCCCTACGTTGCAATACATTTCAGCTGGATGTGCGCAGTTGTTGCGGGACCCCTCCAACTCTGGGCCCCAGTGCAGTTGTTCCCCTCTGCTATTACTGATCCCTGTGGCACCCCACTGTTAACTGTGACCCAATCTGAGTGTGTTCTATTAATAACCACTTTCTGTTTCCTATCACTGAACCAGTTGTTAACCCAGTTACACATATTTTCCCCTGGTACCATTACTCTCATTTTATGTACTAACCTTTTGCGTGGCACTGTATCAAATGCCTTTGAAAAGTCCAGAGAGTCAATATCCACTGTGTTTCCCTGGTCCAATCTATAATGTACCTCCTCATAGAATTTGATCAGATTAGTTTGCAGGCAGATCCCTCATAAACATATGTTGATATTGGGAAATTAGGTTATTCTTATTGTGATACTCCAGGATAGTATCTCTTAGAAAACCCTCAAAGATGTTGCCCACAATAGAGGTTAAGCTTACCGGCCTATAAATTCCAGGCTCAGATGTTGTCCCATTCTTGAATATTGGTACCACATTTGCTATGCGGCTGTAACACTGGTGGATGTGGACCCACTGTGTCACGGGCCGGGCTTAACCTGGAGGAGCGTGACTAGGTTAAGCCTGCTTGCCTTTTGGTGGGAGAGAGCATTGCTGGGCAAAGCTGAATCCCCTGGTGATGATTATCCGCCTGAAACTGGGACCCTCAGGATTGGTAGATCAGTTGGAAGGTGTTCATGGACCCATCAACTTAACCCCCCAGGCTTTAATCAATTCAGAACATTCCCTAACCTGTCATCTTTGAAGATCCAGGATGGAGGAGCTGCTCGTCCATCTGAGTGAGAAAGTGAAGGAGCCCGAAGGGGAAGACTGGCTGCATCGCTGTCTTCAGGACGATCCTAGGTTACCCACTACAGCTGAGGACCCCGGAGCATCGCGGAACGAAGCATGGCATGATGACATCGTTGTCCAGGAGGATGCGGAGGTCCCTATTCCAAGGCCCCCCGGTAGAAGAAGGAGACCGAAATCAGCATACTCACCCCCACTGCCGGAGAAGCAGGACAATCCTGGAAGTGTAGTAGGCGGTGAGCCCAGAGATGATGCGGGGCTGCCAGTCACTAGCAGGAAGTCCCTTTCGCCACCAACGCATATCTTCGGGCCCGAGGAGAGAGAGCCGTCGCCTAGGTAATTTGGATGCTGCTCCGATGTCGGAGGCCCAGAGGTCAGTTAATATGGACCAGAGCACTGCCATGAGCTGCATCCCTGGCTGGCGCCTTTATTTTGAGAGCGGTGGGGAAGTAGAACTCCTGGCATGCTGGACCACGTCTGCTTCTGTGGCCCCTGGCCGCTGTGCCACCGCAAGTCAGGCTGGCTCTGATCGGGGACCAGTGGCCAGTCAATTGTTCCAGCCTGCCACGGTACCAGGATGTCAGGATTGTCCGGGACAGGGTGAGACCACCACAGGGCTTGCCCCTGCTTGTATGGATAATGTATCTAACCATTTATTGCAGGATGTTTTTTAATACATTGCTAGTGCTTTTTGCTAGATCGGTTCCTAGCAGCACTAGTAATATCAGGCCTGAGAGGGTTAATTCATTAGAATACCCGACTACGGGTTTTAGCAATAGTATAGCCAATGTCAAAAATGTTCATGGGATTTCTTTAAATTAATCATTGCCTTGTGAGTTATTCCCTCTTGGTTTTCATCTCTCTATGGGGTGTGACAAAGTTACTGGCAAAGTACTGGAGGGGAGATATGTAGCACTGAGATTGATAGCAACAGCAATATAAACATAGGAAAAATGTTCCAGCACATGAAGTGATGAGGGGTTAACCAGCCATCTTTAGTGCTAGGGTGATTAAACACCTGTAGAGAGGGAGGAGGTCAGAGGATAAATTCCCAGCCTTTTAGAGCATTTGGTGTGGGGTGAGCCTGGAGGAACGACCACTGGAGCTGTATTGTCATGTGAAGGAAAGCTTAACCTTTGGTTGTTTGTTCCTGAAGCAGGTGTTTACATGTAGCAACAAGGACTGTGCCATACGTTATGTTTTAGTATTCCTGTTACGCTGGGAAGACCATGTTTGCTTTGCTAACATTACCGTGGTTTATGCAATACTCTCAATAAACCCCTTGGAAGATTTAAAGAGACAGTGTCCCTGTGTCTACCTCTATATGCAGCCAGGTGAACCGATCTACTGTAGGGATTAAAAGAGAAAATATGGCTTAATGATTTTATTGTCATTCTATAATAACTACCATCTGTAAAACAGATGTTTAAGGCGGATAAAAAAAAACCGATGAGAAGGATGAGGACCGTAAAAGGGGTGCTCCTAGGACTTTTCATATTTGGCTACAGGCCTTTTGTATTTTTGCATGTATAATAGGTGAAAATTTCATAACAAATGTAGTGGTTTGTTTCAGCACGTTGACATTATTCTTGAAGCTTATAAAAATTTTGGCGGTATGGCTTGGTTCTATTATGATGAGCAATTCCATCAAAACTTAGCAGTTCACAAAAAAATAAAATGGGGTTTTAAGGATGTGGGTTTATGGTTAAACCTCATGCTTTCCCAGAGAATGTCAAGCTTTGTTAAGCATCAGAATAATATGTCAATGGCTGTTAATGGTATGAGAAAAAGTATATGCTTTGCTTTCAATGATTCCTCTTGTACATGGCTGCAAAATTGTAGATATAAGCATGAATGCTCTTTTTGTGCTGGAAATCATCCCGTTTTTCATTGTTTTAAAAGGATTTGCAGTCCCGGTGTTCTGCAGCCAAGTACAAGAGAATTTGTTCAAAAAAAGCACAAACTTCGGTGATGTGGTGAAGAATTTTGCCTTTTCTAAAAACGTTCCCAGGCAGGGAGATGGCGGTCCTAGCTGCTAATGTTTTTTCAGGTTGTTTTTTTATGTGAAATCTTAAATCAGTTAGAAACCACCTGTCAATGGTCAGGGAAAAAATGTTTATAGAATTGAAAGAAGGTAAAATCGCTGGCCCCTTTTTAAATCTGCCTTTTACAAATTTTAGAACCTCACCTCTAGTTGTAGTTCCTAAGAGAGAGCCAAATAGCTTTCGGCTCAGTCATCATTTATCCTCTCCAACTGGACTCTCTCTGAATGACAGTGTGGATAAAACGGTTTCAAAGGTAACCTATGCATCCATTAACAACGCAATCTCCTTAATCCAGTCCCATGGCAGAGGTTCTTTGTTGGCAAAGGTGGATATAAAGGCGGCTTTTCGCTTGCACCCGGTAAACCGGAGCGGATCTTCATCATTAGGTTTTCAATTTGATGAGCATTTCTTTTTTTGATAAATGTCTCCCCATGGGATTTACCTTGTCTTGTTTTTATTTTGAGGCAGTAGCATCTTTCCTCCATTTGGTGGCATCAGAGGGCAAAATGGTGGGAGGTATAGTGCATTACTTAGATGATTTTTTATTTCTAGGTCCACCGGGTTCTCCAGTATGTCATTGGTTGCTTGAAAAATTATGTCCATCGCAATTTCTATGGTTTTCCACTGGCCTCTGAGAAAACAGTTTTTCCTTCTTGTTCTTTACATTTCCCAGGTATTGAATTTGATACCTTGGCTTTGGAAGTTAAGCTTCCAGAGCCAAAGATTGATAACATGGTATGTATTATAGTCCTACTCATCCATTGTAAAAAAAAGTCGTTTTAATCCCCAGTAGTAGTAGCAGGGCAATCTTTTAGAAACAAAAGGATTTGCATTCTGACAACATGGTTGTTGTGTTTGAAATCAACTGTTTAAACTCTAAGACCGCTATGGTTGTTAACTTGCTCAGACACTTAGTTCTATGTTGTCTGGAGTTGAACATTTGGTTAAAAGCAAAATATATTCCAGGGGTTAAGAATGTTTTGGCTGATTGTCTCATTTTCAATGGGAAAAATTTCAGGGTTTGGCGCCAGGAGTGGATCGGGAAGGAACCACACATTTATGGGACCTGATCTTGGCATAACTTTTCAATTTATAAGAAGGTCCATGTGCGAGAAAACATGGCGTGATTATACTAATTCTTTGCTAAACTGGTCAGAGCTTTGTCTTAATTCTGATTTTTATTTATATAGCTCAGAACTTTGTTCAGCCTATGCTTTTGTGTTCTCCTTAATAAATGCAATTTATTCTCACTATACAGTGTCGCGCGTCATACATGGTGTAGCATTCTTTCAAAAGATGTTGGATTTGAGACCCCTCAATAGTTTGTTCCAGATAAAACAAGTTTTAAAAGGTTTTAAAAGAGTGTCACGCATGGCGGATAATCGCCGTCCAGTCACAATGGATCTGTTATCTAAGTTAATCTCAATTTTAGATAATGTCTGTTTTTCTGCTTTTGAAGTTATTCTGTTTAGAGCAATTTTCTTAGTCACCTTTTTTGCTGCTTTGGGTATTGGGGAGGTAGTTTCTGTGAACAAATTTTGCCCCTTTGGCATTTTTTTAGGAGATATCTGCATGGAAAAAAAGTGATCTTATATTCTTATTCTTTGTTTCCTTCAGCTCGGATAGTTTTCTCCGAAATTATCCATAAGTTAATATAGTCCTGTCCGGAACATAGATTTATAGACAAAATGCATAAGCTGATCCACAGATTAATAAGCAAATTTATGCTCTCATTGAACAGTTTCTCCTACCATCACGTGGACCTGGAAGGCTTTACTCCTGGCTTATATAAATGTGATTTAGTTCATCTGTCTGAAATTGGTTTAAATATTTTCAATTTGAACATGCAAAATATAATAGATGCCGTTGTGTTTGGGGGGATGGGGGGCTCTGTTGACTAGTTTCGCCGTCGGGCCTGATGGAGGTCACACCCAGCTCTTGGCTGGGTGGTGGTTGCTCAGATGATATGTTGATTTTTGTGTGGCTCGAGTCAAGTAAGGACTGAGTCAATGTTTTTATTGATTGATTATTTATTGATTATTTATGTTTATTGGTTATAAAATTTTGATTGTTTACCAAACCTCTTAATAAAGCATAGCGACCTGTTTTCCCAATTTAATATCAATGGTCTTTATTTATATTATATGTGTTTAGTATTTAGCATTTATAATCCCATAATTTTGGATTATTCTTACTTTCCTAGGCAATGAGTCTCTCTGACTAAGTCTTTGCTGCCTTGATTTTCGTTCAACATAATTTATTTTTTTCTAAAATTATTTAATGCCTCATCCCTATCCACTTGCTTTAATTCCCTAAATGTTTTCTTTTTGTCACTTATTGCGCCCCTTACAGCTCTATTTAGCCATAGTGGTTTCCTCTTATTTCTAGCATGTTTATTCCCATAGGGTATATATTGTGCACAGGTCCTATTCAGGGTGCTAATAAATGTCTCCCATTTGCTTTGTGTATTTTTATTTTCAAGCACATTGCCAAGTATCCAGATCATCTATTAGCAGACGGAAATTTGCTTCCATGAAGTTTAGTGTCCTGGTAGCGCAGGTACTATATTACTAATGTATGTCCTTCTTTTTTTAAAGATCACACCTCTAACCCAAGTAGTGCATCACACCCCAAAATTAAATAAGATTCATAATCCTACCCCAAAGTGTTTTACAGCCCCCTACAGCAGACAACATGCTTCGTTCCATCTCCTCTTGATTGGGTCGTGCAGTTATTTTTGTACTCAGGCATCACTGCACACATCATCCTGAAGACAGGTCTGAGAAGCAAAGCGCCTGGTGGTAGGAGTTAGGACTTTGCTATGCTATGGCAGAGCGCCCCCTATGGTCTTTATCATGGTTACCAATGCCTGTGTTTTCCTATTTTAGACTTAACTTGGATGAACCAAATAAAGCCTGGAAGTTTTTACAAGGACTTCTGGATCTAGAAAAACTTTATTAAAAAGTCTGTCACAATATAAGTTGCGGGTCAGGGGGCCAATGTCAATGTTTTCTATTGGTTAAATCCATGTCCTGAGGATGTAGATAGAGTTAAAAGTTGAACTTGTTAGCAATTCCATGTGTTGGCGCCGTTCTGATCCAGAAACCATGGAGCCCCTACAGCCACAATCTTTACATCACTATATAACCCCCAGTTTCCCATAATACATGAAATCTAAATAACACTCCCCTACACAGAGTATATAAAGAGATACCAGTCATCCAAGCTACCTATGGGGTTAGAGTCATCCTCTTCATCCAGGAGTGAGGTTTAGGCCATGGCCCCACTATCAGTATTTGGTCAGTATTCGGTCAGTATTTTTTTTCAGGAGTGGGAGCCAAAACCAGGTGAGGAACAATCAGAGAAAAGGTATCATAGAAACAAGTCACCAATTCTGCATTTATCACCCACTCCTGGTTTTGGCTCCCACTCCTGAGAAAAAATGCTGACTGAATACTGACCAAATACTGATAGTGGTGCCATGGACTTAGGCTTCCAGTGGATGCTGCTATATCTACCTGAGATACTTCAGGCTGATTTTCATTGCTAGACAAGGGACAGTAATTATATTAAAAATGAACATTTCAAAGAGAGGTCATAGTTTTTTTCCTATACTTGATTTATAAAAAAATAAAATGTATTTTAATTTTATTTATTTGAGGTTGCTGGGTGAACATTCTCTAGTCATGATTACATAATTTTTTGCCATGGATTAGAAGAGGCAAAGGAACATAAAGTATGCAAAATATCTCAGATGATGATTAGTCCTTGTTGAGCATTAAAGGGAATCTGTCAGCAGGTTTTTGCTACTCCATCTGAGAGCAGTGTGATGTATGTGGCGCCCTGCTATGCCTAGGTGCCACAGAACCCAGTAGGGTGCATGGATGGACTTCTCCACAAGAGGCCCTCACACATTCACACACCTCCACCCTACCACCTCCGACCAGCAGAGGGAGCCCGTTAGGGACATATATATATGGAGGGTGGAGCCAGGCAGAGCAGATCAGTCAGACTGAGAGAGAGTCTGAGAGTGTGCTGGCACTTAGACCAGTGAAGAGGCAGCACGCTGGCTGCTGTGCTTAGGCGAGCCAAGTCCTACAGCACGAGTGAGGAGTGAGGGCCCCGAGTGTGGCCGACGGCAAAGTGGAAAGGAGAGAGGAGTTGAGGGGGCAGAGGAGCGTATC
Source organism: Phyllobates terribilis (assembly GCF_046119375.1). Taxonomy (NCBI): domain Eukaryota; kingdom Metazoa; phylum Chordata; class Amphibia; order Anura; family Dendrobatidae; genus Phyllobates; species Phyllobates terribilis. The sequence continues at coordinate 390,540,605 of NW_027362761.1, forward strand.
AGGCTCACCCCGAAATATACACCGGACACCGGGTCCGCACCTACCGGGTCCCTTATACCCAGTAGGGACCACCGGACACCTGGAGGACTACAAGTCCCAGGTCGACCAACGCTGACTACAGTACCAGGGCTAGGAGTCACGGAGGCCCCAGCATCCTGGGAGACTGATCTCCAAAAGAAGGCCCTACCACCAGGTCAGCAGGTGCAAGAGAGAGAGACATTAATTAAGCCAGGCCTAGCTCCAGGCAGGCCAGAAGCTTAGCAAGTGGAAGCAACGGATCAGGAGGTCCTATACCCGCTCACTGGGGAGAGTCCAGAAGTGCACCCTGCCTACCGAGTACCCTGAACCAATCCTGCACCTACACCAGTAAAGGTACCGAAGCGCACCCCCGTGTGAGTGTCTGTCATTTCTTCCTAAACCGTCCTGGCCGTCTCTCCCCTGCACCACCATCCATTACCCCACGCTGCCCTGAGGCCCGCTCCAAATGTGGGGAGCCATTCCACCGTAAGCTGCCCTAACATCTGCCTCAGAGGACTGCTCCGCAGCGGCGGCTCCCTTTGGCCACATTCCACAGGTGGCGTCACGAACACTTCACAAATCCCCTGTAAATAACCCCCCTTTTTGGTGACCGCCCTGGGCCACGGACCGGGCCAGCCACCGTGATATCCCCCACTGGCATCCATAGAGTACCCCACGGCCCTGGGGGTGCGTCATGTAGGGGCAGAGACTCTGATTCCAGTGATGTATCAGTTGCTGGGCTGTTTGCTGCAATTTAAATAAAATCCCTGTTTTATCTGCTGCAGATCTAGCAGTTCTCTAATGCTGAGCTCTGTATAACCCTGCCCACACCACTGATTGGCCAACTTTTTGTGTTCATAAGTAGAAAGCAGCCAAACAATGGTGGGGGCGGGATTATACAGAGCTCTTGAATATAGAGGACTTCATGACAGCAGGTTTACTAGTCCTGTAGTGATAATCTCCTGCTGATAAAACAGTAATTTTATAAGAACTACAGCAAGCAGCTCAGTGACAAATCACTGGAATCAGGGTCTCTGTCTACATATTATGCTACACTCAAATTAGGTGGAAAAAAACATAATTTGCTGCCGGAGGACGATCAGGAAATCAGTGATACTGTTCAGTTGTCCTTTAGCACCATCAACCACAGAATGGATTTACTATACAGTGCTCATTCATATGCATGGATTGTTGGTTACTGCAGGGAATAACAGCCGTCCGTCGGCCACAGCAAGACATGTTCTTTGTAACCACACTGATCACGAGGATCACGGACATCGGACACCCCTATATTCCCTTGAATTCTTCAAGAAACTATATCAGTATATTTTCTTGTCGTTTTTTTTTTTTTAGCTGGAGAACCCTCATAATTCAGACCACAAATTTTCTCCCAATGGCAACAGACTTGTCTCTAATCACCCCCGTCTCACAATCACCAGAATTACCCTCTAAGGCTGTTTCCATGGTGATTATTTGGTGTGTTTTTGACACTACAGATTTTCTGCAGCATTTCATGCTTCAATTAGCTACATCAGGTTACCTGTGGTTTTTTTAGTGTTTATTTTATGTGTTTTTATCGTATTTTTTTTTTTTAACTTTCATTTTCACCTTTTTTTGTATGTTGTGTTTTAAATAAAACTGCTTTGCTTTGTAAACTTTCTGTCTGCTGAGCTTTGATAAAGTTTTATTGATAATGTCATGTATATTACATCCATTTTTTTCTGCAGAATCGCAATTGAAACATATATGTATTTTTTAGATGCTGATTTTCTGCATCTCATTAAAGTGTAAGGTGGAAAACACGCAAATAAAACACACATTAACCGCAAGAGAAAGTGACGCTGCAGATTTCAAAAACTCAATCTGTTAAGGGAGGGCAATAACCCTTCACGGTTGACCAAGTGAGTGTCAAATTATTATGTTGATTGCAATCCACAGAAAACCAAACGGAAACAATGTTCTGTATTGGGAGGATTCAAAGAATCTCTGATCCCGTTTATTTTGCTTAGTATTTTATATTGTTTTGAGTATATTAAATAGCCAATCAACTCTACAGCCATACTACAATACTATAGGCTAACTGATGTTAGTACAATTATTGCGGAAAACACATATATGGTCATATTATCATTGTTAGTTTGAAGCACTATGGAAATTTTACAAGGTCAAACCTGGCCTAAACAAGTTAGATAACAGAGTGTCTGACAAAATGTTCTCTTGAGAAAAGGTTAGTGTGAGATAAATTCTATGAGAAGAGAAAGAAAGAATGTATGTTATGCAAGGAGTGATAATAGCATGATTTTAAAGTGAGCAGACAAAATGGAGTTGTTCTAGCATGAGTATCAATATGTCCTCTACAAATGCATTTCAAATTCTTTAGTGCTAAAAAAGGCAGCGGGGCGTGAGATTTATATATATGTCAGAAGCGAAAACATGCAGTGATTAAGACAGTTGTCTGAAAGCGTTTGCATAATTTTTGGATTGGTTTTTAGAGATGAAGTTGCGACTTCCTTTCTCTATTTTTGCACAATAAAATTTGGCTTTTAATAGAGTCTGATGCTAGATCAGTGTTTTTTGCTTCTGTCTACCTCTCGCTGCATTGCAAGTCTCCGTGCATGGATCTTCTTATGGGTGAGCTGACTTTTTTTGCCTTTTTTTATTATATACATGTCATCCACTTTGCTGGAACTCTAATACGCTATATTATGGTTTTTTTTGCAAGAATATATGCAGCAGAACTTAGCCTAAATGAGTGCGTCTCAAACTCAGAAGCAGTAGCTGGTTGTAAGTGAGGTGAGGATAGCGTGAAGTTATCATAGAAGTGATCATATGCTGCACAGTCTTTACTGGGGACGGTGAGGAAAGCACAATTTGTTTATAAAATGGCAACCGGGGGACAGGGGTTTATGAAACCCTTAACTGCAACTGCTTCCAATAGGTGGCGCTATACAGTTCAAGTCCTCTTTTTCTCTGAAGAGGCAATTTGCATATTAACTGCAACTCAAACTCTCAAATCAGTCAGTGAGGATTTAGGGCGCTTTTACATGGAGATATTTTGCATCAGTATTTGTTAACAGACGCCAGGAGTGAATCCAAAACACAGAAGAGGTGAAAGTGTTTCAGTTACTATTTTTCTGTGTTTGTTCTCCTCTAGTTTTTAGCTTACAAATACTGATGTAAATTATTGCCCAAAATACTCACTGTGTGAATGAGGCGAGGAAGCCGCTTGTAATACTGCTATAATATAAGTTATTATTCCGAGGATGAGTGCTCACTTGCAGGTGCTGTGCTGTAATGCTTGTCTTCTCTGCTCCATTATACTCCCCAGAGCAGGGGCAACCCCTGGGGCAACACTACAGCTGGCAGATGTCCAGACGTATCACTCAGTAATTTATGACGAACCCTGACTCACAAACAAAATTAATCAGACAGAAGCATACAAAATAAATACACGAAGCATTGCAATAATTAGGTGTCAAACGTTCTCAACTTTATTTAAATTTACATGACACTGAAAATAGCACAACCCCCGGACTCACGAAGAGTCACCCTTCAGCACTCAGGAGAGGAAAACCCCGTGTGGAGGAAACCTTTAGGGAACCATGGCTGGAGGGCTGCCCTTCTCTTGGGCTTAGAGAGTTAGTGCCAATTTATAACAGATGTAACAGTAGAATTTTACAATTTGTACATTTTACCAGATTTACAGAGAACGACATAACAAATATAGATTATAAATATAATAAACTGGATGTGGGAGAGATCTGGCTGCGATATCTGTCACCACGTTGATTGCTAGAACGAATTTGGTTGATCTGATTGCCCAGGTGGATGAACCATTTCTCCCTTACAGATCCAGGTCTGCCTCTCAAGAAGTTGGATACTTGGTTACAGTTCATTATGGATAACCCCTAACAGGATAAATACCCCCTAACTACTCACCCCTCCCAATTTATCACCCATTAAAGTCATAGATCCATCAATGAAATCCCAAAGGAGAGCTGCTCTATGTAGAGGGTAACAGAAGGTGATCCTGTTCTGGGGACCCCCCTCTGTTACCCTCCCATGCCCTGGGGGTGTCTAAAGCAGACGACCCCTTTCCCTGCTAGAACCTCCAAATTACACCAGGTCGGCACATTACGTGGGGTGGTCAAGCTCAAGGTCCTCAGGCGCATCAGTAATGGCACTGATCATGGCAGCGTGCCCTTCTTTTATGGAATCTTCTTTATTACACTTGTTTATGACCTCACACTTGTCATGGTTACTACAGGGGCTATCACTGTTGTAGGGTCCAAGTATTAATCTTTTCATCATTGGTAATTTGCTTTCATTATAGAGACAAATAACTGCACTTCTTACCAAGCAGGCGCCTTATCATTATAGCTTCCCTTAGGCACCATAAGAAATACAGATTACACATTAAACATGCACATTTTTCAGGAGTGTTTTGCACTTTTTAGATCCAGAGATTGGGCTTATAACTAGCACTTTACAAAGAAAAAAATTAAGAGGAAATTGCCTGTAAAATAATATTATAAGGAATTGCATTTCATGCATTTTCTTAATGTACATTCTACATAATTACATAGTTATATAGGTTGAAAAAAGACCTAGGACCATAAAATACAAACTGTCTTCAAAGTTATACATTTTCTATTGCTAGATTATTTATAACTCACAATGTCATGTTTTGTTAAAAAAGTATCCAGCCCTTTTTTAAATGCTGCTATAGTGTCTGCCATTACTACCTCTTGTGGTCGTCATTCCACATTGTGACTGCTCTAACTGTAAAGAACCCTTTCCTATTTGGCTGCCAGAATGGACTTTCTTCCATGTGTAACAAATGTTGCATTACCCTTTGTAAGGTCCTGGAAAGTGATGTCATGTGCTAGTACTATGTATTGACCATATATTTATTTATACATAACATATAAATGAGATCTTGTAATAATATAATGATCTAGTTTCCGCCTTTGAACTGACTCTAAATTCCAAATATCTTGTTTAAAATGTGGAGCCCAAAGTGGATCCCATATCCAAGATGTGAATTTAAGTAGCAGGATTGGAAGTGTTTATGAGCGCTCTGGAATACAACCTAATTAGTGGTATGATAAAACTGTAGGTTTATTGTCAATGCGTTTCAGAGTTCACCGACTCGTTCCTATATTTATGTATGGTTGTCCTGAAGAAGGAGTCGATGTATTCTGAAACGCATTCACAATAAACCTGCAATCTTATCATACCACCAATTGTGTCATATTCCTGAGCACAGAAACACTTCCAATCCTGCTACTTAAATCTATTGTTTCTTGGAAGCTGCAGCATCTGGTTTTCAGGCTCTATAAGTGTTGTGTATCACACAACCTCATAAGGTGAGCAGTTCTACCTTTAATTATCAACCTTTTAACGTGGCTAAGACCCTATTGCGCTCTTGCATTTCTTTACATATCCAAGATGGGGCATTACGAAGGATTTATAGAATTGTAATATTACATTTGGATCGCAACATTTTATTTCTCTTTTTATACCCTAAAATCTTGATTGCTTTTTCAGCTGCTTCCTGACATTGAGTACTGCTGTTCAGCTTACTTGTAACCAGAATACCCAAGTCTTTCTCCTGTTCTGTAATCTCTATTATATTTACATTTAATCTATATGCAGCAGTACGATTACTCCGGTCACTGTGCATTACTCTATATTCATTAACATTAAACTTCATCTGCCATGTGTTTGCCCTCGCAGAAATATTTTCCAGATCCTTTTCTAATATTATAATGTCAGAGTATATAATCAACATATGCAGTTTGGATGGTGCCTTGATCCATTGGAAAAGGTAGGGTTATCCAGCAGTTTTTTGGATTAAAAATGTAAAAAAAATGTTATTAGTAGAACTGAATAAAAGCAAAACATTTTGGGAAAGCTCTCACATTTTTTTCTATAGTACTGGGAATGTTCTGTTTTTATTGAATCCTACTAATAAAATAGATTTGAAAATTTTTATCCAAAAAAACAGCTGGATATCCATATCTTTTCCTATTGCTACCACCGAGCAGGAGTGTTTTTTCATCGGAGCTGAGGATTTGCTGGCTAGTTCAACGTGGGTGAGCTGTATCACTCTCTTATTTATTGCCTTGATTCATTACTTTTAAATACAGGACAGCTGCAGAGTTAAAATCATTTTTACTAAAAGGGAATATGTCAGCAGTTTTTTGCTATTTTATTTGAGAGTAGTATAATGTAGGAAATGAGACCCTGAAACAAATGATGTATCATTTAGTTTACTGGGTACAGCCCTTCTGACACAATCAGAGTTTTTAGATTTAGCAATGCAGCAGAGCTGAGAAAGCTGACCCAGCCCACACAACAGCTAACCCCGCCCACATCAGGCTCTCAGTGTACATAGCTATAGACAGTGAGGTGCTTATCACAGAAGGGGGCGGACTCGGACCTGGGCTCACAAGACCAGCTAGTCACAGCAATGTTAATTACAAGGAGATTACAGCTTCATTGTAAGTAAACAACAGCACAAAGCTGGACATGTAACACATCGTTGAATTCAGTGTTTTAACCCTTACCTCATGGTGTCTCAGATTACATAGCAAAAATCTGCTGACAAATTCCCTTTAATGCTTACATCTCTGCTGCTTACTGCAGCCCACACTGCCAAAACAGACTATTAAGTGTTTCGTGTGGCAATGTGGGGCACAGGAAAGCAAATATTATGGAGATGATAATTGCCATCATAGAGGTGTTATGATCATTCATAAATTGCTTTCATAGATTTGATTTTAGGATTAGGAGGGATTTGGGCATAAACAAAATAAACAATGACTAAAAGATTAAAGTAAACAGAAAAAGGGTCTGTGACCCAAGCTGGTAGGTGAGACCGGCTAGCCCCATATTATACGAGGTCACAACCAGGTTTTGCCTAATGAAGGCAGCACTAATTGGTCCTCAGAAGCACATAACCCTGAAATATGCAGTGATTATACACTACCCATTATAAAAGTGTCTAATGTGCTACTTACTACCATGTTTTAGTTATGACAGAGGACATACGTGTAAGGAGTATACATATAGGTCATATATAGGTATGCTGTATATGTATAGGTCATCTCCCAATAACTCCCAATAACTTTTTCATCTCTTCTTAAAGGGAATCTGTCACCACTTTGGAGTTATTAGACCTCTACTATGGCTATACGGAGTATAGAAAGGTAAATCTATAGTAGAGGTTTGATTGCAGAGAAAAGCTCTTTAATCAATTCTATTTTGTGCAGGCTTAGCGTCTGGGGGAAGCCAAGCAATCCCCGCCTAGAGCGGCTCTCTGCGCATGCCAGGGAAGTCAGGGCGCACAGTGCACGTCACAGCGCCCTGTGACATGCAGGGGAGGGGGATATGACAATTAAGCATATAGGCGGGGATTTGGGGGAATAATAAGCACATAGGCGGGAATTGCTTGGCTTCCCCCGGACGCTAAGCCTGTACAAAATAGAATTGATTAAAGCGCTTTTCTCTGCAATCAAACCTCTACTATGGGCCATACAGGTATGTATAGATTTACTTTTCTATACCCTGTATGGCCATAGTAGAGGTCTGATAACTCCAAAGTGGTGACAGATTCCTTTTAAATACTTGTAAGGAGAGATGAAAAGGTAATGAGGGATGACATATACAGTGGCAACCAAAAATTTTGAATTTTTTTTAAAGTGTGATTACTTCTGTCTGATTGTTGTGATGCCATTTCCTGGTGATAAATTGAAAGTGCATGAAGTTGTCATCATGCAAGACCTTAATTTTAACCAAAATGCTTTTGAAGGTATGGTCATTTAATTAAAGAAAACTGGCTGAAAAAGTTTTGCATATACTATTTATTGATCACAACATAGAGAGTAATTCATTGTATACAATGCCATAATTTAGTATTTTGTAGCATAACCTCTTGCTTTAAACAGCGACGGAGCATTGAAGCCACTAGGGTATTAAAGACACCTTGAGGGATCTTGCTCCATCTTTATTGCTATGGGTACGGGCCCCAACTTGTCACCCTAACTCATCCCAAAGGTGCTCTACAGGGTGTAAATCAGGTGATTGTCTTGGCCATTGCAAAGGTGAACATTATTCTTTGATAACCAATTTTTGACTAAATTGGATGTGTGCTCTGCCTACTTTGGTTTTACCATGTGGCAGCATTACAATCTCCAGTATATCCCTGTACATGGTAGCATTCACATTTTCATCAATTCTCTGCAGAGCGCCAATGGCAGATGCAGAAACGCAGCCACAAACCATGACATTGCCACCACCATATTTCACTGTAGGTATTTGGTACCTTACATCATTACTTTTTCCAAGTGGGCGGTATATATAGAGCTTCTCATCACTACCAAACAGAGTGAGGCTATGTGCCCACGATGTAGAAATGCTCCAGATTTTTTCCTTAGCGTTTCTGCATCTCCCTGGCAGAAAAAACACATGCGGATTTTACATGCGTTTTTCCTGCCAGGGACAAGAGGAAGTGAAGCGTTCTTCACATGCATTTCCGCATGCGGGTTGTCAAGCGCTTTCCAAGCGATTTTAGCATCACTTGGAAAGTGCTTGACAACTTGGTCACACTATATAAATCCATGCAACCGGCATGGATTTATATAGCGTGACCATAAAAGAATGGAAAAAAATAAAAAAATAAATATTATACTTGACCGGGGGCCATCAGAAGGTAAGTATAAAATTTATTTTTTATTTTATTCTTTTTTTTTTTTACAGGTACTATGGTACCCGGGTCTAGAGGAGAGTCTTCTCTTCTCCAATCCCGGGTGCCATCCGCACAATGAACCGCATGATATCCGCATGATATTCGCATGTGCATATCTAGTGATGCGGATGTCATGCAGTCCAATGCTAGTCAATGCCGGCGAAAACGCCGCCATTCCACAAAACAATTGGTAGTGCTGCGTATTTTTCTGCAATGATAATCCGCAGCGGAAATTTCCACAGCATGTGCACAGCACATGCAGATTATCATTGGGGAACATGGCAGACCTTCTACCAAGCGTTTTTTATGCTCTTCCGCAGCGGAATTGACGCTGCGGAAACGCTTAAAAAATGCATCGTGGGCAAACAGCCTGAAATTGGATTCATCCGACCACAACACCTTAGACCAATCTGTCTCTTTCCATTGGCCGTGTTCTTTGGCAAACTCAAGTCGGACCTTCTTTGCAGAGATAAAAGGCTTCTTGACTGGAACTCTTGTATTCAACCCTACTGCTCTTAGCCATCACACCACAGTTTGGCGACTCACTTTGACCCCATATTCTTCGTTCATTTCGTGCGAAATCTGTACAGCACTTTTATGGACATCAGATACTGACTTTTTCTTAATAATGTGATCAACTCTGTAGGAAGTTTTCCGTGGTCGTCCACTTCTAGGTTTGTCAGCTGTTCCATAACCTTCTTTTTTCTTTCTTTAATATACATGACACTTGACTCTGAGAACAGTTGAATTCCATAGCTACCTCGTTTTGGCTTTTGCCTGACTTCACTCTCGGAATAATAAACTTTCTGACATCTGGTGATAAATTTGTCTTTGTCATTTTTTAACCTAAAAACATACACATAAAAAAATAAACATTTTTGGCAAAACTCGACTACCAATGACAAAATATGCAACACATTTGGCCCAGCAAATGTTGAAAACTAACACATAAAGGGATAAAACAATGTCAAACACAATTTTCGTCCTTAGGGCTAGTGTTGAGCCACCCCCGTAGTGTTCGGGTTCGGTTCGGTTCGTCGAACACCGGGATGTTCGAGGAACTGTTCGTCGAACTGTTCGTCGAACACCTTAGAACACCATCGAACACCGTTAAAACCAATGGCAGGCAAACAAAAACACATAGAAACACATAGAAAACACCTTCAAAGGTGTCCAAAAGCTGACAAACTGCTCAGAAGACGCTTTCTTTAAAAAAGCCGGCCGGCAATTCAGCAGCGGCATACACCGGTACCCGACAATTTAGACAAGAAGGAATAGAGCCTCACACATAGATTAGATAGATAGAAACATGTCAGTCACATATATATGAAGTACAGTGACAGTGTTGCTTACTGTACTTGTCATTTAGTGTAAAGGATTTATTAAAAAATATAATAGTGTTTTCATGCACTGTCTCTTTAAAAAAGCCGGCCGGCAATTCAGCATCTGTACCCGACAATTTATAACAGACAGAATAGAGCTTCACACATAGATTAGATAGATAGAAACATGTCAGTCACATATATATGAAGTACAGTGACAATGTTGCTTACTGTACTTGTCATTTAGTGTAAAGGATTTATTAAAAAAAATAATAGTGTTTTCATGCACCGTCTCTTTAAAAAAGCCGGCCGGCAATTCAGCATCTGTACCCGACAATTTATAACAGACAGAATAGAACTTCACACATAGATTAGATAGATAGAAACATGTCAGTCACATATATATGAAGTACAGTGATAGTGTTGGTTACTGTACTTGTCATTTAGTATTAAAATAAAGGATTTATTATTAAAAAAAATTGGCGTGGGGTTCCCCTTAATTTTAGTCTCTAGCGGAGGTTAGGCAGACAGCTGGGGCAGATGTTTGAAGCCTGGGAAGGGGGTAATACCCACGGAGCTTCCCAGGCTACTAATATGAGCCCCCAGCTGAATACATAGCCTTTACTAGCTATTAAAATGGGGGACCCCCCCCAAAAAATGACGTGGGGTCCCCCCTAATTTAATAGCTAGCAAAGGCTAGGCAGACAGCTGGGGGCTGATATTAATAGCCCAGGAAGGGAGCCATGAATATTGGCCCCCTCCCAGGCTAGAAACACCAGCCGTCAGCCGCCCCAGAAATGGCGCATTCATAGGATGCGCCAATTCTGGCACTTAGCCTCGCTCTTCCACGCTGCCCTGTAGCGGTGGCAGGGGGTAATAGGGCTGGGGTTGTTGTCAGCTTATAATGCCAGCTGACATCAAGCCCAGGTTAGTAATGGAGAGGCGTCTATAAGACACCCCCATTACTAACCCCATAGTCAAAGTTAAAAGAAAACACAAACACCCAGAATAAAGACCTTTAATTGAAATAAAGACACAATCCTTTATTGTTCTAAATTAAACCATACTTACCATCACGCCCATTCCAGCTGAAGCCAACGATCTCCTGCAATAAAAGAAAAATAATAAAGCAACATCATCCTTACCTTTCCATGGTTCCCACGACAGCTTCAGCTCTGCTACATCGAGATGACAGGCTGGACCACAGCAGAACGCTGCCATCCAGCCTGTCATCCCGCAGACACTGAGAAGCGCAGGCATGCTTGCGCTCTGCAGTGTCTGGCTGTGACGGCATAAAGATGAGACGAGTTCATGTCCAATGAACTCGGCGCACCTCATGCACGTCACTGACAGCGTGGGAAAATTCTCACGCTGAAGCGCTGAGTGCAGGAGAATTCTCCCACACTGTCAGTGACGTGCATAAGGTGAGCTCATGTCCAATGAACTCAGCTCACCTCCTGCACGTCACTGACAGCGTGGGAGAATTCTCCTGCACTCAGCGCTTCAGCGTGAGAATTCTCCCACGCTGAAGCGCTGAGTGCAGGAGAATTTTCCCATGCTGTCAGTGACGTGCATAAGGTGAGCTCATGTCCAATGAACTCAGCTCACCTCCTGCACGTCACTGACAGCGTGGGAGAATTCTCCTGCACTCAGTGCTTCAGTGTGAGAATTCTCCCACGCTGAAGCGCTGAGTGCAGGAGAATTTTCCCACGCTATCAGTGACGTGCATGAGGTGAGCCGAGTTCATTGGACATTAACTCGGCTCATCTGGATGCCCTCACAGAGAGACACTGTGGAGCGCAAGCAAGCCTGCGCTTCTCAGTGTCTGCGGGATGACAGGCTGGATGGCAGCGTTCTGCTGCGGTCCAGCCTGTCATCTCGATGTAGCAGAGCTGAAGCTGTCATGGGAACCATGGAAAGGTAAGGATGATGTTGCTTTATTATTTTTCTTTTATTTCAGGAGATCGTTGGCTTCAGCTGGAATGGGCGTGACGGTAAGTATGGTTTAATTTAGAACAATAAAGAATTGTGTGTTTATTTCAATTAAAGGACTTTTTTCTGGGTGTTGTGTTTTTTTTAAATACTTTACTAGAAATTCATGGTGGTCATGTCTAATATTGGCGTGACCCCATGAATTTTGGGCTTAGGGCCAGCTGATAATGCCAAGCTGGCCCTAACCCCTTTATTACCCAGTGAGCCACCGCATCAGGGCCCTGGATGAGTTGGGTACAGCGCCAGAAGATGGCGCTTCTATGAACGCGCCATTTTCCGGGGTGGCTGCGGACTGCAATTTGCAGCGGGGGTGGCCCAGAAAGCTTGGGCCTCCCTGCGCTGCGGATTCCAGCCCCCAGCTGCATAGTTGTACCTGGCTGGACACAAAAACAGGGAGAAGCCCCACGTCAATTTTCTTTAAATTATTTCATGAAATAATTAAGAAAAAAAGGGCTTCCCTATATTGTTGTGTCCGGCCAGGTACAAATAGGCAGCTGGTGGTTGGGGGCAGCCCGTTCCTGCCTGCTGCACCTGACTGGACACAAATATAGTGCGAAGCCCCACGTCAATTTTTTTTTAATTATTTCATGAATTTCCTGAAATAATTAAAAAAAATTGGAAGTGGGGCTTCGCACTATATTTGTGTCCAGCCAGGTACAGCAGGCAGGAACGGGCTGCCCCCAACCACCAGCTGACTATTTGTACCTGGCCGGACACAACAATATAGGGAAGGCCTTTTTTCTTAATTATTTCATGAATTTCATGAAATAATTAAAAAAAAAATACGTGGGGCTTCGCCCTATTTTTGTGTCCAGCCAGGTACAACTAGGCAGCTGGGGGCTGGAATCTGCAGCGCAGGGAGGCCCAAGCTTTCTGGGCCCCCCCCGCTGCAAATTGCAGTCTGCAGCCACCCCGGAAAATGGCGCGTTCATAGAAGCGCCATCTTCTGGCGCTGTACCCAACTCATCCGGGGCCCTGGTGCGGTGGCTCACTGGGTAATAAAGGGGTTAGGGCCAGCTTGGTATTATCAGCTGGCCCCAAGCCCAAAATTCATGGGGTCACGCCAGTATTAGACATGACCGCCATGAATTTCTAGTAAAGTATTTAAAAAAAACACAACACCCAGAATAAAGTCCTTTAATTGAAATAAACACACAATTCTTTATTGTTCTAAATTAAACTATACTTACCATCACGCCCATTCCAGCTGAAGCCAACGATCTCCTGCAATAAAAGAAAAATAATAAACCAACCTCATCCTTACCTTTCCATGGTTCCCACGACAGCTTCAGATCTGCTACATCGAGATGACAGGCTGGACCGCAGCAGAACGCTGCCATCCAGCCTGTCATGCCGCAGACACTGAGAAGAGCAGGCATGCTTGCGCTCCTCAGTGTCTCGCTGTGACGGCATCCAGATGAGCCGAGGTCATGTCCAATGAACTCGGCTCACCTCATGCACGTCACTGACAGCGTGGGAAAATTCTCACGCTGAAGTGCTGAGTGCAGGAGAATTCTCCCACGCTGTCAGTGACGTGCATGAGGTGAGCTCATGTCCAATGAACTCAGCTCACCTCATGCACCTCACTGACAGCGTGGGAAAATTCTCCTTCACTCAGCGCTTCAGCGTGAGAATTCTCCCACGCTGTAAGTGACGTGCATGAGGTGAGCCGAGTTCATTGGACATGACCTCGGCTCATCTTTATGCCGTCACAGAGAGATAATATGGAGCGCAAGCAAGCCTGCTCTTCTCAGTGTCTGCGGGATGACAGGCTGGATGGCGGCGTTCTGCTGCGGTCCAGCCTGTCATCTCGATGTAGCAGAGCTGAAGCTGTCGTGGGAACCATGGAAAGGTAAGGATGAGGTTGCTTTATTATTTTATTTTTATTACAGGAGATCGTTGGCTTCAGCTGGAATGGGCGTGACGGTAAGTATGGTTTAATTTAGAACAATAAAGAATTGTGTCTTTATTTCAATTAAAGGACTTTATTCTGGGTGTTTGTGTTTTTTTTAACTTTGACTATGGGGTTAGTAATGGGGGTGTCTTATAGACGCCTCTCCATTACTAACCTGGGCTTGATGTCAGCTGGCATTATAAGCTGACATCAACCCCAGCCCTATTACCCCCTGCCACCGCACCAGGGCAGCGTGGAAGAGCGAGGCTAAGTGCCAGAATTGGCGCATCCTATGAATGCGCCATTTCTGGGGCGGCTGACGGCTGGTGTTTCTAGCCTGGGAGGGGGCCAATATTCATGGCTCCCTTCCTGGGCTATTAATATCAGCCCCCAGCTGTCTGCCTAGCCTTTGCTAGCTATTAAATTAGGGGGGACCCCACGTCATTTTTTTTGGGGGGTCCCCCATTTTAATAGCTAGTAAAGGCTATGTATTCAGCTGGGGGCTGATATTAGTAGCCTGGGAAGCTCCGTGGGTATTACCCCCTTCCCAGGCTTCAAACATCTGCCCCAGCTGTCTGCTTAACCTCCGCTAGAGCCTAAAATTAAGAGGAACCCCACGCCAACTTTTTTAATAATAAATCCTTTATTTTAATACTAAATGACAAGTACAGTAACCAACACTATCACTGTACTTCATATATATGTGACTGACATGTTTCTATCTATCTAATCTATGTGTGAAGCTCTATTCTGTCTGTTATAAATTGTCGGGTACAGATGCTGAATTGCCGGCCGGCTTTCTTAAAGAGACGGTGCATGAAAACACTATTATTTTTTTTGATAAATCCTTTACACTAAATGACAAGTACAGTAATCACCACTGTCACTGTACTTCATATATATGTGACTGACATGTTTCTATCTATCTAATCTATGTGTGATTCTCTATTCCTTCTATTCTAAATTGTCGGGTACCGCTGCTGAATTGCCGGCCGGCTTTTTTAATGAGACGGTGCATGAAAACACTATTATTTTTTTTGATAAATCCTTTACGCTAAATGACAAGTACAGTAAGCAGCACTTTCACTGTACTTCGTATATATGTGGCTGACATGTTTATATCTATCTAATCTATGTGTGAAGCTCTATTCTTTCGGTTCTAAATTGTCGGGTACCGATGTATGCCGCTGCTGAATTGCCGGCTTTTCATGTTTCACTGTGAGCACAGTTCCCATCGATTTGGGCAATCACTGTAATGCCACAACCACCATGGCTGTGGCATTACAGTGAGTGGCAGACAAACCCTGCATGATTGGTGCTCTAAATAGCACCAGACATGCAGGACACGCTTTTGGTGCACGAACAGTTATCGAACATAACCTCGAACAGCCGAATTTTTTGCAAATCGTTCGGGTTCGTCGAACAACTCGAACACCGCCCAAAACAGCTCGAATTTGAGATTGGTGAACAGTTCTAGTCGAACACCGCTCATCTCTACAACCATTTGCTTCCGGTTTATTAAAATCACCAGGAAAATGGTATCACAACAACCACACTTTTTATAAAAAAAATTCTACATTTTTGGTCTCCAGCCACTGCAAATATACTGACGAACTCTATATAACATAAAATATAAGCAAAAAAAGAAAGGGAAGAATAGCTGGCACATCTATTCTTAGACGTATTGTAACCATTCTTTTAAAAAAGATATCGAGTCTAATGACCTCTAGAATGAGCTCAGCGAGTCCAAATAGTGAGGAGATAAGACTATAGATGGCCCAAGGACAGAAAATGCAAGACTCCCTAAAGTTAGGCTATAGTCACATGTCCAGTAATCATAGTAATCATCAGTTCGAACGGATCCAGCAGCAATCCATTAACAAAAAAGTTGTTAACTGTTTTGCCCAGCTACAAAAAACTGGTTTTAACTAGATCCATTTTTTTTTAACAATGAAATCTATGGAAAACTGACTAGTAAAACAGTCTGGCCCATGTGCACCGAAATCTCATTAGCAGAAAACTTCATATGGTGAAAAAAGAAAAATAAAAGAGAAAAGAGAATTTCTTCACCAAAGATATCAATGTAATCAGTATTACAGCGCCATTACAGCCATTACTTTACTTGCAAAACTGTGCTGACAGGTTCCCCATAAGTTGCATATACCCAGGCTGACCACAGCCATTAAAGGGGTTTTTCACCCCAATGGAAACTTTCAGCAAACAGTACATCTTCCGGAATAACTTACAGTGTGCAGTGTATAAAATGTTAGGATTTGGCTCTGCTTGTCGGTTGAAGCGGGTGTCACTGCAGGAATGGGATTTGAGCTAAATTGTGATCATGTTCTGAGTAGATTGTCTTCTGCTTTACTCAGCAGAACATTGAGAGAAGATGATGAGAATCTATTCAGCACGTTACCCGCAACTGTGGAAATCTCATACTTACATTTACATGACAAAGCGGTGGAAAGACGTTATAGCGGCTGCAGTCAGTCGGCGTAAATGCCCCTTTCTCCTGGTGAATATAATTGCTGAAATCAGTATCTAGTAAAGATAACAGCTCATAGTCTGCAGTGTTTACTGGTAATGACACGGTGCGGGTATGTGCACACCATAAGTATTTGCTGCAGATATTTCTGCACCAAAATATGTCTCTTGGCAGGAAAAACACTTGGCAGGAAAATTGCATTGGTGTTGCTGCATTTTTATGAGGGTGAAAAATACTGCAAAAATGCTGAAAGAATAGACGCTGCAGACATGAAACTGCATCAAATCTGCAGGGAGAAAATACGCTGCTTTTCCATGAGATATCAGAAATCTCATTCCCTTTTCTGGTACTATCAAACATAGCGTTTTTGGGATCATGGAGTTCTAGATTACAAATAAGTCTGTCCCTCCAGTTGAAAGAAATGAACATTTTCCTGGAGGGAAATTAATATTCTACATTATGTCAATTCAGTTTTGTCTGTCGACGACAAAGTGCACTTTACAACAATTTTTATTTAAAAAATGACATATACCCAAATCAGCCATAACCCACATGTGCACGAAAATATTTCACATTCACCACTCTCCGGGTGAGCCTGTGTTATCTCCAATGGCAGGGCTGAGTTTCAGTTCTAGTTCAGCCCTGCCTGGAGCCTATGACACAGAATATAGAGTGAAAAATACCTCCATGACACGTTTTTCAATATAATTTCAATTTACCCCAAAATATTGTATGATAGCAGTAAAAGGTGTTAAAGGAAACCTGTAAACTTCTAAAGCATTATTTACCTGCAGGAATTGAGTTTATCTGCAGTTAAATTGCATTACAATGCTTCCTGGCTGCCTTACTAAAAGTGCTGCTACTAGGAGTAAATTTACTTATTTCCTCATTTGAGCCACCAGCTTTCAGTCATGCCTAATTCATTAAGCTGCACTTTAATTGATAGCTCGCTTTGCAGTGTATCTGTGCACAGTGAGCTACCAATCCAAGTGCCAGGGTATACTTACAGCTGCCACTCACAATATAGTGAATTCTGCTGTGTGCAGTGACTGTAATCGCTACCTAAATGACTGAAAGCCGGAGGCATTTTCTTCCACTAGCTGCACTTTCAGTAACGTGGCCAGGAAAAATTGTAACGCTCTATACCTGCAGATTTAGACCATATCTGCAGGTAAATAGTGTTTTCCAAGATGACAGGTTACCTTAAAAAAACCAGCAAACAAAGCAATAAATGAGAATGTAAGTAGTCTTGAAAACCAAAACAATATTGGAGAAGATTTACTAAATGGCCAGAATCTGGTGCAATTTTTCCTGAAGAAAATTGTCTTACATGTCTTTCACTACTTCTATTAAGTTGTTTAGACACTTTCTGTGGTTTCTCCAATAAGGGGGCGAGGTTTCATAGGAAAGGGAATGGCCTAACATGTGATATTGTGCACCAAAAACTATGCCGCTATTCTTCTGCAAATTTCTAGCACAAAACAAGTCCAGTAAAATGTGCTGTAAATTTTGGTTAGACATTGTATTGATGCACTAAATTGTTCAACAAACAATAGCCACTTTGATAAATTTGGCACTTTTTTTGGACTGTCTTGTCTAAGTTTACAATGTCTAAAAATTAAAAAGTTTTAATAAATCTGCTTTAATGTGTACATAAGGGAACATTTTGTGCAAACAAACGTTCAAAGGGTAGATGTAAATGTGCAATATGGCCACAAGGAACAAAGTATTCAGTGAAAACATAGCTTATCTTCAAAATGGACTTACAAACTAACATACCACACCTCAAGGTTATTTTAAGAAGGTTTCCTCTAAAGCAGGTTTACATATGATATGATTTCAGAGAACAAAATCAAACTAGCAATTTAAACAGGATTGTTGTAATAAGATAACAAACACTAAAGAATTATTTTCCATAATTTTCTATTGAAACTAGGCTGCTAGCGCTGTGTTGTACAGAGCAGTAATAGAGGACTAATGAATGTGCTTAGGGCACAACTGTACCTTCATATGTCTCCAATTTTAGAGATCGGCATATAGAAACTTCTGTCAGTTTCCACACTTCCTCCATTTGCTACTGCACGCATTTCCAAATTTACTTACAAAGACAAAAAAAAACCTATTAAAAATATCTACCTGTATTCTTCTTTAAATAAGCACTCCCATCAAAGTTTTGCTCTTCTTAATACTGTATATTGCAAAAATTATATTATATAGTACTGTGTACTTACAATTGCTCATTTTGCCTTTTTTTACCCAGTTAATTCTACTCTTTTCCATTAGGTCAATGACATATGACGTGATTAAAAATAGACTCACTGAATACTTCTAAGCTCTGTGTAGAAAAAGAAAGTCTCTTTTCCCTGCATGAGCCATCATCAGAACTACTTCATAAAGTTCCTGGCAGGGAAGAAGAGAGAAGCGGACCAGCTGGGTCAGGAGTAGAGATCAGCAAACATGTTTGGAAAACATTCAGTTTTTTTCAAATTCGGCATTAACATTGTTCATTCAGATTTCTGTTAGGATTCCCGAGAATTTTGCGCAAAAATTCAAACATCCCTGATCTGTTTTTTTTTTAGCATTTTTGTACCTCAATGAATGCTTTTTGGAGCTAAATATAGATGTTTGAAAAAAGAATCGTGGGACATCGCTTTAACCCTTTGATTACCGACGGACTGGTTGTGAGTATATTGGGTTAATTTAAATGGTTAAAGAATGTGTCTGTTTTATTTCAAATAAGGTGTTTTATTCTCGGTGTGTGTGTTTATTTAACTCTTTACTTATAGGTTTAGTAATGAGGGTGTCTGGCTGACACCTCTTCATTACTAAACCAAGGGCTTGGTGTCAGCGACACCTAATCCCATTACCCCTAACCCCATTAGCCATAATCCCATTCAAATATGAAGTGCCATTTCTGGCGCAGCTGAGGGCTGCTATTTTTTGCCTAAGCAGGGACCATTAGGCCAACATGTTCTCTGGCTATTAATAACAGCTCACAGCTGTTTGGTTTGCCTTTACAGGCTAGATTACAAGGGGACCCCAGAAAATAATTGACGTAGGGTCCCCTTATAAAAATCTAACCATCAAAGGCTAAATAGACAGCTGTGAGCTGATATTAATAGCCAGGGAAGGGGTCATGGATATTGGCCCCCTCCGAAGCTAATAATATCAGCCCTCAGCGGCCCCAAAAATGGTGCATCCATAAGATGCGCCAAATCTGGTGCTTAGCCTTGCTCTTAATGCTTGCCCTGTGGCAAGTGGGGTAATGGGATTGGGGTTCATGTTAGCCTTGTATTGGCAGCTGACATGAAGCCCAGGTTTGTAATGGAGGGAGTCTGTAAGACACCCCCATTACTAATCCCATAGTAAATGTCAGGGAAATATTGAGGAATATTGAAAATATTCATTCCCCCCTTGCCAAAGATATTGACCATTTCTCCCAAGCCACTCTTCACCCCCTCCCTTATCCATCTTTTGAGAGCTGACAGTCCAGAGATGACAATCTACAGTGCTTCCCTGCAAATTATCATCCACAGCCAAAATAGCTTACACAAACAAATTTTGGAACCCAGATGTGTGACGCCATACGCTCACTGGTCGCTTGCCGATACCTAAGGACTGAGTAGTCTGGATCGTGAGCTCGCGATTCCGGATAAAATACTGACAGCGTGATGGCACAGTGAGATATTGTGTGATCTCCCCGGTGTCATCCCTGTGGAGTTCCTGACAAATTGGTGGCAGCGGTGGGATATTACAGAACATCAGTGGCTGGATTGAGCAATCATTCCTGTCACTGAAAACTTGCATGGTTTTTGCGAGAATTCTGTGCAGAGGTTTAACAAATCAGACTTAGTGTTTTAATGTTTTTTTATCTGGGACATTACTGTACGTGTAGCAGTTGCACCCCCTCCCTTCTCTTGTTTTTCTGTCTTATCTTTTATTTGGCAATGATGCCTACATGTGAAGAGCCCTGGTATCAGCAGCAGTCAAATACCTATACCCATACCAGTCCCATACTGTTTGCCTATGCAGTGAATGCAACAGCTGACAAAAATTTGGAGGCACTCCAATACCCCTTGCAAGAGACGAAGAGGTAGGACGGCCTCCTGAAAACAATGTTCCCACTAGTAGGAAGTGGGTCTCCCATACTGTTTGCCTATGCAGTGAATGCAACGGATGGCAAAAATTTGGAGGAACTCCAATGCCCTTTGCAAAAGACGTAGATATGGTGATATGGTAGATATGGTGGTGATATGGAGGAGGATGTGGTGGATGAGGAAAACAAGGAGGACAAGAGCAAATAGACAAAATGAGGAAGCATATACGCATGTCTGGGTGTGAAGACAGAGGTGAATGGGAATAGAGTTAGACCTCCCAAAAAAACACTGTATTTGAGTTTGTTATGCTGTTATCATTCAGTGGTGTTGAGAAGTTTGGCCCAATCCAGTCCTTGTTCATTTTTGTGAGAGTCAGCCTCTCAGCATTTTCGATTGACAGGCGGATGCGCCTATCAGTTACAATTCCACCGGCGGCACTAAAAACTCGCTCTGATAAAATGCTAGCGGCAGGGCAGGCCAGGACCTCCAAGGTGTAGACAGCCAGTTCATGCCACGTGTCCAGCTTGGATACCCAATAATTATAAGGCACTGAGGAATCATGGAGGACGTTGGTACGGTCGGCAAGGTACTCCTTCACCATTTTCCTAAACTTTTCTCTCCTTGGGAGAGTACCCCGCGCCTCAGGGCCTGCGCGATGGGAGGGTCTGAGAAAACTACCATCGTGTTGGCGTTACGAGGAATGCTTTCCCGCCTTGTGTCTGCAGCTACCACACTGCTTCTTCCTGCCTGTTGTGGTGCTATGCCTCCCACCCCCTGAGTGCTGCTGTCCTTGTTCTGTATGTCTCCCTTCCATGTTGGGTCAGTAACTATATCATCCACCACCTCGTCTTCCACTTCTGCACCCTGGTCCTCCTCCTGACTTTCTGGCAATTGTGTCTCATCATAATCATCCACCTCTTGCGACAGTAATTGCACTTTCCCACCATCGCCTTCATGTGACCGTGGCTGCTCCTCTTTTCTCGCTTGAAGCTGGCCATGCAAGAAGCCCGAATCTACAAATGGAAAAGTGAACAGCTCTTCTGAGTGTCTAAGTGTGGGATCAGTTGTCTCCAGGCACTTTGCATGGTTGGAGGAAGGAGGATCAGGGTGACGAATATGCGGTCCAGACTCACGGCTACTGAGACTTGACCATGTGGAAAACAGGGTGGTGGTGGTGGTGGCAAAGTGATTGGAAGCATTATCAGCTATCCAACCAACAGCCTTTTGACACTACTCTGGGTTCAATAGTGGTGTACTGCGGTCCCCTAGCAATTGGGACAGGAAGGCTGAGCGACAAGATATGGGTGTTTGTTGTGGCACAATTTCAGCTTGCCCATGGCCACGTCCTCGGCCTCGGCCTTTGCATACACCATCACCATCATGTCTACGTTCCCGTCCCTTGCCACGCAACTTTGCCCATTGTAAATGGAGGACAATATTTTCCATGTTCACGATAAATAGCTGATTTTGGAACGCAGTTGTATGTGATACATCTGACAGAGAACCACGATTTTAAATAGCAGGCCTGTAATTTACTAATATTATTCTACACAGAGACCTAGTGTGAATAGCTTGACCGACACAGTGCAACAGAATGGAAATGGAAGAAATGTCTGATTTTGCAAGTCTTATAGGTGATATGTCTGACAGAGAACCACGCTTTTATATAGCAGACCTGTAATTTACTAATACTATTCTTCACAGACACTTAGTGTGAATAGCTTGACTGACACACTGCAACAGAATGGAAATGGAGGAAATGTCTGATTTTGGAACAGTCTTATAGGTGATATGTCTGACAGAGAACCACGGTTCTAAATAGCAGGCCTGTAATTTACTAATACTATTCTTCACAGACACCTAGTGTGAATAGCTCAACTAACACACTGCAACTGAATGGAAATGGAAGAAATGTCTGATTTTGGAACAGTCTTATTGGTGATATGTCTGACAGAGAACCACGGTTTTAAATAGCAGGCCTATAATTTACTAATATTATTCTTCACAGACACCTAGTGTGAATAGCTTGACCGACACACTGCAACAGAATGGAAATGGAGGAAATCTCTGATTTTGGACCAGTCTCATAGGTGATATGTCTGACAGAGAACAACAGTTTTAAATTGCAGGCCTGTAATTTACTAATACTATTCTTCACAGACACCTAGTGTGGATAGCTTGACCGACACACTGCAACAGAATGGAAAAGGAGACCAATATTTTGCACATTCTGTTCAAATTTCTGGATTTTTATCACTGAAATATGGAACAGATCTGGCTGTATTCTGCAGTGCTAACAAGCAAATGGAGCAGAAAAATGGTGTACTCTGGATTGCTTTTTAAGCAAATAGCCAGGATTAAGATAAAAAAAATTGCCATGTCCCTGATATCTGGGGCTATGTCTACAAATATCTGTAATTATTACAGTAGCAGCACCCAGGACATTCAATGGACCCTCTTGCGCTATATGCACTGCAGTATGCCACATACACTGCCTGCCTAACTCCTGCCTAGCACTGATTATATGCTGGATTAGTCCTCAGAAGGACTGTTAGTTCAGATGGATATATATATATAGTTGTGCTCAAAAGTTTACATACCCAGGCAGAATTTTTCCTTTCTTGGCCTTGTTTCCGAGAATATGAATGATAACAAAAAAACTTTTTTCTCCACTCATGGTTATTGGTTGGGTGAAACCATTTATTGTCAAACTACTGTATTTTCTCTTTTTAAATCTTAATGACAACCAAAACATCCAAATGACCCTGATCAAAAGTTCACATACCCCAGGTCTTAATACCGTGTATTGCCCCCTCTGACATCATTGACAGCTTGAAGTCTTTTGTGGTTGTTGTGGATGAGGTTCTTTAATTTCTCAGATGGTAAAACTGCCCATTCTTCTTGACAAAAAGCCTCCAGTTCCTGTAAATTCCCGGGCTGTCTAGCATGAACTACGCGCTTGAGATCTCCCCAGAGTGGCTCAATGATATTGAGGTCAGGAGACTGAGATGGCCACTCCAGAACCTTCACTTTGTTCTGCTGTAGCCAATGACAGGTCGACTTGGCCTTGTGTTTTGGATCATTGTCATGTTGGAACGTCCAAGTACGTCCCATGCGCAGCTTCCGTGCTCATGAGTGCAAATTTGCCTCCAGTATTTGCTGATAACGTGCTGCATTCATCTTTCTTTTAACTTTTAGTTTCCTGTGCCTTTGTAGCTCACACATCCCCAAAACATCAGCAATCTACCTCCGTGATTTACTGTAGGAATGGTGTTCCTTTTATTATATGCCTTGTTGACCTCTTTCCAAATGTAACATTTATGGTTGTGGCCAGAAAGTTACATTTTGGTTTCATCACTCCAAATTACCTTGTTCCAGAAGTTTTGAGGCTTGTCTCTGTGCTGTTTGGCATATTATAGGAGAGATACCTGCAGTTGTGGCCGAAATTTCTGTTGGTCTTTACAGAGTCCCTGATTTTCCATTTGTTAATCACAGTTTGAATGCCGCTGACTGGCATTATCAATTCCTTGGATATTTTTTTGTATCCCTTTCCTGTGTTCTACAGTTCAACTACCTTTTCCCATACATCCGTTGACAATTATTTTGCTTTCCCCATGACTCACAATACAGAAATGTCAGTGGCTGGATGAAAGATGCAAGAGTCTGTCTCCATCCCAGTAACTCACTCAGCTTTCATGGACACACACTGATTACAAGAAAACAGGTCACATGTGAGGATTTTACCTTTAGTAGCCATTCAAACCATTTCTGTCAAATTCTGTGCATGTTATCAGGCCAAAATCACCAAGGTATGTGAACTTTTGATCAGGGTCATTTGGATGTTTTTGGTTGTCATTAAGATGTAAAAAGAGAAAGCACAGTAGTTTGACAATAAATGGCTTCACCCAACCAATAACCATGAGTGGAGAAAAAGTTTTTTGTTATCATTGATATTCTCTGAATACAAGGCCAAGAAAGGAAAAATTCTGCTGGGGTATGTAAACTTTTGAGCGCAACTGTATATGTTGTAGAATACCTATACTAACAGGACGTTCAATGGACCCTCTTCCACTATATGCACTGCAGTCTGCCACATACCCTGCCTGCCTGCCTAACTCCTGCTATCACCACTGAATATATGCAGCTGGATTAGTCCTCAGTAGGACTGTTCGTTCAGTTGGATATATATATATGTAGTGGAATGCCTATACTAACTATAAACAAGCAAATCTCTCCCTGACTCAGCAGCAACACCTCTCCCTACTCTGCCTGATTCTGAGGTAGACTGTGACGAGAATAGCGGCACCAGGTCTTATATAGACTTGATGACGCTGTGCGGCCCGCCAATCACTGTAATGTCCACAACCAACATGGCTACGTCATTATAGTGCGTGGCAGGCAATCCCTGCATGTTCATTGGCTCTCTAAAGAGCGCCAACCATACAGGGAGTTCCCGTCTGAGCAACTCGGAAATACTCGACGAGCGTCGAGCTTGTCGAGCACCATGATGCTTGGGCGAGTACCGAGCAATAGCGAGCACGTTTGCTCATCACTAGTAAAGTGTTCAATACTTATTTCACTTGCTATATCTCCTCTATATAACTATCAGACAAACTGATACTGAATGATAAGATCATTTTGAGCTTTACTCATATCTTCTTTTATAATACCCTTTGTACCAATTACTACATATAATGCTATGTAAAGCTTAAAAAATCTACAGCAGTCGCAGTTACAAATCTAGCACTATTTATATTCTATGGACCCAATAATTTTGCACAACACAAAGTTTAGCAAAAAAACCTGTGATTTTTTTTAATGTTTTTACAACAGTTTTTGCCATCTCTGCTAAAGTGGGCAGAGATGGGGGAGTGTGGCAAAGACAACCATAGGCGGATTATAATGAGGTCAATCCGGGCTACCGCCCGGGGCTCCCAGGGGCCTGTGGCCGGATTGACCTCATTATAATGTGTGACAGGAGGGCCCGGGAGTGGGAAGATGGAATCTGCTCTGTAAAACTGCTGTGCCAGGCTGTGCTGCGAGGATGACTCACCAGCTGCTAACTGTGTAAGTGCAGGAGAGGAGGCTCCGCCCCCCTGCTCCGGCCTTCAGCAGAGCACAGAGCCAGCTTACAGCATGGCCACTGCTCTCCCTGCCCCCTACCCGGGTCTGAATGTTACCTCTCCGCTCTCCCCCTCCTGCCCTGCAATTACACAGAGAACTCTGCAGTCGGGCCCCAAGAGGAGGGGAGGCTGCCCCACAGAGAAGATGGAAGAACCTGCATAATGTACAGAAAGGGTAAGTCCATGTGCAGTGTGTGTGTGTGTGTGTGTGTATATATATATACAGTACAGACCAAAAGTTTGGACACACCTTCTCATTTAAAGATTTTTCTGTATTTTCATAACTATGAAAATTGTACATTCACACTGAAGGCATCAAAACTATGAATTAACACATGTGGAATTATATACTTAACAAAAAAGTGTGAAACAACTGAAAATATGTCTTATATTCTAGGTTCTTCAAAGTAGCCACCTTTTGCTTTGATGATTGCTTTGCACACTCTTGGCATTCTCTTGATGAGCTTCAAGAGGTAGTCACCGGAAATGGTCTTCCAACAATCTTGAAGGAGTTCCCAGAGATGCTTAGCACTTGTTGGCCCTTTAGCCTTCACTCTGCGGTACAGCTCACCCCAAACCATCTCGATTGGGTTCAGGTCTGGTGAGTGTGGAGGCCAGGTCATCTGGCGTAGCACCCCATCACTCTCCTTCTTGGTCAAATAGCCCTTACACAGCCTGGAGGTGTGTTTGCGGTCATTGTCCTGTTGAAAAATAAATGATGGTCCAACTAAACGCAAACCGGATGTAATAGCATGCCGCTGCAAGATGCTGTGGTAGCCATGCTGGTTCAGTATGCCTTCAATTTTGAATAAATCCCGAACAGTGTCACCAGCAAAGCACCCCCACACCATCACACCTCCTCCTCCATGCTTCACGGTGGGAACCAGGCATGTAGAGTCTATCCGTTCACCTTTTCTGCGTCGCACAAAGACACGGTGGTTGGAACCAAAGATCTCAAATTTGGACTCATCAGACCGAAGCACAGATTTCCACTGGTCTAATGTCCATTCCTTGTGTTCTTTAGCCCAAACAAATCTTTTCTGCTTGTTGCCTGTCCTTAGCAGTGGTTTCCTAGCAGCTATTTTGCCATGAAGGCCTGCTGCACAAAGTCTCCTCTTAACAGTTGTTGTAGAGATGTGTCTGCTGCTAGAACTCTGTGTGGCATTGACCTGGTCTGTAATCTGAGCTGCTGTTAACCTGCGATTTCTGAGGCTGGTGACTCGGATAAACTTATCCTCAGAAGCAGAGGTGACTCTTGGTCTTCCTTTCCTGGGGCGGTCCTCATGTGAGCCAGTTTCTTTGTAGCGCTTGATGCTTTTTGCAACTGCACTTGGGGACACTTTCAAAGTTTTCCCAATTTTTCGCACTGACTAACCTTCATTTCTTAAAGTAATGATGGCCACTCGTTTTTCTTTACTTAGCTGCTTTTTTCTTGCCATAATACATATTCTAACAGTCTATTCAGTAGGACTATCAGCTGTGTATCCATCAGACTTCTGCACAACACAACTGATGGTCCCAACCCCATTTATAAGGCAAGAAATCCCACTTATTAAACCTGACAGGATACACCTGTGAAGTGAAAACCATTTCCGGTGACTACCTCTTGAAGCTCATCAAGAGAATGCCAAGAGGGTGCAAAGCAGTCATCAAAGCAAAAGGTGGCTACTTTGAAGAACCTAGAATATAAGACATATTTTCAGTTGTTTCACACTTTTTTGTTAAGTATATAATTCCACATGTGTTAATTCATAGTTTTGATGCCTTCAGTGTGAATGTACAATTTTCATAGTCATGAAAATACAGAAAAATCTTTAAATGAGGTGTGTCCAAACTTTTGGTCTGTATTGTATGTGGTGGAAAACTACTGTACTGTATATATATATATATATATATATATATATATATATATATATATATATATATGTGTGTATGTATATGTGTGTGTATGTATCTATGTCTATGTATTTGTGGACCATCAGGGGGGCTCACTCGCTGTCGTGTCCCGGACTGCTTCCCTGGCATCTGTGCAGGACCGCTGGCACTTCACCTAACATGGCCATGAGCTGTGTGGCTGTGTCTGGTAGTAATGACACGGCAGGGACGACACTGCGCCTATAATTGTGCTTGTGTATTGCCCCTGCCGCGCCATTACTACCAGACACAACCGCACAGCTTACAGCCATGTCAGGTGAAGTGCCAGCAATCAAGCAGCGCCAGAGGTCCTACTCAGATGCTGTAGAAGCAGACCAGGCCCCAATGGCGAGTGGGCCCCACTGAAAGCAGGGCCTTGTCTGTGACACGCCGGCAGCCCTGCACTGAGACATGCCTGAGGAGCTGCTGGACAGGACAGTTTTATGTGTTTATAAGATATGTACGTATGCCTGTATGCATGTGTCTGTGCGCATATCTGCGTACTGTGTGCATGTGTGCGCATATCGCGTATCGTGCGTGTGCACGTGTGCTGGCCCGGCCGCATCACAGCTAGAAGACACGGCCCTTTGCGCGGCAGTGTCTGCTAGCGTGACGTCATGCAGTGTGCCCTGCACTGCTTCTTACCACCAGAGAGGAGCTGGACGACTGGAGTCGAGCAGGGGAATGGTGAGTGATGTGTCAGTGTGTGCAGATATCATTGTGTGATATGTCTGTTTATATGTATTTTTGTGTTTCAAATGTGTTTATGGCTATGTGCCCACGATGCAGAAATGCTGCATATTTTTTCCGCTTCTCCCTGGCAGGAAAAACGCATGCAAATTTTACATGCATTTTTCCCGCCAGGTAGAAGCGTTTGTCAAGCGTTTTTGCATGCATTCCTGCATGCGGGTTATCAAGCACTTTTCCAAGCGATATTAGCATCACTTGGAAAAGTGCTTGACAACTTGGTCACACTGTATAAATCCATGCAACCGGCATATATAGTGTGACCAAGTAATAGTTAAAAAAAATAATAAGAATGGTAAAAAATAAAAAATAAAGATTATACTTACCTTCTGATGGCCCCCGGTCTCCTCAGCAATGCGTCCGGTGTGTTGGGCGGCTCACGGTGGTGTGAAAAGACCTTTCATGACGTCATTTAGTCATGTGACAGGTCATGCGACAGCCGATGTCAGCTGTCGTGTGACCTGTCACATGACTAAATGACGTCATGAAAGGTCCTTTCACACCACCGCGACGCATACAACAGACCGGACGTATCGCTGAGGAGACCAGGGGCCATCGGAAGGTAAGTATAATCTTTATTTTTTTTTATTTTAAATTCTTTTTTTTACAGGTACTATGGTACCCGGGTCTGGATGAGAGTCTCCCCTTCTCCAAACACGGGTACCATCCGCACATTGAATCGCTTAATATCCACATGTGCACATGTAGTCATGCGTATATTAAGCGATTCACTGCAAGTCAATGGCGGCAATTACGCTGCGTGTCCGCAAAATTAATGGACATGCTATGGATTTTTCCGCAATGATAATCCACATTGGAAATCTCCGCAGCATGTGCATAGCACATGCGGATTATCATTAGGGACCATGGGGCACGTATTACCAAACGTTTTTTCAGCGTTTTCGCTGCGGAAATTCCGTGGCAAAAACGCTTGAAAAACGCACAGTGGTCACGCTGCCAACGCGTGTATGGATTTGTCTTTGTATATGTCTGTATATGTTTGTTTGTGTGTGTGCGGCCTCCTGCTGTATCTGGGGGGGGGCACCGTGCGGCCTCTGCCTGTATCTGGGGGGGGCGCAGTGCGGCCTCCGGCTGTATCTGGGGGGGGGCGCCGTGCGGCCTCCGCCTGTATCTGGGAGGGGGCACCGTGCGGCCTCCGGCTGTATCTGGGGGGTGGCGCCGTGCTGCCTCCGGCTGTATCTGGGGGGGGGGGGGGGCGCCCGTGCGACCTCCTGCTGTGTATAGGAAGATTATGTGAAAGCTCATATTATACAGTATGAGACCCTACATACATAGGGGCATGTCAGCATACTTAATTGAGCTCAATATTAAGTCATACAATTATTATAAAAAAATAATTATAATTAATATATTAATATTGTGCAGAATTAATTTCCCATGAACTATCACATGATCTATCAAAGGTGGATCATGTGACAAGTCACGTGATACATCAGGTGTGTGTGTGTGTGTGTGTGTGTGTGGGGAGGGGGGGGGGGGGGGCCCATGCCGCCTAAACTGCCCGGGGCCCTTGCTACTCTTAATCCACCCCTGAAGCCCACCCAACAAATTCATCAAAACCTATGGCATATTTATGCCTGAAAAATTACTGCAGTCCTTGTCTGTAGTAACTTTTTGATGGAGACGCACTGAGGAGCATGCCAGTTGTAAGGCATGCCTAATTCCTTTAGTGGCATGCATCTCTTTGTGAATTAGGCGCATCTTATTCCACCACACCCATCATTAAGGCTGGCGTGCATAGTGCCAGTCTTAATTAATCAGGCGCTCAATTCACTGCACCTAACAGAATGTCTAAGACTATGTTCCCACAATGAGCTCTTGGTAAGTTTTTGATGTTGCACATTTTCTGCAGCATTTCTGAAATGATTAGGAAAATAGGTTACTTGCGTTTTTTACATTGTGTTTTGTGTTAATTTTTTTTACATGAGGTTTTTTTTTGATGCTGCAGTTTTTTGTCTTTTTTGGTTTCTAATGTTTTAAATAAAGTTATTTGTTTTTTATATTTCCTGGTATTTGGCTTACAGCCTATAAGTGACGGCCATACAATTAGATCAGGTGGGCTGCCCAGCACTATACACAGTACAGACCAAACGTTTAGACACACCTTCTCATTTAAAGATTTTTCTGTATTTTCATGACTTTGAAAATTGTACATTCACACCGAAGGCATCAAAACTATGAATTAACACATGTGGAATTATATACTTAACAAAAAAGTGTGAAACAACAGAAAATATGTGTTATAGTCTAGGTTCTTCAAAGTAGCCACCTTTTGCTTTGATGACTTCTTTGCACACTCTTGGCATTCTCTTGATGAGCTTCAAGAGGTAGTCACCGGAAATGGTCTTCCAACAATCTTGAAGGAGTTGCCACAGATGCTTAGCACTTGTTGGCCCTTTTGCCTTCACTCTGGTGTCCAGCTCACCCCAAACCATGTCGATTGGGTTCAGGTCTGGTGACTGTGGGCCAGGTCATCTGGCGTAGCACCCCATCACTCTCCTTCTTGGTCAAATAGCCCTTACACAGCCTGGAGGTGTGTTTGGGGTCATTGTCCTGATGAAAAATAAATGATGGTCCAACTAAACGCAAACCGGATGGAATAGCATGCCGCTGCAAGATGCTGTGGTAGCCATGCTGGTTTATTATGCCTTCAATTTTGACTAAATGCCCAACAGTGTCACCAGTAAAGCACCCCCACACCATCACACCTACTCCTCCATGCTTCATGGTGGGAACGAGGCATGTAGAGTCCATCTGTTCACCTTTTCTGCGTCGCACAAAGACACGGTGGTTGGAACCAAAGACCTCAAATTTGGACTCATAAGACCAAAGCAAAGATTTCCACTGGTCTAATGTCCATTCCTTGTGTTCTTTAGCCCAAACAAGTCTCTTCTGCTTGTTGCCTGTCCTTAGCAGTGGTTTCCTAGCAGCTATTTTGCCATGAAGGCCTGCTGCACAAAGTCTCCTCTTAACAGTTGTTGTAGAGATGTGTCTGCTGCTAGAACTCTGTGTGGCATTGACTTGGTCTCTAATCTGAGCTGCTGTTAACCTGCGATTTCTGAGACTGGTGACTCGGATAAACTTATCCTCAGAAGCAGAGGTGACTCTTGGTCTTCCTTTCCTGGGGCGGTCCTCATGTGAGCCAGTTTCTTTGTAGCGCTTGATGGTTTTTGCAACTGCACTTCGGGACACATTCAAAGTTTGCCCAATTTTTTGGACTGACTGACCTTCATTTCTTAAAGTAATGATGGCCACTCGTTTTTCTTTACTTAGCTGCTTTTTTCTTGCCAGAATACAAATTCTAACAGTCTATTCAGTAGGACTATCAGCTGTGTATCCATCTGACTTCTGCACAACACAACTGATGGTCCCAACCCCATTTATAAGGCAAGAAATCCCACTTATTAAACCTGACAGGGCACACCTGTGAAGTGAAAACCATTTCTGGTGAATACCTCTTGAAGCTCACCAAGAGAATGCCAAGAGTGTGCAAAGCAGTCATCAAAGCAAAAGGTGGCTACTTTGAAGAACCTAGAATATAAGACATATTTTCAGTTGTTTCACACTTATTTTTATTAAGTATATAATCCCACATGTATTAATTCATAGTTTTGATGCCTTCAGTGTGAATGTACAATTTTCAAAGTCATGAAAATACAGAAAAATCTTTAAATGAGAAGGTGTGTCCAAACTTTTGGTCTGTACTGTAAACATATAAGGGATTATTTTTGGAATGATGGGTATGCTTTTCAATGTTACCATTTAATGGTACTGTAGGGATTGTACTCACTCAGGTGCGGTGTGAGGCAAACAGGAGGCATGTTCTTTTAAATGTTCATAGCGGTTTATTGGCTTCATAAACCGGTCAGAAAGTAAAATGCAAACAAACAGCCTTTAGGGCAGGCAAAAACAAAGAAAACAGCCCTTTAAGCAAAGTCTTTGGTAAACCGGACCTGTGGTCACACAGGCTGGTAGGTATCCAGCACACAGCTCAGTCTGGAGACAACACACAGGAGGCCTTCTCTCCCTCCAAACACAGACCATGTGCCAAACAACAGCCTCCATTATACTGTATAAGCTGTTAACCACACCCAGAGGTGAGGTATGTGGGTAGCTGGACTCGCCCAACTCTCTCAGCTACCCGTAACCCGGTCCCAGGTGCACCAATTAGTCCTCTTAGTTCTTATGTGCACTAGAGAAACACTCCAGGCTACATTACAGAGACTAGCCATCTCTATTACACATACCTCCCTTCGGCTATGCAACCATTAGCCACCTTACAGTACTTATAACTCATTGTTTAATGTATGGTAATTTTTTATGGAAAGATTAATTTCTTTATCCTTTACGCAGTTCATTGTATGATATAAAAAACATTTCATCTTTATTTTATGGATTGCAACATTTATGTGATGCCAAACTCAAGTATTATCGGCTGTGTGACTCACCGACATAAAACTTATTAGGCCCCGTCAAAGACACAGCCTAATAGGCAAACACTTTTGACAGATGCAAGGACCTTTGTTGGGCTACTGGTTGCCAGGACAACTCTTCAGTATTCCATAATCATGCAGCAGGAGTATCAATGGGATGGCAGAAGAAAAAAATTCTGGAAATGTCATAACGATTTATAAATGGCATTTGTAGCTCATACATGACAAGTTATAGATTAGTTCCATGGCTCATATTATCCAGCTGTATTTCACAGTGTATACTGTATGTAGATGTACAGTATGTCATTCAACAGTATTCATTACTTTAACACCTGTTACAAGCACTTGGGAGTCCATTGTTTAACCAGTTTATTTTATAAATGATTCTTACAGCTCAATAACTTCCAAGTAATATCAGGTTTGTACATAAAAATTCTTGCTCTGCTTTACAAACACAGGTTCTAAGATAATTAAATGACAAGTATGAGTTCTTACGTCTCATAAAAAGAATAAAAATGTCAAACATGTCAAGTATTGTCTCCACCCTGAAAAAAAACAACATAACATAAAAAAAGAAAACAATTATTCGTTTTGAGATTACTTGTCCAGCCCCTTTGTTTATTTGATATGGTGACAGAATGCTGGATTGTTGCGACTTTACTATATATTAATTCTGGGTAATTTATACAAATACAAATGTTCTAAATCTGTCATCTAATTATCGAGGAGCGCTGAAGATCCTGCATTTGTTTCCATCACGGAAGTGTTAAATGCGTAAAACCAGAAGCAGAACACTGAGCAGATAGAAACAAATAGAGAAACTGTTAATCACTTGTCTTGTCTCCAGCGCCAGGCCTTGCTCCCTCCTCCTATAGACACCTCCCTTTGCAGTAGTCCAAACTGGGTTTGTAAGGTAAGCAAGCGAACTCCTCTCACATCATCACCCTAGGCCTTTTAAGGCTGACTCAAGCAGAGCTCAGGTGCTTGGGCATTAAAGGGGTTTTCACTCTGTGTGACTGCAGACTTTTGAATTCTCCTAGCCATGGGAACGGCGATCAGGTATGCGATATCCATACTCCCGAGCAGAACCTGTCTAGTGGGCGCGGCCATCGACACTTCCCCTGATGAAGCTGCTATACGGCAGCGATACGCGTGGGGTGTATCCCTAATGATACTATATTGCCTGGTAGATTGAATTCCACACTCTATTAATGGTATACCTTGTTGTTTATTTCTATGTGCTTTTTGGACGGGGGTATTGATTGGCATGTCCCTTGCTTAAATTTTCACATTTATATGTGCTATTATAGCTTGCTCTTTATACCTTATTGACAGAGTGGTTATTAATACTATTGTATACCTGGCTAGGGAATATGTATTATAGCATTTTGTGGTCAGGGACTATGCGTCTCTCTTCATTTATATATTTATATTTCCTGCCATTTTTTGGGATTACTATTTATTACTGCTCCTCTATATCTTAGTGTTTTTTCTTATAGGCTCTAATACACTGTGGGGATATTTTTTTAAATTGTTTTTTATTGGAATGTGTTTTCTTGTACTCAATAAAATTATGTATATTTTATTGTATAGGTGTGCTTGTAAATAGGTAATCTGTTTTTCTCTTTTGATATACATCTAGTGAACGTGGCCTCACTCAATACAAGTGTATAGAGTAAGGCAATGCCCACTAGATGGGTTCTGTCTGGTAGTATGTATATTTCATACTTGGCCGTCATTCCAGGGGCAGATAACGGTGAGTCCTCGCAGCGCACAGTGCGTGAGCTGGGAGGATTAAAAAGTCGTCAGTCACACAGAGTGACTGCAGACTTATCATTTTAGACTGGACAACCCCTTTAAGTAACATTGCTCACAGTTGCCTCCAGTTTGTCAGGAGTTTGCCTCTGCTTCACTTGGCTCAGCTCCAGCCAGGTCAAGCATACATCTCTGCTACTCCTGACTTTCATGCTATATCAAGTGTTATTTTCAAGCTCAGCCCAGCTATGTAGGTCATGGTTATCAGATCTGAGAGAAATTCGATGATGAAAAAAAGGAACTCCAGACCAAACCCTAAAATAAATCAAGACTCATGACATCAAACTTAATTTAGACCCCACCACAAGACCTCAACATTAATTTAGACCTTAATATTACTTTAACAAGAACGTAATACTAATTCAGACACAAGACCCTAAAATTAATTTACTTCCCAAAACGAATCTAGACCCCAGATCATGAATCAAAATTAATTCAAATTTTAAGAAGAACGGATCAGCACTGCAAATGCAAGTGAAATAGCTAGCCAAATGAACATTTGTTTTACGCCATGGTGTGCTACACTATATGCTATTTTTCTGGCATAAGTAATTCCTCAGGTTTTCAGAAAATCAGTAACAATTATGTCCTTCACAATGGTAAAAATGAATGTGAATTTCATTGTAGACACTATATCAGGGATGTCAAACTCAAATGTACAGAGTGCCAAAATAAAAAACTTGGACAAAGTCACAGGCCAACCTTAATATTTATTAAAACATGTCTACAATTGAGGAAGTTTGAGGTGCCATCACCATACAGCCCTCTACACAGTATAATGGGCCCCACATAATCATCCATATAGTGTAATGGGCCCCACATAGTCCTTTATACAGTATAAAGGGCCCTTCATAGTC
Organism: Phyllobates terribilis; assembly: GCF_046119375.1. Taxonomy (NCBI): domain Eukaryota; kingdom Metazoa; phylum Chordata; class Amphibia; order Anura; family Dendrobatidae; genus Phyllobates; species Phyllobates terribilis. The sequence goes on from NW_027362761.1 coordinate 390,576,075, forward strand.
CTCCATGCAGAATAATGGCCCACATAGTCCTACATACAGAATAATGGGCCCCACATAGTCCTCCATACAGTATAATGGCCCACGTAGTCCTCCATACAGTATAATGGCCCAACACAGTCCTCCATACAGAATAATGAGGGGTCAGTGCTGCGTGGCGGGCCAAATATAATCACTCTGAGGGCCAGATTTGGCTCATGGGCCAGAGTTTGACATGTGTGCCCTATATTAATTTAGGCACCAATAAAGACCCCAAACTTAACCCAGATTCTTAGCCAGATTCTTAAATTGTTCACGATCAAAATTTCAAATCAGTTGAGACCATGCTCGAAATGTAATTCCATTGTTGGACCAAAACTGTGAATGGATGCCTTGCAGACCTCGAACAGGACCTCATTAAAACTAGACCAAACAAAATTAATTCAGACTAGATCCCCAAATTAACTCAGCCCTCTGAGCAGGGAAATCTATTTACAACTTCTCTTTTGTTCCTGAGTTCTCTTCGCCTCCAAGGTGACACAAGGTTTTGACGTTAAACAGTGGCTAGAGCTGAAGAAGAACTGGGACTGAGGAAGAATGAGCACATGTAAGCGACAAAGCTAATGAAAGCTCCATAGACTCCAGTTTCTTCAGTAACTCTGCAGGTTAGCAAGAAATAATGACAGGTGGCAACAAGAATATTAAATTATTCATCTATATATCAAAATTCAGCTGAGAAATATGGATGTTGGATTCATTGGGCAATGTAGATCCACAGATCATGTACAAAATCTATGTATAGGTTCAAAAAGAGGCAAGCAAAATAAAATACTGTACATGTCACAGGAGTTTTCTGTTTCTATTACTGACATTAGTGCGATATGTCTAAGATATCACCTGTAGACTCACCAACAAATACTTCTCTTATCATATTGCAGCATAATATTATTTTCATTGCCTATAATTTCATACTATCTGAAGCCCACACTGTATCGATCCTAGCTCAGATGCAAGAAATCTTGAATGTGCCTTATCTAGTATTGATATATTAGTACTATTATTTTGACATTTGGTGAAGTACACTACAGATTACATCCATAATAAAAACCAAACCCTGAAGTACTATATATCGCTATGTCTTTTGTATGTCAGATAAGCTTTTAACACACATTGATGAATTACAATATTTACAGTATATAAATTACCATTTCTATAATTTTGTGTGTAACTATTTCTCTCAGAAAAACAAGCTCATGTGAATAAATTAGCATTTCTAAAGACCCCCCCTTACATCTTACAGAAAAATTGTCTGAAGCTGCCAATGTCATTAGGGCCAGACAACCATTTAATTGTATGGTTGCCTCCCAGCTTGTCCCTTAAAAATTATGTATTGGTAAAGCAGGGTCTGGCAAGTTGAATTTCACAGCCCAATCCACCAAAGAAAAAACACCGCCTGAGGTATTTGGCAGCAGTTTACTTCTTTCTCATTGAAAACTGGAGGGGGTAGGAATGAAAAGGTGGTTGACCGCTATTTATGCAGAGATTAATTGACAGCTACTTAAGGTAAAGAGTTTGACCCATGCCGGACATGAGACTAGTCCAGCTCCACCCTAAGACTACTTTTCTCCAACACTGCTAGAGATGATTGACAGGTCTCCTACTACGGGAGAGACATGTCAATTACCTGGAGCAGTGCTGAGAGAACCCACCAGGGAGGAAGGGAGGCAACGGGGAGAAAGCAGGACTAGTTTAGTCTCTGACTATGGGACAAATTTTTTAAAATATACCTGATTGCAGGTGTCCAACCAGCCTCTTATTCATTGTGTCCCCAGTTTGGGCAGCATGAATCAGGTACCTCATTCATTTTAGTATATTTCTGGTTACGATGGTTTATTAAAAAAAGCGAATAACACACTGGTGAAAATCTACAATTTAAAACTCAACTTTTACCACTTTCTTCTTAAATATTAGTACCAGTTAATGAATTGACTTGTAACGACAAATCACAGTGTTGCAAGCATTGCAAAGGCAGCATAAACATATCAATTAAGGTCTGGTAAGCACAACTAGAGTGACAGAATGTACCCAGTGATCCCAGTTCTATCAGGGTCTAATAGACGAAACAGTGGAATAAATATAGTCTCCATTCAAGTCTGGCCAACTATGAAATAATGGAAAATGTGAGTGAATAGAGTAACTGCATGGGATAAACTAACAAATCTTCTAATGAAATATATTGTATCAGACCAACCTTCAACTTATCTCAGAATCATTGTCATAAAACATCAGTAGTCAAGCACAGTGACAAAGCAACTGCCTTGTGTTTCTCATGTATTCAATGAGATATCTGTCTTTAAGATTTGAGGATCAGCTAAAGATGAGTTCTAGTAGGGCATTATACACTGCTCAAAATATTAAGAGAACACTTAAATCACAATTTTGGACCTGCTAAATGCATCTTTACTCATCTAAATAGTGTAATTTGTTGAGAACAAAATGACATGTAAGCAAATAACTAACAACCAAATCACCAAATGATCTAAAAAATCAAAGTAAAATGTGGTTTGTCCTGATGAAGAAGTGTGAGACTTCGAAACGTGTTGACAATAAACCGCATTCCTGGATCTCTGACTCCTGTTCACCATCCATCTATTGGCAGCGCAGAATTAATCCATTTTCTTCAGCCTTTGATGTTCTCCAAATGTTCACATTTGCCCACATCATCTAATTTTTATCCTGATAAGACCTATTATGCTTATTGTTTTTCCAGCCTAATATCCTGATCAAAATTGTGCAATTAGTTGAAAATAAAATGATATATAAGCAAATAATTAACAACCAAATCACCAAATGATCTCAAAAATCTAAGTAAAAAATGTAATCACAGGTGGTTCCAATTTGCGGGAATTTTATCATGACAAGTTATAACAATGTCACTCAGTAGTGTGTATGGCACCACTCCCAACAACATTTAGGCATGATCATAATGAGTCGGCAGATGGTGTCTTGGGGATCTCTCTCCAGACTTGGATTAGGGCATCAGTGACCTGGACAGTCAGATGCACTGATAAATAATATTTAAGGAGTTGTCAATTAGATACAAGTCTTTGGAACACAAGGGCCTGTCAATAGTATCCATGACTTTGTTATCAAGACTCTGCCTACACACTCTGGCCACATGAGACCAGGCACTCTCTTGCATTAGGAGGAACCCAGGTTCCACTGCACCAGCATAAGGAGTGTCAATGGCTCTGAGGATTTCATCCTGGTAGCTAACAGCAGTGAAGATACTATTGGCTATAACATGGTGCTTTAGGTGACCCTCCAAGGATATGGCTCCCCAATCCATCACAGTCCCTGCACCAAGCTTGTCATACTAGATGAAGTTACAGCCAGCATAATGTTCCTCATTTACAGTGGTGGCCAAAAGTATTGGCACCCCTGCAATTCTGTCAGATAATACTCAGTTTCTTCCTGAAAATGATTGCAATCACAAATTCTTTGGTATTATTATCTTCATTTAATTTGACTTCAATGAGAAAACACAAAAAGAATTGTCCTAAAGCCAAATTGGATATAATTCCACACCAAACCTAAAAAAGGGGGTGGACAAAAGTATTGGCACTGTTTGAAAAATCATGTGATGCTTCTCTAATTCGTGTAAATAACAGCACCTGTAACTTACCTGTGGCACCTAACAGGTGTTGGCAATAACTAAATCACACTTGCAGCCAGTTAACATGGATTAAAGTTGACTCAACCTCTGTCCTGTGTCCTTGTGTGTACCACATTGAGCATGGAGAAAGGAAAGAAGACCAAAGAACTGTCTGAGGACTTAAGAAACCAAATTGTGAGGAAGCATGAGCAATCTCAAGGCTACAAGTCCATCTCCAAAGACATGAATGTTCCTGTGTCTTCCGTGCGCAGTGTCATCAAGAAGTTTAAAGCCCATGGCACTGTGGCTAACCTCCCTAGATGTGGACGGAAAAGAAAAATTGATGAGAGATTTCAACGCAAGATTGTGCAGATGGTGGATAAAGAACCTCGACTAACATCCAAACAAGTTCAAGCTGCCCTGCAGTCCGAGGGTACAACAGTGTCAACCCGTACGATCCGTCGGCGTCTGAATGAAAAGGGACTGTATGGTAGGATACCCAGGAAGACCCCACTTCTTACCCCGAGACATAAAAAAGCCAGGCTGGAGTTTGCCAAAACTTACCTGAGAAAGCCTAAAACGTTTTGGAAGAATGTTCTCTGGTCAGATGAGACAAAAGTAGAGCTTTTTGGGAAAAAGCATCAACATAGAGTGTACAGGAAAAAAAAGAAGCATTCAAAGAAAAGAACACGGTCCCTACAGTCAAACATGGTGGAGGTTCCCTGATGTTTTGGGGTTGCTTTGCTGCCTCTGGCACTGGACTGCTTGACCGTGTGCATGGCATTATGAAGTCTGAAGACTACCAACAAATTTTGCAGCATAATGTAGGGCCCAGTGTGAGAAAGCTGGGTCTCCCTCAGAGGTCATGGGTCTTCCAGCAGGACAATGACCCAAAACACACTTCCAAAAGCACTATAAAATGGTTTGAGAGAAAGCACTGGAGACTTCTAAGGTGGCCAGCAATGAATCCAGACCTGAATCCCATAGAACACCTGTGGAGAGATCTCAAAATGGCAGTTTGGAGAAGGCACCCTTCAAATATCAGGGACCTGGAGCAGTTTGCCAAAGAAGAATGGTCTACAATTCCAGCAGAGCATTGTAAGAAACTCATTGATGGTTACTGGAAGCGGTTGTTCGCAGTTTTTTTGGCTAAAGGTTGTGCCACCAAGTATTAGGCTGAGTGTGCCAATACTTTTGTCTGGCCCATTTTTGGAGTTTTGTGTGAAATGATCAATGATTTGATTTTTGCTTCATTCTCTTTTGTGTTTTTTTCCTTGCAAGCAAATTAAATGAAGATAATAATACCTAAGAATTTGTGATTGCAATCATTTTCAGGAAAAAAACTGAGTATTATCTGACAGAATTGCAGGGGTGCCAATAGTTTTGGCCACCACTGTATTTAACAGACATGGCACAAGCTTTTCAATAGACTTTAGCTATATATTCAATAAACTGATGTCATTATAGCCAAAAGATCGCTAATACCACAAATCATCTGTTATAGGCAGCTAATAATAATAGGGTCCTTATTATAGGGGACTTTATCCAGACATAAAATGGGACATAGAGCCTCCTGGTTGTACTAAAAGCTGCAAGTTGGTATCTACAATTCAAGACAATCATCACTTGGTTGATGAACCAACAAGAGGAGATAATTTGCTGGATCTGGTCCTTCAAATAGACCAGATACAATGTCAGATCTACAGGTTTGGGAGCATTTAGGCAGCAGCAACCACAAAATGGTAAATTTCAAAGTAATATTTAATAAAACATTTCAAAGGGGAAATACAAAAACCTGGAGCTTTAGGAAAGTTAAATTCAATCAATTAAGGTAAGAGTTTAAAGATATTCTACTAGGATCCTGAAGAAAATTTATACACTCTAGTTATAAAATGTCCAGGAATAAAAAGAAACCATTATGGATAAACATGACAGTACAAATTTTAATAAGACAAAAACAAAAGGAATTTAAAACCTTGAAGGCTGAGAAGGCAGAAATAGCATTACAGGGCTATAAAGCTCTCAATAGGAAATACAAAAAAGAAATCAAGCTAGCAAAGTTAGCTACAAAGAAACAAATCACCAGCGACATTAAAATAAATCCCCACAAATTTTATTAATAAATTAATACAAAAAAGACATTTTTTTATATCATTGGCCCCTTAAAAGATCATTCACTATATTATAAATATAGAGATAGACATTAAACACATATATTTCATCCGTGTTCACCAATACCTGAGCCAGGTATCATTCAGCAAGGCAGAAATCAAAGTTCAACACACAATTTATCAAAATTAAAACAAGTAGAAGTACGGCTGCATCAGAACAAATAAAATATTCACAAAGTCCCCAGGTCGGATGGCATTCATCCACGGATATTGAGGGAGTTGAGTTCAGAAATTGACAGACCAATGAATTTCATGTTCTTAGACTCTCTTGTGACAGGGTAGATGCCACAAGATTGGAGAATGGCTGCTGTGGTACAAGGACCGGTATTATCTTTATTATTGACTCTGGGATTGAGAGTAAAGTTTCAGTCTCTGTTGATGACAAATAACTATGCAGGACAATAAAAAGTAAGCATTCACAGACTTTACTCTATATAAAGATTATTAATGAAACCTCACTTTTATTAATAAACCTCATAAAAATGGCAAAAAGTGATTTAAAACAAAATATGTCTGGCCATCTATCGTAACTATGTCTGGAGAACAAGATAGATAAGTTTATAATCCTAATAATGAACTCTGATGTCCCTACCTTGCCCTGGAAGTTGGTACCATAAACAGCATGCAAATAGCTCCCCCGCTCACCGTAGGCACCCCCTAATCGGCACTATCAAGCCCTCTCATATGAAGATGTTAATCTTTACCAAAATCTAGACATAGATTAATCAGTACCAAACAAAATTAACTCATATCATCCAGAGTATGCATGGTATGTACTCCTTCACTTCAAATTTGAAACAAAAAATAGACACATCAGATACCGTATTATATCCAAAATTCATTAATATGGTATGCTGTTTTTAAAATGTTTTGTCAGGAACAATTAATAGAGACCATCGTGCTGTTGATGCTAAAGATGTGTTTTCAGAATTAGAACAGGAATCTGGGTCGAATAGGGTCCTAGATTTGAGAACCTTATTTCATCATCTCACGATATGCTATAAAGACAATATTAAATCTTGGTGGGAAATTAAATCACCTGAAAATTATATTAAAAATAAAATAGTCCTTAGGGGTATAAGATTATCAATTACACCAGCACGGCGAGCAAGAACATCTAAGCTTTTAAAAAAGTGGGAGAGGGAACTCACTGAAAGTTCCATTCACTTTATGAATATACTTCTAAAAGAAAGGATTACATTTGAGACTACATCTAAAAAACTGACTGATCTGACAGAAGACATCTTTAACCACAAGGCTAGCACTGACTTCTCCAGGAGGGAGGCTACTTTACAAAAGACAATTGAGCTATTGCAGGGGTCCAATAAAGAAAGGAAACGCAAACAGTTTACAAGGGATCTGTATGAGTTTAAAGAGAAAAGAGTTTAATCTTTTCTTCAGGAAGAAAAAAAAGAGGAGAGGAGACCACTGATATCTCTTCCTCTGACACTGAATTAGAAAAAAGGAGCCAAATGTGGTCTCTATCATTCTATCATTGAATAATTATTTCCTGTTTCGCACTCGTTATAAAGAAACAAATTTTCACACTTTTTTCAACACGTTGGAGAATACCTAAATGAATAAATTACTGATAACTCCCGATTAAATGTTATCTGTTTCCCTTGTCACATTCACCCATCTAATTTTCAGCCATCTGATTTATAACAGCTTTCAGTGGCTCATTGCATACAGTACAGACCAAAAGTTTGGACACAGCTTCTCATTTAAAGATTTTTCTGTATTTTCATGACTTTGAAAATTGTACATTCACACTGAAGGCATCAAAACTATGAATTAACACATGTGGAATTATATACTTAACAAAAAAGTGTGAAACAACTGAAAATATGTCTTATATTCTAGGTTCTTCAAAGTAGCCACCTTTTGCTTTCATGACTGCTTTGCACACTCTTGGCATTCTCTTGATGAGCTTCCAGAGGTAGTCACCAGAAATGGTCTTCCAACAATCTTGAAGGAGTTCCCAGAGATGCTTAGCACTTGTTGGCCCTTCTGCCTTCACTCTGCGGTCCAGCTCACCCCAAACCATCTCGATTGGGTTCAGGTCTGGTGACTGTGGAGGCCAGGTCATCTGGCGTAGCACCCCATCACTCTCCCTCTTGGTCAAAAAGCCCTTACACAGCCTGGAGGTGTGTTTGGGGTCATTGTCCTGTTGAAAAATAAATGATGGTCCAAACTAAACGCAAACCGGATGGAATAGCATGATGCTGCAAGATGCTGTGGTAGCCATACTGATTCAGTATGCCTTCAATTTTGAATAAATCCCCCACAATGTCCCAAGCAAAGCACCCCCACACCATCACACCTCCTCCTCCATGCTTCACGGTGGGAACCAGGCAAGTAGAGTCCATCCGTTCACCTTTTCTGCGTCGCACAAAGACACGGTGGTTAGAACCAAAGATCTCAAATTTGGACTCATCAGACCAAAGCACAGATTTCCACTGGTCTAATTTCCATTCCTTGTGTTCTTTAGCCCAAACAAGTCTCTTCTGCTTGTTGCCTGTCCTTAGCAGTGGTTTCCTATCAGCTTTTTTACCATGAAGGCCTGCTGCACAAAGTCTCCTCTTAACAGTTGTTGTAGAGATGTGTCTGCTGCTAGAACTCTGTGTGGCATTGACCTGGTCTCTAATCTGAGCTGCTGTTAACCTGTGATTTCTGAGGCTGGTGACTCGGATAAACTTATCCTCAGAAGCAGAGGTGACTCTTGGTCTTCCTTTCCTGGGGCGGTCCTCATGTGAGCCAGTTTCTTTGTAGCGCTTGATGGTTTTTGCAACTGCACTTGGGGACACATTCAAAGTTTGCCCAATTTTTTGGACTGACTGACCTTCATTTCTTAAAGTAATGATGGCCACTAGTTTTTCTTTATTTAGCTGCTTTTTTCTTGCCATAATACAAATTCTAACAGTCTATTCAGTTGGACTATCAGTTGTGTATCCACCTGACTTCTGCACAACACAACTGATGGTCCCAGCCCCATTTATAAGGCAAGAAATCCCACTTATTAAACCTGACAGAGCACACCTGTGAAGTGAAAACCATTTCTGGTGACTACCTCTTAAAGCTCATCAAGAGCTCATCATTTCTTGAGAACAATAAAATTACATCTTATGCTTAGTGATAGTTAATTAATCCAGGGATTTAATCTGACTGCCAGATTGGAGTCGGAAAGTGAATTTTTCCTCAATGATGTAAATTGGCCTATACCGCATGGTTTTTTTTTCCCTTCCCCTGGATCAACGCTGCGGAATAGCTGCAGTGCACAAGAAATAGGCTGAACTCGATGGACGCTTGTCTTTTTTTCGGCCTTATAAACTATGTAACTATGTAAGAGAATGCCAAGAGTGTGCAAAGCTGTTATCAAAGCAAAAGGTGGCTACTTTGAAGAACCTAGAATATAAGACATATTTTCAGTTGTTTCACACTTTTATGTTAAGTATGTAATTCCACATGTGTTAATTCATAGTTTTGATGCTTTCAGTGTGAATGTACAATTTTCAAAGTCATGAAAATACAGAAAAATCTTTAAATGAGAAGGTGTGTCCAAACTTTTGGTCTGTACTGTATATCAACTGACCAGCACATAACAGGAGGCAAACACCACACAAGTTTGAATTTGCTTTTAACGACATAACTATTCTTTTAATCATCACTATATGTATTTTTAGTTATAGATTTTTTATGAAATGTTAAAAGTTAAATAACAATAAATTAAATGGATAAACATTTTTAATTCTTTCACAAGAAAATGTTTTCTTTTCTCTATCTTCAGGTCTTCTAAATAAAAAAAAAAAAAATTGATCTTTCACATGTCAGGTGTCTCTTTGGCGCCCATATTTTTGTTAAACCTTGTGTATAAATATGGTCACCTTCCACTGTCTGTATATATGGTTTGTGCCCTGAGGAAGAAGTCTGGAATAACTTTGAAACGCGTTGACTAAAGAACCTGAAATAAAAAATCCTTTCTTATACTTCCATTTGGATCTTCATTACCTAGCAGCAATTTATAACGGAGAGAAAAATGAAGCCTTGAATTTGCTTAGAATGATTATCAAAATTTTATTACATATAAAAATTAAAATCAATTACAAAAAACACCCACATAACATTAATGCATGAAGATGTGATAAACACAGACCTCAGGCTGTAAGTAACCAGTGGCACAAATTACATATATGTCTTGATAGATAGAAAATTTGCCACAAGGGCATTCCTATACATAGTACATATTGGTAATATCTAATGAGTCCATAGATCCTACCCTAAACCAAAGAGAGAAGTATAGTACCTAGTAGTGTTGAGCGATACCTTCCGATATCGGGAAATATCGGATCGGATTGGATCGGACCGATACCGAAAAAGTATCGGATATCGCCGATTCCGATACCGGAAACCAATGCAAGTCAATGGGACATAAATATCGGAATTAAAATAAACCCTTTCTTTCCTTGTAGGTTATTTCTACATGAAGGAAAACAACTAAGAATAATGTAGAATGTATTGGGGGAGGTGGGGGAGACAATAAAGGCATAGAGGTTTAGCCCAGTCAAATGGAATAGCAGGAATTAATATTTTTTTATTATGTTCTGAGTTACGGAAATATTAACTATGTTAAGTATTTTTATATTTTGTCAGATATTTATGTTTCACTACTTCCATGCTCTTCACCTTCTTTTTTACTTCTCCCACACTTTCTCCTTCATCATCCTCAGCATCTTTTTCATCCACTTCTTCTTCACCTTCTTCTTCTTCACCTTCTTCGTATTATTCTTTTTTTTACATTCTTCATATTCTACTTCTTCATCTTCTTCATATTCTTCTTCTTCATCATATTCTTATTTGTGACAGGCATTCCTGTAGTTGTTATCTATAAAAGGTTGGACATTACACCTTTCGTTCTGCCCGTCACAAAAGATTTACAACAGGATTTGTCCGCGTTCAGTTTGGCCTGCAGCAGCAGGTCTTTTCCAGGGGCACCACGAGGAGGAACGGACTCACCCCCATACACTGCTTAGTCATCTTCTGCTTATAATTTAGATATTATCTTTTGCTCTGATTTTTAGTCTTATGCTTAATGTTCTTCCGCTTTTTGTTCTGCAGCTTCTTGTATTTCTGCTTCTTGGTTTTCTGTCTCTTGTTTTTCTGTATCTTGGTGCTTGTCTTCTCTTCTTTGTCTTCTTGGTCAACTTCTTCAGGGTCATCTTCTTGGTCTTCTTCGGGGTGGTCTTCAGGGTCGTCGTCTTCGGGGGTCCTCGTCTTCGGGGTCCTCGTCTTCTTCGGGTTGGTCTTCTGGGTCCTCGTCTTCGGGGTCCTCGTCTTCTTCGGGGTGGTCTTCAGGGTCCTCGTCTTCTTCGGGGTGGTCTTCAGGGTCCTCGTCTTCTTCGGGGTGGTCTTCAGGGTCCTCGTCTTCAGGGTCATTGTCTTCGGGGTCCTCGTCTTCTTAGGGTTGGTCTTCAGGGTCCTCGTCTTCAGGGTCCTCGTCAGGGAGATCCAGAGTGATTACCAAGAACCATTTCAAAAAGCTTGAACTTGGAAATGTAGCAGAAGGTACAAGAAAGCTGAGGAACTACCGAGGACCAGCTGACGGTACTGGAACCCGGATGGATACCAGAAGGTACAAGAGCCAATGGAACTACCGAGGACCAGCTGATGTTACTGGAACTCGGTTACTAAGCAGGAGGTACCTGTGCCAGAAAGCACTACCAAGGACCAGCAGACGTTGGTGGAACTTGGATACCGAGAAGGAGGCACCTAATCCAAAGGCACTGCCGAGAACCAGCTGACGGTACTGGAACCCGGATGGGTAGCAGAAGGTACAAGAGCCAATGGAACTACCGAGGACCAGCTGATGTTACTGGAACCCGGATGGGTAGCAGAAGGTACAAGAGCCAATGGAACTACCGAGGACCAGCTGATGTTACTGGAACTCGGTTACTAAGCAGGAGGTACCTGTGCCAGAAAGCACTACCAAGGACCAGCAGACGTTGGTGGAACTTGGATACCGAGAAGGAGGCACCTAATCCAAAGGCACTGCCGAGAACCAGCTGACGGTACTGGAACCCGGATGGGTAGCAGAAGGTACCCATGTAAAAAAAAAGTTCAAGGCCGCGAGCCGGCCGCAGTTACCAAAACCCACAGTCCTACAGAGGGTGCTTGTCCTATTGGCACTATGGAACCAGCCTTCATTGCCAGATCCCGCAGCCCACATAGGAGTCACCTAAACTGCAGGCACCATAGAGTCGGCTAACCCGACCGCAACACGACAGGACAACGCATTGGAGGCAAAGTGACGTTGACACTACCCGGAAACAGCTGGCGTGCTGGAACCAGGCTGGGCAGGAGGGAGTACCCGTGCCAAAGACACTGCCGAGAACCAGCTGACGGTACTGGAACCCGGATGGGTAGCAGAAGATACAAGAGCAAATGGAACTACCGAGGACCAGCTGATGTTACTGGAACCCGGATGGGTAGCAGAAGGTACAAGAGCCAATGGAACTACCGAGGACCAGCTGATGTTACTGGAACTCGGTTACTAAGCAGGAGGTACCTGTGCCAGAAAGCACTACCAAGGACCAGCAGACGTTGGTGGAACTTGGATACCGAGAAGGAGGCACCTAATCCAAAGGCACTGCCGAGAACCAGCTGACGGTACTGGAACCCGGATGGGTAGCAGAAGGTACCCATGTAAAAAAAAAGTTCAAGGCCGCGAGCCGGCCGCAGTTACCAAAACCCACAGTCCTACAGAGGGTGCTTGTCCTATTGGCACTATGGAACCAGCCTTCATTGCCAGATCCCGCAGCCCACATAGGAGTCACCTAAACTGCAGGCACCATAGAGTCGGCTAACCCGACCGCAACACGACAGGACAACGCATTGGAGGCAAAGTGACGTTGACACTACCCGGAAACAGCTGGCGTGCTGGAACCAGGCTGGGCAGGAGGGAGTACCCGTGCCAAAGACACTGCCGAGAACCAGCTGACGGTACTGGAACCCGGATGGGTAGCAGAAGATACAAGAGCAAATGGAACTACCGAGGACCAGCTGACGGTACTGGAACCCGGATGGGTAGCAGAAGGTACAAGAGCCAATGGAACTACCGAGGACCAGCTGATGTTACTGGAACTCAGTTACTAAGCAGGAGGTACCTGTGCCAGAAAGCACTACCAAGGACCAGCAGACGTTGGTGGAACTTGGATACCGAGAAGGAGGCACCTAATCCAAAGGCACTGCCGAGAACCAGCTGACGGTACTGGAACCCGGATGGGTAGCAGAAGGTACCCATGTAAAAAAAAAGTTCAAGGCCGCGAGCCGGCCGCAGTTACCAAAACCCACAGTCCTACAGAGGGTGCTTGTCCTATTGGCACTATGGAACCAGCCTTCATTGCCAGATCCCGCAGCCCACATAGGAGTCACCTAAACTGCAGGCACCATAGAGTCGGCTAACCCGACCGCAACACGACAGGACAACGCATTGGAGGCAAAGTGACGTTGACACTACCCGGAAACAGCTGGCGTGCTGGAACCAGGCTGGGCAGGAGGGAGTACCCGTGCCAAAGACACTGCCGAGAACCAGCTGACGGTACTGGAACCCGGATGGGTAGCAGAAGATACAAGAGCAAATGGAACTACCGAGGACCAGCTGACGGTACTGGAACCCGGATGGGTAGCAGAAGGTACAAGAGCCAATGGAACTACCGAGGACCAGCTGATGTTACTGGAACTCGGTTACTAAGCAGGAGGTACCTGTGCCAGAAAGCACTACCAAGGACCAGCAGACGTTGGTGGAACTTGGATACCGAGAAGGAGGCACCTAATCCAAAGGCACTGCCGAGAACCAGCTGACGGTACTGGAACCCGGATGGGTAGCAGAAGATACAAGAGCAAATGGAACTACCGAGGACCAGCTGACGGTACTGGAACCCGGATGGGTAGCAGAAGATACAAGAGCAAAAGGAACTACCGAGGACCAGCTGACGGTACTGGAACCCGGATGGGTAGCAGAAGGTACAAGAGCCAATGGAACTACCGAGGACCAGCTGATGTTACTGGAACTCGGTTACTAAGCAGGAGGTACCTGTGCCAGAAAGCACTACCAAGGACCAGCAGACGTTGGTGGAACTTGGATACCGAGAAGGAGGCACCTAATCCAAAGGCACTGCCGAGAACCAGCTGACGGTACTGGAACCCGGATGGGTAGCAGAAGATACAAGAGCAAATGGAACTACCGAGGACCAGCTGACGGTACTGGAACCCGGATGGGTAGCAGAAGATACAAGAGCAAATGGAACTACCGAGGACCAGCTGACGGTACTGGAACCCGGATGGGTAGCAGAAGGTACAAGAGCCAATGGAACTACCGAGGACCAGCTGATGTTACTGGAACTCGGTTACTAAGCAGGAGGTACCTGTGCCAGAAAGCACTACCAAGGACCAGCAGACGTTGGTGGAACTTGGATACCGAGAAGGAGGCACCTAATCCAAAGGCACTGCCGAGAACCAGCTGACGGTACTGGAACCCGGATGGGTAGCAGAAGGTACCCATGTAAAAAAAAAGTTCAAGGCCGCGAGCCGGCCGCAGTTACCAAAACCCACAGTCCTACAGAGGGTGCTTGTCCTATTGGCACTATGGAACCAGCCTTCATTGCCAGATCCCGCAGCCCACATAGGAGTCACCTAAACTGCAGGCACCATAGAGTCGGCTAACCCGACCGCAACACGACAGGACAACGCATTGGAGGCAAAGTGACGTTGACACTACCCGGAAACAGCTGGCGTGCTGGAACCAGGCTGGGCAGGAGGGAGTACCCGTGCCAAAGACACTGCCGAGAACCAGCTGACGGTACTGGAACCCGGATGGGTAGCAGAAGGTACAAGAGCCAATGGAACTGCCGAGAACCAGCTGGCGGTGCTGGAGCCCAGGGTAAATACTAAAAACAGAAGAGCCAGAGGTGTATTTGGAGGAGGTTTTAAATCCGTACTACAGTGGATGTGGACAAAGCAGGAGAATTTGCCGGACACACAGCTGGGGATCAGCTGACGTTACTGAATCCCAATAACACTGGAGCAAGCGTTGACTGTGCAGACGGCACTTCTGAGCAGCAACTAGCGGTATTGGAGCCCAGGGTAAATACTAAAAACGGAGGAGCCAGAGGTGTAATTGGAGCAAGTTTTAAATAAGTAGCACAGTGAATATGGACAGAGCAGGAGAAATTGCCGTGAACACAGCAGGGGAACAGCTGACGTTACCGAACCCCAATAACACCGCAGCAAGTGTTGACTGTGCAGACGGCACTTCCGAGCGCCAACTGGCGGTGCTGGAGCCCAGGGATAAGAATGAAAACAGAGGAGCCAGAGGTGTAATTCGAGCAACTTTAAAATGTGTAGTACAGTGGATGTGGACAAAGCAGGAGAAATTGCCGTCCGCACAGCAGGAGAACAGCTGACGTTACTGAACCCCAATAACACGGCAGCAAGTGTTGACTGTGCAGACAGCACTTCCGAGCGCCAACTGGCGGTGTTGGAGCCCAGGGTAAATACTAAAAACGGAGGAGCCAGAGGTGTAATTGGAGCAAGTTTTAAATAAGTAGCACAGTGAATATGGACAGAGCAGGAGAAATTGCCGTGAACACAGCAGGGGAACAGCTGACGTTACCGAACCCCAATAACACCGCAGCAAGTGTTGACTGTGCAGACGGCACTTCCGAGCGCCAACTGGCGGTGCTGGAGCCCAGGGATAAGAATGAAAACAGAGGAGCCAGAGGTGTAATTGGAGCAACTTTAAAATCTGTAGTAGTGAGAATGTGGACAGAGCAGGAGAAATTGCCGTCCGCACAGCAGGGGAACAGCTGACGTTACTGAACCCCAATAACATGGTAGCAAGTGTTGACTGTGCAGACAGCACTTCCGAGCGCCAACTGGCGGTGCTGGAGCCCAGGGATAAGAATGAAAACAGAGGAGCCAGAGGTGTAATTGGAGCAACTTTAAAATCTGTAGTAGTGAGAATGTGGACAGAGCAGGAGAAATTGCCGTCCGCACAGCAGGGGAACAGCTGACGTTACTGAACCCCAATAACACGGCAGCAAGTGTTGACTGTGCAGACAGCACTTCCGAGCGCCAACTGGCGGTGTTGGAGCCCAGGGTAAATACTAAAAACGGAGGAGCCAGAGGTGTAATTGGAGCAAGTTTTAAATAAGTAGCACAGTGAATATGGACAGAGCAGGAGAAATTGCCGTGAACACAGCAGGGGAACAGCTGACGTTACTGAACCCCAATAACATGGTAGCAAGTGTTGACTGTGCAGACGGCACTTCCGAGCGCCAACTGGCGGTGCTGGAGCCCAGGGATAAGAATGAAAACAGAGGAGCCAGAGGTGTAATTCGAGCAACTTTAAAATGTGTAGTACAGTGGATGTGGACAAAGCAGGAGAAATTGCCGTCCGCACAGCAGGGGAACAGCTGACGTTACTGAACCCCAATAACATGGTAGCAAGTGTTGACTGTGCAGACAGCACTTCCGAGCGCCAACTGGCGGTGCTGGAGCCCAGGGATAAGAATGAAAACAGAGGAGCCAGAGGTGTAATTGGAGCAACTTTAAAATCTGTAGTAGTGAGAATGTTGACAGAGCAGGAGAAATTGCCGTCCGCACAGCAGGGGAACAGCTGACGTTACTGAACCCCAATAACACGGCAGCAAGTGTTGACTGTGCAGACAGCACTTCCGAGCGCCAACTGGCGGTGTTGGAGCCCAGGGTAAATACTAAAAACGGAGGAGCCAGAGGTGTAATTGGAGCAAGTTTTAAATAAGTAGCACAGTGAATATGGACAGAGCAGGAGAAATTGCCGTGAACACAGCAGGGGAACAGCTGACGTTACTGAACCCCAATAACATGGTAGCAAGTGTTGACTGTGCAGACGGCACTTCCGAGCGCCAACTGGCGGTGCTGGAGCCCAGGGATAAGAATGAAAACAGAGGAGCCAGAGGTGTAATTGGAGCAACTTTAAAATCTGTAGTAGTGAGAATGTGGACAGAGCAGGAGAAATTGCCGTCCGCACAGCAGGGGAACAGCTGACGTTACTGAACCCCAATAACATGGTAGCAAGTGTTGACTGTGCAGACAGCACTTCCGAGCGCCAACTGGCGGTGCTGGAGCCCAGGGATAAGAATGAAAACAGAGGAGCCAGAGGTGTAATTGGAGCAACTTTAAAATCTGTAGTAGTGAGAATGTGGACAGAGCAGGAGAAATTGCCGTCCGCACAGCAGGGGAACAGCTGACGTTACTGAACCCCAATAACACGGCAGCAAGTGTTGACTGTGCAGACAGCACTTCCGAGCGCCAACTGGCGGTGTTGGAGCCCAGGGTAAATACTAAAAACGGAGGAGCCAGAGGTGTAATTGGAGCAAGTTTTAAATAAGTAGCACAGTGAATATGGACAGAGCAGGAGAAATTGCCGTGAACACAGCAGGGGAACAGCTGACGTTACTGAACCCCAATAACATGGTAGCAAGTGTTGACTGTGCAGACGGCACTTCCGAGCGCCAACTGGCGGTGCTGGAGCCCAGGGATAAGAATGAAAACAGAGGAGCCAGAGGTGTAATTCGAGCAACTTTAAAATGTGTAGTACAGTGGATGTGGACAAAGCAGGAGAAATTGCCGTCCGCACAGCAGGAGAACAGCTGACGTTACTGAACCCCAATAACATGGTAGCAAGTGTTGACTGTGCAGACGGCACTTCCGAGCGCCAACTGGCGGTGCTGGAGCCCAGGGATAAGAATGAAAACAGAGGAGCCAGAGGTGTAATTCGAGCAACTTTAAAATGTGTAGTACAGTGGATGTGGACAAAGCAGGAGAAATTGCCGTCCGCACAGCAGGAGAACAGCTGACGTTACTGAACCCCAATAACACGGCAGCAAGTGTTGACTGTGCAGACGGCACTTCCGAGCGCCAACTGGCGGTGCTGGAGCCCAGGGATAAGAATGAAAACAGAGGAGCCAGAGGTGTAATTCGAGCAACTTTAAAATGTGTAGTACAGTGGATGTGGACAAAGCAGGAGAAATTGCCGTCCGCACAGCAGGAGAACAGCTGACGTTACTGAACCCCAATAACACGGCAGCAAGTGTTGACTGTGCAGACAGCACTTCCGAGCGCCAACTGGCGGTGTTGGAGCCCAGGGTAAATACTAAAAACGGAGGAGCCAGAGGTGTAATTGGAGCAAGTTTTAAATAAGTAGCACAGTGAATATGGACAGAGCAGGAGAAATTGCCGTGAACACAGCAGGGGAACAGCTGACGTTACCGAACCCCAATAACACCGCAGCAAGTGTTGACTGTGCAGACGGCACTTCCGAGCGCCAACTGGCGGTGCTGGAGCCCAGGGATAAGAATGAAAACAGAGGAGCCAGAGGTGTAATTGGAGCAACTTTAAAATCTGTAGTAGTGAGAATGTGGACAGAGCAGGAGAAATTGCCGTCCGCACAGCAGGGGAACAGCTGACGTTACTGAACCCCAATAACATGGTAGCAAGTGTTGACTGTGCAGACAGCACTTCCGAGCGCCAACTGGCGGTGCTGGAGCCCAGGGATAAGAATGAAAACAGAGGAGCCAGAGGAGTAATTGGAGCAACTTTAAAATGTGTAGTACAGTGGATGTGGACAAATCAGGAGAAATTGCCGTCCGCACAGCAGGAGAACAGCTGACGTTACTGAACCCCAATAACACGGCAGCAAGTGTTGACTGTGCAGACGGCACTTCCGAGCGCCAACTGGCGGTGTTGGAGCTCAGGGATTACAGTTCAGGTGGTAGAAACATGAACAGAACAGGAGACCTGGATACTGTTGCCAACCAATTATTTATTCTGGAAGAGGACTGGCAAATTCATGAGAGATCCAGGCCTTGTTCATTTTGAGAAAAGTAAGCCGGTCAACGTTATCGGAGGATAGTCGCATGCGACGGTCTGTTAGTACACCACCTGCGGCACTAAAGACGCGTTCCGATAATACACTAGCAGCAGGGCAAGCTAGCACCTCCAGTGCATACTGACTAAGCTCTGGCCATGTATCCAGCTTACAGACCCAAAACTTGAAGGGAGAAGAGCCGTCTGGGAGTACACTAAGAGGGCAAGACATGTAGTCTGTCACCATCTGACGGAAACGTTGCCTCCTGCTGACTGGAGCTGTCTGTGATGGTGTAGACATTTGTGGCGGCGGGGACACAAAACTTTGCCACATTTCGGCCATACTGGTCTTGCCTTGTGCTGAGGCGCTGCTTCTGCTCCCTCTTTGTGCAGAGCTTCCTCCACTGCCTCGACGCACTGAGCTGCTTTGTAAAGCACTAGCAGCACTGCTCTCGGTTGGAATGGAGAACATGATGGAATGCACCAGTGCGTCTTGGTACTCCCGCATTTTACGCTCCCGGTTCAATGGTGTTATGAGGCTTTGTAAGTTGTCCCGGTAGCGAGGATCTAGGAGGGTGGACACCCAATAATCAGCCGTGTTGAGAATGTGGGCGATGCGGCGGTCGTTTCTGAGGCACTGCAGCATGAAATCAACCATGTGCTGCAGACTGCCAACTGGCCAAGAAACGCTGTCCCCTGCTTGAGGCGTGATCTCTGCCTGCTCTGCATCACCCCACCCTCGCTCTAGATACTGACTACT
This sequence comes from Phyllobates terribilis, assembly GCF_046119375.1. Classification (NCBI taxonomy): domain Eukaryota; kingdom Metazoa; phylum Chordata; class Amphibia; order Anura; family Dendrobatidae; genus Phyllobates; species Phyllobates terribilis. The sequence continues at coordinate 390,595,540 of NW_027362761.1, forward strand.
AGAGCATTGTGTACCTCCCTCCTCTGGACAGATGTCTTCCTCATCCATTGACTCCTCCTCATCCTCCTCACAAAGTGTCCCCTGCCTAGGCCTTTGTGAGGAACCACGTTGCGCAGACTGTAGAGAAGCAGATGGCATTTGTGACTCCTCATCCTCCACCTCTTCCAAAACCTCGTCCCTTAGTGCTTGCAGTGTTTTTTCAAGCAGGCAGATAAGGGGGATAGTCATGCTGACTAGTGCATCATCTGCACTCGCCATCCGCGTGGAATAATCGAAGGCACGCAAAACGTGGCAAATGTCCTTCATAGAGGCCCACTCAGTGGTGGTGAAGTGTGAACGGCGCGCACTGCGACTTGTTTGCGCCTGCTGCAGCTGGTACTCCATTACTGCTGCCTGCTGCTCACACAACCTCTCCAACATATGTAACGTTGAATTCCACCTGGTGGGTAGGTCACATATGATGCGATGTTCCGGAAGACATAATCGGCGCTGCAGAGCTGCAATGCGTGATCTTGCATTGCTGGAACGCCGCAAGTGAGCGCACTCTATGCGGACCTTGTGAAGCAGTGCATCAAGATCCGGATAGTCCCTCAAAAAACTCTGCACGACCAAGTTGAGCACATGTGCCAGACATGGGATGTGAGTGAGGTTGCCTAGGCCCAGAGCTGCCACCAGATTTCGGCCATTGTCACACACTACCATGCCTGGCTGGAGATTCGCTGGCACAAACCACACGTCACTCTGCTGCTTGATGGCATTCCAGAGCTCCTGCGCTGTGTGGCTTCGATTCCCCAAAGAAATTAATTTTAATACGGCCTGTTGACGTTTGGCCACGGCTGTGCTCATATCGGTCATCATAACAGGTAACCGTTCACGGGTCGATGTGGAGGTAGACCGTGACGGCTCCTGCAGCGCTGATTCAGAGGAACTGGAGTATGAGGAGGAGTCAATGTGTACAGACTGGATTCCTGCAATCCTTGGAGTTGGCAGAACACGTACAGCGCCACTCTCAAGATCTGTACCCGGCTCCACAACATTTACCCAATGGGCAGTGAGGGAAAGGTATCGTCCCTGTCCATGCTTACTGGTCCACGCATCAGTGGTCAGGTGGACCTTGCTACTGACGGCGTTTTGTAGCGCATGTTTAATTTTTCCCTCCACATGATGTTGCAGGGCAGGGACGGCTTGCCTGCTGAAATAAAAGCGGCTGGGCACGTTGTATTGTGGGACTGCCAATGCCATAAAGTTACGGAATGTGTCAGTCTCCACCAGCCTGAATGATAGCATTTCAAGGGCCAGTAGTTTAGCAATGCCAGCATTCAGAGCCTGTGCTCGGGGGTGGTTTGCCGAGTATGGGCGCCTTTTCTCCCATGCCTGTGCTAACGATGGCTGTAGACTGGCCTGGGAGTGTGAGGATGACTGGGAAAGTGGTGCTGTGGGTGGAATTACACTGTGTCTCTGTACAACAGTGCCAGAGATTCTTCCATGGCGATCCTGTGAGGAAGCCGAACCAGCTGTGTGTGAGCTGGAGGAAGAGGCTACAACACGAGCTGAAGAGGTGGTAGGTGGCGCTGTAGGTTGGCCTAGGTCTTCAGTGTGTTTGTGTAACTCCACCACGTGCTTGGTCCGCACATGTTTCCACATATTTGTGGTATTGAGGTTGCTGACACTTTTCCCTCTTTTCACCTTCTGATTACACAGCTTGCATTTGACAAAGCAAATGTCATCTGCAACTGTGTCAAAAAAGGACCAGGCACTGCAAGTCTTGGGAGCGCCCGCTTTGGATTTTGGAAGAGCCATGCTCCTAATGGGTGCCGAAGTGGAGGCTACAGGCAACCAAGTCTGCCCCCTCCCTCTCCCTCCTTTTTGGGCCGTTCGGGGAATCTCTTCCTCAGAGCTGCTCCCACCACCTTCCTGTCCCTCACGCCATGATGGGTCAAGGACCTCATCATCTACACCACCCTCTTCAAACAACTGCTTCTCCTGGGTAGTCTCGACAGCACAGTACGCACCAGAAAGTGGCACCTGAGTCTCATCATCAGATGCGTACTGAGGTGTGCTGCTGACCATAGGCACTGGCCCACCCGCCTCTTCAGATTCAGAGAGACAAAACGGTTGCGCATCACTGCATACTACCTCTTCTTCAAATTCTCGAATTCTGCTTGGCTGGCCCCCTCTTTCCAAGCCAAGAGATTCAGAGAACAGAAGTAGAGATGGCTCCTGTCCAGGGCTCTCTGACTGCCTGGGCAATTTGGCAGGTGGTGAAGAGACAGATGGGTGCTCTTCAGTGCTCAGGACCTGAGAGGATCTGGAACTAATTGAAGTCGATGCGTTAGCTGCCATCCATCCGACAACGGCTTCAATTTGGTCCTCGCGCAGCAGTGGGGTACGGCTAGCTCCTACAAAGCTGCGCATAAAGGACTGTTCCCTGGTAAAACTGGGGGATGCTGAGTCACTGGTGCCCGCAGCAGGCACAGAATCCCCACGTCCTCTCCCTGCAGGCACAGAATCCTCACGTCCTCTCCCTGCAGAAACTCCACGCCCACGCCCACGACCACGACCACATGCCTTACTCCCTGCCTTCTTCATCTTGGTAGACTGATAAAGATAGGCAGAAAAGTACTAAGGGCTTAGTGTGCTTATTCCTGAACAGCTGCTAACAGGTATAAGAAACACTAATTTTATAAAGTGTGGACTAGACTTTAATATGAGCTAATGTGGCCTACACAACTGTAAAGTGGAGTGTTTGGTGAACTTTATTTAGGTTTTTTTTGTCACAAAAAGACACTGGATGTGCCTAAAGATGTAATAACGATAGTATCACAAACTTTTTGTAGCTATTACAATGTAGGAAGGTAACCTACAATGCAATAGATGAGGCTGCAAAAAATAGGCTAATACTAATCTGGCTGGGGCTGCAGGGCCCAATGCTGCAGAAAGGCTCCTCTATCTACTCCTATATAGTGTGTTTGGAATCAATTTAGCTGAATATGGATGGAACCACCACACTAATAGGAGATATCAGGAAAAATTATGAATTGGCAATAAAGGACAATGTATGAGGCAGTGACACACACTGAGTGCACTACAACCAGACGGGGTTGAAGCACACACTACAGGGTGAGCTGCACTCACACACCAGACCTTGCAGACAGCGGTGAACAGTACAGATGCAGAGCACTGTGCACTAGTGCTGCAAGACGGAAAAAAATTCTCTATCTACTCCTATATAGTGTGTTTGGAACCAATTTAGCTGAATACAGATGGAACCACCACACTAATTGGAGATATCAGGAAAAATTATGAATTGGCAATAAAGGACAATGTATGAGGCAGTGACACACACTGAGTGCACTACAACCAGACGGGGTTGAAGCACACACTACAGGGTGAGCTGCACTCACACACCAGACCTTGCAGACAGCGGTGAACAGTACAGATGCAGAGCACTGTGCACTAGTGCTGCAAGACGGAAAAAAATTTCTCTATCTACTCCTATATAGTGTGTTTGGAACCAATTTAGCTGAATACAGATGGAACCACCACACTAATAGGAGATATCAGGAAAAATTATGAATTGGCAAAAAAGGACAATGTATGAGGCAGTGACACACACTGAGTGCACTACAACCAGACTACAGGGTGAGCTGCACTCACACACACAGACCTTGCAGATAGCGGTGAACAGCACAGGGAACTGTGCACTAGCACTGCAAGGCACAGTGATTTAGAAAGTAGCTTGGGTAAAGCAGTATAGAGCAAATAGGTAGCTAAAACTGTCCCTCAGAACAACAGCGTCCTATCCCTAACTGAATTCACAGCAGAGTGAGCTCAAAATGGCGGCGGTGGCTTTTATAGTGCATCATGACATCATTTCAGCAGCCAATCACAGCCATGCCATTAGTTAAGATGCCTACATGCCTAACAGGATGTGCCCACACTTCTTAGGATCCTCATTGGCTGAATAAAATGAAAATGTCTCATTGCATTATGGGAACTTCCGATTCCGGTATACGATATTGCAATAGTATCGGAATTAAGTATCGGAATTCCGATACCGCGAATATCGGCCGATACCCGATATTTCAGTATCGGAATGCTCAACACTAGTACCTAGTGCAAATGTTAAAACCTATCCTAGTGGCTATCAATAGGCTCAAGGGAAAGTATATTCTAAGTAGTTGGACTCATAAACATACCCAGAAATAGAGGATGGAAGCCAATGGAACTGTCAGCCTGGTGAGAGGATTCCCCACATCCCCTACGCACGTTTCGCTTGTATATGGTCACTTATACAAGGCTGACAGTTCCATTGGCGTCCATCCTCTATTTCTGGGTATGTTTATGAGTCCAACTACTTAGGATATACTTTCCCTTGAGCCTATTGATAGCTACTAGGATAGGTTTTAACATTTGCACTAGGTACTATAATTCTCTCTTTGGTTTAGGGTAGGATCTATGGACTCATTAGATATTACCAATATGTACTATGTATAGGAATGCCCCTGGGGCAAATTTTCTATCTATCAAGACATATATGTAATTGGTGCCACTGGTTACTTACAGCCTGAGGTCTGTGTTTATCACATCTTCATGCATTAATGTTATGTGGGTGTTTTTTGTAATTGATTTTAATTTTTATATGTAACTAGCTGTACTACCCGGCTTCGCCCGGGTTAATAACTGCTGTTAACAAAATACAATGTGTTAACAAAAATTTATTCTCCACACAAAAAACACAAAACAAATAGCTAGAAAGTTTATTGGCTCTTGAGGAAGCAGTTCTTGTTCTCTTGTCTGCAAGCCTCACTTCCCTCTCCTCAGAAAGTTCATTGGCCCTTGAGGAAGCAGCTCTTGTTTTCATGTCTGCAAGCCTCGCTTCCCTCTCCTCAGAAAGTTCATTGGCTCTTGAGGAAGCAGCTCTTGTTCTCTTGTCTGCAAGCCTCGCTTCCCTCTGCTCAGAAAGTTCATTGGCTCTTGAGGAAGCAGCTGCTGTTCTCATGTGTGTCAGCCGTGTTTCTCGGTCTTCACATTTTTCATTGGCCCGTAATGCAGCTTTTCTTTTCGCATCAGCTGACATTCGTGCCATGAAATTCCTTTTCTTATGATGCATTATTGTGGTAAAAATAGTCTGTAACTGGCAGTTTCTATATCCTCTCACATAGAAGTAATGTGACTGACATCAGCCTTTCCACCAACACACTCTAACTGACATCTTATTACCTTACACAAGCTTTGTTATACTGAGAATGTCCTTTGTTGCCTATATTAACCAATCACAGCTCACATTAATTAACTGTAGCAAAATAGAAGCTAAGCTGTGATTGGTTGCTATTGGAAGCCTGATAAATCTTTGTGAGATGAGTTTTGTGTGTTCTGAGGGTGGTATATGTGTTCAAGCACGTGGTAGTGTGTGGCGCATTTTGTGTGTGTGTTCATATCCCCATGTGTGGTGAGTATGAGTATCCCATGTCGGGACCCCACCTTAGCAACTGTACGGTATATACTCTTTGGCGCCATCTCGCTCTCATTCTTTAATTCTCCCTTGTTCACATGTGGCAGCTGTCAATTTGCCTCCAACACATTTACTTTCACTTTTTCCCCATTATGTAGATAGGGGCAAAATTGTTTGGTGAATTGGAACGCGCAGGGTTAAAATTTCGCCTCACAATATAGCCTATGACGCTCTCGGGATCCAGACGTGTGACTGTTCAAAATTTTGTGGCTGTAGCTGCGACGGTGCAGATGCCAATCCCAGACATACACACATACATACATACACACACACACACACACATTCAGCTTTATATATTAGATAAAATTTTGATAATCATGCTAAGCAAATTCAAGGCTCCACTTTTCTTTCCGCATGTATATGGAGTTGCTTAGGGGGACAAAAGGGGCATTGTTCCCATTTTGGAAACTCTAATTATGGTGTTATTGATCCCTATGGGGTGCTGTATAATAATTACCTAGTAGCAGCAGAGAAACCACATTTGGCTCCTATTTTTATTTTCCCTGGTCGGAAGACCCGTGAATCTGTAGCAGCTGCTTTCATGTGTATTCATGGTTGTGTGTCGGGCTGTGTGCCCACGATGCAGATTTAATGCATTTCTGCGGCAGCATTTCCACCGCGGAAAGGCATTAAAATCGCTTGTTAAGATGTCTGCCATGTTTCCCAATGATAATCCACATGTGCTTTGCACATGCTGCGGAAATTTTTCGCTGCGGATTATCATTGGGGAAAAATCCCACAACCAATTTGGGCACGATTTTGCGGCGAAATCGCACCCATTGACTTGCATTGAACCGCATAACATCCGCATGTATTCATGTATATATGCGGATGTTATGCGGTTCAATGCGTGGATGGTACCCGGGTCTGGAGAAGAGGAGACCCTCATCTGACCCGGGTAACATAGTACCTGCAAGTTAAAAAAAAATTATAAAGTAAAAAATAAAAAAAAACATTCATACTCACCTCTCCGGCGGCGCTCGGTCTCCTCCCGGCTGTGATCCTCTCTCCTCGGCGGCTTGCGGTGTATTGGCAGGACCATCAGCTGACCACTGACGTCAGCGGTCGCTTGACCATCAGCTGACTAATTGACGTCACCACAGGTCCTGCCAGGACACCGCAGGCCGCCAAGGAGAAAGGATCGCATGGATTTATATTGTGTAACCAACTTGTCAAGCCCTTTTCCAAGTGATGCTCAAAATCGCTTGGAAAACGGCATGAAATAAACGCATGTAAAAATGCATGCGTTTTTTCTCCAAAGGAGATGCAGAAATGCTCAGGAAATTTCTGCTTCAAATCTGCATCGTGGGCACATACCCTCACACAACCTTATCAGGTTAAATCCAATGGCGGTGAAGGTAGAGATATACGTCCGCGCCGCTGAAAAATCCTCAAATCAGGAACATATAATAAAATCCTTGATTATTGGTAAATGCCTACGCGTTTCTGGGTGTTCCACACCCCTTCATCAGGGCACCAACAGATATATCAATGTATGCACTGAAACACTCCATTTATATACAGACATAAAGTGAAAAAAAAAAAAAAAAAAGTGTGTTCAAAAAGGAAGAGCAGAAAAAAACAACATAACTTTTGCACCTAAGGCCGTGTGTTTTTTTCTGCTCTTCCTTTTTGAACACACTTTTTTTTTTTTTTCCACTTTATGTCTGTATATAAATGGAGTGTTTCAGTGCATACATTGATATATCTGTTGGTGCCCTGATGAAGGGGTGTGGAACACCCAGAAACGCGTAGGCATTTACCAATAAACAAGGATTTTATTATATGTTCCTGATTTGAGGATTTTTCAGCGGCGCGGACGTATATCTCTACCTTCACCGTCATTGGATTTATTCTGGTCCTGTGGGACACCTATTGGAGATCCGCTGCAGCTGCATTTTATATGTTATGGTAGTTGTGTCCTCACACAACCCAACCAGGTGAGAACCACCATTTTACTATTATTCCCTATGTCTACAGGTGTAACCCTATTGGGCTTTGCGCTCTCTCTCTCTTTGTATTTTAACCTTATCAGGTTAGCATATCCTTTATTTGCATAATTGTTATTCTCAGATGAGACCCTATTTGCACTTTTTTGCTCCTTGTTTCTACTACCTGACATTGAGTTGTCTGATTCAGACCGAGAACCACCCAGCTCAGTTACAGGGAGGGGTCTTTTTGGTGGCACAAGGAAAAGGAATAACAAAACAAAATGGGAAAGGCAAGAGAGAAAGGGATATATGTCCACAAGGATCAATCAAAACTACATAAGGGATCTGTCACCATTATTTCCATCAGGATCCTCCTCATTGTCATCCTCTTCTTTTTTAGAGAAAAAGAGAACCATGTTCCATACCATCTAAGAGAGAGGATGGGGGACTTTCAGCAAAATGATAAATGACAATAAGATTATTAATCTCTCATCCTACCATTTGTCCCCTCTGGAGAGGTCTGTGCTATGCAGAGGTTTTTCCTTTGTACCAACTAACCACTATGACAAATTTGGGTAAGTAAAGGATATTATTCTTTTTGCATGCAAATTAAGGTGGAAATTTTTTTTAGGACACATGATCAGGCTGAGTGTGAGTCCCTAAGGATCTCAGAAGAAGATCTCCCAAATGTGAGAATATTGACCAATCTATTGGAAGAGAATATAAGACCATTTACTGACTGGAGACCTAAAAGTGTCAAAATGTACCCTGGCACAGATCTCAACAGCATTGACATCTTTACCAAATTGGTTACTGAAGATCTTAGAAGAATTGGGCAGACACCAAAAAGGAATTTTTCAACATGTCCAACTTGGAGAAGAAGGCCTTAGATGATCTTGCTGGGAACAAGGAATTGATAATTAAACCCTCAGATAAAGGGAAAGCCTTGGTATATAAGATCATCAAAAATACCTACAGATATGTAACAGAATACTGGGGATAGAGATAATGTTTATTCAGTGAATCCATAATAAAAACTAAGCTTGAAAGTATCATTTTATAGAATGATCTAAATAAAAAGTCTGCATGGGCAAACACATGGCACATGATGATTAATATGTGCCAGTTAGGTCGAGTAATCCCATTGCTGCATAGACATTAAAGTACTTGGCTACTCTAGTTACAAATATGCTAAGTAGCAGTACACAAAATCAGGCAGCAGCTGCAAAAGCAAACAAGATCTTAGGGTGTATACAGAGAGAGAAAATCCTGTGACCCCAATGTTTTATTACCCCTGTATAAATCACTTGTGAGGCCACATCTAGAATCTGGGATCCACTTTTGGGCTCCACATTTTAAAAGGATATTCAGAAGTTATAGTCAGTTCAAAGGTGACAACCAAATTATCACATTGGATGGAAGGCCTCTTATATGATTAATAAATGGAAAAGTTGGGATTGTTTAACTTCAATAAAGATGCCTCATAGGAGATCGGATTTATATGTATAAATACATGTGTGGTCTAAACAAAGGACTGGCACATGAATTATTCCTTCCAAAGACCTTACAAAAGTCTAGGGGTTATTCGTTACTCATGGAGGAAAGGCAATTCTGGCACATAGGAAAGGATTCTTTACAGCTAGAGCAGTGAGACTGTGGAATGCCCTACTGCAAGTGATAGTAATGGCATTTACTATATCAGCCTTTTAAAAAAGCACTGTATGCTTTTTTGGCAACAAATGGCATTTTATAAATAATCTAGTGATAGAGAATGTATAACTGGTGGAGAAAGATTGACCTTGATGGACCTATGTCTTTTTTCAATCTATAGAAATATGTAACTATCACCCATAGGACACAGCCATACTGTGTAATGGCTGTGTCTGACCATGCAGGAACATGGTCTGATCATACCACATCTCCTGGGCAGGGGAGGAAGCAAAAGAGTATACAGACATTACAGCACGGGATCACAGCTAATTCTTTTTGTGAGATAAAACATTTCACTGCCTGTTTTTAATTAAGCAATGTTTTACCTCAAAGAAAGAATCAGCTGTGATGCCATGCTGTCCTGCCTGTATATTCTTTTTTGCTTTCTCCCCCTGCCCAGGAGCTGTGGTATGATCAGACCATGTTCCCAATGGTCAGACACAGCTACTAGTGCATCTCACTAAATTAGAATATCATCAAAAAGTAATTTATTTCAGTTCTTCAATGCAAAAAGTGAAACTCATATATTATATAGAGTTATTACAAACAGAGTGATCGATTTCAAGTGTTTATTTCTGTTAATGTTGATGATTATGGCTTACAGCCAATGAAAACACAAAAGTCATTATCTCAGTAAATTAAAATAATTAACATAAAACACCTGCAAATGCTTCCTAAGTGTTTAAAAAGGCCCCTTAGTCTGTTTCAGTAGGTTCCACAATCATGGGGAAGACTGCTGATTTGACAGATGTCCAGAAGGCAGTCATTGACGCCCTCCACAAGGTCCAATTTTCATTTGGAAATCATTTGGAAATCATTTGGAAATCAAGGTCCCAGAGTCTGGAGGAAGAGTGGAGAGGCACACAATCCAAGCTGCTTGAGGTCTAGTGCAAAGTTTCCACAATCAGTGATGGTTTGGGGAGACATGTCATCTGCTGGTGTACAGTGGTGGCCAAAAGTATTGGCACCCCTGCAATTCTGTCAGATAATACTCAGTTTCTTCCTGAAAATGATTGCAATCACAAATTCTTTGGTCTTATTATCTTCATTTAAATTTGCTTGCAAGGAAAAAACACAAAAGAGAATGAAGCAAAAATCAAATCATTGATCATTTCACACAAAACACCAAAAATGGGCCAGACAAAAGTATTGGCACCCTCAGCCTAATACTTGGTTGCACAACCTTTAGCCAAAATAACTGCGAACAACCGCTTCTGGCAACCATCAATGAGTTTCTTACAATGCTCTGCTGGAATTGTAGACCATTCTTCTTTGGCAAACTGCTCCAGGTCCCTGATATTTGAAGGGTGCCTTCTCCAAACTGCCATTTTGAGATCTCTCCACAGGTGTTCTATGGGATTCAGGTCTGGACACATTGCTGGCCACCTTAGAAGTCTCCAGTGCTTTCTCTCAAACCATTTTATAGTGCTTTTGGAAGTGTGTTTTGGGTCATTGTCCTGCTGGAAGACCCATGACCTCTGAGGAAGACCCAGCTTTCTCACACTGGGCCCTACATTATGCTGCAAAATTTGTTGGTAGTCTTCAGACTTCATAATGCCTTGCACACGGTCAAGCAGTCCAGTGCCAGAGGCAGCAAAGCATCCCCAAAACATCAGGGAACCTCCGCCATGTTTGACTGTAGGGATCGTGTTCTTTTCTTTGAATGCCTCTTTTTTTTTCCTGTACACTCTATGTTGATGCTTTTTCCCAAAAAGCTCTACTTTTGTCTCATCTGACCAGAGAACATTCTTCCAAAACGTTTTAGGCTTTCTCAGGTAAGTTTTGGCAAACTCCAGCCTGGCTTTTTTATGTCTCGGGGTAAGAAGTGGGGTCTTCCTGGGTATCCTACCATACAGTCCCTTTTCATTCAGACGCCGACGGATAGTACGGGTTGACACTGTTGTACCCTCGGACTGCAGGGCAGCTTGATCTTGTTTGGATGCTAGTCGAGGTTCTTTATCCACCATCCGCACAATCTTGCATTGAATGACACTGCGCACGGAAGACACAGGAACATTCAGGTATTTGGAGATGGACTTGTAGCCTTGAGATTGCTCATGCACAGGACACAGGTTGAGTCAACTTTAATCCATGTTAACTGGCTGCAAGTGTGATTTACTTATTGCCAACACCTGTTAGGTGCCACAGGTAAGTTACAGGTGCTGTTAATTACACGAATTAGAGAAGCATCACATGATTTTTCAAACAGTGCCAATACTTTTTTACACCCCCTTTTTTAGGTTTGGTGTGGAATTATATCCAATTTGGCTTTAGGACAATTCTTTTCGTGTTTTTTCATTGAAGACAAATTAAATGAAGATAATAATACCAAAGAATTTGTGATTGCAATCATTTTCAGGAAGAAACTGAGTATTATCTGACAGAATTGCAGGGGTGCCAATACTTTTGGCCACCACTGTAGGTCCACTGTGTTTTATCAAGACCAAAGTTAGCACAGCCATCTACCTGGAAATTTTAGAGCACTTCATGCTTCCCTCTGCCGACAAGCTTTTTGGAGATGGAAATTTCATCCTCCGGCAAGACTTGGCACCAGTCCACACTGCCAAAAGTACCAATACCTGGTTTAAAAACAACAGTATTACTGTGCTTGATTGGCCAGCAAACTCACCTAACCTTAAACCCATAGAGAATCCATGGTGTATTGTCAAGAGGAAGATGAGAGACACCAGACCCAACAATGCAGACGAGCTGATGGCTGCTATCAAAGCAACCTGGGCTTCTATAACACCTAAGCAGTACCACAGGCTGATCGCCTCCATGCCACGCCGCATTGATGCAGTAATTGATGCAAAAGGAGCCCCGACCAAGTATTGAGTGCATTTACTGAACATACATTTCAGTAGGTCAACATGTCGGATTTTAAACACATTTTTCAAGCAAATGACTTTTGTGTTTTCATTAGCTGTAAGCCATAATCATCAAAATTAGCAGAAATAAACACTTGAAATAGATCACTCTATTTGTAATGACTCTATATAATATATTAGTTTCACTTATTGTATTGAAGAACTGAAATAAATTAACTTTTTGATGATATTCTAATTTAGTGAGATTCACCTGTATTACACAGTACACAGCAGGGACACATTTATAAGATTATCTCAGCACAGGAACATTTTTTTAACACATCCAGTTATTATTATTCCGAGATCTATTAATTAAATTGTACTTTGTTCGCCAGAAAACCCCTTTAAACATCTTGCTATCATAATAATTAGTGATGAGTAAACGTGCTCGCCACTGCTCGGTATTCGCCGGAGCATCACTGTGCTCGACAAGCTCAGTGCTCAGCGAGTATTTCCGGGTTGCTCGGTCGGGAATTGGGGCCCCTCCCTGCATGTTTGGCGCTCTTTAGAGAGCCAATGAACATGTAGGGATTTCCTGCCACACACTGTAATGCCGTAGCCATGTTGGTTGTGGCATTACAGTGATTGGCTGGTCGCACAGCATCATCAGGTTTATATAAGACCTGGCGCCGCTATGCTTGTCACAATCTACCCCGGAAACAGGTAGAGTAGGGGGAGGTGCTGCTGAGTCAGGGAGAGATTTGCTTGTTTATAGTTAGTATAGGTATTCCACAATGTATATCTATATACATCTGAACTAACAGGCCTTCTGAGGACTAATCCAGGTGCATATATTCAGTGGTGATAGCAGGATTTAGGCAGGCAGGTAGGGTATGTGGCAGACTGCAGTGCATGATACAGCACAAGAGGGTCCATTGAACGTCCTGTTAGTATAGGTATTCCACAACATATATATATATTCATCTGAACTAACAGTCCTTCTGAGGACTAATCCAGCTGCATATAATCAGTGCTAAGCAGGCAGGCAGTGTATGTGGCAGGCTGCAGTGTATGATACAGCACAAGAGGGTCCATTAAACATCCTGTCTGCTGCTGCTGTAATAATTACAGATATTTGTAGACATTGCCCCAGATATCAGGGGCCAGGGCAATTTTTTTTATCTTAATCCTGGTTATTTGCTTAAAAAGCCATCCAGAGTACACCATTTTTCTGCTTCATTTGCATGTTAGCACTGCAGAATACAGCCAGATCTGTTCCATATTTCAGCGATAAAGATCCAGAATTTGAACTGAATGTGGAAAATACTGGCCTCCTTTTCCATTCTGTTGCAGTGTGTCAGTCAAGCTATTCACACTAGGTGTCTGTGAAGAATAGTATTAGTAAATTACAGGCCTGTTCTTTAAAACTGTGATTCTCTGCCAGACATATCACATATAAGAGTGTTCCAAAATCAGCCATTTCTTCCATTTTCATTTCGTTGCAGTGTGTCGGTCAAGCTATTCACACTAGGTGTCTGTGAAGAATAGTATTAGTAAATGACAGGCCTGCTATTTAAAACTGTGGTTCTCTGTCAGACATATCACCTATAAGACTATTCCAAAATCAGCCATTTCATCCATTTCCATTCTGTTGCAGTGTGTCGGTCAAGCTATTCACACTAGGTGTCTGTGAAGAATAGAATTAGTAAATTACAGGCCTGCTCTTTAAAACTGTGGTTCTCTGTCAGACATATCACATATAAGAGTGTTCCAAAATCAGACATTTCTTCCATTTTCATTTCGTTGCAGTGTGTCGGTCAAGCTATTCACACTAGGTGTCTGTGTAAAATAGTATTAGTAAATTACAGGCCTGCTATTTAAAATCGTGGTTCTCAGTCTGACATATCACCCATAAGACTGTTACAAAATCAGCCATTTCTTCCATTTCCATTCTGTTGCAGTGAGTCAGTCATGCTATTCACACTAGGTCTCTGTGTAGAATAATATTAGTAAATTACAGGCCTGCTTTTCAAAACCGTGGTTCTCTGTTAGACTTATCACATATAACTGCTTTCCAAAATCAGCCATTTCTCGTGAATGTGGAAAATATTGTCCTCCATTTAAAATGGGCAAGGTGCGTGATAAGGGACGGGGAAGTGGACCTGATGGTGATGGTGCATGCAGAGGCCGAGGACGTGGCCGTGGGTAAGCTGAAATTGTGCCACAACAAACACCCACATCTTGTAGCTCGACCTTCCTCTACCAATTACTAGGGGACTGCAGTACACCACTATTGAACCCAGAGCAGTGTCAAAAGGTTGTTGGTTGGATAGCAGATAATGCTTCCAGTCACTTTGCCACCACCACCACCACCCTCTCTTCCACACGGTCAAGTCTCAGTAGCCATGAGTCTGGACCACATATTCCTCACCCTGATCCTCTTTCCTCCCACCATGCCAAGTTCCGGAGACAACTGATCCCACACTTGGACACTCAGAAAAGCTTTTCACTTTTCCATTTGTAGATTCGGCCTCTCGCCCTGCCAGCTTCAGCGAGTCAAGAGGAGAACGCATGTAGCGATGCTCAAATATTGGAGCAGCCATGGTCACATGAAGGCAATGGTGGGAAAGTGCAATTACTGTCGCAAGAGGTGGATGATGATGATGAGACCCAATTGGCAGAAAGTCAGGAGGAGGACCAGGGTGTGGAAGTGGAAGACGAGTTGGTGGATGATATAGTAACTGACCCAACCTAGAAGGGGGACATACAGAGCGAGGACAGTAGCACACAGGGGGAGGGAGGCAAAGCATCTCAACAGGCAGGAAGAAGCAGTGTGGTGGCCGCAGACACAAGGCTGGAAAGCGTTCCTCATAACACCAACACGACGGAAGTTGTCAGTACAACTGTTAGGTCTTCCCAAGTCTGGTTATTTTTTAAAAGACTCTGCAGATAACCCCAAAAAAGGCCATTTGCATCAACTACCAGTCCAGCATCAGCAGGGGTAGCAAAACTAGTAGCCTGACCACCACCAGCATGATCAGGCACATGGCAGCAAAGCACCCAACTAAGTGGGCCAAACCCCAGTGTCTGCGGGTGACACCACTGCTTCTTCCTCTGTTATGCGTTCAAGCCAATTCCCTGTCCATAGCGCATGCCAAGTTGCCTCCTGCCCTGCACCTGTCATTGCACACTCTCAAGTAGCAGCATCAGCAAGCATGTCCACGTCCTTTTTCCAGCACAGCGTTCAGTTGTCCCTACCCCAGTCCTTGGAATGCAAGTGCAAATACGCAGCAACCGCCCCACAGGCCACGCTACTAAATTCACGCATTTTGCGAATGCTTGCGCTCAAAATGTTGCCTTTTAGGCTCATGGAGACAGAAGTTTTCCACAACCTGATGGAGGCGGCCGTCCCTCTGTACTCGATCCCAAGCCGCCACTATTTCTCCCGGTGTGCTGTCCCCGCATTACACGAGTACGTGCCCCACAACATTAGCCATGCCCTCAACAACGCAGTTACTGGGAAAGTCCACCTAACCACGGACACGTGGACAAGTGCTTGTGGGCAGGGATGGTACATCTTGCTGATGGCACACTGGGTTAATATAGTGGAAGCCGGGACCCAGTCGGACTTTGGGACTGAACATGTTCTTCCGACGCCGAGGATTCCAGGCCCTGGGTCAATCAGGGTTGCCCCCATATTCTACAGCTCCTGCACCTCCTCCTCTTCAGCATCCATCTCCGAAATGACCACATTAGTCACAAGCTGGAAGCACAGCAGCACTGCCTCGGCAAGCAGCAATAGGCTGTGCTGAAATTAATATGCTTAGGTGACAAACCGCACAACGCTGAAGAGTTGTGGACAGCTCTGAAAGAGCAGGCAGATCTGTGGTTGACACCGCTGACCATTCAGCAAGGCATGGTTATGTGTGACAATGGCTGGAAGCTGGTGGTGGCTCTGAGGCAAGGTGAGCTCACACACGTTCCATGCCTGGCCCATGTGCTTAACCTCATGGTTCAGCGGTTTCTCAAAACCTACCCAGATCTGTCAGATCTGCTTGTGAAAGTACGTCGCCTGTGTGCCCATTTTAGAAAGTCAGCTACAGCTTCCGCCGCCCTTGCGGTGCTTCAGCAGCGTTTGAAGCTTCCAGCTCACTGACTGATCTGCGATGTCCCCACGCGTTGGAACTCTACATTGCAGATGTTGGGAAGGATTTGTGAGCAGATGAGGGTAGTTGTTGACTACCAGCATCAACAAGGCCGTCGGTATTCAGTTCAGACTCCACACATAAGACATCAGGAGTGGACATGGATGTCAGACATATGTACCATCCTCCAAAACTTTGAGGACTCCACCAAGATGGTGAGCGGCGATGACGCCATGATTAGCATCACCATCCCGCTTCTCTGTCTTCTGAAACACTCTCTGCTCACAATTAAAGAGGATGCATTGCAGGCAGAGCATGATAAGATGGAGCAAGGAACCATACTGGGTGATTCCAAACAGCCTCATCTCATCCCAATGTGGATTGGGTGACAATGAGGAAGAGGAGGAGGAGGAGGAAGAACAGGAGCTAGTTTCATGCGCTATAGACGGTACTACCTGCACAACTGTCATACCGACTGTTCAGAGTGGATGGCATGAGGACATGGAGGAGGAGAAAGAGGAGGAGGATGAGGAGGAGAGTATGGTCAGTTATCCTCTTGGTGAGGACATGGAAGTCTTGCCTCTTTGCAGTCTGGCACACATGGCTAAGCTTATGTTACACTGCCTTTCCCGTAACCCTCGCGTTGTCCAAATTTTTTATGACAGTCATTATTGGTTGGTGACACTTATAGATCCACACTACAAGGAGAACTTTCTGTCTCTTATTCCTGCGCAGAGCAGGCCTAATAAAATGGGGCAGTACGAGAAAGCCCTTGTTGCGGAATTATTTTAAAAAATTCCCATGTGAAAATGCTGGCGCAGAGTTTACAGTTCGTTGGACAACCAAGAAGTACAGGCGAGAGAGACACAAATGCAATCCAGCAGAGGTAAGGGAACACTGTCAAGTTCTGGGACAGTTTTCTCAGACCCTCCCACCTGATGCGTGGGGTATTCTCCCAAGTAGGGAAACGTTTCGAAAGATGCTGAGGGAGTACCTTGCTGACGGTACCAATGTCCTCCGTGATTCCTCTGTGCCTTATAATTATTAGGTATCCAAGCTGGACACGTAGCATGAACTGGCTCTCTATGCCTTGGAGGTCCTGGCCTGACCTGCCACTAGCATTTTGTCAGAGCGGGTTTTTAGTGCCGCTGGTGGAATTGTAACCGATAGGTGCATCCACCTGTCAACTGAAAATGCTGACAGGCTGATTCTTATAAAAATGAACAAGGGCTGGATTGGGCCAGACTTTTCAACACCACCGAATGATAGCAGCGTAACATAAACTCAAATGCAGTGTCTTTTTTTGGGAGGTCTAACTCTATTCCTATGCACCTCTGCCTTCACTCCCAGAGATGGGTATATGCTTGCTGATTTTGTCTATTTGCTCTTGTCCTCCTCCTTCTCCGCATCCTCATCCTCCGCCACCATATCACCACCATAGTGTACCATATGAACATATCTACGTCTCTTGCAAGGGACATTGGAGTCCCGCCAAATTTTTGGCAGCTGTTGCATTCACTGTGTAGACAAACAGTATGGGAGACCCACTTCCTAAAAATGGGACCGTTTTTTTCAGGAGGCCCTCTGACCTCTACGTGTCTTTCAAGGGGCATGGGAGTTCCTTCAAATTTTTGGCAGCCGTTGCATTCACTGCATAGGCAAACAGTATGGGAGACCCGCTTCCTAATAATGGGAACATTGTTTTCAAGAGGCCCTCCGACCTCTATGTCTCTTTCAAGGGGCATTGAAGTTCCTCCAGATTTTTGGCAGTCATGCTTCACTGCATAAGCAAACAGTATGGGAGACCTACTTCCTAATAAAGGGAGCATTTTTTCAGGAGGCCCTCCGACCTCTATGACTCTTGCAAGGGGCATTGGAGTTCCTCCAAATTTTTTGCAGACATTGCTTCACTGCATAGGCAAACAGTATGCGAGACCCACTTCCTAAAATTGGGAACATTGTTTTCAGGAGCCCTCCAACCTCTACATCTCTTGCAAGGGGCATTGGAGTGCCTCCAAATTTTTGACAGTCATTTCAGTCACTGCATAAACAAACAGTATGGGTGACCCGCTCTTTTCTAATGAGAATATGTCATTACTGAGGCCCAGCTCTATGTGTCTTTAAATTGTTATTGGGGGTTTTCATAAATTTTGGCAGCCTTTGGACTCACTGCATACCCTATAACTGGATAGCAGACCCGCTCCTTTCTAATGGAAACAGGTCGTTACTGTGACCCAGCTCTATGTGTGTCTAAATTGTTAGTGGTCTTTTTCCTAAATTTTGGCAGCCATTGGACTCACTGTATACCCTAAAACTGGATAGCAGACACTCTCCTTTCTATTGGGAACATGTCGTACAAATTACTGTGGCCCAGCTCTATGCGCCTTTAAATTGTTAGTGGGGTTTTTCCTAAATTTTGGCAGCCGCTAGACTCACTGCATACCCTATAACTGGATAGCAGAACCGCTCCTTTCTAATGGGAACATATCATACTCATTACTGTGGCCAAGCTCTGTGTGTCTTTAAATTGTTAGTGGGGTTTTCCAAAATTTTGGCAGCCGTTGGACTCACTGCATACCCTAAAATTGGATAGCAGACCCTCTCCTTTCTAATGGGAACATGCTGTTACTTTGACCCAGCTCTATGTGTCTTTAAATTGTTAGTAGAGTTCTTCCTAAATTTTGACAGCTGTTAGAGTCACTGCATACCCTACAACTGTATAGCAGACCCTCTCCTTTCTAATGGGAACATGTCATACTCGTTACTGTGGCCCAGCTCTATGTGTCTTTAAATTGTTAGTAGTTTTTAATAAATTTTGGCAGCCGTTGGACTCACTGCATACCCTATAACTGTATAGCAGACCCTCTCTTTTCTTATGGGAACATGTCGTTACTCTATGTGTTTTTAAATTGTTAGTGGGGTTTTTCCCAAATTTTGGCAGCCCTTGCAGTCTTAGCATAGGTACTACCACTATAGGAGACCCGCTCCTTTATAATGGGAACATTTTTTTTTTTACTGAGACCCTCCTCTATGTCTCTCCAAAGGGGTATTGGGTTGCATCCAAATTTTTGTCAGCCCTTGCAGTCACTGCATACGCAATAACAGTATAGGAGACCCACTCGTTAATAATGTGAACAATAAAGCTTAGCCGGCTGATGGCTCTCTAACAATAGTGAGGGCCAACTGCTGGCCCTTTAAGAATAGTAAAGGCCGCCTGATGGCCCTATAAAAATAGGCTTTGTGACTTTCAGAGTCCCTCCATTATAAATGAAACAGGATGTGTCTGATAATGTGTCACACACCACATGGCCAGATAAGGTTGTAAAATGTTAAAATTACATTTCCCATTGAATGCATTTGTCACACTTGAAAGCAATGCAAAAGTGCAAAAATGCATCAAAAACGCTACGTGTGAACATAGCCCAAGGTGTGGTGGAGCATTTTTGTTTTTGGTTATTTATTTTGCCTTATATACAAGTCATTACCCTGGAAAGGATGTTCCTTAACATATTTCCCAGGAAAATCCATTTTGGTTTTGTTTTTGTATGTTTTATTGTGAGTACGTAAAAGTGGCATAATACCTCTGACAACATTGTTGACAGCAGTGACCTCGGAGTCAGAAATGCTTCCAGGGGTCTTCTCCATGCTGTTCCCATGTTATTTGAGCACTGTTCCCATCGATTTGGGCAATTTTTAGGCTCTCTGCAGAAAAATGCTCGAGTTTCCCATAGACTTACATTGGGCTCGTTACTTAGACCGAGCACTCGAGCATTCCAATTTGCTTGACTCGAGCAATGAATACCCGAGTATTTTAGTGCTCGTTCATCACTAATGATAATAAATAAATACATACAGTATGTGGTAATAATATGGTTGTATGCCCAGAGGGGACATTTAACCCCTTAGTGACCGGAGCATTTTCCATTTTTGCGTTTTCGTTTTTTGCTCCCCTTTAGTGTTGAGCCACCCCCGTAGTGTTCGAGTTCGGTTCGGTTCGTCGAACACCCGTGTGTTCGCCGAACTGTTCGTCGAACTGTTCGTCGAACATCTTCGAACACCGTTAAAACCAATGGCAGGCAAACAAAAACACATAGAAACACATAGAAAACACCTTCAAAGGTGTCCAAAAGCTGACAAACTGCTCAGAAGACACAACTAACACATGGAAAAGTGACAAGTACATATAGTCATGCGAAAAGAAAAGAGGTGGAGGAGTAAAAGGAGGGGGAGACACAGATATAGGCATGTCATGCCCTTCTAAAATCCAAAAAGTGAGAAGCCGAGACGGCCAGTCCGCTCCTGCCCGTGCCACCTCCGTGTCGCCGGGTTTGTGCCAGAGCCGCGGTGAACCCTGACGGCCAGCCCCCCTCTCCCAATACTGGTGCCTGTCCGCTGGTGGGTCGAGAGAGCCCCCCTGTGGTGGAGGCAGCTCTAAGCTTTTTAATTTAAATTGTCCCTCTAATTTGAATGAATACACTTTAAATCCATTTACAAGGATCTATTGGAGGGCAAGTCTCATGCCAGCAGCCGCGTAATTCCAGCTCCAGTAGCGTCCACTAAAGCTGCTGCAGTTAAAAAGCTTTTATAAGGATCGAGCTCGGCTGTCCACCGCAAGGCATCCTAGTGCCAGTCCCAGCCCCTATGCCTTGGGGTGCCTCCTGATGCTCTTCACTAAGTATCCCGTGGTCCCGAAGCATTTCCTTTGAAAAAATTAAGTGTCCAAACTACAGGTGGTGTAGCTTGCTTAACAGCCGGGATAATCCGCTGACTAGCAGACACTGCTACTAGGCACAAAGTATTTCCTGGGCTAGATGCAGTTAAAAATTTGTAAGTAGATACTCTCGTTGGATGCTGAGAAAGCATTCCATAGAGTCTCCTGGCACGCCATATATGATTCTCTTAAAAAGCTTGGGGTAGGGGTCTAGGGGACCCTTTTATAGCCAAAATCACGGCCCTGTATCACAATACGTCACCTAGGCTGAAGATAAATGGAACTGTAGCACCGAGGGCTCGGTTGCTACAGACGTATTGCACCTCACCCAGAGGTGTGATATCTCACTCTCAGATAAGGATGGAGTGTGGATCAGGACCCGACACCTGCATGCATTACACCACATTGCCGTGGGGCAGGGCGACCAATATGCCCCTGAGATGGGCACGACAGTCCCTGTCCCTGGCTGGAGTGGGGGGAGGGAACACTGAGGAAGGGAAACCCTGCAGTGCAGGAGCAGGGAGGAAGCAGTTCCTGGGTGCATTGAGAAGGGAGTATAAAAGGTGGGCACCATCTTAGTTCAGTGCAGAGAAGTCTGAGCAGAAGTGGCAGGGAGCAGGGGCTCTGCATGAGCTCTGCTCCGGAGGCGGGCCTAGTAACAGAGGCCCAGGCCTGCAAGAGGGAGAAGGAAGGAAGAGGAGCGGAGAAGGCTCCAGGAACGAGGAATGAAGGGATCCCAGGGGTGCGGACGGGCGAGTCGCCACCGCACGCCCGAATCCACCTGCGTGGAGGGGTCAGGCCAAAGGGGGAGACCGGTCCCCGAACTAGTGGAGGCAGGAAACGACCCTCAGCTAGAAACCGGAGGCTCTGACATTTTATGTGGCGCAGCCCCTTGCTCCACCCGCTAGGAAGGCACCACATAGGGTCAGGGAAACTGGCGCCAAGTTTACCAAGAGGAGGCCCGAGGCAGCCGGACAGAAGTGTTGGTAAGAAAGGCCAGACAAAGGACACACAAAGGGGGTCCTGTGAAGCGCTCCAAAGTTATCTGGGAGTTGTCTGAGCCCCTCACCTGGTGAGCACAGTACGACGTGGGCAGCCGTTACCTGCAGACGTGGTCTGGATAATAAGAACTGTCAGTAAAGGCCCTGAACTGCATCACTGACTCCGTGTCGTTACTGCTGCTGCCCTCCACCATCACCCCCATCCTCCGCATACACTGCCCTGAGGCTATACTCCTCCCGTGGGGAGTTATGCTACGCTCTGCTGCACCCACAACACCAGCCTTAGCGGTCTGCCCTGTAGCGGCGGTTCACTCTGACCGCAATCCACGGGTGGCGTAGTCGGACATTTAAACATCAAAACCACATAAATAGTTCCGCCACTGGTTTGACCGCCCTGAGCCACGGAACCGGATCGCCGCCACGAAGACTACAACCACCAGCATCCACCAAAAAGGGTCCGGCTCCGGGTGTCCCAAGGCCCAGGGGGTGCGTCAGAACATTTTCATCACCTTTCACAATCACCAATGGGACAAGGCAGGGATGTCCTCTGTCCCCTCTCTTATACATCCTAGTGACGGAGCACCTGCTCTCATCAATTCGCCATAACCCCAATATTAGGTGGATTGAGGTGGGAGGCACCGAGTACAAGTGCTCTCTATTTGCTGATGATGTCCTAGTATATATCACTCAATCACATATATCCATCCCTGCTGTTATGGCTGAAATAGATCACTTTGTTACATGGTAAAATTTTAAAATCAATGTAGCGAAGTCTGAGGCCCTCGATGTCTCCCTCCCTAAATCCATATAGGATTCCATCCAGTCCAACTTTCCCTTTGCCTGGCCCTCACAGGGTATCAAATACTTAGGAATTCCTATTCATAGAGACCTCTCCCATCTATGTTATCTTAATTTTGGGCCCTTTATTGAACAATTCCATACAGACCACGGTTGGCAAGTTAGAACTGTAAGATTCACTACGTGAACCACTGGTGTTTTGTGGAAAAGCACATGTACACCGCGTTCCAAATTATTATGCAAAAAGTGTTTAGGAGTGATAAGGGAAGAATTTGTTTGTTTGTCAGTTAAACTCATTGATGGTGATGTGTGTCAGGGCTCTTTATATCACTGTAAGCAATTGCAGACACCTGTGCTAATTAGTTTGGCAGGTGTGTCCAATGAAAGGCAAGACTACTTAAGAAGGCTCTCTCACATTATTAAGCAGCCTACATTTTCTGCCAAAATGGGAAAGAAAAAGGATGTGTCGGCTGCTGAGAAGCAACAAATTGTGGAGTGTTTAGGTCAAGGCATGACTACAATCAACATTGTGCGATGATCAGGATGAAGTGTCTTGGCAATCAAGAAGTATGTAGCTGATTCACAGTACACACGTGTGCGTGCTGATAAGGGCAAATTGAGGACTCTTTCCTACAGGCAATTACGTCAGGTTGAAACAGCAGCGGCAAAAAAGCCTTGTCATAGCAGCAGACAAGTTTTTGAAGCTGCTTGTGCCTCCAACGTCCCCCGAACAACAAGATGCAGGGTCCTTCAGAGGTTTGCAGCTGTGCATATGCCATCCTGTCGACCTCCTCTATCCACTTCACACAAGCAGAAACGGCTCCAGTGGGCCAAACATTACATGAAGACTGATTTCAAAACTGTTTTGTTCACGGATGAGTGCCGTGCAGCGCTCGATGGTCCAGATGAATGGAGTGGAGGATGGCTGGTTGATGGACACCCCACGCAAACACGGCTACAGCGCCAACAAGGAGGAGGTGGAGTAATGTTTTGGGCTGGAATCATGGGGAGAGAGATTGTCGGCCCCTTTAGGATCCCTGAAGGCGCTAAAGATGAACTCCATAATGTATGTGGATTTTCTCAAACAGCACTTCCTGCCATGGTTCAAGAAGAAGAACCGTGTATTTCACAGCAAGATCATTTTTCTGCATGATAATGCACCATCTCATGCTGCACATAAAACATCTGCATCTCTGGCTGATATGGGCATAAAAGGGGACAAACTTATGGTGTGACCCCCATGCTCCCCTGACCTCTACCCCATTCAGAACCTTTGGAGCATCATTAAAAGGAGTGTCTATGATGGCGGGAGGCAGTTCACATCTAAGCAACAGCTCTGGGAGGGTATTCTGTCCTCATGCAAAACAATTGAAGCAGAAACCATCCAAAACCTGACAAATTCAATGGACGAGAGAGTTCAGAAGCTCCTTTCGAACAAGGGGTCCTATGTGAAAATGTAACATCACCTAGAATAAAGTTTTGAGTTGAAAACTGTTTGATTTCAGTTTCTAACAACCTGCTAATGCTTATAATTTCAAAAATGACCATTTTTTTGGTCTTTATTAAAATGAAAAGGTTGATCGAAAAGTTTGGGGGATCTAAGAGTGTGGCAACCCAGTAGTCATGATTACTTCGAATTCTGACAATATGAGGGTCATGCTGCAGGTAGTGCAGCAAGAAGGCACTTATGTGTCTTGCGCATCTCGGAGCCCCAAAATTATTTTCCGGGCTAGATGTAGCTAAAAATTATTTTTAATTTTAAATCTGGTGAAGCTTATTATAGATGGCCTAATAGGATCAGTGCTGCACACTGCTACAAAGCCCAAATTATTTTCCAGTCAAGATACAGATAAACATGATTAGTAATTTGAAAGCTTAAAACGGTTGGTAGGGTGATTTTAACCAATCATCAAGCTTTTACTCTCCCCAGGATGACACAGGGGTAGAAAAGTCGTTTCGGATCCATGATTTGTTCATCTTTATGAACGTGAGTCTGTCTACATTATCAGTGGAGAGCCGCGTGCGCTTATCTGTCAGCACACCACCAGCAGCGCTGAACACACGTTCAGACAGAACGCTGGCTGCGGGGCATGACAAGATCTCCAAGGCGTAAGTGGCTAGCTCCGGCCATTTATCCAGATTGGAAGCCCAAAAAGAGCAAGGGTCCAGTGACACAGTCGTGGCTTCAATGTTTACTTGGAGATACTCCTGTACCATCGTCTCTAGGCGTTGACTATGTGTCAGACTTCTTGTCTCCTGTGGCCTTGCAAAGGATGGGCTAAAAAAGTGGTGAAATGATTCCGCAAAATTGATGTTACCAGCAGATACTGTGGTTCTGTTACGGTTTGAGTGCTGAACACTTGACGGTCCCACGGTTGGCAAGTTGGAACTGTGAGATTCACTACGTGCACCACTGGTATTTTGTGGAAAAGCACATATAAGATTCTGCAACAGTCTCTGCTGATACTCCTGCATGCGTGCATCCCTTTCTATGGCAGGAATAATTTCTGCAAATTTACTTTTGTACCGGGGATCTAACAGTGTGGCAACCCAGTAGTCAGGATTATTTCTAATTCTCACAATTCGAGGGTCATGTTGCAGGTAGTGCAGCAAGAAGGCACTCATGTGTGTTGCGCATCCAGGAGCACCAAGTCCCTGTTGTGTTGGTGGCGAGGTAGCAATCATGCTTCCTTCCTCTGTCCTCTCCCCCCAACCTCGCACAACAGAAATGTGATCAAGGTCTCCCTCATCTGATGAGTCTTCCATCAGTTCGTCCTCCACTTCTTCCTGGGCTCCTGCACCTTCCTCACTAGTTTGGCTGCTACCATGCGCCCTGGTAAAATCATCTCCCCCACCCTCACATGCCTGCCGCCTTGGTGCTGCCGACCGTCTGGACCTTGCAGATGTTAGCCCTTCCGCATACAACTCCTCCTCCTCTACTTCCTCCCCCTCCTCTTGTGCCACCACCTGACTCCGAATTCTGTTTAACATGTGCTCCAGCATTTAAATCACCGGAATAGTCATGCTGATAATGGCATCGTCAGCACTAAACATCTTCGTCGCCATTTCAAAACTGTGCAGAAGGGTGCATAGGTCCCTGATCTGAGACCACTCCTCCAGCGTGATTTGCCCCACCTCTGAATCTCGTTGGCCCAGGCTATACATCAGAACGTATTGCACCAGGGCTTGTCGGTGCTGCCACAGTCGCTGCAACATGTGCAGAGTTGAATTCCACCGGGTAGGCACATCGCATTTTAGCCGGTGAAGTGGCAGGCCCAACGACTTCTGTAGAGATGTAAGTCGCTGAGCTGCGGGATGCGAACGGCGGAAGTGAGCACACAGCGACCGTGCCCTCTGCAGAAGGCCATCTAGTCTGGGATAGTGGGCTAAAAATTGCTGGACAACCAGGTTCAACACGTGAGCCATACAAGGCACGTGTGTGACATTGCCCCGGCGAAGGGCCGCACCCAGGTTTGCAGCATTGTCGCACACGGCCTTCCCTGGTTTCAGGTCCAGTGGAGACAACCATTCATGAAATTGGTTCTCCAGAGCT
Source organism: Phyllobates terribilis (assembly GCF_046119375.1). Lineage (NCBI taxonomy): Eukaryota > Metazoa > Chordata > Amphibia > Anura > Dendrobatidae > Phyllobates > Phyllobates terribilis. The sequence goes on from NW_027362761.1 coordinate 390,621,711, forward strand.
GACCACAACTCCTCAGCTGTGTGACTCACATTTCCCAGACATTTCAATGTAAAAACCGCCTGATGACGTTGAGCCCTACTGCCAGCATAGTAAGGAGGTGTGCAGGATCCCGTCTGCGCAGTTAGAAAGCTTGTGGCATGACCAGACAGGCTTTGGGTGCAGGTGGAAGACCGAGAGGAGGTTGAGGAGGCAGAAGCAGTGGAGGAAAAATGACATAAAGAGGATTGACGCACAACTCGTGGGGACGGCAAGACTTGGACAGCAGCCCCTTGTCCTGCTGTCACCATAGTTACCCAGTGCCCAGTCAGCGACATGTAACGCCCCTGTCCATGCCTACTCGTCCAAGTGTCTGTGGTGAAATGCACCCTGTCACACACAGAGTTTCTCAAAGAAGCGGTGATGTTGTGTGCGACATGCTGGTGGAGCGCAGGCACACCTTTCTTTGAGAAGTAGTGCCGACTGGGCATCTGGTACTGGGGCACTGCGACGGACATAAGGTCTCGAAAATCCTCTGTGTCCACCAGGCGGAAAGGCAGCATTTCTGTAGCCAAGAGCTTGCAGATGGTGAAATTCAACCTCTTAGCTTTCTCATGGCTAGGAGGAAATGGTCTTTTACTTGTCCACATCTGAGGGACCGAGGGCTGGCTATTGTGCTTAGACGGGGTTGATAAGGGTGTCCCCGGCAAACTGCCGGTCTGTGAGGAAGATGCAGGCGGACATGTTAGGTTGCCTTGATCCAAAGGTGGTGCTATCGATGTCGGACAGCGCTCAAGACCAGCTGGTGTTACCACCTCCAAAGAAAATGATGACCTGCCAATCACACTGGCTGTTGCGGGTAAAGAGGTGGCAGGTCTGCGCCCCAAAACAGGTGTGACTGCTGTCCCCCCAGTCACAGAGGATGAAGAGGCCGCGGATGCACAAGATATGGCAGACGGTGGTTGGCCCGGCCGGCTAGACCTCATTGTAGCACACTGAGCTTCCCACTGCAACTTATGCTTCATGTCCATGTGCCGGTTCATGCATGAAGTACTCAAACTATGTATTTTTTGGCCTCTACTTAGCTTTTGCTGACAAATGTTACAGATAACACGAGTTGGGTCATCTTTATCGATCTGAAAAAATGCCCAGGCTATGCAAGGCTTAGCACCCATGCGACCTGAAGAGCCACCACGACTTGTGGTGAGAGGCAGAGTTGTGTTTGAGGATGCAGTTGTTGACGTGCTTCCAGTACTACGTCTCTGTCCAGGAAGGCGCAACCTGACCTCGTCGTCACTAGCATCTTCCTCCACCTCCTCTGCTGACCTCATCTCTTGGCTGACTGTGGGTTGACAGTAAGTGGGATCTCCGACCTCATCATCATCACCCTGTGCGTTATCACACCCGTCGTCCTCAGAGCCAACCTGTTCCTGCCCTGACAAAAAACTAAAGTTGTCGCTCCAATCAGGTATTTGAGTCTTATCATCGTCTTCCTCATTGTCTCCACCAACAGGAGTTACAGTTTGGGAATGAGGGTCTACATTATGGTCAGAACCTTCTGCGTCTGGTCCTGGATCCGACTCATAAAGATTCTGGGCATCAGTGCAGATCATTTCCTCATCTGGATTCACAGAAGCGCTGGAGTCGACCTCTGATTCCCAGGCTATAGTATGAGTAAACAGCTCTGCAGACTCAACCATCTGTTCTACCTCATACTCAGACGGGCAGCTGGAGATTTGGGAGCTGTGAGGAAGCAAGTGCGATTTGGGTGACACCTTTGAGGACTGGAGTATTTGTGATGTTGAAGTTGATGTGGAGGAGAGCCCACTTAAAGGAGCACTTGATATCCGTTGAAGCACCTACTGTTTTTGTGCCTCATCTGGAATTTGTAGCGATTGGCGTGGCCGTAAGAAAGGGATCTTATCACATTGTCCGCTAAAAGAAGTAGACATTTTAGTTTGGCTGGAAGATGGTCTTTCTTCTGCAGATGTTACTGTTGCTTTAACACCTACCCCACGCACACAACCTTTTTTCCCCTTCCCAACACGCCTATTCCCCTTTCCACCAGCAGCAGGCCTTTTTCCACTCATTTTGGTGGTTAACTAATTCACAACTCTGGAGTTGTTTGCACAAAAAAACAATGGATGGTAACCGAGCAGAGCTGAGTGGCCAAACTGTGGTATTAGGCCAAAACTATTGGCTGGGTTAGATGCAGAAAAAAATTATTTTGAATTTGCAACCTGATGGAGGTCAGTATAGATGGACTAATACAAATAGTCCCACACACAGCTAGAAGCCCAAATATTTTTTCAGAGGTACTGTAGATGCAGATAAAAATTAGTTTTAATTTGCAACCTGATGGAGGTCAGTATAGATGGACTAATAGAGAAAGTCCGACACACTACTAGAAGGCCAAATATTTTTTCAGAGGTAGATGCAGAAAAAAATATATTCAGTTTGCAACCTGATGGAGGTCAGTATAGATGAACTAATACAAATAGTCCCACACACAGCTAGAAGCCCAAATATTTTTTCAGAGGTACTGTAGATGCAGATAAAAATTATTTTTAATTTGCAACCTGATGGAGGTCAGTATAGATGGACTAATAGACCAAGTCCCACACACTGCTAGAAGCCCAAATATTTTTTCAGAGCTAGATGCAGAAAAAAATTATTTTTAATTTGCAACCTGATGGAGGTCAGTATAGATGGACTAATAGACCAAGTCCCACACACTGCTAGAAGCCCAAATATTTTTTCAGAGCTAGATGCAGAAAAAAATTATTTTTAATTTGCAACCTGATGGAGGTCAGTATAGATGGACTAATAGACCAAGTCCCACACACCGCTAGAAGCCCAAATATTTTTTCAGAGCTAGATGCAGAAAAAAATTATTTTTAATTTGCAACCTGATGGAGGTCAGTATAGATGGACTAATAGACCAAGTCCCACACACTGCTAGAAGCCCAAATATTTTTTCAGAGCTAGATGCAGAAAAAAATTATTTTTAATTTGCAACCTGATGGAGGTCAGTATAGATGGACTAATAGACCAAGTCCCACACACCGCTAGAAGCCCAAATATTTTTTCAGAGCTAGATGCAGAAAAAAATTATTTTTAATTTGCAACCTGATGGAGGTCAGTATAGATGGACTAATAGACCAAGTCCCACACACTGCTAGAAGCCCAAATATTTTTTCAGAGCTAGATGCAGAAAAAAATTATTTTTAATTTGCAACCTGATGGAGGTCAGTATAGATGGACTAATAGACCAAGTCCCACACACCGCTAGAAGCCCAACTATTTTTTCAGAGCTAGATGCAGAAAAAAATTATATTCAATTTGCAACCTGCTGGAGGTCAGTATAGAAGGACTAATAGAACAAGTCCCACACACTGCTAGAAGCCCAAATATTTTTTCAGAGCTAAATGAAGAAAAAAATTATTTTTAATTTGCAACCTGATGGAGGTCAGTATAGATGGACTAATAGACCAAGTCCCACACACTGCTAGAAGCCCAAATATTTTTTCAGAGCTAGATGCAGAAAAAAATTATATTCAGTTTGCAACCTGATGGAGGTCAGTATAGATGGACTAATAGAATGATGCTATGCCCAAAAGATTTTACTTCACTAGGTGCAGTAAAAAAATTGGTATTCTATACACAGGTGTTATATCTTGCAACACAGATAGGCTACTCCACTGACTAACACACTCTGCAATAGGCCAAAAAGGATTAGCTTTGCTAGATTCAGCCAAATGCTGTGAAAAAAACTTGCACAGCACTGGCACAGACCTGCCTGGCAAAAACTGATAGGAACTCATGAAACCTAGTCCTGAAAAGGACTCCAATTACAATTAGTCTTTACTCCCACAACCTATCTATTTAAGAGCACAGACCTCCCTGATAAAAGTCGTAGGAAATGCTGTAACCTAGTCCTTAAAAGGACTGCAATCACAACTATTCCCTACTCCCAAGCTATCTGTATATTTGTGCGAAAATTGGCTTGAAATTAACAAGGTATAGCGCACACAGCAACAGCGGTGCCGTCTAACACGCAGCTGCAGCAGTGAGAAAATGGTGGCGACGGGGAAAATGGCTTGGTCTTATAGGGCAAGGACATGTGACATACACTGCCAATGACACATGCCCTTGCTTGTGTGAAAAAAAGCACTTCGCTCCGTGTGTGCGCTGCTGATAGGCTGACAGATTGCACCTCCCCACTGCAAATGCGGGAAAGAGAAAAAAAAATGGAGATCTTCATTGTTCCTGCAGAGATCCATCCCCTGCCCCTCCCCCCACCCCGCTGTACACTCAAACTGCGTATTAACATTAATTTTCATCATTACTGAGAAAAAATCCAGTTATGATTTTGGTGCACGAACAGTTATCGAACATAACCTCGAACAGCCGAATTTTTCTCAAATTGTTCGTGTTCGCCGTCCGGCTCGAACACCGCCCAAAACAGCTCGAATTTGAGATTGGCGAACAGTTCGAGTAGAACAACGCTCATCTCTACTCCCCTTGTTCCCAGAGCCATAACTTTTTTATTTTTCGGTCAATATGGCCATGTGAGTGCTTAGTTTTTTGCGGGACAAGTTGTACTTTTGAACGACATCACTGGTTTTACCATATTGTGTACTGGAAAATGGGAAAAAAAATTCCAAGTGCAGTGAAATTGAAAAAAAGTGCCATTCCACATTTGTTTTTGTTTTTTTACCACGTTCACTGAATGCTAAAATTTACTTGCCATTAATATTCTCCAGGTTATTACGAGTTCGTAGACACCAAACATGTATAGGTTCTTTTTTATTTAAGTGCTGAAAAAAAATCCAAAGTTTGCTAAAAAAAAAAAAAAAGATGCCATTTTTCCGAGACCCGTAGCGTCTCTATTTTTTGTGATCTGGAGCTGGGTGAGGGCTTATTTTTTATGCGCCGAGCTGACATTTTTATTGATACCATTTTGGGGTACATCTGATGTTTTGATCGCCCGTTATTGCATTTTTGTTGCAATGTTGCAGCGACCAAAAAAACGTAATCTTGGCATTTCGAATTTTTTTCTCGTTACACTGTTTACCGATCGAATGAATTCTTTTTTTATATTGATAGATCGGGTGATTCTGAATGCGGTGATACCAAATATGTGTATGTGGGGATTTTTCTTTTTGTTTTATTTTGAGTAGGATAAAAGGGGGGTGATTTAAGCTTTTATATATTTTTAATTTTTTTTTTATATTTTTCAAAACATTTTTTTTTACTTCCTGCTTGCTTCAATAGTCTCCATGGGAGACTAGAAACAGTACTTGCCTGATTGGCTCTGACACATAAAGGTGATGAGGAGATCGCCTGTATGTAGAAGATTTGCTCACTTGCTATGAGCGCCGACCACTTGGCGGTGCTCATAGCAATCAGGACATGACAACCACAGGGGTCTGCTGCAAACCCCGGGTTGTTATGTCAACCCATTGGTTACCCGCGATCATGTGATGGAGTCACCGATGGGCGGGGCAAGTGCCACGCTTCCAGGGCGGCGCTGTTAAATGCTGCTGTCAGAAATTGACAGCGGCATTTAACTAGTTAACTAGTTAACATCCACGAATGGATCGCGATTCCACCCGCGGCTGTTGCGGGCATATGTCAGCTGTATAAATCAGCTCACATGTGCCCGGTTCAGTGGGGGTTCAGCACCAGATCGCGCGCTGAGTCTGGGGTTACGACGTGCTGCGTACTATTATGAGCCACGTCGTAAAGGGGTTAAACCTATAGATATGACATGCAACCAAAATATAATTAAACAAATTCATAAGTTTATTCGTACATAAAGACATAAGCATAGATAAAAATGTTCAAGGGAAAGTGACTCCACAAAAAAATATTTTAAGAACCCATGATGTGAGGATAGGGTAAATGTATAGTCAGCATAATTCCATAGAGATAAAGAATAGTAAGTAAAGAAATACTCTAATGTACTGCACCCTAAAACAAATATGTTCGGATCTAAAGTGACTTGTGCCAGACAATATGCAAAATCAATGAGTATTCATAAAGTGATCATCCTGATCTGTTCATATATACAGGTAGCAGCAAAGTAGTAAAGATAAACTGACATGTGACCATGAACAAATAATAGATAATTGAACAAGTGAGGTAGGTAACAGAGAATTGAGAAAATATATATACATAAATATAAAGGCCCCCAATACATTAATCAAAAGAGTCACCAAGGGCTACATAGAGAACAATACATCATCAAGAGACACACAAGGATTTATGAAGTTCAGTTTAACATAATGAATGCAAAATAAATACAGACCCCACAACATGAATGATGGACCCAACGCGCGTTTCACCGGTGGCTTTGACGAGGAAATGAAGAGGAAGTAAGTATCGTGGTTATTTAAACCTCAACAGATCAGAGGTGCCAAATAAGAGTACACCGCTGCCTAACCAACCCATGCATGAGATAGCGCTTACGTCACTTCCCTGCCTGAGGGTGCTAACCAGTAAGGAGACAACGTCACCGTATGCTCCAGGTTGGAAAGCAGGAAGTCAGGGCCAATATATAATGTATAATAATATAATGGGCCAAGAAGCAAAATAGGTGATGCTGAGGAATGGGTGTGTGAAATGTGACAAAATGATGATAAAATAATAGTGAAAAACGACATGTGGTGTCTAAACATGTGACAGAAATCAGAGGACAAAAATGTGATAAGAATAGACAATAATGTGTAGATGAGAATTCAATATAAAATAAAAAAAAATAAATAATAGAAATACAAAAGTAAAAAATTAAAAGATAAATAATAAATAATGAATAAACAATAATAAATGTAAATAAATAGTGAATATTCAATAATAAATAAGAATAGAAAATAAATGTGACGTATACATTAAATGTAAATAAACCCATTTAAACATCTTACAAAACTCCCACAAAAATTTGCCCCAACTTATGGGAACCTGACTATACACAGAACTTTAAAAATTGTACAATAATTTAGAAACCTTAATTTATATCAGGTTGCTTTGTTTTTTTCTTTTTTTCCTTTCTCAATCTAAAAAAATTGTATTATTAAGCTTAACCTGAGCACCAAGTAAAAAGCCAGGTACCTTTTCACAATTTCTGATGAAATTTAAATTCCTATTATCCACTGTGATAGACATAATATGGTATTAATATAAGTAACGATGATGACAAAATTAGAGACTGTAAAAATCAATTGATCATTTCTTTTGTGCTGTTTGTAATACCTGTTCCTCCATTTACCTGTTTCTGTGTGATGTGGACTAGGGTGATTATTTCCTAATAAATATGTGCAGTTATGTAAAATCCATTAAAGAAGAAAAAGTTTTTCCACGACATCTTGTAACCTACTGATGTCATGCAATTTGGAGAAGCAAGCATGTTCCCATTGAGCAAGGATAATTAAACAAATGATTCAACTGGATTAAGGAAAAAGCTAAATAAATGAAAATGTTTATGAAGTCCTATAGCGACATTTCAGTTGCTGAGACTTCTGCGCAGTCTTCTTCTTTTGATTGCCTTAACGTGCTGTATAAATTGCTCTACCATTTCCACTCATTTCCAAATGCTCTTTCTGAGTGAGAACCTTCCTTTCGGTATTTAGTTTACAAGAGTTTTTATAGATTATTTGTGTTGATCGTTCTTGACATTCAATGTTGTACATGCAAACTCATTATTAGTGTTGAGCGAGCACTAAAATGCTCGGGTGCTCGAAGCTTGGCCCCGAGCTCGCCGTGATACTCGGGTGCTCGACCCGAGCAACGAGCCCAATGTTAATCTATGGGAGACCCGAGCATTTTTGCGGCGGCACCCCCGGCAGTCTGTAGAAAGCCTAAAAAGTGCCCAAAACGATAGTGACAGTGCTCTAATGACATGGGGACAGCATGGGGATCGCCCCAGGAAGCATTTATGACCCCCAGGTCACTGTTGTCAACAACGTGTTCAGAGGTATTAAGCCACTTTTACAGGCTCATAATAAAACGTTCAAAAATGAAAGTGAAACTTTTTTCCTGTGAAATATGTTAAGGAATTTCTTTTCCAGGGTAAAGACTTGTGTATAAGGTAAAATAAATAACCAAAAACAAAAATACTCCTCCACACCTTGGGCTATGTTCATAAGTAGCATTTTTTATGCGTTTTTGCACTTTTGTATTGCTTTCAACTGTGACAAATGCATTCACCGGGAAATGTCATTTTAACATTTTACAACCTTATCTGTCCATGTGCTGTGTGACACATGCATACAGTGCTGAAAAGACATGGGGACAGCATGGGGAAGACCCCTGGAAGCATCTCTGACTCCCAGGTCACTGCCTAAAAGTGTGCCCATCAGAAGTGATCCTTGCCCCATCAGAAGATGCAGACTTGCAACTATCCCCGTGCAAGTCCTTGTCCCAGGGCACTGTTCAATTGTACCTCCCCCATTCCTTGCAATGCAAGAGCAAATATGCAGCCAACCACCCACCCACCCGCAGGCTGCAATACCATACTGCTAGCTTGCACTTGAAATGGGGCCTTTTAGTTTGGAGGAGGCCGAAGCAGGCCACTACCTCATGGCTGCTTCAGCGGCATGGTATCCATACTCAGTCCCCAGCCGCCCCTATTTCTCCTGTCACCTTCCCACACACTTTTCTTAGCCTGGCCTGCTTTAGGGCAGCATTGGACGAGCCCACCAGAGAACTAGACTCCTCCGGTGGGCCCTGGCTTCTCCATCAGGGGAGTTGAGAGTGCCAAGGTGAGGAGCATGATGATGATGATAGATGTTAGCATCTGCTTTGTTTTCTTGGAATGCAAGCGCATGTATGTAGTAGCGGCTAGGCCTGAGGTGGTCAGCGTTTTGGCGCATATCCTACCTCCTCCGAGGATTGCTGGATGTTTTCCTGCTACAATCCCAGTTCTATGACTCCCGTTAAAACAAAGCTTCAGGTGATAAATGATGGATGAGGTGGTGGCAAAGGAGAAAGAGCAGGAGGAACAGGGACCATTCACATCAATATCAGGCCAGTCAACCACACATGTCTTGGAGGATATGTTTCTGTATCAAAAGGAGCAGTTCAGCTACACAGTTATAGGGCATACAGCGAGTGCAATGCCTACCAAAAATTTAGAGGCACTCCAATGCCCCTTGAAAGTGACATGGAGGTCAGAGGGCCTTAACTAAACCATTTTTTCCATTTATAGCAACTGGGTCTCCTGTACACTGTTGGCCTAAGCAGTGAATGTAAGGCTTTCCAAAAATTATGAGGAACTGCAATGCCCCTTGAAACAGACATGGATTACAGCGTAATAAAAACCTTCTACCCATTATTGGGGAGTTGGTCTCCCTTAGTGTTCGCCTATGCATTGAAAAGCAAAAGCTGACTAAAATTAGGAGGAAATGCAATGCCTGTTGGAAGAGTCGTGGAGGTCGCAGTAGCTTAACAAGACAGTTTTAATGCCCCTTGGAAAAGTGGTGGAGGTCACAGTAGCTTAACAAGACGGTTTGAATGCCCCTTGGAAAAGTGGTGGAGGACACAGTAGCTTAACAAGACGGTTTTAATGCCCCTCGGAAGAGACGTTGAGGTCGCAGTAGCTTTACAAGACAGTTTTAATGCCCCTTGGAAAAGTGGTGGAGGTCACAGTAGCTTAACAAGACGGTTTGAATGCCCCTTAGATAAGTGGTGGAGGCACAGTAGCTTAACAAGATGGTTTTAATGCCCCTTACAAGAGCCATACAGTACAGCATCTTAAAAACATTTTTCCCATTATTGGGGAGTGGGTCTCCCATAGTCTTTGCTTATGCCTTCCAAGCAAAAGCTGCCAAAAATTAGGACGGAGCAACTTGCAATGCCTCTTACAAGAGCCATGCAGTACAGCATATTACAAACATTAGTCCCATTATTGGGGAGTGGGTCTCCCATAGTATTTGCTTATGTCTTCCAAGCAAAAGCTTCCAAAAATTAGGATGGAGCAACTTGCAATGCCCCTTACAAGAGCCATGCAGTACAGCTTATTACAAACATAAGTCCCATTATTGGGGAGTAGGTCTCCCATAGCATTTGCTTATGCCTTCCAAGCAAAAGCTTCCAAAAATTAGGACGGAGCAACGTGCAATGCCTCTTATAAGAGCCATGCAGTACAGCAAATTACAAACATAAGTCCCATTATTGGGGAGTGGGTCTTCCATAGTATTTGCTTATGTCTTCCAAGCAAAAGCTTCCAAAAATTAGGACGGAGCAACTTGCAATGCCCCTTACAAGAGCCATGCAGTACAGCATATTACAAACATAAGTCCCATTATTGGGGAGTAGGTCTCCCATAGTATTTGCTTATGCCTTCCAAGCAAAAGCTTCCAAAAATTAGGACGGAGCAACTTGCAATGCCTCTTACAAGAGCTATGCAGTACAGCATATTACAAACATTAGCCCTATTATTGGGGAGTAGGTCTCCCATAGTATTTGCTTATGCCTTCCAAGCAAAAGCTTCCAAAAATTAGGATGGAGCAACTTGCAATGCCTCTTGCAAGAGCCATGCAGTACAGCATATTACAAACATTAGTCACATTATTGGGGAGTGGGTCTCCTGTAGTATTTGCTTATGCCTTCCAAGCAAAAGCTTCCAAAAATTAGGACGGAGCAACTTGCAATGCCTCTTACAAGAGCCATGCAGTACAGCATATTACAAACATTAGTCCTATTATTGGGGAGTGGGTCTCCCATAGTATTTGCTTATGCCTTCCAAGCAAAAGCTTCCAAAAATTAGGACGGAGCAACTTGCAATGCCTCTTACAAGAACCATGCAGTACAGCATATTACAAACATTAGTCCCATTATTGGGGAGTGGGTCTCCCATAGTATTTGCTTATGCCTTCCAAGCAAAAGTTTCCAAAAATTAGGATGGAGCAACTTGCAATGCCCCTTACAAGAGCCATGCAGTACAGCATATTACACACATAAGTCCCATTATTGGGGAGTAGGTCTCCCATAGTATATGCTTATGCCTTCCAAGCAAAAGCTTCCAAAAATTAGGACGGAGCAACTTGCAATGCCTCTTACAAGAGCCATGCAGTACAGCATATTACAAACATAAGTCCCATTATTGGGGAGTGGGTCTCCCATAGTATTTGAATATGCCTTCCAAGCAAAAGCTTACAAAAATTAGGACGGAGCAACTTGCAATGCCTCTTACAAGAGCATGCAGTACAGCATATTACAAACATTAGTCCCATTATTGGGGAGTGGGTCTCCCATAGTATTTGCTTATGCCTTCCAAGCAAAAGCTTCCAAAAATTAGGATGGAGCAACTTGCAATGCCTCTTACAAGAGCCATGCAGTACAGCATATTACAAACATAAGTCCCATTATTGGGGAGTTGGTCTCCCATAGTATTTGAATATGCCTTCCAAGCAAAAGCTTCCAAAAATTAGGACGGAGCAACTTGCAATGCCTCTTACAAGAGCATGCAGTACAGCATATTAAAAACATTAGTCCCATTATTGGGGAGTGGGTCTCCCATAGTATTGGCTTATGCCTTCCAAGCAAAAGCTTCTAAAAATTATGAGGAAATGCAATGCCCGTTCGAAGAGTCGTGGAGGTCCCAGTAGCTTAACAAGATGGTTTTAATGCCCTTCAGAAGAGATGTGGAGGTCAGAGTGGTATAACAAGACTCTTTTAATGCCCCTCAGAAGAGACGTGGAGGTCAGAGTGGTATAACAAGACGGTTTTAGTGCCCCTTACAAGAGACGTGGAGGTCAGAGTGGTATAACAAGACGCTTTTAATGCCCCTCAGAAGAGACGTGGAGGTCAGAGTGGTATAACAAGATGGTTTTAATGCCCCTTACAAGAGACGTGGAGGTCAGAGTGGTATAACAAGACGCTTTTAATGCCCCTCAGAAGAGACATGGAGGTCAGAGTGGTATAACAAGATGGTTTTAGTGCCCCTTACAAGAGACGTGGAGGTCAGAGTGGTATAATAAGACGCTTTTAATGCCCCTCAGAAGAGACATGGAGGTCAGAGTGGTATAACAAGACGGTTTTAGTGCCCCTTACAAGAGACGTGGAGGTCAGAGTGGTATAACAAGACGCTTTTAATGCCCCTCAGAAGAGACGTGGAGGTCAGAGTGGTATAACAAGACGGTTTTAATGCCCCTTACAAGAGACGTGGAGGTCAGAGTGGTATAACAAGACGCTTTTAATGCCCCTCAGAAGAGACATGGGGGTCAGAGTGGTATAACAAGACGGTTTTAGTGCCCTTTACAAGAGACGTGGAGGTCAGAGTGGTATAACAAGACGCTTTTAATGCCCTTCAGAAGAGACGTGGAGGTCAGAGTGGTATAACAAGATGATTTTAATGCCCCTTACAAGAGACGTGGAGGTCAGAGTGGTATAACAAGACGCTTTTAATGCCCCTCAGAAGAGACATGGAGGTCAGAGTGGTATAACAAGACGGTTTTAGCGCCCCTTACAAGAGACGTGGAGGTCAGAGTGGTATAACAAGACGCTTTTAATGCCCCTCAGAAGAGATGTGGAGGTCAGAGTGGTATAACAAGACGCTTTTAATGCCCCTCAGAAGAGACGTGGAGGTCAGAGTGGTATAACAAGACGGTTTTAATGCCCCTTGGAAGAGCCATACAGTACAGCATCTTAAAAATATTATTCCCATTATTGGGGAGTGGGTCTCCCACAGTCTTTGCTTATGCCTTCCAAGCAAAAGCTGACAAAAATAAGGACGGAGGAACTTTCAATAATGGCAACACGGACCACGGTCACCCTGGTGGTATAGCGGTGGTGGAGGCTGAGAATAAAGAGAAGAACATAAAACAGCCGAAATGAGGAAGCGTATACCCATGTGTGGGTGTGAAGCGGTGCATGTGAATACACCTCCCGAAATAACACAGTGGATTTGACTTTATGTTACTCTGCTGTCATTTGGTGGTGATGAGAAGTCTGGCCCAATCCAGCCCTTGTTCATTTTGATAAGGGTCAGCTTGTCAGCATTGTCAGTTGACAGACGAGTGCGCTTATTAGTTATAATTCCCCCAGCGGCACTAAAAACACGCTCCGATAACACGCTAGCGGCAGGGCAGGCCAGGACCTCCAAGGCATACAGAGCGAGTTCATTCCAAGTGTTCAGCTTGGATACCCAATAATTAAAAGGTACAGAAGAATCATGGAGGACGCTGATACGGTCGGCAAGGTACTCCCTCACCATCTTTTGAAACTTTCCACTCCTTGTGAGAGTACACCGCGCCTCAGGGTCTGTCCGAAGCGAGGGTCAGAGAAAATTGTCCCAGAATGTTGACAGTGTTCCCCTGCCTCTGCTGGATTGGAGTTGCGTCTCTCTCGCATGTACGCCTTGGTTGGGCGACAACGAACTGTGACCTCTGCCGCTAGCGTGTTCAGATGGGAATTTTTTTAACAGTTTTGCAGCAAGGGCCTTCTGGTACTGCCCCATTTTTGTAGACCTCTCCACCTCAGGAATAAGACAGTGAAAGTTCTCCTTTTAGCGGGGATCTACAAGTGTCATCAACCAGTAATGACTGTCACCCAACATTTTGACAACGCGAGGGTCACGGTTAAGACATAAAGTCAGCCATGTGTGCCAGACTGGTAACAGGCAAGATTTCCGTGTCCTCACCAAGATGACGACTAACCATGCTCTCCTCCTCCTCCTCCTCCCCCCTGTCCTCAGGCCACCCACGCTGAACCGACGGTATGACAGTTGTAGAGGTACTACCATCTACAGCGCATGATACCAGCTCCTGTTCTTCCTCCTCCTCCTCCTCTCCCTCATTGTCCCCCAATGCACGCTGGGATGAGATGAGGCTGGGCTGTGTGTAATCGCCTGCTACGGCTTCTTGATCCATCTCATCATACTCTGGCTGCAATGCCTCCTCTTTAATTCTCTGCAGAGAGCGTTGCAAAAGACAGACAAGTGGGATGCTGACACTAATGATGGCGTCATCGCCACTCACCATCTTGGTGGCCTCCTCAAAGTTTGTCAGAATGGTACATATGTCAGACATCCAGGTCCACTCCTGAGGTCTTATGTGTGGAGTATGACCTGAATATCAACGGCCTTGTTGCAGCTGGTACTCCGCAACTGCTCTCTTCTGCTCACAAATCCTTAGCAACAAGTGGAGGGTAGAGTTCCAACGTGTGGGGACATCACACACCAGTCGGTGTGCCGGAAGCGGCAAACGCTGCTGCAACACAGCAAGGGCGGCGGAAGCTGTAGCCGACTTCCGAAAATGAGCTGACCGGTGGCGTACTTTTACGAGCAGATCTGGCAACTCGGGGTACGATTTAAGAAACCGCTGAACCACGAGGTTAAGCACATTAGCCAGGCATGGTACGTGTGTGATCTCGCCTCGTCTCAGAGCCGCCACCAGGTTACGGCCATTGTCACATACGACCATGCCTGGATGTAGGTTCAGCGGTCTCAGCCACAGATCTGCCTGCTCTTTCACAGTTGTCTACAACTCACAAGCAGTGGGAGGTTTATCACCTAAGCTTATGAGTTTCAGCACAGCCTGTTGCCGCTTGGCGGAGGCAGTACTGCAGTGCTTCCAGCTTGTAACTGATGTGGTAATATCTGAGATGGAGGCTGACCATGAGGAGGAGGAGGAGGATTATGCACAGGAGCTGTACACTGTGGGGGCAACTCTGACTGACATAGGGCCCGCAATCCTCGGTGTGGGGAGGATGTGCTCCGTCCAAAGGTCCGACTGGGTCCCGGCTTCCACTATTTTTACCCAGTGTGCCGTCAGGGAGATGTACCGTCCCTGGCCACAAGCACTTGTCCACGTGTTCATTGTCAGTTGGACTCTCCCAGTAACTGCGTTGTTGAGGGCACGGCAGATGTTTTGTGACATGTGCTTGTGTAGTGCGGGGATGGCACACCGGCAAAATAGTGTTGGCTGGGGACTGAGTACCGAGGGACGGCCACCGCCATAAGGTTGTGGAAGGATTCCGTCTCCACCAGCCTAAAAGGCAGCATTTCCAACGCAAGCAGTCGTGAAATGTGCGAATTTAGGACTGTGGCCTGTGGGGCGTTAGCTGCGAATTTCCGCTTTCGTTCAAAGGTCTGGGATATGGACAATTGAACACTGCGGTGGGACGAGGACCTTGATGATGTTTCTTGAGAAACTGCCATAACAAGTGAAGACTGAGAGGAGGGGGCATCTTTACATGCAGTATGGACAGGGGATTGCCTTGCACACACAACAGGGGATTCTATTGCACGCACAACAGTGGAAGAAGCAGTGGTGACACCCGCTGACACTGGTCATGGACCCTGGGGTTCGCCCCACAAAGTCGGGTGCTTTGCTGCCATGGGCCTGATCATGCTGGTGGTGGTCAGGCTGGTAGTTTTGTCACCACTGCTGATGCTGGCATGGCAGGTGGTACAAATGGCCTTTTTGGGGTTATCAGCAGAGTCTTTAAAAAAATTCCAGACACTGGAAGACCTACCGCTTGTACTGGCAACGTCCCTCGTGTTGGTGTTACGGGGAACGGTTGCCCGCCTTCTGTCTGCGTCCACCACACTGCTTCTTCCTGCCTGTTGGGGTACTCTGCCTCCCTCCCCCTGTGTGCTGCTGGCCTCACTCTGCATGTCCTCCTGCCTTGTTGAGTCAGTTACTAGATCATCCACCACCTCCTCCTCTTCCACTTGCGCACCACGATGCTCCTCCTCACTTCCTGGCAATTGTGTCTCGTCATCGTCCACCTCTTGTGACAAATTGCCAGTGTCGACTCCCTGTGGCCGTGGCTGTTCAAATATTTGGGCATCGCTACATGGGATCTCCTCTTCCACCACTTCAAGCGGAGCAGGCGAGGGGCACAAATCTAGAAATGGACCAGTGAACAGCTCTTCAGAGTGTCCAAGTGTGGGATCAGTTGCTGTCTGACGACACTCGGCATGGTGGGAGGAAGGAGCATCAGGGTGATGAGGAGTATGCGGTCGAGACTCACGGCTACTAAGAGTTGACCGTGTGGAAGACAGACCGGAGGTGGTGGTGCCCAGGTAACTGGAAGTATTATCTGCTATCCAATTAATAACCTGTTCACACTGATCAGTTCACAATACTGGTGTTGTTCTGTGCTTCCCTAGTAATTCGGTCAAGAAGTGGGAGCGAGAAGATGTGGCTGTTGGTTGTGGCACATTTTCACCTTGGCCACGGCCCCGTCCTCTGCACGCACCATCACCAAAACGTCCACTTCCACGTCCCTTGCCACGCGCCTTGCCCATTGTAAAGGAAGTAAAATAGCTTACACTCGCACTATCAATGGAAAAAGGGTAATAAAAAGTAGATTAAAACCGTGGAAGAGGAAAACCACAGTTCTATTTCTCTGGCCTACACCCGACTCTTTTAAACAATCAGAACAATCAGGGAGAAACTATTACTGTTTTTCTTTACGGAAAAAATACCAAAACCTGAATAATAGAGATTTTTTTACCGTGGAATGGCAAAACCACAGTTATTGTTTACTGGTGTGTAACCAGACTTTTTTAAAAATATAGATTTGCGGCTGAACAGTGAGTGACACACTCAAACTGCTTTTTTTTTAGATACCAAAGGCCCAAAACTGGATACTACAGAGATTTGACCCGTGGAACTGCAAAACCACACTGGGATTTGTCGGGCCTACACCAGACTATTTTCAACAGATATATTTTTGTGTCACAACAGTCAGGAGACACTACTATTTTTTTTTTAAGGCAAAAAATGCGAAAAACAGGATAACAGAGATTTTTACCGTGGAACAGCAAAACCACAGTTTTAATTTACTGGAGTATATAGCAGACTTTTTTAAAAATATAGATTTGCGGCTGAACAGTGAGCGAAACACTCAAACTGTTTTTTTTTAGATACCAAAGGCCCAAAACTGGATACTACAGAGATTTCACCCATGGAACTGCAAAACTACACTGGGATTTGTCGGGCCTACTCCAGACTATTTTCAACTGATATATTTTTGTGTCACAACAGTCAGGAGACACTACTGTTTTTTTTTAAGGCAAAAAATGCGAAAACAGGATAATATAGATTTTTTACCGTGTAAGAGCAAAACCACAGTTTTAATTTACTGGTGTATATACCAGACTTTTTTAAAAATATAGATTTGCGGCTGAACAGTGAGCGACACACTCAAACTGTTTTTTTTTACATACAAAATGCCCAAAACTGGATAATACAGAGATTTGACCCGTGGAACTGCAAAACCACACTTCTGTTTCTGTGGCCTTTACCAGACTCTTTTCAACAGATATATTTGTGTCTGAAAAATCAGAGACACACTTTTTTTGGGGTGGGGGGGGGGACACCAATAGGTTAATAAGATGGGTATTTGTACAGAGTGAAGGAGGAAAAAAAAAAGAGGATTCAGATGAAAAAAAAGGATTTTTACTGGCCCCCAAGACCTGGAGCTAAGTCCAGCAATTTCAGAAACAGGAGCACACAGGACTGTAATGCAGCGTTTGCTGGTATAACCACTGCGTCTCCTATACAGCCTGCCTGCCTGCCTGCCTGATATCTGGGATGGATATTAGTCCTGAGAAGGACTGTTTGTTTGTTCTGGCAGCCTTTACAGACCCTACACTAACTATTTCACAGGAAAAATCTCTCCCTAGCTCAGCAGCGCTGTCCCTACACTGTCTAATCCGGAGCGACTGTGTCCAAGATGGCGGCGCCCGGTTTTAAATACTCGAGGTGATGCTGTGCGGCCAGCCAATCACTGTAATGCCCGCAAACAACATGGCTGCGGCATTACAGTGACTGGCTGGCAATCTCTGCATGTTCATTGGCTCTGTAAAGAGCGCCAAACATGCAGGGCGGAGACCCGAGCTCCCGCCCGAGTAACCCGGAAATGCTCGGTGCTCGCCGAACATCCTGAGTAGTGAGATGCTCGGGCAAGTACCGAGCAGTGTCGAGCATGCTCGCTCAACACTACTCATTATATTCAGCATTTTGCTGAGAGAATTTTAAAGGAAAAGTCCTTAAAACTGTTATTTTGTCCTTCTGTTTCCTAAGCAGTAGCCTTAATATGAATGGATCTTTCAAGATTCACATGGAGAGCTCCGCAGCAAAAATGCTAATTAAGGTAACAAGTATCAATATAGCCACTATGCATTCATTCCAGTATAAAGAAGAAACATGTCCGCATTGCCATAATGATCCATTAGAGTACTCTGCAGGTTTATTAGTGACCACCAGGTCATGTCATGCAGGCACAGCTGCAGATCTTCTACCTGTTTTAAAAACCTATTGTTGGTAGAGGCTCAAGCCAAGCACATGGCCTAATAAGAAATTTAGTGTTCCTCCCTGACTGCAGCACTTCATAAAATGTCTTTTTCAAATTCAATACATTGTTCGTTCCTATTTTTGCTTTAGATGCTACATCGTATACAGCAGGGATGCACAATTGGAGTTTATTATTCCCCTTGAACACCTTAGGGAAATTCCTGACTTCTGGATATTTCATGAATTTGCTGTTGTAACTGTATACCATTTTTTTATTATTACTTATTTTATTATTACTCACATATATAGCGCCATTAATTCCACAGCGCTTTACAGACGGTATCATCACTGTCCTCATTGGGGTTCACAATCTGAATTCCCTATCAGTATGTCTTTGGAATGTGGGAGGAAACCGGAGAACCCGGAGGAAACCCATACAAACACAGGGAGAGCATACAAACTCCTTGCAGATGTTGTCCTTGGTGATATGTCACTGACTCTTAGGCTACGGCCCCAATATCAGTATTTGGTCAGTATTTGGTCAGTATTTTTCCTCAGCATTTGTAAGTCAAGTACAGGTGAGGAACAATCAGAGAAAAGTACATTATAATAGAAACAAGTGCACCAATTTTGCATTTTTGACCCACTACTGGTTTTGGCTTACAAGTACTGAGGACAAATACTGACCAAATATTGACCAAATACTGATAGTGGAGCCATAGCGTTAGGCCACGACCCCACTATCAGTATTGGGTCAGTATTCGGTCAGTATTTTTTCTCAGGAGTGGGAGTCAAAACCAGGTGAGGAACAATCAGAGAAAAGGTATAATAGAAACAAGTCACCAATTCTGCATTTATCACCCACTCTTGGTTTTGGCTCCCACTCCTGAGAAAAAATACTGAACGAATACTGATAGTGGGACTGTGGCCTTACACTGATTTTGGACCATGTTATTAAAAGGAATTTCTTCCCATCATGGCCTTTTTAAGTGCCAGATTCTTTTCTATATATGGTATTAGAGTCATTGTTCTAAAGTCTTCTATGGATTTTACAACCTACTGCCAGGTTCTGTTTCAGACCTGTCATTTTCCTCTTAACCTGCTCTCCTTTGTTCTTCTGCCCTCCTGGTTCTGTGGCTTCTCGGTATCCCACATCGCCTATTTGTCTGCCATCCAGTATAGCCTGATGTCTGGATCCTTCTGTTCTACGTGCCTTCCAGACTGCTGTGCCAACTCCCTGGGTCTGTTTATCCACCCTTTTCTGCGGCTTCGTGAATCCACCTCACAAGGTGAGATCTAACACTGGTCAGGAGACCCCTATACCTCTATGCATCTTAGAGATGACTACACAGTGCATTTACCAGTGTTTGCTCCTGTCAATGCACAATTCCTCTTTTCTCTGCCACATAACATATATGTAGAATGTAATCAAATGATTGTGGCCACACAGATTGAGATTGCGTGCATATGTGGTCCCCAGCCACAGATTGTGTACCGCTGCTGTATGGAGTAGAAAGGAAGTCTACAAATATCCTAGGGCTAGCAAATATAACGCATTTAGCAAGGAACTCTGTATTAAAGGCAGAATCATTATGTCCTTTTTATCACAAAGATGAGCTTGTACATTGAGCCACGTCAGTGTTTATCTTGTAATGTGCTTTATATTTTCTGCTGAAAAACAAACTTCCTTTTTAATATGAGCTTTTTGGCAAAGAATAGCAATTTTCAGTCCAGCATTTGTCTGTGAGGCATGCTATTTATTTTCCCACTGATGCTAACAGGATTGCTTGCTGAACCCATCAGTGAATAAGAGGGTGAAGAATTGTACATTTATAGTGAACCTTTTAGGTTATGTACACAAACAGTATATTTCATATGAATTCTGATGCTTATTCTGCACTAAAATACTTGTGAAATCTGTATGAATTCCACTTCCCATTGGTTTAAAAGATAAGTAACAAAGTTGCAGATCTGTAACTTATTGATTCTTATTGTAGATTTTTCCTCTTCCATTCAATGGGGAAGTCAAAATCTGCAAAATGTAATAGTTGTGGATTTTGCTCTAGATCACCTTCAGATTCCCTGCAAAATTCTACAGGTGTAAAGATTGTAAAATAAGAAAGCAGTTTAATTGAAAAAGAAATTCAATTTTCTCGCCTTCTGCCTCTGTCATGGTAACACTAGCCTGGTTCCCTATCAGTCATTGTCTCCTGGCTTTCAGAGATCACAAGTCACATAGACGTGTCGCATCTGCTTC
This sequence comes from Phyllobates terribilis, assembly GCF_046119375.1. Classification (NCBI taxonomy): domain Eukaryota; kingdom Metazoa; phylum Chordata; class Amphibia; order Anura; family Dendrobatidae; genus Phyllobates; species Phyllobates terribilis. The sequence continues at coordinate 390,642,192 of NW_027362761.1, forward strand.
CTACTCAACAGCTCCAAGTTGGCCAATTGTGCTTCTGGAGCTACATACTATATCTCTGGGCTGAAGCAGGCACATGTAACATCAGATTATTTATGGAGGTCAGGTGTCCAAAGACCAGCTGTAGGACCAAGCTTTTGTTACCAGGGCAAATGAGTATAGAGATTTTTTATCTAGACACTGTGCTCTTTTTCACAAGGAAATCCCCCAAAAAATCAAAAGTCCACACAATTGGATACGTATTTGTTATGTAAATTTTCCTGCAGCTTCAACCAGATTGGTGGTAAAAGTTTTCTGCAGTCAGGACTTAAAATTGACGTCTTGGAAGCAGAAAAAATAGGCAAACGACAGAATCTGAATGATTCTAACAAGAGTCAAACTGGGGATGTCTAAACGACTCGGTCAAAGCATCTCTAAAATGGCAGTTCTTTTGAGATGTTGCCAATATGAAGTTGTAAGTACTCGCCAAAAGTGGTTCAAGAAAGAACAACTGGTAACCAGCAAAAATATCATGCATGCCCAAGGCTTATTAATGTATATGGGGAGCCTAAATTGGGCAAGTGTCCAGAACTAGCAATGGATAAATGGAAAAGAAGGTGCTTTGGCTTGAAGAATTATGTTTTCTTTTACACCATGTAAAAGCAAGGTCCAAGTGCATTGCTTACCTGGGGAAGAGATAGCACCACGATGCTCTATGGGAAGAAGACAAACTGGCAGAGACTGTAAGATGCTTGGGCAATGTTCTACTGGTAAAACTTGGTTCCACGGACAGTAAATGTGTAAATGTTAAATTTTTATTGATATAGTAGTGTGGTTTGTATTTGAACCTTTGCAAGCAATATCATTTTTAAAAAGGTTTGACATTATTTTGTAAATGATAATTCCTGACACAAAATGGACACAAGGTCTACTGGTTTGCAAACATATTCCAATCAGTTTAATATGTTTAATGTGTTTCTTCTTAGTATAATAAAATTACATATTTCAAGAGATTCAAAACAATAACTTCACTGTACACAACAAACTTCTATATAAAACTCATTCATCCTTACATAGCCAACATAAAAACTTAGCCACATGGGTTCTCTTCCTACATCTTTATACAAAGACAAGAATAGGCTGTTGTATTTAGAGATCTATACAGAATACATGCACGTGCACATTCTCTGAAGATCAGCAGCTGCCAATTCATATTCTTTTAGGTCACGAGAAATTCTAACGAGATCGCACAGCAATATTTTGACACAGAATGAGATGTCACTATTATCTTAATTTACTTGGGCTAAACAATAGCCACATAATCCCACATAATCCTCGTTTGTGCAATATTGTAACCAAGGGGTTCTGTCAAAGTTATTCATGGCTCAACATAAGTAAATGCTAAAAAGTCAAAATGTTTTTTAGTTTTTTTTTCGCAATTTGACATATCATACTGTCAAACTTCTTCATGTGTGGTAGTTGAAAAACACTCCGAAGCTTCTTTACGGGACATGAAAAATGCTGGGAAAAAAGCATATTTAACCATTTCAAGACTGTGCCATTTTGTCTTATCCTGACGATATTCAGGTTTTTCATACATGCGCTTTTAACAGTTCTTGAAACTTTTCTCATTCATATTTTCAATAATATTTTTTTTTCATTATACATTGGGCTTAATTTTTTAATTGTTTTTATATTTCTATTTTTTTTGCTGATACTGGGGAAGAATGTAAAGAAAATAGGAAATACGTGCCTATTTTTCACATTTCTTTATTTGTATTTTATTTATAACCACAAAGAACAGTTAAAAAAACATTTTAAATTGGGTTCCTCATTCTATAGAAATTATTCTTATACATTGGACATTTTTTTTCCGACAGATAAAGGCCTAGACTCAGCGATTCAGACTGATGGTGCCTCTTTTGTTTTTAAGTTTTTCCTTGTTTTGTATTTTTTCCTTGTTTTTTTTTTTCATTTATTTCAAACATTTTCTATTATTAATACATTAATTTATTGCTAATTTCTTCTGTAACTGGGTCTGGTATACTAGGTCACCTTAATTTTGGTATTCATTATCCACAGGGCGTTGATGCCTGGTGTATGTATATCTTTGTATATTGGCCACAGGCTTTTGTGCAGCTGTACATTCATTTTAAGCTAAAGGTGTGCAAGCCCTATTTTCTTATTTTGCAGTAAGCATGGCAGAGCTGACTGGGTCTTCTAGGATCGGGCAGCTCCTCCTATCTCACTACATCCAGAGATTACATGATTGCTGGGTCTGGAGGAGGAAGCACTGGCAGTACTTCATATACTGTGTACACAGAGCTTGTGCAAAGATGTGTATACATTGATTAGGAATTTCAGATGACAGCTTGTGCAAGCAGCTTACTCTGCACAAAGTAAAGTGCAAACCACCTGGATATTTAAAATATATGGGCAGTCCTGAACTGAAATTATTACAAGATAAAAAAGAACTAATAAAATGCTTGAAAAAATAAAACCACTTGGCAATGTTTTAAGCCAAACAAATGACAAAACAAACTATCACACAGGTTATCAAACTTGAGGTTATTTAGTTAGGAAAAATGATGGCTTAAGGGTGATCTCATTATGATTTACAGTATCGACAGTACAGATAGCTTTCCAATGATATCTTTACACCTAGAAGTGCATTGATGACAATGGGGCATTCTCTACATCACATTATGGTTGCCTTCAAAGGGTTGCTTGTAATTGTAAGGGCTCATATGTCCTTGCAACATGGTACAAGTACGGACTGCAATGCATGGACTGCAATGCATGGACTTTCCAGGGGCAATATAATAGCTGTGCCTGGGTAATAGGGTTATAAGAGAGCTATCCCTGGGTAGTGGGGCTACAAGACAGCCATCCCTGGGTAGTAGGGCTAAGAGCGCTGTCCCTGGGTAATAGGGTTAAGAGAGCTGTTCCTGGGTAGTAGGACTAAGAGAGCACTGTCCCTGGATAGTAGGACTAAGTGTGCTGTCCCTGGGTAGTGGGGCTAAAACACTGTCCCTAAGTAGTAAGGCTAAGAATGCTGTTCATGGGTAGTAAGGCTAAGAGAGCTGTCCCTGGGTAGTAGGGCTCAAAGAACTGTGTCTCGGTTGTAAGCCTAAGAAAGGTGTTCCTGATAGTAGTAGGGTTACGAGTGCTGTCCATGTGTAGCAGGGCTAAGTGAGCTGTTCCTGGGTTGTAGGACTAGAGAGCTGCCCCTGGGAAGTAAAGCTAAGAGAACTGTTCCTGATGGTAGTAGGGCTATAAGAGTGTTGTTCTGGTGTAGTAGGGCTAAGACAGCTGTTATTGGGTAGTAGGGCAACGAGCGCTGTCCCTGTGTAGTAGGGATAAGAGCACTGTCCCTGGGTAATAGGGCCAAGAGAGCTGAGCCAGACCTCAGAGTCCGAGTTGAACCACTCCCTATGCTAAGTGCTGACTGTGTCTGCTCTCATTCAAAGATGGAACCACACACAAAAGTGCTAGCTGACTGCATTCATCTTTTGTGCTGGCTGTCTGTGTTCACTTTTTGTGCCGGCTGATTGCATTCACTGCATTCACATTTTGTGCTGGATGATGTTCACTGTTTGGGCTGGCTGACTGCATTCACAGCATTAACTGTTTGTGCTGGCTGACTGCGTTCACGGGGTTCACTGTACTGGCTGACTGCGATCACTGCGTTCACCGTTTGTGCTAGATGACTGTGATCACAGTTTGTGCTGGCTGACCACAATAGCTGCTTTCACTGCTTGTGCTGGCTGACTGCGATAAGTGGGTTCACCATTTGTGCTCGTTGATTGCAATCACCATTTGTGTTGGCTGACTGCGATCACCTTTTTTGCTGGCTGACTGCGGTCACTGCGTTGACCGTTAGTGCTGGCTGACTGCGATCACTGTGTTCACCGTTTGTGCTGACTGACTGCGATCACTGCGTTCACTGTTTGTGCTGGCTGACTGCGTTCACGGTTTGTGCTGTCTGACTGCAATCACTGCGTTCACCATTTGTGCTGGTGGACTGCAATCACTACGTTCACTATTTGTGCTGGCTGACTGCAATCACTGCATTCACCATTTATGCTGGCTGGCTGCGATCTCTGTATTCACCGTTTGTGCAAGGCTGACTGTGTTCAGTGCGTGCACTGTTAACTCTGATAAAGATGGCACCTGCTCCTTGTGCTGGCGCTGACCCCTCTATTGGCTGCATCTGCTCTGGCTGCATCTGCTCAGATTCAAAGATCGCATCAGCTACTTGTGCAGGCTCAGCCCCCTCTGCTAAGTATTGACTGCATTGATGTAGAATACAACCAGTACTTAGTAAATGGGGTGGTGTCAGCACAGGGTGCGCCTTCCATTTTAGATTTTGAGCTCCAGCACACACTAAAACACTGTTCTGACCGGAGCTCCACTTTCCCCTTATGGAGAGCCAGTTTGAGCCGTGTTGAAATGTGTCCTGACCTCGCAGGCCGTATAGAATGACATAGCGGACCGGGTTTGGCCTGCAAGCCTTGAGTTTGACACCTATGCTCTACATCTAGAGACCCTTAGTAGCTTGTGTCATCCCAGCAGGAGAGGACAAGCATGGGTATGAGTTTATTATTTTTGCTTAGTTAATAGTTAATAAGCGCTACTCTGGCTTTTGTTGGAATATATGTAATATACAGTTACACCAAATTAATATTTCTTTATACTGTGATGTTCTTCCCTTGTTCTTCTTGTATTTATTCCATATTGTATCTTGTCCTCTCCTGCTGGCTATGTTACCTTTTTACATTGTGAGTAAGGTGCATACAGCAACCAGTCCACAGGAAGGATAAATTAAAAACAATAGTTTATTTACATTATTTTAAAAATAGAGAAATGGAGTGGAAAAATGTTTGATAAGGGAATTCCTGGGAATAGACCTCCTTACATGTTTCAAAGAAAAATGTTCCTAGTCATGTTTTTGATTATGACTAAGAATATTTTTATTCGCAACGCGTAAAGAGGTCTATTCCTAAGACTTCCCTTATAAAAATATTTTTCTTCTCCATTTTTCTTTAAAATGATCTAAATAAACTATTGTTTTTAATTTACCCTTCCTCTGGACATGTTGCTGGATGCACCTTACTCTTATCTAGTCTCTGCTTGCTGCCGACACAGCTTTGTGCACAGGTGGTGAGCTGGATTTTTTTCTTCTTTTTTTCCATATATATTCTTTCATTGTGGGATCCATTTTAATCTTGTTCATGTGATCTAATAAAATATATATTTTACATAAATTGTTTTACTGCTGTTTGCTAGTCTGTGTGTCCTTTTGTGTGAATATCTTATTTTTCTTGTAACAGCCAGACCTGTATTATCTGCCCATGTTTTATGACACCTTCAATTACTACATTATATGTATACTTATTAATTTTTCCAAGTTCTCTATTTCCTACTGTTAAGTTTTGAATACTTACGGGTTATGGGTTCTAGATTCTGGAGATACCCAGGGAACTAGTCTGATTGCCGTATATGGAGTAGGGAAGGAATTTTTCTCCTAATATGGGACAATTAGAATCTGCCTCATGGGGTTTTTGCCTTCCTCTGGGTCAACACATTAATCTATAGGTTCAGCTTAATACACTTGTCTTTTTTCAACAACAAAACTATGAAACGTATTATTAGTAGGGTATGTTCAGATGCAGATTTCTGCTATACTCTCACTCATTTGAATAAAGCTTGCCAAAATCCATGTGCTTGTCACTAGTGTTGAGCCAACCCCGTAGTGTTCGGGTTCGGTTCGTCGAACACCGGCATGTTCGCCGAACGGTTCGTCGAACGGCTCGTCGAACACCGTCGAACGGAACCCAATACATTCGGACTAATCCACCATTTGTCATATTCAAGGGGCAGGTCAGTAAATAACAACATCGACGCGGAACCAAGTACAGTAGTATATACTGTACCTCCTTTGACTAGGCAATCAGACGGGTCAAGAAGTTGGGAAGGGGCACCCTAGTGGCCAAAACAAACATTAAGGGGGAATTTCGGTTACTGACTCCTAGAGATGAGCGGTGTTCAACTCGAACTGTTTGCCAATCTCAAATTCGAGCTGTTTTGGGCGGTGTTCTAGTCCTTCGACGAACTCGAACGATTTGCAAAAAATTCGGCTGTTCGAGGTTATGTTCGATAACTGTTCGTGCACCAAAAGCGTGGCTGGATTTTTTCACAGTAATGCTGTTAATTAGTGATGAGCGAGCATGCTCGCTACTGCTCGGTACTCACCCGAACATCTCAGTACTCGAGATGCTCGGAGCTCGTCGAGTACTTTCGAGATGCTCGGGCGGGAGCTCGGGTCCCCGTCCTGCATGTCTGGTGCTATTTAGAGCACCAATCATGGAGGAATTGTCTGCCACTCACTGTAATGCCACAGCCATGCTGGTTGTGGCATTACAGTGGTTGCCAAAATCGATGGGAACAGTGCTCACAGTGAAACATGAAAAGCCGGCAATTCAGCAGCGGCATACACCGGTACCATCAATTTAGAACAGAAAGAATAGAGCATCACACATAGATTAGATAGATAGAAACATGTCAGTCACATATATAATAAGTACAGTGACAGTGTTGGTTACTGTACTTGTCATTTAGTGTTAAAATAAAGGATTTATTAAAAAAAAAATTGGCGTGGGGTTCCCCGTAATTTTAGTCTCTTGCAGAGGTTAAGCAGACGGCTGAGGCAGATGTTTGAAGCCTGGGAAGGGGGTAATACCCACGGAGCTTCCCATGCTACTAATATCAGTCCCCAGCTGAATACCTAGTCTTTACTAGCTATTAAAATGGGGGACCCCGAAAAAGCTGACGTGGGGTCCCCCCTATTTTAATAGCTAGCAAAGGCTAGGCAGACAGCTGGGGGCTGATATTAATAGCCCAGGAAGGGTGCCATGAATATTGGCCTTTTCCCAGGCTAGAAATACCAGCTGTCAGCCACCCCAGAAATGGCGCATCCATAGGATGCGCCAATTCTGGCACTTAGCCTCACTCTTCCCACTGCCCTGTAGCGGTGGCAGTGGGGTAATAGGGCTGGGGTTGATGTCAGCTTATAATGCCAGCTGACATCAAGCCCAGGTTAGTAATGGAGAGGCGTCTATAAGACCCCCCCATTACTAACCCCATAGTGAAAGTTTAAAAAAACACAAACACCCATAAAGTCCTTTAATTGAAATAAAGACACAATTCTTTAACGTTCTAAATTAAACTCTACTTACCGTCACGCCCATTCCAGCTGAAGCCAATGTCTTCTGCAATAAAAGTAAAATAATAAACCAACCTCATCCTTACCTTTCCATGGTTCCCAGGACAGCTTCAGCTCTGCTACATTGACATGACAGACTGGATCACAGCAGAAAGCTTGACATGCCGCAGACACTGAGAAGCTCCTCAGTGAAGCTCCTCAGTGACTGGCTGTGACGGCATCCAGATGAGCCGAGTTCATGTCCAATGAACTCAGCTCACCTCATGCACGTCACTGACATCAACCACAGCCCTACAACCCCCCCCGTGGGTATTACCCCCTTCCCAGGCTTCAAACATCTGTCCCAGCCATCTGCTTAACCTCCGCTAGAGACTAAAATTACGGGGAACCCCACGCCAATTTTTTTTTTAATAAATCCTTTATTTTAACACTAAATGACAAGTACAGTAACCAACACTGTCACTGTACTTATTATATATGTGACTGACATGTTTCTATCTATCTAATCTATGTGTGATGCTCTATTCTTTCTGTTCTAAATTGTCGGTACCGGTGTATGCCGCTGCTGAATTGCCGGCTTTTCATGTTTCACTGTGATTACTGTTCCCATCGATTTGGGCAACAACTGTAATGCCACAGCCACCATGTCTGTGGCATTACAGTGAGTGGCAGGCAATCCCTCCATGATTGGTGCTCTAAATACTGCCAGATATGCAGGACGGGGACCCGAGCTCCCGCCCAAGCACCTCGAAAGTACTCGGCGAGCTCCGAACATCTCGAGTACTGAGATGCTCGGGCGAGTACCAAGCAGTGGTGAGCATGCTCGCTCATCACTAATTAACAGTATTACTGTGAAAAAATCCAGTTACGCTTTTGGTGCATGAACAGTTATCGAACATAACCTCGAACAGCCGAATTTTTTGCAAATCGTTCGAGTTCGTCGAACGACTAGAACACCGCCCAAAACAGCTCGAATTTGAGATTGGTGAACAGCTCGAGTCGAACACCGCTCATCTCTACTTGCCACCAAAGTGACCCCTTTAAGATTCATTTTAGAATACTCCTAGATATACTATCAGCATATATATATTCACAATAGGTAACTATGGGTTCCTAGATGGTCACTTACAAGAAAACAAACAATGTAACCTCGATCCCAAAGATCAACAAATGGGGCCAAGTTTTGACATGCAGTATATAGTATTACAAGTTTATAGGGCAGTATATACAGTGCTTTACTATTTGAGAAACAACCTCTTTTTTCTAGTAAAATAAGGCAATGATATTTTAGTTTGTATGCATCAATTACTAAAATAAAGGGACTGCTCTAAGGACACCAGTTGTAGGCCTTGTTGATAAATGCAGCAAACCATAATATATGCAGATTTTAGTATATATCTAAACAATGCGTATATATATATAAATATATATATATATATATATATATATATATATACTGCTGAAGAGCACAGTACTGAAAATTCCAAATGAACTAAAGCCTGATTTGGCCATATAATTACAATGACTCTGCAGAGACCAAACAGCTGAAAAACAAGTCCACACAGGCACAAATCACTAGGCCTCACACGAGGGACATTGCTAATCTTTCCTAGAAACTAGCATCACTTCTCTCTAGGCTAGTTTCGCAGGGTCATATATTGGGCACATTTATTTGTCTTTATTATATGGGTAAGCCAGTTTCAGAAGAGTGTAACACAGGCACGTTTCTCTGCCATTATTAGGTCAAGGGTCTGCACGTCTAATGTCTGGAAATGACAGCATCTTAGATCTCTGTAGCACTATTATTCACGGCAAAGCCAGGACTTGTGTGTTTTTCCTCATGAAGGCTGTAGTTTCCTGTTAGTCAGGGGTGATGGGAATAATTGTAGGGCAAGCCCATAGTTGGGGAGGAGTAATGGGCACTAGTGGCTAGTTCTGTTTTTAAATAGTTAGTCTTGGTTGATCTAGAGAGAAGAAAGGACACCCTCAGACAGTACTGATCATCATTGTGTGTGTGTGTGAAGAGCAGACATACAAGGGAGCAAGTGTAAGCCAGCAAGTAACAGTGATGGCAGTTTCTCCTCATAGCAGGCAAGATTGGGACCTACTGGAAGTGGATTTTAAGTCAGTATCAGTGGTAGCCAGACTTGGAGGTCTTTGTGAATAAATACGGAATCAGCCAGGCTGGGACAAGTCTGTAAGGTGGAAGCTAAGAGAGCTACCATACACTGTTCACAGCACAGAGTACAGTTTGAGTGCAGGGGGCACAGCGTAATGCATTGACCCATAGGGCCCTGTACTGGGAAGATGGAGGCCCTACGCCAGAGGCATAGCTAGGGGGTTTGGGTCGGGGGGGCCTTCTTAGTGTGCCCTTAAGCAGGAAACCCTGATTACAACTACGCTGCTGCACCCTAATAGTAGATGTACCTAAGCAGATCACTGTGCTGTTACTGAAAAAAAGGTCAACACTGATATTACTGCCATATGGTGTCCATATAGTGGTAGATACCAGAACATATAGAAGATTGCAGTACAGTTAGAGATGATAACTTACAGCTGAAATTCTTTCTGATGGAGTCGTTCCTGTTTTTCCATCTGGCCCAGGCTGATATGACAACTTCTTCCATCCAAGATTTTTCTGCAGAGAAGTCACATTTGACTTCTCACGTTTCCAGCACTGTCTCCATCTATTCCCCAACCTGCACAAACCTCTCATCCTGCTGTCACCCCAATACTGAGCAGCTGCTGCCGTATGCATCCCTATTATTGCCCCTGCTGTGTGGTACAAAATCAGTGCTCCTCTTTGTGCCCCACATAGTAGTGCCTACCACTGTGCCCCTTATATAGTAATAATGCCTCCTTTGTGCCCTCTAGATGGTAAAACAAACCTATATAATATATTAATGCCCTATGCAAGTTCCCTAAAAAACAGTGCACACATCTTGCACCCTAGAAAGTAATAATGCCCTCTGTGTGCCCCTTTGACAGTCCTAATACCCCAAGTGCCCTGATAACAATAAGTGCCCACTTTACATTTAATAATGTCCTGAGTCTCCCCCCATGTACAGCTCCCTTATAATTTAATCACAGCTCCCCTCTACACAGTATGATGCTCCCCTATACACAGTATAATGGCCCCCACACTGTATAATGGCCTCGTAGTAGCCCCCACACAGTATAACGGCACCTTAGTAGCACCCAAACTGATGGCCCCAACACTGTATGATGGCCCCAACACTGTATGATGGCCCCCACACTGTATGATGGCCCCCACACTGTAGGATGACTCCACTCTGTATCATGGCCCCCTTAGTAGCATCCACATTGTTTTATGGCCTCCTTATTAGCTCCCATACTGGATTATTGTATCCTTAGTAACTCCTACACTCTATAATGGCCCACCATATAGCCCCCACACTCTATGATGGCCATGTTAGTAGCCCCCACTTTGTTTGATGGTCTCCCCTTAGTAGCCCCCACTATTTATGGGGCCTCCTTAGTAGCTCCCACTATTTATGAGGGCCCCTCTTATTAACCCTCACAATTTTTGAGAGCTCCCTTTGTGGCCCCCAATATCTATGGAGGCCCCCCTTAGTAGCCCCCATTATATATGTGGGCCCCCACACATAATGGCCATCACAAAATATTTAAATAAAAAAATAACCATCAATGACTCACCTTACACCGGCGAGTCCAGCAGCAGACAGCAGCAGGTCCTGGACAGAGATGTCATCTCATCACTCTGCTCTAGACCTGCCATTCTGTAGTCCCCTGGCCTAAAGTGACCTGTGGCCTACAGAAGGGAGCGCGGCAGTGCAGAGAGATCATTTCTGCTGAACATGCCGATACAGTTATAGGTAGGGGAAGCTCCGAGTGGGCCCTTCCAAGTCAGGGGTAACTGCACCCACTGTCCCCCCCAGTAGCTACGTTACTGCCCTAAGTACAACCTGTTATTCATATGCAACGTTCTTCACAGGTAATGTACCGCCATCTGCAACCATCAAGTGTGAACCTTTGTCAAACTGTGTAGGTTAAGAAATTAAGCAATGTTCCTGCTACCCATTTTACATATGTTACAGACCTAGAAAACAACACTTTTTTTTCCATAAACCTGTCTGTTTTCTTCATCGTGGAGCTAAAGGGTCCCATCGTCTTACAAATAGTGTCAGAGCATAGTCTGAAGGTGTCAGCATCAGAAACCCTGGGGCCCCTGTATATGATGTATAGGGCTCCCAAAGTACACCTTGGCCAAGGAGTTCCCTTACAACACCACCATTTAGCGGTTGTATTTTTCAGTCCATGTTATGGGCAAAATTTCCAGCCTAATTAGGTGGGAGTTTTAAAAATATGATTGTAAATCCCTTGGAAATCATTTAAGAGGGGTATATGGCTCAATAAATCTGGGACAACTCCCTCTTTTTGTTCAAGACTGAAGTATGCAATGCCAGTCATGATATACTCCATGCTCCGTGTTTATGCCCTGGTAACACTTGTATTTTGAGTTCTGCTTCTCTGACCTGTATTAGAAGCAGGGAAACTGAAGTCATGTGAAAAATGGATGCATTACAAAACAGATGCAAACTGAAGCAGAAGAACCCTCTTTGCTATAACCCACCTTTCCTTTTCCTTAGGGTCTGTAATATGTTCCTTGCGGAATTAATGCTGCGACCCCCTCAAAGCCGAAGTGCAGCAGTGTTTCTTTGCAGTGGCCCTCCGCAAAGAAAAGTGCAGTCTGCTATGCTTTTCTATACAGTTAACAGTCCCATACCAGCCAGATGGATGCCAAAAGAACACATTTTTGGCCTCTGGTGGATGTCAGTCGGTGGCAACATTATAGTATGTCAGGAAAAGCTCTCGGCATACTGTATACTGTAGCCTAGGTGCACAAATGCCAGTCTAAATGAATCGGTGCCAAAGTGTTTTGATTTGGTGAACTATTTGAGTTAGTGGTCTTTTAAATTACAGCATGTCCTATTCATGCCCAAAGTCTGTAGACTTTGTATTTTTACATTTTACATGTATTTTTAGTGCAGATTGATGTAGATGTTGGTGTAGATTCATTCAAATTCATATTTTTTTTCCCTTTGATATTGTGCCCCTTTCTTCTTCACCTGAGGTGGCGCCCTACTGCCTTCCCCTTGTCCTGGCCCTGCTTTGAAATTCTCTGCCCCTACCCTACTACTTTTGCTAGAACTGCTGTGTGAACCAGCGCAGGAAGGGAACAGTGGCTGTTACTACAGACGTGCCTGCGCTATGTCTCACAATCAATTACATTTTATTTTGCTACTAACATTTGCTTGTATCTGATGGCGCCATAGGCAATTACTTGCCTTGCCTACTTACCATGCTTCCCTGCTTTGCAAACATAGACACTACCATCAGACACTTGGGGGAAGAATGCTCTTCTTATTCTTACCTATACAGTAATGTTTGTGATGTCGACCTCTAGTGCAACATTGCACTGAGTGCTCACATTATGTCATCAAATTAGCAAAGTATCTGAAGAAATGTCTCTACTTCTTCTTCTCCTTCTTATTATTAATTCTTATTCTTATTACTATTATTATCAATAATGTTTTCCATTTTTTTTTATTTTTGATGCTGTAATCTTTCTTTCAGTACAGATTAGTTATGCAAAATATGTATTGTGCAGTGCAATTCCCAGGATGGCTTATTATAAACACCTTTCATTCACCACAAAGGAGCAGACAATGGAAATAATTAAAAATAGAATGGATCAGCCCTGTAAGGCTCCAGGGAGATGTTCTAAGACAACAAGCTCGCTGGATTTATAGTGCACTATCCAGGCATTTGCACTGACATTTTTCTTTGGATCACAGCTTCATGAAGATGGCCGCAGCCACCGGAAAGCTGCATTGCAGCACCCACCACCACTCTGCCACACCGCTGCACAGCCGCAGCCACTGGACAGCAGCGCATGCCGCTCACAGGCCCTGGACCCGGCCCCAGCCCCATCCGGTCCACAGGCCCCAGCCAGGTTCCAGCCCCACCACAGGCCCCACCCTAGGACCCACCACAGACCCCACCATAGGCCCAGGCCCGACCACAGGCCCAGGCCCCGGCCCCACAACAGGCCCAGGCCCCACCACAGGCCCAGGCCCCACCACAGGCCCCTGGCCCCACCACAGGCCCAAGCCCCACCACAGACCACAGGCCCCACCACAGGCCCCAGGCCCCACCACAGGCCCAGGCCCCACAACAGGCCCAGGCCCCACCACAGGCCCAGGCCACAGGCCCCACCACAGGCCCCAGGCCACAGGCCGCAGGCTCCACCACAGGCCCAGGCCCCACCACAGGCCCCATCACAGGCCCCAGGCTCCACCACAGGCCCAGGCCCCACCACAGGCCCTAGGCCCCACCACAGGCCCCAGCCCCGCAGTATCTCACCTCTTCTGCTGCAGCTGCCAGGTTCCTGAGGGAGGGAACTGAGGGCCCTGCGATCCTGCTCTACTACCACCACACCTCCCTGCTGCTGAAGCACCAGCTTCTCGCATCCAGCGTCCACAGCATTCATTCACTTCCGCCGGCTTCCTGAAGGACCCTGCCTCCTGTGACCCTCGCTCCAATGTCCCCAAGGTAAGATACCTATTCAGACTATATAAATATAAATTTTTTTTTTCCTATTTTCCACCCCAAAAGTTGGGGTGCGTCTTATGGTCCGGTGCGTCTTATAGTCCGAAAAATACAGTACATACTCAGACAAGCTGACTACACATGTATGGGGCATTGGTAGAGATAACTGTCAGCCATACAAAAGCTCCCCTGGTTTTCGGAGGTCATGTGATTGCTACATCCAACCCATGGCCTCAGTAGTAATGATGATAGCATGTAAAGAAATACTGGTTGGGAGGGACTACCAAAATATCATAACAACAGTGGTGCGGGATTAAACTTGTGAATAACGTATGTTTTTTAATTTACAACATTGTCAATAGTTTTATTTCCTAAACCTATATAAAACTGAACTACAATCAGCACTCAGATGTTGCATCTTTTTTTACAGTGGTGTTTGTTTACCAATACATCATTATCTAAAGCAACAAAAACCTCTAGAAGAACAGTTTTTGAGCATAATACATTTATTCCACAGTTTTTCCCAGAAAAGTTAAAGTGATTGCACTTTTACCCATTTCAGAAGTGAGACAAAGTGCTTGTAAAAAAGCAACTTTGCCGAATACCTCTTCTTAAAAAATTCTCTATTTTACAAACGCTGCTCAGTGTCTCTATGCTCCTCCGATACTTCAGAGGCAAAAGCATTGGAGTGAGCACAGTTCAGATAGTGGCGCAACCCTGTCTGGTCTGAACTGTCATTCTTCAGAAATGCACCTACCTTCCGACTCCCCCGGCAGGCAAGAGCCTGAAAGGCTGAGAAACCGTGCGCTCCTGGTGAGAAAAGAAGAAACTGATCCTTTAAGCTCCAGTTAAATCTCTGTGTATAATAAATTAGTGACAATCCTACTCATATGTTTCAATGGTCATTCTCTTACTTTGGTAACTTTCCTTGAAAGGGAACACCTGCTCTTACACTTTCTTATTTTGATATTTAAAAAAAAAGAAAATAAACTTAAAGAAATATTAAACAAAAATAATTAGCTTTATTATTTTCAAGTTGTGTCATTAACAAAAAAAACATAGTTTTGAAAATACAGTACAGACCAAACGTTTGGACACACCTACTCATTTAAAGATTTTTCTGTATTTTCATGACTATGAAAATTGTACATTCACACTGAAGGCATCAAAACTATGAATTAACACATGTGGAATTATATACTTAACAAAAAAGTGTGAAACAACTGAAAATATGTCGTATATTCTAGGTTCTTCAAAGTAGCCACCTTTTGCTTTGATGACTGCTTTGCATACTCTTGGCATTCTCTTGATGAGCTTCAAGAGGTAGTCACCGGAAATGGTCTTCCAACAATCTTGAAGGAGCTCCCAGAGATGCTTAGCACTTGTTGGCCCTTTTGCCTTCACTCTGCGGTCCAGCTCACCCCAAACCTTCTCGATTGGGTTCAGGTCTGGTGACTGTGGAGGCCAGGTCATCTGGCGCAGCACCCCATCACTCTCCCCCTTGGTCAAATAGCCCTTACAAAGCCTGGAGGTGTGTTTGGGGTCATTGTCCTGTTGAAAAATAAATGATCGTCCAACTAAACGCAAACCGGATGGAATAGCATGCCGCTGCAAGATGCTGTGGTAGCCATGCTGGTTCAGTATGCCTTCAATTTTGAATAAATCCCCAGCAGTGTCAGCAGCAAAGCACCCCCACACCATCACACCTCCTCCTCCATGCTTCACGGTGGGAACCAGGCATGTAGAGTCCATCCGTTCACCTTTTCTGCGTCGCACAAAGACACGGTGGTTGGAACCAAAGATCTAAAATTTGAACTCATCAGACTTCCACTGGTCTAATGTCCATTCCTTGTGTTCTTTAGCCCAAACAAGTCCCTTCTGCTTGTTGCCTGTCCTTAGCAGTGGTTTCCTAGCAGCTATTTTACCATGAAGGCCGGCTACACAAAGTCTCCTCTTAACAGTTGTTGTAGAGATGTATCTGCTGCTAGAACTCTGTGTGGCATTGACCTGGTCTCTAATCTGAGCTGCTGTTAACCTGCGATTTCTGAGGCTGGTGACTCGGATAAACTTATCCTCAGAGCCAGAGGCGACTCTTGGTCTTCCTTTCCTGGGGCGGTCCTCATGTGAGCCAGTTTCTTTGTAGCGCTTGATGGTTTTTGCAACTGCACTTGGGGACACTTTCAAAGTTTTCCCAAGTTTTCGGACTGACTGACCTTCATTTCTTAAAGTAATGATGGCCACTCATTTTTCTTTACTTAGCTGCTTTTTTCTTGCCATAATACAAATTCTAACAGTCTATTCAGTAGGACGATCAGCTGTGTATCCACCTGACTTCTGCACAACACAACTGATGGTCCCAACCCCATTTATAAGGCAAGAAATCCCACTTATTAAACCTGACAGGGCAGGACAGGTTTAAACCATTTCTGGTGACTACCTCTTGAAGCTCATCAAGAGAATGCCAAGAGTGTGCAAAGCAGTCATCAAAGCAAAAGGTGGCTACTTTGAAGAACCTAGAATATAAGACATATTTTCAGTTGTTTCACACTTTTTTGTTAAGTATATAATTCCACATATGTTAATTCATAGTTTTGATGCCTTCAGTGTGAATGTACAATTTTCATAGTCATGAAAATACAGAAAAATCTTTAAATGAGAAGGTGTGTCCAAACTTTTGGTCTGCACTGTATGTCATGTATGGATTCACACTCAGCAGTAGGTAGCATTCATACAGGCAAAACATTTTTGCCCAAATGTGCAGTTTTATTGCTTTCATAAAACTCTAAGGGATTCATACCAAAACAGCCTCTTCAGAGCACAAAAATATAACAGCAAATAAACAGTTCATTCAGCAGGCTCAAATATGTCAGTGCAGGCACACCCGAAAAGATTACAGTTCTTTCTCCCCAAGCAAACTTTACACAGAGAAGAGGAAAGGTCCTTCCTGTCTCAATATAACCATCAGCCTGAGCTCCAGCAGCTTCCAGCGCCAAACAGAAGCGTTCAACTCCATGCACAGTTCACACTGAAGTGACTGCAGCGTCCACATGTTACTTTGCAGCTCCAACATACAGACTGCTCAGCTTTCCTAGCTGACCAGTGCAGTCTCCATTCAGAGAGAATCTCAGGCTTGTCTCTCTACCAGCAACATGTCAGATTTTGGCTGGTCACTCACCAGCTTCCACACAGTCCATTCTGCTCAACATCCCCAGCAGCCTGAAAGCTTCCAAGTGAACACATGCCCTGGTTCTTAGTCAAAGCTAGTCAGGTGTATCTAATCAAGACATGCAGCTCTAGAATTTAACCCAGTCCTACCTGGATTTCCTGCAATCACTAAAGCTAAATATTAATTTACAAAATAACAATGGATCTATGCAATATGCATGGGGATTAACAAGCATTAGCACAAGCAATTGGGCCCCAAACAGTTTGTAAATTTTGGGGTAGCATATCGCCTGTTTATGTGGAGATATGTGTGGCCAACAGCAATGATTTTTTAGGTCCACAAAAGAATGGATCAGTCAACAGTCTGCTGATCACTACCATGTTTAAACGGGCTTCTTATCAAAAGGTACCCCTGTGAAAATTCAACTTTTTAATATTTATAGAAAGTTAAAAATAATCAGCCTCATATTTTAGCAACAAAAGAGAAATCAATGTACGTAAGAGAAGAAAATGTTACAGTAGTTATGACAGATAATAACTAGTGGTGAGCGAGCATGCTCGTTACTCGAGATTTACGAGCATGCTCGGGTGTTTCCCGAGTATCTTCAGCGTGCTCGGGTGTTATGTTTGAGTCACTCTGTGCGCATGATTTGCAACTGTTTGACAGCTTTAATACATGTGAGGAATGCCTTTTTCTAAGGCATTCCTCACATGTATTAAAGCTGTCAAACAGTCGCAAATCATGCACACGGCGTTACTCAAACATAACACCCGAGCACGCTGAAGATACTCGGCGAGCACCCGAGCATGCTCGCCGAAAGGATTAACTGAACATACTCGCTCATCACTAATAATAATAGTAGATATACAGTGATCTTAGATGAATTAGATGATAAAGGCAGAGGCAGTGCAGGTGCAAAATACTGATGAAACAACCACTCATACACCTACCATTTATGTAGAGGTCATCATACTGTGTGTGGGTCATCATACTGTGTGGGAATCATCATGCTGTCTAAAGGATACTCTAGGCCATCATACTGTGTGAGCGATTGTGGGGGCCATCATGGAATGTGCAGGAGCTGTGGGGGTCATCCTGCTGTGTGGAGGGGCTGTGGGGGCCATCATATTGTGTGTGGGGGGCTGTGGGAGAATCATACTGTGCCTAAGGGCTATGGGCAATCATATTGTTTGGAGGTCATCAAACTGTGCGGAAGGGAGCTGTGGTGGCCATCATTCTGTGTGTGGAGGGTTGTGGGGCCAGCATACTATGTGCATGGCATCATACTATATGAGGGAAATAAGGGGGCCAGTATACTGTGTGGGAGATGTGAGGGTCATCATACTGTGTGTGGGTCATCATACTTTTTGGGAGCCATCTTGCTTTGTGAGGGAAGCTCTGGTGCCATCATACTGTGTAGGGGATTGTGAGTGCCATCATGCTGTGTGAGGGAGCTGTGAGAGCATGACACTGGTTTGAGGAGATTGTGTGGTCTGTACTGTGTGGGTGACTGTAGGAACATTATGCGGTGTATGGGTGATTGTGGGAACATTATACTGTGTGGGGGTTTGCTGGGAAAAAGGGGACATTATTAGCTTTTAGGGACACTCAAGAGACCATATTAAATTTTAAGTGGAAACTTAAAGAGAATCTTCATCTTTCTTTGAAAGCTAAATCAATTGACACCTTTATATGTGCATTCAGAGAGTGTTTCAACACCCTTCAATATCCTCTATGGCTTGATCACAGATGTCAAACTCTGTCCCATGGGACAAATATAGCCCGCAGAGTGATTAAATTTGGCCCACAATGTTGGCACCACACCCCATTCCCCGCCTGACGTCGCACTTGCAACCATAGCGGCATCCTGGATGCCGCTACAGTTGAAAACAATGAAAGAAGAGGGAAGCCGTCTTTACCCTCCCCCATCATTCTCCATCTGTGTCTGACGTCTCAGCACAGTGGGCGTGATGGTGTTACTATTTCGCCTCTCCTGTGCCAAACAGTGAAGAGCTTCAGAGCCCTTGCTGCCAAGACCGGGGCGAGGTATTTATTTAACGTGGGGCTCATTATTCTGTATGGAGGACTATATGGGGCCGTTATTCTGTATGGAGGACCATGTGGGACCCATTGTACTGTATGGAGTACTATGTGGTGCCCATTATACTGTATGGAGGACTATATTGGGCCATTATTCTGTATGCAGGGTTATGTGAGGCCATTATTCTGTATGCAGGGCTTTGTGACGCCATTATTCTATATGGAGGAATATGTGGGGCCATTATACTGTATGGTGGACTATGTGGGGCCATTATTTTGTATGGATGACCATGTGGGGCCCATTATTCTGTATGAAGAACTATGTGTGGCCCATTATACTGTATGGAGGACTATGTGGGACCCATTATTGTGTATTGGGGACAATGTGGAGTCCATTATTCTGTATGGAAGACTGTGGGGCCATTATACTGTGTGGTGGACTTTATCGGGCCATTATTCTGTATGGAAGACCATGTGGGGCACATTATTCTGACTGGAGGGCTATGAGGGACCATTTTTCTATATGTAGGTCTGTGTGGGGCCCATTATACTGTATGGTGGACCATGTGGGGCCCATTATACTGTATGGTGGACTATGTGAGGTCAATTTTTCTGTATGGAGGATAATGTGGGGCCCATTACTCTGTATGGAGGATAATGTGGGGCCCTTTACTCTGTATGGAGGACTATGAGGGACCATTATTCTATATGTAGGTTATGTGGGGCCCATTAAACTGTATGGTGGACTATGTGGGGCCATTATTCTGTATGGAAGAGTATGTGGGGCCCATTATATTGTAAGGAAGGCTATCTGGGGCCCATCTTTGTGTATGGAGGATTATGTGGGGCCATTATTCTGTATGTAGGACTATATGGGGCCCATTATACTGTCTGGAGGGCTGTGTGGGAATCATATTTGAGGAATCATACTGTGTTGGGGTTATCATACCTTGCCAGGGGAATTGAGGGGGTATAGTAGGGTCATCATACCGTGCGTGTGGAGGGTACTGTGGAGGAATTCAATATTAGGGTATGATACTTTATATGGGGGCACTCTTGTTGGCATCATACTTTATGGGGCAATGAAAGGGCAATCAAGGGGCTTCATTAGGAGGAAGATTACTTTGTTATGGCTGAATAGTTGTGCAATATGCTCTTCTGTGACCCCACTGAATATTAAGGTTTTTTACGGGGTGGGGGAGGGACGACAAATTAGAACTTCTGCTATGGGGCTTCATGATTTATATGTCCGCTCCTACCCTCGAGATAATATCCAATGCTGTGGTCATATGATTTTACTTTTAATATCTATCAATTAAAATGTACTTTGCGCGTGAGACAAACCCTTTAAGTTTGTTTCCATATGAAAACATTCATTGTTATTTTTGATGATTAATTTTGGCCCTCTGTGTACTTGAATTTGACATCCCTGGTCTTGATTGAAAGCTCAGTGTCTTTGAGATCGGGTGAAAGGCAAGGAAAACACACAGGGAGCTATCAATCAAGCTGAAAAGACTGGTATAAGGTAAGGAAACAACTCGTGAGGCAGAGATCTTTAAGTACTTTGTCTCAAGCAGAGCACTTAAAGTCTAATTTGCATATTGATTAAAACATTGATTTTTCGTCAACATAGTAGCAGATAGAAAATATAATGGAGCTTATATTTTTGACTTTCATACATCTGCATGGGATATATGTGGTCTGTGAGGTTGATCTTACAGACAGATTCTGTTTAAGAGGCATTATTAAATTATAGACGCACTAAAGGTATTAAAACTGTCAAAGGGGCACATAGGAGACATTATTGCTTGCTAGGGGGGAAAAATCTGAGCACCATTACTATTTAGGGCACTCGCCGAGGTCATTAACCCCTTCACGCCACGGCCCTTCTCAGTTTTTGCGCTTCCGTTTTTTGCTTCCCTTCTTTCCAGAGCCATAACTTTTTTATTATTCCAGCAAAATAGCCATGTGAGGGCTTGTTTTTTGCAGGATGAGTTGTACTTTTGAACGACACAATTGGTTTTACCATATCATGTACTGGAAAACGGGAAAAAAATTCAAAGTGCGGTGAAATTTCATAAGTGCAATCCCACAATTGTTTTTAGTTGTTTTTTTTACCATGTTCAGTAAATGCTTAAACTGACCTGCCATTATGATTCTCTAGGTCATTATGAGTTTGCAGATATCAAACATGTATAGATTCTTTTTATTTAAGTGGCAAAAAAAAATCCAAAGTTTGTTAAAATAAAAAAAAATGGCGCCATTTTCCAAGACCCGTAGTGTCTCCATTTTTTGCGAACTGGAGCTTAGCAAGAGCTTATTTTTTGCGTGCCGAGCTGACATTTTTATTGATACCATTCTGGGGTACATACAATGCATTGATCGCCTGTTATTGCATTTTATTGCAATGTTGCAGCGACCAAAAAAACGTAATTCTGGTGTTTTGATTTTTTTTCTTGTTACGCCGTTTACTGATCGGATTAATTATTTTTTTATATTGATAGAACTGAACACGGCGATACCAAATATGTGTATTTTTTATTTTTTTTCATTGTTTTATTTTGAATGGGGTGAAAGGAGGGTGATTTGAACTTTTATATATTTTTTTATTTTTATATTTTTAAAACCTTTTTTTTCTACTTTTTGCTTGCTTCAATAGCCTCCATAGGAGACTTGAAGCTATGATCATCCGATCACCTGTGCTACACACAGCAGGGCTTCATCTGTTATGAACACCGGCCACTGGACTTATAAAAGATCGGCTACGACAACCACAGGAATCTCCTACTGACCTGCGGTAATATGACACTGGCACCAATGGGTGGGGCTAGTGACGCGCTTCCGGCACGCCAATTTTAAATGCCACTGTTAGAGATTGACAGCAGCATTTAACATGTTAACATCCGCGGGTGGATCGCGATTCTACCCGCAGCTGTTAGGGGCACATGTCAGCTGTACAGATCAGCTGTTATGGGCACAGAAAGGTATGACCTCAGTGCCAGAGACCACATCAAAGGGGGAGACACGAAGACACGACATGCGCCGTACATATACGGTGCATGTCGTGAAGGGGTTAATATTTTCTAGGGAGCAATGTTAGCATTTAGAGGGCGCAAAGGTGGCATTTTACTTTATAAGAAGCACAGTGGTAAGCATTATTATGTGGGGCACTTAAAGGAGCACTGTTTCCAAGGCACACAGCAGATGCAGTAATAGGAATAAATATGGCAATAGTAGGCTCAAAATTGGGAGGGTGAGTTTGCGTTGGTTGGGAATCGATGAGGACCGTGCTGGAAATCTGAGAAGTCAAATGTGCCTCTGTTGAAAAGTCTAAAGACGAGTTGTGGTTGGAGAAGTTGTCATGGCAGTCTGGGCCAGATGGAAAAGACAAGAAAAGTGAATAAAATAATAAGCATCCAGCGCCTTTTTGTACGAATGATCCCATGAAATCAAAGGTTTCTTAAAACAGGCAGTTTGGATACACTCATGATTGCAAAAAAGGCATAGAACCCAACATGTTTCGACCCAACCAGGTCTTAATCATGGAACTGCTTAGGTAAATACATAATTCTCCATACAGCCATTTTTATAAAATAATTTGCACTTGTAAAGTTAACAAATTTTCCCATATCATTACTTATCTCACAGCCAACAGGAAATTGTAAAAACAGCTGTATGACGTTACAAGGAAGAAATGCTGCAAATGTAGTGTGCAATAGTTTTTGCTTCTCAATGTTCCCTTTGTCACTTGTAGGGTCACACACGGAAATAATGCTTGTTATACAATATACCTTGTGTCCTGTTGGATACTATAAAATGTGATACTTGGCAAGAACTTGCCAACAGGGCTCTCTATAATAATGAAAGGTATTGTGCTAAAGACTATGCTTTATTTGTTGGGGATTTGGCTTCAATTGACTATTTAGGACTCAATTATCTCAGAAGCTCTGGGTATTTGGATACAACAAATGACTACAAAATTGGCCAAACTAAACAGAAGGTGTCCAAAAATATTAGCTATTAAATAAATACTGTATTGAAGAAGTATTTTTTGCATAAAATACATTCATATTAGAAATGGAACTTCTTGTGGAGACAAAAAGTAATAAAAAACTGATACTCAACTAATGAAAAAGATGCAAAAGAAAGCAGTATCCAGTGTACCGTATTTTAGAAAAAAATATTGAATGATTCAGAGAATGTTGTAATTGTGGTTTGTATATTTATTTCCCTTATTATATCATATTGTCACATGTCTCAGATGGAGTATTCTCAAGTTATAGTTCAATTTGTATCAAATAACAAAATTTTACACCTAGAGGAAATCTTTCTAAATATATACAAAAAAAAGAGGATGAAAAAGTATACAGTTATATGAAAAAGTTTGGGCACCCCTATTAATCTTAAGCTTAATGTTTTCTTAAAATTGGTGTTTTTGCAATAGCTCTTTCAGTTTGATATATGTAATAACTGTTGGACACAGTAATGTTTCTGCCTTTAAATGAGGTTTATTGTACTAACAGAAAATGTGCAATCTGCATTCAAACAAAATTTGACAGGTGCATAAGTATGGGCACCCTTATCATTTTCTTGTTTTAAATACTCCTACCTACTTTTTACTGACTTACTAAAGCACTTTTTTTGGTTTTGTAACCTCATTGAGCTTTGAACTTCATAGCCAAGTGTATGCAATCATGAGAAAAGCTACTTAAAGTGGCCACTTGCAAGTTGTTCTCCTGTTTGAATCTCCTCTGAAGAGTGGCATCATGGGCTCCTCAAAACAACTGTCAAATGATCTGAAAACAAAGATTATTCAACATAGTTGTTCAGGGGAAGGATACAAAAAGCTGTCTCAGAGATTTAACCTGTCAGTTTCCACTGTGAGGAACATAGTAAGGAAATGGAAGAACACAGGGACAGTTCTTGTTAAGGCCAGAAGTGTCAGGCCAAGAAAAACATCAGAAAGGCAGAGAAGAAGAATGGTGAGCTCAGTCAAGGACAATCCTCAGACCATCTCCAGAGAGCTGCAGCATCAACTTGCTGCAGATGGTGTCACTGTGCATCGGTCAACTATACAACGCACTTTGCACAAGGAGAAGCTGTATGGGAGAGTGATGCGAAAGAAGCCGCTTCTGCAAGCACGCCACAAACAGAGTCAGCTGAGGTATGCAAAAGCACATTTGGAGAAGCCAATTTCTTTTTGGAAGAAGGTCCTGTGGACTGATGAAACCAAGATTGAGTTGTTTGGTCATACAAAAAGGCGTTATGCATGGCGGCAAAAAAACACAGCATTCCAAGAAAAACACTTGCTACCCACAGTAAAATTTGGTGGAGGTTCCATCATGCTTTGGGGCTGTGTGGCCAATGCCGGCACCGGGAATCTTGTTAAAGTTGAGGGACGCATGGATTCCACTCAGTATCAGCAGATTCTTGTCAATAATGTTCAAGAATCAGTGATAAAGTTGAAGTTACGCAGGGGATGGATCTTTCAGCAAGACAATGATCCAAAACACCGCTCCAAATCTACTCAGGTATTCATGCAGAGGAACAATTACAATGTTCTGGAATGGCCATCCCAGTCCCCAGACCTGAATATCATTGAACATCTGTGGGATCATTTGAAGAGGGCTGTCCATGCTCGGAGAACATCAAACTTATCTGAACTGGAATTGTTTTGTAAAGAGGAATGGTCAAAAATACCTTCATCCAGGATCCAGGAACTCATTAAAAGCTACAGGATGCGACTAGAGGCTGTTATTTTTGCAAAAGGAGGATCTACTAAATATTAATGTCACTTTTCTGGTGAGGTGCCCATACTTATGCACCTGTCAAATTTTGTTTGAATGCAGATTGCACATTTTCTGTTAGTACAATAAACCTCATTTCAAGGCAGAAACATTACTGTGTCCAACAGTTATTACATATATTAAACTGAAATAGCTGTTGCAAAAACACCAATTTTTATAAAACATTAAGCTTAAGATTAATAGGGGTGCCCAAACTTTTTCATATTACTGTATATTCCTGAGATATCCCCTAAATTCCTTATTTGTCATTCTGAACAGTTTCTGGTCTCTAAAGAGGATTTCCACCCCAATCATCTAAAGTTTTCATCTGAAAATCAAAGTTAGAGCTATAACCAAACTTTCTCACAAATTTACATTTTCCTCTCAGTTATCATTTACTAACATATGGACATTTTTAATTTTTAAGTGGAAATATTATTTAAACAAAATGTAATACGATATTGTCTGTGAAGCGCTGTGGAATTAATGGCGCTATATAAGTGAGAAAAATAAATGAATAATATTAAATAAATAAAACCTGAACTTCCGCATTAATGGGGCAAGGGCATCTCATAAAAAGGTAGCACTGGAATATGGAATCACTATGTTTGGCAGGGTCCAATTTCTGGGTCACCCATTGATCCTAAGAATGAAACAGTGTCAGGGCCAAATCAGCAATGCCTCTACCGTCATTCTGTGCACACTGTCACCGCAGTCACCTACTCTGCAGATGGACTGCAGCACAGCCTGATTTAAGTGAATTAGACCAGTGACTGCTCGCTGATGAGTGGTATGAAGCCAGTGTACTGGGTAAAAGAAAAATGGATGCAAAGTTGAATCAGTGCTTTACTCTCATCATTAATCGGGTTTTTAGAGGTTGGAGCGCCGCAAATAATAAAGCAGTTGCAAGTTCTAGCTATACAGTGGGTACGGAAAGTATTCAAACCCCTTTAAATTTTTAAAAGGGGTAATAGGAGAAAGCGAACAGTACAATTTATTCTGAGTACATCAATACCCCATAAGTGGACAAAAACTACTTGTGAGGCACAGTGCAAAGTTCAGAAGTGAAGGAGCACCATATTAGAGTTCAGATTTTGCTGGAATGATTTGAGGGTGCTATGTCACATTGGCAGAGTCCCTGAGGTCCCAGAATAGCAGAAATCTCCAATAAGTGACAACATTTTACAAATTACACCTCTCAATGACTTCATCTAGGGGTGCAGTGATCATATTGACACAACATGTGACTCACAGAAATTTATACCATTAGGCGGTGAAGAAAAAATATTTTTACCACAAAAAATTGTTTTAGCCCCAGATATTACATTTCCCATAAGGCAATGGGTAAAAATGAGGCCAAAATGTGTCACACAATTTCTGCTGAACGTGGCAATACCCCATATGTGGATGTACAGTACTGCTTAGCCACAAGATGAGGCTCGGGAGGGAAGGAGCGCTATTTCACTCTCGGAGCACAAATTATTGTAGAATACTTTACGGACTCCTTATACAGAGCCCCTAAGTGCTAGAAGAGCAGAATCCCCCCACAAGTGACCCCATTTTGGAAATTACACCTCTCTGAGAAATTACCTACAGATGTAGTAATGATTTTGACTCCATGGGTGTTTTCCAGAAACAAGCAGCAGTGGATGTTGCTGAGTGAAAATTGAAAATTGCCATTGTAGTGATCAATACATTGTAGTGACCAGTATGTTGTAGTGACCAGTACATTATGCCCAGCTTGTGCTTCTGGAGACATGCACCTGTAAATTATGCGGGCTCTCATCGCTACAGAAATGCCAAACATGTGGACACTAACTGCAGTTTAGGCACACTAGGGCTTAGAAGAGAGGGGGGCATTTGGATTTGGGAGCGCAGAATTTGTTGGATTTCTTTTTCTTTTTGGTCGCTTTTTATTCAGATTTTTGGGAGATACAATGAGCAAAAAACAGAAATTCAGGATTTTTTTTATGTCGTTCCACGTGTGTTAAAATTGCTGACAGGTTTATTCTTTGGGTCAGTGTGATTACAGCAATAACCAAATTAATATGTTTTTTATGTTTTTCCGCTTTTACACAATAAAAACTATTTTATAGTTAGAATAATTGTTTTTGCATTGCTTTGTTCTGAGAGCTATAACATTTTTATTTTTCTACTGATGGAGCTGTTTGACAGCATTTTTGCGGGACAAGATGATGGTTTCAGCTATACCATCTTTATTTCCATTTGACTTTTTGATTGCGTTTTATTCCACTTTTTGTTCAGCAGTATGATGAAAAGCATTGTTTTTTGCTAGGGGTAGCTAGTGTGACAGTTTTATAGATCGGGTTTTTGCATACGCGGCGATACCAAATATGTATAATTTTTTGGTTTTTACATAAATATACGTATTTATTGGTTTAATATTTTTTCTTTTCTTTTTTATTTATTTTGTGATTTTGTTTTTTGTTTTAAAACATTTTTTTACTTTTTTTTTACTTTTTTATTTAGTCCCTGTATTGGACTTCAATTTTTATTTTTATGATCACTGGTCTCATGCATTTCAATACACATGTATTGTATTGCATGAGTCCTGTCAGTTTTACACTGTCAGATCTCCTTTTAGACTCAGCTTCTTGCTGAATGACACCTCTCTCTCACTGTCTTCTAAATGCTGCGAAGATAGGAACGGGTTAACATCATTGGGACCTGATCCAATCAGGTCCTGATGATGTCGCCTGTCAGAGTTATCGCTCTCCATCAGAATGACAGCGTTTGCAGGACCCTGGGGGTCCTGAGCTCGGCAAGACCACAGACAAATGTCGACGCTGCACAGTGCCCAGCAAGCGGCAACATTTATCTATAGTGGGCGGTCGGGAAGTAGTTAATCATGAAACTAGTGTGAACAGAGCTTTAGCCACCAGAAAATACCCTAATTCAAATCTGATTTTCTAGAGATAAGATTGATGACACATCTTCCAAATAGACCATTAATTTGTGGTCGATAAGGGTCAGAACCCTGGCACTCTCACAATTAGCAGAAGGGTCTAGCTGACAGATCAGCTTAATTTTTCTTGGGTTGTGCAGCACTGCCAGTTTTTTTCTTTGAAAAAATCCTTTTAGTATCTCTGACAATAAATATTATTTATAGAAGGCTTCAGAATTAAAATATGAACACACCATGATATATCCTTAACAACTACAGTGCCTACAAGTAGTATTCAACCCCCTGCAGATTTAGCTGGTTGACACATGCGGAATTAACTTGGCATTGTGACATTTGTACTGTAGATCAGCCTGGAAGTGGGAAATGCACTGCAGCAAATTTTGTTTTTGTTTTTTTTTTTTAAAAACGTTAAAAGTTAATTCAGAATGTCATTTATTATTCAACCCCTCAAACCACAAGAATTCTGTTTGGTCCCCCAAAAGTATTAAGAAGTAGTTCAGGCACCAAGAATAATGAGCTTCACATGTGTGGATTAAAGATCTCTTTTGCCAGCCTTTTCTGACTATTTAAGACCCTCCCCAAACTTGTGAACAGCACTCAGACATGGTCAACATGGGAAAGACAAAGGAGCATTCCAAAGCCATCAGAGACAAGATCGTGGAGGGTCACAAGGCTGGCAAGGGGTACAAAACCCTTTCCAAGGAGTTGGGCCTACCTGTCTCCACTGTTGGGAGCATCATCCGTAAGTGGAAGGCTTATGGAACTACTGTTAGCCTTCCACGGCCAGGACAGCCTTTGAAAGTGTCCTCCCGTGCCGAGGCCAGGCTTGTCCGAAGAGTCAAGGCTAACCCAAGGACAACAATTAAGGAGCTCCGGGAAGATCTCATGGCAGTGGGGACATTGGTTTCAGTCAATACCATAAGTAACGTACTCCACCGCAATGGTATCCGTTCCAGACGAGCCCGTAAGGTACCTTTACTTTCAAAGCGTCATGTCAAGGCTCGTCTACAGTTTGCTCATGATCACTTGGAGGACTCTGAGACAGACTGGTTCAAGGTTCTATGGTCTGATGAGACCAAGATCGAGATCTTTGGTGCCAACCACACACGTGACGTTTGGAGACTGGATGGCACTGCATACGACCCCAAGAATACCATCCCTACAGTCAAGCATGGTGGTGGCAGCATCATGCTGTGGGGCTGTTTCTCTGCCAAGGGGCCTGGCCATCTGGTCCGCATCCATGGGAAGATGGATAGCACGGCCAACCTGGAGATTTTGGCCAAGAACCTCCGCTCTTCCATCAAGGATCTTAAGATGGGTCGTAATTTCATCTTCCAACAAGACAACGACCCAAAGCACACAGCCAAAAAAAACAAGGCCTGGTTCAAGAGGGAAAAAGTCAAGGTGTTGGAGTGGCCTAGTCAGTCTCCTGACCTTAACCCAATTGAAACTTGTGGAAGGAGCTCAAGAATAAAGTCCACATGAGACACCCAAAGAACCTAGATAACTTGGAGAAGATCTGCATGGAGGAGTGGGCCAAGATAACTCCACAGACCTGTGCCAGCCTGATCAGGTCTTATAAAAGACGATTATTAGCTGTAATTGCAAACAAGGGTTATTCCACAAAATATTAAACATAGGGGTTGTATAATAATTGACCCACACTTTTATGTTTAATATTTAATAAAATTCAACTGAGCAACATAACTTTTTGGTTTGTAAGATTTATGCTTCTGTTCATAAAACCTACTCTCGTTTGCAGTTTGAAGGCTCTAACTTATTTGCATCTTATCAAACCAGCTAAATCTGCAGGGGGTTGAATACTACTTGTAGGCACTGTATATTTATTTGCCTAGTATATTGCGTATTATACAATTTATATCAATGCAGCAGCTGCCTGCACTAAATTCTGAACACACATTACTGACAGTACAACAGAGCAATATTTAATGACTTTATGCTTTGCATGCTAAGCAGATATTTTGGAGCAAGGTGACATGTAATACACATACACTCACGTGTGTGTACATATACAGTTTATACAAAAGGTGAGTTAAGAATTTTATTTACTCCAATTATGTTAACTTAAAACGTCTGTTAGCTGCACTGGGTTATAATTATACTAGATGGTGGCCCGATTCTAACGCATCAGGTTTTCTAAAATATGAATGCGGCCGAGCGGGCGCAATCAGCAGAACGTTGTTTAAATTTGCCGCCAAAATCGCTGATTGGTCGCGGCCGGCAACCGCGACCAATCAGCAAAACGGTGTTTAAATTTGGCGGCAATATCGGTGATTGGTCGCGGGTGGCTGCCGCGACCAATCAGCGAACTGTGATAGTAAGGACCGGAGAGCTTGTTTAAATTTGGCGATAAAATCGCTGATTAGTCGCGACCGTGACCAATCAGCAAAACGGTGTTTAAATTTGGCGCCAATATCGCTGATTGGTCGCGGCCGGCGGTCGCGACCAATCAGCTGAGCAGGGTTTAAATTTGGCGCCAATAATGCTGATTGGTTGCGGCCGGCGACCGCGACCAATCAGCAGAGCGGTGTTTAAATTTGGCGCCAATAATGCAGATTGGTCACGGCCGGCGGTTGCGACCAATCAGCAGAGGGGTGTTTAAATTTGGCGCCAATATCACTGATTGGTCGCGGCCGGCAACCGCGACCAATCAGCAGAGGGGTGTTTAAATTGGGCGCCAATATCGCTGATTGGTCGCGACCGGCGGTCGCGACCAATCAGCAGAGCGGGGTTTAAATTTGGCGCCAATAATGCTGATTGGTTGCGGCCGGCGACCGCGACCAATCAGCATAGCAGTGTTTAAATTTGGCGCCAATGTCGCTGATTGGTCGCAGCTGGCTGCACTAAATTCTGAACACAAATTACTGACAGCACAACAGAGCAATATTTAATGACTTTATGCTTTGCATGCTAAGCAGATATTTTGGAGCAAAGTGACATGTAATACACATACACTCACGTGTGTGTACATATACAGTATATACAAAAGGTGAGTTAAGAATTTTATTTACTCCAATTATGTTAACTTAAAACGTCTGTTAGCTGCACTGGGTTATAATTATAGTAGATGGTGGCCCGATTCTAACGCATCGGGTATTCTAAAATACGTATGCGGCCGATCGGGCGCAATCAGCAGAACGTTGCTTAAATTTGCCGCCAAAATCGCTGATTGGTCGCGGTCGGCAACCGCGACCAATCAGCAAAACGGTGTTTAAATTTGGCGGCAATATCTGTGATTGGTCGCGGGTGGCGGCCGCGACCAATCAGTGAACTGTATTAGTGAGGACCGGAGAGCTTGTTTAAATTTGACGATAAAATCGCTGATTAGTCGCGACCGTGACCAATCAGCAAAACGGTGTTTACATTTGGCGCCAATATCGCTGATTGGTCGCGGCCGGCGGTCGCGACCAATCAGCTGAGCAGGGTTTAAATTTGGTGCCAATAATGCTGATTGGTTGCGGCCGGCGACCAATCAGCTGAGCAGGGTTTAAATTTGGCGCCAATAATGCTGATTGGTTGCGGCCGGCGACCGCGACCAATCAGCAGAGCGGTGTTTAAATTTGGCGCCAATAATGCAGATTGGTCGCAGCCGGCGGTCGCGACCAATCAGCAGAGGGGTGTTTAAATTTGGCGCCAATATCGCTGATTGGTCGCGGCCGGCAACCGCGACCAATCAGCAGAGGGGTGTTTAAATTTGGCACCAATAATGCTGATTGGTTGCGGCCGGCGACCGCGACCAATCAACAGAGCGGTGTTTAAATTTGGCGCCAATAATGCAGATTGGTCGCGGCCGGCGGTCGCGACCAATCAGCAGAGGGGTGTTTAAATTTGGCGCCAATATCGCTGATTGGTCGCGGCCGGCAACCGCGACCAATCAGCAGAGGGGTGCTTAAATTTGGAGCCAATAATGCTGATTGTCAGTGAATATGAATAGCGGTACCAGAGCGCCAATAACAGGGCAAAAATATTAAAAGGACTGATTTATTAATACACACAACGCGTTTCGGTGGACACAGCCACCTTCATCAGGTGTGACAAGCAGCAAACAATTGATCCTTATATACATTTGACTAGGTATACAATTACTTAAAAGGGGCGGGGCCAGATACAGAGTAATACCTCTATATTAACCCCTTGAGTTCATATATGCTCAATAGAGTAAAAAGGATTGTTATAAAATAATGCCTAATGAAGCATATAGGGTTCTTATAAAAAGGATTCGCTGTAAAAAAACAAACTTGTGAATCCTATAATCTTAATACTTCATAGGATATATTGTCATCTACCACCCTATATTTTAGATTATATAATTTTTAGGCTGGGGGCTTAGCCTCAAGACCAGGAGCTGCAAATTGGGCGACCCAGATTGTTCTACACATCGAGAGACGGAAAAACCTTGCAGAATCATCAACAGATAAGAACTGTGTTTAAGATTTTAAAATCTAAATTGCTGGATCATTATGGACTTTTATGTGACCAATAGAGAGAAATTTAGATTATCTCTGATCAATACAGCCCTTAGTAAAGACTTTAAAGATGGCGACAGATGCATATATAATAATCCAACTATGCTGAATGATATAGATCAAAAAAGGTTACGTGGACTGTTTTTGAACTTAGAAAATAATAGCAAAATAGAAATAACTAATCACATAGACACGATGTTTTTAGAACATTACATTAAGGATAACATAATACCCAAGGGATTGAGAATGAATCTCAATTCATCCTTTCCTCAGGATATTGTTTTTACTGAAAGATGGGACAGGTGTATTTCTGATTGCTCAACAACACTGATCAGATTGTTGATTGATAAAAGGAATACTCTGGCTATGCCTGCTTTAGAAACAATAGCTAAAATTAAAGGGGATTTGGAGTTCTTTTCTTCATCTACGGAATATTTTGCCACAGATAATGAGGTAAAACTAAGACTGGCTAAGTTTGAAAATGATTTAATAAATAAAAAAGCAAAAAAATATGAAAGAGATATAAAAGACTCTAAAAAAGAAAAAATCCAATCACCACTTCAAATTTCACCTGTTCCCATCATCTCTATGCAGAGAACAACTAGGGATAATCCATCATCCCCTATTCTAAGCAATGATACTGATAACCATACAAAACAAGTGAATAGTTTTCAAAAACAGTTTTTTATGAATAAAAAACAACAAGCAATATATGAGACTCATAAAAAGAAGTTATCCATTAACAATAATTACAAGAAAAATACTGCATTTAATTCTAATTTGGAAAAAAATAATGACCTTATAATAGAGGGAATGTGTATGGAAATTACTCCTCCCTCCATACTGATTACTGATCCACCTATTTTATCCACACAAGCAGCAGATGTAGAATTTATTGCTAATCCGCCTACTATTTCCACACAAGTAGCAGATATTGATGAACTGAACTTCACATTACATATTAATACACAGGAGATATCCCATAGTGGATCTAATATCTCAGAGCTTTCTAGTGCAATACAGATTCCTATTGCTGGGGAGTTATCTGGACAGATCCCGTTAGCGGATACACTGAATATTTTTAATCAAGGGAGACCCTCTGATAAAACAAGTGGTATAAACCACATAAAACCCCCTATAAACAGAATGACATCCTTGGAATTATCTCCGATTTTGAATGAGAATAGTATCTTGATAAATCCTCAAACACAGAATGCAGTTGCATCTCAAACTAATAAAACGAAAATTACACATTTTTTTCACGTGGTCCCCGGACGTTGTCCAAAACGAAAAAGAAATTTAGGGGATGTAGAGGGAGTGGAAAAACCGGAGGCCTCAATAACAAAAATAGTCCAAATGCCGAAATTGAGACACAATCCAAATATAAAGAAAATGAAATCTTGCCAATGAAGCAGAATACAAATTCCCTGCAGATAGAAACCCCTATCGGTTGTGGGGGTATTTTTAATATTTCTAGCTATGTGCTATCTGAAGCTGAACAATCCTTGTTAGGTCGAAGATTATCTTTCTGTCCAGCTGTCCCATTTAATAATTTCACTTTGTTCTGTGATTTAAATGAATTTATAAGGAAATTGACACTAAAAAGGCATTTTCTATTGGAAGATAAGAGAAAATCATATCCTATTAGTTCATGCTCAACAGTATCCCCCTCCATTCAAGAATCTAATATACCAGGCCCCCCATTACTGGACCCTTTCACTCATGTAAATGTGAAGGGGAAAAATAATTTCTATCCATTACATCACAAAGGTTCACACCTTGAAACTTTCCAACAATTAATTTTGAGGGACCTTAGGACATTCCCCCCAATTTCAAAAAAAGTGAACAACTTGAGCTACCAGGAGAAATGTGCATTAAAAACCCTTCAGGATAATAAAGAAATAATTATAAAGAGAGCAGATAAGGGAGGGGGGACTGTGATAATGAACAGGGGCTGGTACATCAAGGAGGGCCTCAGAATCTTAGACGACTCAAACTACTACATGAAATTAGAAGCAGACCCATCTGTAACCATTTTTTTGGAGTACAAAGGACTTGTAGCAGGGGCCTCTACAGCTGGCTTCCTCAATAAAAAAGAAAAATCCTTTTTAGACATTAAAAAATTCAAAGTCCCTTATTTTTATTTTTTACCCAAAATTCATAAAGATAAATTTAATCCCCCTGGACGTCCTATTATTTCTGGTATTAATTCTATCACATCC
The DNA here is from genome assembly GCF_046119375.1 of Phyllobates terribilis. NCBI lineage: Eukaryota > Metazoa > Chordata > Amphibia > Anura > Dendrobatidae > Phyllobates > Phyllobates terribilis. The sequence continues at coordinate 390,676,614 of NW_027362761.1, forward strand.
AACTTATCCCACTATATTGATCTTTTTTTTACAGAAGTACGTTTTATCCCTAGATTCTCATTTAAAGGATTCTACACATTTAATTACAATATTGAGAGAATTACCCCCTCTTCCAGGCTGTCTTCTTATTACACTCGATATAAGCTCTCTTTATTCCAATATCACACATGTATTGGGTTTACAGGCAATTAAAATATTCCTAGATGAGGACCCTAACTTACAAGATCCTCAAAAAAACTTTTTATTGAGGGGTATAACTTTCATTCTTGAGAACAATGTATTTTCTTTTGAGGGGGTGATGTATCGGCAGCTGAGGGGCTGCGCAATGGGGACGAGGTTTGCCCCCAGTTATGCAAATCTATATATGGGGGCATTCGAGTCTATCCACATCGCGCAATCCCTCGGCGCCGATAAACCCATCGTTATGTACCGCCGCTTTATAGATGATCTGTTTATCATATGGAGGGGAAATACTGTGGAGGCTGCCAAATTTATTGATGAATTAAACTCTAACGACTGGGGTCTTTCCTTTACCTCTACCATATCTGAGAGTAATATTCAATATCTTGACCTTCAGATAAATATAGACAATTCGGGTAAAATATCCACATCTACCCACTTTAAGGAAGTGGATGTAAATAGCTATCTTGAATTTGACAGTGGCCATCTACCCAGCTGGATTAGAAATATTCCATATGGTCAATATTGGCGTGTCAGAAAAAATTGTACACATGATTCGGATTTTTTTCTGGAATCTAAGGTTTTACAAAAACGTTTTAGAGCTAAGGGATACCCCTGGAAATTATTAGAGGATGCTTTCTCCAAAACTAGATCCCTATCACAGAACCTGTGTATCAACAAATCCAAGAATACCAGCCAAGAGCCAAACAACGATTTCAGTTTAAATCTGATTACTACTTATGGTAAACCTACGCAAGTGTTATCCAGTTTATTAAAAAAATACTGGTTCATTTTAAGTAATGATCCAATATTAACTGGTCATTTACCGGAATTTCCTCATGTCATATATCGGAGGAGTAAAAATCTAGGAAACTATATAGCCCCTAGCAATACAACAATTGGTAGAAGACCGAACCATTCAGCTCCTATTAGCAATAATGGATGTTATAAATGTAATGTCCCTAAATGCTTATGCTGTCAATCCATTGATAACGGAGCCAAAACATTCGTCTCTGCGGTTACTGGAGGGATATATCCAATTCGCTTTAGACTTACATGTCAGTCCTCATATGTGATCTATCTGCTCCAGTGCACCTGCGGCCTGCAATACATTGGCCGCACTATCCAGGAAATGCACTCAAGATTAAATAAACATCGCCAAAACATTAGAAACGGCTTTCCCCTACATAGTGTTTCTAATCATTTCTTAAAAGAACATCAAAAAAATCCTAATAACCTAAAACTAACTATCATTGATCATATGGTTGATACACACCCCGATAGACTAAATCGTCTCATTACACGTGAAAATTATTGGATTTTCAAAATGGGAACCTTGTCTCCTGAAGGTTTGAACCTTAATATAGAAAAGACAACTTTTTAAATAATTGTTTTCATATTTTAGCAAATTTATTATATATATCTTTTATATGGAGGAGGAGGGGGGAGGAGAGAGAGAAGGAGGGAAGAGGGGAAAGGAGAGAGGGAGGGGAGGAGGGAGGAGAGAGAGAAAGGAGAAAAAATTTAAAGAAATTTTTTTTATTTTTTTTTATTTTTTTGGGGGGGGGATTTTTTTTTGGAATTTTTTTATTTTTTTATTTTTATTTTTTTTATTTTTTTTTTAATTTTTTGGAATTTTTTTTTTTTCTCTTTTTTTTCTCTTTCCTTTCTTCGTCTACTTTTCCTAATTACAATGATAGAAACTGATTGTAATTTTATAACTTTATATTTATGCATTGTTTTATGTTGTATGTAAAAATTATTATTATTATTATTTTTTTATATAATCTAAAATATAGGGTGGTAGATGACAATATATCCTATGAAGTATTAAGATTATAGGATTCACAAGTTTTTTTTTTTACAGCGAATCCTTTTTATAAGAACCCTATATGCTTCATTAGGCATTATTTTATAACAATCCTTTTTACTCTATTGAGCATATATGAACTCAAGGGGTTAATATAGAGGTATTACTCTGTATCTGGCCCCGCCCCTTTTAAGTAATTGTATACCTAGTCAAATGTATATAAGGATCAATTGTTTGCTGCTTGTCACACCTGATGAAGGTGGCTGTGTCCACCGAAACGCGTTGTGTGTGTATTAATAAATCAGTCCTTTTAATATTTTTGCCCTGTTATTGGCGCTCTGGTACCGCTATTCATATTCACTGATTGTCCTTTTCCCCCTGTTGGGGTGCGGTAGAGCTGCCTTTAATCTATTGTTTTTTCACCTGTGGGAGCAATTTAATTAAAATTACTACCCTGGTTTTCCAAGCTGCGCTGCCTTAACCCCTCCAGAACGCTGCCGGGGGTGTTGGTGAAGCTGGGCGTTTATCTCGGCATTACATGCTACTAACCTGACCACGTGATATACCACCAAGAGATCAGGATCTGTGAACGACGCTGGAAATAGATGACAGCCACCAACAGAGCGGAGCTTGTGGAGCTTTACACTGGGGTTGTGCAGAGGTGCACAACTTCATAAGGTTAGTTGCCATCCCCACACCCCTCTACAAATTGCAATACTGAGTCACCCATTGCGCCTTGTTCTCTCCTCTCTTTAAATAATGCTGATTGGTCACGGCCGGCGACCGCGACCAATCAGCAAAGCGGTGTTTAAATTTGGCGCCAATAATGCTGATTGGTTGCGGCTGGCGACCGCGACCAATCAGCTAAGCAGTGTTTAAATTTGGCGACAATAATGCAGATTGGTCGCGGCCGGCAACCGCGACCAATCAGCAGAGCGTTGCTTAAATGTGGCGCCAATCTCGCTGATTGGTCACGTTCGGCCGGCGGCCGCGATCAATCAGCAGAGCGTTGTTTAAATTTGGCGCCAAAATCTCTGATTGGTCGCGGCTGGCGGCCACGACCAATCAGCAGAGCGTTGTTTAAATTTGCCGCCAATCTCGCTGATTGTTCGCGGCTGGTGGCCGCCACCAATCAGCAGAGCGGTGTTTAAATTTGGCGCCAAAATCGCTGATTGGTCGCGGCTGGCGTCCGCGACCAATCAGCAGAGCGTTGCTTAAATGTGGCGCCAATCTCGCTGATTGGTCGCGTTCGGCCGGCGGCTGCGATCAATCAGCAGAGCGTTGTTTAAATTTGGCGCCAAAATCTCTGATTGGTCGTGGCTGGCGGCCACGACCAATCAGCAGATCGTTGTTTAAATTTGGCGCCAATCTCGCTGATTGGTCACGGTCGGCTGGCAGCCGCGACCAATCAGCAGAGCGTTGTTTAAATTTGGCGCCAATAATGCTGATTGGTCGCGGCTGGCGACCGCGACCAATCAGCTAAGCGGTGTTTAAATTTGGCGACAATAATGCAGACTGGTCGCGGCCGGCAACCGCGACCAATCAGCAAAGCGGTGTTTAAATTTGGTGCCAATAATGCTGATTGGTCGCGGCCGGCGGCCACGACCAATCAGCAGAGCGTTGTTTAAATTTGCCGCCAATCTCGCTGATTGTTCGCGGCTGGTGGCCGCCACCAATCAGCAGAGCGGTGTTTAAATTTGGCGCCAAAATCGCTGATTGGTCGCGGCTGGCGTCCGCGACCAATCAGCAAAGCGTTGCTTAAATGTGGCGCCAATCTCGCTGATTGGTCGCGTTCGGCCGGCGGCTGCGATAAATCAGCAGAGCGTTGTTTAAATTTGGCGCCAAAATCTCTGATTGGTCGCGGCTGGCGGCCACGACCAATCAGCAGATCGTTGTTTAAATTTGGCGCCAATCTCGCTGATTGGTCGCGGTCGGCTGGCAGCCGCAACCAATCAGCAGAGCGTTGTTTAAATTTGGCGTCAATAATGCTGATTGGTCGTGGCTGGCGACCGCGACCAATCAGCTAAGCGGTGTTTAAATTTGGCGACAATAATGCAGATTGGTCGCGGCCGGCAACCGCGACCAATCAGCAAAGCGGTGTTTAAATTTGGTGCCAATAATGCTGATTGGTCGCGGCCGGCGACCGCGACCAATCAGCAGAGCGTTGTTTAAATTTGCCGCCAATCTCGCTGATTGTTCGCGGCTGGTGGCCGCCACCAATCAGCAGAGCGGTGTTTAAATTTGGCGCCAAAATCGCTGATTGGTCGCGGCTGGCGTCTGCGACCAATCAGCAGAGCGTTGCTTAAATGTGGCGCCAATCTCGCTGATTGGTCGCGTTCGGCCGGCGGCCGCGATCAATCAGCATAGCGTTGTTTAAATTTGGCGCCAAAATCTCTGATTGGTCACGGCTGGCGGCCACGACCAATCAGCAGATCGTTGTTTAAATTTGGCGCCAATAATGCTGATTGGTCGCGGCCGGCGACCGCGACCAATCAGCAGAGCGTTGTTTAAATTTGCCGCCAATGTCGCTGATTGTTCGCGGCTGGTGGCCGCCACCAATCAGCAGAGCGGTGTTTAAATTTGGCGCCAAAATCGCTGATTGGTCGCGGCTGGCGTCCGCGACCAATCAGCAGAGCGTTGCTTAAATGTGGCGCCAATCTCGCTGATTGGTCGCGTTCGGCCGGCGGCCGCGATCAATCAGCAGAGCGTTGTTTAAATTTGGCGCCAAAATCTCTGATTGGTTGCGGCTGGCGGCCACGACCAATCAGCAGAGCATTGTTTAAATTTGCCGCCAATCTCGCTGATTGTTCGCGGCTGGTGGCCGCCACCAATCAGCAGAGCGGTGTTTAAATTTGGCGCCAAAATCGCTGATTGGTCGCGGCTGGCGTCCGCGACCAATCAGCAGAGCGTTGCTTAAATGTGGCGCCAATCTCGCTGATTGGTCACGGTCGGCTGGCAGCCGCGACCAATCAGCAGAGAATTGTTTAAATTTGGTGCCGATAATGCTGATTGGTCGCGGCTGGCGACCGCGACCAATCAGCTAAGCGGTGTTTAAATTTGGCGACAATAATGCAGATTGGTCGCGGCCGGCAACCGCGACCAATCAGCAAAGCGGTGTTTAAATTTGGTGCCAATAAAGCTGATTGGTCGCGGCCGGCGACCGCGACCAGTCAGCAGAGCGTTGTTTAAATTTGCCGCCAATCTCGCTGATTGTTCGCGGCTGGTGGCCGCCACCAATCAGCAGAGCGGTGTTTAAATTTGGCGCCAAAATCGCTGATTGGTCGCGGCTGGCGTCCGCGACCAATCAGCAGAGCGTTGCTTAAATGTGGCGCCAATCTCGCTGATTGGTCGCGTTCGGCCGGCGGCCGCGATCAATCAGCAGAGCGTTGTTTAAATTTGGCGCCAAAATCTCTGATTGGTCGCGGCTGGCGGCCACAACCAATCAGCAGATCGTTGTTTAAATTTGGCGCCAATCTCAATGATTGGTCGCGGTCGGCTGGCAGCCGCGACCAATCAGCAGAGCGTTGTTTAAATTTGGCGCCAAACTCGCTGATTGGTCGTGGCTGGCGTCCGCGACCAATGAGCAGAGCGTTGTTTAAATTTGGTGCCAATCTCGCTGATTGTTCGCGGCTGGCGGCCACGACCAATCAGCAGATCGTTGTTTTAATTTGGCGCCAATTTCGCTGATTGGTCGCGGTCGGCTGGCAGCCGCGACCAATCAGCAGAGCGTTGCTTAAATTTGGCGCCAATAATGCTGATTGGTCGCGGCTGGCGACCGCGACCAATCAGCTAAGCGGTGTTTAAATTTGGTGCCAATAATGCTGATTGGTCGCGGCCGGCGACCGCGACCAATCAGCAGAGCGTTGTTTAAATTTGCCGCCAATCTCACTGATTGTTCGCGGCTGGTGGCCGCCACCAATCAGCAGAGCGGTGTTTAAATTTGGCGCCAAAATCGCTGATTGGTCGCGGCTGGCGTCCGCGACCAATCAGCAGAGCGTTGCTTAAATGTGGCGCCAATCTCGCTGATTGGTCGCGTTCGGCCGGCGGCCGCGATCAATCAGCAGAGCGTTGTTTAAATTTGGCACCAAAATCTCTGATTGGTCGCGGCTGGCGGCCACGACCAATCAGCAAAGCGTTGTTTAAATTTGGCGCCAATCTCGCTGATTGGTCGCGGCTGGCGTCCGCGATCAATCAGCAGAGCGTTGTTTAAATTTGGCGCCAATCTCGCTGATTGGTCGTGGTCGGCTGGCAGCCGCGACCAATCAGCAGAGCGTTGTTTAAATTTGGCGCCAATCTCGCTGATTGGTCGTGGCTGCCGTCCGCGACCAATCAGCAGAGCGGTGTTTAAATTTGGCGCCAATAATGCTGATTGGTCGCGGCCGGCGACCGAGAACCAATCAGCAAAGCGGTGTTTAAATTTGGCGCCAATAATGCTGATTGGTCGCGGCTGGCGACCGCGACCAATCAGCTAAGCGGTGTTTAAATTTGGCGACAATAATGCAGATTGGTCGCGGCCGGCAACCACGACCAATCAGCAAAGCGGTGTTTAAATTTGGTGCCAATAATGCTGATTGGTCGCGGCCGGCGACCGCGACCAATCAGCAGAGCGTTGTTTAAATTTGCCGCCAATCTCGCTGATTGTTCGCGGCTGGTGGCCGCCACCAATCAGCAGAGCGGTGTTTAAATTTGGCGCCAAAATCGCTGATTGGTCGCGGCTGGCGTCTGCGACCAATCAGCAGAGCGTTGCTTAAATGTGGCTCCAATCTCGCTGATTGGTCGCGTTCGGCCGGCGGCCGCGATCAATCTGCATAGCGTTGTTTAAATTTGGCGCCAAAATCTCTGATTGGTCGCGGCTGGCGGCCACGACCAATCAGCAGATCGTTGTTTAAATTTGGCGCCAATAATGCTGATTGGTCGCGGCCGGCGACCGCGACCATTCAGCAGAGCGTTGTTTAAATTTGCCGCCAATGTCGCTGATTGTTCGCGGCTGGTGGCCGCCACCAATCAGCAGAGCGGTGTTTAAATTTGGCGACAAAATCGCTGATTGGTCGCGGCTGGCGTCCGCGACCAATCAGCAGAGCGTTGCTTAAATGTGGCGCCAATCTCGCTGATTGGTCGCGTTCGGCCGGCGGCCGCGATCAATCAGCAGAGGTTGTTTAAATTTGGCGCCAAAATCTCTGATTGGTCGCGGCTGGCGGCCACGACCAATCAGCAGAGCGTTGTTTAAATTTGCCGCCAATCTCGCTGATTGTTCGCGGCTGGTGGCCGCCACCAATCAGCAGAGCGGTGTTTAAATTTGGCGCCAAAATCGCTGATTGGTCGCGGCTGGCGTCCGCGACCAATCAGCAGAGCGTTGCTTAAATGTGGCGCCAATCTCGCTGATTGGTCGCGTTCGGCCGGCGGCTGCGATCAATCAGCAGAGCGTTGTTTAAATTTGGCGCCAAAATCTCTGATTGGTCGCGGCTGGCGGCCACGACCAATCAGCAGATCGTTGTTTAAATTTGGCGCCAATCTCGCTGATTGGTCACGGTCGGCTGGCAGCCGCGACCAATCAGCAGAGCGTTGTTTAAATTTGGCGCCAATAATGCTGATTGGTCGCGGCTGGCGACCGCGACCAATCAGCTAAGCGGTGTTTAAATTTGGCGACAATAATGCAGATTGGTCGCGGCCGGCAACCGCGACCAATCAGCAAAGCGGTGTTTAAATTTGGTGCCAATAATGCTGATTGGTCGCGGCCGGCGGCCACGACCAATCAGCAGACCGTTGTTTTAATTTGCCGCCAATCTCGCTGATTGTTCGCGGCTGGTGGCCGCCACCAATCAGCAGAGCGGTGTTTAAATTTAGCGCCAAAATCGCTGATTGGTCGCGGCTGGCGTCCGCGACCAATCAGCAAAGTGTTGCTTAAATGTGGCGCCAATCTCGCTGATTGGTCGCGTTCGGCCGGCGGCTGCGATAAATCAGCAGAGCGTTGTTTAAATTTGGCGCCAAAATCTCTGATTGGTCGCGGCTGGCGGCCACGACCAATCAGCAGATCGTTGTTTAAATTTGGCGCCAATCTCGCTGATTGGTCGCGGTCGGCTGGCAGCCGCGACCAATCAGCAGAGCGTTGTTTAAATTTGGCGCCAATAATGCTGATTGGTCGTGGCTGGCGACCGCGACCAATCAGCTAAGCGGTGTTTAAATTTGGTGACAATAATGCAGATTGGTCGCGGCCGGCAACCGCGACCAATCAGCAAAGCGGTGTTTAAATTAGGTGCCAATAATGCTGATTGGTCGCGGCCGGCGACCGCGACCAATCAGCAGAGCGTTGTTTAAATTTGCCGCCAATCTCGCTGATTTTTCGCGGCTGGTGGCCGCCACCAATCAGCAGAGCGGTGTTTAAATTTGGCGCCAAAATCGCTGATTGGTCGCGGCTGGCGTCTGCGACCAATCAGCAGAGCGTTGCTTAAATGTGGCGCCAATCTCGCTGATTGGTCACGTTCGGCCGGCGGCCAAGATCAATCAGCAGAGCGTTGTTTAAATTTGGCGCCAAAATCTCTGATTGGTCGCGGCTGGCGGCCACGACCAATCAGCAGATCGTTGTTTAAATTTGGCGCCAATAATGCTGATTGGTCGCGGCCGGCGACCGCGACCAATCAGCAGAGCGTTGTTTAAATTTGCCGCCAATGTCGCTGATTGTTCGCGGCTGGTGGCCGCCACCAATCAGCAGAGCGGTGTTTAAATTTGGCGCCAAAATCGCTGATTGGTCGCGGCTGGCGTCCGCGACCAATCAGCAGAGCGTTGCTTAAATGTGGCGCCAATCTCGCTGATTGGTCGCGTTTGGCCGGCGGCCGCGATCAATCAGCAGAGCGTTGTTTAAATTTGGCGCCAAAATCTCTGATTGGTTGCGGCTGGCGGCCACGACCAATCAGCAGAGCGTTGTTTAAATTTGCCGCCAATCTCGCTGATTGTTCGCGGCTGGTGGCCGCCACCAATCAGCAGAGCGGTGTTTAAATTTGGCGCCAAAATCGCTGATTGGTCGCGGCTGGTGGCCGCCACCAATCAGCAGAGCGTTGCTTAAATGTGGCGCCAATCTCGCTGATTGGTCGCGTTCGGCCGGCGGCCAAGATCAATCAGCATAGCGTTGTTTAAATTTGGCGCCAAAATCTCTGATTGGTCGCGGCTGGCAGCCACGACCAATCAGCAGATCGTTGTTTAAATTTGGCGCCAATAATGCTGATTGGTCGCGGCCGGCGACCGCGACCAATCAGCAGAGCGTTGTTTAAATTTGCCGCCAATGTCGCTGATTGTTCGCGGCTGGTGGCCGCCACCAATCAGCAGAGCGGTGTTTAAATTTGGCGCCAAAATCGCTGATTGGTCGCGGCTGGCGTCCGCGACCAATCAGCAGAGCGTTGCTTAAATGTGGCGCCAATCTCGCTGATTGGTCGCGTTTGGCCGGCGGCCGCGATCAATCAGCAGAGCGTTGTTTAAGTTTGGCGCCAAAATCTCTGATTGGTTGCGGCTGGCGGCCACGACCAATCAGCAGAGCGTTGTTTAAATTTGCCGCCAATCTCGCTGATTGTTCGCGGCTGGTGGCCGCCACCAATCAGCAGAGCGGTGTTTAAATTTGGCGCCAAAATCGCTGATTGGTCGCGGCTGGCGGCCACGACCAATCAGCAGATCGTTGTTTAAATTTGGCGCCAATCTCGCTGATTGGTCACGGTCGGCTGGCAGCCGCGACCAATCAGCAGAGCGTTGTTTAAATTTGGTGCCAATAATGCTGATTGGTCGCGGCTGTCGACTGCGACCAATCAGCTAAGCGGTGTTTAAATTTGGCGACAATAATGCAGATTAGTCGCGGCCGGCAACCGCGACCAATCAGCAAAGCGGTGTTTAAATTTGGTGCCAATAATGCTGATTGGTCGCGGCTGGTGGCCGCCACCAATCAGCAGAGCGGTGTTTAAATTTGGCGCCAAAATCGCTGATTGGTCGCGGCTGGCGTCCGCGACCAATCAGCAGAGCGTTGCTTAAATGTGGCGCCAATCTCGCTGATTGGTCGCGTTCGGCCGGCGGCCGCGATCAATCAGCAGAGCGTTGTTTAAATTTGTCGCCAATAATGCTGATTGGTCGCGGCTGGCGACCGCGACCAATCAGCAGAGCGTTGTTTAAATTTGGCGCCAAACTCGCTGATTGGTCGTGGCTGGCGTCCGCGACCAATGAGCAGAGCGTTGTTTAAATTTGGTGCCAATCTCGCTGATCGTTCGCGGCTGGCGGCCGCGACCAATCAGCAGATCGTTGTTTTAATTTGGCGCCAATCTCGCTGATTGGTCGCAGTCGGCTGGCAGCCGCGACCAATCAGCAGAGCGTTGTTTAAATTTGGCGCCAATAATGCTGATTGGTCGCGGCTGGCGACCGCGACCAATCAGCTAAGCGGTGTTTAAATTTGGCGACAATAATGCAGATTGGTCGCGGCCGGCAACCGCGACCAATCAGCAAAGCGGTGTTTAAATTTGGTGCCAATAATGCTGATTGGTCGGGCCGGCGACCGCGACCAATCAGCAGAGCGTTGTTTAAATTTGCCGCCAATCTCACTGATTGTTCGCGGCTGGTGGCCGCCACCAATCAGCAGAGCGGTGTTTAAATTTGGCGCCAAAATCACTGATTGGTCGCGGCTGGCGTCCGCGACCAATCAGCAGAGCGTTGCTTAAATGTGGCGCCAATCTCGCTGATTGGTCGCGTTCGGCCGGCGGCCGCGATCAATCAGCAGAGCGTTGTTTAAATTTGGCACCAAAATCTCTGATTGGTCGCGGCTGGCGGCCACGACCAATCAGCAGAGCGTTGTTTAAATTTGGCGCCAATCTCGCTGATTGGTCGCGGCTGGCGTCCGCGACCAATCAGCAGAGCGTTGTTTAAATTTGGCGCCAATCACGCTGATTGGTAGTGGCTGGCGTCCGCAACCAATCAGCAGAGCGTTGTTTAAATTTTGCGGCAATCTCGCTGATTGGTCGTGGTCGGCTGGCAGCCGCGACCAATCAGCAGAGCGTTGTTTAAATTTGGCGCCAATCTCGCTGATTGGTCGTGGCTGGCGTCCGCGACCAATCAGCAGAACGTTGTTTAAATTTGGCGCCAATCTCGCTGATTGGTCGCGGCTGGCGGCCGCGACCAATCAGCAGAGCGGGGTTTAAATTTGGCGTCAATACTGCTGATAGGTCGCGGATGCCGGCTGCGACCAATCAGCAGAGCAGTGTTTAAATTTGGCACCAAAATCGCTGATTGGTCGCGGGCGTCGACCGCGACCAATCAGCGTCGTATTAGTGAGGACCGGGGAGAGGCGCTGCCTGTGCGGCTACTTCCGCTGCGAGAAGCCGGGAGATGAGCGGCTACTCGCAGCAGAAGCATCCCGACCGGCGGCGCCGCTCCCTGGTCCAATAATGCTGATTGGTCGCAGTCGACAGCCGCGACCAATCAGCTAAGCGGTGTTTAAATTTGGCGACAATAATGCAGATTGGTCGCGGCCGGCAACCGCAACCAATCAGCAAAGCGGTGTTTAAATTTGGTGCCAATAATGCTGATTGGTCACGGCCGGCGACCGCGACCAATCAGCAGAGCGTTGTTTAAATTTGCCGCCAATCTCGCTGATTGTTCGCGGCTGGTGGCCGCCACCAATCAGCAGAGTGGTGTTTAAATTTGGCGCCAATAATGCTGATTGGTCGCGGCCGGCGACCGAGAACCAATCAGCAAAGCGGTGTTTAAATTTGGCGACAAAATCGCTGATTGGTCGCGGCTGGCGGCCACGACCAATCAGCAGAGCGTTGTTTAAATTTGCCGCCAATCTCGCTGATTGGTCGCGGCTGGTGGCCGCGACCAATCAGCTAAGCGGTGTTTAAATTTGGCGACAATAATGCAGATTGGTCGCGGCCGGCAACCGCGACCAATCAGCAAAGCGGTGTTTAAATTTGGTGCCAATAATGCTGATTGGTCGCGGCCGGCGGCCACGACCAATCAGCAGACCGTTGTTTTAATTTGCCGCCAATCTCGCTGATTGTTCACGGCTGGTGGCCGCCACCAATCAGCAGAGCGGTGTTTAAATTTGGCGCCAAAATCGCTGATTGGTCGCGGCTGGCGTCCGCGACCAATCAGCAAAGCGTTGCTTAAATGTGGCGCCAATCTCGCTGATTGGTCGCGTTCGGCCGGCGGCTGCGATAAATCAGCAGAGCGTTGTTTAAATTTGGCGCCAAAATCTCTGATTGGTCGCGGCTGGCGGCCACGACCAATCAGCAGATCGTTGTTTAAATTTGGCGCCAATCTCGCTGATTGGTCGCGGTCGGCTGGCAGCCGCGACCAATCAGCAGAGCGTTGTTTAAATTTGGCGCCAATAATGCTGATTGGTCGTGGCTGGCGACCGCGACCAATCAGCTAAGCGGTGTTTAAATTTGGTGACAATAATGCAGATTGGTCGCGGCCGGCAACCGCAACCAATCAGCAAAGCGGTGTTTAAATTTGGTGCCAATAATGCTGATTGGTCACGGCCGGCGACCGCGACCAATCAGCAGAGCGTTGTTTAAATTTGCCGCCAATCTCGCTGATTGTTCGCGGCTGGTGGCCGCCACCAATCAGCAGAGTGGTGTTTAAATTTGGCGCCAATAATGCTGATTGGTCGCGGCCGGCGACCGAGAACCAATCAGCAAAGCGGTGTTTAAATTTGGCGCCAATAATGCTGATTGGTCGCGGCTGGCGACCGCGACCAATCAGCTAAGCGGTGTTTAAATTTGGCGACAATAATGCAGATTGGTCGCGGCCGGCAACCACGACCAATCAGCAAAGCGGTGTTTAAATTTGGTGCCAATAATGCTGATTGGTCGCGGCCGGCGACCGCGACCAATCAGCAGAGCGTTGTTTAAATTTGCCGCCAATCTCGCTGATTGTTCGCGGCTGGTGGCTGCCACCAATCAGCAGAGCGGTGTTTAAATTTGGCGCCAAAATCGCTGATTGGTCGCGGCTGGCGTCTGCGACCAATCAGCAGAGCGTTGCTTAAATGTGGCGCCAATCTCGCTGATTGGTCGCGTTCGGCCGGCGTCCGCGATCAATCTGCATAGCGTTGTTTAAATTTGGCGCCAAAATCTCTGATTGGTCGCGGCTGGCGGCCACGACCAATCAGCAGATCGTTGTTTAAATTTGGCGCCAATAATGCTGATTGGTCGCGGCCGGCGACCGCGACCAATCAGCAGAGCGTTTTTTAAATTTGCCGCCAATGTCGCTGATTGTTCGCGGCTGGTGGCCGCCACCAATCAGCAGAGCGGTGTTTAAATTTGGCGACAAAATCGCTGATTGGTCGCGGCTGGCGTCCGCGACCAATCAGCAGAGCGTTGCTTAAATGTGGCGCCAATCTCGCTGATTGGTCGCGTTCGGCCGGCGGCCGCGATTAATCAGCAGAGCGTTGTTTAAATTTGGCGCCAAAATCTCTGATTGGTCGCGGCTGGCGGCCACGACCAATCAGCAGAGCGTTGTTTAAATTTGCCGCCAATCTCGCTGATTGTTCGCGGCTGGTGGCCGCCACCAATCAGCAGAGCGGTGTTTAAATTTGGCGCCAAAATCGCTGATTGGTCGCGGCTGGCATCCGCGACCAATCAGCAGAGCGTTGCTTAAATGTGGCGCCAATCTCGCTGATTGGTCGCGTTCGGCCGGCGGCTGCGATCAATCAGCAGAGCGTTGTTTAAATTTGGCGCCAAAATCTCTGATTGGTCGCGGCTGGCGGCCACGACCAATCAGCAGATCGTTGTTTAAATTTGGCGCCAATCTCGCTGATTGGTCATGGTCGGCTGGCAGCCGCGACCAATCAGCAGAGCGTTGTTTAAATTTGGCGCCAATAATGCTGATTGGTCGCGGCTGGCGACCGCGACCAATCAGCTAAGCGGTGTTTAAATTTGGCGACAATAATGCAGATTGGTCGCGGCCGGCAACCGCGACCAATCAGCAAAGCGGTGTTTAAATTTGGTGCCAATAATGCTGATTGGTCGCGGCCGGCGGCCACGACCAATCAGCAGAGCGTTGTTTAAATTTGCCGCCAATCTCGCTGATTGTTCGCGGCTGGTGGCCGCCACCAATCAGCAGAGCGGTGTTTAAATTTGGCGCCAAAATCGCTGATTGGTCGCGGCTGGCGTCCTCGACCAATCAGCAAAGCGTTGCTTAAATGTGGCGCCAATCTCGCTGATTGGTCGCGTTCGGCCGGCGGCTGCGATAAATCAGCAGAGCGTTGTTTAAATTTGGCGCCAAAATCTCTGATTGGTCGCGGCTGGCGGCCACGACCAATCAGCAGATCGTTGTTTAAATTTGGCGCCAATCTCGCTGATTGGTCGCGGTCGGCTGGCAGCCGCAACCAATCAGCAGAGCGTTGTTTAAATTTGGCGCCAATAATGCTGATTGGTCGTGGCTGGCGACCGCGACCAATCAGCTAAGCGGTGTTTAAATTTGGCGACAATAATGCAGATTGGTCGCGGCCGGCAACCGCGACCAATCAGCAAAGCGGTGTTTAAATTTGGTGCCAATAATGCTGATTGGTCGCGGCCGGCGACCGCGACCAATCAGCAGAGCGTTGTTTAAATTTGCCGCCAATCTCACTGATTGTTCGCGGCTGGTGGCCGCCACCAATCAGCAGAGCGGTGTTTAAATTTGGCGCCAAAATCGCTGATTGGTCGCGGCTGGCGTCTGCGACCAATCAGCAGAGCGTTGCTTAAATGTGGCGCCAATCTCGCTGATTGGTCGCGTTCGGCCGGCGGCCAAGATCAATCAGCATAGCGTTGTTTAAATTTGGCGCCAAAATCTCTGATTGGTCGCGGCTGGCGGCCACGACCAATCAGCAGATCGTTGTTTAAATTTGGCGCCAATAATGCTGATTGGTCGCGGCCGGCGACCGCGACCAATCAGCAGAGCGTTGTTTAAATTTGCCGCCAATGTCGCTGATTGTTCGCGGCTGGTGGCCGCCACCAATCAGCAGAGCGGTGTTTAAATTTGGCGCCAAAATCGCTGATTGGTCGCGGCTGGCGTCCGCGACCAATCAGCAGAGCGTTGCTTAAATGTGGCGCCAATCTCGCTGATTGGTCGCGTTCGGCCGACGGCCGCGATCAATCAGCAGAGCGTTGTTTAAATTTGGCACCAAAATCTCTGATTGGTCGCGGCTGGCGGCCACGACCAATCAGCAGAGCGTTGTTTAAATTTGGCGCCAATCTCGCTGATTGGTCGCGGCTGGCGTCCGCGACCAATCAGCAGAGCGTTGTTTAAATTTGGCGCCAATCACGCTGATTGGTAGTGGCTGGCGGCCACAACCAATCAGCAGATCGTTGTTTAAATTTGGCGCCAATCTCAATGATTGGTCGCGGTCGGCTGGCAGCCGCGACCAATCAGCAGAGCGTTGTTTAAATTTGGCGCCAAACTCGCTGATTGGTCGTGGCTGGCGTCCGCGACCAATGAGCAGAGCGTTGTTTAAATTTGGTGCCAATCTCGCTGATCGTTCGCGGCTGGCGGCCGCGACCAATCAGCAGATCGTTGTTTTAATTTGGCGCCAATCTCGCTGATTGGTCGCGGTCGGCTGGCGACCGCGACCAATCAGCTAAGCGGTGTTTAAATTTGGCGACAATAATGCAGATTGGTCGCGGCCGGCAAACGCGACCAATCAGCAAAGCGGTGTTTAAATTTGGTGCCAATAATGCTGATTGGTCGGGCCGGCGACCGCGACCAATCAGCAGAGCGTTGTTTAAATTTGCCGCCAATCTCACTGATTGTTCGCGGCTGGTGGCCGCCACCAATCAGCAGAGCGGTGTTTAAATTTGGCGCCAAAATCGCTGATTGGTCGCGGCTGGCGTCCGCGACCAATCAGCAGAGCGTTGCTTAAATGTGGCGCCAATCTCGCTGATTGGTCGCGTTCGGCCGGCGGCCGCGATCAATCAGCAGAGCGTTGTTTAAATTTGGCACCAAAATCTCTGATTGGTCGCGGCTGGCGGCCACGACCAATCAGCAGAGCGTTGTTTAAATTTGGCGCCAATCTCGCTGATTGGTCGCGGTTGGCGTCCGCGACCAATCAGCAGAGCGTTGTTTAAATTTGGCGCCAATGTCGCTGATTGTTCGCGGCTGGTGGCCGCCACCAATCAGCAGAGCGGTGTTTAAATTTGGCGACAAAATCGCTGATTGGTCGCGGCTGGCGTCCGCGACCAATCAGCAGAGCGTTGCTTAAATGTGGCGCCAATCTCGCTGATTGGTCGCGTTCGGCCGGCGGCCGCGATTAATCAGCAGAGCGTTGTTTAAATTTGGCGCTAAAATCTCTGATTGGTCGCGGCCGGCGACCGCGACCAATCAGCAGAGCGTTGTTTAAATTTGCCGCCAATGTCGCTGATTGGTAGTGGCTGGCGGCCACAACCAATCAGCAGATCGTTGTTTAAATTTGGCGCCAATCTCAATGATTGGTCGCGGTCGGCTGGCAGCCGCGACCAATCAGCAGAGCGTTGTTTAAATTTGGCGCCAAACTCGCTGATTGGTCGTGGCTGGCGTCCGCGACCAATGAGCAGAGCGTTGTTTAAATTTGGTGCCAATCTCGCTGATCGTTCGCGGCTGGCGGCCGCGACCAATCAGCAGATTGTTGTTTTAATTTGGCGCCAATCTCGCTGATTGGTCGCGGTCGGCTGGCAGCCGCGACCAATCAGCAGAGCGTTGTTTAAATTTGGCGCCAATAATGCTGATTGGTCGCGGCTGGCGACCGCGACCAATCAGCTAAGCGGTGTTTAAATTTGGCGACAATAATGAAGATTGGTCGCGGCCGGCAACCGCGACCAATCAGCAAAGCGGTGTTTAAATTTGGTGCCAATAATGCTGATTGGTCGGGCCGGCGACCGCGACCAATCAGCAGAGCGTTGTTTAAATTTGCCGCCAATCTCACTGATTGTTCGCGGCTGGTGGCCGCCACCAATCAGCAGAGCGGTGTTTAAATTTGGCGCCAATCTCGCTGATTGGTCGCGTTCGGCCGGCGGCCGCGATCAATCAGCAGAGCGTTGTTTAAATTTGGCACCAAAATCTCTGATTGGTCGCGGCTGGCGGCCACGACCAATCAGCAGAGCGTTGTTTAAATTTGGCGCCAATCTCGCTGATTGGTCGCGGCTGGCGTCCGCGACCAATCAGCAGAGCGTTGTTTAAATTTGGCGCCAATCACGCTGATTGGTAGTGGCTGGCGTCCGCAACCAATCAGCAGAGCGTTGTTTAAATTTGGCGCCAATCTCGCTGATTGGTCGTGGTTGGCTGGCAGCCGCGACCAATCAGCAGAGCGTTGTTTAAATTTGGCGCCAATCTCGCTGATTGGTCGTGGCTGGCGTCCGCGACCAATCAGCAGAACGTTGTTTAAATTTGGCGCCAATCTCGCTGATTGGTCGCGGCTGGCAACCGCGACCAATCAGCAGAGCGTTGTTGAAATTTTGCGCCAATCGCGCTGATTGGTTGCGGCTGGCGGCCGCGACCAATCAGCAGAGCGGGGTTTAAATTTGGCGTCAATACTGCTGATAGGTCGCGGCTGCCGGCTGCGACCAATCAGCAGAGCAGTGTTTAAATTTGGCACCAAAATCGCTGATTGGTCGCGGGCGTCGACCGCGACCAATCAGCGTCGTATTAGTGAGGACCGGGGAGAGGCGCTGCCTGTACGGCTACTTCCGCTGCGAGAAGCCGGGAGATGAGCGGCTACTCGCAGCAGAAGCATCCCGACCGGCGGCGCCACTCCCTGGTCCAATAATGCTGATTGGTCGCGGCTGTCGACTGCGACCAATCAGCTAAGCGGTGTTTAAATTTGGCGACAATAATGCAGATTGGTCGCGGCCGGCAACCGCAACCAATCAGCAAAGCGGTGTTTAAATTTGGTGCCAATAATGCTGATTGGTCACGGCCGGCGACCGCGACCAATCAGCAGAGCGTTGTTTAAATTTGCCGCCAATCTCGCTGATTGTTCGCGGCTGGTGGCCGCCACCAATCAGCAGAGTGGTGTTTAAATTTGGCGCCAATAATGCTGATTGGTCGCGGCCGGCGACCGAGAACCAATCAGCAAAGCGGTGTTTAAATTTGGCGACAAAATCGCTGATTGGTCGCGGCTGGCGACCGCGACCAATCAGCAGAGCGGTGTTTAAATTTGGCGACAATAATGCAGATTGGTCGCGGCCGGCAACCGCGACCAATCAGCAAAGCGGTGTTTAAATTTGGTGCCAATAATGCTGATTGGTCGCGGCCGGCGGCCACGACCAATCAGCAGAGCGTTGTTTAAATTTGCCGCCAATCTCGCTGATTGTTCGCGGCTGGTGGCCGCCACCAATCAGCAGAGCGGTGTTTAAATTTGGCGCCAAAATCGCTGATTGGTCGCGGCTGGCGTCCGCGACCAATCAGCAAAGCGTTGCTTAAATGTGGCGCCAATCTCGCTGATTGGTCACGGTCGGCTGGCAGCCGCGACCAATCAGCAGAGAATTTTTTAAATTTGGTGCCGATAATGCTGATTGGTCGCGGCTGGCGACCGCGACCAATCAGCTAAGCGGTGTTTAAATTTGGCGACAATAATGCAGATTGGTCGCGGCCGGCAACCGCGACCAATCAGCAAAGCGGTGTTTAAATTTGGTGCCAATAAAGCTGATTGGTCGCGGCCGGCGACCGCGACCAGTCAGCAGAGCGTTGTTTAAATTTGCCGCCAATCTCGCTGATTGTTCGCGGCTGGTGGCCGCCACCAATCAGCAGAGCGGTGTTTAAATTTGGCGCCAAAATCGCTGATTGGTCGCGGCTGGCGTCCGCGACCAATCAGCAGAGCGTTGCTTAAATGTGGCGCCAATCTCGCTGATTGGTCGCGTTCGGCCGGCGGCCGCGATCAATCAGCAGAGCGTTGTTTAAATTTGGCGCCAAAATCTCTGATTGGTCGCGGCTGGCGGCCACAACCAATCAGCAGATCGTTGTTTAAATTTGGCGCCAATCTCAATGATTGGTCGCGGTCGGCTGGCAGCCGCGACCAATCAGCAGAGCGTTGTTTAAATTTGGCGCCAAACTCGCTGATTGGTCGTGGCTGGCGTCCGCGACCAATGAGCAGAGCGTTGTTTAAATTTGGTGCCAATCTCGCTGATTGTTCGCGGCTGGCGGCCGCGACCAATCAGCAGATCGTTGTTTTAATTTGGCGCCAATTTCGCTGATTGGTCGCGGTCGGCTGGCAGCCGCGACCAATCAGCAGAGCGTTGTTTAAATTTGGCGCCAATAATGCTGATTGGTCGCGGCTGGCGACCGCGACCAATCAGCTAAGCGGTGTTTAAATTTGGCGACAATAATGCAGATTGGTCGCGGCCGGCAACCGCGACCAATCAGCAAAGCGGTGTTTAAATTTGGTGCCAATAATGCTGATTGGTCGCGGCCGGCGACCGCGACCAATCAGCAGAGCGTTGTTTAAATTTGCCGCCAATCTCACTGATTGTTCGCGGCTGGTGGCCGCCACCAATCAGCAGAGCGGTGTTTAAATTTGGCGCCAAAATCGCTGATTGGTCGCGGCTGGCGTCCGCGACCAATCAGCAGAGCGTTGCTTAAATGTGGCGCCAATCTCGCTGATTGGTCGCGTTCGGCCGGCGGCCGCGATCAATCAGCAGAGCGTTGTTTAAATTTGGCACCAAAATCTCTGATTGGTCGCGGCTGGCGGCCACGACCAATCAGCAAAGCGTTGTGTAAATTTGGCGCCAATCTCGCTGATTGGTCGCGGCTGGCGTCCGCGATCAATCAGCAGAGCGTTGTTTAAATTTGGCGCCAATCTCGCTGATTGGTCGTGGTCGGCTGGCAGCCGCGACCAATCAGCAGAGCGTTGTTTAAATTTGGCGCCAATCTCGCTGATTGGTCGTGGCTGCCGTCCGCGACCAATCAGCAGAGCGGTGTTTAAATTTGGCGCCAATAATGCTGATTGGTCGCGGCCGGCGACCGAGAACCAATCAGCAAAGCGGTGTTTAAATTTGGCGCCAATAATGCTGATTGGTCGCGGCTGGCGACCGCGACCAATCAGCAAAGCGGTGTTTAAATTTGGTGCCAATAATGCTGATTGGTCGCGGCCGGCGACCGCGACCAATCAGCAGAGCGTTGTTTAAATTTGCCGCCAATCTCGCTGATTGTTCGCGGCTGGTGGCCGCCACCAATCAGCAGAGCGGTGTTTAAATTTGGCGCCAAAATCGCTGATTGGTCGCGGCTGGCGTCTGCGACCAATCAGCAGAGCGTTGCTTAAATGTGGCTCCAATCTCGCTGATTGGTCGCGTTCGGCCGGCGGCCGCGATCAATCTGCATAGCGTTGTTTAAATTTGGCGCCAAAATCTCTGATTGGTCGCGGCTGGCGGCCACGACCAATCAGCAGATCGTTGTTTAAATTTGGCGCCAATAATGCTGATTGGTCGCGGCCAGCGACCGCGACCAATCAGCAGAGCGTTGTTTAAATTTGCCGCCAATGTCGCTGATTGTTCGCGGCTGGTGGCCGCCACCAATCAGCAGAGCGGTGTTTAAATTTGGCGACAAAATCGCTGATTGGTCGCGGCTGGCGTCCGCGACCAATCAGCAGAGCGTTGCTTAAATGTGGCGCCAATCTCGCTGATTGGTCGCGTTCGGCCGGCGGCCGCGATCAATCAGCAGAGGTTGTTTAAATTTGGCGCCAAAATCTCTGATTGGTCGCGGCTGGCGGCCACGACCAATCAGCAGAGCGTTGTTTAAATTTGCCGCCAATCTCGCTGATTGTTCGCGGCTGGTGGCCGCCACCAATCAGCAGAGCGGTGTTTAAATTTGGCGCCAAAATCGCTGATTGGTCGCGGCTGGCGTCCGCGACCAATCAGCAGAGCGTTGCTTAAATGTGGCGCCAATCTCGCTGATTGGTCGCGTTCGGCCGGCGGCTGCGATCAATCAGCAGAGCGTTGTTTAAATTTGGCGCCAAAATCTCTGATTGGTCGCGGCTGGCGGCCACGACCAATCAGCAAAGCGTTGTTTAAATTTGGCGCCAATCTCGCTGATTGGTCGCGGCTGGCGTCCGCGATCAATCAGCAGAGCGTTGTTTAAATTTGGCGCCAATCTCGCTGATTGGTCGTGGTCGGCTGGCAGCCGCGACCAATCAGCAGAGCGTTGTTTAAATTTGGCGCCAATAATGCTGATTGGTCGCGGCTGGCGACCGCGACCAATCAGCTAAGCGGTGTTTAAATTTGGCGACAATAATGCAGATTGGTCGCGGCCGGCAACCGCGACCAATCAGCAAAGCGGTGTTTAAATTTGGTGCCAATAATGCTGATTGGTCGCGGCCGGCGGCCACGACCAATCAGCAGACCGTTGTTTTAATTTGCCGCCAATCTCGCTGATTGTTCGCGGCTGGTGGCCGCCACCAATCAGCAGAGCGGTGTTTAAATTTAGCGCCAAAATCGCTGATTGGTCGCGGCTGGCGTCCACGACCAATCAGCAAAGTGTTGCTTAAATGTGGCGCCAATCTCGCTGATTGGTCGCGTTCGGCCGGCGGCTGCGATAAATCAGCAGAGCGTTGTTTAAATTTGGCGCCAAAATCTCTGATTGGTCGCGGCTGGCGGCCACGACCAATCAGCAGATCGTTGTTTAAATTTGGCGCCAATCTCGCTGATTGGTCGCGGTCGGCAGGCAGCCGCGACCAATCAGCTAAGCGGTGTTTAAATTTGGCGACAATAATGCAGATTGGTCGCGGCCGGCAACCGCGACCAATCAGCAAAGCGGTGTTTAAATTTGGTGCCAATAATGCTGATTGGTCGCGGCCGGCCGGCGGCCAAGATCAATCAGCAGAGCGTTGTTTAAATTTGGCGCCAAAATCTCTGATTGGTCGCGGCTGGCGGCCACGACCAATCAGCAGATCGTTGTTTAAATTTGGCGCCAATCTCGCTGATTGGTCACGGTCGGCTGGCAGCCGCGACCAATCAGCAGAGCGTTGTTTAAATTTGGTGCCAATAATGCTGATTGGTCGCGGCTGTCGACTGCGACCAATCAGCTAAGCGGTGTTTAAATTTGGCGACAATAATGCAGATTAGTCGCGGCCGGCAACCGCGACCAATCAGCAAAGCGGTGTTTAAATTTGGTGCCAATAATGCTGATTGGTCGCGGCTGGTGGCCGCCACCAATCAGCAGACCGGTGTTTAAATTTGGCGCCAAAATCGCTGATTGGTCGCGGCTGGCGTCCGCGACCAATCAGCAGAGCGTTGCTTAAATGTGGCGCCAATCTCGCTGATTGGTCGCGTTCGGCCGGCGGCCGCGATCAATCAGCAGAGCGTTGTTTAAAATTTGTCGCCAATAATGCTGATTGGTCGCGGCTGGCGACCGCGACCAATCAGCAGAGCGTTGTTTAAATTTGGCGCCAAACTCGCTGATTGGTCGTGGCTGGCGTCCGCGACCAATGAGCAGAGCGTTGTTTAAATTTGGTGCCAATCTCGCTGATCGTTCGCGGCTGGCGGCCGCGACCAATCAGCAGATCGTTGTTTTAATTTGGCGCCAATCTCGCTGATTGGTCGCGGTCGGCTGGCAGCCGCGACCAATCAGCAGAGCGTTGTTTAAATTTGGCGCCAATAATGCTGATTGGTCGCGGCTGGCGACCGCGACCAATCAGCTAAGCGGTGTTTAAATTTGGCGACAATAATGCAGATTGGTCGCGGCCGGCAACCGCGACCAATCAGCAAAGCGGTGTTTAAATTTGGTGCCAATAATGCTGATTGGTCGGGCCGGCGACCGCGACCAATCAGCAGAGCGTTGTTTAAATTTGCCGCCAATCTCACTGATTGTTCGCGGCTGGTGGCCGCCACCAATCAGCAGAGCGGTGTTTAAATTTGGCGCCAAAATCACTGATTGGTCGCGGCTGGCGTCCGCGACCAATCAGCAGAGCGTTGCTTAAATGTGGCGCCAATCTCGCTGATTGGTCGCGTTCGGCCGGCGGCCGCGATCAATCAGCAGAGCGTTGTTTAAATTTGGCACCAAAATCTCTGATTGGTCGCGGCTGGCGGCCACGACCAATCAGCAGAGCGTTGTTTAAATTTGGCGCCAATCTCGCTGATTGGTCGCGGCTGGCGTCCGCGACCAATCAGCAGAGCGTTGTTTAAATTTGGCGCCAATCACGCTGATTGGTAGTGGCTGGCGTCCGCAACCAATCAGCAGAGCGTTGTTTAAATTTTGCGCCAATCTCGCTGATTGGTCGTGGTCGGCTGGCAGCCGCGACCAATCAGCAGAGCGTTGTTTAAATTTGGCGCCAATCTCGCTGATTGGTCGTGGCTGGCGTCCGCGACCAATCAGCAGAACGTTGTTTAAATTTGGCGCCAATCTCGCTGATTGGTCGCGGCTGGCGACCGCGACCAATCAGCAGAGCGTTGTTGAAATTTTGCGCCAATCGCGCTGATTGGTCGCGGCTGGCGGCCGCGACCAATCAGCAGAGCGGGGTTTAAATTTGGCGTCAATACTGCTGATAGGTCGCGGATGCCGGCTGCGACCAATCAGCAGAGCAGTGTTTAAATTTGGCACCAAAATCGCTGATTGGTCGCGGGCGTCGACCGCGACCAATCAGCGTCGTATTAGTGAGGACCGGGGAGAGGCGCTGCCTGTGCGGCTACTTCCGCTGCGAGAAGCCGGGAGATGAGCGGCTACTCGCAGCAGAAGCATCCCGACCGGCGGCGCCGCTCCCTGGTCCAATAATGCTGATTGGTCGCGGCTGTCGACTGCGACCAATCAGCTAAGCGGTGTTTAAATTTGGCGACAATAATGCAGATTGGTCGCGGCCGGCAACCGCAACCAATCAGCAAAGCGGTGTTTAAATTTGGTGCCAATAATGCTGATTGGTCACGGCCGGCGACCGAGAACCAATCAGCAGAGCGTTGTTTAAATTTGCCGCCAATCTCGCTGATTGTTCGCGGCTGGTGGCCGCCACCAATCAGCAGAGTGGTGTTTAAATTTGGCGCCAATAATGCTGATTGGTCGCGGCCGGCGACCGAGAACCAATCAGCAAAGCGGTGTTTAAATTTGGCGACAAAATCGCTGATTGGTCGCGGCTGGCGTCCGCGACCAATCAGCAGAGCGTTGCTTAAATGTGGCGCCAATCTCGCTGATTGGTCGCGTTCGGCCGGCGGCCGCGATCAATCAGCAGAGCGTTGTTTAAATTTGGCGCCAAAATCTCTGATTGGTCGCGGCTGGCGGCCACGACCAATCAGCAGAGCGTTGTTTAAATTTGCCGCCAATCTCGCTGATTGGTCACGGTCGGCTGGCAGCCGCGACCAATCAGCAGAGCGTTGTTTAAATTTGGCGCCAATAATGCTGATTGGTCGCGGCTGGCGACCGCGACCAATCAGCTAAGCGGTGTTTAAATTTGGCGACAATAATGCAGATTGGTCGCGGCCGGCAACCGCGACCAATCAGCAAAGCGGTGTTTAAATTTGGTGCCAATAATGCTGATTGGTCGCGGCCGGCGGCCACGACCAATCAGCAGACCGTTGTTTTAATTTGCCGCCAATCTCGCTGATTGTTCGCGGCTGGTGGCCGCCACCAATCAGCAGAGCGGTGTTTAAATTTGGCGCCAAAGTCGCTGATTGGTCGCGGCTGGCGGCCACGACCAATCAGCAGATCGTTGTTTAAATTTGGCGCCAATCTCGCTGATTGGTCGCGGTCGGCTGGCAGCCGCGACCAATCAGCAGAGCGTTGTTTAAATTTGGCGCCAATAATGCTGATTGGTCGTGGCTGGCGACCGCGACCAATCAGCTAAGCGGTGTTTAAATTTGGCGACAATAATGCAGATTGGTCGCGGCCGGCAACCGCAACCAATCAGCAAAGCGGTGTTTAAATTTGGTGCCAATAATGCTGATTGGTCACGGCCGGCGACCGCGACCAATCAGCAGAGCGTTGTTTAAATTTGCCGCCAATCTCGCTGATTGTTCGCGGCTGGTGGCCGCCACCAATCAGCAGAGTGGTGTTTAAATTTGGCGCCAATAATGCTGATTGGTCGCGGCCGGCGACCGAGAACCAATCGGCAAAGCGGTGTTTAAATTTGGCGCCAATAATGCTGATTGGTCGGGGCTGGCGACCGCGACCAATCAGCTAAGCGGTGTTTAAATTTGGCGACAATAATGCAGATTGGTCGCGGCCGGCAACCACGACCAATCAGCAAAGCGGTGTTTAAATTTGGTGCCAATAATGCTGATTGGTCGCGGCCGGCGACCGCGACCAATCAGCAGAGCGTTGTTTAAATTTGCCGCCAATCTCGCTGATTGTTCGCGGCTGGTGGCTGCCACCAATCAGCAGAGCGGTGTTTAAATTTGGCGACAAAATCGCTGATTGGTCGCGGCTGGCGTCCGCGACCAATCAGCAGAGCGTTGCTTAAATGTGGCGCCAATCTCGCTGATTGGTCGCGTTCGGCCGGCGGCCGCGATTAATCAGCAGAGCGTTGTTTAAATTTGGCGCCAAAATCTCTGATTGGTCGCGGCTGGCGGCCACGACCAATCAGCAGAGCGTTGTTTAAATTTGCCGCCAATCTCGCTGATTGTTCGCGGCTGGTGGCCGCCACCAATCAGCAGAGCGGTGTTTAAATTTGGCGCCAAAATCGCTGATTGGTCGCGGCTGGCATCCGCGACCAATCAGCAGAGCGTTGCTTAAATGTGGCGCCAATCTCGCTGATTGGTCGCGTTCGGCCGGCGGCTGCGATCAATCAGCAGAGCGTTGTTTAAATTTGGCGCCAAAATCTCTGATTGGTCGCGGCTGGCGGCCACGACCAATCAGCAGATCGTTGTTTAAATTTGGCGCCAATCTCGCTGATTGGTCATGGTCGGCTGGCAGCCGCGACCAATCAGCAGAGCGTTGTTTAAATTTGGCGCCAATAATGCTGATTGGTCGCGGCTGGCGACCGCGACCAATCAGCTAAGCGGTGTTTAAATTTGGCGACAATAATGCAGATTGGTCGCGGCCGGCAACCGCGACCAATCAGCAAATCGGTGTTTAAATTTGGTGCCAATAATGCTGATTGGTCGCGGCCGGCGGCCACGACCAATCAGCAGAGCGTTGTTTAAATTTGCCGCCAATCTCGCTGATTGTTCGCGGCTGGTGGCCGCCACCAATCAGCAGAGCGGTGTTTAAATTTGGCGCCAAAATCGCTGATTGGTCGCGGCTGGCGTCCTCGACCAATCAGCAAAGCGTTGCTTAAATGTGGCGCCAATCTCGCTGATTGGTCGCGTTCGGCCGGCGGCTGCGATAAATCAGCAGAGCGTTGTTTAAATTTGGCGCCAAAATCTCTGATTGGTCGCGGCTGGTGGCCACGACCAATCAGCAGATCGTTGTTTAAATTTGGCGCCAATCTCGCTGATTGGTCGCGGTCGGCTGGCAGCCGCAACCAATCAGCAGAGCGTTGTTTAAATTTGGCGCCAATAATGCTGATTGGTCGTGGCTGGCGACCGCGACCAATCAGCTAAGCGGTGTTTAAATTTGGCGACAATAATGCAGATTGGTCGCGGCCGGCAACCGCGACCAATCAGCAAAGCGGTGTTTAAATTTGGTGCCAATAATGCTGATTGGTCGCGGCCGGCGACCGCGACCAATCAGCAGAGCGTTGTTTAAATTTGCCGCCAATCTCACTGATTGTTCGCGGCTGGTGGCCGCCACCAATCAGCAGAGCGGTGTTTAAATTTGGCGCCAAAATCGCTGATTGGTCGCGGCTGGCGTCTGCGACCAATCAGCAGAGCGTTGCTTAAATGTGGCGCCAATCTCGCTGATTGGTCGCGTTCGGCCGGCGGCCAAGATCAATCAGCATAGCGTTGTTTAAATTTGGCGCCAAAATCTCTGATTGGTCGCGGCTGGCGGCCACGACCAATCAGCAGATCGTTGTTTAAATTTGGCGCCAATAATGCTGATTGGTCGCGGCTGGCGGCCACGACCAATCAGCAGAACGTTGTTTAAATTTGGCGCCAATCACGCTGATTGGTAGTGGCTGGCGGCCACAACCAATCAGCAGATCGTTGTTTAAATTTGGCGCCAATCTCAATGATTGGTCGCGGTCGGCTGGCAGCCGCGACCAATCAGCAGAGCGTTGTTTAAATTTGGCGCCAAACTCGCTGATTGGTCGTGGCTGGCGTCCGCGACCAATGAGCAGAGCGTTGTTTAAATTTGGTGCCAATCTCGCTGATCGTTCGCGGCTGGCGGCCGCGACCAATCAGCAGATCGTTGTTTTAATTTGGCGCCAATCTCGCTGATTGGTCGCGGTCGGCTGGCGACCGCGACCAATCAGCTAAGCGGTGTTTAAATTTGGCGACAATAATGCAGATTGGTCGCGGCCGGCAAACGCGACCAATCAGCAAAGCGGTGTTTAAATTTGGTGCCAATAATGCTGATTGGTCGGGCCGGCGACCGCGACCAATCAGCAGAGCGTTGTTTAAATTTGCCGCCAATCTCACTGATTGTTCGCGGCTGGTGGCCGCCACCAATCAGCAGAGCGGTGTTTAAATTTGGCGCCAAAATCGCTGATTGGTCGCGGCTGGCGTCCGCGACCAATCAGCAGAGCGTTGCTTAAATGTGGCGCCAATCTCGCTGATTGGTCGCGTTCGGCCGGCGGCCGCGATCAATCAGCAGAGCGTTGTTTAAATTTGGCGCCAATCTCGCTGATTGGTCGCGGCTGGCGTCCGCGACCAATCAGCAGAGCGTTGTTTAAATTTGGCGCCAATGTCGCTGATTGTTCGCGGCTGGTGGCCGCCACCAATCAGCAGAGCGGTGTTTAAATTTGGCGACAAAATCGCTGATTGGTCGCGGCTGGCGTCCGCGACCAATCAGCAGAGCGTTGCTTAAATGTGGCGCCAATCTCGCTGATTTGTCGCGTTCGGCCGTCGGCCGCGATTAATCAGCAGAGCGTTGTTTAAATTTGGCGCCAAAATCTCTGATTGGTCGCGGCTGGCGGCCACGACCAATCAGCAGAGCGTTGTTTAAATTTGCCGCCAATCTCGCTGATTGTTCGCGGCTGGTGGCCGCCACCAATCAGCAGAGCGGTGTTTAAATTTGGCGCCAAAATCGCTGATTGGTCGCGGCTGGCGTCCGCGACCAATCAGCAGAGCGTTGCTTAAATGTGGCGCCAATCTCGCTGATTGGTCGCGTTCGGCCGGCG
Organism: Phyllobates terribilis; assembly: GCF_046119375.1. Taxonomy (NCBI): domain Eukaryota; kingdom Metazoa; phylum Chordata; class Amphibia; order Anura; family Dendrobatidae; genus Phyllobates; species Phyllobates terribilis. The sequence goes on from NW_027362761.1 coordinate 390,704,717, forward strand.
GCTGCGATCAATCAGCAGAGCGTTGTTTAAATTTGGCGCCAAAATCTCTGATTGGTCGCGGCTGGCGGCCACGACCAATCAGCAGATCGTTGTTTAAATTTGGCGCCAATCTCGCTGATTGGTCATGGTCGGCTGGCAGCCGCGACCAATCAGCAGAGCGTTGTTTAAATTTGGCGCCAATAATGCTGATTGGTCGCGGCTGGCGACCGCGACCAATCAGCTAAGCGGTGTTTAAATTTGGCGACAATAATGCAGATTGGTCGCGGCCGGCAACCGCGACCAATCAGCAAAGCGGTGTTTAAATTTGGTGCCAATAATGCTGATTGGTCGCGGCCGGCGACCGCGACCAATCAGCAGAGCGTTGTTTAAATTTGCCGCCAATCTCACTGATTGTTCGCGGCTGGTGGCCGCCACCAATCAGCAGAGCGGTGTTTAAATTTGGCGCCAAAATCGCTGATTGGTCGCGGCTGGCGTCTGCGACCAATCAGCAGAGCGTTGCTTAAATGTGGCGCCAATCTCGCTGATTGGTCGCGTTCGGCCGGCGGCCAAGATCAATCAGCATAGCGTTGTTTAAATTTGGCGCCAAAATCTCTGATTGGTCGCGGCTGGCGGCCACGACCAATCAGCAGATCGTTGTTTAAATTTGGCGCCAATAATGCTGATTGGTCGCGGCCGGCGACCGCGACCAATCAGCAGAGCGTTGTTTAAATTTGCCGCCAATGTCGCTGATTGGTAGTGGCTGGCGGCCACAACCAATCAGCAGATCGTTGTTTAAATTTGGCGCCAATCTCAATGATTGGTCGCGGTCGGCTGGCAGCCGCGACCAATCAGCAGAGCGTTGTTTAAATTTGGCGCCAAACTCGCTGATTGGTCGTGGCTGGCGTCCGCGACCAATGAGCAGAGCGTTGTTTAAATTTGGTGCCAATCTCGCTGATCGTTCGCGGCTGGCGGCCGCGACCAATCAGCAGATTGTTGTTTTAATTTGGCGCCAATCTCGCTGATTGGTCGCGGTCGGCTGGCAGCCGCGACCAATCAGCAGAGCGTTGTTTAAATTTGGCGCCAATAATGCTGATTGGTCGCGGCTGGCGACCGCGACCAATCAGCTAAGCGGTGTTTAAATTTGGCGACAATAATGCAGATTGGTCGCGGCCGGCAACCGCGACCAATCAGCAAAGCGGTGTTTAAATTTGGTGCCAATAATGCTGATTGGTCGCGGCCGGCGACCGCGACCAATCAGCAGAGCGTTGTTTAAATTTGCCGCCAATCTCACTGATTGTTCGCGGCTGGTGGCCGCCACCAATCAGCAGAGCGGTGTTTAAATTTGGCGCCAAAATCGCTGATTGGTCGCGGCTGGCGTCTGCGACCAATCAGCAGAGCGTTGCTTAAATGTGGCGCCAATCTCGCTGATTGGTCGCGTTCGGCCGGCGGCCAAGATCAATCAGCATAGCGTTGTTTAAATTTGGCGCCAAAATCTCTGATTGGTCGCGGCTGGCGGCCACGACCAATCAGCAGATCGTTGTTTAAATTTGGCGCCAATAATGCTGATTGGTCGCGGCCGGCGACCGCGACCAATCAGCAGAGCGTTGTTTAAATTTGCCGCCAATGTCGCTGATTGTTCGCGGCTGGTGGCCGCCACCAATCAGCAGAGCGGTGTTTAAATTTGGCGCCAAAATCGCTGATTGGTCGCGGCTGGCGTCCGCGACCAATCAGCAGAGCGTTGCTTAAATGTGGCGCCAATCTCGCTGATTGGTCGCGTTCGGCCGACGGCCGCGATCAATCAGCAGAGCGTTGTTTAAATTTGGCACCAAAATCTCTGATTGGTCGCGGCTGGCGGCCACGACCAATCAGCAGAGCGTTGTTTAAATTTGCCGCCAATCTCGCTGATTGGTCGCGGCTGGCGGCCACGACCAATCAGCAGAGCGTTGTTTAAATTTGGCGCCAATCACGCTGATTGGTAGTGGCTGGCGGCCACAACCAATCAGCAGATCGTTGTTTAAATTTGGCGCCAATCTCAATGATTGGTCGCGGTCGGCTGGCAGCCGCGACCAATCAGCAGAGCGTTGTTTAAATTTGGCGCCAAACTCGCTGATTGGTCGTGGCTGGCGTCCGCGACCAATGAGCAGAGCGTTGTTTAAATTTGGTGCCAATCTCGCTGATCGTTCGCGGCTGGCGGCCGCGACCAATCAGCAGATCGTTGTTTTAATTTGGCGCCAATCTCGCTGATTGGTCGCGGTCGGCTGGCGACCGCGACCAATCAGCTAAGCGGTGTTTAAATTTGGCGACAATAATGCAGATTGGTCGCGGCCGGCAAACGCGACCAATCAGCAAAGCGGTGTTTAAATTTGGTGCCAATAATGCTGATTGGTCGGGCCGGCGACCGCGACCAATCAGCAGAGCGTTGTTTAAATTTGCCGCCAATCTCACTGATTGTTCGCGGCTGGTGGCCGCCACCAATCAGCAGAGCGGTGTTTAAATTTGGCGCCAAAATCGCTGATTGGTCGCGGCTGGCGTCCGCGACCAATCAGCAGAGCGTTGCTTAAATGTGGCGCCAATCTCGCTGATTGGTCGCGTTCGGCCGGCGGCCGCGATCAATCAGCAGAGCGTTGTTTAAATTTGGCACCAAAATCTCTGATTGGTCGCGGCTGGAGGCCACGACCAATCAGCAGAGCGTTGTTTAAATTTGGCGCCAATCTCGCTGATTGGTCGCGGCTGGCGTCCGCGACCAATCAGCAGAGAGTTGTTTAAATTTGGCGCCAATGTCGCTGATTGTTCGCGGCTGGTGGCCGCCACCAATCAGCAGAGCGGTGTTTAAATTTGGCGACAAAATCGCTGATTGGTCGCGGCTGGCGTCCGCGACCAATCAGCAGAGCGTTGCTTAAATGTGGCGCCAATCTCGCTGATTGGTCGCGTTCGGCCGGCGGCCGCGATTAATCAGCAGAGCGTTGTTTAAATTTGGCGCCAAAATCTCTGATTGGTCGCGGCTGGCGGCCACGACCAATCAGCAGAGCGTTGTTTAAATTTGCCGCCAATCTCGCTGATTGTTCGCGGCTGGTGGCCGCCACCAATCAGCAGAGCGGTGTTTAAATTTGGCGCCAAAATCGCTGATTGGTCGCGGCTGGCGTCCGCGACCAATCAGCAGAGCGTTGCTTAAATGTGGCGCCAATCTCGCTGATTGGTCGCGTTCGGCCGGCGGCTGCGATAAATCAGCAGAGCGTTGTTTAAATTTGGCGCCAAAATCTCTGATTGGTCGCGGCTGGCGGCCACGACCAATCAGCAGATCGTTGTTTAAATTTGGCGCCAATCTCGCTGATTGGTCGCGGTCGGCTGGCAGCCGCAACCAATCAGCAGAGCGTTGTTTAAATTTGGCGCCAATAATGCTGATTGGTCGTGGCTGGCGACCGCGACCAATCAGCTAAGCGGTGTTTAAATTTGGCGACAATAATGCAGATTGGTCGCGGCCGGCAACCGCGACCAATCAGCAAAGCGGTGTTTAAATTTGGTGCCAATAATGCTGATTGGTCGCGGCCGGCGACCGCGACCAATCAGCAGAGCGTTGTTTAAATTTGCCGCCAATCTCACTGATTGTTCGCGGCTGGTGGCCGCCACCAATCAGCAGAGCGGTGTTTAAATTTGGCGCCAAAATCGCTGATTGGTCGCGGCTGGCGTCTGCGACCAATCAGCAGAGCGTTGCTTAAATGTGGCGCCAATCTCGCTGATTGGTCGCGTTCGGCCGGCGGCCAAGATCAATCAGCATAGCGTTGTTTAAATTTGGCGCCAAAATCTCTGATTGGTCGCGGCTGGCGGCCACGACCAATCAGCAGATCGTTGTTTAAATTTGGCGCCAATAATGCTGATTGGTCGCGGCCGGCGACCGCGACCAATCAGCAGAGCGTTGTTTAAATTTGCCGCCAATGTCGCTGATTGGTAGTGGCTGGCGGCCACAACCAATCAGCAGATCGTTGTTTAAATTTGGCGCCAATCTCAATGATTGGTCGCGGTCGGCTGGCAGCCGCGACCAATCAGCAGAGCGTTGTTTAAATTTGGCGCCAAACTCGCTGATTGGTCGTGGCTGGCGTCCGCGACCAATGAGCAGAGCGTTGTTTAAATTTGGTGCCAATCTCGCTGATCGTTCGCGGCTGGCGGCCGCGACCAATCAGCAGATTGTTGTTTTAATTTGGCGCCAATCTCGCTGATTGGTCGCGGTCGGCTGGCAGCCGCGACCAATCAGCAGAGCGTTGTTTAAATTTGGCGCCAATAATGCTGATTGGTCGCGGCTGGCGACCGCGACCAATCAGCTAAGCGGTGTTTAAATTTGGCGACAATAATGCAGATTGGTCGCGGCCGGCAACCGCGACCAATCAGCAAAGCGGTGTTTAAATTTGGTGCCAATAATGCTGATTGGTCGGGCCGGCGACCGCGACCAATCAGCAGAGCGTTGTTTAAATTTGCCGCCAATCTCACTGATTGTTCGCGGCTGGTGGCCGCCACCAATCAGCAGAGCGGTGTTTAAATTTGGCGCCAAAATCGCTGATTGGTCGCGGCTGGCGTCCGCGACCAATCAGCAGAGCGTTGCTTAAATGTGGCGCCAATCTCGCTGATTGGTCGCGTTCGGCCGGCGGCCGCGATCAATCAGCAGAGCGTTGTTTAAATTTGGCACCAAAATCTCTGATTGGTCGCGGCTGGCGGCCACGACCAATCAGCAGAGCGTTGTTTAAATTTGGCGCCAATCTCGCTGATTGGTCGCGGCTGGCGTCCGCGACCAATCAGCAGAGCGTTGTTTAAATTTGGCGCCAATCACGCTGATTGGTAGTGGCTGGCGTCCGCAACCAATCAGCAGAGCGTTGTTTAAATTTGGCGCCAATCTCGCTGATTGGTCGTGGTCGGCTGGCAGCCGCGACCAATCAGCAGAGCGTTGTTTAAATTTGGCGCCAATCTCGCTGATTGGTCGTGGCTGGCGTCCGCGACCAATCAGCAGAACGTTGTTTAAATTTGGCGCCAATCTCGCTGATTGGTCGCGGCTGGCGACCGCGACCAATCAGCAGAGCGTTGTTGAAATTTTGCGCCAATCGCGCTGATTGGTCGCGGCTGGCGGCCGCGACCAATCAGCAGAGCGGGGTTTAAATTTGGCGTCAATACTGCTGATAGGTCGCGGCTGCCGGCGGCGACCAATCAGCAGAGCAGTGTTTAAATTTGGCACCAAAATCGCTGATTGGTCGCGGGCGTCGACCGCGACCAATCAGCGTCGTATTAGTGAGGACCGGGGAGAGGCGCTGCCTGTACGGCTACTTCCGCTGCGAGAAGCCGGGAGATGAGCGGCTACTCGCAGCAGAAGCATCCCGACCGGCGGCGCCACTCCCTGGTCCAATAATGCTGATTGGTCGCGGCTGTCGACTGCGACCAATCAGCTAAGCGGTGTTTAAATTTGGCGACAATAATGCAGATTGGTCGCGGCCGGCAACCGCAACCAATCAGCAAAGCGGTGTTTAAATTTGGTGCCAATAATGCTGATTGGTCACGGCCGGCGACCGCGACCAATCAGCAGAGCGTTGCTTAAATGTGGCGCCAATCTCGCTGATTGGTCGCGTTCGGCCGGCGGCCGCGATCAATCAGCAGAGGTTGTTTAAATTTGGCGCCAAAATCTCTGATTGGTCGCGGCTGGCGGCCACGACCAATCAGCAGAGCGTTGTTTAAATTTGCCGCCAATCTCGCTGATTGTTCGCGGCTGGTGGCCGCCACCAATCAGCAGAGCGGTGTTTAAATTTGGCGCCAAAATCGCTGATTGGTCGCGGCTGGCGTCCGCGACCAATCAGCAGAGCGTTGCTTAAATGTGGCGCCAATCTCGCTGATTGGTCGCGTTCGGCCGGCGGCTGCGATCAATCAGCAGAGCGTTGTTTAAATTTGGCGCCAAAATCTCTGATTGGTCGCGGCTGGCGGCCACGACCAATCAGCAGATCGTTGTTTAAATTTGGCGCCAATCTCGCTGATTGGTCACGGTCGGCTGGCAGCCGCGACCAATCAGCAGAGCGTTGTTTAAATTTGGCGCCAATAATGCTGATTGGTCGCGGCTGGCGACCGCGACCAATCAGCTAAGCGGTGTTTAAATTTGGCGACAATAATGCAGATTGGTCGCGGCCGGCAACCGCGACCAATCAGCAAAGCGGTGTTTAAATTTGGTGCCAATAATGCTGATTGGTCGCGGCCGGCGGCCACGACCAATCAGCAGACCGTTGTTTTAATTTGCCGCCAATCTCGCTGATTGTTCGCGGCTGGTGGCCGCCACCAATCAGCAGAGCGGTGTTTAAATTTGGCGCCAAAATCGCTGATTGGTCGCGGCTGGCGTCCGCGACCAATCAGCAAAGCGTTGCTTAAATGTGGCGCCAATCTCGCTGATTGGTCGCGTTCGGCCGGCGGCTGCGAAAAATCAGCAGAGCGTTGTTTAAATTTGGCGCCAAAATCTCTGATTGGTCGCGGCTGGCGGCCACGACCAATTAACAGATCGTTGTTTAAATTTGGCGCCAATCTCGCTGATTGGTCGCGGTCGGCTGGCAGCCGCGACCAATCAGCAGAGCGTTGTTTAAATTTGGCGCCAATAATGCTGATTGGTCGTGGCTGGCGACCGCGACCAATCAGCTAAGCGGTGTTTAAATTTGGCGACAATAATGCAGATTGGTCGCGGCCGGCAACCGCGACCAATCAGCAAAGCGGTGTTTAAATTTGGTGCCAATAATGCTGATTGGTCGCGTTTGGCCGGCGGCCGCGATCAATCAGCAGAGCGTTGTTTAAATTTGGCGCCAAAATCTCTGATTGGTTGCGGCTGGCGGCCACGACCAATCAGCAGAGCGTTGTTTAAATTTGCCGCCAATCTCGCTGATTGTTCGCGGCTGGTGGCCGCCACCAATCAGCAGAGCGGTGTTTAAATTTGGCGCCAAAATCGCTGATTGGTCGCGGCTGGTGGCCGCCACCAATCAGCAGAGCGTTGCTTAAATGTGGCGCCAATCTCGCTGATTGGTCGCGTTCGGCCGGCGGCCAAGATCAATCAGCAGAGCGTTGTTTAAATTTGGCGCCAAAATCTCTGATTGGTTGCGGCTGGCGGCCACGACCAATCAGCAGAGCGTTGTTTAAATTTGCCGCCAATCTCGCTGATTGTTCGCGGCTGGTGGCCGCCACCAATCAGCAGAGCGGTGTTTAAATTTGGCGCCAAAATCGCTGATTGGTCGCGGCTGGCGTCCGCGACCAATCAGCAGAGCGTTGCTTAAATGTGGCGCCAATCTCGCTGATTGGTCGCGTTCGGCCGGTGGCTGCGATCAATCAGCAGAGCGTTGTTTAAATTTGGCGCCAAAATCTCTGATTGGTCGCGGCTGGCGGCCACGACCAATCAGCAGATCGTTGTTTAAATTTGGCGCCAATCTCGCTGATTGGTCACGGTCGGCTGGCAGCCGCGACCAATCAGCAGAGCGTTGTTTAAATTTGGTGCCAATAATGCTGATTGGTCGCGGCTGGCGACCGCGACCAATCAGCTAAGCGGTGTTTAAATTTGGTGACAATAATGCAGATTAGTCGCGGCCGGCAACCGCGACCAATCAGCAAAGCGGTGTTTAAATTTGGTGCCAATAATGCTGATTGGTCGCGGCCGGCGACCGCGACCAATCAGCAGAGCGTTGTTTAAATTTGCCGCCAATCTCGCTGATTGTTCGCGGCTGGTGGCCGCGACCAATCAGCAGAACGTTGTTTAAATTTGGCGCCAATCTCGCTGATTGGTCGCGGCTGGCGACCGCGACCAATCAGCAGAGCGTTGTTGAAATTTTGCGCCAATCGCGCTGATTGGTCGCGGCTGGCGGCCGCGACCAATCAGCAGAGCGGGGTTTAAATTTGGCGTCAATACTGCTGATAGGTCGCGGCTGCCGGCTGCGACCAATCAGCAGAGCAGTGTTTAAATTTGGCACCAAAATCGCTGATTGGTCGCGGGCGTCGACCGCGACCAATCAGCGTCGTATTAGTGAGGACCGGGGAGAGGCGCTGCCTGTGCGGCTACTTCCGCTGCGAGAAGCCGGGAGATGAGCGGCTACTCGCAGCAGAAGCATCCCGACCGGCGGCGCCGCTCCCTGGTCCAATAATGCTGATTGGTCGCGGCTGGCGACTGCGACCAATCAGCTAAGCGGTGTTTAAATTTGGCGACAATAATGCAGATTGGTCGCGGCCGGCAACCGCAACCAATCAGCAAAGCGGTGTTTAAATTTGGTGCCAATAATGCTGATTGGTCACGGCCGGCGACCGCGACCAATCAGCAGAGCGTTGTTTAAATTTGCCGCCAATCTCGCTGATTGTTCGCGGCTGGTGGCCGCCACCAATCAGCAGAGTGGTGTTTAAATTTGGCGCCAATAATGCGGATTGGTCGCGGCCGGCGACCGAGAACCAATCAGCAAAGCGGTGTTTAAATTTGGCGCCAATAATGCTGATTGGTCGCGGCTGGCGACCGCGACCAATCAGCTAAGCGGTGTTTAAATTTGGCGACAATAATGCAGATTGGTCGCGGCCGGCAACCACGACCAATCAGCAAAGCGGTGTTTAAATTTGGTGCCAATAATGCTGATTGGTCGCGGCCGGCGACCGCGACCAATCAGCAGAGCGTTGTTTAAATTTGCCGCCAATCTCGCTGATTGTTCGCGGCTGGTGGTTGCCACCAATCAGCAGAGCGGTGTTTAAATTTGGCGCCAAAATCGCTGATTGGTCGCGGCTGGCGTCTGCGACCAATCAGCAGAGCGTTGCTTAAATGTGGCGCCAATCTCGCTGATTGGTCGCGTTCGGCCGGCGGCCGCGATCAATCTGCATAGCGTTGTTTAAATTTGGCGCCAAAATCTCTGATTGGTCGCGGCTGGCGGCCACGACCAATCAGCAGATCGTTGTTTAAATTTGGCGCCAATAATGCTGATTGGTCGCGGCCGGCGACCGCGACCAATCAGCAGAGCGTTTTTTAAATTTGCCGCCAATGTCGCTGATTGTTCGCGGCTGGTGGCCGCCACCAATCAGCAGAGCGGTGTTTAAATTTGGCGACAAAATCGCTGATTGGTCGCGGCTGGCGTCCGCGACCAATCAGCAGAGCGTTGCTTAAATGTGGCGCCAATCTCGCTGATTGGTCGCGTTCGGCCGGCGGCCGCGATTAATCAGCAGAGCGTTGTTTAAATTTGGCGCCAAAATCTCTGATTGGTCGCGGCTGGCGGCCACGACCAATCAGCAGAGCGTTGTTTAAATTTGCCGCCAATCTCGCTGATTGTTCGCGGCTGGTGGCCGCCACCAATCAGCAGAGCGGTGTTTAAATTTGGCGCCAAAATCGCTGATTGGTCGCGGCTGGCGTCCGCGACCAATCAGCAGAGCGTTGCTTAAATGTGGCGCCAATCTCGCTGATTGGTCGCGTTCGGCCGGCGGCTGCGATCAATCAGCAGAGCGTTGTTTAAATTTGGCGCCAAAATCTCTGATTGGTCGCGGCTGGCGGCCACGACCAATCAGCAGATCGTTGTTTAAATTTGGCGCCAATCTCGCTGATTGGTCACGGTCGGCTGGCAGCCGCGACCAATCAGCAGAGCGTTGTTTAAATTTGGCGCCAATAATGCTGATTGGTCGCGGCTGGCGACCGCGACCAATCAGCTAAGCGGTGTTTAAATTTGGCGACAATAATGCAGATTGGTCGCGGCCGGCAACCGCGACCAATCAGCAAAGCGGTGTTTAAATTTGGTGCCAATAATGCTGATTGGTCGCGGCCGGCGGCCACGACCAATCAGCAGAGCGTTGTTTAAATTTGCCGCCAATCTCGCTGATTGTTCGCGGCTGGTGGCCGCCACCAATCAGCAGAGCGGTGTTTAAATTTGGCGCCAAAATCGCTGATTGGTCGCGGCTGGCGTCCTCGACCAATCAGCAAAGCGTTGCTTAAATGTGGCGCCAATCTCGCTGATTGGTCGCGTTCGGCCGGCGGCTGCGATAAATCAGCAGAGCGTTGTTTAAATTTGGCGCCAAAATCTCTGATTGGTCGCGGCTGGCGGCCACGACCAATCAGCAGATCGTTGTTTAAATTTGGCGCCAATCTCGCTGATTGGTCGCGGTCGGCTGGCAGCCGCAACCAATCAGCAGAGCGTTGTTTAAATTTGGCGCCAATAATGCTGATTGGTCGTGGCTGGCGACCGCGACCAATCAGCTAAGCGGTGTTTAAATTTGGCGACAATAATGCAGATTGGTCGCGGCCGGCAACCGCGACCAATCAGCAAAGCGGTGTTTAAATTTGGTGCCAATAATGCTGATTGGTCGCGGCCGGCGACCGCGACCAATCAGCAGAGCGTTGTTTAAATTTGCCGCCAATCTCACTGATTGTTCGCGGCTGGTGGCCGCCAACAATCAGCAGAGCGGTGTTTAAATTTGGCGCCAAAATCGCTGATTGGTCGCGGCTGGCGTCTGCGACCAATCAGCAGAGCGTTGCTTAAATGTGGCGCCAATCTCGCTGATTGGTCGCGTTCGGCCGGCGGCCAAGATCAATCAGCATAGCGTTGTTTAAATTTGGCGCCAAAATCTCTGATTGGTCGCGGCTGGCGGCCACGACCAATCAGCAGATCGTTGTTTAAATTTGGCGCCAATAATGCTGATTGGTCGCGGTCGCCGGCCGCGACCAATCAGCAGAGCGTTGTTTAAATTTGGCGCCAATAATGCTGATTGGTCGCGGTCGCCGGCCGCGACCAATCAGCAGAGCGTTGTTTAAATTTGGCGCCAATCACGCTGATCGGTAGTGGCTGGCGTCCGCAACCAATCAGCAGAGCGTTGTTTAAATTTGGCGCCAATCTCGCTGATTGGTCGTGGTCGGCTGGCAGCCGCGACCATCAGCAGAGCGTTGTTTAAATTTGGCGCCAATCTCGCTGATTGGTCGTGGCTGGCGTCCGCGACCAATCAGCAGAACGTTGCTTAAATTTGGCGCCAATCTCGCTGATTGGTCGCGGCTGGCGACCGCGACCAATCAGCAGAGCGTTGTTGAAATTTTGCGCCAATCGCGCTGATTGGTCGCGGCTGGCGGCCGCGACCAATCAGCAGAGCGGGGTTTAAATTTGGCGTCAATACTGCTGATAGGTCGCGGCTGCCGGCTGCGACCAATCAGCAGAGCAGTGTTTAAATTTGGCACCAAAATCGCTGATTGGTCGCGGGCGTCGACCGCGACCAATCAGCGTCGTATTAGTGAGGACCGGGGAGAGGCGCTGCCTGTGCGGCTACTTCCGCTGCGAGAAGCCGGGAGATGAGCGGCTACTCGCAGCAGAAGCATCCCGACCGGCGGCGCCGCTCCCTGGTCCAATAATGCTGATTGGTCGCGGCTGTCGACTGCGACCAATCAGCTAAGCGGTGTTTAAATTTGGCGACAATAATGCAGATTGGTCGCGGCCGGCAACCGCAACCAATCAGCAAAGCGGTGTTTAAATTTGGTGCCAATAATGCTAATTGGTCACGGCCGGCGACCGCGACCAATCAGCAGAGCGTTGTTTAAATTTGCCGCCAATGTCGCTGATTGTTCGCGGCTGGTGGCCGCCACCAATCAGCAGAGCGGTGTTTAAATTTGGCGCCAAAATCGCTGATTGGTCGCGGCTGGCGTCCGCGACCAATCAGCAGAGCGTTGCTTAAATGTGGCGCAAATCTCGCTGATTGGTCGCGTTTGGCCGGCGGCCGCGATCAATCAGCAGAGCGTTGTTTAAATTTGGCGCCAAAATCTCTGATTGGTTGCGGCCGGCGACCGCGACCAATCAGCAGAGCGTTGTTTAAATTTGCCGCCAATCTCGCTGATTGTTCGCGGCTGGTGGCTGCCACCAATCAGCAGAGCGGTGTTTAAATTTGGCGCCAAAATCGCTGATTGGTCGCGGCTGGCGTCTGCGACCAATCAGCAGAGCGTTGCTTAAATGTGGCGCCAATCTCGCTGATTGGTCGCGTTCGGCCGGCGGCCGCGATCAATCTGCATAGCGTTGTTTAAATTTGGCGCCAAAATCTCTGATTGGTCGCGGCTGGCGGCCACGACCAATCAGCAGATCGTTGTTTAAATTTGGCGCCAATAATGCTGATTGGTCGCGGCCGGCGACCGCGACCAATCAGCAGAGCGTTTTTTAAATTTGCCGCCAATGTCGCTGATTGTTCGCGGCTGGTGGCCGCCACCAATCAGCAGAGCGGTGTTTAAATTTGGCGACAAAATCGCTGATTGGTCGCGGCTGGCGTCCGCGACCAATCAGCAGAGCGTTGCTTAAATGTGGCGCCAATCTCGCTGATTGGTCGCGTTCGGCCGGCGGCCGCGATCAATCAGCAGAGCGTTGTTTAAATTTGGCGCCAAAATCTCTGATTGGTCGCGGCTGGCGGCCACGACCAATCAGCAGAGCGTTGTTTAAATTTGCCGCCAATGTCGCTGATTGTTCGCGGCTGGTGGCCGCCACCAATCAGCAGAGCGGTGTTTAAATTTGGCGCCAAAATCGCTGATTGGTCGTGGCTGGCGTCCGCGACCAATCAGCAGAGCGTTGCTTAAATGTGGCGCCAATCTCGCTGATTGGTCGCGTTCGGCCGGCGGCTGCGATCAATCAGCAGAGCGTTGTTTAAATTTGGCGCCAAAATCTCTGATTGGTCGCGGCTGGCGGCCACGACCAATCAGCAGATCGTTGTTTAAATTTGGCGCCAATCTCGCTGATTGGTCACGGTCGGCTGGCAGCCGCGACCAATCAGCAGAGCGTTGTTTAAATTTGGCGCCAATAATGCTGATTGGTCGAGGCCGGCAACCGCGACCAATCAGCAAAGCGGTGTTTAAATTTGGTGCCAATAATGCTGATTGGTCGCGGCCGGCGGCCACGACCAATCAGCAGAGCGTTGTTTAAATTTGCCGCCAATCTCGCTGATTGTTCGCGGCTGGTGGCCGCCACCAATCAGCAGAGCGGTGTTTAAATTTGGCGCCAAAATCGCTGATTGGTCGCGGCTGGCGTCCGCGACCAATCAGCAAAGCGTTGCTTAAATGTGGCGCCAATCTCGATGATTGGTCGCGTTCGGCCGGCGGCTGCGATAAATCAGCAGAGCGTTGTTTAAATTTGGCGCCAAAATCTCTGATTGGTCGCGGCTGGCGGCCACGACCAATCAGCAGATCGTTGTTTAAATTTGGCGCCAATCTCGCTGATTGGTCGCGGTCGGCTGGCAGCCGCAACCAATCAGCAGAGCGTTGTTTAAATTTGGCGCCAATAATGCTGATTGGTCGTGGCTGGCGACCGCGACCAATCAGCTAAGCGGTGTTTAAATTTGGCGACAATAATGCAGATTGGTCGCGGCCGGCAACCGCGACCAATCAGCAAAGCGGTGTTTAAATTTGGTGCCAATAATGCTGATTGGTCGCGGCCGGCGACCGCGATCAATCAGCAGATCGTTGTTTAAATTTGGCGCCAAAATCTCTGATTGGTTGCGGCTGGCGGCCACGACCAATCAGCAGAGCGTTGTTTAAATTTGCCGCCAATGTCGCTGATTGTTCGCGGCTGGTGGCCGCCACCAATCAGCAGAGCGGTGTTTAAATTTGGCGCCAAAATCGCTGATTGGTCGCGGCTCGCGTCCGCGACCAATCAGCAGAGCGTTGCTTAAATGTGGCGCCAATCTCGCTGATTGGTCGCGTTCGGCCAGTGGCTGCGATCAATCAGCAGAGCGTTGTTTAAATTTGGCGCCAAAATCTCTGATTGGTCGCGGCTGGCGGCCACGACCAATCAGCAGATCGTTGTTTAAATTTGGCGCCAATCTCGCTGATTGGTCACGGTCGGCTGGCAGCCGCGACCAATCAGCAGAGCGTTGTTTAAATTTGGTGCCAATAATGCTGATTGGTCGCGGCTGGCGACCGCGACCAATCAGCTAAGCGGTGTTTAAATTTGGCGACAATAATGCAGATTGGTCGCGGCCGGCAACCGCGACCAATCAGCAAAGCGGTGTTTAAATTTGGTGCCAATAAAGCTGATTGGTCGCGGCCGGCGACCGCGACCAGTCAGCAGAGCGTTGTTTAAATTTGCCGCCAATCTCGCTGATTGTTCGCGGCTGGTGGCCGCGATCAATCAGCAGAGCGTTGTTTAAATTTGGCGCCAAAATCTCTGATTGGTCGCGGCTGGCGGCCACAACCAATCAGCAGATCGTTGTTTAAATTTGGTGCCAATCTCAATGATTGGTCGCGGTCGGCTGGCAGCCGCGACCAATCAGCAGAGCGTTGTTTAAATTTGGCGCCAAACTCGCTGATTGGTCGTGGCTGGCGTCCGCGACCAATGAGCAGACCGTTGTTTAAATTTGGTGCCAATCTCGCTGATTGTTCGCGGCTGGCGGCCGCCACCAATCAGCAGATCGTTGTTTTAATTTGGCGCCAATCTCGCTGATTGGTCGCGGTCGGCTGGCAGCCGCGACCAATCAGCAGAGCGTTGTTTAAATTTGGCGCCAATAATGCTGATTGGTCGCGGCTGGCGACCGCGACCAATCAGCTAAGCGGTGTTTAAATTTGGCGACAATAATGCAGTTTGGTCGCGGCCGGCAACCGCGACCAATCAGCAAAGCGGTGTTTAAATTTGGTGCCAATAATGCTGATTGGTCGGGCCGGCGACCGCGACCAATCAGCAGAGCGTTGTTTAAATTTGCCGCCAATCTCACTGATTGTTCGCGGCTGGTGGCCGCCACCAATCAGCAGAGCGGTGTTTAAATTTGGCGCCAAAATCGCTGATTGGTCGCGGCTGGCGTCCGCGACCAATCAGCAGAGCGTTGCTTAAATGTGGCGCCAATCTCGCTGATTGGTCGCGTTCGGCCGGCGGCCGCGATCAATCAGCAGAGCGTTGTTTAAATTTGGCACCAAAATCTCTGATTGGTCGCGGCTGGCGGCCACGACCAATCAGCAGAGCGTTGTTTAAATTTGGCGCCAATCTCGCTGATTGGTCGCGGCTGGCGTCCGCGACCAATCAGCAGAGCGTTGTTTAAATTTGGCGCCAATCACGCTGATTGGTAGTGGCTGGCGTCCGCAACCAATCAGCAGAGCGTTGTTTAAATTTGGCGCCAATCTCGCTGATTGGTCGTGGTCGGCTGGCAGCCGCGACCAATCAGCAGAGCGTTGTTTAAATTTGGCGCCAATCTCGCTGATTGGTCGTGGCTGGCGTCCGCGACCAATCAGCAGAGCGTTGTTTAAATTTGGCGCCAATCTCGCTGATTGGTCGCGGCTGGCGACCGCGACCAATCAGCAGAGCGTTGTTGAAATTTTGCGCCAATCGCGCTGATTGGTCGCGGCTGGCGGCCGCGACCAATCAGCAGAGCGGGGTTTAAATTTGGCGTCAATACTGCTGATAGGTCGCGGCTGCCGGCTGCGACCAATCAGCAGAGCAGTGTTTAAATTTGGCACCAAAATCGCTGATTGGTCGCGGGCGTCGACCGCGAAAAATCAGCGTCGTATTAGTGAGGACCGGGGAGAGGCGCTGCCTGTGCGGCTACTTCCGCTGCGAGAAGCCGGGAGATGAGCTGCTACTCGCAGCAGAAGCATCCCGACCGGCGGCGCCGCTCCCTGGTCCAATAATGCTGATTGGTCGCGGCTGTCACCAATCAGCTAAGCGGTGTTTAAATTTGGCGACAATAATGCAGATTGGTCGCGGCCGGCAACCGCAACCAATCAGCAAAGCGGTGTTTAAATTTGGTGCCAATAATGCTGATTGGTCACGGCCGGCGACCGCGACCAATCAGCAGAGCGTTGTTTAAATTTGCCGCCAATCTCGCTGATTGTTCGCGGCTGGTGGCCGCCACCAATCAGCAGAGCGGTGTTTAAATTTGGCGCCAAAATCGCTGATTGGTCGTGGCTGGCGTCCGCGACCAATCAGCAGAGCGTTGCTTAAATGTGGCGCCAATCTCGCTGATTGGTCACGTTCGGCCGGCGGCCGCGATCAATCAGCAGAGCGTTGTTTAAATTGGCGCCAAAATCTCTGATTGGTCGCGGCTGGCGGCCACGACCAATCAGCAGATCGTTGTTTAAATTTGGCGCCAATCTCGCTGATTGGTCGCGGTCGGCTGGCAGCCACGACCAATCAGCAGAGCGTTGTTTAAATTTGGCGCCAATCTCGCTGATTGGTCGCGGCTGGCGTCCGCGACCAATCAGCAGAGCGTTGTTTACATTTGGCGCCAATCTCGCTGATTGGTCGTGGCTGGCGTCCGCGACCAATCAGCAGAGCGTTGTTTAAATTTGGCGCAAATCTCGCTGATTGTTCGCGGCTGGCGGCCGCGACCAATCAGCAGATCGTTGTTTAAATTTGGCGCCAATATCGCTGATTGGTCGCGGTCGGCGGGCAGCCGCGACCAATCAGCAGAGCGTTGTTTAAATTTGGCGCCAATAATGCTGATTGGTCTCGGCTGGCGACCGCGACCAATCAGCTAAGCGGTGTTTAAATTTGGCGACAATAATGCAGATTGGTCGCGGCCGGCAACCACGACCAATCAGCAAAGCGGTGTTTAAATTTGGTGCCAATAATGCTGATTGGTCGTGGCCAGCGACCGCGACCAATCAGCAGAGCGTTGTTTAAATTTGCCGCCAATCTTGCTGAATGTTCGCGGCTGGTGGCCGCCACCAATCAGCAGAGCGGTGTTTAAATTTGGCGCCAAAATCGCTGATTGGTCGCGGCTGGCGTCCGCGACCAATCAGCAGAGCGTTGCTTAAATGTGGCGCCAATCTCGCTGATTGGTCGCGTTCGGCCGGCGGCCGCGATCAATCAGCAGAGCGTTGTTTAAATTTGGCGCCAATCTCGCTGATTGGTCGCGGCTGGCATCCGCGAGCAATCAGCAGAGCGTTGTTTACATTTGGCGCCAATCTCGCTGATTGGTCGTGGCTGGCGTCCGCGACCAATCAGCAGAGCGTTGTTTAAATTTGGCGCCAATCTCGCTGATTGTTCGCAGCTGGCGGCCGCGACCAATCAGCAGAGCGTTGTTTAAATTTGGCGCCAATCTCACTGATTGGTCGCGGCTGGCGACCGCGACCAATCAGCAGAGCGTTGTTGAAATTTTGCGCCAATCTCGCTGATTGGTCGCGGCTGGCGGCCGCGACCAATCAGCAGAGCGGGGTTTAAATTTTCGTCAATACTGCTGATAGGTCGCGGCTGCCAGCTGCGACCAATCAGCAGAGCGTTGTTTAAATTTGGCACCAAAATCGCTGATTGGTCGCGGCCGGCCAACGCGACCAATCAGCAGAGCGGCGTTTAAATTTTCCGCCCATATCGCTGATTGGTCGCGGGCGTCGACCGCGACCAATCAGCGTCGTATTAGTGAGGACCGGGGAGAGGCGCTGCCTGTGCGGCTACTTCCGCTGCGAGAAGTCGGGAGATGAGCTGCTACTCGCAGCAGAAGCATCCCGACCGGCGGCGCCGCTCCCTGGTCCAATAATGCTGATTGGTCGTGGCTGTCGACCGCGACCAAGCAGCTAAGCGGTGTTTAAATTTGGCGACAATAATGCTGATTGGTCGCGGCCGGCGACCGCGACCAATCAGCAGAGCGTTGTTTAAATTTGCCGCCAATCTCGCTGATTGTTCGCGGCTGGTGGCCGCCACCAATCAGCAGAGCAGTGTTTAAATTTTGCGCCAAAATCGCTGATTGGTCGCGGCTGGCGTCCGCGACCAATCAGCAGAGCGTTGCTTAAATGTGGCGCCAATCTCGCTGATTGGTCGCGTTCGGCCGGCGGCCGCGACCAATCAGCAGAGCGTTGTTTAAATTTGGCGCCAAAATCTCTGATTGGTCGCGGCTGGCGGCCACGACCAATCAGCAGATCGTTGTTTAAATTTGGCGCCAATCTCGCTGATTGGTCGCGGTCGGCTGGCAGCCGCGACCAATCAGCAGAGCGTTGTTTAAATTTGGCGCCAATCTCGCTGATTGGTCGCGGCTGGCGTCCGCGACCAATCAGCAGAGCGTTGTTTAAATTTGGCGCCAATCTCGCTGATTGGTCGTGGCTGGCGTCCGCGACCAATCAGCAGAGCGTTGTTTAAATTTGGCGCCAATCTCGCTGATTGTTCGTGGCTGGCGGCCGCGACCAATCAGCAGATCGTTGTTTAAATTTGGCGCCAATCTCGCTGATTGGTCGCGGTCGGCTGGCAGCCGCGACCAATCAGCAGAGCGTTGTTTAAATTTGGCGCCAATAATGCTGATTGGTCGCGGCTGGCGACCGCGACCAATCAGCTAAGCGGTGTTTAAATTTGGCGACAATAATGCAGATTGGTCGCGGCCGGCGACCGCGACCAATCAGCAGAGCGTTGTTTAAATTTGCCGCCAATCTCGCTGATTGTTCGCGGCTGGTGGCCGCCACCAATCAGCAGAGCGGTGTTTAAATTTGGTGCCAAAATCGCTGATTGGTCGCGGCTGGCGTCCGCGACCAATCAGCAGAGCGTTGCTTAAATGTGGCGCCAATCTCGCTGATTGGTCGCGTTCGGCCGGCAGCCGCGATCAATCAGCAGAGCGTTGTTTAAATTTGGCGCCAATCTCGCTGATTGGTCGCGGCTGGCGTCCGCGACCAATCAGCAGAGCGTTGTTTAAATTTGGCGCCAATCTCGCTGATTGGTCGTGGCTGGCGTCCGCGACCAATCAGCAGAGCGTTGTTGAAATTTGGCGCCAATCTCGCTGATTGTTCGCGGCTGGCGGCCGCGACCAATCAGAGCGTTGTTTAAATTTGGCGCCAATGTCGCTGATTGGTCGCGGCTGGCGACCACGACCAATCAGCAGAGCGTTGTTGAAATTTTGCGCCAATCAGCAGAGCGGGGTTTAAATTTGGCGTCAATACTGCTGATAGGTCGCGGCTGCCGGCTGCGACCAATCAGCAGAGCGGTGTTTAAATTTGGCACCAAAATCGCTGATTGGTCGCGGCCGGCCAACGCGACCAATCAGCAGAGCGGCGTTTAAATTTTCCGCCCATATCGCTGATTGGTCGCGGGCGTCGACCGCGACCAATCAGCGTCGTATTTGTGAGGACCGGGGAGAGGCGCTGCCTGTGCGGCTACTTCCGCTGCGAGAAGCCGGGAGATGAGCGGCTACTCGCAGCAGAAGCATCCCGTCCGGCGGCGCCGCTCCCTGGTCCTCCGTTCACACTTGCCCTCCGGAGATCAGCGGGCCAAGCCGCTCATCTCCCGACGTTAGCCGCATGGAGGTGAGCGGCGCCGCCTGTCGGGGTACTTGTACTGCCAGCAGCGGGGAGATGAGCGCCTCGCGCCGGTCATCTCCCTGCTGCATCGCCGCTGACCTCCGTCCGGCAGATGAGCTGCTAACGGCCGCCATCTTTTTCTGAAATCCCGCGTCGCTGATTGGCCGCGGCCGGACCAATCAGCGACGCGGGATTTCCTGGACAGACAGACAGACAGAAAGACAGACAGACGGGATAAGACGATTATATATATAGAAGTGCTTTCATTACTAGGTTGCTGTCTCCGCAGTCACTGCTTTTCAGGTTTGAACGTGTTATGTCAGTTTATTTGTGACTGCAGTGCGAGAAACAATGGCTGCACCACTTGTGATTTGCATGAAAGAAGAGCAGCGTACAGTGATTTTTTTTTTATAAATACTAGCAAGTGCAAATAATTTTTGACTCACTCTTGTATACAGTCATGGCCAAAAATGTTGGCAACCTTGAAATTGTTCCAGAAATTGAAGTATTTCTCCCAGAAAATTATTGCAATTACACATGTTTTGTAATATACATTTTTATTTCCTTTTTGTGTATTGAAACAACACATAAAAAGAGGAAAAAAAGCAAATTGGACATAATTTCTCACAAAACTCCAAAAATGGGCCAGACAAAAATGTTGGCAACTTGTGGGTAAACTACTTTGTTTCAAGCAAGTGATGCTCGTTCAAATTCACCTGTAGCAAGTAACAGGTGTGGGTAATCTGAAAATCACACCTGAATCCAGGTAAAAAGGGGAGAAGTTTACTTAATCTTTGCATTGCGTGTCTGTGTGTCCCACACTAAGCATGGAGAACAGAAAGAGGAGAAGAGAACTGTCTTAGGACTTGATAACCAAAATTATTAAAAAATATCAACCATCTCAAAGTTACAAGTCCATCTCCAGAGATCGTGATGTTCCTTTGTACATGATGCACATCATAATCAAGTAGTTTACAACCCAGACACTGAAGCTAGTCTCCATGAACGTGAATAGTGGAGAAAAATGCCGGCTAGTTTGGATGGTGGATAAGCAGCCCCAATCAAGTTCCAAAGAAATTCAAACTGTCCTGCAGGCTCAGGGTGCATCAGAGTCAGTGCAAGCTATCCATCAACATTTGAATGACATGAAATGCTATGGCAGGAGACCCAGGAGGACCCCACTGCTGACACAGACACATAAAAAAGCTGGACTGTAGTTTGCCAAAATGTACTTAATTATGCCAAAATCCTTCTGGGAAAGCGTCTTGTGGGCAAATGAGACCAAGACAGAGTTTTTTGTTAAAGCACATAATTCTACTGCTTACTGAAAACATAATGAGGCCTACAAAGAAAAGAACACAGTACCTATAGTCAAATGTGATGGAGGTTCAAAGATGTTTTGGAGTTGTTTTGCTGCCAATAACATTGGGTGCTTTGATTGTGTGCAAGTCATCATGAAATCTGAAGATTATCAAAGAATGTCAGAAAGCTGGGTGTGCATCCTAGGTCATTGATCTTCCAGCAGGACAATGACCCCAAACATACTTCAAGAAGCACCCAGAAATGGATGGAAACAAAGTGCTGGAGAGTTCTTAAGTGGCCAGCAATGAGTCCGGATCTAAATCCCATTGAAAAGCTTTGGAGAGATCTTAAAATTTATATTGTGTGAAGTCATCCTTCAAATATGAGAGACCTGGAGCAGTTTGCAAAAGAAGAGTAGTCCAAAATTCCAGTTGAGAGGTGTAAGAAGCTTGTTGATGGTTATGAGAAGCGATTGATTGCAGTTATTTATTCCAAACTGTGTGCAACCAAATATTAAGTTGAGGGTGCCAACAATTTTGTCTGACCCATTTTTAGGGTTTTGTGTGAAATTATATCCAATTTGCCTATTTTCCCTGTTTTTTGTGTTATTCCAATACACAGAAAGGAAATAAGCATGTGTACAACAAAACGTGTAATTGCAATAATTTTCAGGGGGAAATACTTCATTTTCTGGAACAATTTCAAGGATGCCAACACTTTTGGCCATTACTGTATGTGTTCTAATGTTTTAATCAGGGGGGGAGAATGCTGCAAAGTTAGAATGGGTTCAAGAATACAAGTGTTATAATAGTTTATTCTTGTCAATTAACAAACTGTAAAGTGCATGAACAAAATAGAAATCTAAATCAATTCAATATTTGGCGTGACCACCCTTTTCCTTCAAAAGAGCATCAAAGCATAATTTCTTCTTGGTACACTTGCACACAATTTTTGAAGAAACTTGGCGAGAGATCTTCTGTGGATGTAGGCATGTGTAAATCCCTATCGCTCTTCAAGTAATCTCACACAGAGTCAATATTATTAAAGACCAGGACTCTATGGCGACCACATCATCAATTCCTGGACTCCGTTTTCTTCTTCACACTGAGATAGTTCTTAATAACATTGGCAGCATGTCAATGTCCAGAATGTGGTCGTTGTGCTGCTGCAGAATAAATTTAGAGTCAACCAAACATCTCTCTCAAGAACAGACACTGATAGCTTGGGACCCATGTGCAAGAAGTGTGTCTGGGCCCCTCTCCTTTAATAGCGACAAAGCTACAGGTTATATGTGATATATATATATATATATATATATATATTGTAATGCAGCGCCTTGCTTGGCATTACTGTATGGTCCAGGGTATGTTTTGGCCGACCAGGTACCTCCCCTTCAGCTGACTGGTCACATGACTGTGACATCACACAGGTCCTTTTGCACACAGAAGGTCTGAACACATGACTGTGACATCAGCTAAGGTCCTGTCTGTGTATTTGTGTGAGTGCTACAGGATATATAAACCCTGGTAGCCTTGAGACAGTGTGGTAGGCGTGAGGCCTGTTCCCCGTGTGTGGGACACCCTTCGTTTGAGGCCTAGTGAGGCCAAGTGAAGCCTGGCAGCCTGAAAGGTCGAGCCTGGATCCTGTGTGTGGATACTAGTGGCCTTGCAGGGAAAGCCGACTTGGTGAAGAGTCCTGAAAGGCGCAGGCTGGATGTCAAGTGTGAAAGACATACCAGTAGCCTTTAAGGGAGCGATGGCTAGAGACTCCCATCTGGGAAAACCCTAAAGCCACAGTGGTGGCAAACCAAATGGACTGAAGCAGCCAAAGCCCGGCAAAGGTAAAAATGCTGCTTAATGTGGACATTTATGCTATTACCTTGCTGAAGGCTGTAACTTGGGCCAAGTGGGCCTGTCTGCTACTTGAGAGACTCCCTGATGTTATGTGTGTAAACATGCCGGTGATATACTAAGATGGACTGTGTGAAAAGCAGTTTATGATAAACAATAAACTGCAGCATTGTGAAATACCAGAAAGACATTACATGTGTGCTTTAATTGACCCGGTGCAGCGAGTGTCCCCCAGTATGATGACTAGCGCTGCCTTACTATATATATATATATACATATATATATATATATATATATATATACATATACACAGAGGCTTGGGAAAGTATTTACCCGCTTGCATTTTTTTCGTGTTTTGCTACCTCACAACCTGGAACTTCACTGTTTTTTTGAGGGTTTGCATCAGTTCATGTAAAGAACATGCCTACAAATGTGAATATTTGTTTTTCATTTTACTGTGAAGCAAACAAATAGGACAAAATAAATGAGAACTTCAGTGAGCATAACTATGCACCCCCTTAAAGTCAATACTTTGTAGAGCCTCTTTTTGCGGCACTTACAGCTGCAAGTTGCTTTGGATAAGTCTCTATGAGCTTTCCAAATCTTGCCATTGAGATTTTGCCCATTCCACAAGGCAAAACTTCTCCAGCTCCTTCAAGTTAGTTGATTTCCTCTGGTGAACAGCAATCTTCAAGTCTGACCACAGATTCTCAATTGGATTAAGGTTTGGGCTTTGACTAGGCCACTCCAAAACATTTACATTTTTACATGTTATCCTCAGAGATTGGGATATTTTTTTTATAACCCAACCCTGACTTGTACTTCTCAACAACTTTGTCCCTGACTTGTTTGGAGATCTCCTTGGTCCTCATCATGTTGTTTGGTTACCGTTGCATCTTGCTTAATGGTGTTGCAGCCTCTGTGCCCTTTTACAAAAGGTGTGTATATACTTAAAGACCATATGACTAGTGTTGAGCCACCCCCGTAGTGTTCGGGTTCGGTTCGGTTCGTCGAACACCGGGATGTTCGAGGAACTGTTCGTCGAACTGTTCGTCGAACACCTTAGAACACCGTCGAACACCGTTAAAACCAATGGCAGGCAAACAAAAACACATAGAAACACATAGAAAACACCTGCAAAGGTGTCCAAAAGCTGACAAACTGCTCAGAAGACACTCTCTTTAAAAAAGCCGGCCGGCAAATTCAGCAGCGGCATACACCGGTACCCGACAATTTAGACAAGAAGGAATAGAGCATCACACATAGATTAGATAGATAGAAACATGTCAGTCACACATATAAGAAGCACAGTGACAGTGTTGGTTACTGCACTTGTCATTTAGTGTAAAGGATTTATTAAAAAAAATAATAGTGTTTTCATGCACCGTCTCTTTAAAAAAGCCGGCCGGCAATTCAGCATCTGTACCCGACAATTTAGAACAGAAAGAATAGAGCTTCACACATAGATTAGATAGATAGAAACATGTCAGTCACATATATAATAAGTACAGTGATAGTGTTGCTTACTGTACTTGTCATTTAGTGTAAAGGATTTATTTAAAAAAATAATAGTGTTTTCATGCACTGTCTCTTTAAAAAAGCCGGCCGGCAATTCAGCAGCGGTACCCGACAATTTAGAACAGAAAGATAGAGCATCACACATAGATTAGATAGATAGAAACATGTCAGTCACATATATATGAAGTACAGTGATAGTGTTGGTTACTGTACTTGTCATTTAGTATTAAAATAAAGGATTTATTATTAAAAAAATTGGCGTAGGGTTCCCCTTAATTTTAGGCTCTAGCGGAGGTTAAGCAGACGGCTGGGGCAGATGTTTGAAGCCTGGGAAGGGGGTAATACCCACGGAGCTTCCCAGGCTACTAATATCAGCCCCCAGCTGAATACATAGCCTTTACTAGCTATTAAAATGGGGGACCCCCCAAAAAAAATGACGTGGGGTCCCCCCTAATTTAATAGCTAGCAAGGGCTAGGCAGACAGCTGGGGGCTGATATTAATAGCCCAGGAAGGGAGCCATGAATATTGGCCCCCTCCCAGGCTAGAAACACTCATAGGATGCGCCAATTCTGGCACTTAGCCTCGCTCTTCCACGCTGCCCTGGTGCAGTGGCAGGGGGTAATAGGGTTGGGGTTGATGTCAGCTTATAATGCCAGCTGACATCAAGCCCAGGTTAGTAATGGAGAGGCGTCTATAAGACACCCCCATTACTAACCCCATAGTCAAAGTTAAAAAAAACACAAACACCCAGAATAAAGTCCTTTAATTGAAATAAAGACACAATCCTTTATTGTTCTAAATTAAACCATACTTACCATCACGCCCATTCCAGCTGAAGCCAACGATCTCCTGCAATAAAAGAAAAATAATAAAGCAACCTCATCCTTACCTTTCCATGGTTCCCACGACAGCTTCAGCTCTGCTACATCGAGATGACAGGCTGGACCGCAGCAGAACGCTGCCATCCAGCCTGTCATCCCGCAGACACTGAGAAGCGCAGGCTTGCTTGCGCTGCTCAGCGTCTCTCTGTGACGACATCCAGATGAGCCGAGTTCATGTCCAATGAACTTGGCTCACCTCATGCACGTCACTGACAGCGTGGGAAAATTCTCACGCTGAAGCGCTGATTGCAGGAGAATTTTCCCACGCTGTCAGTGACGTGCAGGAGGTGAGCTGAGTTCATTGGACATGAGCTCACCTCATGCACATCACTGACAGCGTGGGAGAATTCTCCTGCACTCAGCACTTCAGCGTGAGAATTTTCCCATGCTGTCAGTGATGTGCATGAGGTGAGCCGAGTTCATTGGACATGACCTCGGCTCATCTGGATGCCGTCACAGCGAGACAGTGAGGAGCGCAAGCATGCCTGCGCTTCTCAGTGTCTGCGGGATGACAGACTGGATGGCAGCGTTCTGCTGCGGTCCAGCCAGTCATCTCGATGTAGCAGAGCTGAAGCTGTCGTGGGAACCATGGAAAGGTAAGGATGAGGTTGGTTTATTATTTTTCTTTTATTGCAGGAGATCGTTGGCTTCAGCTGGAATGGGTGTGATGGTAAGTATGGTTTAATTTAGAACAATAAAGAATTGTGTCTTTATTTCAATTAAAGGACTTTATTCTGGGTGTTGTGTTTTTTTTAAATACTTTACTAGAAATTCATGGCGGTCATGTCTAATACTGGCGTGACCCCATGAATTTTGGGCTTGGGGCCAGCTGATAATACCAAGCTGGCCCTAACCCCTTTATTACCCAGTGAGCCACCGCACCAGGGCCCTGGATGAGTTGGGTACAGCGCCAGAAGATGGCGCTTCTATGAACGCGCCATTTTCCGGGGTGGCTGCGGACTGCAATTTGTAGCGGGGGGGGGCCCAGAAAGCTTGGGCCTCCCTGCGCTGCAGATTCCAGCCCCCAGCTGCCTAGTTGTACCTGGCTGGACACAAAAATAGGGCGAAGCCCCACATACTTTTTTTTTAATTATTTCATGAAATTCATGAAATAATTAAGAAAAAAAGGCCTTCCCTATATTGTTGTGTCCGGCCAGGTACAAATAGGCAGCTGGTGGTTGGGGGCAGCCCGCTCCTGCCTGCTGTACCTGGCTGGACACAAATATAGTGCGAAGCCCCACTTCAATTTTTTTTAATTATTTCATGAAATTCATGAAATAATTAAGAAAAAAAGGGCTTCCCTATATTGTTGTGTCCGGCCAGGTACAAATAGGCAGCTGGTGGATGGGGGCAGCCCGTTCCTGCCTGCTGTACCTGGCTGGACACAAATATAGTGCGAAGCCCCACTTCAATTTTTTTAAATTATTTCAGGAAATTCATGAAATAATTTAAAAAAAATTGACGTGGGGCTTCGCACTATATTTGTGTCCAGCCAGGTACAGCAGGCAGGAACGGGCTGCCCCCAACCACCAGCTGCCTATTTGTACCTGGCCGGACACAACAATATAGGGAAGCCCTTTTTTTCTTAATTATTTCATGAAATAATTTAAAGAAAATTGACGTGGGGCTTCGCCCTGTTTTTGTGTCCAGCCAGGTACAACTAGGCAGCTGGGGGCTGGAATCCGCAGCGCAGGGAGGCCCAAGCTTTCTGGGCCACCCCCGCTGCAAATTGCAGTCCGCAGCCACCCCGGAAAATGGCGCGTTCATAGAAGCGCCATCTTCTGGCGCTGTACCCAACTCATCCAGGGCCCTGATGCGGTGGCTCACTGGGTAATAAAGGGGTTAGGGCCAGCTTGGCATTATCAGCTGGCCCTAAGCCCGAAATTCATGGGGTCACGCCAATATTAGACATGACCACCATGAATTTCTAGTAAAGTATTTAAAAAAAACACAACACCCAGAAAAAAGTCCTTTAATTGAAATAAACACACAATTCTTTATTGTTCTAAATTAAACCATACTTACCATCACGCCCATTCCAGCTGAAGCCAACGATCTCCTGAAATAAAAGAAAAATAATAAAGCAACATCATCCTTACCTTTCCATGGTTCCCATGACAGCTTCAGCTCTGCTACATCGAGATGACAGGCTGGACCGCAGCAGAACGCTGCCATCCAGCCTGTCATCCCGCAGACACTGAGAAGCGCAGGCTTGCTTGCGCTCCACAGTGTCTCTCTGTGAGGGCATCCAGATGAGCCGAGTTAATGTCCAATGAACTCGGCTCACCTCATGCACGTCACTGACAGCGTGGGAAAATTCTCCTGCACTCAGCGCTTCAGCGTGGGAGAATTCTCACACTGAAGCGCTGAGTGCAGGAGAATTCTCCCACGCTGTCAGTGACGTGCAGGAGGTGAGCTGAGTTCATTGGACATGAGCTCACCTTATGCACGTCACTGACAGCGTGGGAAAATTCTCCT
Organism: Phyllobates terribilis; assembly: GCF_046119375.1. Taxonomy (NCBI): domain Eukaryota; kingdom Metazoa; phylum Chordata; class Amphibia; order Anura; family Dendrobatidae; genus Phyllobates; species Phyllobates terribilis. The sequence goes on from NW_027362761.1 coordinate 390,731,897, forward strand.
GCACTCAGCGCTTCAGCGTGGGAGAATTCTCACGCTGAAGCGCTGAGTGCAGGAGAATTCTCCCACGCTGTCAGTGACGTGCAGGAGGTGAGCTGAGTTCATTGGACATGAGCTCACCTTATGCACGTCACTGACAGCGTGGGAGAATTCTCCTGCACTCACCGCTTCAGCGTGAGAATTTTCCCACGCTGTCAGTGACGTGCATGAGGTGAGCCGAGTTCATTGGACATGAACTCGGCTCATCTGGATGTCGTCACAGAGAGACGCTGAGCAGCGCAAGCAAGCCTGCGCTTCTCAGTGTCTGCGGGATGAGAGGCTGGATGGCAGCGTTCTGCTGCGGTCCAGCCTGTCATCTCGATGTAGCAGAGCTGAAGCTGTCGTGGGAACCATGGAAAGGTAAGGATGAGGTTGCTTTATTATTTTTCTTTTATTTCAGGAGATCGTTGGCTTCAGCTGGAATGGGCGTGACGGTAAGTATGGTTTAATTTAGAACAATAAAGGATTGTGTCTTTATTTCAATTAAAGGACTTTATTCTGGGTGTTTGTGTTTTTTTTAACTTTGACTATGGGGTTAGTAATGGGGGTGTCTTATAGACGCCTCTCCATTACTAACCTGGGCTTGATGTCAGCTGGCATTATAAGCTGACATCAACCCCAACCCTATTACCCCCTGCCACCGCACCAGGGCAGCGTGGAAGAGCGAGGCTAAGTGCCAGAATTGGCGCATCCTATGAATGCGCCATTTCTGGGGCGGCTGACGGCTGGTGTTTCTAGCCTGGGAGGGGGCCAATATTCATGGCTCCCTTCCTGGGCTATTAATATCAGCCCCCAGCTGTCTGCCTAGCCTTTGCTAGCTATTAAATTAGGGGGGACCCCACGTCATTTTTTTTGGGGGGTCCCCCATTTTAATAGCTAGTAAAGGCTATGTATTCAGCTGGGGGCTGATATTAGTAGCCTGGGAAGCTCCGTGGGTGTTACCCCCTTCCCAGGCTTCAAACATCTGCCCCAGCCGTCTGCTTAACCTCTGCTAGAGCCTAAAATTAAGGGGAACCCCACGCCAATTTTTTTAATAATAAATCCTTTATTTTAATACTAAATGACAAGTACAGTAACCAACACTATCACTGTACTTCATATATATGTGACTGACATGTTTCTATCTATCTAATCTATGTGTGAAGCTCTATTCTGTCTGTTATAAATTGTCGGGTACCGCTGCTGAATTGCCGGCCGGCTTTTTTAAAGAGATGGTGCATGAAAACACTATTATTTTTTTTGATAAATCCTTTACGCTAAATGACAAGTACAGTAAGCAACACTGTCACTGTGCTTCTTATATATGTGACTGACATGTTTATATCTATCTAATCTATGTGTGAAGCTCTATTCTTTCGGTTCTAAATTGTCGGGTACAGGTGTATGCCGCTGCTGAATTGCCGGCTTTTCATGTTTCACTGTTGGCACTGTTCCCATCGATTTGGGCAATCACTGTAATGCCACAACCACCATGGCTGTGGCATTACAGTGAGTGGCAGACAATCCCTGCATGATTGGTGCTCTAAATAGCGCCAGACATGCAGGACACGCTTTTGGTGCACGAACAGTTATCGAACATAACCTCGAACAGCCGAATTTTTTGCAAATCGTTCGGGTTCGTCGAACAACTCGAACACCGCCCAAAACAGCTCGAATTTGAGATTGGCGAACAGTTCTAGTCGAACACCGCTCATCTCTACATATGACACTTAGATTGCACACAGCCTTCTTCCGTGGTGGGCTCGTAAGGAAGGCTTACATGTCATTCTCCAGACTGAGCTTCCTCAATGCTGAACGGTCCTTGTCCCGGGTCTCATGACGTTCCAGGGTTGGTGATGGTGGCGTCTCTCACAGAGCCGCAATCTGCTGCACAATCAAGTCATTACTGCGCTGCTTCTGGAACTGCTCCTGCTGTTGTCACTGAGTGAGGACCAATTGTCTTAGCAGTTCCTCCATTTTGTCTGCAGGTCTGAGTTCTAGCTTTGCCGGGTTAATCACGAACATGCAGTTTCCGGGGTATGCCTCAGTTCACACTGCCCGCATTATCCACCATATTGTAGTGTGGCGATGTTCACATTGTGTGATAATGAGGCTGTGACCCAAGGAAAGTTCAACTTAAATTTCTTTATTTGCAAAAACTCACAACTCAAATGCAAAAGATGTCCTCCAGATCGCAGCCGGGTGATCCCAACAGCAGTGCACAGAGCCTCCTGCTCTGTAGCTTGCAAACAAACCACTGACACACCCAAACCTTTGCTGCAGGTTTTTAAATGAAACTGTGGACATGAGCCACTTGTAAGACCCGGCTGGAGGGAGTGAACCGCTCCACTTCCATTCTGTAGTTCACTCCAAAAATAAAAGCCCATGCCGGATTTTCTTAAAGTTCAAGTTCAAACTTACTTTTATTTTGCACTGCTACCACAGCTATGTCTGTGATTGCAATGCACTCCAGCGGGATCAATATGCCTCTATGCGCATCCTTGGGGATACATACTGTCCCTTGCATATAATCCCCCTCACTGCCTCACACTTCCTTTTAGAACCATCATTTTCTATGGGATACAAACCTGCAAAATCCTCCCACAAATGTGGGCCAAGGATTACAAACAAGATTTGTTATTTTGCACAAAAAAGTATTTTTTTAACACGTTCACTCAAGACCATGTTGCAAAAATTAGTACACTCCAATGAAGGTCTAAAATTTAGACTACAAAATGCTAATAATTCTTCAGTACAAAGAACAAACAGTCCGGGAAATGATGATATGGCCCCCACAGAGCAATGATCTCAACATCATCGAGTCTGTCTGGAATTACATGAAGAGACGGAAGGATTTGTGCAAGTCTACATCCACAGAAGATCTGTGATTAGTTCTCCAATGTGTTTGGAACAACCTACTTGCCAAGTTCCTTCAAAAACTGGGTACAAGTGTATTGATGTTTGTTTTGATGCTGTTTTGAAGGCAAATGGTGATCACACCAAATATTGATTTGATTTAGATTTATCTTTTGTTCATACATGTGACATGCAGAAGTAGTGCTGTTGCAGAGTGTGACATGCAGAAGGAGTGCTGTTGCTTTAAAAGCATTCAGCAACTATTAGAAGTAACACAAGCATAGGAGACAGGAAGTGCTGTGCTCCAGAAGCATCCAGCAACTAGAGGGGTTAACACAGTCACAGGAGAAGGGAAGTGTTTTAGCAGAGCCCCAGAGGGATTGTGGGGAAGTTTTTTATTGTCTGTCTGGAGCCGAAAAGAAAGGTGGCTTATGATCTGTATCTCACAGAAGGCAAGGGAACAGAATTCAGGTCAGGAGGGAAGCTAACCAAAGGTCAGTTAGACTCCCTGAGCTAACAGTGTTGAGTATTGTCGGCCAGGAAGATAAGGACTGGAAGGAATCCTACCATAGGGATCATCTCCCTCATCAAACCCTCCACCCTCCATCTCCATGCAGGATAAAGAATGCTGTGTACAACTGAGTCCTTGTGATGGAAAAGCCTGTGGTTGTGTATGCATTAAAACTGTGCTGTAATGTGCTACAGGATAATAGACTGTGTACTGCTGTGCTGCAAAGGAGATTGTACTGTTATTACTGGAGCATGTTGCTCAAAGAGACATTTATATTGCACTGGCTGTGCCTCATTAAATGTTACTGTTCTACCGTTTATGAGGACTCTTGTCAAATGTGTCTGGTCAGCAATTGAATCTGTCCTGTGCCTGAGAGAAGCTGCAGCCTATGGTTGCCCGGAATAACGGTTCCCCCAGGATTCCGACGAATTCATGTAACCGGTCTAGCCCCTATCTGAACTTAGGCGGTGTGCGTGTAACATACACTATGAACATATATGTCTCTTTCTCTTTCATAAGTGAGTTTATTTTTTATGGACTTATTCCACTATCATTATTTTCCATTGTTAAGCTTTAGCATTTTATGCTTTACTATTTTCTCAACAGCATACTGATCTAATAAGGTTTGAAGATCACAACAACAAATTGTTTGAAGGCCATACCAATTTTATGCTCTCTGCTGTAATTATGGTTTATTCCATAAAAGGTTATGTTTGCAAATGGGCAACAAACATATTGTTCCACATATATATATCTCTCCTTACTAAAACACATAAATGTAATGCAGTTTTTGGATGTACAATTGGTGGAGAAAGGTTGAACTTGATGGACCTAGGTCTTTTTTCAACCTGTGTAACTATGTAACTATGAAAGAAAATATTTCCATCCTTTGGCTACTTTTATTAAGTATGAAGTGCAAGACAAATGTGTGCCGCCAGTCTGTACACTCCAGACAGTTTTCCCTTACCACAAATGTTCCTTTTATAAACACCTTTGCTGAGCTTTCTTCAATGGCAGGTTATAAAAACTTGGAGATTTAGAAGATGCTTCAGCCAAATCCCACTTCTTTTTTATTTTTAAGTAGAAAGCTTTGTTAAACACTTTCTTAAAATTTCAGACATATATGTCACTTGCCTTAATACAGTAAATGAACATTTAGACCGTACATTGACAAATACACTTTAGACTTTTAATTTAGAAGTTTAGAAGTTTACACAAATAGACTTTAAAGCTGAGTTCACACGATGCGTTTTTCATGCGTTTCCGCGGCGTTTTTGCAGTTGCGTAAACGCCGCGGAAACGCATGAAAAACACATGGTAGAAGGGCAGCAATGTTCCCCAATTGAAATTCGCATGTGCTGTGCCCATGATGCGGATTTTTCCGCAGCGTAAACGCTGCGGTCAAAAATCCGCAGCATGTCAATTAATTTTGCGGAAACGCTGCTCTTTTGCCGCCATTGACTTGCATTAGACCGCATGGAATCCGCATCACTGTATATGTTGATGCGCTTTTTATGCGGTCTAATGTGCGGATGGTACCCGGGTGTGGATGAGAGGAGAGTCTCATCCAGACCCAGGTACCATTAAAAAAAAAAGAATAAAATAAAAAATATATATATTCTCACCTTCTGACGGCCCGCGCAGCGCTCCTGCTTGATGAAGAAGGACCTTCGCTGACGTCAGAGTCATGTGACGGGTCACGTGACGCTGACGTCGGAAGGTCCTAAAGTCTTCACTGCCGGCAGCTGGGACCGAGCGAAGCAGGACACCGGGGGTCATCAGAGGGTAAAGTATATATTTATTTTTTATTTTTTGACATTCACACACTATATAAATCCATGCCGGTTGCATGGATTTATATAGTGTGAAGTTGACAAGCACTTTCCAAGTGATGCTAAAATCGCTTGGGAAGCGCTTGTCAACCCGCATGCGGAAATGAAAGTGAAGACCGCTTCATTTCCGCATGTCCCTGGCAGGAAACCGCATGTACAATCCGCATGCGTTTTTTCCTGCCAGAGAGATGCAGAAACGCTCAGGAAAAAATCCTGAGCATTTCTGCATCGTGTGCACATACCCTAAGTCTTATGATTTTCCAATTTCTTGTATGCAGTGGTGCTTGGAAGTTTGTAAACCCTTCAGAATTTTCCATATTTCTGCATAAATCTGACCTAAAACTACAGCAGATTTTCACAGAAAAAATTGTGAAGGGTTTACTTTACTAACTTTCAAGCACAAGTGTATGTGCCACCTACAAGAAATATAGTAAAATACATTTTATTTCAATGGCTCTGCAATAGTTACTATTAATCATTTATGGCTGAGGTCAGTTTTCTATGAGTCATAGATTATAGACATCTGGTGTAGTAAAAGTGATATCATTCTGTGAATGTCTAATCAGACACATGGGAAGTCAAACTGCAACGCTGAGACTAAGAAATAGTGACATTTATTTTTGCCCCAGTAAAATGCTAGGTTTTTTTCCAACAGAATATTTACCAGAATCAGAATGTAAATTAAAAAATAAAGTTACTGTGACTATACGAGTAATCAGATCAGAAGTTCTCAACCCCACTACTCAGGACATACTAACAAACAAGGGAGGATTTAATAGGCCAGTGCTATTTATAAGGCATAGTGGAGTTTTTACCACAAAGATGACAGAACGCGGCTTATCGACCCTGTAAAAATGATTTCCATTCCACTGTGGTGATGCAAACAATAGAAACAGCTTACTTCAGCGTCAAGAAATATGTAAAGAGTCAATTGTATCACACTCATTATCACATAAAAATTTAATATTTCCAGAAAATGTATTATTATGTAGTAAATGTAATATTAACACTGCGTGGATTATAGTGTTGACAGAAACTAGGATTGCAGATATATGGTTGCAGCAGACAGAACAGCGTAGTACTCACTACATAGGATAATATTCTATGTATTTCATGAAACCAATTGCAAGAACAAAGAACCATAATCTAAAATAAGTTTTGGGGAAGATTAGAAAAAACTCAGAAAATATTATCTTACTAGATGGTGGCCCGATTCTAATGCATCGGGTATTCTAGACTAATCAGCGAAGCAGTGTTTAAATGGGTTGTGCACTACTTTAAATTAACCCCCCAATGTATCCCCCCGGAGCCCCTAATGAATTTTATAATTACGTCATGTTGTCAGTACTGCTTGTGACAACATCGCTGACCACGCACAGCCAGCACGTAATTCCCCCTGCTGCAGCCGGCTCTTGCTTCCGCTTACATCACGACTATTTGCGGCTGCAGCCAGGGATCTCCTGTTCCGCGTACCACGGTGAATGAAACATGACAGAAGTACGTCACACTGTGACTGACAAAACGTGCTCACTGAACGTGACAGAAGTACGTCACACTGTGACTGACAGAACGTGCTCACTGAACGTGACAGAAGTACGTCACACTGTGACTGACAGAACGTGCTCACTGAATGTGACAGAAGTACATCACACTCTGACTGACCATGTTTAGTAAACGTGACTGAACTATGTCGCACTGTGACTGACAGAACGTATTCATTAAACGTGACAGAAGTACATCACACACTGTGACTAACAAAACATGTTCAGTACATCATGGGCAGTTGGTGAGTCACATGACCACATGGGCGGAGTCAGCCCTGCTATCTCCCGACTTGTTCTGAAATCCCGCGTCGCTGATTGGCCGCGGCCGGACCAATCAGTGACGCGGGATTTCCTGGACGGACAGACAGACGGGATAAGCCGATTATATAGTAGATGTAAAGAATTGATTCTTTGAGTAAACTTGCTGCAGTTGATTTTGGAAAATTAATACTAAGGTAATTTTAGGCTATCTTCACAATGTCCAGTAATGATCCCTTGGAACGGATCCAGCAGCAATCCATGGCCAAAAAATTGCGCAGAGACAACTTTTTAGTCCGTTTTTAAAAAACTGATCTCTGTGGATCTGTTTTTTTTTAACATTGAAGTCTATGGAAAATGGATCCATTTGTTAGCTATATTTTTTTCTTTCATTTGTAAAGGATCCGTTTTTTGCTTACTGGATCGGTTAGAAATGTTAGAAAATGGATGGCTAATTAACAAATCCATTTTCCATAGACTTCGATGTTAAAAAATTGAATCAGCAGAGATAAGTTTTTTAAAAACAGACTAAAAAGTTGTGTCTGCACAACTTTTTTTTGCCAACGGATTGCTGCTGGATCCGTTCTAAGGGATCATTACTGGTCATGTGAAGATAGCCTTACCCTGCATAGGATAAACATAAATGTATCCTATACTAAGATAAAAATAAAATGGAAACAGTTATATGCTCAGACTAAATGGACCATGTGTTTTTTTTCAGTCATCCCTGTATTGTTTCTGTATAAAATATATGACAACATGTGTAACTAAAGGTACACCTTATATAACTTTTGGCCAACCACTCATTTGGCCCATAGCTATATCTCCTGACTCCCCTATGCACATGAATGTTCCACTTCAACAAGTGCTTACGTTTTTGCTACTTCTGAAAGTGTATAATCTACCAGAGAACAAAAGCTGGATCAATATCTCCTCCAATATCTTCTGGAGGTCCCCACATACCTTAGATAGCTGACTTCTCCCGCCAATTTTAGCTGGTTTTGCCAACTTTAATCTAATATGTATAAGGCTATGTGCCCACGATGCAGAAATGAAGCAGAAAATTTCTGCAGCATTTCTGCATCTCCCTGGCAGAAAAAAACGCATGCAGATTGTGCATGCGTTTTTCCTGCAGAATACATGCGGATCCACATGCGGATTCACATGCATTTCCGCATGCAGATTGACAAGCACTTTCCAGGCGATTAGCATCACTTGGAAAGTGCTTGACAACTAGGTCACACTGTATAAATCCATGCAAACAGCATGGATTTATACAGTGTGAACAGTAAAAATTAAAACAAATAAAGCTATACTCACCCCCGAGGCCCCGGCGTGGCTGCAGCGCTGCTTCCTGGCTGGTTCCCGGCTGCCGGCATATCGCGAGACAGAGCGGTGAAGGGCCTGCGGTCACATGACTGTGACGTCACCGAAGGTCCTTCAGCGCTGCTGGCATTCAGAGAGAAGACGCCGGACAGGTGAGTATAAACTTTATTTGTTATTTTATTCTTTTTTTACAGGTACAATGGTACCCAGGTCTGGATGAGAGTCTCCTCTCCTCCAGAACTGGGTACCATCCGCACATAGAGACGCATAGAAGCCGCTTGTAAAAATGTACAGTCGCGGTTTCTGTGCGTCTCAATGCAAGTCAAAGGCGGGAGTTCCGCTGCACTTCCGCAAAATTAAATGACATGCTGCGGATTTTTGTACGCAGCATAAACGCTGCGGAAAAATCCGCAGCATGTGCATAGAACATGCGGAATCCCCTTGGAGACCATGGGGTGCAGATTACCTAGCGTTTTACAAGCGTTTCCGCTGCGGAAATTCCGCAGCATAAACGCTTGAAAAACGCTACGTGGGCACACAGCCTAAGGGTTAAAGGGGTTTTCTGGTTTTGGAAAACCTCTGTTTCGCGACTGCAGTTTGTTTATATAAAAAAACAAAAAACTGTTCTTTATTCACTATTCACTCCCCCCAGGCCAAGTGCTATGTCTTCACTGCTGCTCCTGGTGTCTGTTATTGTCTGCAGCACTGACATCACATTGACAACGCTACAGCCTATAACTTGAGCTCAGCTGCTCTGAGCCGCTATAGTTGCCTACTCAGGCAGAGGTGCTGAGCTGAGATCAGTTATTGGCTGGGACATTGGGACATTGGGAACAGCGGGGTGTAGGGAGACTCAATGCTGGACCCAGGGAGGGTGAGTAAAGAACAGTTTGTTTTTTTAAATAAACTACAGCCAAAAGACATCTTTAAGACTTCAGGTGCAGTAATAAATGCCAACCTCTTTAAATTTAATTGTACTGTAGATTTACATTGAATATTGTAGCCACCAAGCCTAATAAGTACCCAATGCATTGAATTTCAGGATGGAAAAACAGTAGTTTGGCTTTTGCACATTTAAAAAATGTGTGCTGCAGTAAAGGTTGAATATAATCCAAGTAAATCTGTCTAAAATACATTACCTACACAAAATACACATTGAATATACAGAATACATGTTTGATACTGCACTTAAAGAATACTATATAACTAAAGGATAATAAGTCCTAAACAGAACCAATGGGGAGAGCAACACTGTTGTAGGATAGATGAAGGTGCAAATAGGAAGGCAATGCCCATCTACCAATGAACAGTTGGATACTCTGTAAGTAGCTTGGAATTGGGTTGGTTCTGGGAATGCAGTCAAGTTTTATGCTTGGCAATATTATTTAGGTTAAAGTAATCTGCAGGCTAATATAAGTGAATGATGACGAAAGAGCAATAAAATTGTCATTAAAGTACAATGCCCCAAACAAACAGTAGTAATACTCATTGCCATAGATATCAGCTAAGAAAACAGCTATAAGCCAACAGAAGGTCTGATACCATAAACAAATGCTGAAAGTAAAGCTATCAGCCATTAGCATACACAAACCCTTCATTGCTAGTGCCTTCGTGTACACGAACAACACCATTTACAAGAACTAGATTATCAAGTTCCAAAGTTCTTTTTTAATTACTATATAAAGCTTATTTAGCAGTTGAAAATATGATGTGAGATGAAGACATAGAAATTCTTAAAATAAAATGCCTAATAGATGAATACATTTGACGTCTGGGCAGTCTTCAGTACCAGTATCAACAGAATATGACCATATTCCGACATATACTGTCCAATCTGTGTAGATTGAAACATCTCGGAAGGTCACAATGCCTTCAGACCAGCAGAGCAGTAGAATACACTAGAATGGATCTTCTGCTTCCTCTACTGCTGCTCTGCTACCTGTGTCTTAGCTCTTGGATTCTCTTCTTGCTGGATGCTGTCTGATGCCAGAGCATCTTAGGTTCAAACCCCATTGATACTGAAGGTGAATACTCTCCAGTTGTCATCTTATTAATCTATATTCGCATTAGCATCAGAAATAAATATGGCTGATTGCTATATTTATAGAGGCACGTAGAGACACAGAAAAAGTATCCTATTAAGTATTGCAGTTAAATAGTTTTCATTTAAAACTGGATTTGCATGATAAAGAGGACCTATGTTTTAAGAGAAACATATTAAAATGACAGCAAATAAAATTATTAGGCTTTTTTCAAATATGTTATTAGCAAATTGGGGAGATGGGGGACTGATTTAATACAAAAGCTGAATGGTAAAGAGTCTTGTGCTCAGATCGGTTTCCTTAAATTATATCTCAGTTTGGTTGAAAGGGCAGGATTGTTAATATTAAAAGGAAAATGAAAATATTAAGGTTTTGCAACTGTTTGACTAGTAGCATTTATCAGTCATAGGTACCACAATGACTGCTGGCTGTTATGGCAAATTATTTTCCATACATATACCAACATAGCAAATTTTTTTTTAAGGTTAAGAATTTTTTGTTAAGGGTGGGGGAATTTTAAACCAAAAATATCTCTCCTCACTCTAAATTAAAATCATAGTGAAAAAGACAAAAAAAATTTGTTTAACTTTTTGCCTACCTATTCTAGCATTTCATTTTGACAATGGTATACCACATTACAATAATGTGGTATGTTGTAGCATTTTTAGTCAATGTTCCTACTTCCTGGCATAATTTTTTACGTCGTCTTTTTAGGCTAAGGAGAATTAATTTGAAATGTCCCAAAAACATGAATGTAAATTATTACAATAAATCAAGACGTTTTACCACATTTGCTTAAATTGTCAGATTGGAGAAACATACATGCCACAATGATATTATGAACAGGCTGTTCTTGAATTAGCCTTTTTGTCCATAACATCAACCCTGCCAGTGCCAAGCATTTTGGGCACTTTTCAAGTTGAGCTCATATTTTTCTGCAATTGTCTGTTTGTCATCGTATTCTACATGGTATGTAATTCATCCATCCGTTTGTGTGCTGTCTAAATGTGAACAGAGCAATATTCTAGCAAGATTTCTACATGGTATTTAATCCATTGCTGCTGTGATTTTTCTTTTTTTTTTTTGGGTTCGGTTTTAAAGTGTTCAAAGCTATCTGTTTCACTGTTTTATGGCCCTCTATTGTACACTGGTTTGTTTATCCTTATCCTGCATAGTAATGCCAGGCTCTGGCCTTGTGCTAATTGGCTAATTACTCAGCTGGCCAACTGGTGCTGGATGTGAGCAGACATTTCAATTCATATACATTCAGCTCTGGCTCGGGATAGCACGCGTGCTGTGTCACGCGTGCAACAGACTTTAAGTGCAATAGCTTAAAGTGCTTTTAATAAGCAGTTATACAATGGCAGCTGGACAGGGCAAGAGACAGGTAAGGTGCATTAGATATTCATACAAACATGCTGCTTCTTGGTTAGTTGTATTTTATTATGCATTGGTCATAGCAATCTGCTTCTTACTTATTTTAACTTCTGCTTTCTCATATCTCGCTCACCCTTTATTACATTATGTGCACTCTCTCCATATGCACCCCTCCCTTCTCCCCTCTCCCATGTATAACTCTGAGGCTCTACTGACATTTCTCACCCACTCCAAACCATCCACTACCTCCATACAGCACTCAAAACGTTCATACAAATCATTGCACCACCTGCTCTTTCTCTTTTTTCTCCTTCTCCTAGTCGCTTGTGACATCTCCACCAACCCTGGGCCTCCCTCCACTAGCATACATTACTCTCCTCCAGCTGCATATAGAAACCCTGCTAATCTTATTAACATTCAGTGCATGCCTTCTTCTATTGCTTTCCACTGTGCTCTCTGGAACGCACGGCTGTGTGTAACAAGCTAACTTACATTCACAATTTTTTCCTTTCTAATTCCCTTAACCTTCTGGCTACTACAGAAACCTGGATCCAGCAGTCAGACACCACTGCTGCTGCTGCTCTCTCGTTTGGTGGGCTGAAATTTTCACATATCGCCAGACCTGAGAATAGACAGGGTGGAGGTGTTGGTTTGCTCCTTTTATCACAATGTGCTTTCCAGGTCATCCCTCCGCTTCCCTCACTTATGTTTCCTTCCTTTGAAGTCCACACCATCAGACTCTTTAAAGCCTTCTCCATGCAATTGGCGGTTGTGTATCGCCCTCCAGGCTCCTCCCGCCAGTTCCTAGATCACTTTGCCACCTGGCTTCCTCACTTTCTATCCTGTGAAATCCCCACCCTCATCATGGGAGACTTTAACATCCCCATTGATGATCCCCTCTCCCAATCTGCCTTTCATCTTCTTTCTCTAACCTTCTCATTCGGCCTTTCACAGTTTACCAACTCTCCTACGCATGAAGACGGGAATACTCTGGACCTGGCTTTCTCCCGTCTCTGCTCGCTGCATGACTTTACTAACTCTCCTCTCCTGCTCTCGGACCACAACCTACTTTCCTTCTCTGTCAAGAATTGTCTCCTCTCCCGAGACACCCCCACTTACCACACTTATAGGAATACACGTACCATTAATACACAGCAGCTTATGGACAATCTCCACACATTTTTAGCCCCATCTCCTCCCTCTCCTGTCCAGACTTAGCATTGTCACACAATAATACACTGAAGAGTGCCCTAGATGAAGCAGCACCTTCTACACGCAGAAAGACCCGACACAGACAATGGCAGCCCTGGCACATGATGCAAAGACGTTTTCATCAGCGTTGCTCAAGGTGTGCTGAGCATCAGCGGAGAAAATCTCTTTTAGCAGAGGATTTCATCCACTATAAGTTTATGCTCAAAACCTATAACTCTGCCCTTCATCTGGCCAAACAATCCTACTTTACCACCCTCATCGCTTCACTATCCAACAATTCAAAACGACTTTTTGAAACCTTAAACTCCCTCCTGAGCCCTAAAGCACAGGCCCCCATCACCAACCTCAGCGGTGAGGATCTGGCCACTTATTTCCTAGAAAAAATCACATCCATCATGACATCTCAGCCCAATCTCCCCAGTGCCTGGAATCCCTTCCCTGCTGCACTAAAAGCTCACTTGCCTTCTTTGAGCCTGTTACAGAAGAAGAAGTTACCAAGCTCCTTGCTTGTTATCAGCCTACAACCTGCAACAGTGACCCCATTCCTTCACCTCTCCTGCAGTCCCTCTCACAGGTGGTCACCACTCACCTGACTAAAATATTTAACCTCTCTCTTTCTTCAGGTATCTTTCCCTCCTCATTTAAACATGCCATCATAACCCCTTTACTTTACCCCTTTACCCCCGAGGGTGGTTTGCACGTTAATGATCGGGCCAATTTTTACAATTCTGACCACTGTCACTTTATGAGGTAATTACTCTGGAATGCTTCAATGGATCCCACTGATTCTGAGATTCTGAGATTGTTTTTTCGTGACATACTGTACTTCATGATAGTGGTAAAATTTCTTCGATATCACTTGCTTTTATTTGTGAAAAAACGTAAATTTGACGAAAATTTTGAAAATTTTGCAATTTTTATGCCCTTAAATCAGAGAGATATGTCACACAAAATAGTTAATAAATAACATTTCCCACATGTCTACTTTATATCAGCACAATTTTGGAACCAAAATTTTTTTTATTAGGGAGCTATAAGGGTTAAAAGATGACCAGCGATTTCTCATTTTTCCAACAAAATTTACAAAACCATTTTTTTAGGGACTACATCACATTTGAAGTCACTTTGAGGGGTCTTTATAACAGAAAATACCCAAAAGTGACACAATTCTAAAAACTGCACCCCTCAAGGTGCTAAAAAACATATTCAAGAACTTTATTAACACTTCAGGTGCTTCACAGGAATTTTTGGAATGTGGAAGAAAAAAATTAACATTTAACTTTTTTCACAAAAATGTTACTTTAGAACCAATTTTTTTTTATTTTTGCAAGGGTAACAGGAAAAAATGGACCCTAAAATTTGTTGTGCAATTTCCCCTGAGCACTCAGATACCCTAATTTTCACAAAAATGTTTTTCAGCCCCAAATTTTGCATTTTCATAAGGGTAACAGGAGAAATTGCACCATGCAATTTGTTGTGCAATTCCTCCTGAGCACGCCGATACCCCATTTGTGGGGGGAAACCACTGTTTGGGCGCACGGCAGAGCTCGGAAGATAAGGAGCGCAATTTGACTTTTGAATGTAAAATTTGCTTGAATAATTAGCGGACGCCATGTTGCGTTTGGAGAGCCCCTGATGTGCCCAAGCGGTGGAATCCCCCACAAGTGACACCATTTTGGAAACTAGACCCCTCAGGGAACTTATCTAGATGTGTGGTGACCACCCTGAACCCCCAGGTGCTTCACAGGAGCTTAGAACATTGAGCCGTAAAAATAAAATTTTCACATTTTTCCCACAAAAATGTTTTTCAGCCCCCAATTTTGCATTTTCATAAGGGTAAAAGAAGAAATTGCACCATGCAGTTTGTTTTGCAATTTCTCCTGAGTAAGCAGATACCCCATATGTGGGGAAAAAACACTGTTTGGGGGCACGGCAGGGTTCGGAAGGGAAGGAGCGCCATTTGACTTTTTGAATGTAAAATTTACTTGAATACTTAGAGGATGTGCCCCTGATGTGCTTAAACAGTGGAAAAACCCCAGAAGTAACACTTTTTTGGAAACTAGACCCCTCAGGGAACTTATCTAGATGTGTGGCGAGCACCCTGAACCCCCAAGTGCTTTACAAAAGTTTATAACATGGAGCCGTGAAAATAAAAAAATCAAACTTTTTCCACAAAAATAATGTTTTAGCCCCAATTTTTTTATTTTCACAAGGGTAAGAGGAGAAAATGGACCCCAAAAACGCTTGTGCCATTTCTCCTGAGTATGCCAATACCCCATATGTGGGGAAAACACAGTGTTTGGGCGCACGGCAGAGTTCAGAAGGGAAGGAGCACTGTGTGACTTTTTGAACGCAAAATTGGCTGGAAGTGAGAGCGGACGTCATGTCACGTTTGGAGAGCCCCTGATGTGCCTAAACAGTGGAACCCCCCCCCCCACAAGTGACCCCATTTTGGAAACTACACCCCTCAAGGATTTTATCAAGGGGTATAGTGAACATTTTGAATCCAGAGGTATGACACAGAATTTGATAACATTAGGTCATCATATTGAATAAGTTGTCATTAGTCTTGAGCGCAAGTGCTTGCTACTTGAGTTTGCATCAGGTACACGGGTATGCACCATGTATCACGGATGCTCGAGTGTCATGCTCGAGTCCCCGCTCGCATGTTTCATGGTTACATGATTATTAGAGACCCCAAAAAAACCATGCAGGGATCGCTCGTGCTTGGCAGGCAATCCCCGCAAGGTTTTTTTGACCACGAAGCATATGGGGCAGAGACTCGAGCACGTCACTCGAGCACCCGCGATACTCAGTGCATACCCGAGCACCCGATGCAAACTCAAGTAGCGAGCACTTGCGCTCAACATTAGTCGCCATATCGTCATCTTATTTTTTTTTTACTTTTGAAAAAAATCCCTAGGCCAACTCTAACCCTAACACAAACCTAACCCTAACACAACCCTAACCCTAACCCTAGAGTTTATTTTTTACGCCGTTCCTCGTGCGGTATAAGTGATTAGAAGACTTTATTCTTCGGGTCGGTGCGATTACAGCGATACCAGAATCAAATCGGGTTTTTATGATTGACAGCTGTCACACACTAAAAGACGCATTTTTTTGTAAAATCTAGTTTTTGCATCGCCATATTTTGAGATTTTTCCATATTTTAGCTGACAGAGTCATATGATGGCTTGTTTTTTGCGGGATGACTTGACGTTTTTATTGGTGCAATTTTAGGCACTTGACATTTTTTGATCGCTTTCTATTGCGATTTTTTGGAGGCAGAATAAACAAAAACCAGCAATTTCAGAATTTTTTTATGTTTTTTTTTATGCTGTTCCGCGTGTGGTAAAATTGATAAGGCAGCGTTATTCTTCGGTTCAGTACATTTACAGCGGTACCACATTTATATCGTTTTTCTATGCTTTGGCGCTTTTACACAATAAAAGCTATTTTATATAAAAAAATATTTTTTTGCATCGCTTTATTCTGAGAGCTATATCTTTTTTATTTTTCAGCTGATGGAGTTGTGTGGTGGCTTGATTTTTGCGGGACAAGATGACGTTTTCAGCGGTACCATTTTTATTTATATTCGTCTTTTTTATCGCGTGTTATTTCATTTTTTGTTTGGCGGTATGATGAAAAAGCATTGTTTTTTGCTTTGTTTTTTATTTTTTTTACTGTGTTCACTAAAGGGGTTAACTAGTGGAACATTTTTATAGGTCAGGTCGTTCCGGATGGGATGCGGCGATACCAAATATATGTACTTTTATTTATTTTTTGCTTTTTTTCATAATAATATTTATTGATGGGTACATTATATTTTTATTTTTGGTGGATTATTTTTTTATTTTTATATTTTTACAATTTTTTTTTTTTCATTTTTTAACACTTTTTGGACTTTTATTCTGTGTCCCACTCTGGGACTTTCACTTTTTTTATTCTGATCGCCTGTATAGCACAGGAATGCAGCACCATTCCTGTGCTATACAGGCTGTCAGTGCTGCACAGGGAAAAGATAGTTTGGTCATGCATTGCGCATGACCAAAGAATTTTCCTGCTGTCTGGTGACCCGGATGTTGTCATGACGACATCGGGTCATCATGGCAACATCCGGGAAGCCGCGGCAGACAGCACTGGAGGCCAGAAGAGGAGGTGAGTATCCCGATCACCTCCCCTTGCCACCGCAATGATGCGATCGACTTCGATTGCAGCATTGAGCAGGTTAATGTGCCGGGAGCGGTGCGGGACCACTCCCTGCACATAGTACCGGGTGTCAGCTGTGACAATCAGGTGACACCCGGCGGCGATCACCCCGCACCGCTTGCGTGCGGGCGCGATCACCGTATGACCTAATAATACGTCATTGGTCCAATCGGCCTAGGTCACCATGACGTACTATTAGGTCATACATCAGAAAGGGGTTAAAAGGCCATCTCTGGACCAGAACTGCACTGCTAACTACAGACCCGTCTCCAACCTTCCTTTCATCTCTAAACTTCTGGAATGCTTGGTCCACTCCCATATAATCTGCTATCTCTCCGATAACTCTCTCCTCGACCCTCTACAATCCGGTTTCCGCTCTTCACACTCCACTGAAACTGGCCTCACTAAAGTCTCTAATGATCTACTAACAGCTAAATCCAAAGGTCACTGCTCCCTTCTGATTCTCCTGGATCTCTCTGCAGCATTTGACACTGTGGATCACCAGCTCCTCCTCACTATACTCCGCTCTACAGGCCTCAAGGAAACTGTTCTCTCCTGGTTCTCATCCTACCTCTCTGACCGCTCCTTCACTGTATCTTTTGCCGGCTCCTCTTCCTTTCCTCGTCCCCTTACTATCGGGGTTACGCAGGCTCAGTCCTAGGCCCCCTCCTCTTCTCTCTATACACTGCTCCTATTGGACAAACAATCAGAAGATTTGGGTTCCAGTATCATCTCTATGCTGACGACACCCAATTATACACTTCTTCCCCTGACATCACCCCTACCCTAATACAAAATACCAAGGATTGTTTGTCTGCTGTCTCTAACATCATGTCCTCCCTCTATCTTAAACTGAAACTCTCCAAAACTGAACTTCTTGTGTTTCTCCCCTCTACTAACCTAACTCTACCTAACATTGAAATTACATTTGAGGGTTCAACCATAACTCCCAAGCAGCACGTCCGCTGCCTTGGGGTCATATTCAACACTAACCTTTCCTTTACTCCCTATATCCGATCACTAACTCGCTCTTGTCACCTGCATCTTAAAAACATCTCCAGAATCCGACGTTTTTTCACATTTGAAACTGCTAAAACTCTTACTGTTGCTCTTATTCACTCTCGTCTGGACTACTGCAACTCTCTTCTGATCGGTCTCCCTCTTACCAAACTTTCTCCTCTCCAATTCGTCCTGAATGTGGCAGCCAGGGTCGTATTTCTGTCCAGCCGCTTCACCGATGCCTCCATCTTGTGCAAGTCATTATTCTGGTTGCCCATTTGCTACAGGGTCCAATATAAACTCATCGCTCTCACCCACAAAGCTCTCCACAATTCTGCATCACCTTATATTTCCTCTCTCATCTCTGTCTATCGCCCTACACGTGCCCTCCATTCTACAAATGACCCAAGGCTAACATCCCCCATAATCCGAATCTCGCACCTCTGTCTCCAAGATTTCTCTCGTGCTGCGCCAGTTCTCTGGAATGCAATACCCCAGACAATCCGACTGATGCCTAGCCTCCACATCTTTAAGCGCGCTTTAAAAACCCATCTCTTTATACAAGCCTACCACTACTCAGTAAATCAACTTTTCCCTGTTCCCTCCTTCTAAATATTACTCAGAATCTGCACCCTAATATTCATCTGTCTCCACACCCTCCATGCACACGAGAACGGCACGCGATACTTGATTATTGCACTTAAGCATACTGGCTGATGACCGGATCATGCAGCTTTATATGAAAATCGTTACTTATTATAATTGCCAAACCTGAAATAACAAGCACTTTTCACCTATTGTGTCCACCCATTTCCTTGTAGAATGTAAGCCCTCGAACAGGGACCTCACTCCTAATGTAACTGTTTAAACTGTCTCACCTTGTATTGAATTTATTGTCTATACATATCTCCGCGTAATTGTAAAGTGCTGCGGAATATGTTGGCACTATATAAATAAAAATTATAATTATTATTATTATTATTGGCATCAAAGTTTAAAAATAAATTAAACATTTTCCTTGTGTCCAAAAGGTGTGGCCCATGGTACAGGCAATGGATTTGGTAAGGCAATAGAAAAAAATATATATCACCGGGAATAAGAATGTTTGTTGCTAGCAGGAACAACACCACTGGAACTGCGGACACGATCCATCCAAAAGTAGTAATACCAAACATAGGTCACATTTTGCCTCCTTTGCCTCTGACATGTGTATTTATTGGGAAGAAGCAGAGGGCGTAATAGAGTATATCTCCCATAACTCAATCATAGCAGAATGATGCATCCTCTGACAGCGACATCAACAGATAGACTCAGTGTTCTGCTCAATCCACCTCCTTCACTACCATAACTCTTAATGTTGTATAGAGTGGCATTTCCATTTTGTCAATCATACCAGTTTCTGTATGCCCCACTGTCCACTAACCTGCTGATTTATTGTAAGAGGCGAACAGTCAGGTTTTGTTCTCAGAAGATATGCGGCCGAAGGAGAGGGAGAACATGATTTTAATGCAAAGCTGCGTTGCTGTCTCTGCGAGTTGTGGTGGTTGGGGCACTCACTAACTGTGGAAAAATCTGGGTCATGGCAAATCTTAAGGTGGGAATCAGACGGGGAGCCAAGAAGTGCTGGCTATTTCCCACACCGGGGCAACTGTCAGGCAAATAAGGGATGACAATGATAATGATTCTGTGGTGAACAAGACCTGGGAACCAGACAGTGGTACTGAGGAGGTGATATCATCAGAGGGGGGGGGTTCTTGGCCTCAGCAATGCATAGCACAAGTAATGGGTGGCTAAAACAGCATGTGGGGCAAAATCTGATTATTCTGTGGCTAGGTCTGGAGCATGTGATGTTGTAACTGTTGTTGATGTAGGAGGATCAACAGTGCTTGAAATCTCTAGTTTTGGTTGTGGTGGTAGCGATTTCTATGTGAAGGCATCTTCTGTGTGTAAATTCTTTTCTATGTTGCTGTAGGAACAATCTTTTGCAGGGAACAGGCTGTACTGTTGGAAAATAAGCTGGATCATCAGTTCTCCTTTTCTGTGCTCAAAAACCATGCATTCAGTCATCCAATTACATGAATATTCTACTCCCATATGTCCAAATTCACCACAATTGATGCTAGATGACCTGGATTGTACTGCCTTTTTCAAAATAGGATATAAGGAGAAAAATTGTCAGAAAAGGCTAAATTCTTTGAATTCCAAAGTTGTTAAGACATTTTTTTACTATGTGCTCCCTGCAGAGTCAAAACTTCCTCATGTGTGCGGCACCTGTATAGGTCAGGACAGAAAGGGAACAATTGTCAGAAATGGTTAAATGGTTTAAAATGATCTAACAAACTATTTCACTTCCATGAGTGCAATTTTCTGTCACAAAATCAGCAGCAGTGATTACAATACATGTCATAATGGACCAAATAGTCCATTGTAATAAACTGATGCACATCTGCCAACAGGGTTGCACCAACTAAACAGCCAGGTTCAGTCTGACCTGCATTGTGTCCAATGGCCTATGCCAATGGCCTACGCTCAGCTGGGCATCTGCTCCCTGTGCAACATGTCATCTTTGCTTTAGTACTACTGTAACGGGTCTGGGAGGCGGAACCTCTGAGCTACTATACAAGGCGGCGGTCCTTGTAAGGGAGCGGGTGGCGACCAGGGTAGACGGGCAGGCAGTCACAGCAGGTGACTGGGACAGTCTCTGAATGAACGGACAGGAGGTCACGGCAAGTGACCGGGGCAGTCTCTGGGTGAACGGGCAGGAGGTCACGGCAAGTGACCGGGGCAGTCTCTGGATGAACGGGCAGGAGGTCACGGCAAGTGACCGGGGCAGTCTCTGGATGAACGGGCAGGAGGGGCAGTCTCTGGATGAACGGGCAGGAGGTCACGGCAAGTGACCGGGGCAGTCTCTGTATGAACGGGCAGGAGGTCACGGCAAGTGACCGGGGCAGTCTCTGGGTAAAGGATTGGTACGACCTGTGGCGGCAGATGATAGACGTGAGCTCCCAGGTGAGCAGGCGAGAGTCTCTGGATAATCGGGTGGTCACAGCATGTGACGGCGGAGCCTCCAGGAAGTCCAACAGACAGGTAGAAGATGAGCGCTCCCAGGTGAGCGGGCAAGAGTCTCTGGAATAGCAGGTGGTCACAGCACGTGACGGCGGAGCCTCCAGGTAGGCAAGCAGGCAGGTAGCGGAGGAGCGCTCCCAGGTGAGCGGGCAGGAGTCTCTGGAATAGCAGGTGGTCACAGCACGTGACGGCGGAGCCTCCAGGAAGGCTAGCAGGCAGGTAGCAGATGTGCGCTCCCAGGTGAGCGGGCAGGAGTCTCTGGAATAGCAGGTGGTCACAGCACGTGACGGCAGAGCCTCCAGGAAGGCTAGCAGGCAGGTAGCAGATGTGCGCTCCCAGGTGAGCGGCCAAGCTGGTCCATAGACAGACTGACAGGAGTAGGAAGGCAGACCGTCGGACCTCAGGCTAGCAAGCAGGTAGCAGGAATATCAGGCAGGAAACAGACAGCAAACTGGCAGGACTCTGGCAGGAATCAGGCAGGAAACAGACAGCAAACTGGCAGGACTCTGGCAGGAATCAGGCAGGTAACTGGCAACGGGACCTGAGGGCTGAAGCAGAGTAGTGAACAGTGCAACAACATTGCTCGGGCACCTCCATTTTGGAGGAGGTGCCTTATATATGGTGAAGTCCTCCGGCCATTGGCCGGGGACTCCTTAGGACGGCGCGCGCGGCCCCTTTAAGAGGGAGGGAGCGCGCGCGCGCCCTAAGCACAGTGGCCGGGAAGGAGCGCGCGCTGCCAGCAGAGCGGGAGGAGGACGCCGGGCTCGGAGCAGAGAGGTGAGGGGAACAGCGTCCCTGCCTAGCAGAGGGCAGGGACGCCGACGCTACAGTACCCCCCCCTTTAGGCCCCCCCTTTTTTAGGCCAGACAGAAATTTAGCAAGGATGAGAGGGGCATGGATGTTCTCCCGGGGCTCCCACGTTCTCTCTTCAGGACCAAACCCCTTCCAATCTACTAGAAAAAAGGTCTTCCCTCTTACCCTTTTGGTGGCCAGAATGTTCTCTACCTCAAATTCGTTTTCAGCGGAAACCGGAGCAGGAGGCGTGCCTGTAGACTTGGAAAAAGAGTTAAGTACCACAGGTTTGAGGAGAGATACATGGAAGGAGTTAGGGATCCGCAAGTTGGCCGGGAGTTTCAATTTATAGGCCACCGGGTTGATCTGACTGATGACCTCCAGAGGACCGATGAACCGAGGCCCTAACTTATAGGAAGGAATCTTGAGCCGGACATACTTGGACGAGAGCCAGACCTTATCCCCTGGACGGAATTGAGGAGGATCCAGACGTTTTTTGTCAGCATGTCTTTTCATACGCTCGGATGACAGAAGGAGTGCGGACCGGGTACTCTCCCATGTGGAGGAAAATTTGTTAACAAGAGATTCCGCAGCTGGATTGTCCACCGAGGTGGAGACGGGAAACGGGATCCGAGGATGCTGACCGAAGACTACAAAAAACGGGGATTTGGAGGAAGATTCGCTCTCGTGATTGTTGTACGAGAATTCGGCCCATGGCAGTAGATCCACCCAGTCAGAATGGTGGGCATTAACGAAGCGCCGGAGGTAACTGGTCAGGATCTGATTGATCCGCTCCACTTGACCATTAGACTGTGGGTGGTAAGCGGAGGAGAAGTCCAGGGTGACGTCTAGCAATTTACAAGTGGCTCTCCAGAAACGAGAAGTGAACTGTACCCCACGATCCGACACGATGTGACGGGGGAAGGCCATGAAGACGGAAGATGTGGCGGATAAAGTCTTTAGCCAGCTCGGGTGCAGACGGGAGGCCTGGCAGGGGAATGAAGTGAGCCATCTTGGAAAAGCGGTCAGCGACCACCCAAATGACCGTACAACCGGCAGAGACGGGAAGATCAGTTATGAAGTCCATCGCTATATGCTGCCAGGGGGCAGCAGGTACTGGCAGAGGAAGAAGGCGACCGGCTGGCAGGTGTCTCGGAACTTTGTTGCGGGCACAGGACACACAGGCAGAAACAAAGTCTATTACATCCTTGTGCAGGTTAGGCCACCAGTAGTGCCGGGAAATAAGCTGGAGGGTCTTTTTCTGACCGGCGTGGCCAGCTAGTTTAGACGAATGACCCCAGTGTAGGATCTTCTCCCGATCAGGTACCGATACGAACGTCTTACCGGGAGGGAGACGGTTTAGACTCACGGGAGCCACCTGCATTACTCTAGCGGGATCGATGATATGTTTAGGTTCTTCCTCGAGATCAGATACCAGAAAGGATCGGGACAAGGCGTCTGCTTTGATGTTCTTGTCAGCCGGGCGAAAATGTAGAACAAAATCGAAGCGAGCAAAAAACAAGGACCACCGGGCTTGGCATGGATTAAGTCTCTGGGCATGCTGGAGATAAGCCAAGTTCTTGTGGTCAGTGTAAATTATTACCGGATGAAGAGCCCCCTCGAGTAGGTAACGCCACTCCTCCAATGCCAGCTTGATGGCCAATAACTCTCGGTCTCCTATGGAATAATTGCGCTCTGAGGAGGAGAAGAGTTTAGAGAAGAAGCCGCAAGTTACCATCCTCCCGGAAGAAGATTTTTGAGTAAGTACAGCTCCGGCTCCAGAGGAGGAGGCGTCAACCTCCAGAAAGAACTGTTTGTTGCCGTCCGGACAATGCAGCACCGGGGCGGAAGAGAAGGCCTGTTTTAAGGAAAGAAAGGCCTCCTCTGCTTCGGGCGGCCACTCTTTGGGATTAGTACCCTTACGGGTGAGCGCGGAAATTGGGGCAGTCCGGGAAGAGAAGTGCGGTATGAAGAGGCGGTAGTAGTTGGCGAAGCCCAGGAACCGCTGAATGGCCTTCAACCCCTCCGGTCGGGGCCATTTCTCGATGGCAGACAGTTTCTCTGGATCCATTCGTAGGCCGGTCTGAGAAATAATGTAGCCCAAAAACGGAAGCGAGGTCTGCTCAAAGAGGCACTTCTCATATTTAGCGAAGAGGTGGTTCTGCCTGAGCCTGAGCAGGACCTGACGAACGTCCCTCCGGTGAGTCTGGAGATCCAGAGAGAAGACCAAGATGTCGTCCAGGTACACCACAACGCAGGAGTAGAGAAGGTCCCGGAAGATGTCATTGACCAACTCTTGAAAGATGGCAGGAGCGTTACAGAGACCAAAGGGCATTACCAGATATTCATAGTGGCCGTCCCGGGTGTTGAATGCAGTCTTCCATTCATCCCCTTGACGGATGCGGACCAGGTTGTACGCCCCACGGAGGTCCAGTTTGGTGAAGACTCTAGCCCCCCTCAGGCGATCAAATAATTCTGGAATGAGCGGAAGGGGGTACTTATTCTTCACCGTGATCTGGTTAAGGCCTCTATAGTCTATACAGGGACGGAGAGAGCCGTCCTTCTTTTTTACGAAGAAGAAGCCTGCTCCCGCCGGGGAGGTAGATTTCCGGATGAATCCCCTGGCCAAATTCTCCTCAATATATTCGGACATCGACCGGGTCTCAGCAGCGGACAATGGGTAAATACGCCCACGGGGAGGAGTAGTACCGGGTAACAGGTCGATAGGACAGTCGTATGGTCTATGAGGGGGTAATGTCTCTGCCTCCTTTTTATTAAAGACATCAGCAAATGACCAATAGGGAATCGGAAGTCCAGGTAGATTAGTTGGGGTAGGAGAAGGACGGACGGGATGAACAGGAACCAAACAAGTCTTATGACAGTCCTGTCCCCAGCGAAGGACTTCTCCGGTCTGCCAGTCAAGCACGGGTGCATGTCTCTGGAGCCAAGGTAGACCTAGTAAGAGGGCGTGAGAGAGTCCAGGCAGAACATGAAAAGAGATGCTCTCAGAATGCAGCATTCCCACCTGCAGAGTTACGGATTCGGTGATGACTTGGATGGGACGTGGTAAGAGGCCCCATCCACAGCAGCGACAGATATTGGTACAGCCAGAGGTTTGGTGGGAATGCGGTATTTTTCTACCAGGGACTGTGAGATAAGATTCCCGGCCGCTCCAGAGTCAAGTTGGGCTAGTTCGAAATAACGATTCTCCCCGCAGATAATAGAGACTGACAGTAGCAGAGATGGAGAGGATTTATTCTTGTCTAGGTTGACCTCTCTGAGCGAACCTAGACACAGGCGTTTCCCGACCTCTCCGGGCAGGTACGGATCCGGTGCTCCTTACTGCCACAGTAGAAGCAGCTCCCTTCGGCACGGCGTAAGTCCTGACGGGTTTTGACCATCTTGGTCTGGTCGACCTGCATAGGCTCAGGAGAGTGTACCTGGGGAGAGACGGATTTCTGAAAAGTAGGAGCTAGACGTGGAAACCTCCTCTCACGGGTGACCTCTTTGGCACGCTCCTGGAACCGTAGGTCAATCCGGGTGGCAAGAGTTATTAGGTCATCGAGAGTGGTAGGAATGTCCCGACCGGCAAGTTCATCTTTAATACGGCCGGACAGACCCTCCCAGAAGACGGATACCAGAGCGTCGTTATCCCAGGCCAGCTCCGAGGCAAGGGTACGGAACCGTATGGCCCACGGTGAGACTTCCCTGACGGAGGCGTAGCAGAGATGATGCGGATGAGGTCTTCCGTCCGGGTTCGTCGAAGACTTTCCGGAAAGCCAAGAGAAAGGCAGGCAAGTCGGACACCAGGGGGTCTCCTCTCTCCCATAGAGGATTTAGCCAGGCCAGGGCCTCCCCGGTGAGATGGGACATGATGAATGCAATTTTGGCCCGGTCGGAGTTAAACTGGTGGGACAGGAGTTCAAAGTGCAGGGTGCACTGATTTATGAAGCCCCGAGCCTGGGCGGAGTCGCCTCCGAAGCGAGGAGGTGCAGAAAGCCGGGGTCCGGGGTAGGATACCATGGTATTGGTGGGCAGTAGAGCTGCCGGGTTGCGAGTCATGGCACTGGCGGTGGTTGCTGGTGGAGCAGTCAGAGTGTCCAGGCGAGAATTGACATTCCGCAGGTGACCCAGGATGGACTCCTGTTGGGACCTCTGACGGGACAGTTCATGACAGAGGTCCGAGAGCGAGGGAGCTTGGGTGCCACCGGGTTCCATGGCCCGAGCAAACTGTAACGGGTCTGGGAGGCGGAACCTCTGAGCTACTATACAAGGGGGCGGTCCTTGTAAGGGAGCGGGTGGCGACCAGGGTAGACGGGCAGGCAGTCACAGCAGGTGACTGGGACAGTCTCTGAATGAACGGACAGGAGGTCACGGCAAGTGACCGGGGCAGTCTCTGGGTGAACAGGCAGGAGGTCACGGCAAGTGACCGGGGCAGTCTCTGGATGAATGGGCAGGAGGTCACGGCAAGTGACCGGGGCAGTCTCTGGATGAACGGGCAGGAGGTCACGGCAAGTGACCGGGGCAGTCTCTGGATGAACGGGCAGGAGGTCACGGCAAGTGACCGGGGCAGTCTCTGGATGAACGGGCAGGAGGTCACGGCAAGTGACCGGGGCAGTCTCTGGGTAAAGGATTGGTACGACCTGTGGCGGCAGATGATAGACGTGAGCTCCCAGGTGAGCAGGCGAGAGTCTCTGGATAATCGGGTGGTCACAGCATGTGACGGCGGAGCCTCCAGGAAGTCCAACAGACAGGTAGCAGATGAGCGCTCCCAGGTGAGCGGGCAAGAGTCTCTGGAATAGCAGGTGGTCACAGCACGTGACGGCGGAGCCTCCAGGTAGGCAAGCAGGCAGGTAGCGGAGGAGCGCTCCCAGGTGAGCGGGCAGGAGTCTCTGGAATAGCAGGTGGTCACAGCACGTGACGGCGGAGCCTCCAGGAAGGCTAGCAGGCAGGTAGCAGATGTGCGCTCCCAGGTGAGCGGGCAGGAGTCTCTGGAATAGCAGGTGGTCACAGCACGTGACGGCAGAGCCTCCAGGAAGGCTAGCAGGCAGGTAGCAGATGTGCGCTCCCAGGTGAGCGGCCAAGCTGGTCCATAGACAGACTGACAGGAGTAGGAAGGCAGACCGTCGGACCTCAGGCTAGCAAGCAGGTAGCAGGAATATCAGGCAGGAAACAGACAGCAAACTGGCAGGACTCTGGCAGGAATCAGGCAGGAAACAGACAGCAAACTGGCAGGACTCTGGCAGGAATCAGGCAGGTAACTGGCAACGGGACCTGAGGGCTGAAGCAGAGTAGTGAACAGTGCAACAACATTGCTCGGGCACCTCCATTTTGGAGGAGGTGCCTTATATATGGTGAAGTCCTCCGGCCATTGGCCGGGAACTCCTTAGGACGGCGCGCGCGGCCCCTTTAAGAGGGAGGGAGCGCGCGCGCCCTAAGCACAGTGGCCGGGAAGGAGCGCGCGCTGCCAGCAGAGCGGGAGGAGGATGCCGGGCTCGGAGCAGAGAGGTGAGGGGAACAGCGTCCCTGGCTAGCAGAGGGCAGGGACGCCGACGCTACAACTACTGCTGTCGAAGCTGCTGATGCTGGTCCTAAACAGCCACACATCTCCTTGCTTGCCCTGTCTTAACACTCTACCTGTCCTAACACTCTACCTTGTTGGTGACAACAAGTCGTAGCTTCTTCATTTTGAAACCAGTACTACTATTTTGTTTCGCTAAAAAAAAGGATAATTTTTTGATAGCTTGAAAAAACACCATTTGTAATTGCCTAGACATTTTGTGATTAGCAAACCAGTTGTGGACCAAGAAAAGGGGATACATTTTCAATCCTAGTTAAGAAACAATAACTTCTTCACGTTCAAAACAGCATACCTGTTTTGTCTTCCTAATTAAAGGGATAACTTTTGGATAGCTTGTGAAAAAGCTATCACTTTTTTTTTTAGCAAAGTGTTAAGCTTTTGGTACACCGCAAACATGGTTCATTTTTGAACTTCACAGCCTTCTCAACTGAAAATGCCACAGTTTCGTCTGTTTGCACGACCTGCGTATAAAGAATTGCAAGACATGCACATGTCCCCAAAAAGAGATAATTTGCAAACTGTTTATACAGTTTAAGTAGCCAACAGAGTCTGCAACTGATTTATGTGGTTACCACGACTTACCATCCGTTTTCCTCTAGCCAGATGGGTTGAGGTCATTTAGACATTAAAAAGGCTGTGCTTGCGTTACAGCACTCCAAAAGGATTCAATAAATTCTGAGGGGAATTCAATGTGCTATTCACATATTTTCCAGGCTCTTAAAGGCGTTTTAATTGTGTGATTAAATTTGCCTTGAATCAAATTTTTTGGGAAAATTCAACAAATCTGGTGAGTTCGAATTTCGAAAGATTTCCTCAACTCTAGTTTTCACCCAAGCTCACAAGAAACAGATGCAATGTAACTTACCAGGAGAAAATAACTTGATAATTTAGATCATATTCACCCAAAACACAAATATGGAAAAAAAATACCATGCATGAGAACTCAGGTTCTGACACTTTAGTTTTCCTAGCATAACAAACGTGTTCATTACTAGGCAATTTTTTGGTATCATGTGGTGTGAAATTGCCCTATCTATCCTCTTATTCACATTTTATTATTGAAATTTAATTACTTCTCTATGTACACATATCAAAAGACTGGCTGTCACTTCCAAACAGAAAACTGGTGTGATCAGGTATATACTAAGTGTAGCCATCTCCATACATAACTAACAAATAAAGTTGCACTCTGTAACACTATAGCATGTAAACATGAAATATATGAAATCTGAATTGCATTACTGCTCCTGTTGTGCCCAGCAACCACAGTCGTGGCTGCTGGGCATGCATGAATTGGCCAATTTATGTGCCAAGTATCTTTGTTTTTTCCTATTTTCTAGAGCAGTAATGCAATTCAAATGTCATAAATTTCATGTTTACATACTCTAGCATTTTTGGTAGGACGAATGAACCAACAGACAATGAGGAGGGCACCATCTAATAAACGGGATCTACCTGCAGCATCTCATAAACAACAATAATGAAAACCACAAGGAGAGGAGATGCAAAATAGCAGTGATCACCCAAATATTCAATATCGACAATGATCTATATAAATATAAATCAGTTTATTAAGTACAAAAAAATTTTCCTGACACACATACACAAAATAACAGACCGACAAACAAGTGAAACATCATTAAAAACAGTAGTGGTGAAACACCACTGTCTAGGACGCCAGCTGGTACACTGAAAATGAAAGATAATGAGTGATAATGCAATATGTAATAATGCAGGGAAAAAGTTGCATAAACTCAAACGCACAGGCTCAATAACAATATCTGTGATGGTCAATCCTTCAAAGACCTAGCAGAGTGTGAATAAAAAATAAGAATAGCTGACAGAAGGCATGTAGAATGTAACAATAGCTGAAACAGCAAGGTAAAGCTTGAGGTGCCTACAGACAGACTAATACAACCATGTACAATAACAAGGAGACCAGTCAGTGGAATAATGATGCAAGCATGGATAAAAAAAAATAAAATATAATCCGGTAGCACAATATCCTTTACCACACGGTGGAAGGTGGCCCTGGCAAAGCCCCGAAGCTAACCTATGAACATGTCTGCAGCAGGGTCTAGGATAAACAGAAAAGGATGATACCAAATAGTGGGAGCCTGTGCGTGAGAAGGAACAGCTGGCGCCACAGAGCCCGACGCGTGTCGCCACTCACGGTGGCTTCATCAGGGGCGTGTTTTGGTAGGACGACTCACTCGACCGCTCCCGGAAGTAGACTCAGGAACCGTGTATTCGCTGCAGGCTTTATTAGGTGGCATAAAGCTCTGCACCCCAGCAAAAATAAACACAGCCTTACTGGCAAAACAACAAAACCAAAAGATAAACGATAACACAGTCCATAGCAGTGTGGGATTAGCCACACAGGTTGTAGTCCCAGCTTTCAGCTCCTCTCTGAGCTGTGGCCTTCCAGTCTGGAGTCCTTGCCACTCCGAACTCAACAACAGAAAAAAAAATTGGTGACTGACCATTTAAACCTTGCTCAGCCACACCCTGAGGCGGAGGTATTCCCTCCCATCTCTACATCATTACCATAAAACCGCACCCTTTAAAAGAGTTAACCTCCAGCATATAATATGCTGACAGAAAGTCTACTGGTTTCAGTTCACACAGGCCAGCAACCTGCATGACACATACCTCCCCTCATATACCATACCAGTGACTCTATCACAGGTGTTATCGGGAGATCCTGAACTATTGTAGATCCTGCCCCACCTGCCAGATAACCGCGCCCTCCTCCCACTTCCGTAGTCCTTTAATCCCCCTACCTGTGATAGAAATCCCCTTTGAGAGGATTGCCATGGACCTCGTGGGTCCCTTAGTTAAATCGGCCCGGAGTCACCAATACATCCTGGTGGTCATGGACTATGCGACCCGGTACCCAAAAGCAATGCCCTAAGGAAATCATCCAGTAAAATTATAGCCCGAGAGCTAGGTCATATTTTTGCTCGGACAGGTCTACCACAAGAGATTTTAACAGACTAAGGAACCCCCTTCATGAGCAAGGTGATGAATGAGCTATGCAGAGTCCTTCAGATTGCCCAGATTCGGACCTCAGTTTATCATCCGCATACGGACAGCCTAGTGGAACGCTTTACTAAGACCTTAAAGGCGATGCTCAGGAAGGTCGTTGAAAAGGATGGGTGAGACTGGGACTAACTGCTCCCATTTCTACTTTTCTCTGTCAGAGAAGTTCCTCAAGCCTCCACTGGCTTCTCTCCATTTGACCCCCTGTATGGACAGCATCCAAGAGGTCTCCTAGACATTGCCAAGGAAACCTGGGAGGCTGAGGTCATGCCCCACTGGAGCATCATCGGACATGTCGCCCAGTTACAAGAGAGAATGGCGAATGTGATGCCCATCATAAAGGAACAGGAAGCCCAGGTGAGGGTGTATAACTGGTCAGAAAGACTGAGACAGTTCCAACCTGGGGATCGCATCCTGGTTCTCATTCCTACCATTGAAAGTAAATTTTTGGCCAAGTGGCAAGGCCCGTATAAGGTGATGGAGAAGCTCGGTGAAGTGAACTACAGAACTACAGAGTCCACCAGCCTGGCCGAAGAAAGCCAGATGTACCATGTAAACCTGCTCAAGCAGTGGCAAGATCGGGAACCCATGGGAACTCCTTGCCTGGGAGACACTCCCGAAGACCAGGTGGAAGATGTCATGATAGCAGTAACCCTTTCGCCAGCCCAGAAGCAACAGTGTCGAGAACTGTTCCAGCACAATCGGGACCCATTCTCAGAGTTGCCGGGGCATACCCAGGTAGAAGAACATGACGTGTTAATAGAGCCACATGTAAGGGTGAACCTGAAGCCATAAAGGATTCCTGAAGCACGCCGGGAGGTGATCTCGGCCAAGGTGAAGAGGATGTTATACCTCGGTGTAATAGAGGAGTGAAATAGTGGATGGCCGAGCCTTATCGTCCTCCTGCCAAAACCCAATGGAGAGTGGAGGTTTTGCAATGACTACCGCTGGCTGAATGAGGTATCCAAGTGTGACGCGTACCCCATGCCCCGTGTCGACAAACTCATCGAGAGGATTGGACTGGCGAGGTACATCACAACTCTTGAACTGACGAAGGGCTATTGGCAGATCCCCAGGTCCCAGATGGCCAAGGATAAGACGGCTTTCTCAACATCTGATGGGTGCTTTCAATACACTCAGATGCCATTCGGGCTACAGGGGGTCCCAGCCGCCTTCCAGAGGGCTATGGATCGGATCCTAGCCCCACATAAGAAGTATACCGCAGCCTACCATGATGACATTGTAGTCTTTAGCCCAGACTGGGCTAGTCATCTATCTAAACTACAGACCGTTCTGGATGCTCTAAGGAAGGAGGGATTTACAATAAATCCAAAAAAATGCGCCGTTGGAAAAGAGGAGGTCAAGTACTTGGGCTATGTTGTAGGGAGAGGCGAAATAAAGCCGCAAGTTAATAAAGTGGAGGCAATCCAGACCTGGCCGAAACCGCTCTCCAAGAAGAAAGTGAGAGCACTCCTGGGAATGGGAACTATTACCGGCGGTTTATCCCAAATTTGCCATGATGGCCGCGCCACTGACGGATCTCCTAAAAGGCACCAGATCAACCATGGTGAAGTAGATGGAGGAAACAGAAACCGCATTTCAACTGTTGAAGTCAGCACTGTGTAAACAGCTGGTCCTGGTCGCACCAGACTTCAAGAAAGAGTTTGTGGTCCAGACAGACGCTTCAGCGGTTGGTCTAGGAGCCATACTCTCTCGAGAGATAAATGGGGAAGAACATCCCATTCTTTATCTGAGCCGGAAGCTTTCGTCCTGCGAGAAAAACTATGCAACAGTAGAAAAAGAGTGCTTAGCCATAAAGTGGGCCTTCAAAACACTAAGATACTACCTACTAGGCTGAAAGTTTAAGTTGGTGTCAGACCATGCCCCGTTGAGATGGTTGGTGGAAAAGAGGGGTAAAAATGCTAGGGTAACTAGATGGTTCCTAGCTCTTCAGGACTTCAACTTTCACATAGAGCATAGGCCCGGGAAGTTACACGGGAACGCTGAGGCCCTTTCTAGAATTCCCTGTCTGGTATCGGAAGGCTTTGGGAAGAGGGGGGGAATATGTGACAGAGTCACTGGTATGGTATATGAAGGGAGGTATGTGTCACGCAGGTTGCTGACCTGTGTGAACTGAAACCAATAGACTTTCTGCCATCATGTTATAATCATGTTATATGCTGGAGGTTAACTCTTTTAAAGGGTGTGGTTTTATGGGAATGACGTAGAGATGGGAGGGAAGTCATTCCCCATACCTCCGCCTCAGGGTGTGGCTGAGCAAGGTTTAAATGGTCAGTCACCATTTTTTTTTTCAGTTGTTGAGTTCGGAGTGGCAAGGACTCCAGACTGGAAGGCCACAGCTCAGAGAGGAGCTGAAAGCTGGGACTACAACCTGTGTGGCTAATCCCACACTGCTATGGTCTGTGTTATCATTTATCTTTTTGTTTTGTTGTTTTGCCAGTAAGGCTGTGTTTATTTTTGCTGGAGTGCAGAGCTTTATGCCACATAATAAAGCCTTCAGAGAAAACACGGTTCCTGAGTCTACTTCCAGAAGCGTCTGAGTGAGGCGTCATACCACATACTCTGGCCAATAAAACCTCCTCAATATCCTCTCCTGAGTTTTCTCGACCCCCGGGTGTCCCCCCAGAACATGTGAATGGGCCATATCTAGTGTTGGGTGAGCACTAAAATGCTCGGGTGCTCGATGCTGGGGTCGAGCAAATTGGAATGCTCGGGTGCTCGACCCGAGCAATAAGCCTAATATAAGTCTATGGGAAACTCAAGCATTTTTCAGGCGGCTCCCCCCGGCGGTCTGCAGAGGGCCTAAAAATTGCCCAAATTGATGAGAACAGCGCTCAAAAGACATGGGAACAGCATAAGGCAGACCCCTGGAAACATTTCTGACTCCCAGGTCACTGCTGTCAACAGCGTTGTCAGAGGAATTACGCCACTTTTACGGACTCACAATAAAACCTACAAAAATGAAATCAAAATGCATTTTCCTGGGAAATATGTAAAGGAACATCCTTTCCTGGGTAATGACTTGTATATAAGGAAAAATAAATAACCAAAAACAAAAATACTCCTCCACACCTTGAGCTATGTTCACACGTAGCGTTTTTGATGCGTTTTTGCACTTTTGCATTGCTTTCAACCGTGACAAATGCATTCACCGGGAAATGTCATTTTAACATTTTACAACCTTATCTGGCCATGTGGTGTGTGAGACATGATTAGACACATCCTGTTTCATATATGAAGGAGGGACTCTGAAAGTCACAAAGCCTATTTTTATAGGGCCATCAGGCGGCCTTTACTATTTTTAAAGGGTCAGCAGTCGACCTTCGCTATTCTTAGAGAGCAATCAGCCGCTATGCTTTGTTGTTCCCATTACTAAAGAGTGGGTCTCCTATACTGTTATTGAATATGCAGTGTGTGGCAGGTCTGCCCAAAATTTGGACGCACCCCAATACCCCTTTGAAAATTTGGACACACACCAATACCCCTTTGAAGAGACTTAGAGGAGAAAACAATGTTCCCATTATTAGGAAGTGGGTCTCCCATACTGTTTGCCTATGCAGTGAATGCAAGAGCTGCAAAAAATTGGGAGGCACTCCAATGCCCCTTGGAAGAGACATAGAGGGCCTCATGAAAAAATGTTCCCATTATTAGGAAGTGGGTCTCCCATAGTGTTGGCCTATGCAGTGAATGCAAGGGCTGCCAAAAATTGAGAGGCACTACAATGCACCTTGGAAGAGACGTAGCGGGCCTCATGAAAAAATGTTCCCATTATTAGGAAGTGAGTCTCCCATAGTGTTGGCCTATGCAAAAATTGGGAGGCACTCCTTGTAAAAGATGTGGTGGAGGGCCTCATAAAAAAATGTTCCCATTTGAATGGAGCGGGTCTCCTATACTTGTAATGCCCATGCATGGGCTGACAAACATTTACCCCTGGGGGGTATACATAAACATACTGTATAAAAAATTTTTTTTACGGGCATCATAAACACCCTTTAAAAATATGATGCGAGTGTTGCATCACGGACCACGGTCACCCTGGTGATGTGGTGGAGGATGAGGAGAAGGAGGAGGACAAGAGCAAATAGCCAAAATCAGGAGGCGTATACTCATGTCTGGGTGTGAAAAGGTGCATGGGAATACACCTCCCAAGAAAAGACAGTGGATTTGAGTTTATGTTACGCTGCTATCATTCGGTGGTGTTGAGAAGTCTCGCCTTTGTTCATTTTTATAAGAGTCAGCCTGTCAGCATTTTCAGTTGACAGGCGGATGTGCTTATCAGTTATAATTCCACCAGGGGCACTAAAAACCCGCTCTGATAAAATGCTAGAAGCAGGGCAGGCAAGGACCTCCAAGGGATAGAGAGCCAGTTCATTCCACGAGTCCAGCTCGGATACCCAATAATTATAAGGCACAGAGGAATCACGAAGGATGTTGGTACAGTCAGCAAGTTACTCCCTCAGCATCTTCCCAAACTTTGCACTCCCTGTGAGAGTACCCCGCGCCTCAGGACCTGTGCGATGGGAGGGGCTGAGAAAACTCCCAGAACTTTGACAGTGCTCCCCTGCCTCTGCTGGATTGGAGTTGTGTCTCTCTCGCCTGTACTCCTTGGTTGTCCAACGAACTGTGACCTCTGCCGCCAACATTTTCAGATGGGAATTTTTTTAATAGTTCCGCAACAAGGGCCTTCTGGTACTGCCCCATTTTTGTAGACCTGTCCACCTCAGGAATAAGAGATATAAAGTTCTTCTTGTAGCGTGGGTCTAGAAATTTCACCAACCAGTAATGACTGTCACCCAAAATTTTGAGAACACGAGGGTCATGGGAAAGGTAGCGTAACATAAACTCAGCCATGCGTGCCAGACTGCTAACAGGCAAGACTTCCGTGTTCTCACCAAGAGGACGAGTGACCATGCACTCCTCCTCCTCCTCCCTGTCCTCAGGCCATCCATGCTGAACAGACGGTATGACAGTCGTGCAGGTGATACCGTCTATAGCGCATGAAACTAGCTCCTGTTCTTCCTCCTCCTCTTCCTCATTGTCACCCAATCTACGTTGGGAAGAGATAAGGCTGTGCTGTGTGTAATCACCGTGTATGGTTCCTTGCTCCATCTCATCGTGCTCCGCCTGCAATGCATCCTCTTTGATTGTGAGCAGAGAGCTTTTCAGAAGACAGAGAAACGGGATGGTGATGCTAATTATGGCGCCATCGCCGCTCACCATCTTGGTGGAGTCTTCAAAGCTTTGAAGGATGGTACATATGTCAGACATCCATGTCCACTCCTGAGGTCTTATGTGTGGAGTCTGAACTGAATACAGATGGCCTTGTTGATGCTGGTAGTCAACAACTGCCCTCTTCTGCTTGCAAATTCTTCCCAACATCTGCAGTGTAGAGTTCCAACATTTGGGGACATCACACAACAGTCGGTGAGCCGGAAGCTGCAAACGCTGCTGAAGAACGGCAAAGGTGGCGGATGCTGTAGCTGACTTTCTAAAATGGGCACACAGGTGGCGTACTTTGACAAGCAGATCTGGCAGCTCCAGGTAGGTTTTGAGAAACCGCTGAACTACGAGGTTAAGCACATGGGCCAGGAATGGTACATGTGTGAGCTCGCCTCGCCTCAGAGCCGCCACCAGGTTCCGGCCATTGTCACACACGACCATGCTTGGCTGTAAGTTCAGTGGTGTCAGCCACAGATCTGCCTGCTCTTTCAGAGCAGTCCACAACTCTTCATCATTGTGCGGTTTGTCACCGAAGCATATTAGCTTCAGCACAGCCTGTTGCCGCTTGCAGTGCTGCAGTGCTTCCAGCTTGTGACTGATGTGGTAATTTTGGAGATGGAGGCTTAATAGGAGGAGGAGGCTGAGGAGGATGAGGTGCAGGAGCTGTAGACTGTGGGGGCAACCCTGATTGACCTAGGGCCCGCAATCCTCTTTGTTGAGAGGATGTGTTCCATCCCAAGGTCTGACTGGATTCCGGCTTCCACTATGTTAACCCAGTGTGCCGTCAGCGAGATGTACCATCCCTGCCCACAAGCACTTGTCTACATGTTCATGGTAAGGTGGACTTTCCCAGTAACTGAATTGTTGAGGACACGGCTAATGTTGTGGGACACGTGCTCGTGTAATGCGGGAACGGCACACCGGGAAAAATAGTGGCAGTTGGGGACCGAGTACCAAGGGACGGCCGCAGCCATCAGGTTGCGGAAAGCTTCCATCTCCACGAGCCTAAAAGGCAACATTTCGAGCGCAAGCAGTCGCGAAATGTGTGAATTTAGTAGAGTGGCCTGTGGGGCGTTGGCTGCGTATTTGCGCTTGCGTTCCAAAGACTGGGGTATGGACAACTGAACGCTGCGCTGGGACAAGGACATGCTTGCTGATGGTGCTAGTTGAGAGTGTGCAACAACAGGTGCAGGGCAGGAGTCATCTTCGCATGCACTATGGACAGGGAATTGGCTTGCACGCACAACAGCGGAAGAATCAGTGGTGTCACCCGCAGACACTGTTCCTGGACCCTGGGGTTCAGTCCACAAAGTCGGAAGCTTTGCTGCCATGTGCCTGATCATGAACGTTCTGCTGTCCCCTATTAATTGGGACAGGAAGGTCTAGCGAGAAGATGTGGGTGTTTGTTGTGACTCAATTTCAGCTTGCCCACTGCCTCGGCCTCAGCATGCAGCATCACCATCACGTCCAGTTCCCCATCCCTTGCCACATGCCTTGCCCATTTTAAATGCAGGACAATATCTTCCACGCTCACTACAAATGGCTGAATTTGGAGCGAACTTATATGTGATCCGTGTGACGGACAAACCACAGTTTTAAATAGCTGGCTTGTAGGTAACTATTTTTAACAGCAAACTGGTGTCAATAACTTCGCTGACACACTGAAACAAAATTTTAATGGAGGCCAGAAATGGCAGAATTTTCAGCGCAACTATATGTGATCGGTGTGACGGACAAACCACAGTTTTAAATAGCTGGCCTGTAGGTAACTATTTTTAACAGCGCCAAACTCGTGTCAATAAGTTCGCTGACACACTGCAACAAAATTTCAATGGAGGCCAGAAATGGCAGAATTTTCAGCGCAATTATATGTGATCCATGTGACGGACAACCACAGTTTTAAATAGCTGGCCTGTAGGTAACTATTTTTAACAGCAAACTGGAGTCAATAACTTCGCTGACACACTGAAACAAAATTTTAATGGAGGCTAGAAATGGCAGAATTTTCAGCTCAATTATATGTGATCCGTGTGACGGACAAACCACAGTTTTAAATAGCTGGCCTGTAGGTAACTATTTTTAACAGCGCCGACTTTGTGTCAATAAGTTCGCTGACACACTGCAACAAAATTTCAATGGAGGCTAGAAATGGCAATATTTTCAGCGCAATTATATGTGAGCCGTGTGACGGACAAGCCACAGTTTTAAATAACTGGATTTTAGACCTGTAATATGGAAAGGACCTGGTTGTATTCTGCAGTGCCAACAAGCAAATGGCGCAGAAAAACAGTGTTCTCTGGATTGCTTTTTAAGCAAATAATCAGGATTAAGATAAAAAAAAATTATTCTTGGCCCCTGATACCTGGGGCTATTTCTACAAATATTTGTAAAAGCACCAGCAGAGAGAAATGGAACTCTTTTTTATTATAAAAATACAAAAACACACATACACAACACAAATACAAACATTATACAATAAGAAACAAAAACCCCAGCAAAACATAGCCCAAAATCCCAAAATTATGCAGAGTCCAGTAAATTAACGTACGACACAGAAATATCCACACAGAAATGTCCTGTAGGAGACCCCCCAGCAAGGGAAGACCCTAACATACCCTCTTCCTGCCCTGAAGTACACTAGACCCCCAGCAGACAGAAATGGAATGGACCCTCTTGCTATGTGCACTGCAGTCTGCTATATACCCTGCTTACCTGTCTATCACTGATATCTCTGCAGCTGGATTAGTCCTCAGAAGGACTGTTAGGTGAGATGGATATGTAGAGAATCTTGTAGAATATCTACACTAACTAATAAACAACCAAATGTCTCCATAGCTCAGCAGCACCTCTCCCTACACTGCCTGATTGCGGAGTAGACTGTGATGAGCACGGCAGCGCCAGGTCTGATATAGACCTGATGACGCTGTGTGGCCAGCCAATCACTGTAATGCCACAACCAACATGGCAGCGGCATTACAGTGTGTGGCAGACAATCCCCACCAAAGCACACCCTTTAAAGAGCGCCAAACATACATGGAGGGGACCCGAGCTCCCACCGAGCAATCCCGAGATTGAGATGCTCGGGCAAGCACCGAACAGTAGTGAGTATGCTCACTCATCACTAGCCATATCTAATACCCTGTGTCGGTATGGCCCTGGAACTAATAGCTGCTCCACTATCTCATCACCCCTTGGTTTGGACACCAGATAAAATAACTTCCCCTGAACTGCAAAGTGTGGGTACCTTGTGTCTGCCCCCCGCTCTTGAGCAACCCCATTACCGACAGTAACATTGTCCCATGCCCCCTGCAAGGTCAAGTTCAGAACTTGAGCAGACCCAAAGTTCTCTTCGGTCACCTTGAACTCAGGGAGGTCGGCCTCGCTCGGTCACAGTCTCATCCTCTTCGCCGGCAAGGACACATAATGGGAACTCATCCCCTTCAGATGTCGACAGGGGTATTTCCTTAGGGACCTGGAATTTGTCCATGCGACTCAGTCCAGTTCCTTTCCCCCACAAGTCCCAGAACAACGGGAAATCGTGCCCGGATATGATGGGATGTATCAGGTCCTTAACCACCCCGACCTCGTGGGATTGGGCACCACAGTCTGTTCCCACTGTCACTGTGGCAACAGGGTAGTCCTTGGCGTCCCCATGTATGTAGCGAACGCCCACAGTCTTGGCAGAGATCAGCTGGTGGGGAAGTTCGGCATTGATTAGGGTAACTAGACTCCCTGAATCCAACAGTCCAAGCACCATCACCCCATTAACGGGCACGGCACATGCCTGCAGCCCCTCACCGGATTGACAGTCCACACTGTAGGCAGGATAACATAATAGGAGACCTGTCTGCCTAGGCTGCAGTCCATGGGCTCGGGGGACATATGACACCTGGGGGCTACGTTTCCAGGGTTGTGACACCGCCAACAGACTAGATCTTTAGCAACAGTCCTTGTGGCGCCTTCAGTGGGAGTGGGACGCCCCCCAGTGGTGGCTCTAGACCCCTTCCATAGTGAACCGGCCCTCTTTTGGGTACCCCAGTACGGAGAAGTGACTATTTCTGGTTTCCCGAGGGATTTATGAACCACCTTTTACCTTTCTACCAGGCCGATGAAGTCATCTGCGTTCTGGGGATCGCCCTGGGCAACCCAAGTCTGTACTGGCTTGGGAAGGGAGTGCACAAATCTATCAATCACCACCCGCTCAACCATCTGGGCCGGAGTGGAGGACTCTGGCTGCAACCACTTCTGAATGAGATGCAGTAGGTCAAACATCTGCGAGCGAGGGGGTTTGTCGCTGGCATACGCCCAATGGTGGACTCATTGGGCTCTCACCGCCATATTCACTCCCAGGCATTCTAAGATCTCTGTCTCTTTAGCTTGGAGTATTCCTTCGCATCCTGCAGTGCAAAGTCGTAATATGCCTTTTGGGGTTCTCCTGACAAATATGGTGCCAGAACCTCTGCCCATTGTTCTGGTGGAAGTCTCTCACGATCAGCCACCCTCTCAAAAACTGTCAGAAATGCTTCTACATCATCCCCGGGGTCATCTTCTGCATGGCCCTTCTTACCGCCTTCCTGATGTGAAAGTCATCAGTCGGCCCTGGGGGTGGGGCGGTTGCCCTGCCCTGGATGGCATCCGCCAGAAGCTGTATCTGCTGCTGCTTTTCCTGATGGTGCTGCTGCTGCACCTTTTGCAGCAACTGGATCTGTTGTAATAACAGTTTGGTCATCTCTTGGTGCTGCTACTGGCTCTGCAAGTGCTGTTGGTGCATCTATTGTTGGCTCTGCACCAGGTGCTTAATGAGCTCCTCCATACTGCCAGACTTCTCTGGCTGGCTGCCGGACTGCTCTGGCTGGCGGCCTTCACCCAGGACATCCACCGGTCTCTGTGGCAGGTACACGTGTTCCTGGAATCTTGTACACACTCTCACATCAACTGTGGTAGGACAACTCAGGAACCAGGTTTTCTCTGCAGGCTTCATTATATGTGATAAAGCCCTGCAACTCCAGAAACAATAAACACGGCCTTACTGGCAAAACAACAAAACAAAAGAAAAATGATAGCACAGTCCATATGTGTGTGTGGGGTTTGCCCACACAGGTTATGTCCAGCCTCCAGCTCCTTCCTGAGCTCTATCTGTCCAGTCTGGAGACCTTGCCTCTCCAAACACAACACAGAGAAAAAAAACAGGACTGAACATTTAAAGCTTGCTCAGACACACACTTAG
The DNA here is from genome assembly GCF_046119375.1 of Phyllobates terribilis. Taxonomy (NCBI): domain Eukaryota; kingdom Metazoa; phylum Chordata; class Amphibia; order Anura; family Dendrobatidae; genus Phyllobates; species Phyllobates terribilis. Next base: position 390,773,027 of record NW_027362761.1, read on the forward strand.
GTGGAGGTATGACGAATGACTTCCCTTCCATCTCTACATCATTCCCATAAAACCACACCCTTTAAAAGATTTAACCCCCAGCATATAATATGCTGGCTGAAATTCAGTAGGTCTCAGTTCACACAGGAGAGCATCCTGAGTGACACATACTTCCCCTCGCATATAATACCAGTGACTCTGTCACACAAGTTGTGCAACTTTATTCGTTAGCTATGTATGGAGGTGGCTGCTCACCAGTTTTCTGTTTGGAAGTTACGGTCAGTCTTTTGATATTTGTATGTGTGGCACCCTGCTGTTCACAGGTACCACAGGACCCAAAAGGGTGCATGGATGGACTTCTCCACAAGAGGCCCTAATTACAAACAGACACCTCCACCCTTCCACCTCATACCACCAGAGGGAGCCTGTTAGGGATATATATATGGAGGGTGGAGCCAGGCAGTTCAGTCAGAGAGTGTGCTGCCACTGAGAGCAGTGAAGACGCAGCACGTCTGCTGCTGGATTGAGGGCCCCCGAGTGTGGCAGGAGGCAATAAGGAGAGGAGTTGAGGGGGCAGAGGAGCAGCATAGGCTCACCCCCAAGACACAAACCGGACACCGGGTCCACGCCTACAGGGTCCTCTATACCCAGGAGGCTTCCAGACCCCTGGTCATCCTGAAGCTACCAGCAATAACCGGACTAGGAACCACAAAGACCCCGGCGTCCAGGGATAGTGGTTGCCAAACAAAGGTCCTACTACCAAGCGGTCAGGTGAGAGAGCAACACAACACAGAAGCTAGGCCAAGTTTCAGGCTGGCTAGAAGCTTAGAGAGAGGGAGACACGGATCAGGAGGCCTTATACCCGCTCACTGGGGAGAAGTCCTGAAGTGCATCCTTCCTAGCAAGTACCCTGGACCATACCTGCCATTACACCAGTAAAGGTACTGAAGCGAATCCTCTGTGTGAGTGTACGTCTTTCCCCCTGACCTGGCTATCTCTCACCTACATCCCTTCCATCTACACTGCCCCGGGGGCTCGCTCCGCCTGTGGGGAGCGGAAACATCCCAGCTGCCATCCCATCACCCCTGGAGGTCTGCAGAAGCACCCGTAACCATTACCGGAAGCCACAGGTGGCGTCACGAAACAAACTTTACACTAAAGAACCCCCTTTTTCAAGAGAGACCCCAGAGTACGGGCCCGGGAGCCGACTGCCGTGACATCCTAAGCAAGGTAAAAGGCCAGGGTACCGAGTCCCCTATATCCCCCTGGGTGACACATCTCTCTTCCTGGCGTCACAAACAGGATTTCGTGCCCATTGCCACCGGATACTGTGTGCCGTATTTGAACTGTGTTTGAACTGTGGTGAACATCGCCGCCATTACCGCGCCACCGTGCGGGAAGAAGAGGGGCGTAACCGCGAGAATCAGAGAGGCGTGACTGTTGGAAGCGCGCGAAGCTCAGGACCCACCTCGCGCTCTGACGCAGCACCAGGAAGCGTCAGGTCCTGGAAGGAGATCGTCGTCTGCGGAGCTGTGGCCTACCCGAAAAAGGAAACGAAGGTAGGCTACGGTTTACTAGGGAGGCGCAACCATGGCCGACGACCATCAAAACGCCAGAGCACCGGTTAACACTCCTGATGCTCAACTTGCGCCCGGCGCTGCTCAGGCCGGGGCGGCCACCCCACCAGCAGGGGTCGTGACTCCGTTAATACCCATGGCCCTGCTGCATATCCCTGGAGCAAAATGGCTTCCCCAGTATGACGGCAAACCAGACACCCTGTCTGGATTTAAAAGGAAAATATGCGGTGTACTGGATATGTGCTCAATGACTGGTAAGCAGAGAGCCGCTGTTGTGCTGGGACAATTGACTGATGCCGCCGAGCGGGAAGTTGAAACCTGGCCAGCTGCAGACCAGGAATCAGTATCTATCATATTTAAGAGACTGCAAACTGTCTTTGAAAACCGCACTGAGACAGATCTCCGGATGAGGTTCTACCACTGTACCCAGAAACCTGAGGACAGTATCCGGGACTATGCCTGACGCTTACAGCAAGCCCTGTGGGCCCTGAAACAAGTTAGTCCAGCCAGCATACATGGTGAGGACAAAATGCGGACAGAACAGTTCATCCGGGGGTTGAGGTCCCAGGAGGAGAGCAGAACCGTACGGTGGTGGTCCTTAGATCATCCAAATGCCACCTTTGACGCCCTGAAGGACATGGCTATTAAGGGTCTGCAGCCCCTGGAACCATCAGATACTGCTATCCAGCGTTACCAGGGTGGGGCCACCTCAGTGCCCGCAGCACCCACTGCTCCTTCATTAGCGGCTGAAACAAAAATGCAAACAGTGCCCCCTAGTGAGCTGGACAGCCTGCGCTCTGAAGTGTGTCAGCTAAGTAAAACCCTGACCACTGTCCTGAACACCCTGCAGCTACAGGCAGAGCCCGAGTCGGAGGGAAGGATCCTAATTGCCGACAGTCCTGAGGATGTCCCCTGGATGAGGAGAAGAAGGAGGACAACGCCACCCGGTAGGAGGACAATGCCACCCCGTGGGAGGACCAACGACCAATGTCGCCCTCCAGGAGAATTCATCTGCTACCGTTGCTACAAGGCAGGCCACACCGCGCAGAACTGTCCTTTAAACAGGCAAACCCTGGGGCCAAGGGTAGATCAACCAGGCCCATCAAGCTGGTATGACCGGTTTGTAGGAGGAAGGCCTTTCCTGTCCATCGTGCTGGACGGCATAGCAACACCAGCATTACTGGACACCGGCTCACAGGTAACCATCATACCTGATGTCCTCTACAAAAGGTACTGGTCCATAGATGAATTCCACCAGCCTGCCCTAAACCTCTCTGTGTATGCCTCTAACGGCCTTCTTCTTAACCTAGTAGGGGTTTAGGACGTGACAGTGAAGGTGGGGAGAGTGGAACTAAAGGACCAAGGACTAATTGTCATAGAATCCAACCCTGGTGATACCAATCCGTATATGATACATGGTACAAATATTGTTGGTAACTGTTTGGGAGAAGTGTTGTTTTTACTCCAACAGATTGCTGACACTGCCAAACCAGGGCAGAGGAAGGTGCTCCAGAAAGAAATTCGAGCCCTCCTGTACCAGCAACAGGTAAAGCTAACAGGTGGTGAGATTGGTAATGTACGGGTGACAGACCCGATACCCATTGTGATGCCCCCATTGAGTGAAATGCTGATTTGGTGTAGGGCAGCAATAGGTCTCAAGGGACAGAACTACCAGGCAGTAGTGGAGCCCACTAGCTCAGAACACAGACCTACACTCCTAACTGCTAGAGGGGTAGTTGATGTATGCAATGGAAGGGTACCTGTACATCTCCTAAATTGTTGGGAGGAGGAAGTTAAATTGCCACGATACGCCACTGTTGCCAGACTGTATACTGTGAATAATGATGCCATACACACAGTGGAATTCTTGACTCCACCGGATACAGTGGAGGACAATGACTCTGAAGCTCAGCTGGAGGATTGGTGTCAACAGCTCCATGTTGGGACTGACGCCACCCCTGTCCATCAGAAACACAGTGTTTACAGAGTGGTTCAGGAATATGAACAAGTGTTTAGTAAGCACCCACTTGGTTTTGGAAGGGTCAAAGGGGTACACACCACATACCCACCGGTAACCATCCACCCATTAAGGAGCATTACAGACCCATACCACCAGCACATTACCAAAAAGCCAAGGAAATGTTGCATGACATGAAAAAGGCAGGGGTAGTAAGGGATAGCTGTAGCCCCTGGGCAGCTCCCCTGGTCCTGGTCAGAAAGAAGGACGGTAGCATGAGGATGTGTGTAGATTATAGACAAATTACTCGAATAACACATAAAAATGCATACCCTTTGCCCCATATAGAGGAATCCCTGGCTGCACTAAAATCTGCCAATTACTTCTCTACATTGGATCTCACTAGAGGGTACTGGCAAGTCTCTGTTACTGAGGAAGACCGGGAGAAGACAGCCTTCACCACCCCGATGGGACTGTGCGAATTTAACAGTATGCCGTTTGGGCTCTGCAACACCCCCGGAATGTTCCAGAGGCTGATGGAGTGTTGCTTAGGACACCGGAACTTTGAAACAGTGCTACTGTACCTGGATGACGTTATCTTGTACTCGAGGACGTATGAAGACCATCTGAAGTACCTGGCGGAGGTATTTGAAGCATTGTCCCGGTATGGGATGAAACTAAAACCTTCTAAATGCCACTTGCTCAAGCAGAAGGTTCAGTACCTGGGACAAGTAGTCAGCTCAGAGGGAGTAGCACCAGACCAGGATAAGGTCACTGCCATCCAGAAGTGGCCTGAACCGAGAAGCATCAAGGAAGTACGTCAGTTTCAGGGACTGGTCGGGTACTACAGGAGGTTCATAAAGGATTACACCAAAAAGGCAGCACCTTTACAAGATCTCCTGGTAGGACAGTCCAAGAGAAGTAAAAGTCCCCCATTCCAGTGGGGTAAGGAACAGGCTTAATCCTTTGCAGTAATGAAGGAAGTCCTAACTGGTGAAGAAATCCTGGCTTACCCTGACTACAGCCAGCCTTTCCTGTTGTACACTGACGCCAGCAACGAGGGACTGGGAGCTGTGTTGTCGCAGAAGCAAAACAGCAGAGAAAAGGTAATTGCGTATGCCAGTAGGAAGCTTCGCCCCACTGAGAGGAACCCGGAGAATTACAGTTCCTTCAAGCTGGAGTTCCTGGCCTTGGTCTGGGCTATCACTGAAAGATTCAAGCATTACCTAGCCTCAACTAAATTCACAGCCTTTACTGACACTAATCCCTTCACACACCGGGAAACAGCCAGGTTGGGAGCCATGGAACAGCGTTGGGTGGCCAGACTGTCGAATTATCAGTTCACAATCAAGTATCGGGCAGGTCACAAGAATACTAATGCTGATGCCTTGTCAAGAATGCCCCACCAGTCGGACACCGAGGATGAAGTGGATGATCTCGAAGAAATTGAACTACCTGCTTTCCACAGAAATGAAATTGTCCACGAGCAGCACGCCTCCAGAAGATGTCATGGTAGGACGCCAAACCCTCTACCTCATCACAGCTGGAAGGAGACCCAGGACAGTGACCCAGTTGTCAGCCTCATCAAAAGACTGATAACCCAAGAAGGTTCTCACCTGGAGAAGGATGCTCCCCCACAAGCCAAACACCTGTGGAATGAGAGAAGCCGGCTGTTCATCTACAGAGAGAAGCTGTGCAGAAGGTATGTCAACCCCAAGACCCATGAAATGGTGTGGCCGATTGTTGTACCCAGGACAGATATCCAGATGGTGTTAGAGGCCTACCATGACCAAGCAGGTCATTTTGGTTGGAAGAAGCTGGAAACCCTGCTGAAGGACGGATTCTATTGGGTTGGAATGCGGAGTTCCATAGAAAGGTGGTGCCAGAATTGTGGGCCCTGCAGCCTCAGAAGGAAAGACTAAGGCAGCCAGAAAGCACGCTTGCAGTCCATCAAAACAACCCAACCCCTGGAGATTGTCGCTCTGGATCACGTCAAACTGTCGCCCAGCAGATCAGGCTATTCCTATGCCCTGACCATGGTGGATCACTATTTCCGGTTCCTGGTGTAACCCCTGTCAAGGACCTGACAGCAGAAACTGCAGCAAGAACGTTCCAAGCCTTCTTCTGCAGACCCCATGGATATCCGGACAAGGTGCTAACAGATCAAGGCACTGTTTTGAAGCTGAGCTATTCAAGGAATTCTGTCACCTATATGGATACAAGAAGATCCGGACTACGCCGTATCATCCGCAAACCAACGGTATGTGCGAGAAAATGAATAACATCGTTATAGATCTGTTAAAAACCCTGCCTCTGCAAGAGAGGAACCAGTGGCCAGAAAAACTACCTGACCTAGTGGACCTGTATAACCACATACCTGTGAGTTCAACAAATTGTACCCCATCATACCTTATGAGCGCAAGACCTGGAAAATTGCCCATGGACCTGGAGCTCGGAGTGGTAGAACTTGCTGCAGTTACGTCCACTGAAGATTGGGACACAAGTCGGCAAGAGCAGTACAGGAAAGTACAGGCCTGTGTCGAAGACAGTCTAAACAGAGTGAGGGAAAGGCAAGAAGAACAGTACAATAAGCATGCACCAGCAGAACCCTTGGCACCTGGAGAGATAGTGCTAAAGTGGAAAAGAGGTCACAAGCTCGATGACCAGTGGGAAAGAGAGCCCTACACTGTGCTAAACTACAGATTTGACAACAGTAAAACCTGCCTGATCAGTAAGGATGGAGGTAAACAACCGCAACAGTCTCAAGAGACCACTTGAAAGTGTGCCCAGGTCTACTGAAGACAACGGAGGAAGAAGTACCTCCTATAGGACCGGAAGAACCCAAGGAAGATGTGCTTCACACAGTTCTGGGAGATTTCCCTGCGGACTGGCCTCAACTTGATGGAGCAGTTATTAGACCAGTAATACACTTCTATCAACCACAAGAAGAACCTGTGAGTGCCCTAGAGGAACCTGCTCAGGAACAGGAAGAGTCCCCAGTCAGAGGAGGATCACCCGTTGAAGCACAGCCTGAAGGCCCAATAATCAGTGCACTTGCCAGTCCCATAGAGAGATTGAGGCAGTTTTATAATCTACCAGCACATACACCTGATAGGTTAGCAGATAGTGCATGCACAGACACCAGTATCACCCCAGTGCTACGAAGGTCCACACGCAGCACACAAGGCCAAATCCCTGCCAGGTTTAGGGATTAAAATACAAAATGCCTAAAGTATAAATAGTTACCCAGTTGGGTATTGCCTATTGTTTATTGTGTAAACTGAAATTAATGTGTGCCTGTAGTTACCCGTCATAGACTTGTAGGTTGAGGACTGTGAGCAGCCAAAAACTGTCCTTGTAAATAGTTGCACTAATCAAAAGTGCCCCCCTTATTTGACCACTGAACAAAAACCCGTTTGGCGTGGCCGAAGACGTGGTCCAACACCTGGATCACTTATGCCCTGTAGCCACACCCAGGGCCTACGTTGAGGGTTTTCAGGCGGGTCCCTCATGTTACTCATTTTACGCTTTCTTCAATGAAATGGACACCGGGTTACGGGACTTACTGTAACTTTATTATTGTTATTATAATTATTGTTATTGTTGTAACCTGTTACAAAATGCTTCAGTCCAGGAGTACTGAATTGTACTAGGGGGGAATGTGGCACCCTGCTGTTCACAGGTACCACAGGACCCAAAAGGGTGCATGGATGGACTTCTCCACAAGAGGCCCTCATTACAAACAGACACCTCCACCCTTCCACCTCATACCACCAGAGGGAGCCTGTTAGGGATATATATATATGGAGGGTGGAGTCAGGCAGTTCAGTCAGAGAGTGTGCTGCCACTGAGAGCAATGAAGACACAGCAACGCCGCTGCTGGATTGAGGGCCCCGAGTGTGGCCGGAGGCAGTAAGGAGAGGAGAGAGGAGTTGAGGGGGCAGAGGAGCATCATAGGCTCACCCCCAAGACACAAACCGGACACCGGGTCCGCGCCTACAGGGTCCTCTGTACCCAGTAGGGAGTACCGGCATACCAGGAGGATTCCAGACCCTTGGTCATCCTGAAGCTACCAGCAATAACCGGACTAGGAACCACAAAGGCCCCGGCATCCAGGGATAGTGGTTGCCAAACAAAGGTCCTACTACCAAGCGGTCAGGTGAGAGAGCAACACAACACAGAAGCTAGGCCAAGTTTCAGGCTGGCTAGAAGCTTAGAGAGAGGGAGACACGGATCAGGAGGCCTTATACCCGCTCACTGGGGAGAAGTCCTGAAGTGCACCCTTCCTAGCAAGTACCCTGGACCATACCTGCCGTTACACCAGTAAAGGTACAGAAGCGAATCCCCTGTGTGAGTGTATGTCATTCCCCCTGACCTGGCCATCTCTCACCTGCATCCCTTCCATCTACACTGCCCCGGGGGCTCGCTCCACCTGTGGGGAGCGGAAGCATCCCAGCTGCCATCCCATCACCCCTGGAGGTCTACAGCAGCGCCAGTAACCGTTACCGGAAGCCACAGGCGGCGTCACAAAACAAACTTTACACTAAAGAACCCCCTTTTTCAAGAGAGACCCCAGAGTACGGGCCCTGGAGCCGACTGCCGTGACATCCCAAGCAAGGTAAAAGGCCCGGGTACCGAGTCCCCTATATTCCCCTGGGTGACACATATGCATTGGCTCTCTGACCGGGCAATTCACCCATCAGCCCGTGGCGGTTTTAATCACAGCAGGAACCTACCTACCCATATAAATGTAGGCTATCTGTCCAAGAGAGGAATCACAATAGGATAAGTTCCCAGCAAAAGAAGATCTCCTTGGCATGACTGCTGAGCATACATGAATTGGCCAAATTATGTGCTAAGTATTTCATATATTTCATGCTTACATGCTATAGTGGTACAGACTGCAACTTTATTTGTTAGGTCTCTATTTATACAGATAGTTTTGTAAAAGTAGACTTTGCAGCAACCATCCTTTTTCATACTCTGATGTAGTGGGGCTGATTATTCTCTGTTATGTGATTCTACTAACAGACAGGTGAACTCACTGAACACGAGACATTATTAACGTAGGAATCACTCTCGGTCATAAAGGTGCAATTTCATAGGTCTACAATGGCTACGGATAGCTTTAGCCATAATCAATGATATTGTATTCTTTGAGGCATTAACGTCTTATAGGCAGTAAAATGTAGTAATTCAAGTACACAAAATTGTACATGCTCTTCACACCTCAATGTGGATGTTTCTATTTGCTTCAATCAAGTGTGCTAACTACTTGCTGTTGTGGGAAATGTCTGTGTGGGCACTTGTTTATAAGATACAGCAATGCAAGAAATAGAAAACAGTCTATGCATTTGACCCATGTTCACACTAGCACCATGATTTCGATTTATTACAAACATCATGATGCTGTGACAGATCATTCATCCAATCGACCCAAACATTCACCTATTCTATTTAATGATATAAGTCGGGGTTCCTATAATTTCTTACAGCATGCCTTTTTGACTGCATGCTATTAAATATTACAGTGTATTCTCAAAACTACTACTAACATGAAAATATCATGTGTATTATTTGCACACGTGAGATAATTTTACATTTGTTTTTAGAGATGAGTGGATCAGGCAAAATTAAAATTTGCCTGTACGTGTAGATTTTCCCAGATAATTCAATTAGCAGAAAAGTTATTCTTCTCAAATGTAATGTCCCTTATTATGCTCTGGAGTCTCTCCAGACCACAAAGCTAAATAAACGTAAGATGTAAAAAATAGAAAAATCCTTATAATCACGTTACTGTTCACTTCTCAAGCTCCTCCACTCCTCACCGTATCTTCTTATCACTGGTGCTCGCACTAAAATCTCCAGGCCTCTCATGTTATTGTAAGCACAAGGTCACGACTTCATCGTATCTCGACGTGCGCCAAAATTTGGGCACAAGCATGAGCAGGACTGTTTCAAGCCTCATCAGAGCTGGAAGTCCCGCACTAACATGACAGGCCCAGTCTGTGCTTGACCTGCGATCAGAAGATGCAAATCGGACCAGACGGTTGATGGCGAGGAGCGGAGGGGCCGAAGGAATGAGCTGAAAGGTGAGTATAAGTATTTCTTTATATTTTTAACCTTTTAATGCCATTTTACAATTCAGACAAACGGCAGCTAACAACTGCCATTTAGCTGAGTCCACACGGAAGCAGATTACAAGAAAATCCACATTTTGGTGTGAACGCAGATTTTTGTAAGATTAGATTAAAACTCAATTCCACCGGAATACATTCGCTCATCTCAATTTGTTTAATTATTGCAGCATGATTCTTTTATAGATTAGAGGGAACCTGAAAGTAGGTTTTTGATATGTAATCTGAGAGAAACATGATGTAAAGGAACAGAGCCTTTTACTGTGATGTGTCACTTACTGGGCGGTGTTTTGCTGTTTCAATACAATCAGTGTCTTATCAGCAAGAGATTATCAAAACAGTACAGCTGGCTTCCTGCATCCTAGTCCAACCACACCCTCAGCAACTTTCTGTCACTTTCTGGGGATATACACAGCTCAACAACTGAGCACTGCTAAATCTGCAACAGAGAAAACTGTGATTATATCATAACTGCTGCACTCAGTAAACTAAGTGATAAATTGCTTGAATCAGGGTCTCTGTTCCTACCTCATGCTGCTGACAGATTACATACCAAAAACCTGCTCATAGATTCCCTTTAAGTCCCTATCGGCTTTAATAAGGAAATATACAACTATAAATATGCAATATATATTATAAAATATACAACTATACTTTTCCTGGGAAGCAACTCAAAGGAAGTCTTCAAAACAAAAGTTTAAAGATAAACCAAAGGTTTAAAGATTCTACCATGTTCCTTCTGTTTGTGGAAACAATTTACAGTAGTCCAACAATTTCCAATATTAATTTGATTTTGGATGGTCATTGTAAGCTTAAAATATTGTAACTTAAAGGGTATAAGTCACCAGATTTTACAATTATTATAAACTGTACACTTTATTAAATAGGTATCTTAGATCTGATCACGTACTTTACAAATCCATGTCAGAATAGTTGTATGATTCTTCTTAAAAGTTTAAGTTCAATCTCCTCCCACCTAGACTGAATGACAGTACCTCAGTGTCCTACTGCTGCTGAGATCTCACACTGCTCAGTACAAGCTGCAGTTGTCAGTCAGGATGTAAACAGGGAACAGAGTAGAATACCATAGCTCCATATAATGTTATTAGCTGCTGCCTGGTACTGTAGAACTGCAAGACAACTAATAAATGGATCTAAAAGCCTTAAAATCACAACTCAAAATAACATGAAAATGAAAAAAAAGTAAAAAAATAAGAAAAAGGAAGATAAATAGCTAATATGAATAAAGCAAGACAGAACATAGAAATTTAAAAGGGGCTGTTGTAAGTTTTTTTTTGTTAAAGATCAGAACTTTGTGCTGCATTATACCCTCAGAGTAATATGGAGCCCCTTCAGCTAAAAGCAGCTTTCATTGTAGACTTAGATAGGGATGTGGTTTCTCATGAAACTCTACAGCAGTGGGGACATATTATTTGTGCAACTTGTGCAGTCGCACAGGGGCTAAAAGAGGTTAGCGGGTCACTTCCATCACCAAAGCAGCATGCAGCTTCTGTCATAGGCACATATTGTGTTCTTGCTCAAGGGTCGTTTCCTGTTTGTGTCCACCACTGCATTAAGGGTATGTGGAAACCTTCAGTATTTGCAACAAATTTTTGCTGCTGCAAATATTGAAGTGTTGGCTGAGCAAAATAAGCTCATTTTTTATGAGATTTTTTTCCCATTCAGTTGAAACTGCTTCAAATCTGCAAGAAAAAAAGCAGCATGTGTGTAAGGTGCCCCAGCGAGGTAGTCGTGGGTGAGCTGTAGCCCCCTCTCGCTCTGGCACCCTACAGACAATACGTGTCCTCCCTCTGAAGTGTGGCTGTGTATGTGGTGCTCTTCACTTACTTCAAGCCATCCGATCGTGGCTGACTCCAGGCATTTCTCTTCTGGGACCAGGGCAGCAATAAATTCAGAGGACACGAGGTTCTTAACCAGAACTTGAACTTTACTTGGGGAAGAGGAATATATACAATATTTGCAGGCAGATATAATGGATAAGGCCCGACAGGTTATCATCTCTCTCCCAGGCGCTGGCAACATCTTCAGCCCTGGTTCCCTCTTTGAGTGAAGCATCTCTGTGACTCTATCTCTAGCCCAAGAGACTCTTCTGTAATACTAACAGTGATCTGGATCCAATCTCTCCCCCACATCTTAGCCTGGAGTCCTATTTATCTTCTTCTGCTTCCTGCAGACTAGAAGTACCCCGGGTCCTCAACACTTCCTTTGAGTTTCTCCAGCCAGCTAACAGGACTCTTGCTCTTGCATAGGGAGACTTTTGCACTTTTGATCCCACTGTCTGAGGGTATGGAGCTCCCGTCTACCCTAGCAGCCACATATATTCAGGCTGCCCGTAATGCTCACTGTCCTATCTCTAACTGCCCCCCTGGACACTCAAACAGAGGCTTTTTGCTAATGTGCCCACCCTCTGTGAGCTGTCATCACAGAACTTTAACCCATCACTGTCTATAACACTGCTAGCAGACTCAACCTGACATCTGCACCCAGGACAGTGGCATCTTGTGGCTGATTACAGGTACTGCAGCCCACAAGGAACTATGCCAGAGCTAACCCCTTAGCTTGGCCTACCACAGTTGAGAGAGGATTAATTAAGGGAACACTTTCCTTAACTACTTCAGTGCCTAGGGAAGGCTACGTCCTTCCCCACTATTACATGTGCATGAGAGTTAAGAAATCTCATTGACTTTGCTGGTACTGTAAAATGATGCAATTTTCAGCTGAAAAAACGCACTGAAATAAAAAAAATAGCAAAAACACAATGTGTTCTTTACAGGCTGAAATGACTCTTGAAATACAGTATGTGTAATTGTGGCGCCCCTGAGGGTTCAGTCGCCACAGAGGTACTGCACCTCACCCAGAGGTGTGGTGTCTCCTTCTCTTAGGTAAGGAGGGAGTGATGCCCGCAACGCTAACACCCGCATTCAACACTACACTACTCCAGGCCGGCTGGAAGGGCAAGATGCATGCTCAGTGCTGAGCCCTGACCCTGGCTGGAGTGGGGGGAACCCAAAGGAAGGGGGAACCAGTAGTGGGTGTGGGTGGAGGAAGCAGTTTAGTGGAGCACTTTGACAATAGGTATAAAAAGGGAAGCCATTTTAGGAGAGAGGAGTTCAGTCAGTGAGAGGAGAGAGTGAAGACAGTCTGGGAGCAGAGTCTCTTTAGGAGCTCTGCTCCACAAGAAGGGGCCAGTGCTAGAGGCCCAGGAGGGGAGCAGAGGAGTAGGCTCCGTTTTGTTGAAGGGATCCCAGGGGGTACGGCGAGTGCAGGACAGCACCCGTACGCCCCGAATCTGTCAGAAGACAGAGGGATCAGGCCGCAAGAAGGGGACCGGCCCCTGGACCAGCCGTGTTACTTCAAGTCTCAGCTGGAAAAACAGGAGGCTTCTGGCTTATATAGTTCAGTTGCCAAAGCCTCATTCTTATCTCCGTGAGGGTCAAGCAGGTCCGGGAACTCCAGTTAGACAGGAGGGACTTCAGAGCACCTGAGCGGGACTGAGAGTGGGGAAGCGCAGGGCAGGAGGGAGAAGACCCCGCGTGAAGTTGGTCAAGAGAGGAACACAAGAAAGCGAGGTTCCATCAGGTGCTCCTAACCTACCTGAGGAAGAGCTGGTGAACGCAGCGCGACATGGGATGCTGTAAGCTGGACAGTGCAACCTGAGGAACTTAACAACTGTGAGTAAAGACTCGGATGACTGCACCGCACTGCCTCCGTCCATTATTTCATCTGTGTCATCTTTCCCCCCTGCACTACAATGCCCAGCGCAACCAACAACCCCTACACTGCCCTGGAGCTAGCTCTTCCTGTGGAGAGCCATACCATCCCTGCTGCAGTAACATCAGCTTCAGAGGACTGCTCCGCAGTGGCGGCTCCCTTTAGCCGCATTCCACAGGTGGCGTCACGAACACTTCCTAAACCCCATACAAATAACAATCCTCTTTTTGTTGACCGCCCTGGGCCACGGACTGGGCCAGCCACCGTGATATCCCCCACCAGCATCCATAGGCCCTGCTGCCGAATATCCCACGGCCCTGGGGGCGCGTCATCTTTGGCATCACGAACAGGATACGTGACCAACCCGTTAACCGCAGGTATTGTGTGCCTAAAGAACTGTTTTTCTACACTAAATGTGGTGCCCGCCCCAGAAGAACAGGCGCCATTATGTGCATGATCAAAAACAACAATATCTGGCCAGGTCCCAGAATGGCGCCAAAAGCACACTCTGCCCCTTGCAACAGTGACTGTCCACATAGATGTGTCCGTCAAGGCAGGGAGGACGTCACAAGGAGTGACCGACAGCAAACTGCCATGGGACCGTCCCCGAAAGGGGAGGGGAGGAATAGAGAAGGAATGGAGACAGGGTGTGGTCTTAACAACTCTAGACAGACCACACCCGGCAGCCAGCATGGACGGAAGCAAGGATCCAGCCTCCGCCTCTGGCCTGCGGCAACAAGTGACCCCACTCACCCTGGAGGGGGAATCCAGTAAGCTGTCCCTGGAGGATGAGAAATTCCTCCAGAGTGAGATCCTGGAGCTGAGCCAGCAAGTGGACCGGGCCCAGCAAGCAGCAGTTACCAGGTGGAAGAGCGAGCTTCTGGAGAAATTGGCAGCACGGCGGCGGACAGCACCGGATGCCATCAGCGGCACCCCAGCCCCGGCGGAACCCGCTGAATACCAGGAGGCCGTGTGCAGCACCGGAGCAGGTAGGAAGAAATCCCCTGTCCCGGGCGCTGCAAGCGCCGAACTGCTCCTGGGCCTCCTACACCAGCACTCCCCGTACCCCGCCATGCCTTCCCTGGAGCAGCTGCTCAGGCCGGAACCTCCACCCCCGGGCGCTGACCCTGAGGACTTTTTGCTTGGTTCCCTCCCGGAACCTCCACTCCCGGGCTCTGAAACCAGGAACCTCCTGCTCGGATCCCTCCCGGAGCCTCCACCTCCGGCACCCGAGTGGGTGTACAGCGCGCCGGCTTTTGATTGGTCCGCCCGGTTCGAGGAACAGCAGCCGTGCCCGCTACTCCAGGGGGAGACCTGATGGGGTTCCCACAGGAGACCCAAGCCAAAGCCCTGCAGAGGAAGGAGTTCTGCAGGCGTGAGCTCCAGAAGCTGGAGAAGGAGTGACGCGATCGGCGGGCGCGCTGTGAGTGACTAGAGGCCCGGAACAAGGCCGCAAATGCTCAGGCCCGGCAGGCGGAGTCTGCCCACCCCAGCCTCCGTGAAGAAGGACTCTTGGTGAAGTTTGACCTGAAGGCTGGGTGGGGCTTTATTCGAGATCCCAACTTCGCCAGGGACATTTTTGTGAACCGTCGGGATGTCGAGCCCGAGCTGGAACAGGGCCATTCCGACCGGAACCTGTAACCCGGTGACCGTGTCACTTACACTCGGCACCACGGGGAACGCGGGTGGTATGCCCTCCAGGTGTACCGTGTGATCGAGGACACGCCCCCGTATTTCTTAGCTGATGACCCGGCTGGGTCCAGCAAAAACCAGAAGTACCCCAGGCGGGGACCCCACTACTAGTATAGTAGGTGGGACTAAACTGCAAATAGTCACCTGTAAGGGTACAGGAATTTAAAGTTCAAAATAATGTTTTTCTTGTAGTGTGTGTGTATAATTACCCATCAGGGTATACAGACTCCAGGCTGAGGACTGTGAACAGCCAAAAACTGATTGTGTATATAGTTCTGCACTTCTTAAAGTGCTCCCTATTGGTTTTATAAGTGCAATCAAGTGACCTCAGAAGAAAAACCCATTTGGCGTGGCGGAAGATGTGGTCCAGCACCAGGATCACATATGCCCTGCAGCCACGCCCAGGGCCTACATTGAGGGTTTGCGGACGGGTCCCTCATGCTGCTACCTTTGCACTCTTTTACCAGTAAAAAAGGACACCCTGTTACAGAATGTTCTTAAAAAGTGTTTATGATGTTATGATAACCTGTAACGTTTAAAGTGAAGTGCCTCCCATAAAGGGAAGAAATGTTTTATTATCTTACAGTACAGACCAAAAGTTTGGACACACCTTCTCATTTAAAGATTTTTCTGTATTTTCATAACTATGAAAATTGTACATTCACACTGAAGGCATCAAAACTATGAATTAACACATGTGGAATTATATACTTAACAAAAAAGTGTGAAACAACTGAAAATATGTCTTATATTCTAGGTTCTTCAAAGTAGCCACCTTTTGCTTTGATGACTGTTTTGCACACTCTTGGCATTCTCTTGATGAGCTTCAAGAGGTAGTCACCGGAAATTGTCTTCCAACAATCTTGAAGGAGTTCCCAGAGATGCTTAGCACTTGTTGGTCCTTTTGCCTTCACTCTGAGGTCCAGCTCACCCCAAACCATCTCGATTGGGTTCAGGTCTGGTGACTGTGGATGTCAGGTCATCTGGCATAGCACCCCATCACTCTCCTTCTTGGTCAAATAGCCCTTATACAGCCTGAAGGTGTGTTTGGGGTCATTGTCCTGTTGAAAAATAAATGATGGTCCAACTAAACGCAAACCGGATGGAATAGCATGCCGCTGCAAGATGCTGTGGTAGCCATGCTGGTTAAGTATGCCTTCAATTTTGAATAAATCCGCAACAGTGTCATCAGCAAAGCACCCCCACACCATCACACCTCCTCCTCCATGCTTCACGGTGGGAACCAGGCATGTAGAGTCCATCCGTTCACCTTTTCTGCGTCGCACAAAGACACGGTGGTTGGAACCAAAGATCTCAAATTTGGACTCATTAGACCAAAGCACAGATTTCCACTGGTCTAATGTCCATTCCTTGTGTTCTTTAGCCCAAACAAGTCTCTTCTACTTGTTGCCTGTCCTTAGCAGTGGTTTCCTTGCAGATATGTTACCATGAAGGCCTGCTGCACAAAGTCTCCTCCTAACAGTTGTTGAAGAGATATGTCTGCTGGTAGAACTCTGTGTGGCATTGACCTGGTCTCTAATCTGAGCTGCTGTTAACCTGCGATTTCTGAGGCTGGTGACTCAGATAAACTTATCCTCAGAAGCAGAGGTGACTCTTGGTCTTCCTTTCCTGGGGTGGTCCTCATGTGAGCCAGTTTCTTTGCAGCGCTTGATGGTTTTTGCAACTGCACTTGGGGACACTTTCAAAGTTTGCTCAATTTTCGGACTGACTGACCTTCATTTCTTAAAGTAATGATGGCCACTTGTTTTTCTTTACTTAGCTGCTTTTTTCTTGCCATAATACAAATTCTAACAGTCTATTCAGTAGGACTACCAGCTGTGTATCCACCTGACTTCTGCACAACACAACTGATGGTCCCAACCCCATTTATAAGGCAAGAAATCCCACTTATTAAACCTGACATGGCACACCTGTGAAGTGAAAACCATTTCCGGTGACTACCTCTTGAAGCTCATCAAGAGAATGCCAAGAGTGTGCAAAGCAGTCATCAAAGCAAAAGGTGGCTACTTTGAAGAATCTAGAATATAAGACATATTTTCAGTTGTTTTACACGTTTTTGTTAAGTATATAATTCCACCTGTGTTAATTCATAGTTTTGATGCCTTCAGTGTGAATGTACAATTTTCATAGTCATGAAAATACAGAAAAATCTTTAAATGAGAAGGTGTGTCCAAACTTTTTGTCTGTACTGTATATGCGAATGCATTCCAAAAATTTTGCATGTCTAATTTACCGTGTTTTACTCTGTTCCAGCCCGCGGACGTGCTGTGTTTTACCAGGGGGGAGTGTGGCGCCCCTGAGGGTTCAGTCGCCACAGAGGTATTGCACCTCACCCAGAGGTGTGGTGTCTCCTTCTCTCAGGTAAGGAGGGAGTGCTGCCCGGAACCCCAACACCTGCATTCAACACTACACTGCTCCAGGCCGGCTGGAAGGGCAAGATGCATGCGCAGTGCTGAGCCCTGACCCTGGCTGGAGTGGGGGGAACCCAAAGGTACGGGGAGCCAGCAGTGGGTGAGGGTGGAGGAAGCAGGTTAGGGGAGCACTTTGACAGTAGGTATAAAAAGGGAAACCATTTTGGGAGAGAGGAGTTCAGTCAATGAGAGAAGAGAGTGAAGACAGTCTGGGAGCAGAGTCTCTTTAGGAGGGTACGGCGAGTGCAGGACGGCACCTGTATGCCCCGAATCTGTCAGAAGACAGAGGGATCAGGCCACAAGAAGGGGACCGGCCCCTGGACCAGCCGTGTTACTTCAAGTCTCGGCTGGAAAAACCGGAGGCTTCTGGCTTATATAGTTCAGTTGCCAAAGTCTCATTCTAATCTCCATGAGGGTCAAGCAGGTCCGGGAACTCCAGTTAGACAGGAGGGACTTCAGAGCACCCGAGCGGGACTGAGAGTGGGGAAGCACAGGGCAGGAGGGAGAAGACCCAGCGTGAAGTCGGTCAAGAGAGGAACACAAGAAAGCGGGGTTCCATCAGGTGCTCCTAACCTACCTGAGGAAGAGCTGAACCCCCGGTCTGGTGAACGCAGCGCGACGTGGGAGGCTGTAAGCTGGACAACTTAACAACTGTGAGTAAAGACTCGGGTGACTGCACTGCACTGCCTCCGTCCATTATTTCATCTGCGTCATCTTTCCCCCCTGCACTACAACGCCCAGCGCAACCAACAACCCCTACACTGCCCTGGAGCTAGCTCTTCCTGTGGAGAGCCATACCATCCCTGCTGCAGTAACATCAGCTTCAGAGGACTGCTCCGCAGCGGCGGCTCCCTTTAGCCGCATTCCACA
Source organism: Phyllobates terribilis (assembly GCF_046119375.1). Taxonomy (NCBI): domain Eukaryota; kingdom Metazoa; phylum Chordata; class Amphibia; order Anura; family Dendrobatidae; genus Phyllobates; species Phyllobates terribilis. Next base: position 390,791,403 of record NW_027362761.1, read on the forward strand.
GGTGGCGTCACGAACACTTCCTAAACCCCATACAAATAACAATACCCATTTTGTTGACCGCCCTGGACCATGGACCGGGCCAGCCACCGTGATATCCCCCATCAGCATCCATAGGCCCGGCTGCCGAATACCCCACGGTCCTGGGGGCGCGTCATAAAGAGTGTATGGTTGATTCTAAAGATCGGTGGATCGATTTAAGGAGAATATGGTTCGAGTTGAATTTCCTATTTTGTATATCTTGAGATTTGATTCGCGTTTCAAAAAAAAACAACCTTGCCCTGCACAATCAGAGAGCAGGCAAACATCATTTTGAATTGTCGCGCACCCGCTATGATATCATTACGGATTATCATACCTTGTAAAGTGGTGGTCAGTACTTGGGCCATCTGAGATCAGTGGTTCCCAGCAGAGATCAGTGGTTCCCAGCAGAGTACAGTTTGTATGGAAGAGTCATTTTCAATCTTCAGAATCACTGAATAAGTCTCTCTCTTCTGTAGAGTGTAAGCCCTTATAGTCAATGGAGTCCTCTCTATCCTATAGAGTGTAAGCTCTTCTGACCAACAGGGTAGTCTCTCTCTCGCCTGTAATTTGTAAGCTCGTATGGTCAGCTGGGTTCTTTAACTCTCTTCTCCCCCACATGTATCTTATGAGCAATTACAAGCTCTCCAGTATTGAAATTAAGGCAAATTATTTTCTCAAGAATCAAATTTTGGGGCAAAATTTGGCAAAGTTGGCAAATTCAAATTTCAAAAGATCCACTGGTCTCTAGTTGATCCACTACATTCAGTGTATCAGTTGTACCATATGCATCAATCCTATCAAAGGTACATGGAGTTGCAAATCATAGTATAGTTTTTCAATCAGAAGATTAACAAGAGGTGTCAACATTAAGAAATGTCTCCCTAATCTACACACAGTGTTGGGGTCCTGAGTTTGAAAATGTTTTCATTTGTTCTAAAAATACAATTTGTGTATTATGATGGGAATGTGCTTGCTCCTTTAATGCCACAACAATTAATTAGAAAGTAGACCATATGAGTAATATTCCGTCAGGTTATAGAGAAATGCCACTGACGTATGTGCTCCTACTATAATGTAATTTCCTTGGCAATGAATGGAGGTCATTATTACATCTGATGTATCAGAGAAAAGCAGTGGACATCTGCTTACCTTCACTGGCGCAGCCACATTCCAACAATGCTCTCTGATAGAGATGATCTGGAATGATCCAGAAAATCATCAATTATAGTTCAACCTGCTCACTGTGGTGATAAAATACTGTGCATAATAACTATTCCACAATACAGCAACAAAGAACAAGGACATTTTTAGCATTTAGCGCAAAAGGTTTTCTCTTTGTTAGCAGAACTGTCCCTGTGAGACTTATTTCATTACTTTAAATTGTGACGTTCCACAAATTCAATTACATAAATGATTGTCCTATGTCCATGACACTCAAAGGGTCAAACAATTTAAGAAGATGATTTTTTACTAACTGCAGCTGAAATAAATCATATTTAGAAGCAGCAAAATAATTTTAAAAAAAGAACCTTTTGCCTGTGACTAATTTTTGATAAAGATACTCTCTTGCAGGTCTCCCTCATCATTGTGCAGATTTATGAATATACCGCCGCATTAAAGGGGTTTTCCTACAAACAAAGTTATTATTATTCCAAGATCTATTGATTAAAATGTTGATTACAACTAATTTCCACAGTTGGATGTGTTTAAAAAAATGTTCCTGTGCTGAGATAATCACATAAATGTGTCCCTGCTGTGTACTGTGTAATGGCTGTGTCTGCAGGGAAGGCAACAAAAGAGAGTATACAGACATTACAGCACGGGATAACAGCTGATTCTTTATTTGAGGTAAAACATTGCTTAAAAACAGGCAGTAAAAAGCTTTGCCTCACAAAAAGAATCAGTTGTGATTCCCATTCTGAAATGTCTGTATACTCTTTTGCTTCCTCCACTGCCCAGGAGATGTGATATGATCAGACCATGTTCCTGCATGGTAAGACACAACCATTACACAGTACACAGCAGGGACACATTTATAAGATTATCTCAGCGCAGGAATATTTTATTTAAACACATCCAAGTGTGGAAATTATTATTATTCCCAGATCTATTGATTAAAATGTACTTAGTTTATGGGAATATCCGTTTGAGGCTGAAACTACATTGTGTTTTTTCCCTACTCCACACATTCATTGGATAAATCGGGAAATGCTCACAACATATACAACGAACAATCCCATAGACTTCTGTGGGCAAGATCTGTATGCATTTGGTCTATACATGTTGTTATACTTTTGATACACCTTAATACCTAGGCCGTAAGTATGTGGCCAGGAGCATCGCATGCTTATGGTCACATGATCACTAGCTCCAAAATAATCCTCTCAGTGCGCAATGCGCACAATGTGAGTATTCACACATTGAGTGACTGCAGACTTGTAGCTTAAGACCGGACAACCCCTTTTACAATAAGGTAATTTCCTGCAATTGGGTGTTTAGTTACTTCAGATGGATGCCACGGGCTCCGGAGTTGTGCCCATGTCTTTCGCAGCAGAAGCCGGCTGTTATACATCGCCAGGCTCTTGCTGCATGTGCTGAGAGCGGACACAGCACTTTAACCCTTCAGATCTTGCCGTCAATAGTGACATCAGCATGTGAGGAGATTGACAAAGGAAGATCGTTCCCTTTTTCAGCCAATTCGCACACCTGCAGTGAGATCAGCATGACAATGTCCTCCTTGTCTGCCATATTCCTTTGCCAATCAGATCTGCCATTGGTGGCCTCTGATAGGCTAACTGTCAGTCAAAAATCACTGATCCAAAGAATAAAAGTACCAGTTTATTTGCGAAAAAAAAATTTAAATGCAAAAAAACAGTGGCAGGATTGATGTTTTATTTAGATTATATATTATTTATATTATATTTATAATAATAAATGTACCCCAAAATGATGCTTATGATGAACACAGCTCATCCTGAAAAAAACAAGCCCTCATATGACTATATCACCAAAAAAAGTTATGGAACGTGACTATGGAAAAGTGAAAAAAAAAATTGGTATGGCATAAAGGCCAAAACTGGCTGTGACACCAGAGGTTAAGTTATATGTCACATACATTGCCTGCTTTTTCACATAGGATTGACACTCTAGAGTAATATAAAACACAGTTATTTAATACAGAAGGTATTACACACATAGATAGAGATTTCTGATTACTGGTGTTTTGTGTGAATACGGCACAAGTATTACACCACTTTTCATTGTGTGCCAAATGTATAAACAGACCAAGCTCTGTATCTATGAAGCCATGTCGAATTGCTAACTGTGCTTCTTTCAAGCAGGATGGGGATGATTGGGAGTAAAAAACAGCAGCCAGATACCTCTCAGCTCAAATCCTTGAAAATTGGAGCTTTCTACCTCTCAGATGGTCCTGCACATGCTGCATTCATGCACGGGTTATAACACAGTAGGTGACACCTTTAGAAAACATGAGTAGGGAAGTAAGTTAGTATTTCCATGGTGGAAAAAAAGGGTTTCAGCAGCGGAAACGCATTAAATTTACTTATTAAGAGGTTTGGGATGTATCCCAATGATAATCCGCATGTGCTGTGCACATGCTGCGGAAATTTCCGCTGCGGATTATCATTGCGGAAAAATCCGCAACACAAATCGCGCCCATTGACTTGCATTGAACCAATGCGCGGATGGTACCCGGGTCTGGAGAAGAGGAGACTCTCCTCCAACCCGGGTACCATGGTACCTGCAAGTAAAAAGTAAAAAATGAAAAAAATTATTCATATTCACCTCTCCGCGTTTCGAGAGGTGAATATAAGGTTTTTTATTTCTTTTTACTTTTTTAATTCTTTTTTTTACTTTAGATGCTGCATTCGATAGTAGAAATTTCCTCTAAGTTGGTCACACAATATAAATCCATGCCAGTTGCATGGATTTTATATTGTGTGACCAACTTGTCAAGCCCTTTTTCAAGTGATGCTCAAAATCGCTTGGAAAAGCGCTTGAAAATAACGCATGTAAAAACAATGAAAAAACGCTGAGAAAACACATGTAAAATCTGCATGCGTTTTTTCTGCCAAGGAGATGCAGAAATGCTCAGGAAATTTCGGCTTCAAATCTGCATCGTAGGCATATGCCCTAAAATACTAGTATTAGAAAATATCCAGAAAAAAACAATAGGGACCATTTATTAATATAAAAATGAATTCAAAAATATTAGAAATTATAAAGAACATTGGCATTTCTTTTTTTCAAATATTGCAGTCTTCAAAGGCTAGCAAATAGTTTTTCAATGAGATTTACAAGTTATAGATTGTGTATCATAAATGTTTGCCTTAGATGTAGATGATATTTATCTACCACACTCCTACTGTAATTGAGGAGAACAATTATCCTTTTGAAATCCAATCTGCCCAATTCTTATTTTCCCAATATTGGATAAGATCATCGGCTAAACTTGATGAAATAATCTCAACTTTAACTTATGTAATGATTAGATTTACTTTTATCCATTTCTGGGAAACCTGGAGACAGGCTAGTCAGATATTTTAAGATTGTATCACCTTTTTAAAATACAAAAAATCCTGGGGTGTCCACCATTGCCTTTAGCACTGGAAAATCAACTCTCTTCCTTACAGAGCACTATAAAGAACATGAACACACATGTTTGTTTATCATGAAAAGAATTTTAAATATTTAGTCTACTTAGTTTTTTGGTAATACTACTACAGCGCAAGTAATAGTCCTACAAGTAGAAACAAAATGCATATATCAGAAGGTGAGTCATTCAATAGTCGCCATAAACCAGTCATCCCGATCCTTTCTTACTGTGAGAGCCACATTCAGGTCTGAAAGACAGTCGCAAGCCACATTCAGCGACCCCCAACACTCCACAGTAGTGACACCAAGAACCTAATATAAAACCATGCAAAGTTTCCCCGCAAAAAACACATTGTGCCCCTTACCTTATACACAAGATACTTACATCAGAGAGTGCCCTCTTTACCCCATTCAGTATCCTTACATCAAGCATACGCACCTCTTTAATGGGCAGTATAATCTTATCTCGAGTTTACCATATTAATCTCCACCCACCCAAGTATAAAAACATCCAGACCTGCTCTTCTGTGCAGAGCTACTCAGAGAATTCACCATCTTGATACAGAAGACCTGCTCTTCAAAGCTGTTTGCTAGACCTGGTGTTAATTTACCAAGATGGCAGACAGTCGCAAGCCACACATCATAAACTACCGAGCCACATGTCATGGACCCGCAAGCCACTTGTGACTCCCAAGCCACAGGTTGCGGACCCCCGCCATAAACTAATGCCATATACAGTAGAGTAGATAACCTGATATCCTGCATAATCAATATGTTTTAACCCAAGAACTTTTAGGAGACGGCTCTTCTGTAGATCTGTTGATCAATGGCGGATATGACATGGTGCAAAATGCTTACCACACACATGTCCTTCAGTGTTCCTTTACCTCCTCAGTTAATTTATTTAGCACAGTAAGTCTTATACCGTAATTAACTGTTACTTTATACAGGCAAAGACCTTGTTTTACAAGAAAGAAGAAAACTTTAGATTGTGTAGACTAAACATGCGAATTCCAATAACACTTTGGTCACTGATATAAACTGGTTCTGGGCAAACAAAAAGGAGCACCTGCTCTATGCAAACTTCTCAAACAAAGGCATCCGGTCTGCTTTTGTTTTAAGAAAATTCTCACTGAACTTCTTGGAATTAGTCAGACTCTTACAAGTGTTAACCCCATAATCTTACAAAATTGGCATTATTAGAGGAATACACAATGGTGACCATAAACTGTTAAACGGTGCCAGTGCCATAAATGTACACTAAAGGTTGCTAAGATGTCAAAGTGTCACATCAAACATAAAGCAAACAATGCACATAAATGTTAATGTGCTGGTGCGGTCCAGGCCATATCTTAGTGCAATTAAGACTTGAAAATAGCTGTTCACAGATTCTATACCTTGACAGAACTTGACTAGTTTGCAAAGAAGGGGGAATTTGTAATGCCATTAGAGACCTATTCATGTATACTCAGATTTACAATTGCTTCCAAAATTGCCTCTGCTCCATACTCACTGGAAGAAAGTTAATTGTACTGTTCACTTCTTTTATCCTTATAATATGCCATCTCTTACCAATCATTAGAGGTCCATTTGTCAAGACCCTTCGAATGTAGGCGCAATTGACAGCTCCTCCTTCACAGTAAATCTGTGTACTGTAACTTTCTTGGCCACACTATTTACAGTGAACTACAGCACAGTTTCATTCCCTATACAAGAAATAGGCCAAAGGTACCTGTGTCCCTTAATTCTTGTGAACATTTAATGATGATAATGTTATGGTCGACCTTACATATCTACACAGTCATACACATATACAATGGATATAAAAATTATACACACCTCTTTATAGATTGATGCATAGCTTAAAAGACAAGTTTCACTCAAATTTTGGAATAATGAAGAAAAGAAATGCTATTGCCAAGAAAACTATACTGCATTCATGAGAATAACTAAAGAGTCTCTGTTCAGCATAAATATGTCCTCTGTATCACCTTGTCCAACTCATTATATTTTTAGAATTTGACATAGTCCTAGGCTTTATAAAATACATTACTAGTGGTTTCCACACACCTTACCACATCTGCCATGCTGATAACATCACAGATGGAAACTCTTATTAATATTTGATGACATTTTGGTTACTACCAATCTCTCATTCAGTTGACATTAAAAGAGTCAGTAATTTACAGTATATAATTTAGGAAACATACCAGAAATAATGAATAGTATTTAATACATGAATGACAATAGGCCATGGAGCCGGCAATGTGGAGTTTAAGCTATCTACCACCCTCCTTGGAAATTTCCATTAAAAGGCAAGCCAAGTGTCATTCAACAATGGACAAAATGAATCACATCACATATATGAATTCTTACACTCAGCCTCTTTTTCTTTCTACCAAAGAAAATGTCACCTGACTCATCATATTATCATCCACTTATGTTAAAGGGAAGGTTTTTTATTATTTAAATTTTTTTTTTTTCATAACATGTTGATTTAACCTAACCTTTAGAGTATGTGCACACGATTAGTGTTCACTGCGGATTGGACGCAGCGCAAGTGTGCTGCGTGCAATCCGCAGCGGCCAGATGTTACAGCATAGTGGATGGGATTTATACAAATCCCATGCCCACTATGCGTCTGAGGCACACCCGTGGAAACTGACATGCGGAGCGTCTTTCCAGACCGCAGCATGTCAATTTCTCCTGCGGGTCCGTATGTGGGCTTTGCCCATAGGCCTAATCTCTATGGGGAAAGTCTGCATGTGAGAAAAAATAAAGAGGCCGGCGCTCATTTTCATAATGAGCTGAAGCCGGAGACGGCTCCTCCGCAGCCTCGGGGCCGCAGCCGGCTCCAGATAGTCAGCACATACCCTTGTGAAATTGTATTTAGGTTATTTTTTGAATACATTTTTAATGCAGCTACTGGGGGCTGCCATTTTACTTTGCAGGTCTGCAAGGGTCGCTGGACGACACTTACAGTCTGCAAATACGGAAGCCCCTGGGCATAGGATACTGCCATCGGACGCCAACCCTATCTCTTACATTGTAGCCACTTCAGCTGTGAACTGGGTACACCTCTGTGGGCTACCCAATTCACAGCTGTAGGTGTGGCCACTCCATTTTATTGTAGCCCTATCTTCTGAGCTCCACCTACCCTCTATTGCAAGGACCTGTTACTGGAAGCTGCACTATTCACTTCCTGTAATAAAGGACCTGGCTTGCGAGGAGACTGGAGGAGCAACAGACAGCAGTGAAGATCATGGACAATTGTGGCCTTACTGTAGAAGGGATGTGAGAAAATATGTTTCCTCCTGTTTAACATATGCACAGAACAAAATGATTCGATCTTCTCCTTTAGGACTACTTCAACCTCTTCCAGTTCCATCCAGGCCTTGGGGATCAATCTCAATGGATTTTATCGTGGAACTACCTCCATCTAAAGAAATGACTGTTATCCTTGTTGTCTTGGTGGATCGGCTCACAAAGTTGGCCCATTTTATTCCAACTAAAGTGATTCCTACCGCTGAACAAACCACAGAATTAATGGTCAGAGAGATATTCAGGCTGCATGGAATTCCTGACAATGTAATTTTTGATAGAGGTGTTCAATTTACATCAAAAGTTTGGAAAAGCTTCTGTACAGCTTTAGGAGTTACTGTCAATTTGTCTACTGCCTTCCATCCACAATCCAATGGTCAGACTGAAAGAACTAACCAAACTCTAGAACAATATCTTCTCTGTTTTATGTCTTACTTGCAGGATGACTGGATGGACTATTTACCAACAGCAGAATTTGCCTATAATAACGCCAAACACAGTTCTATATCCCAAAGTCCATTTTCAGCTAATTATGGCTTGCATCCAGTATTTATTCCTAATCTTCCATTTAATATTTTGTTTCCAGCTGTTACTGACAGACTGACAAAGTTGCAGGAAACTGAGAAAGAACTAAATGAGCTGTTACAGAAGGCCCAAGAAGATTATAGAAAAAACAGCAGATAAACATTGCAAAGCCCCTCCTTCCCTTCACCTCGGTGACAAGGTTTGGCTATCTGCAAAATATCTGAAAACAAACATACCATCATCTAAACTGGGTCAAAAATTCATAGGACCTTTTCAAATTTCTGCACAAATTAACCAAGCTGCCTTTCCATTTAAAACTTCTTAACAGCCTGAAAATTCACCCTGTGTTCCATGTATCCTTGCTCAAACCTTTCAGTGAGAACCTGTTTCCTGGAAGAACTCAGCCAACTTCTCCACCAGAAATATTCCATGGTGAAGAAGAGTACATCGTGGATAAAATTCTGGACTCTAGAAGATTTAGTGCAATGGAAGGGTTACGGACCAGAAGATAATTCACAGGAGCCGGAGTGCAATGTTCATGCTCCCAAGCTTACAAGAGACTTTCATCAGAGACATTCAGAGAAGCCAGTTCCTGAGATGTCCAGAGGCCAACTTGGAAGGAGGGGACTACTGTAAGGACTCGAACTCAGCAACTCTTGTGCACCAGGCGGCAGCTCTTCCCTCTGAGCCCTTCGACTCGCTGGACAGTTCCTGGCTAACCTAGATTCTAGTAACTGTGTTGTTATTGATAGGCTACATCCTGATTGAACACCTATTTAAACCTGGCCTGGCACCTCCTTCCTTGCGAGATTATTGAGCTCCCAGCCTCTAGTCAAGCTCTCCCTTCACCTGCTGCCTCATACAAGATTATACTGCTTTTCCTGTGTACCGATTCCTGGCTTTTCCTAATTACGCAACCTGCTAAATCCTTCAAGACTATAGTGCTTTTCCTGTGTACCGATTCCTGTTTTTTCCTGACTATGCTAAATGCCGATGCTGCCTCTTGTGGTTGCAATACCACTACTCCATCCAAAATCAGTTCCTAACACTTTTCCCAGTATTTAATCCCAGCATGTGTTACTCTAAATGTATCTAATCACACACGGGATACACGTATCTAACCCCAGTTTATGATACACAAAGCAGCACCATCTAACAGAATCTGAGCTGCCAGTCATCCTCGGTGATGCTGTCTACTTGTCAGCATCACTGGCAGTCACCAACAAAATGGCTACCCCCTGTGATCCTAAACTTCATCCTCTTATCTTTCTACAAACACCCAGAAGGGGAGGAGAGGGGTGATGTCACACACAGGTAAGCATATCCTGCCCACGTTTACTGCAGTCATAATGTGAGCTAGCAGTACACTAGGTTTTCATGGCAAATTTCAGCAGCTTCTCCCTCTAGTGTTAAAAAGTGGAAATACCAAACCTTTTAAAATTATTTATCATATTTTACTTCATTAAAAAACAAATGATAATGTTTTTTAAAAAATTAAACTTCAATACTTTTTTGAATTGTTGCAAAACATTTTTTATGGCACCTTCCCTTAAAAGCATTGGTTCAGTAAAGATCAAATTTTTTTACTGCCATTTAAAATTGCGTCACTTGCTCTTCTTCAGCTGCTTCTTAGCAACAGGCTACAAAGAGCATTCGCTGTTTATAAGTCATTCCTTTTTTATAGTCTGTTGCTAAGAACCAACTAACAGCAATATAAATGGTGGGGAGTAAGTTTTAGTTAAGCTAAACCTAAGTTTTAAGATGTTACTTTAAGTACCAACACCTGACAGTTTAAGGCCCTCAAAATGCAATTTCATACCAGTTTCTGTGGCAATCCAAGACCATCCAAAATCCGTCTGAAAAAAAATGTGGATTAAAAGAATAATTCTTTATTGTATCATTTAAAATCGTGGTACAGGAAGAATCACATGAAGTGTGAGCAAACCCTCTAACTCTCCCTTTTTGTCCTCTTACATACCAGTTTGTAAGTGTAAGGTGCCCCAGCGAGGTAGTCGTGGGTGAGCTGTAGCCCATGCTTGCTTTGGCACCCTACAAAGTGTGTCCTCCCTCTGATGTGCTGCTGTGTAGGTGGTGCTTTCCAGTTACTTCTGACCAGCCGGTCTCTTCTGACTCACGGAATTTCTCTTCTGGAACCAGGGCAGCAATAAATTCAGAGGACACAAAGTTCATAACGACAACTGGAACTTTACTTGGTAACTGACAGTATTTACATTATTTACATGCATGTATAATGGATAAGGTAATAGAGAATGGGAAGTCTATCAAAAGTGGTAGATTATCTTAGCTGATAGAGTATATATATATATATATACAGTTATAAGAAAAAGTTTGGGCACCCCTATTAATCTTAAGCTTAATGTTTTATAAAAATTGGTGTTTTTGCAACAGCTATTTCAGTTTGATATATGTAATAACTGTTGGACACAGTAATGTTTCTGCCTTGAAATAAGGTTTATTGTACTAACAGAAAATGTGCAATCTGCATTCAAACAAAATTTGACAGGTGCATAAGTATGGGCACCTCACCAGAAAAGTGACATTAATATTTAGTAGATCCTCCTTTTGCAAAAATAACAGCCTCTAGTCGCATCCTGTAGCTTTTAATGAGTTCCTGGATCCTGGATGAAGGTATTTTTGACCATTCCTCTTTTATCCAAACGTGGATAAAAAATGCATCCAACTGCATCAATATATTAGAATAAACCCAAAATTTAGAATAAACCCAAAATTTGGGAGCATTGATGACATGGTTTGGAAAAGGGGAAGAAGAAAAAGTGAGGGAGTGCCTAATTGTCCCTGATATTCTGGGACAAAAATCCCTACTTAATAACGGAGGTTGGCACCCTAGGGGAAGCGAGAGTGGCGCCTCCACTCCTCGATGGCTCACCCTAGTAGTCCCTCAAATGCCCTGCCCTAAAGGAAACAGCTGAAGGAGAGTCTCTCGTTGAGACCCAGTGGAAATTGAGTTCTCAAATGATATATCCATCGTGTCTCACGTTGTAGTACGAGTTGGTCCCAATTACCTCTTCTCCTAGGGATGTCTACTTGGCATATGAGGGCACACAAGGGCTGCCTATAGCGGTGCCCCTGAGCTGGTGGTAGTAGTGACCGTTGAAGAGGAAAAAGTTCCTTGTGAGGCATAAATCAAGAAGAGTCAACAAAAATTCACTGTGACCAGAACACTGACAACCTCTGCTCCATAGGACATATTTCACTGCCTCCAGGCCCTTCGCATGTATAATTGAAGAATACAAGGATTCAACATCAATACTGTCGAGAATCATATCCCCCTCGAGCTGAATACCCTCTAGTTTCCTTAAAAGGTCCGTAGAGTCCCTAGTGTAGGAGCTCAATGCCAGTACATACGGTTTTAGTAGTTGGTCCAAGTAGATCCCAACATTCTGGCACAGGCTTCCCACACCAGACACTATTAGTCTGCCTCTCAAGTGTGTTAGGCCTTTATGGATCTTTGGGAGGAAGTAGAAGGTAGCAACTATAAGATGTCGTGGGTTCATAAAGTCAAATTCATTTTGATCAATATAAGAACTCCTCAAACCCTCCACAAGAACATCTATCAGTTGGTTAGAGAGCAATGTAAGGGGATTAGAGGCAAGTTTGGTATAATTGGAAGAGTCCATTAAGATGGTCTGACAGAGGTCTTGATATTTAGCGACATCCATTACTACAATATTGCCTCCTTTGTCTGAAGGTTTTATAACCAAACTTGGATCCTTTTCAAGTTTTATGAGGGCATCCATTTCAATTTTACTAAGATTCCTTCTTTTTGCAATTATACTCATGTTTAATCCTTCTAAGTCCTTAGTCACAAATTCAACAAAAATTGTCTATTGGTGATGGGTCAGCCTGGACAGGTGGCATTTTTTTACTCTTTGGTTTAAAGTTTGTAAAGGGGCCTTCACCAGTATTTTTGGGGATAGTGTCTGACAAATTATATAAAAATCTGATGTCCGGTAGTAGTGCATCTGAGACTCCCGTTTGCTGACAGAGGCATTTGTCTTCCCTCAGGAAATGTTTACGCTACCGCAGTTTTCTTGCAAAGAGATGTAGAGCTTTAATGCCCTCAAAAACGCGGAAATCCGATGTCGGCATAAATGACAACCCACGAGGTAATACTCCGATTTCCAATTCACTAAGATTTTTATTTGATGGGTTAATCACTTGTGATATATCAGAAAGAACTAATTGTTGTTGGGACTATTCCTCAGGTAATAGCCCTGGTCCAAAAAAACATGTACTCGTAGCTTGATCGTTACCTTTTCTACCTCCTTGACACCTCTGCCTACCGCTAGTGTTCTTTGAGCGGGTCTCTAAATCGGACAACTCAGTGTCCGTTGAGGATAAATCTGTGTCAAAAGGTTTACTAGGATTCCTATTGGTGAGGAATTGATAAGCCTTGTTATCTTTGAAGTCCTGTAAATCTCTCACAAAGTTTTTGTGCTTCCTTTCCTTTATGTGGAATTGGAAGCGCCTAAGGGTGTTTGGAGTGTTGCCTCTCTTGAGGAGAAGTCTGCCTCAGATGAGAATTTTTTTGTACTCTCAATCTGTTCCCTGAGGCTATCGTTCAACCCTGAGAGAGTATCACCTCTATGCTGATGACACTCAGCTCTACCTCTCTGGACCTGATATCTCCTCCCTACTAACCAAAATCCCACAATGTCTGTCTGCTATCTCATCCTTCTTCTCTGCCAGATTTCTAAAACTTAACATGGATAAAACAGAATTCATCATCTTTCCACCTTCCCATTCATCCCCCCCCATCTGACATATCTATCAGCGTCAATGGCTGTTTACTCTCCCCAGTCCCACAAACTCGCTGCCTTGGGTAATCCTGGACTCTGATCTCTCCTTCAAACCATATATCCAAGCAATTTCCACTTCCAACTCAAAAATATTTCCCGAATCCGCACATTCCTCAACCACAAATCTGCAGAAACACTAGTGCACGCCCTCATCATCGCCTGCCTTGACTACTGCAACCTCCTGCTCTGTGGCCTCCCTTCCAACACTCTTGCACCCCTCCAATCTATCCTAAACTCTGCTGCCCGGCTAATCCACCTGTCCCCCCCGCTATTCCCTGGCCTCTCCTCTCTGTCAATCCCTTCGCTGGCTCCCCATTGCCCAGAGACTCCAGTTCAAAACCCTAACCTAGGCATACAAAGCAATCCAACCTGTCTCCTCCATATATCTTTGACCTAGTCTCCCGGTACATACCTGCACGCAACCTCCGATCCTCACAAGATCTCCTGCTCTACTCCCCTCTTATCTCTTCTTACCACAATCGCATACAAGATTTCTCCCGTGCATTCCCCCATAACTCTGGAACTCTCTACCCCAACATATCAGACTCTTGCCTACCGTGGAAACCTTAAAAAGGAACCTGAAGACCCACCTCTTCCGACAAGCCTACAACCTGTAGTAACCATCGCTCCACCACACCGCTGCACAACTAACTTTCCCCCCACCTACTGTATCCTCACCCATCCCTTGTAGACTGTGAGCCCTCACGGGCAGGGTCCTTGCTCTTCCTGTACCAGTCGCCTTCACGATTTGTTAAAGATAATTGTAATTGTTCTTGTATGTATACTCCTTTTTCACATGTAAAGTATCATGGAATAAATGGCGCTATAATAATAAATAGTAATAATAATAATAATGGATTCTTGCTGTACAGATTAGGTGGATCCATGTTGTACAGAATGTATAGAACCATAGTTGGATCTCTATTGTACAGAATGTATAGAACCATAGTTGTATCTCTGTTGTACAGAATGTACAGAACCATAGTTGGATCTCTGTAGTACAGAATGCATAGTCCCATATTGTACCTTTATGTGCCTTTCACTCTATACAGAGTCACCCACAGTATTTGTCCTTCTGGATGCACTTGTCATCCATGAGAAAACATTTTTAAAATGTTCCTTTGCATGTCTTATTGGGGAGTTATTCTCTCCAAGCGGTACTAATTCTAGGGAAGAATATGGTATGGTAACTAGTGTTGAGCCACCCCCGTAGTGTTCGAGTTCGGTTCGGTTCGTCGAACACCCGTGTGTTCGCCGAACTGTTCGTCGAACTGTTCGTCGAACACCTTCGAACACCGTTAAAACCAATGGCAGGCAAACAAAAACACATAGAAACACATAGAAAACACCTTCAAAGGTGTCCAAAAGCTGACAAACTGCTCAGAAGACACAACTAACACATGGAAAAGTGACAAGTACATATAGTCATGCGAAAAGAAAAGAGGTGGAGGAGTAAAAGGAGGGGGAGACACAGATATAGGCATGTCATGCCCTTCTAAAATCCAAAAAGTGAGAAGCCGAGACGGCCAGTCCGCTCCTGCCCGTGCCACCTCCGTGTCGCCGGGTTTGTGCCAGAGCCGCGGTGAACCCTGACGGCCAGCCCCCCTCTCCCAATACTGGTGCCTGTCCGCTGGTGGGTCGAGAGAGCCCCCCTGTGGTGGAGGCAGCTCTAAGCTTTTTAATTTCAATTGTCCCTCTAATTTGAATGAATACACTTTAAATCCATTTACAAGGATCTATTGGAGGGCAAGTCTCATGCCAGCAGCCGCGTAATTCCAGCTCCAGTAGCGTCCACTAAAGCTGCTGCAGTTAAAAAGCTTTTATAAGGATCGAGCTCGGCTGTCCACCGCAAGGCATCCTAGTGCCAGTCCCAGCCCCTATGCCTTGGGGTGCCTCCTGATGCTTTTCACTAAGTATCCCGTGGTCCCGAAGCATTTCCTTTGAAAAAATTAAGTGTCCAAACTACAGGTGGTGTAGCTTGCTTAACAGCCGGGATAATCCGCTGACTAGCAGACACTGCTACTAGGCACAAAGTATTTCCTGGGCTAGATGCAGTTAAAAATTTGTAAGTAGATACTCTCGTTGGATGCTGAGAAAGCATTCCATAGAGTCTCCTGGCACGCCATATATGATTCTCTTAAAAAGCTTGGGGTAGGGGTCTAGGGGACCCTTTTATAGCCAAAATCACGGCCCTGTATCACAATACGTCACCTAGGCTGAAGATAAATGGAACTGTAGCACCGAGGGCTCGGTTGCTACAGACGTATTGCACCTCACCCAGAGGTGTGATATCTCACTCTCAGATAAGGATGGAGTGTGGATCAGGACCCGACACCTGCATGCATTACACCGCATTGCCGTGGGGCAGGGCGACCAATATGCCCCTGAGATGGGCACGACAGTCCCTGTCCCTGGCTGGAGTGGGGGGAGGGAACACTGAGGAAGGGGAACCCTGCAGTGCAGGAGCAGGGAGGAAGCAGTTCCTGGGTGCATTGAGAAGGGAGTATAAAAGGTGGGCACCATCTTAGTTCAGTGCAGAGAAGTCTGAGCAGAAGTGGCAGGGAGCAGGGGCTCTGCATGAGCTCTGCTCCGGAGGCGGGCCTAGTAACAGAGGCCCAGGCCTGCAAGAGGGAGAAGGAAGGAAGAGGAGCGGAGAAGGCTCCAGGAACGAGGAATGAAGGGATCCCAGGGGTGCGGACGGGCGAGTCGCCACCGCACGCCCGAATCCACCTGCGTGGAGGGGTCAGGCCAAAGGGGGAGACCGGTCCCCGAACTAGTGGAGGCAGGAAACGACCCTCAGCTAGAAACCGGAGGCTCTGACATTTTATGTGGCGCAGCCCCTTGCTCCACCCGCTAGGAAGGCACCACATAGGGTCAGGGAAACTGGCGCCAAGTTTACCAAGAGGAGGCCCGAGGCAGCCGGACAGAAGTGTTGGTAAGAAAGGCCAGACAAAGGACACACAAAGGGGGTCCTGTGAAGTTATCTGGGAGTTGTCTGAGCCCCTCACCTGGTGAGCACAGTACGACGTGGGCAGCCGTTACCTGCAGACGTGGTCTGGATAATAAGAACTGTGAGTAAAGGCCCTGAACTGCATCACTGACTCCGTGTCGTTACTGCTGCTGCCCTGCACCATCACCCCCATCCTCCGCATACACTGCCCTGAGGCTATACTCCTCCCGTGGGGAGTTATGCTACGCTCTGCTGCACCCACAACACCAGCCTTAGCGGTCTGCCCTGTAGCGGCGGTTCACTCTGACCGCAATCCACGGGTGGCGTAGTCGGACATTTAAACATCAAAACCACATAAATAGTTCCGCCACTGGTTTGACCGCCCTGAGCCACGGAACCGGATCGCCGCCACGAAGACTACAACCACCAGCATCCACCAAAAAGTGTCCGGCTCCGGGTGTCCCAAGGCCCAGGGGGTGCGTCAGAACATTTTCATCACCTTTCACAATCACCAATGGGTCAAGGCAGGGATGTCCTCTGTCCCCTCTCTTATACATCCTAGTGACGGAGCACCTGCTCTCATCAATTCGCCATAACCCCAATATTAGGTGGATTGAGGTGGGAGGCACCGAGTACAAGTGCTCTCTATTTGCTGATGATGTCCTAGTATATATCACTCAATCACATATATCCATCCCTGCTGTTATGGCTGAAATAGATCACTTTGTTACATGGTAAAATTTTAAAATCAATGCAGCGAAGTCTGAGGCCCTCGATGTCTCCTTCCCTAAATCCATATAGGATTCCATCCAGTCCAACTTTCCCTTTGCCTGGCCCTCACAGGGTATCAAATGCTTAGGAATTCCTATTCATAGAGACCTCTCCCATCTATGTTATCTTAATTTTGGGCCCTTTATTGAACAATTCCATACAGACCACGGTTGGCAAGTTAGAACTGTAAGATTCACTACGTCAACCACTGGTGTTTTGTGGAAAAGCACATGTACACCGCGTTCCAAATTATTATGCAAAAAGTGTTTAGGAGTGATAAGGGAAGAATTTGTTTGTTTGTCAGTTAAACTCATTGATGGTGATGTGTGTCAGGGCTCTTTATATCACTGTAAGCAATTGCAGACACCTGTGCTAATTAGTTTGGCAGGTGTGTCCAATGAAAGGCAAGACTACTTAAGAAGGCTCTCTCACATTATTAAGCAGCCTACATTTTCTGCCAAAATGGGAAAGAAAAAGGATGTGTCGGCTGCTGAGAAGCAACAAATTGTGGAGTGTTTAGGTCAAGGCATGACTACAATCAACATTGTGCGATGATCAGGATGAAGTGTCTTGGCAATTAAGAAGTATATAGCTGATTCACAGTACACACGTGTGCGTGCTGATAAGGGCAAATTGAGGACTCTTTCCTACAGGCAATTACGTCAGGTTGAAACAGCAGCGGCAAAAAAGCCTTGTCATAGCAGCAGACAAGTTTTTGAAGCTGCTTGTGCCTCCAACGTCCCCCGAACAACAAGATGCAGGGTCCTTCAGAGGTTTGCAGCTGTGCATATGCCATCCTGTCGACCTCCTCTATCCACTTCACACAAGCAGAAACGGCTCCAGTGGGCCAAACATTACATGAAGACTGATTTCAAAACTGTTTTGTTCACGGATGAGTGCCGTGCAGCGCTCGATGGTCCAGATGAATGGAGTGGAGGATGGCTGGTTGATGGACACCCCACGCAAACACGGCTACAGCGCCAACAAGGAGGAGGTGGAGTAATGTTTTGGGCTGGAATCATGGGGAGAGAGATTGTCGGCCCCTTTAGGATCCCTGAAGGCGCTAAAGATGAACTCCATAATGTATGTGGATTTTCTCAAACAGCACTTCCTGCCATGGTTCAAGAAGAAGAACCGTGTATTTCACAGCAAGATCATTTTTCTGCATGATAATGCACCATCTCATGCTGCACATAAAACATCTGCATCTCTGGCTGATATGGGCATAAAAGGGGACAAACTTATGGTGTGACCCCCATGCTCCCCTGACCTCTACCCCATTCAGAACCTTTGGAGCATCATTAAAAGGAGTGTCTATGATGGCGGGAGGCAGTTCACATCTAAGCAACAGCTCTGGGAGGGTATTCTGTCCTCATGCAAAACAATTGAAGCAGAAACCATCCAAAACCTGACAAATTCAATGGACGAGAGAGTTCAGAAGCTCCTTTCGAACAAGGGGTCCTATGTGAAAATGTAACATCACCTAGAATAAAGTTTTGAGTTGAAAACTGTTTGATTTCAGTTTCTAACAACCTGCTAATGCTTATAATTTCAAAAATGACCATTTTTTTGGTCTTTATTAAAATGAAAAGGTTGATCGAAAAGTTTGGGGGATCTAAGAGTGTGGCAACCCAGTAGTCATGATTACTTCGAATTCTGACAATATGAGGGTCATGCTGCAGGTAGTGCAGCAAGAAGGCACTTATGTGTCTTGCGCATCTCGGAGCCCCAAAATTATTTTCCGGGCTAGATGCAGCTAAAAATTATTTTTAATTTTAAATCTGGTGAAGCTTATTATAGATGGCCTAATAGGATCAGTGCTGCACACTGCTACAAAGCCCAAATTATTTTCCAGTCAAGATACAGATAAACATGATTAGTAATTTGAAAGCTTAAAACGGTTGGTAGGGTGATTTTAACCAATCATCAAGCTTTTACTCTCCCCAGGATGACACAGGGGTAGAAAAGTCGTTTCGGATCCATGATTTGTTCATCTTTATGAACGTGAGTCTGTCTACATTATCAGTGGAGAGCCGCGTGCGCTTATCTGTCAGCACACCACCAGCAGCGCTGAACACACGTTCAGACAGAACGCTGGCTGCGGGGCATGACAAGATCTCCAAGGCGTAAGTGGCTAGCTCCGGCCATTTATCCAGATTGGAAGCCCAAAAAGAGCAAGGGTCCAGTGACACAGTCGTGGCTTCAATGTTTACTTGGAGATACTCCTGTACCATCGTCTCTAGGCGTTGACTATGTGTCAGACTTCTTGTCTCCTGTGGCCTTGCAAAGGATGGGCTAAAAAAGTGGTGAAATGATTCCGCAAAATTGATGTTACCAGCAGATACTGTGGTTCTGTTACGGTTTGAGTGCTGAACACTTGACGGTCCCACGGTTGGCAAGTTGGAACTGTGAGATTCACTACGTGCACCACTGGTATTTTGTGGAAAAGCACATGTAAGATTCTGCAACAGTCTCTGCTGATACTCCTGCATGCGTGCATCCCTTTCTATGGCAGGAATAATTTCTGCAAATTTACTTTTGTACCGGGGATCTAACAGTGTGGCAACCCAGTAGTCAGGATTATTTCTAATTCTCACAATTCGAGGGTCATGTTGCAGGTAGTGCAGCAAGAAGGCACTCATGTGTGTTGCGCATCCAGGAGCACCAAGTCCCTGTTGTGTTGGTGGCGAGGTAACAATCATGCTTCCTTCCTCTGTCCTCTCCCCCCAACCTCGCACAACAGAAATGTGATCAAGGTCTCCCTCATCTGATGAGTCTTCCATCAGTTCGTCCTCCACTTCTTCCTGGGCTCCTGCACCTTCCTCACTAGTTTGGCTGCTACCATGCGCCCTGGTAAAACCATCTCCCCCACCCTCACATGCCTGCCGCCTTGGTGCTGCCGACCGTCTGGACCTTGCAGATGTTAGCCCTTCCGCATACAACTCCTCCTCCTCTACTTCCTCCACCTCCTCTTGTGCCACCACCTGACTCCGAATTCTGTTTAACATGTGCTCCAGCATGTAAATCACCGGAATAGTCATGCTGATAATGGCATCGTCAGCACTAAACATCTTCGTCGCCATTTCAAAACTGTGCAGAAGGGTGCATAGGTTCCTGATCTGAGACCACTCCTCCAGCGTGATTTGCCCCACCTCTGAATCTCGTTGGCCCAGGCTATACGTCAGAACGTATTGCACCAGGGCTTGTCGGTGCTGCCACAGTCGCTGCAACATGTGCAGAGTTGAATTCCACCGGGTAGGCACATCGCATTTTAGCCGGTGAAGTGGCAGGCCCAACGACTTCTGTAGAGATGTAAGTCGCTGAGCTGCGGGATGCGAACGGCGGAAGTGAGCACACAGCGACCGTGCCCTCTGCAGAAGGCCATCTAGTCTGGGATAGTGGGCTAAAAATTGCTGGACAACCAGGTTCAACACGTGAGCCATACAAGGCACGTGTGTGACATTGCCCCGGCGAAGGGCCGCACCCAGGTTTGCAGCATTGTCGCACACGGCCTTCCCTGGTTTCAGGTCCAGTGGAGACAACCATTCATGAAATTGGTTCTCCAGAGCTGACCACAACTCCTCAGCTGTGTGACTCACATTTCCCAGACATTTCAATGTAAAAACCGCCTGATGACGTTGAGCCCTACTGCCAGCATAGTAAGGAGGTGTGCAGGATCCCTTCTGCGCAGTTAGAAAGCTTGTGGCATGACCAGACAGGCTTTGGGTGCAGGTGGAAGACCGAGAGGAGGTTGAGGAGGCAGAAGCAGTGGAGGAACTTTGACATAAAGAGGATTGACGCACAATTCGTGGGGACGGCAAGACTTGGACAGCAGCCCCTTGTCCTGCTGTCACCATAGTTACCCAGTGCCCAGTCAGCGACATGTAACGCCCCTGTCCATGCCTACTCGTCCAAGTGTCTGTGGTGAAATGCACCCTGTCACACACAGAGTTTCTCAAAGAAGCGGTGATGTTGTGTGCGACATGCTGGTGGAGCGCAGGCACACCTTTCTTTGAGAAGTAGTGCCGACTGGGCATCTGGTACTGGGGCACTGCGACGGACATAAGGTCTCGAAAATCCTCTGTGTCCACCAGGCGGAAAGGCAGCATTTCTGTAGCCAAGAGCTTGCAGATGGTGAAATTCAACCTCTTAGCTTTCTCATGGCTAGGAGGAAATGGTCTTTTACTTGTCCACATCTGAGGGACCGAGGGCTGGCTATTGTGCTTAGACGGGGTTGATAAGGGTGTCCCCGGCAAACTGCCGGTCTGTGAGGAAGATGCAGGCGGACATGTTAGGTTGCCTTGATCCAAAGGTGGTGCTATCGATGTCGGACAGCGCTCAACACCAGCTGGTGTTACCACCTCCAAAGAAAATGATGACCTGCCAATCACGCTGGCTGTTGCGGGTAAAGAGGTGGCAGGTCTGCGCCCCAAAACAGGTGTAACTGCTGTCACCCCAGTCACAGAGGATGAAGAGGCCGCGGATGCACAAGATATGGCAGACGGTGATTGGCCCGGCCGGCTAGGCCGCATTGTAGCACACTGAGCTTCCCACTGCAACTTATGCTTCATGTCCATGTGCCGGTTCATGCATGAAGTACTCAAACTATGTATTTTTTGGCCTCTACTTAGCTTTTGCTGACAAATGTTACAGATAACACGAGTTGGGTCATCTTTATCGATCTGAAAAAATGCCCAGGCTATGCAAGGCTTAGCACCCATGCGACCTGAAGAGCCACCACGACTTGTGGTGAGAGGCAGAGTTGTGTTTGAGGATGCAGTTGTTGACGTGCTTCCAGTACTACGTCTCTGTCCAGGAAGGCGCAACCTGACCTCGTCGTCACTAGCATCTTCCTCCACCTCCTCTGCTGACCTCATCTCTTGGCTGACTGTGGGTTGACAGTAAGTGGGATCTCCGACCTCATCATCATCACCCTGTGCGTTATCACACCCGTCGTCCTCAGAGCCAACCTGTTCCTGCCCTGACAAAAAACTAAAGTTGTCGCTCCAATCAGGTATTTGAGTCTTATCATCGTCTTCCTCATTGTCTCCACCAACAGGAGTTACAGTTTGGGAATGAGGGTCTACATTATGGTCAGAACCTTCTGCGTCTGGTCCTGGATCCGACTCATAAAGATTCTGGGCATCAGTGCAGATCATTTCCTCGTCTGGATTCACAGAAGCGCTGGAGTCGACCTCTGATTCCCAGGCTATAGTATGAGTAAACAGCTCTGCAGACTCAACCATCTGTTCTACCTCATACTCAGACGGGCAGCTGGAGATTTGGGAGCTGTGAGGAAGCAAGTGCGATTTGGGTGACACCTTTGAGGACTGGAGTATTTGTGATGTTGAAGTTGATGTGGAGGAGAGCCCACTTAAAGGAGCACTTGATATCCGTTGAAGCACCTGCTGTTTTTGTGCCTCATCTGGAATTTGTAGCGATTGGCGTGGCCGTAAGAAAGGGATCTTAGCACATTGTCCGCTAAAAGAAGTAGACATTTTAGTTTGGCTGGAAGATGGTCTTTCTTCTGCACCTACCCCACGGACACAACCTTTTTTCCCCTTCCCAACACGCCTATTCCCCTTTCCACCAGCAGCAGGCCTTTTTCCACTCATTTTGGTGGTTAACTAATTCACAACTCTGGAGTTGTTTGCACAAAAAAACAATGGTTGGTAACCGAGCAGAGCTGAGTGGCCAAACTGTGGTATTAGGCCAAAACTATTGGCTGGGCTAGATGCAGAAAAAAATTATTTTTAATTTGCAACCTGATGGAGGTCAGTATAGATGGACTAATAGAACAAGTCCCACACGCTGCTAGAAGCCCAAATATTTTTTCAGAGATAAATGAAGAAAAAAATTATTTTTAATTTGCAACCTGATGGAGGTCAGTATAGATGGACTAATAGAACAAGTCCCACACGCTGCTAGAAGCCCAAATATTTTTTCAGAGATAAATGAAGAAAAAAATTATTTTTAATTTGCAACCTGATGGAGGTCAGTATAGATGGACTAATAGACCAAGTCCCACACACTGCTAGAAGCCCAAATATTTTTTCAGAGCTAGATGCAGAAAAAAATTATTTTTAATTTGCAACCTGATGGAGGTCAGTATAGATGGACTAATAGACCAAGTCCCACACACTGCTAGAAGCCCAAATATTTTTTCAGAGCTAGATGCAGAAAAAAATTATTTTTAATTTGCAACCTGATGGAGGTCAGTATAGATGGACTAATAGACCAAGTCCCACACACCGCTAGAAGCCCAAATATTTTTTCAGAGCTAGATGCAGAAAAAAATTATTTTTAATTTGCAACCTGATGGAGGTCAGTATAGATGGACTAATAGACCAAGTCCCACACACTGCTAGAAGCCCAAATATTTTTTCAGAGCTAGATGCAGAAAAAAATTATTTTTAATTTGCAACCTGATGGAGGTCAGTATAGATGGACTAATAGAACAAGTCCCACACGCTGCTAGAAGCCCAAATATTTTTTCAGAGATAAATGAAGAAAAAAATTATTTTTAATTTGCAACCTGATGGAGGTCAGTATAGATGGACTAATAGACCAAGTCCCACACACTGCTAGAAGCCCAAATATTTTTTCAGAGCTAGATGCAGAAAAAAATTATTTTTAATTTGCAACCTGATGGAGGTCAGTATAGATGGACTAATAGACCAAGTCCCACACACTGCTAGAAGCCCAAATATTTTTTCAGAGCTAGATGCAGAAAAAAAATATTTTTAATTTGCAACCTGATGGAGGTCAGTATAGATGGACTAATAGACCAAGTCCCACACACCGCTAGAAGCCCAAATATTTTTTCAGAGCTAGATGCAGAAAATTTTTTTATTCAATTTGCAACCTGATGGAGGTCAGTATAGATGGACTAATAGACCAAGTCCCACACACTGCTAGAAGCCCAAATATTTTTTCAGAGCTAGATGCAGAAAATTTTTTTATTCAAATTGCAACCTGATGGAGGTCAGTATAGATGGACTAATAGACCAAGTCCCACACACTGCTAGAAGCCCAAATATTTTTTCAGAGCTAGATGCAGAAAAAAATTATTTTTAATTTGCAACCTGATGGAGGTCAGTATAGATGGACTAATAGACCAAGTCCCACACACTGCTAGAAGCCCAAATATTTTTTCAGAGCTACATGCAGAAAAAAAATATTTTTAATTTGCAACCTGATGGAGGTCAGTATAGATGGACTAATAGAACAAGTCCCACACGCTGCTAGAAGCCCAAATATTTTTTCAGAGATAAATGAAGAAAAAAATTATTTTTAATTTGCAACCTGATGGAGGTCAGTATAGATGGACTAATAGACCAAGTCCCACACACCGCTAGAAGCCCAAATATTTTTTCAGAGCTAGATGCAGAAAAAAATTATATTCAGTTTGCAACCTGATGGAGGTCAGTATAGATGGACTAATAGAATGATGCTATGCCCAAAAGATTTTACTTCACTAGGTGCAGTAAAAAAATTGGTATTCTATACACAGGTGGTATATCTTGCAACACAGATAGGCTACTCCACTGACTAACACACTCTGCAATAGGCCAAAAAGGATTAGCTTTGCTAGATTCAGCCAAATGCTGTGAAAAAAAACTTGCACAGCACTGGCACAGACCTGCCTGGCAAAAACTGATAGGAACTGATGTAACCTAGTCCTGAAAAGGACTCCAATTACAATTAGTCTTTACTCCCACAATCTATCTATTTAAGAGCACAGACCTGCCTGATAAAAGTCGTAGGAAATGCTGTAACCTAGTCCTTAAAAGGACTGCAATCACAACTATTCCCTACTCCCAAGCTATCTGTATATTTGTGCGAAAATTGGCTTGAAATTAACAAGGTATAGCGCACACAGCAACAGCGGTGCCGTCTAACACGCAGCTGCAGCAGTGAGAAAATGGTGGCGACGGGGAAAATGGCTTGGTCTTATAGGGCAAGGACATGTGACATACACTGCCAATCACACATGCCCTTGCTTGTGTGAAAAAAAGCAGTTCGCTCCGTGTGTGCGCTGCTGATAGGCTGACAGATTGCACCTCCCCACTGCAAATGCGGGAAAGAGAAAAAAAAATGGAGATCTTCATTGTTCCTGCAGAGATCCATCCCCTGCCCCTCCCCCCGCCCCGCTGTACACTCAAACTGCGTATTAACATTAATTTTCATCATTACTGAGAAAAAATCCAGTTATGATTTTGGTGCACGAACAGTTATCGAACATAACCTTGAACAGCCGAATTTTTCTCAAATTGTTCGTGTTCGCCGACCGGCTCGAACACCGCCCAAAACAGCTCGAATTTGAGATTGGCGAACAGTTCGAGTAGAACAACGCTCATCTCTAATGGTAACATGAACCAGCACAGGATGTGTCATATGGTGTTTGATGCCCCTTTAAGAACAGTGGAGACTCCCTTGGCAAAGAAAAATTTTCTGTTTCCAACAGGGTGCCTTTCTCCTCCACTCCTTTTGGGTGGACCCAGATTGCCTCTGTGACTCTCCCAGTCAGAACAATCTCCCCTGTGTGCGTTTAAAATGTTTTTATTGAAAGTTTTTTCAAATATTATGGGGGATGGGGTACAAAAAAGAAAAGGGGAAGTCATTAGGAAAAGCATAGGGAAACAAGGGACAAATAGGAAAAAAAGGGGGAAAGAAGACTTCGTAAAGCAGACAATATAAGGATCAAGAAATGCATTGTATTCCTTTCATATAATAGCTGTTAATAAAATATTCAAATGCAATATCGTAGCATGAAGATGACGAACATTTTTGTTAGGTCTCAGTTAAACATAAATTAGGCATAAATTTTTTGGACCAAGAAAGCCATCTTAAATTGTATCTTCCGAAATTCTTGTGTCTTAGTGCAAAATTGTATTCATAGACATTGTGTGCTGAAACTCTTTGGATTATTTCAGTAATGGTTGGGATTTGTGTTTGTTTCCATTTTGTAGTAAACAAATGTTTGGTAACTAACAAAATATGACATATTATTTGTCTATGCTTATTTAGAAAGGATTCAAGATCTATGGAAAAGAGGACAAGAGACTCTTTGCGGGGAAAGAGTAATATTAAGCTGAGAAATGTTATATATCAGATTTTAAATTTCCTGCCATAGCGGATTTAATTTAGGGCAACTCCAAAATATATGATTTATGCTTCCTATCTCTCCACATTCTCTCCAGCACAATGGGGAATGATTTTGAAAACTTCTATTTAGTTTTTGGGGGGGTACAATACCATCTGGAAATTATCTTGAACTGTGTTTTCTGAAGAGAGGCACATATGGAGTTCAAGTAAGTTGTATTTAAAACTTTTTGCTACTGAGCAGTAGTAAAATTTTGTTGAAGAGCCTTTTCCCAATTAATTATATTTGACTTTTTGCTAAAGAATTGATCCTCATTAAGTTTTTGACATATAATACTAGTTCTCCAAAATAATTCTGTTGTTGGATTATTTAATAGTTCTGTGATGTCAGAAGGTATTTCAAGCTTCAGTTCCTTTTTATTCGTAAGATACACTGCTCAAAAAAATAAAGGGAACGCTTAAACAACACAATGTAACTCCAAGTAATTAACACTTCAGTGAAATCTACCTGTCCAGTTATGAAGCAACACTGATTGTGAATCAATTTCACAAGCTGTTGTGCAAATGGAACAGACAACTGGTAGAAATGATAGGCAATTAGCAAGATACCCCCTATAAAGGAGTGCTTCTGCAGGTGGTGACACAGACCATTTCTCTGTTCTCATCCTTTATGGCTGTTGTTTTGGTCAGTTTTTCATTTTGTCATTGCTCTCACCCCTAGAGGTACAGTAGCATGAGGCAGTGTCTACAGTACAACCCACAGAAGTTGCTCAGGTAGTGCAGTTCATCCAGGACAGCACATCAGTGCGAGCTTTGGCAAGAAGGGTAGCTGTGTCTGTCAGCGTAGTGTCCAGAGCATGGAGCAGATACCAGGAGATGTGGAGGGAGTCATAGGAGTTTAACAACCCAGCAGCAGGACCGTTACCTCCTCCTTTGTGCAAGGAGGAACAGGAGGAGAACTGCCAGAGCCCTGCAAAATGACCTCCTGCAGACCACAAATGTGCATGTGTCTGCACAAACGGTTAGAAACCGACTCCATGAGGGTGGTATGAGGGCCCAACGTCCACAGATGGGGGTTGTGCTCACAGCCCAACACCGTGCAGGACACTTGGCATTTGCCACAGAACACCAGGATTGGCAAAGTCGCCATTTACGCCCTGTGTTCTTCACAGATGAAAGCAGGTTCACACTGAGCACATGTGACAGACGTGACAGAGTTTGGAGGCGCCATGGAGAGCGATCTGCTGCCTGCAACATCCTTCAGCATGACCGGTTTGGCAGTAGGTCAGCAATAGTGTGGGGAGTCATTTCTTTGGAGGGCCGCACAGCCTTCCATGTGCTCACCAGAGGTAGCCTGACTGCCATTAGGTACCGAGATGAGATCCTCAGACCCCTCTTGAGACCATATGCTGGTGCAGCTGGCCTGGGTTCCTCCCAATGCAGGACAATGCCAGACCTCATGTGGCTGGAGTGTGTTAGCAGTTCCTGCAAGATGAAGGCATTGAAGCTATGGACTGGCCCGCCCGTTCCCCAGACCTGAATCCGATTGAGCACATCTGGGACATCATGTCTCGCTCCATTCACCAACGTCACGTTGCACAACAGACTGTCCAGAAGTTGGCAGATGCTTTAGTCCAGGTCTGGAAGGAGATCCCAGAGGAGACCATCCGCAACCTCATCAGAAGCATGCCCAGGCGTTGTAGGGAGGTCATACAGGCATGTGGAGGCCACACACAATACTGAGCCTCATTTTGACTTGTTTTAAGGACATTACATCAAAGTTGGATCAGCCTGTAGTGTGTTTTTCCACTTTAATTTTGGGGGTGACTCCAAATCCAGGCCTCCATTGGTTAATAAATTTGATTTCCATAGATGATTTTTGTGTGATTTTGTTGTCAGCAAATTCAACTTTGTACAGAACTAGGCTGACGACCTGGTGCGGGCTGCACAGACATGGGTATGCATTGTTTCTGACTGTTTCTCTGACTCTCTACTTTTGGGGGGAGCTCCTCTTATATTCATGCTGTTATGGCATGCCTTACTAATACATTCTTTACTGGGGCTCCCATGTATAGGTATCTCACCTGCCATTAGTGGCATATTACTGCAGGGACTGTGATTATACAATCTACTGGGTAATCTATTGCATAGAGCTTTCGCATGGAACATTGAATGGATTACCACTATTATTATTTATTTTTCTTTGCGCAAGACACCTGCACTTTATGATTCATTGGGGAGATTATTACATGGACCTCTGCACGTAATATTGTATGGACTACCAATATATGTTTAACCCCCCCCATTCCCCCTTTTTTTTTTTCTTCTCTGCAAAGTGCCTGCTATAAGTACTGCCCCAGTTTTGTCCAATAAATGCAGCTGATATCTGCGACCTGTGTATGTGCTGTGCGCCTGGGCACTTCAGCCCTCACTGGGTACCCATCTTTACATCTTAAACTGTATGTTAAATTATGTATGCAAGTTTTTAAGAAATTGAATTAATAAAAATTATGTTTTTTTATCGCTAAACTCAATGTCCTCCTCTCTTTCTGCTATAATGTTATGAGTTGCTTAGCTTGAATTTAGGGCACTTGCCCGATACAAAACTAGTAATGCATGTTCTAGAACGGAAATATATGTGTATATTTGTACAGAACAAAGTATTCAATGAGAATATTTCATTCATTCAGATCTAGGATGTGTTATTTGAGTGTTCCCTTTATTTTTTTGAGCAGTATAATTATTGATTTTTAGCCAATTACTATATTCTTTAGGATGTAAGTTATACTTTTTAGTGATATATTGAAAAGGGATTAAGGATTTATCCACTAGGATATCAAGGAGGTTGTTAATTCCCTGGGTTTTCCATTTTGTCAGGTTCATACGTGGAAAAATTAAATCAAATATTTCCAGAGAAATATTTTTAAGTTTATTAAGGGGTTGTTTTTCTTTTAGAAGAACCATTAAGAGTTTCCATATTGAAACTGTAGCTTTAACTGTCCGAGATTTTGGCATTGTTATTGTTGGGTCTAATAAGTGGGCAACTATTAAAGCATAAAGGGATTTGTTGTTGATAAACACTTTTTCAAAAGATATCCAACTAGCTTTTTCATGCTCGTTTAGCCATTTTTGGCTTTGCTTTAAAATATTTGAGATATAGTAGCTAGACAAATTAGGAAGATTGAAACCTCCCCTCTTTTTATGTTTAATCAAGATATTTTTAGCAATTCTGGGGCTTTTATTGCACCAAATGTATCTGGAGAGCTGTGTTTAACAATCTCCCCTCTGTGACATAGCCTTAGGCAGCAAACTGTATCTGACAGATATGCTCGTTCCCCACTTACAAGTTTCAGGCTCCTAAGTATACAGAGCTACATACAACTGCTTATGTCTTCTGCAGCTGACTGAGTGTCTGGACTCGGATCCTTCAATGGAATCTTTCAGCAGGTTTTTGCTATGTAATCTGAGAGCAGCTGGAGGTAATGGCTAAGACCCTGATTTCAGCGATGTGTCACTTACTAGGCTGTATGCTGTTTAAATAAAATCACAGTTTTATCAGCAGGAGATTATCACTACAGGACTAGGTGTCTAATGCCTTATAGTCTTCCTGCTTTGTGTAACCTCACCCCCACCACTGATTAGCAGCCTTCTGACAGTATACAGTGTACACAGAAAGCTGTCAGTCAGTGGTGTGGGTGGGGTTATACAGAGCTCAGCATTCAGAGAACTGGTAGATCTGCAGAAGAGAAATTGTGATTTTATCACAACTGCGGCATCCAGTAAACTAAATGATGCATAGCTGGAATGAGGGTCTCTTCCTCTACATTATGCTGCTCTCAGATGAGGTGGCAAATACCTGGTGATAGATTCTCGTCAAGTAATCTAAACTACGTCCAAAGTGCTTACCTACTTTAACCCTTCATGCACACTTTTAACCCAATCTCACACCAACTCCTCTTAACACCCTACAACCCAATGCAGTTATGGTGTGGCACTACCTAACAGATCACACAAGTGCAGCCTGTTTGTAAAAATAGCTATGCACGAAAGCCCTGCAGCTCTAAAATGGGCTTTGTTGGTCAGACTTTGCCAAGCTACTCTGCTGAGCAGGTTCCAGAGGAATCCTTAGCTTTACCCTTTAAACCCTGTACAGGGATGTGGACTTATAACAGGGTCCCCTAGTTTACATCCATGGTGTGGCTGCCAAACAGTGGAGTGAGCCAGCAAAAGAGAGTAGACAAGCTGGGTCAAAACTAGAGAGGGCAGATAAAGGGAAACATCAGATGTCAGGGATGAGGTCAGGAGGTATTCAAAAACTGGGAGAACAGTGCATAAGACAGAATTGTAAGCTAAATAATGGGTTAAGACAGTCTAGGGTCAGCAATGGGAACCAAATAAATCAGAAAGAAGGGTATAACAGGTAAACAGACCAGGGTGAGTAAATACTTAGAATTGGCAACTCACAGCAAATTCCTGGGAATGTAAATATGATGCGGCCCTGGGAGTTAATTACACCTGCTGACTAACTACGCCGCAGAAACTCACAGACTTCCTGGCAGCTCGGCACCACAAGTCCCAGCCTCCCCAGTAAACTTGGCTGAATTGAGCTTGCTTTGCCCAGCACCATCTGCAGTGTAAATGCAGTGACACCTAGCAATAGAGGCAGAGATTGTAGAAGCTGGCTCAAACAAGGATGTAACACTGTTCTCCCAGACACAACACACAGTCAGGTTCACTTAAAAAGAACATGGTAAATAAAGTATAAACAAGGGCAAACCAATAAATGATAACATAAGACAATAGAACATAAATGCATAAGGTAAAGGGGCTTCAAACAGGATAATTTAAAAAAGCCCATCCATGATGGTGAATGCCTAAGTCCGCCTTCAACTCTGTTACAAGCCAATAGGAACTCATTGTGGTGCTGCTGTAGTGTCCATGTACTCAGCATCAAGAAAAGAGTCACTTTGTATCCCCATTGACCGTTTGTCAGTCACTATTAATCTTCATATGTGCCGTGGCCAATCATTTGCTTCTTCATCCACATAGATACTTACTAATGGTCTAAATGCTTAACCCCCTTAATTCAATGTCACATACATGTATGAGATTGTGTGGGTGAACTCGTGTGGGCAACGATCAGGAACTGATCTCCACATGTGGCACATGATGGCTAAATTAAATAGGAGCCACCATGCATGAAAAAAAAACATGCCCCCAAAAAAGCTAAAAACAGACTTTTTCTGTGTGAGACATGTAATGACACACAGCCCTACTTTCCTCTGTGTGTTTATAATGATGCATAGATCTGCTGCACTCTACATAGCAGGGTTGTGTGTCATTACATGTCTCACACAGAAAAAGCCTGTTCTCAGCTATTCTAGGCTTGTGTTACTCCCCCCACATGATGCCTCCTGCTAATGATTGGTCAATGTCATGCAGGAGAAAAATACATGCTTCCAGAGAAGAAATTCTGCTAATGCCCCCTGGTGTTTAGAATAAATTAGAAGCTAAACATTACAATATCTCTGCAGCGAACGCTGCCATCCAGCTTGTCATCCTTCAGAGACATTGCCTGCGCTCCGCAGTGTCTCTGAAGGATGGCATGCTGGATGGCAGCGTTCTGCTACCATCCAGCCTGCCATCTCAATGCCGTCCCAGCGTGGGAGAATTCTCCTACTCAAGCGGTGATGTCATTTGCCGGCACCGCATGCGCAGGAGAATTCTCCCACGCTGTCAGTGACGTGCATGAGGTGAGCTGAGTTTATTGGACATGAACTCGGCTCATCTGGATGCCGTCACAGCCAGACACTGAGGAGCTTCACTGAAGAGCTTCTAAGTGTCTGCGGCATGGCAAGCTGGATGGCAGCTTTCTGCTGCGATCCAGCCTGTCATGTCAATGTAGCAGAGCTGAAGCCGTCCTGGGAAAGGTAAGGATGAGGTTGGTTTATTATTTTACTTTTATTGCAGAAGACATTGGCTTCAGCTGGAATGGGCGTGACGCTTTTGGTGCACGAACAGTTATCGATCATAACCTCGAACAGCCGAATTTTTGGCAAATTGTTCGAATTTGTCGAACGACTCGAACACCGCCCAAAACAGCTCAAATTTGAGATTGGCGAATAGTTCGAGTCGAACACCGCTCATCTCTAGTAGTAAGTAACCGGAACGCCCTCTCAATGTCTGTTTTGGCCATTAGGGTGCCCCTTCCCAACTTCTTGACCCGCCTGATTGCCTTGTCAAAGGAGGTACAGTATATACTACTGTACTTGGTTCCGCTTCGATGTTGTCGTTTACTGGCCTGCCCCTTGGATATGACAAATGGTGGATTAGTCCGAATGTATTGGGTTCCGTTTTTGGCACGACTCCCTACGGGGATACCACTACGTCTTGTAAGGAAAGTGTTCTGAATGTAACCGCCATTCGACCTAAAGATATTTCTTTTTTTAATTTTCTTGTCACGACGTCTGGGTGTTGGTAGGCTGATTTTAGATTTTTACTCCAGGTTTTCTTCATTTTAGAAGGGCATGACATGCCTATATCTATGTCTCCTCCTCCTTTTACTCCTCCACCTCTTTTCTTTTCGCATGACTATATGTACTTGTCACTTTTCCATGTGTTAGTTGTGTCTTCTGAGCAGTTTGTCAGCTTTTGGACACCTTTGAAGGTGTTTTCTATGTGTTTTCTATGTGTTTCTATGTGTTTTTGTTTGCCTGCCATTGGTTTTAACAGTGTTTGACGGTGTTCGACGAACCGTTCGGCGAACATGCCGGTGTTCGACGAACCGAACCCGAACACTACGGGGGTGGCTCAACACTACTTAAGAGTCCATGATTTTCACTGTAACCTGCAATACTGTGGTGGCAACACTTACAATGCAAATATGTTACATATAGGTTCATACCTGAAAACAAAAATAGCAGCAGCATGCAATATGGTCATGGGCTGTACAGCTGATAGATTGGACTATTAAAACTAGTATTCAAAAAATTAAAATGTCTCCGTTGTATAAAAGATTAAAAAAATGCACCCCTGGAACTTTCCATAAAACAAATGGGACAAGAAAAGTTTTAGTTTTGTGTCTCAAAAATAAGCACCTGCAACAGGCCACTCTATTCAGGTGGCATGTATAGGTGTAGTATTGGACTATTACAACAAAGAAGTGTGCAAAAAATTGAACATTTTTAACAATATGTACACTTTGTAAAAGGTTGATTTTTAATTTCTGGATTCTGGAGGCATGGCCTGGCTATGGAGGAGTGAGGACGTGCAGCAGTTCAGCTCCTGCCTGGGTGATGTCTGCAGACCCAATTAAGAAACACTATTTACCCCCAAATGTCAGCTAAGAAGCACCCCAGCTCTGGCCAAACTAATAGACGTCGTTCAATGGTGCCTGCAACTGGTATTTCCTGATATCTGAGGAGTTCTGTGGGCCCTGCACCCGAGCTAGCAAGCTCTCTGACTAGAAAGAAGATGGAGGATGGAGGAGCAGCATTATCTACATCAGGGACTGTGAGTTGCATAAATAATACTGTCGGGACTTGCATGATACAGGCCTCTAAATATCATATCCAGGAGCAGAAGGAGACATCTCATGCTTCTTATTCACAAGCAGTGAGCAGCTCCTTGCACAAGCTGAGGGATTTGTCCTGTGGCATTCCTGAGCATTCAGAGAGCCTGGCATGCAATGTATATATTCAGGCACAGACTGTGTGGGATGATCTGAAGGCTCATATATGAGCTATTCCCACAAAAGATTATATGGAGAACTATATTTCTAGGCTGGAAGCATCCTATAGGGCTGAGACTGCTTCTATCTGAGGGGAACTTCAGCAGCTTTCTGAAAGGGTGGCTAATGATGAAAACCATACAGAAGCCATCTCTCAGAAATTACACACACAGGAGCAGACATCTGAAGCTCACTCTCAACAGTTGGAATATCTGTCTGACCTGGTGGGCGACATAGAAAATAGAGGGAGACGCAATAATATCAGAATTAGAGGCCTCCCAGAGTCTGTGGACCAGAATAAGCTGGAGGAATCCTTATGCTGTATCTTTAATTCAATACTAGATCTACCACGAGATTCAGACATAGAATTTGACAGGGCTCATAGATCTTTTGGTCCCAAGTCTGTTGATGCAAACAGACTTAGAGATGTCATATGCCGGATACATAGATATAAAGTGAAAGAGAATATTCTTGCTAAAGCACGTACACTGGAGCCTATCATCTTTAATGAACATGTTATTCAGATTATGCATGACTTGTCCTGGCGCACACTTCAGAAGAGACGTGCCCCTGCTTGACATGCTGAGACAACATAAAATCCTGTATTCCTAGGGCTTTCCCTTTAGACTTCAAGTGAGACAATCTGGAACTATACATGTTTTGCGAAGTCTGGGAGACTTATCAACGTTCACTAATGGACTGGGAATTCTGTCGGTCCAGGTGCTCCCATCAGAGCGGCCAGGCCTTCCTAGAGGCCTTGAAAGTAGTGACACACCTCGCCCCCAAAGAAGAAAAACTCACAATCCTGGCATGGAGGTCGCAATTTGGAGGAAAGAGGAGTGTCACCTCCAGATTGAATGGCTTCACTACTTTCACTCATTGTTCTCTTTGATACTGATTGATGTTTAGCAATCAGGGAAGCTTTTACAAGTTGTTTTATGCACACATGCATAGATATTGTATAGCTATTGTTATATGCAGGTTGGGCATTCAAGTTTGGGTAAATAGCATAAGTTTCTCATAAAAGTAAATGTTTTAAAGCATTAGAGTCTGTGGACCAATCCTAGGGGGAAGCTACTCTCCATAGAAAGCGCGTTTCCACTAAGGGCATCTGCATCCCGCTGGACGGGTGTGGAATTTTCTTCTTTTTTACCTAATAGTCCTTCTCATTGAGGACCCTTCTTGTGGTTGGGAATGGTTCCCAATTGATTTCTCCTTCTTCTTTCCTGTGTTCTCTCTTTCTTTTCCTATCTTTTCATGAAAGGAAGGAACTATTATCACTCAGAGTAACTGCCTTTCTTTTAAGTTTTCTTCCTTTTTCTTTTTTACTAATCCTCCCTAAGTCCTATCCCTTGGTCCTCAAAATGAGCACAGTCAAATTCTGTTCACTAAATGCTAGAGGTCTTAATGTCCCTCAGAAACGTTCTTAGATTCTATACTCCATGCACAAACACAGGGTTCATATCCTCATGCTATAAGAGACCCATTTCAAATCTGATCAAGTTCCTAAGATGAAAGATAGATATTAAACAACTGGTTTCATAGTACAAACCTTGAAACAAAATCTAAATGGGGTTTCCATCGCAGTCCACAAGTCATTAGCATACACTTTACTTGACACACTTATTGACACAAAAGGCCAATACGTATTTCTCAAGATAAAAATTTTAGATTCAATATGCACAATTGCTAATTGGTATTTGCCTATCAAGGATAAGATTATTGCATGCCGTGCATTTTTAACCACATTGTCTAATTTCTCAGAAGGTACAGTGATTGCAGGGGGAGACTTCAACTTTACCATGAACCCAAAAGTAGACACCTTCTCAGGTTAGGGCATCAGTCCCAGTGAGACAGCTTTAATCTCTCAAAAACCGCCCTCCACGCCCTCCGACTGACCGATGTATGGCGGATAATGAACCCTCATGGTAAGGATTATACATATTTTTCGCATTTACATAACTCATATAGTCGCATAGACCTCTTTCTTTTGAGCCATCATGCTTTGTTTCGGCAACCCGAGACCACAATCGGAGATATTCTGTGGTCGGACCATGCTCCAGTTTTTCTGACAATATCTCTTCCATCCCTAGGCCAACGCTCTTGGACTTGGAGACTGAATGATAACCTTATTAAAGATATTCTGTGTGAATCAGAGTTAAAGGAGTCTATCAACTCTTTTATCCAAACACACGCTTCTGATCAAACCTCAATCCCGTTATAGTGGGAGACTTTTAAATGTGTCATGAGAGGGATCCTGATAAAGCATGGCTCAAGGATAAAGAAAGAGAGAGCTCGGAAAATAGGAGAATTATTAAATCATATTCACTCCCTTAGAAATTTGAAATAAACAAAACCTCTCTGCCTCAACTCTTGTTGATTTGACAAAGAAAAGAGACGAATTAAAAGAAATTCTAGATAAAAAATATTTGCAATCCAGGGAAAAATCAAAACGATTCTTCTACGATTGTTCAGATAAATGCGGGAGACCATTGGCCAGCGTGCTCCACCCACGTATGACGGCTACATTTATCCCAAATGTTAAGGGGAAAGAGGGCAGGAATGAACATAATCCCCTAAAAATTGTAGATCTGTTTCTGTCTTACTATGAGAATTTATATAATATTAAGAATCAATTTGCAGACATGTCTCTGTTGACAGACATGACCGATCCAATAAGATTAAAAAATATATCCAGGAAACACCTCTACCCAAGTTGAGCAATTCAATGGTGGAAGCTTTGGCAAAAGGTGATATCCAGAGATGAAATTGACTCTGCGATACGGGCCTCCCTGTCAGGCAAATGCCCGGGCCCATATATCTTTACGCCAGCATTTTACAAACAGTTTAGAGAGCAACTCTCTCCAATAATGGCTAAAACATTTAATGTAATTGATGGAAACACAGGATTTGTCCCCCAATCTCTAGAAGCACACATCAGCGTACTTCCCAAACCAGGAAAAGACCCCTCAATAATTGCTAATTTTAGACCAATCTCTTTATTAAATATAGATATTAAACTATTTTCAAAAATACTGGCTGACAGGTTAGCTCTTTTACTCCCCTCTGTAGTCAACAATGATCAGGTAGGCTTCATCAAAGGACAAGAGGCTAGGGACAATACCATTAAGACACTACTTATTATCTCCAAAGCAAGAAGTGGCTCCACTCCATTAGGTCTCCTATCTATAGATGCAGAGAAGGCTTTCAATAGAGTTCACTGGGGGTTTATGGAGGAAGCCTTAAAACAGATAGGCTTGGGCCCTTGTTACCTACAGAAAATAATGGCTTTGTATAAAAACCCATTAGCACGTGTAAGAGTAAACAATTCCCTTTCTGCCCCCTTTGTAATTAACAATGGAACCAGACAAGGGTGCTCCTTGTCCCCATTGTTATATGTAGTGGTAATTGAGCATTTGGTCAATGCCCTAAGAAATAATAGTAATATTCATGGATATAAAGTGGGATCTAAGTCTTATTAAGCAGCTCTGTATGCAGATGATTTGCTTCTGTACATATCCCAACCACAAATATCATTTCCAATGATCCTAAAAGAATTTGATAGGTTTGGAGAGTAATTTTAAAGTCAATTACTCTAAAACAGAGTGTTACGCTCACGCCCGGACTGACTGGTGTGAGCGTGGTTAGTGGTCCCACTGGGCCACGAACCGAGGAGTGCCTGGAGGGGTGTGACTAGGGGCCTCGCCAGATCTGACCACGAACACACGGCGGCTTAATCCACTCTGTGGTCTGAGGAGGGACGTGGGAGGTGGCCCAGGTGCTACTCCAGGTCAGACCCCGGTCACAGCTGTTGACCCACACCGGGGAATGCAGGAACGGGCAGGTTAGGCTGGTATGCAGACTGGTGGGTACTGGCAGGCACAGCAAGTATGCAGCCAGGTGGGTACTGGCAGGCAAGGCTGGTATGCAGACAGGTGGGTACTGGCAGGCAAGACAGGTATGCAGACAGGCGGGTACTGGTAGGCACAGCAGGTATGCAGATAGGCCGATACTGGCAGGTAGGAAAGCAGGCTGGATAGGGACCAGTACAGACTGGGATACAGGGACAGAGCCGCAGGTGCAGTGGACAAGCAGAGCAGAACCGCAGGTGTGGAAGACGAGCAGAGCAGAGCAGAGCCGCAGGCGCGGAGGACAAGTGGAGCAGAGCAGAACCGCAGGCACGGATGACAAGCGGCGCAGAGCAGAGAAGAAACGCAGGCGCAGAGGACAAGCAGAGCAGAGTGGAACCGCAGGTGCGGAGGACAAGCGGAGCAGAATGGAACTGCAGGCACGGAGGACAAGCGGAGCAGAGCGGAACCGCAGGTGCAGAGGACAAGCGGAGCAAAGCAGAGGGGAACCGCAGACGTGGAGGACAAGCGGAGCAGAGCAGAGAGGAACCGCTGGCGCGGAGGACAAGCGGAGCAGAGCAGAGAGGAACCGCAGGTGCAGGCAGACAGGACAGGGCTTTGTTCACATGGAACAGACTGGGAAACACAGGAAGATAGCTAGAACACAGGAGGTAGATACGGAGGCAGGGAAAAGGGACAAGCAGAACCAGATACACACAAGGTACTTACAATGAAGTAGCGAGTGGACACAAAACTCACAAACAGAAGTACAGAGACAACGAGTTGGAGTTAGGTACAGGATCAGACACTGCAGGAAAAGGGAAGAATCGGACATAGAGACAAACATGTAACGGGCAAGGACACAGTTCAGACAGGAACTGAACCTGGAACAAGATACAGGAACGAGCCTGGGTACTCAGCCCCCAGGATGGCGGAAACAGACTAGAAGTCACAGATACAGGTAACGGACCTGGGTACTCAGCCCCCAGGGTGGCGGAAACAGACAAGATACAGGACAGGACCTGGCAACACAGTTGCACAGAACACACTGAAAGAAAGTGTTGCTCAGGCACCTCCTACTGGGTGGAGGGGGTCTAAGTATCCAGTGACTCACAGCAATAGGCTGGGGACGCATTAGGATTGCGCACGCTGTAACTTTAAGAATCAGGAAGTAACAGCACTGCAGCCCTAAGCAATCAGACAAGAGACATGCACGCAGCAAGTAATGGAGCAAAGTGTGCAGCCAGGACTGATAGGTAAGTTGGCGGTCTTGCATGGTGGGAGATGGTAAGCCATGCCAGTTTGCCGCCAGGGCTGTTACACAGAGGCCTTGAATATATCTGTTCCACAGACTGAAATCTCACAAGTTATGACTAAATTCCCTTTTAAATGGCAGAAAGAATCATTGAAATATTTAGGGGTTCATATTCCCTCAGACCCTAATAAATTATTTGAGCTTAATCATCAAGCTTTATTGCACAGAACATATGGAGATTTATTGAAATATGGCAAACTGAATCTATCTGGGTTTGGAAGAATGAATGCTATCAAAATGGATATATTACCTTGTTTTTTATATATTTTCAAACTGTTCCGATCTCTCCACCTCATAGCTTCTTTCGTAAACTAAGATCAGCTTTAATCAAATTCATTTGGGGTAAGATTAAACCCTGCATAAACATACGGGTTCTCTCTCATCACAAATCATTAGGAGGAGCGGGCTTTTCGAATTTCTATAGGTACTCTCAGGCTTCCGCCTTGATGAGGATTTTAGATTGGCACTTTTATGCAGATACTAAACAATGGGTAGGGGTGGAACAGGAGGGCTCAGAAGTCCCTTTACGGCATGTACCATGGTGCCAAGAAGAATCAGTGACCTTGGCCAAATGCAATCTAACTAGGGAAACACTTAAAACATGGCACTCTCTGAGAAATAAGATGTTTCCAGGCAGCACTATTAGCCCACTTACATCAATATTTTATAACCCTTCCTTTCTACCCGAATATTTGTGTGGATCTTTCTTCGGTCGGAGGGCAGTGGAGGACACCTGTTTGTTTCAGATTTTGGAAAATGGCATGATATCTACTTTTGTATCTTCACAAACAAAATCCCCAAATGTTAAAATCAAGTGGTTTGAATATTTGCAAATGCGATCCTTTCTAGCAGCACACAACCTTAATGTAAATCCATTCTCAAACTACACCTTCTTTGAAAACATGCTCCTTCAGGAAAGTGGTTCAACTCATGCTATCTCTATGATATATGAGGGATTGAAAATATGAGGGATTAACTATAGCTTATATCAACAGTGGCCTCTGACAACTTTCTGGTTG
Source organism: Phyllobates terribilis (assembly GCF_046119375.1). Taxonomy (NCBI): domain Eukaryota; kingdom Metazoa; phylum Chordata; class Amphibia; order Anura; family Dendrobatidae; genus Phyllobates; species Phyllobates terribilis. The sequence continues at coordinate 390,831,462 of NW_027362761.1, forward strand.
ATACATTCCCTGCCTCATCTTTTATACAGATTCTGATAATCTCTCCTGGTTGCATCATACCATGTAATTTGATAGATGCAAGATGTTAGGGAGAAGCATTTGCAGCCGCGCTCTAGGTCACGTGAATCTTCTGTGGCTGATGTAGTCTTCTGCAATATGTAAAATGGCAGTAAGCATTTTTTGGCGATATGCACAAAAAGAATAATAAATTATTAAAATTTGCTGGGACCTGCCAATTAAAAACAAATTCAACACAAAACTTGATTCACTCATCTCTATTTAAAAGTAAATATATTTCTTGCATATACCTAAAGGTAAGAAAAAGTTAATATTGAAATACAATAACCTCTTTATCAGAAGTCTGTATGAGAATCTTTAGCAGGAAGCAGGCGAAAACAGCCTGAGGTATGGCAAATATTTATTTTTTGCAACACTGATTAAACCGTATATCCTCATCTTAGCATAAATTTGGCAGAGCTGCCCTATTAATAGCAAAATGTTCTATTTGCTTATTTTCACATCCTGGTACTTTTAAATTAAGAAAGACTAGCCAAGTTTTGCATGCTAAGTCCTAAAACAAACAATGCTTGCAAAACGTACCTGACTAATGTTCTATAGACTTGTTTTAAAATGTATCCTTAGAGGCCTTCATTTCAGGCTCTCATAGATGGTCTTCTGAACAGTCGTTAAGCTCTTGTAACTTCTCATTCTAGTCTTCGTAGTCCGCTAGCTACAAATAAAAGTATATTAAATAGAAGAACCTTCTAATAATAAGTTGGATCAGTATCTATACAGAAGTTGAAAACATACTGTAAATGAAGATCCCTGCCCCTGTTGAAAATTAGGAATTAAGATGTAACATTGGTACAATTTGAACCAATGGAGTTTATGCCAATGGTTCAATGGGTAAAAACTGGAGACGAAGACCTATAAATGGAACATCTATCTTGTACTCACTTTACAGATTCTGTTATTGAATTTTTATCAACCAATCAGGATGTCAGACCAGCCTTTATAATCAGTCCATTCAAAGAAAATAGGGTCCTATATAATGTGAACAGCACAGATAATGCTGTAAATAGCGCTTATGGGTCCCCATAACAAAAATTATATTAGTCCCTCTAATGGTGCTGTGCTCTTTTGCCCAAGACAGGAAGGCTTGTATTTGTTTCTCGCTTTATGACCTGTCCGTGACCATTGGGGCATTTCTGCACCCCTTATTTGCTAGCAATGCAATTTGTCTCTGGAGCAGTATACTGTGTTGCTACTTGCAGCCAATAGCAAAAGGAGTTACCAAGTACTGTAAAGGTAATACTGCTTAGATAATCAATACCCTGGTTAATTTGAGAATTAGAGAAAGTTCAACAGTGCTTATAAAGTTGTCAATAAAATGGTAAAGTCGTGCCAAGAAATGGTCTGATACTGTACTACTTGCCAAATTCCTGATAGTCATGTGTTAGATTACATGGTAGTTCCTCAGATTAGCAGACATGGTAGTTTATTAAAGGGATTTTCCCACTAATGGAACTAGTTTAAAATCCTGGTAGCAGTTGGTTTGAGAAACAATCCTAACTGCCATGGTTTCTTAATAGAATTCTATTTGTAATTCTGCTTTCTCCATGGGTGCCACACAATTTCTCTCCTATATTCTTAATATGGGATGGATCAAAGTGATGCTGTGTTGACTTGTCATATCAACAGCTGCCGTATACTACTGTGTACCACTCTGCACATTCCTAGGCTTTACCTTTTCTCTGAACGTTTATGAAAATGTTGTGAGGGATCGGTGGAGTGAACTGAAAAACAAATGCATTCATGCTAAAATAACCTTTGCTTGCACAGAGATTTGTTTGTCAGGATGAGCTCACATCCTGGGGTCAAATTAAGTTTTTGCCCTGTTTTTGCGCAAACTCCAACAAAAAGGTGGTTGTTCCTATGGCCTGTTAAGCCAAGTGCTCTGTATCAGATAATTTGTTTTTCCGACCAAACATGCTGATTTTATTTACTGCTGTAATGTATATAGCGGAGAGTCATGTAATAGACCCCTTATTTTCTGAACAGTTGATTGACAGTTGCTGAGTAGGGCCATAAGTACAGAAGGGGCCAGGACAAGTAGCAGAAGCATGCATGGCCACAGAAACAAATGCCGACAGGGAGATGTAGGTTGAGCTAACAAACCAAAAACAAAGTGACATATTACAGACATACTGATTTTCGTGGTTTGTATTTACCGAACCACAAACCTGTTTGAGGGAAACCCCTTCATTAGTACTAAGACTAAATTATTTTAAAAAAGAAAATATATTTATCAAAGGGGTTGCCCACTTCTTAGATATTAATAACATATTATTAGGATAGATCATCAATATAAAATCGGTCAGGGGCCGACATCTAGCATCCCCACTGATGAGATGTTTGCAGGTGCAGCAGGATGTAGTAGACAGTGTAGCGGGAGTGGAATAGGACAGCGCTGCTCCGCACACTGTGTACTGGTCATTCTCAGTTACTGCCACTCTGCTTCTATTAAAGTGGATAGGAGCTTGGCTGTAGTACCTGAGAAGGCCACTACATAGTGTAGTAGTGCCTGCTCCATACACGGTTTACAAGCAGCCACCATAGGCACTACAAACCAATAGTGGGAGTGTAAAATGATGTTGGTAACCTAATCCAAAGGATAGGTCATTAATGATATAGATTAGATATTGGAAAAAACTTTTTGACAGTGAGGGTGATCAATGAGTGTAACAAGCTGCCACAAGAAGTGGTGAGGTCTCCTTCAATGGAAGTTTTCAAAACAGAGGCTGGACAGACATCTGTCTGAGATGGCTTAGTGAATCCTACATTGAGTAGGGGGTTGGACACGATGATTCTGGAGGTCCCCTCCAACTCTAACATTCTATGATTCTATGATTCTATGTCTAAGTTGTGAGCTATACCCTTTAAGATAAATACCTGTGCATCCCACTTTAAATGAGTGAAATTCCACATGATCTTTCCTAAATGAAGTTCTTTGTGCAGTGATTAAATAGTGTATTCTTGCTGTATCCACTTGTCTGTGGTAAAATAATGCTCAGTCTATAAATATGAACCCATTTTTGGATCCAATGCTATTGCCATGGTAATATCATTATCTATTAAAAAACCCTAATAACATGATGTCTGTAAAGCGTTGTGAAATAAATGGCGCTATAAAAGTGAGTAAAATAAATGAACAGGTATATAGTTTTACCTTCACATGTAATATTCAATCCTGTCTTCTTACACATATATTCATTCTACCTAAAGCTCCTTGATGTATGAGCTGGAATAAATAAAAATATGCATACAGTATAAGTATTCACTAGTTCAGCAAAGGTTAAGAGTCGTGAGGCATGTCAGAATGCAGTTTTGGTGCTGGACAAATTAAGAGGGTCCTGGGAAGATGATCAAAAGTTGGCACAGTGTCCATTAAAGAGAATCTATCATGTCATTTTTGTGTAGTATACTAATAATATCCTGAACTAGGGCTTGGGCAGCCCTTTCAGGATATGTAACTTTTATTTCTGTACATGGCCCTGTTGTGTTGCTGTAAGCCTTGAACAAATATGTAAATGGCAAATAAATTTTCACTCCTTCGCCCCACCCACATTCCCACCCACCCCTCTGCACTGGCATTCCTGATTCAGTCAGATGGCTCTATGCCTGAGGATCGCATCACAATCTTCGGGCTTGCTATCTGCTCTCCTGACCTAAGAGTGACAGATGCATAGAAATACATGCTGTCACGCTCATGACAGGATAGAAAACGGCCAGTCTGAGCATTGCGATGCGATCCTCCGGCGAGTAACACAGCAGTCTGACTACACCCAATCAGTGACGCTGCCAGGAGGGGTGGGCAGGATTATGGGTGGGAGATGGGGTGAGTAATCATTTTGCATTTACGTACGCTTGACATACCGGTATATGTTATACGCACTGCTAACATAGGGAAAGGAAAGTGGACACTAAGACCCAAGTTGAGAAAACTTCAAGCACATTCATAAAGGAGAGAGAGGGAAATCTAAGTAGAACCATAAATAAATTAAACAAGAATAACCTCCCAGAACCCTAACTGTGGTCAAAGGAAAAGGTACTGGAAGGTAGACAAACAGACAGTCAGCAGGAATACAAACGATGTTTGCCTAGCAGGGAAAATCACATAACTGAAAAGCAGGAACTCCTTAGCACAAATCCACCTAGAAATATAGCCAGCAAGAGAGTGCAGTGAACAGTGAACATACCCCACCCAGATTGTGGAATCGGGAAAATCAAAATGGGAAAATAAGAAACACCTGGAGAGGAGCAAACCAAGAAGGGAAAACAAAGACAATAGAAATATTAGCATTTGGACAGGAAAGAAAGGGAAATAGCTCAGCAGATAGGAAACTCAACCATGCTGCAACAGGTCACTGGATCAAATCTCCAAACCCAATCATGACAGGGCCCCCCCTTCTATGAGGAGCCACTGGATCATCAGAAGCCCCTATTGTCTGACATCACTGATGGAACTCTCTCACCAAGCGATCTGCATGAAGATCCTCCAAACTAACCCTCGAATTATCGTCAGGTTCATAAACTTTCCACTATAGATGGCGCCTGACCCACTTGGAACCAAAAACTCACTCTGCATAATACTCCTGATTCCTTTTTAAATCCATCTCAATTTTGTCTTGAGGACCAGGTGTCCACTCAAATTTTTTTAAAAGGGCAGAATGGAAATAATTATTGATTTTTCAGGCAATAGGAAGTTGCAACTTTACCATCACAGGATTTAAAATTTTAATAATTTTATAAGGACCTATAAATTTAGGTGCAAACTTCATTGAATGGATCTTTAAGAACACAGTTTTTGAGGACAACCACACAAAATCTCCCACCCCAAAGACAGGAGCCTTCCTACGTCTGCGCTTAGCACCCAGGGTCGGTCTGGGCTGGTGGGATACCGGGAATTTTCCCTGTGGGCCCCGCCCCCTGCTGCAGAGGAGAGGGGGGAGAAGAGAGCAAAAAAAAAAATCCTGCGGTTTTAAGGGGCACGGGCCCTTTAAAAGCGCAGGCACAGTGTATGCAGGGACGTGCGCACGCGGCGTTCATTACCTGAACCACCACGACGCACGTCCCAGTGAAGCAGCTGAAGCTGCGCGTCTCCCTTCGCCAGCCGGCGTATGACGTCATCGTCATGCGCCTGCTGTGAAGGAGGCGTGCAACTCAGGAGAAGGAGGACACCACACGGGAGCGCAGGAAGGTAAGAGGTGTGTGTGTGTGTTTTGTGTGTATGTGTGTGTGTGTGTGTGTAATGGTCTGGGCCTCTGGCTGGACACACAAGGGGTTAGCCGACTGGACACAAAAGGGGGGGCCCTGGCTGGACACACAGGGGGGGAACCCTGGCTGGACACACAAGGGGGGCCCAGCTGGACACAAAAGGGGGGTCCTGTCTGGACACACAAGATGGGAACCCTGGCTGGACACACAAGGGGGGGCCCAGCTGGACACACGAGGGGGAACCCTGGCTGGACATACGAGGGGGAACCCTGGCTGGACACACGAGGGGGGGCCAAGCTGGACACACGAGGGGGGAGCCCTGGCTGGATACACGAGGCGGGAGCTCTGGCTGGATACACAAGGGGGGCCCTGGCTGGACACGCAAGGGGGAACCCTGGCTGGACACACAAGGGGGAGCCCGGATGGACACACAAGGGGGGGCCTTGGCTGGACACACAAGGGGAGGCCCTGGCTGGACACACAAGGGGAGCCCTGGCTGGACACACAAGGGGGGCCCTGGATGGACACACAAGAGGGGACCCTGGCTGGACCCAGGCAAAGGGGGGTGGGCAGGATGGGTATATGGGGGGCAGGCTGGACACATGGAGGCCTGGATGGATATATGGGTGGGCAGGCTGGACACATGGAGGCCAGGATGGATATATGGGGGGGCAGGCTGGACACATGGAGGTCAGGATGGATATATGGGGGGGCATGCTGGACACATGGGGGCCAGGACGGATATATGGGGGGGCAGGCTGGACACATGGAGGCCAGGATGGATATATGAGGGGGCAGGCTAGACTCATGGAGGCAAGGATGGATATATGGGTGGGGCAGGCTGGACTCTTGGAGGCTAGGATGGATATATGGGGGCAGGCTGGACATATGGAGGACAGGATGGATATATGGGGGGCAGGCTGGACACATCGAGGCCAGGATGGATATATGGGGGGGCAGGCTGGATACATGGAGGCCAGGATGGATATATGGGGGGGCTGGCTGGACACATGGAGGCCAGGATGGATATATGGAGGGGGCAGGCTGGACACATGGAGGTCAGGATGGATATATGGGGGGGGCATGCTGGACACATGGAGGCCAGGACGGATATATGGGGGGCAGGCTGGACACATGAAGGCCAGGATGGATATATGGGGGGGTAGGCTGGACTCATGGAGGCCAGGATGGACATATAGGGGGGCAGGCTGGACTCATGGAGGCCAGGATGGATATATGGGAGGGGGCAGGCTGGACACATGGAGGCCAGGATGGATCTATGGGGGGGGCAGGCTGAACACATGGAGGCCAGGATGGATATATGGGGGGGGCAGGCTGAACACATGGAGGCCAGGATGGATATATGGGGGTGGGGCAGGCTGAACACATGAAGACCAGGATGGATATATGGGGGGGAGGCAGGCTGGACACATGGGGGGCTAGGATGGATATGTGGAGGGGCAGGCTCGATACACGTGGCCTAACATAAATATATGGAGGGGCACGCTGGATATATGGGGGGTGTCAGGATGGATATATGCAGGGGGTAAGGGCAGGATGGATATATGAGGAGGCAGGCTGGACACATGGAGGCCAGGATGGATGTGTAGGGGGAGCAGGCTGGACGCATGGAGGCCAGGACGGATATATGGGGGAGCAGGCTGGACACATGGAGGCCAGGATGGATATATGGGGGGGCAGGCTGGACACATGGAGGCCAGGATGGATATGTAGGGGGAGCAGGCTAGACACATGGAGGCCAGGATGGATATATGGGTGGAGCAGGCTGGACATATGGAGTCCAGGATGGATATATGGGGGGGCAGGATGGATATATGGGGGGTGTCAGGATGGATATATGCAGGGGGGAAGAGCAGGATGGATATATGGGGGGGGAGGCTGGACACATGGAGTCCAGGATGGATTTATGGGGGGGAAGGCTGGAAACATGGAGGCAAGGATGGATATGTGGGGGGGCAGGCTGGCCACATGGGGGGCTAGGATGGGTATATGGGAGGGGGCAGGCTCGATACACGTGTGCTAGGATAAATATATGGAGTGGTCACACTGGACAAATGGGGGCCAGAAGGGATATATGCAGGGGGGTGTCAGGATGGATACATGGAGTCCAGGATGGATATATGGGGGGTGCAGGCTGGAAACATGAAGGCAAGGATGGATATGTGGGGGGGGCAGGCTGGCCACATGGGGGATAGGATGGATATATGGGGGGAGGGCAGGCTCGATACATGTGGGCTAGGATAAATATATGGAGAGGCCACCCTGGACATATGGGGGCCAGAAGGGACATATGGGGGTGCCTGGCTGGACAAGGGACTTAATTACTGTTTGGGGGCCAGATTGAGGAACATACTTTATTAGTTTATGGTGGCCAGTGGGGAACATTATTACTTTAGATTCCAATTATTATTATTACATTATTACTTCTGTAATATAATTTACTTTTTAGGAAACTGTTTTCCATGGGATGGGACAAAAGAGGAGTCCTGTTACTGTGCAGGATGGCACTATGTTGCTTTTTTTCTTCAACTGGTAGAGTGTAGAAGTCGGGGGGGGGAGTGGGAATATTCTCTAGAAGAGATCAGTTATTGGTAACTGTGTGTTATTCTCTGCAGAGACGATTCCTGGCTGGAAGAAGTGATGGCCGTCTGTACCTAATGAAGAAGAAAAGCGAAGATGAAGGACTTCACCTAGAGACGTCACTGGTGAGTCAGTGTTTTACATGTACACTTACACTACACACGTGGTCAAAATTGTTGGTACCCCTTGTTTCATGAAAGAAAAACCCCCAATGGTCACACAAATAACTTGAATCTGAAAAATTACACATTTTTGAAAATGAACAAATGAAAGTCAGACATTGCTTTTCTGCTTCCACAGAATTTAAAAAAAATTAACCTCATGAAATAGGCCTGGACAGAAATGATGGTTCTTCTTAACTTAATATTTTGTTGGACAACCTTTTGAGGCAATCACTGCAATCAAACGATTCCTGTAACTGTCAATGAGACTTCTGCGCCTCTCAACAGGTATTTTGGCCCACTCCTCATGAGCAAACTGCTCCAGTTGTCTCGTGTTTGAAGGTTGCCTTTTCCAGATGTCATGTTTCAGCTCTTTCCAAAGATGCTCAATAGGATTTAGGTCAGGGCTCATAGAAGGCCACTTCAGAATAGTCCAATTTTTTCCTCTTAGTCATTCTTGGGTCATTATCCTGTTGCAAGACCCATGACCTGCGACTGAGACCAAGCTTTCTGACTCTGGGCAGCACATTTCTCACTAGAATCCCTTGATAGTCTTGAGATTTCATTGTACCCTGCACAGATTCAAGACACCTTGTGCCAGATGCAGCAGAGCAGCCTCAGAACATAACAGCCTCCCCCATGTTTCACAGTAGGGACAGTGTTCTTTTCTTGATATGCTTCATTTTTCCGTCTGTGAACATAGAGCTGGTGCCTTGCCAAAAACTTCCATTTTTGTCTCATCTGTCCATAGTACATTCTCCCAGAAGCTTTGTGGCTTGTCAACATGTAGTTTGGCAAATTCCAGTCGGGATTTTTTATTATTTTTTTTTCAACAATGGTGTTCTCCTTGGTCGTCTCCCATGAAGTCCACTTTGGATCAAACAATGATGGATAGTACGATCTGACACTGATGTTCCTTGAGCTTGAAGTTCACCTTTAATCTCTTTAGAAGTTTTCCTGGACTCTTCTGTTACCATTCATGTTATCCGTCTCTTTGATTTGTCATCAATTTTCCTCTTGCGGCCACGTCCAGGGAGGTTGGCTACAGTCCCATGGATCTTAAGTTTCTGAATAATATGTGACACTGTAGTCAAAGGAACATAAAGCTGCTTGGAGATGGTCTTATAACCTTTACCTTTAACATGCTTTTCTATAATTTTCTTTCTAATCTCCTGAGACAACTCTTTCCTTTGCTTCCTCTGGTCCATGTTGAGTGTGGTACACACCATGTCACCAAACCTCACAGTGAGTATCTGTAGCCCTATATACAGGCCCACTGACTGATTACAAGATTGTAGACACCTGTGATGCTAATTAGTGGACACAACTTGATTTAACATGTCCCTTTTGTCACATTATTTTCAGGGGTACCATAATTTCTTTCCTAGCCTATTTCATGAGTTTATTTTTTTTTAAAAATTCCGTGGAAGCAGAAAAGCAATGTCTGACTTTCATTTCTTCATTTTCAAAGATTTTTAATTTATTATTACTTTTGTCAGATTCAAGTTATTTCTGTGACCATTGTGGGTTTTTCTTTCATTAAACGAGGGGTACCAACAATTCTGACCACGTGTATATAGTATATACAGAGCTCCTGTGTCACTGGTGATCACTGTATTACGTATACACTATATACAGAGCTTCTGTGTATAATGTCACTGGTGACCACTGTATTACCTGTACATTATATACAGAGCTGCTGTTTATAATGTCACTGGTGATCACTGTGTTACCTGTACACTGACACTATATACAGAGCTCCTGTGTATAATGTCGCTGGTGGTAATAACAGTGTTGTTAGTATTGTGGTTTGTTTTCATGATCAGTATTGTAGTATTTGGTCACTTTGGGGAGGTAATATGTGGTCTGGTCATGGTGTGGCCGTATTTGTTCCTTGTATGTGGTATTATTCGGTCACTATGTGGTGGTAATATGTGATCTAGTCATGGTGTGGCGATATTTGTCCCTTTTGTATGTGGTATTATTGGTGTTGATATAGTGAACTGTGTTGTGTATGGCGGTCATTTTGTTCTTGCTGATATTAACTAGGAAAAGATTTTTTTCCATTAGGCCACAGCCCCACCATTAGTATTTGGTTAGTATTTTTTCTCAGGAGTCGCTGCCAAAACAAGTAGTGGGTGATAAATGCAGAATTGGTGACTCGTTTCTATTCTACCTTTTCTCTGATTGTTCCTCACCTGGTTTTGGCTCCCACTCCTGAAAAAAAATACTGACCGGATACTGACCAAATACTGATAGTGGGGCCGTGGCTTTAGAGATTAAATACTTGGACCAGAGCAGCAGAAATGCACTTACAGGGGTTCTCCGGTGAAAACAAGTAATCACCTCTCCACAGAATCAGAGATAATATTGATTGGTGGGGGTCTGACTGCTGGGACACAATTGGCAGAATGTGGAGATTTTCTCCCCATTAGACTGGAGCGGCATGTGAGATGAGACCACTGATCCATTCATTCCCTCAGTGGCTGTGAGCACTGCTCTTTTTTGGAAGCCCCCAAGAGAATGAATGGAGCTGCGATCAGACGTCCCAGCTGTCGCTGCATTTTAAAATGGGGATAAGTGTCCTGTCAGGGATAAAACTTCCCCATTCTTCCAATAGGTGCGTTTTCCAATGTTCGGACCCAAACGATCAATAAGTTATCACCTATCCTGTAGAGCCCATGGATCGGTGATAACTTGTTTTAACCAAAGAAGCCCTTTAATGCAAACTACCGTAATTGTACATCCCAGTTAGTGTCGCACAGTAGATGTGCAGGAGCCGCCAGTCAATGCTCCACTATAACAGGGATAGCGGATAACAGATATTTGCATATGGCTGTAGGTGGGCCCCTAGAGTCAGTTCTCCCTGTGGGCCCCAGACACCCCAGTCCGACCCTGTTAGCACCTACCGTATTTTTCGGACCATAAGACGCACTTTTTTCCTCCAAAATTTTGGAGGAAAATGGGGGGGTGCATCTTATAGTCCAAATGTTGGGGGGGGTGTACATTTATGTGTGGTGTGGGGGGAGCGGTATCGGTGGAGGAGCGGGGAACAGGAGGCAGCAGCCGCCTACTGCAGCCTACTGCATGCTCCTTAATGCTGCTGCCGGCTATCTCCTGTGTCCGCTGTTAAAGGCCATAAATATTCAACCTCTCTCCACGCCCATGGGCATGGGGAGGGGGTGAATATTCATGCCCTTTAATGAGCGGACACAGGAGATAGCCGGCAGCAGCAGCCTCAGCACGGCTCCACTGTGTGCCGGCTAGGAAAGAGAGTGAAGTCACTGCTCCCCGTGCACACAGACCTGGCATGGGGAGCAGTGACTTCCGGAAGCTAATCTCTCCATGCGAGCCGCGCATGGCAGTGACGTCATGCGCGGCTCACATGGAGAGATCAGTGCAGGCAGACTGGACGCAGCGCTGGAGGAGAGAGAAGAGAGGTGAGTAGGAGTGTTTATTTTTTTTTAATGTGCAGCCTGATGAGGATTAGGGGGACCATGCATACTAGGACAGGGATTAGGGATGCCATGCATACCAGGACAGGGATTAGGGGTGCCATGCATACCAGGACAGGGATGAGGGGTGCCATGCATACCAGGACAGGGATTAGGGGTGCCATGCATACCAGGATAGGGATTAGGGGTGCCATGCATACCAGGACAGGGATGAGGGATGCCATGCATACCAAGACAGGGATTAGGGGTGCCATGCATACCAGGATAGGGATTAGGGGTGCCATGCATACCAGGACAGGGATGAGGGGTGCCATGCATACCATGACAGGGATGAGGGGTGCCATGCATACCAGGACAGGGATGATGGGTGCCATGCATATCAGGATAGGTATGAGGGGTGCCATGCATACCAGGATAAGGATGAGGGGTGCCATACATACCAGGATGCAGGGATGCCAGGCATACCAGGATGAGGATGGGGACCACATATAAAAGGAAGGGGGCGGCATATATACCAGGATGGGGGATATTGTCAGAATTGGGGGCCATAACCCCTATACCAGTGTCAGCAGAAGACCCCCTCCCCCTTAAAAGTGCATCATGACCACATTTTTTGCTTAAATTTTTATTTTTTTATTTTCCTCATCTAAAACCTAGGTGCGTCTTATGGTCCAGTGCGTTTTATAGTCCGAAAAATACGGTATTTTGGCCCGGTCTCTACCTGCCACATGACAGTTTTCAACCTCTTTCCAGACCCTAATTAATTGGGAAGAAAATCTCTCCACCTCTGGCACAGAGGACTGTAACCCTAAAAAGTTCCCAAACACTGGATGAAAACCCCCCGCAGCAAAAAAAGAAGATGTCTCAGTAGCCGTAGAGGTACGGTTATTTAGTGCAAACTCTGCAAAGGCCAGAAACTCCACCCAGTCTTACTGATTAGAGGAAAAAAACATCTCAAATAATGCTCTACTTCGTGGTTCATTCTTTCTGATTGACGATTAGTCTGGGGATGATAACTTGAGGAAAAAGACAGCTTGATACCCAACCTGGAGCAAAACCTATGCCAAAAGCTAGTCAGAAATTGAACTCTATCTATCTATCTATCTATCTATCATAAATAATGTTTTTTGGGAACACAATGGAAAACTATATGAGAAATAAACAAAGTTGCCAAGCTCTTAGCAGTTGGCAATTTTTGAAGTGGGACCAAATGAACCATTTTACTAAAATGGTCCCACACCATCTACATGACTTTATTACCACCAGACAAATCGATGAGAAAATCCATGTACAAGTGGGTCCAAGAGTGCGACACAACATCATTTAGCCCTCTCACAGACTCTGCATTTACCGACATACTCTTCAATATCCTTACGAGCATCCTGCCACCAAAATGACCTAGACAGAGATCTCTAAATGGCCGAAGAACCCACATGCCCAGCTAAAACAGAATCATGCACTTCATTAAGAAGATCTACGCGTAAAGAGGGCGGTACATAAAGTTTGTTTTTAAGTAAACCTTCTGGTGCATTGTCCTGAGCATCCTGAATGCGCTGCCTGAGAACCATCCCCAAAGCACAAACCACTACCCCCTCACTAAGATTCTTCCCTCTAATCTGGGACAAAGCGTCAACCTTGACTTTCTTAGATCCGTGGAGATAAGTAACAACTAAATCAAAGTGGGCAAAAAAAAGTTTCCACCGAGCCTGTCTGGTGTTTAAGCACTTAGCAGTGTCAATATACGTCAATAAATTTCTAGGACCCGTTGAAGCGCAGAAAGTGTATTCATAACGCTCATGCGTCTATGTTTTAACTTTGGCTAAATAAAGGATCTATTGAGGAATGGTGAGTGCCACCTTTCTTCTTCTTTTTTGCATATTTTTGGATTGACCATACATACTTTCTCGACCTTCATAGTAACTTGACTTTGTGAAAGAGGAGAGTTATGAATTGCCGAAACTTGAATGCGAAGGCCGAGAGTAGAGACATTATAACCACAGTTTACAGAAAAAATCGTTATCAATTCAATTCAATGCAAAAGTTGAATCCAGACATAAAAATAAAACCAGACTTGGTCTCCAGAGATACCTGTAAGAAAAATACAGATGCCTGTACAACAGCCAATCTCAGACTCTTGGGACCTGCATCTTTACTTTTTAAAGTCCCCTTTTTTCTTTCTTTTAGAAATTCATCTTTATATTTGGAACATTGAATCACGCCGTGACCTGAACAACCACAATATAAACAAAATCAAAGCCGATGCTCCGAGTTCTGTACATCTTCTGGGATCTCTGCAAGCAACAATTTGCATAGGTTCACAAGTCTCAACTAATAATGAAAAATTTGCCACTGAAATGCCTCTACATATGTCTCTATCTCTCAGATGTCTATCTACATGAACCACAAGTGTCATAGCCTCATCCAGGAACTGCAGAGAAGGACTGTAGACCAGCCTAATCTTGTCTGAAAGTTTCTGACAAAACTGACTCAGAACAGTAGGTTTATTCCAGGTCATCTAAACTCAGCAGTAGTCCTCAACTCCATGATTACCTTGGACCAACTTATGGATCTTGGATTCAGCCACAGCAATTTTGTCAGGGTTGTTGTAAATGAGGCCAAAAGCCAAGAAAAATGCCTCAACAGAAGACAACACTGGGGAAACCTCAGGCAAAGAAAATGCCCAAACCTGAGGATCTCCATTGAGCAAAGACAAATTAATGCCCACCTATTATCTTTCGGACTCAGAGAAGACAGGACGGAGGAGGAAGTATGATTTACATGAGGTGGAAAAGATTGAAAACATACTTCTATCCCCGTCAAAGCACTCTGGCAACTTTACCTTGGGTTCCACTACAATGCTTCGGCCCGAGATATTAGGATTAGCTGGACATGCGAGTAGTTGTTGCCGCTTGATGTCTGCAACCTCCAAGGATAAGATTTGAAGTTGTGCGCCCACACGGGTAACAGGAATAAGGAAAACTTATTACAGAGAGAAGCCTCACACACATCCTACTGATCTCTGTACAGATTAGACAATCCCTAGCCACACAACTAAAAGCACCACATCGGACCTGACTCCCAAAAATGCCATCGAGGGGTTTCTTGTAGCTCCTGAGGAAGAAGAGGGGAGGCTGATACACGCTGCTAACAAGGGAAGAGAAAAGTGTGCAAGTGGACACTAAGATCCAGGATGAGAAAAATTAAAGCACTTTCAAAAAGGGGAGAACAAATAATAAATGAAACAAGAATATCTGCCCAGAACCCTAACTGTGGTCAAAGGAAAAGGTGCTAGGAAGGTAGTCAAACAGTCAGCAGGAATACAAATGGTTTGCCTAGCAGCAAAAATTCTGTAACTCAAGGGCTGTAACTCCTAAGCATAAATCCACCTAGAAGTATAGCCAGGAAGGAAGTGCATTGAACAGTGAACATATAAAACCACACCAAGATAGGGCAAACCAAAACGGGAAAATAAGAAACACATGGAGAGGAACAAACCAAGAAGGGAAAAGAAAAACAATAGAAACAATAAGCATTTGGGCAGAGAAGAAAGGGCAATAGCTCAGCAGACAGGGGAATCGACCACGCTGAAACATCAAGTTTATGCTAAGATCAAATATTTACAGTGTTGACCTTTATTTTTCAAGACTTCTGTAAATCACCCTGGCATGCTGGATATCACCTTCTCGGACAAATCCTGATTGGTCACAAATTCCTTCATATCTAATCAGTGCTTGGAGTTTATCCCAATTTATGTGTTTTTGTTTGTTCTCCCACTTTTTGAGAATTAACTATAGATTCTCAATGGGATTGAAATCTGGGAAGTTTCCTGACCATGGACCTAAAACTTCAATGCTTTGTTCACCAAATCACTTAGCTATCACTTTTGCATCGTGACATTGTGCTCCATCATTCTAGAAAAATAATTGTTCATCACCAAATTGCTTCTGGATCGTTAGGAGAATGTGCTCTTGGACGATGTTTCAATACCATTTTTATTCATGTCAGTGTTAAGCAAAATAGTGAGTGAGCCCATTACTCCCTTGGCTGAAAAGCAACCTATCTCTTTACTTGAAATAATATATATTTCCCATTTTTAATAGTTACTGATTGAAAAGCACTGAAGCAGCAAACTTTGTGAAAACCAAAATTTGTGTCAGTCTGAAAACTTTTGGCCACTACTGTATATATATATATATATATATATATATATATATATATATATATATATATATATTCTACTAGTAAAAAATATCTAGATTTATATTTT
The DNA here is from genome assembly GCF_046119375.1 of Phyllobates terribilis. NCBI lineage: Eukaryota > Metazoa > Chordata > Amphibia > Anura > Dendrobatidae > Phyllobates > Phyllobates terribilis. Next base: position 390,847,223 of record NW_027362761.1, read on the forward strand.
TTAAAAATAGAGTAATTATTGAAAAATAAAAAATAAATATTAAAATAAGAGAAGGATGAGGAGCAAGATGGACAGGAAACTTATGTAGTACTTGTCATTTAGTTATTTTACTCACTTATATATCGCCACTGGGGCTCACAATCTAAATTCCCTATCAGTATGTATTTAGAGTATGAGAGGAAACCAGAGTACCAGGAGGAAACCCACGCAAACACGGACAGAACATACAAACTCCTTGCAGATGTTGTCCTTGTTGACATTTGAATTCAGGAGGACACCATCACTGCAAAGCAACAGTGCTAACCACTGTTTTACATGTCTGATGATCTATTTTCTTTTGTTTGGGTGCAAGACATTTTTCTTTTAAAAGGTCTTTGAGTTTTTCATGTGCTTCTTGTACAAGTCTCAAGAGAAAGACCTTTTCTTTCAATCTGTAACGTGGGATGCTAGCCTTAGTGAGAAAATCAGTATTGTTGTACAATTTTCTTCCAACTTGTTAGAATTGGTAAAATTGAATGTTAGTGAGCCATTTCCTATAATGACCACTATTAAACTTCAGATATTTATGTCCACAGTTTTTGAAAAAAAAATAGTAATTTTCCCATTTATTGTTAAATAAATTTTTCCAAAAAATATTTATGTTTATTGAATTGTGTGCCCCAGATATATACATGGAGTTCTTCATAGAGCTTATTCTCAAGAGCCACACCATATGATTAATAAATCGTCGATTAAATGCTGATATAGACTATGCCCTTGTAAATTATGTTTTTGGGAAATAAGTTGCTGCTCAAACCTTCCCAGAAAAAATTGGAGAAACTAAGTGTTATAGTATTCTAGGAACTTATCCAGCTCAATGGATATAAAATCTTCATCTTTAGTTGTAAAGCTATAAAACCATCTTTGCATCCAAACATTGTCCTTTAGCAAAAATACCAATGTGTTTCTGATGCACACGGCATATATTTACACATGGTCCATGAGCAAATTATATTTTTTCTCATTTTACCAATAGCACGAAGATTTTGTATCTGTTGAGCTGGATCCCTTAATAGAGTACTATGGCTGTTTACGTTCCTAGCAGTGACGTTGCTCCGAGCTTCAAAAATAAATAAGCTACTACAATGAGTTAGCCTCCTCTTTCTGTGAAACTAGGTGTTACCCTAGTGCCCATCGCGGTCCCAGTGGTCAGGTGGTATATTGTATGGGTAAAAGTGAATAAGTTATCATGAAGAACTAAATATAATCTATCAAGCAGGAATGCATGATGTTCTGTTGTAATTCTAGGGTCCAGTTGAAGGAAATGGAAAATGCAGTCTAAACCTACTAAGTGTTGGATGTTAGCGAAAAGGGAAGTTACATCCAGGGTCATAAGGTGATAATTTCCCTCCATTGAATTTGATTTAGCTCTCTAATTGAGAGATGTCTTTTAGGTAACTGCGTGATAAAACAACATGCCCCTGATGATGTCCATGTACTGTGAAAAATTTGCAGTTGTTGAATTAATGCCTGATATGAGAAGGCATGCCATCGAGTCAGTGAGTGAATTATAAATTTTTGGTAAATGATAGAAGAAAGGAATGCTTGGGTTTTGGATAATAAGATAATTCTCATTCTTATTCAAAATGCACTTTGGTGAATGCTTCCTAAATACGTGTGCAAAATGCTTTCTTCTTGGAAGAGATAGTATCTGTTATTACAGTTTTGTTATTTCTATCAGAGAGTAGTTTATTAGCTTCTTCAATGTAGCCGGTATACTTTTAATAACTGTGTCGCCCCCTTTATCTACAGCTAGTATAACCATCTCAGTGCTATTTCTAAGTGAGATAATGGCTTTCCTTTCATCTTTAGATAGGTTATCAGTGGTGTGGGTGTGGTGAGCATAACCTTCTTGAACCAAATCATCAAAAGTGCTCAAAATGTGACCTTGGTTATGAATGGGGTAAAAATTGCACTGGGATTTTACTGATGTATGGAAAGAAGGCTTCGCAGATGTTGAATTTTCAAGTAAGACCTACAACTTTGGGGATGGTCATTTGGTATTTTGGTCTTTTGTATTTTCATAAGTCTCAGTAAAGTTAATTTGAGTATGAAGGTATGTAGGTCCAGAAATTGTTTGATATTATTTATTTTTATTTGTTGGACAAAAAGGGAGTCCTTTTTTAGAAACCTTTTGTTTGAGTTTACTCAATACATAAGTAGAAAAATTAAACATTTTCATTGGGGGGGGGGTGTAATGTTCAGTCATGATGCTATTGCCAATTTTACTTGTTGTTAAATGCTTATTTTTTATTTTTTGGTCTCCTTGGCAACCTCTGTTTTTGTTTTTCTTTTCGCGTTCTTTGGTGTGAAGTATGTCAGGGTGAATTGGGTGTCTCAGATTATCGATTTCTTGGCTGGTATACCGATGTTAACTGGCACTAGAAAGGAACTGGAGCATCTTTTTCTGCACTTGTATTATATATACCTAAAATACCCTCATTTTCTATAGCTGTTTCAGAAGATTCATTATTTGTGTTAAGAATGGCTAGGTTTAGGGTGTGTGATTGAATATTGGTGGTGTTACCTATGTAGGCTGGAGTAGGTAGTGGAAGGTGTGAGAATGGATAGAACAATCTTAGATTGAAATAGTGTATCTAATAGGGGATTTGATATGAGTATTATTTTCTAATATTCATTATTTTATTTCTGATTTTCATTAGGTTTTTTTCCGTGTCCTCATAGGATTTAGATTTGCTGTTAGTCATAAAATCCGGGACATGGTTAGCCATAACGCTATCATCCTTGTGGGAACGCTGATATTGAGAGCTCTCTTTTTGATCAGTATAACTTTGAAGTTTATGGATACTGCGTGTGTGGTTGAATCGACTAATGATGCATTGCTTTCCACTTCTAATGGAGAGAGGCTTTGGTTTCTGGACCCTTATAATTGGAGTTGGAGAGGGGTGACAGGGTATCATAATATGTTACATGGCTGAGGGATTTATCACTGCTATAATGCTGATGTAATTTTTTAAAAATGTTTTAGAACAATTTCTCCTTGCGGAGAGCGACATGTTAAGCAAGTCACGGTGAGGAGACTTTTAAAGCCGCAATGCTCCTCTGGGAAATATGCAAATTGTCTCTTTAGAGAGGAAGATGACCAGAACTCTAGTGCCACCTACAGGAAGTAGCAATCCTAAAAGTCAATAGTGACCCTTTAACGAGCCTTATCACATGACTTCGGATTGGCTTATATCCAAAGTCATGTAATAAGGCTCGTTAAAGGGTCACTATTAACTTTTAGGATTGCTACTTCCTGTAGGTGGCACTAGAGTTCTGGTCCTCTTCCTCTCTGAAGAGACAATTTGCATTGTTCAAGTTTCAAAATCCACATTGTGATATTCTGATTAATACTAAAAAAAAATCGGTATGCTGTGAAAAAGGTTCAAGGCTTCCAATTATTGTATTCATTTTAGCTATTTAAATATCAATCAGGGCAGATCTTTTGGTTTTGATATGTTTCTCATTTTTTAGTAAACTGAATATCATCAGGAAATGACTATTTAAAGTTGACTCTGAAACCTCTATGGGTAATGTTTTCCAATAGATATTTACTGGGAAATAAAATATCAATACTATTGTGCACTTCATTTTTCAAATTATCTCAAAATTATACCTTTTGAGTAAGGACCTGTGGAGCACATTGTGGACCTTAAGGGCCTGAGGAAGTTCAAGACGAAACGCTGCTGGGTTAATGACGGCAGTTATTTTATAGGGACCAATAAGCCTAGGTCCCAGATTCAGGTCCGGACCTGGCAAGCGTTTTCTGTCAACCATACGTTTATACCTGTCTCCCATGGTCTTTAAATTACACAGAACATCCTGCCATACCGAGGAGAGTGACGAAGCAAACTGTTCCTCCTCAGGAACTCCTGAAGCTCCTCCCCCACAGAAGGTACCAAACTGTGGATGATAACCGTATGCACCGAAGAATGGTGACCTGCCAGTGGATTCTTGACGATGATTATTGATGGCAAATTCCGCCAGCGGTAAGTAGGATACCCAATCCTACTGATTTTTGAAACACCTGAGGTATGTCTCCAAGTTCTGATTTACACGCTCGGTCTGACCATTTGACTGAGGGAGAAAGGCAGAGGAAAAGGACAGGTGCATCCCCAGTAGAGAACAGAATGCCTTCCAGAAATTGGAAACAAACTGAGTCCCCCGATCTGACACCACATCGAAGGGAACCCCGTGAAGCTTCACAATCTCATTTATGAACACCTGAGCAAGTGTCTTGGCATTGGAAAGTGCAGGCAATGCGACGAAGTGAATCATTTTACTGAACCTATCTACTACCACCAAAACCACTGTTTTGCCAGCAGTAATAAAATCCATGGACAAGTGTGTCCATGGCCTACTAGGGATAGGTAGCGGAAGAAGAGTAACAGATGGAAGGGTATGCAAAACCTTAGAATGCGCACAAATACTACAAGCAGCTACATGTTCAATTACATCCCGATCTAACCCCGGTCACCAAAAACGACGAGAGAGGAGGTACGCGGTTGCCTTACCACTTGGATGCCCAGCAAGCACAGAGTTATGATGTTTCTTGATTACTTTGCGGCACAGATCAGATGGTACAAATAACTTTCCTGAAGGGCAGGAGGCAGGGGCATTCCACTGAGCCTCCAAAACCTCACCCTCCAGTTCAGGATAAAGAGCCAAAATGACTACCCCTTTCTGTAATATTGGGGCAGGGTTCTCATGGTCACCACCACCAGGGAAGCTCCGGGACAAAGCATCAGCCTTGACATTTTTGGCCCCTGGACGAAAAGTAACAACAAAATTGAACCTAGTAAAAAACAGGGACCATCTGGCTTGCCTAGGGTTGAGACTAGTGTTGAGCGAATTTGTTCGGCGAATGTTCAAAAGTTCCAAATTCGGCACGAATTTGGCACATTCAGATTCGTGATCGCAAAGGTGAGCAAATTTTCTTAAAATTGGAAAAGTTTGACGAATTTGCGCGGGACCGTGAATACATGGCAACCACGGTGTTTTGAACAGTTTTGTTAGCATAGTGCTAGTGTATGATGAGTGATGACATGTACCAGGTGAGTGTGGGGGCTGTGGAGAGCTTAGAACAGGTCAGATCAGCGGAGCACTGTTTTTTTTTCTTTTCCTGTGGGCGGTCACTTTAACTGAGGAAAGTGCAGCCAGCCAATCATAGCGCAGGAAGCATCTACACTGTCCAGACATAAGGGCTTCTGCAATTGGCTGAGGAAATCACATGTCCTCTCAATATAAAAAGCGGCCATGTTCCCTCAGTGCCATTATATCCATGTGTAATGAGAGATATTATCTAGATAGATGGGCTCTTGTGTGGTAGTCAGATAGTGTAGATAATTCCTGGCCTGTGTACTTCTTCAACCGCTGATGCAGCATATTTTTGGTGTTTTTGTGCAAGTACTGAGATTCTGACAGAAACAGAGGGCCCATGCCATACAATAGTGCTGTGCACCGCTGGTATAGAGCTCCATGTCTCAGTATACCTTGAATCTTTTTTTGCACTTGCTAATGAGATCAAGCAAGCGCAGTGCACCTTGTCATTTAGTGGGGTTGAAACTGTGCTCTGCACAGTCTGCAGAGCTTCTTAATGCAGAACACAAAATCTGTTCTTTTTTCTGTTGCTATTGTGATATTGAAAGCTGTGTGCACTAAATTTTTTTTTTAGAGTCAGGTACTATTTTAGTGGAGTTGAACTTCAGGTGGTTTCAGAGTAAAAAAAATTCATTTTTTCTCTTGCTACGCCCAGTCCAAAAAATATTTATTCCTGTGCCAAAAGTCATACAGTGCTATAAGCCAGCTACTACGTCAGTGGCGGTTAAAATTCATCTTGTAAGCACAGTCAAACCTATATATATTTTTGGTTGGCAGGCTGAGTCCACCAAAGGTTCTTTTCTTTGGCAAAGTTGATCCAGTCTGCTAAAAGGCAGATCCTATTTTAGTGGCGTTGAACTTGTCCTGGTTTCACAGTAAAAAAAAACAAAACTTCTCTTACTAGGCCCAATCCAAAAACTTATGTTAGTGGACGGCCTACTGCACTCCCTTCCTTTGGCAGCTGCACAGCGATACGCCTTGTTGATAAGGCCCAGAAAGACCAGATGCTCCAGTGGATGGCAAGCTCTGCTTCCAGTGCCCTCTCCTCATCTTCCTCCACCTCAACATCACACGCAGTACAGTTCACAGAGGTCGCACCCCAATTACCCATGCTTTCCCTCACGTCTGGCCAACTGCCCAACTGGCTGTAGTGAACCACAGATGGGTAAGTCTGTAGAACTCTTCACTCATTCTACACCATGGGCATCAGAAGTGTACTCCAAAGAGTCACAGAATCAGGCGAGAAAAGCATCTGCACCGATGCCCAAATTTTTTTTACCTTGGATTCGGGGCAGGACGAAATGGGGTACGAGCAGTTTCCTGACCCTCGTCACCAGACGTTAACCACAGGGGAGGGAGGTGATCCCGATGAGACTCAGATACCTGAGGCTCATGCGGACTGTACTGTGCTGTCAGGTCAACAATAGGAGAGGGGTCACTCTGAGGGCGAGGAATGGGATAAAACATTGGATGATGACGAGGTTGAAGATCCTACTTGGTGTGAACCCAGAGTCACGCAGCCGAGTAGCTCATCTGAGGAGGAAGACAAGGAGGTTACATTTCACCCTACGGCACAGACACGGAGTGATGCAAGCACGAGGAGCACTGCATCCTTAGCCACAACCGTGGCTGTGGCCAGCAGAGGTCACGGGTCTGCAGCTCGCAGGGGCAGCAAGGGTTGCCTTTTTTGTCACTGCAAAGGATGAGCCAATTCAAGTTATCTGCAAGCTTTATGATAAAAAACTCAGCAGAGGGAAAAACAGCTATAATTTGACTACTACATGCATGAACGTTCACATGATCAAAGAGCATTCTTTATGCTGGGAATCTTACCGTGCTGAAATGCGGACCGGAGCACCTCAACAACCATCAGCTGACCCATCAAACGCATCTGCTGCTTCTTCCTCCTCCTCTGTTACCGTGCCAAGTATTGTCACGCAGGTCTCCCATCACAGAAACTCCGGTTCTTTACCTGCTCCAGTCAGGCTGAGTGACAGCCCGTCAGCTGTAACGGAAGCGGACACGCCTGCTGTGTTTGTTTCACCGAGCACACCGCATGTTTCTCAATCCACCGTAACATCTGCACCTCACTCACACTCCATGGTGAACATAGGACATCATTGCAAAAAACATCACAGTGAAAGATAATGCCTTACCAACAGGAAGTCAGATTACCAATGCACTACAGGATGCAGCAAGCCTCCATGATAATGGCAGGGGCAACACATGTGCAAAATACTGATGCAGGCAGCCACTCACTAACTTACCAATTCATGGAGGGGGTGGCTGTGTAGTATTATACATGCACACCGATGGAGTCTGCATAGGGCGCCAGTAACACAGATATGTGTGATGCACAGTGTCTGGCTTGCAGCCTATTGATGACGCCCATACTATTAGATCAGGCGGGTTGCCCAGCACTATATACGTGCTCCCCCACGGGACAGGCGCCCCAATTCAGACAGCCAACACTAAAGAGGCTTGGCCGCATCAGTGTTTTGCACATAGTTAGAATTCAAAATAATGCTGAATACTGGGTTGCCACTCTGTTAGATCCACGTTATAAGAGTCAATTTTGCCAGATGCTTCCCACCCTGGAAAGTGACCTGCTTAAGTTGGAGTATCGAAACAAGCTTTTAAGCAACCTTAATAGAGGTTTTCCCCAAGATAACAGTGAGGCACACGCCAAAACATTAGCAGCAGCAGCAGAGTAAGTGGCAGAAACTATTTCTGGGAATCCTTTCACACATTTTTTGCGCCAACAGAGTACAAGTCTGACACGTGGTGAACGACTGGAGAGGATGGTGCAGGAGTATCTAGAGTTCAATATCAATGCCATCAGGGAGGGTTTGGACCCTTTTACATTTTGGTCTTCAAAGATGGATGAATGACCTTAGCTCGCCTCTCACGCCTTGGAGGTTTTATCATGCCCGGCAGCCAGCGTTCTCTCTGAACATGTCTTCAGCGCTGCGGGTAGTGTCTTGATGGATAAGCGCACCTGGCTGTCCCCTGAAAGTATAGACCACCTAACTTTCATCAAGATGAACAAGTCATGGATCTCCAAGGACTTTTGCACCCCAACTGCAGACTGTACAGAGTACGCGATGTTGTCGTTTTGAGTGTGCTGCATTGATCTCTTGAAATTGCAGTCTGTGATATGGCTTCTGTGCCTGCTCTTGCTGCTGCTGGAGGTTTTAGGACCTCATTTTGGGAAATGTGGAGAATTCTGATTGTGTCTCCATCCATTGGGTTGGCTGTAGTGGGACAGGTATGGGTCTGCGTTAAACTACTTGTAGTCTGATGATATTTGATGCCACTTCAGAGGTGTTAGGTCCTCATTTAGGGCAATGTGAACACTCCTGGTTAGGTCTCCATCTCCTGGGTTGGCTGTACTGGAAGAGGTGTGGGTCTTATTTACACTATTTCTACAGTAGTGAAATTGATGCCACTTTGCTGGTGTCTGCCACTAATTTTTTTAAATGTGGGGAATCCTGATTGAGTCTCCATCTATTGGGTTGGCTGTAGTGGGACCTTCCTGTTTTGCAGTCAAAGTTGTGTAAAGTTGCATACCAGTCCTTGCTGCACTCCTGATACAGACTCTGCCTGCTGTACTCCTGATACAGACTCTGCCTGCTGCACTCCTGATACAGACTCTGCCTGCTGCACTCTGATACAGACTCTGCCTGCTGCACTCCTGATACAGACTCTGCCTGCTGCACTCCTGATACAGACTCTGCCTGCTCCACTCCTGATACAGACTTTTCCTGCTGCACTCTGATACAGACTCTGCCTGCTGCACTCTGATACAGACTCTACCTGCTGCACTCCTGATACAGACTCTGCCTGCTGCACTCCTGATACAGACTCTGCCTGCTGCACTCCTGATATAGACTCTGCCTGCTGCACTCCTGACACAGACTCTGCCTGCTGCACCATCTAGTCTGTCCTACTGGGTCCAGCTGCTGCATTTCCGTTGGTCTGTCCTGGAGTGGCACCTGGCGTTCATCGGGAGCCAAGTCTAACCTCACCATCAGAGGCTCTAGTGAACAGTCCGATGCTTGCTTAGTCACGTCCCTCCAGGCTCTCCGGGGTCCGTGGCACAGTGATTCCACAAGCCACATCCGTGATAGTGCACCCTCGCAGGCAGGGTCCTCTCTCCTGTTGTACCAGTCGGTGACCCCTTTTGACATGTAAAGTGCAACTAAATAAATGACGCTGTCAAAGTAATAATAATTATAGTACTTGTACTCTGGGTCAATTGATGGCACTTCCCTGGTGTTGTACAGTACAGACCAAAAGTTTGGACACACCTTCTCATTTAAAGATTTTTATGCATTTTCAAGACTATGAAAATTGTACATTCACACTGAAGGCATCAAAACTATGAATTAACACATGTGGAATTATATACAGTACTTAACAAAAAAGTGTGAAACAACTGAAAATATGTCTTATATTCTAGGTTCTTCAAAGTAGCCACCTTTTGATTTGATGACTGCTTTGCACACTCTTGGCATTCTCTTGATGAGCTTCAAGAGGTAGTCACCGGATATGGTCTTCCAACAATCTTGAAGGAGTTCCCATAGATGCTTAGCACTTGTTGGCCCTTTTGCCTTCACTCTGCGGTTCAGCTCACCCCAAACCATCTCGATTGGGTTCAGGTCTGGTGACTGTGGAGGCCAGGTCATCTGGCGTAGCGCCCCATCACTCTCCTTCTTGGTCCCTATCTCCTGAAAACCTGTCCAGGAGAGCAACCTTCTGGCTGGACAGGCCTACCTGCAGAGACCCCTACATTGGCGGCCTGTAACCGCTGATGCTGCTGCTGAACCTCACAAAGGAGGTCTTTCACCTCCAGAGACAGACAGCGGAACTGCTCTGCGTGCTCTGCAACTGATCCCATACCAAGGGAGAAAGGAAGAAAAGGTGCACGGCCAAAAACACACAAAGAAAAAAAATGAAAATGTCATTTTTTTTTTTTTTTGCTAAACGTGCTCGGCCAGTTATAATGTCACGCCAGGTGTAATATAGAGGGAAAAGGGAGACAGAGCCCAGACACTAGAGAAAGGGGGAAGTGGAGACCTCCTAGTCTGGTCTAGCATCACCCTATCTCAACTAACATCCCTATATAGCCTCCTCAGCTATCGCCGATCGCGTGCCTCGCCCTACTTTCCCTGGCGTATGGCTACGGCTAAGGATGGATGGAGATGAGCACTAGTCAACCTCCACTAAAACTCTAAAGACAACAAGGGTAGACAAAACAGGGGAAAATGGCTTAGCTTTAGATGAACTCCAAATGTGCACATGGCCTCAAGCTCCAGAGAGGATGAGGTACTGCTCCTGCTAAGCTTCACAAGTAGAAATGAATATAACCGGCGACGCCCTCTCAGACACACCAAGTATATATACCCAGGCCAGAGAGCCAAGTAGCAAGAGAGATGTAGTCGCTCGGTCCTAAAGACAGCCTCCTATCTAAGCAGCTGTCTGCAATGCGAAACATGGAGATCTCCTGCAACTCACTGCAGGGCGACAGTCTGTCACCTCTGACACACCCGTGACAAGAATATAACTTTTCCCAAATCCTCTGCAGTCAAATCCCTGTATTTCTAGGTGAGAAGAGGCTTCTTTGCTTCTCTTCTTGACATCAAACTACTAAACTCTAAAAAGCTTTCACCTCACTGTGCGTGCAAATACAATGACAACCTGGCAAGTTCTATTCAGGTGTGCAACCTATCCTGTAGCTAAATCCTCTTTAGGAGATGATCCTGGCACTTGCTGGACTCTCTTGGATGCCCTGAAGCCTCTCTCACAGCAACTGAAATGTAAAATGTTAAATTATTTTAAGTTCTTGACAATCCAATATATACAGGTTCATCTCACTAAATTAGAATATCATCAAAAAGTTCATTTATTTCAGTTCTTCAATACGAAAAGTGAAACTCATATATTATATAGAGTCATTACAAACAGAGTGATCTATTTCAAATGTTTATTTCTGTTAATGATGATTATGGCTTACAGCCAATGAAAACACAAAGTTGATTTAAGAGCAATCTTAAAAGCAGCAATATCCTTGCCTTTAAAGCAATGCAATGGTGACTTTATGTGTTTCCTTGGAGAAACCATGATAAACAGAAGAAGGCAATGATTTCAAGCACAAGCCCCCTTTTAAAGCAACCAATCTGCTCTTATAATTCAATCAACATGACATAGTGATATCAGCTGCCTTGTCCTTATTAACACTTTTACTAAGGTAACAAGGAGATAAAATGTTAAAAGCAGTAGAGATGAGTGAATCTTTTGAAATTCAAATTCACCGGCTTCCTAAAATTTTCCTCCAAAATTTATTTTCGGTGAATAAATTTGAGGAGATTTCCAAAATGAAAAGCTTGTAATTGCCCGTAAAATACACATGAAGGTGAGGTGAGAGAGAGAGAACCCTGATGACCATAAGGGCTTACCCTTTACAGATGAGAAAGAGTGAACTCCACTGACCACAAGAGCTTACACTTTACAGGCAAGAGAGAGGACCCCACTAACTATAAGAGCTAACATTTTACAAGTGAGAGAGATGAGCCCATTGACCATAAGAGCTTACACTCTACAGGAGGGATAAACTTACCCAGTGACTCTGAAGATCGAAAATGACTCTGCAGTACAAATTGTGGTCTATTGGGTGCTGGGCAATATTTTTTTGTGAACCGCAAATAGAATCTCAAAATGTTCAAATTCGCATGAAACCACGAATTTCTGGAAATTCAACTTCAACTTCATCATAGAATCATAGAATCGTAGAATGTTAGAGTTGGAAGGGTCCTCTGGGGTCATCATGTCCAACCCCCTGCTCAATTCAGGATTTACTAAACCATCTTAGGCAGTTGTCTGTCCAGCATCTGGTTGAAGACTTCCATTGAAGGAGAAGTCACCACCTTTCATGGCAGCCTGTTCCACTCATTGATCACCCTCACTGTCAAAAAGTTTTTTCTAATATCTAATCTGTATCTTCTCCCTTTCAGTTTCATCCCATTGCTTCTCGTGTTTCCATGTGCAAATGAGAATAAAGCTGATCCCTCTGCAGTGTGACATCCCTTGAAATATTTGTAGACAGCTATTAAATCTCCTCTCAGTCTTCTCTTTTGCAAGCTAAACATTTCCAAATCCTCTAACCGTTCCTCATAGGACATTGTTTGCAGACCAGTCACCATCCAACCCAGAATTGTGTTTGCCTTTTCTGCTGCTGCCTCACACTGTTGACTCATGTAAAGTCTGTGATCTATTAGTATACCCAAGTCTTTTTCGCACGTGCTTTTGCTTTGCCCTATTGCTCCCATTCTGTATATGCTTACATGTAGGACTTTGCATTTCTCCCTTTTAAAAATCATTTTGTTAGTTCTTGCCCACAGTTCCAGTTTGTTTAGATCTTTTTGAATCCTCTGTCTCGCTTTTCTAGTATTAGCTATCCCTCCTAGCTTTGTGTCATAATAAGCTAATTTAAACAGTTTTCCCTCAATTCATTCATCCTTGATCTTCTGCAAATCAATCTGCTCATCTCTAGTAAGAAGGTCATTTTGTGGCAGGGATGAAATTTTTCAGTGTAAATTGGCTTTTTTTTTATTAAGTTAGTTTTTCTGGCAAATAATGACTTTGCCATTTTTTGCAATTCATCTGATCATGCTTCATTACAATCTAGAGTTAATGTAAATTGCCAATATAAAAACTAAAGCTGCAAATTTTGTGAAAACCAAAATTTGTGTCAGTCTCAAACACGAGTGTACTCTCAAGCTATCTCATGGTCATGGTGCTTGAGCTTCCTACTGCACATGCTCACAGGCACCTGTTCTAACATTCTAGGACAGGTTTCTGTCACAAGATGGAGACCATTTAAATTCTATAGCAATTAACTAACTAGACAAAATGAGTGTGTGCTAAGTAAATATATTTAAGCTGACATTTCCTTAAGTTGTTTCCTTTCTGGAGAACATCTTTAAATAGACAGTCATAAATTCCCAAGTTTAAGTTTTGGAAATTGAGAATTTTACAGCAGAAGAATGGGTTATAAATAGGCTCCCTGCAGGTAGAAGATGAACGTGTTGCCACTAGCATATAGGATGTTGAGCTTTTCACAACTAATTGCATGTTTCTGCTGTCAGAAGATGACTCTTAGAGACAAGAAAATTGCTATTGTAAAATTCAATTACCATGGTTCGTCTAGAATGCTATACCTATGGACAAATGCATTACATAAAGACGAGAAAAGATTATGTATTACTGACATTATAGGCAGAAGAAAATGTATAATTATTGCTAAAAATAATCAGCCTCATTATAGAAGAAGATAACATTTGTACAGCACATTGCCAGGCTAAAAGTAATGCGGAACATGGCACCTTTGCTCTTATCAGCTAGCACAATGCAAGTTGCTTAACAGCCGGCTTTCCTAATATCCTGTGCACTTATTAATCACTATTTGATAGATCAGCAATGGCATTTTTAGAACTTATTATTGAATCATCAGTAATGTTAGTCACAAGACGTCTGAGGACAATTTACAAGACAGATGTAGAAATGCCTTGTGACTAGTGGTATGTAAACGTACTTTCACATTTAAGGAAGTGTACTGTATGTCATCATGGGTCTCACTGGCTGAGGACAATAATAAAGAATTTATATGCAGAATAGTGAACCGATGATCATCAAATTATACAAAAGGGTCTGCTCTGGCCCCCACCTCCCCCAAAAAAAGAAAGAAATGCTTTTCTAGTCAATGGGCATTTAGTTGCATTTACCTTCTTTCTCATATTGGCGGTATATTTGCTTTTAGCTTCCTAACTTATGACGTCCTAACTTTCTAACTTGTGACATCACAGAGTTGCCAGTATAGATGTGGCACCCCAGGGGTCTGGTTTTCCACAGTAATGTAATGTTATGTCTGAGAGCAGGTGGGAGGTCCTTTGGTCAGGGATCCTGTGCATGCCACACCTCCTGCCCAGTCTTGGGAGGGGAAGAACTTCCCCTGTATAAACCCTGGGCTGAGGCAGGGTTAGTCAGTCAAGGAGAGTAGAGACAAGAAACAGCAGAAGCAATACTACTACGAGTCAGGGGCTGGCAGCTGCAGAGCTCGCCCTGACTGAGAAGCTTTCTTACCGGACCCGGCGTCCGAGGCTGTGGGGACTAACTCTTACCCAGCAGCAGAAGCCGACCGGCAGGGTATTTCAGGTCCTCAGGCCCAGAAACCCGAAGGCACGGTCACACGCGTGGGACCAGCACCGCCATCGTGGAGCGGAAGCCATTAGAAGGCCCCGAGTCACCGGCCATACGGGTGAGCACCACACGGTACACTCAGGGACGTGGGCTACTTATATCCGCTTCTAGCAAGGTAGCCAGAAGAGTACAGTCAGTTTGGGAGGCCTACAACTCCGCCTGGCCAGGGGAGATCCCATCTGCTCAAGGACTGACCAGGCCCCGTTCACTAGCAAGTACTCCGGGAGGGTCTATCGTTGTTACCAGTAAAGACCCTGAATTACACCGCACCGTCTCTGAGTGGTTCCTGCTACCCCCATCATCCACATCTGCTGCCCTGAGGCCATACCCCTCCCGTTGGGGGTTATACCATCTACGCTGCACCATCCATCCACCGGCCTCAGCGGACTGTCCTGCAGCGGCAGCTCCATAGCTGCATTCAACGGGTGGCGTAGTCGTCCTACATCTACCGCTGTTACATCGCCGCTCAGTTTGACTCCCTGGGCACGGACCGGGTCACCGCCACGAGACTACAACCCTCAAGAGATCCGGCTCCGGGTAAGCTCCCGCGTGCGCAACGCAGCGCGACACAGGCCCAGGGGCGCGTCAACTTTGGCGTAGTCGGCAGGATTTCGTGCCCGCAATCACCGGGTACTGCGTGCCTGAAAAAGAGACTTTTCAAACTTACCTGTGGTGAAGATTCCCGCCATCCGGCGCCATCTTCAGCCTTCTTCCCGCCATCGGTGAAGTTTCCCGCCATCCGGCGCCATCTTCTGCCTTCTTCCCGCCATCCGTGGAGTTTTCCCGCCATTGGACGCCATCTTGAGGACGCCGCGCGGGAAGAAGAGGGGCGTGGACTCCGAAAGCGCGCGAGAACTGAAGCCCCGCCTCACGTCCGGACGTTGCGTAAGGTCCTGGAAGGAGCCCAGCAGACGCCGATGTCACAGGAGCGCGACGGAAGGTCCTCAACCCTGACGATCCACTGCGGAGCCGCGGCCTACGGAACAGGATCATCGCAAGGTAGGCCACGGTCCACTAGGGGGGAGGAAGATGTCGGATACGGAGGAGAGCTTCACTGCCTCAACCCCCGCCAGCGCTACCGCTGCTGCAGTTATGCCCTTCACCATGCCCTATATCCCGGGAGCAGCTTGGCTACCCCAGTACTCAGGGGAGTCACATACCCTGCATGACTTTAGAGAAAAGCTGGATAGCCTCTTCCAGGTGTACCCCCTCACAGAAGAGCAAAAAGTGAGCATCCTGGTGGCCCAACTAACCGGGGCAGCCAAAAGGGAAGTAAAATCCTGGCCACCTGGGAGGAAGATTGTCGCAGGGATACTAACCCGGCTGAAGGACACCTTTGATACCCGCACCTCAGCCGAGATTAAGCTTAGATTCTACGGGTGCAAGCAGCGAGCGCATGAGAGTATAAGGGACTATGCACTAAACCTACAAGAGGCCCTGAGGGCCATTAAGCAGACCGACCCTGATGGAGTGGGAAACGAGGACAGGCTGTTGACCGAACAGTTTATAGAGGGACTGTATTGTAATACCCACCGAACCCAGTTGCGGGCAATGGCCTTACAGGATCCCCATCTGGGCTTTGCACAGTTCAAGGACAGAGCCATCCGGGTGCTCCGAGAACCGGCACCGGGTGGCGTTGTGACCCACAAGCGCCCTGCTATCACTTACCACCAGGAGGCGGCGCCCTTGTCGGCAGGGCCTGTGGGAGCTGATGCGCAGGCTTTGGACAATGACCCGGCTCCAGACCTACACCATCAGGTCCAAGAGCTAGCTAAGAGCGTTGCTGCGCTAACCCGAACTGTGCAGTCTTTACAGGCTTCCACCCCAGGGAAGATCCAGCTGGCATCCGGACCGGAGGACATCCCGTGGCGTCGACCAAGGAGGACCCCACCGGCCAGAGGAAGACCCAGTGACCGATACAGCGAGGACGGACGACCCATCTGCCGCCGCTGCAATCAACCTGGACATATGGCAAGGTACTGTTCTTTAAACGGGCACAACCTGGGGTAGAGGGCCAACCCCCAGGAAAAAGATCACCAGGCCCATCGAACTGGCGCGACAGATATGTGGGAGGACGTCCAGTCTTGCCTGTGGTACTGGATGGCATTCCCATGAGTGCCCTACTGGACACCGGGTCACAGGTCACCACCATCCCGTACGTGCTCTTTAAGCAGTACTGGAATGACTCGGATATTACCCGCTACCCTGACGACGACTTGAGTATCATCGCCA
Organism: Phyllobates terribilis; assembly: GCF_046119375.1. Classification (NCBI taxonomy): domain Eukaryota; kingdom Metazoa; phylum Chordata; class Amphibia; order Anura; family Dendrobatidae; genus Phyllobates; species Phyllobates terribilis. The sequence continues at coordinate 390,863,855 of NW_027362761.1, forward strand.
GCAATGGCCAGCCCGTGCCACAGATCGGATTTAAAGAGGTGACCATCAAAATCGGTAGAGTCGAACTGGCAGCACAGGGACTGATCATTGTAGATATTGACAAACATGAGAGTCACCCAAAAATAACTCTAGGAACTAATGTAATTGAAAATTGTCTTGCAGAGGTGATTTTCCTTTTACAGCAGGTTGCCAAGAACGCCAGCTCCGGCGAGCAGCGGGTGCTCCAGAAAGAGATCCGGGCACTGATGCGACGGCAACAGGTGGAACTCTCCGGTGGTGAGATTGGTAGCGTAAGAATGTGTGACCCTTTTCCTATTGCCATGCCCCCAAAAAGTGAAATGATGATTTGGTGCCGGGCAGCTATTGGTCTGAGAGGTAGAGATTACCAGGCAATGGTAGAACCAGTTTACTCGGACAGTAGGCCCACCATTTTGACAGCACGGGGGGTGGTTGATGTACGCCATGGGAGGGTGCCCGTTCGCATAATAAATATCGGGGAGAGGGAAGTGTACCTGCCCCGGTATGCCACGCTAGCCAAATTATATACCATTAACCAAAATTCTATACAATCTGTGGAACCCTTGCCTCCATCTCACCCGGAGGAAGGTAACGGCTCTAAGAAAAACATGGAGGACTGGTGTCAGCAACTACATCTGGGTACTGACTCCACTCCCGCACACCAGAAACAAGGAGTCTATCGGGTGGTTCAGGAGTACGAGAGAGTGTTCAGTAAACACCCGTTAGACTTCGGGCGAGTCAAGGGGGTAGAACACCACATCCCCACGGGAGACCATCCTCCTATAAAAGAGAGGTATCGACCCGTACCCCCTGCCCACTACCAACACGCCAAGGGGATGCTTAGAGACATGAAGGAGGCTGGGGTGATCAGGGATAGCTGTAGCCCCTGGGCAGCTCCACTAGTCTTAGTCCGAAAGAAAGACAACACCATGAGGATGTGTGTAGATTACCGGAAAATCAATCGTATCACACACAAGGATGCGTACCCCTTACCAAGGATAGAGGAGTCATTGGCTGCTTTAAGATCTGCTAACTTCTTCTCTACCTTGGATCTCACTAGCGGGTACTGGCAGGTTCCTGTAGCAGAGGCGGACCGGGAGAAGACCGCATTCACCACCCCGATGGGACTTAGCGAGTTCACCTGCATGCCGTTCGGACTCTGCAACGCACCGGGAACCTTCCAACGACTAATGGAGTGTTGTCTGGACCACAGAAACTTCGAGACGGTCCTGTTGTACCTGGACGATGTCATCGTATATTCCAAGACGTATGAGGACCACCTGAAACACCTGGCGGAAGTGTTCGAAGCTCTGGCAAGTTACGGCCTAAAGGTGAAACCCTCCAAGTGTCACCTCCTGAAACCAAAGGTGCAGTACCTGGGACACGTGGTGAGCGCTGACGGAGTGGCTCCCGACCCTGATAAGATCACCGCAATTAAGGAATGGCCAAGCCCCTCCAGCGTAAAAGAAGTGCGGCAGTTCCTCGGGTTGGTAGGCTACTACCGAAGGTTTATTCCCGGTTTCACCAAAAAGGCAGCACCTATGCAGGACCTCCTGATAGGCCAGTCCCGGAAGGCCAAGAACCAGAAGCCGCCCTTCAAATGGGAGGAGCTGGAAGAAGAGTCCTTCCGCCAGCTGAAGATGGCCCTCACGGGGGACGAAATCCTGGCGTACCCGGATTATAGCCAGCCCTTTATCCTCTACACCGACGCCAGTAACATCGGGCTAGGAGCCGTACTGTCCCAGATCCAGCAGGGGAAGGAACGAGTAATTGCCTACGCCAGCCGAAAACTGCGACCCACCGAAAGGAACCCCGAGAATTACAGCTCATTTAAGTTAGAGTTCCTGGCCGTAGTATGGGCAGTCACCAAGCGCTTTAAGCATTACCTCGCTTCTTCCCGGTTCACCGTGTACACGGATAACAACCCGTTGACACACCTGGACACGGCAAGACTCGGTGCCCTGGAGCAGAGGTGGATGGCCCGTCTGTCCAACTACGAGTTCACAATCAAATACCGGGCAGGACGCTCCAATACCAACGCGGACGCCCTGTCCAGGATGCCCAACCTGCCGGACGGAGGAGAAGATCCGGAGGGACTGGAAGAAGTTGAACTCCCTGCATTCCACCGTCATGGGACTATCCAGTATTCCCACCGGGTAAGGAGTAAGCAGGCTGCTACGTTGAACCCCTTACCCCACTACAACTGGGCGGAAACGCAAGACAGCGACCCTGCCGTCCGACTGGTGAAGGAGATGCTGACTCGGCCGGAGGCTCGCCTTGAACCAGACGCTCCGGAGGAAGCCAAACAACTATGGGCAGAGAAGAGTCGACTGTTCCTTTACAAAGGGAAGTTGTGCCGCAGAATGGTTAACTCCCGGACGCATGAATTACTCTGGCAAGTAGTGGTGCCACGAAGAGACGCAGCCATGGTGATGGAGGCATACCACGATGGAGCTGGACACTTCGGGTGGAAGAAGCTGGAGTTCCTGCTGCGCGAGCGGTTCCACTGGGTAGGCATGAGGGGAACCATCGAGAAGTGGTGCAGAGACTGTGGCCCGTGCAACCTGAGAAGGAAGGACCGTGCCAGCCAGAAGACTCCCCTGCAGTCCATCGTCACCCGGCAACCGTTGGAACTGGTAGCCTTGGATCATGTAAAACTGACCCCAAGCAGAAGTGGCTACGTCTACGCGTTAACCATCGTGGATCATTACTCCCGGTTTCTGGTTGTCGTCCCCGTCAAGGACTTAACGGCTCAAACAGCAGCTAGAGCCTTCCAGCAGCACTTTTGCCGTCCACACGGGTACCCGGACCAAGTGCTGTCGGACCAGGGACCTGCCTTTGAAGCGGAGGTCTTCCAGGAATTCTGCAATCTGTATGGCTGCCGGAAGATAAGGACGACACCCTACCATCCGCAAACTAATGGACTTTGTGAGAAAATGAACCAGGTGGTAATGGATCTTCTAAAAACGTTGCCCCTGGAAGAACGCAGTCTGTGGCCTGAGAAGTTGCCCGATCTGGTGGACCTATACAACCACATCCCGGTAGGTTCCACCAACTGTACCCCGGCTTACCTAATGAGGGCAAGACCTGGTAAGTTACCTGTTGACCTGGAAATGGGAGTCCTGACACCCGAGGACACTTCACCAGAAACAGACTGGGACACAGAGAGGCAGCAGCAGTACCGGAGAGTACAGGAGAGCGTGGAGCGAAGTCTCTGTCAGGCTAGGGAAAGACAAGAGAAAACTTACAACCAGTATGCTCCCGCTGTTCCCCTGGTACCCGGAGAGCAGGTCTTGAAGAGGAAGAGACGGCTCCACAAGTTGGATGACCAGTGGGAGAAGGACCCGTACACCGTACTGCCCTCAAGCCACGAGAACCCGAAGGTTTGTACCATCAGTAAAGACGGAGGGGAAACCACAGCCATTGTATCCCGGGACCACCTGAAGAAGTGTCCCGAACAACTGAGGAACCCTGAAGAGGAACAAGAAGACCATCGACCCGTAGAGGAAAGGGAAGATATGGTTAGTACTGTGCTCGGGGACTTCCCTCGGTCTTGGACTCAAGTCAATGGTGCAGTTGTGGTACCCGTACTCACCTTCCTCCAACCAGCATCCCAAGCACCTACGGAGCAACAGGTAGAGCTGGAAGAACAGCCGGTCCAGGAGGCAGAAGACTCCACACAAGCAGAACAGGAGGATCAACCCTCTGCTTATAGTGAGCCTGCCGTACCCCTAGTGAGACAAAGAGCCGGTAGACAGCTGCCCAGTTTACCCTTGACAGCTCCTACACCCTGTAGTTCAGGGCCAGACAGTCAGCTCCGTAGGTCCACTAGGGCCACTAGAGGCCAGTTACCTGCACGCTGGAGGATTTGAAGTGTATAAATTGTTTTATTTATGTTTATCTGTGTATTGTTGCTTGTGTATAATTTTGTGTTTCCAGTTATTTTTAGGAATCCTTGGTGGATTTACCGGGAATCCTTGTACATAGTTGGAGCGTAACCCAGGATGGACTAGAGACTGTTAAGGACTCGGGGTAGGACAGACCCCTACCTGGTTACGTCTCCCTGTTTTGGTGAAATGGACACCTTGCTTTCTTCAAAGACTACACCCGGTTACGGACATGCCGTGACCACCTTTATGTGTTTCTTCTTATTGTACTATTATTGTTGTTATATCTTGTTATGTTTTTTCTAAAATATGTTTAGTCCCGGAGTACTAAATTTCACTAGGGGGGAATGTGGCACCCCAGGGGTCTGGTTTTCCACAGTAATGTAATGTTATGTCTGAGAGCAGGTGGGAGGTCCTTTGGTCAGGGATCCTGTGCATGCCACACCTCCTGCCCAGTCTTGGGAGGGGAAGAACTTCCCCTGTATAAACCCTGGGCTGAGGCAGGGTTAGTCAGTCAAGGAGAGTAGAGACAAGAAACAGCAGAAGCAATACTACTACGAGTCAGGGGCTGGCAGCTGCAGAGCTCGCCCTGACTGAGAAGCTTTCTTACCGGACCCGGCATCCGAGGCTGTGGGGACTAACTCTTACCCAGCAGCAGAAGCCGACCGGCAGGGGATTTCAGGTCCTCAGGCCCAGAAACCCGAAGGCACGGTCACACGCGTGGGACCAGCACCGCCATCGTGGAGCGGAAGCCATTAGAAGGCCCCGAGTCACCGGCCATACGGGTGAGCACCACACGGTACACTCAGGGACGTGGGCTACTTATATCCGCTTCTAGCAAGGTAGCCAGAAGAGTACAGTCAGTTTGGGAGGCCTACAACTCCGCCTGGCCAGGGGAGATCCCATCTGCTCAAGGACTGACCAGGCCCCGTTCACTAGCAAGTACTCCGGGAGGGTCTATCGTTGTTACCAGTAAAGACCCTGAATTACACCGCACCGTCTCTGAGTGGTTCCTGCTACCCCCATCATCCACATCTGCTGCCCTGAGGCCATACCCCTCCCGTTGGGGGTTATACCATCTACGCTGCACCATCCATCCACCGGCCTCAGCGGACTGTCCTGCAGCGGCAGCTCCATAGCTGCATTCAACGGGTGGCGTAGTCGTCCTACATCTACCGCTGTTACATCGCCGCTCAGTTTGACTCCCTGGGCACGAGACTACAACCCTCAAGAGATCCGGCTCCGGGTAAGCTCCCGCGTGCGCAACGCAGCGCGACACAGGCCCAGGGGCGCGTCATAGACATAGCTGGGAAGTAAAGTGTTAGGGAGGAACACAGAAGTGTCATTTATATAGCGGAGACAAAAGGGGTAATTCCAGCACATCCAATAAAATCTTCTTTCATTAGAACAGTTTAAAAATGTTTAAAAATGGAGGGGAGCCCTCCAAGCCTGATGCGGTCGCATTTCTGGCGCACTGCGGCGCCCTTAGTCATCCTATGGCTCCCCTCCATTGTTAAACATTTTTAAACTGTTCTAATGAAAAAAGATTTTAATCTACCTGACTGGATGTGCTGGAATTACCCCTTTCATCTCTGCAATCTCGGCTGAAGTCACGAGCAGATACGGCACCCACCAATTATATTTGCCTGCAATGCTTATGCTTTTCTAGCAAGCCAAGCTCCTACACTCTCCCCCCTTCCTTTCCCCATCCAATTGTCATTTATAGAGAGCTGCGCACAAACTCCATAAGCAGCTAACACTGAAAAGTATTAATTGCAATAAGCATTTAAATTAAAAAAAACAAAAAACAATTCACCTGTAATATCCCAGTGCCAATGTCGTGATGGTTCCAACCAGCTTTTCTTTTCCTGGAGCAGTAATTCCTATACATAAATGTGACCCTTGCAGCATCAGCACTTGAGCAATTGGGGATATAACAGGAAAGTTAGTATTATTTTTGTGTAATAACACATTTCCTGCTTTTAAACTATTTTTTAAAAACTTTCTACACAACCCCTTAAAGGAGTTGTCCGGGCTTTTCCCAAAAGTCTGCAATCACTGTATTTGATGGCAGACTTGAAAGTCCTCACATCGCATGCAGCACGCGCTGTAAGGATTCTCCAATGCCGGAGTGAAGAATGAGCAGTTATGTGACTACAAGTATGCATGCTTTTGGCCACATTCCAACTAAACGTATGTGGCGTTGCTCAATTCACTTAAGCGAGGCCGTGCACGTCTAGTCGTAATGTAGCCAGAAGTATGCAAATTGCATACTTGCGGTCGCATGAGGATTTACAGTCACATACAGTGATGCAGACTTTTGTGAAAAGCCTAGACAACTCATTTAGCATATAATTTTTTAAATCTCAACTAGAATTTAACTTTAATTGAATCACTGATTTATTACCTTCCAGAGTTCTACCTGTAATAAATCGAGAATGAATAAACTTTCCCCACAGAAATGGTCCTGTAAGCAATACTGCCATACTAAAACAGAGGCTGTGATCCTCCACATAAGCAGAGAAGAAAGCTATGTTATTATGTAATCACAGTAATCAGAGGATCACTATGCAGAGAGCTGACTGCGGGGAGAGTCACTCATGACCAGCAGCATAACAGCCACTAGTGGCCAGCCCCTTCCTATTACATAGACTTCCCTAACTAGTAAACCCATCCACTCTTCCCATATTATTGTATAACAAGGCAGATTTTCATTAATTAAATTTGTGTGAAAACTCCATTAGGAGTTGTACTGAAGGCTATGAAACAAATATAACTAAGAAAATTGATGTCTCAAAAAACATCACGGAAACAAAGTGCAATATCTCTAATAGAGACAGAGCAGATTGTCATTATAAAGCGTGTGGGCTGGGGGAGCTCAGGACCTGCCACCCAAACCCTCCCATCCCCCCACCATTCAATCCTATTGATTGCTCTAAAAAAATTAACTCCTTCTCCTTTCCTATCCCTATATTATCATCTCCATTGATGAACTTTAGACAGCACAGATGCAATGAAGCACCCTTGGGAAAATCACGAGACTCTGCTGTCCAAAAAGCAGAGCAAGCCTAAGTTATCTTGGAGTAGCTCAGTCCGGCAGCAGGGGCGCACTTTATATATTTTTTTGTGTAATACATTTTTGGGCACGCTATATATTTGTCACGCTGTCTCTGTGTACTGGAGGTAGGGGGCCTAAGCTGACCCTAAGCTGGGGCCCTGACTAATCCCTCTACCTGGAGGTACTGTTAAAGGTACAGAGGTCCAGGCCGCCAGCGTAACCCCTACCTCCTGAGGATCCCTGCACCTAAGTAATCTAGTCCTGAGAAGGACCCCTGATCACAACAAAAGGGGACAGGTAATAATATGCCCACACTCAGTACTTAGACGAACGAGACAGTACAAGGGTAAAACCAAAAACACCTTGCATACAAAAACTACACAACTACAACAGAGGGAACACCAACGGGAAAGGAGATAAATGATAAAGCGAGGAAGGGAAAAAACGCTCCAAATACACTTAGCTCTGAAACTCCAAATACCACGATCCGCTCTGTTAGTCTGCATGAAATGCTTTCACCGACACTTCCCCAACAGACCGGCAGGCATTTGAAGGAGTCCCACTACAGCAGCATTGATTGCAGCTGGGCGAGGCTGGACCTCGTCTAGCACAGAGAGAGAGAGAGTTAACTCCCTCACTGCCGAAAAACACAAAGCACCAAAAACTCAGCTGCGAGAAGTCAGGCTGTGTAATCGTGACGATCTTCGTGGCGACACACCCGTGACAGTACCCCCCCTTCTACGAGGGGCCTCCGGACCCTCAGGGCCAGGTTTATCCGGGTGAGTCGTGTGGAAGGCCCGAACTAATCGGTCTGCGTTAATATCCGACGCAGGAACCAACATCCTCTCCTCAGGACCATACCCCTTCCAATGAACCAGGTACTGAAGGGACCGGCGATTAAAGCGTGAATCGATGACCCTCGATACCTGGAACTCCAAGTTACCATTAACCACCACTGGAGGGGGAGGTAAAGGTGACGGTACCACCGGCGCCACATACCTCTTAAGCAACGATCTGTGGAACACGTTGTGAATTTTAAACGTAGGGGGATGGTCAAGACGGAATGCCACCGGATTAATTATAGAACTGATCCTGAACCTTAAGTTTTATATTCCTGGTAGACAACCATACCAGATCGTTCACACTTAGGTCCGGACCAGACACTCTCCTCCTATCAGCCATACGTTTGTATCGGTTCCCCATAGTATTCAGATTCTTCAGCACCCCTCTCCATACTGAAGCGAGTGATGAGGAAAATCGTTCCTCCTCAGGAACCCCCGAAGAGCCCCCCCTACTGAAAGTACAAAACTGCGGGTGAAAACCATATGCCCCAAAAAACGGGGACTTACCAGTGGAATCGCTCCGCCTATTATTAAGAGCAAACTCTGCCAGAGGTAAGAAAGAAGCCCAGTCCTCCTGGTTCTCTGACACAAAACACCAGAGATATATCTCCAAGCTCTGGTTCATACGTTCCGTCTGACCATTGGTCTGAGGATGAAAAGCCGATGAGAACGATAAATGCATCCCCCGCCGTGTACAAAACGCCTTCCAGAATTTGGACACAAACTGAGACCCCCGATCTGACACCATCTCGGAGGGTACCCCGTGAAGCCTCACAATCTCCCCAATGAACACCTGCGCAAGAGTTTTAGCATTAGGAAGAGCAGGAAGAGCGATAAAATGTGCCATCTTGCTGAACCTGTCCACTACAACGAGTATGACCGTTTTACCCGAAGACGGAGGGAGGTCCGTAATAAAGTCCATAGACAGATGAGTCCAAGGACGCTCCGGGATCTTCAAAGGTAAGAGGGCCCCAGACGGACGGGTATGTGAGGTCTTAGAGCGTGCACAAACCCCACAGGACGCGACAAAAGTTACAACCTCCTTATGTAAGTTAGGCCACCAAAACCGACGCGAGAGGAGATCCACAGTTGCTTAACTCCCCGGGTGTCCTTCAAAAACTGAGTTATGGTGTGCCTCGATCACCTTTTGTCGCAACTGATCTGGAACAAACAGTCTCCCCGGAGGTCCAACAGGGGCGTCCCCCTGAGCCTCCAATACCTCCTCCTCAAGCTCAGAGCATACTGCCGAAACCACCACCCCCTCCTGAAGGATAGGAATCGGGTCGTCCGTATTCCCAGCCCCAGGGAAACTACGAGATAAGGCATCCGCCTTTACATTTTTTGACCCAGGACGATATGTAACGACAAAATTAAACCTGGTAAAAAACAATGACCACCTAGCTTGTCTGGGATTCAGACGTTTCGCGGACTCCAGATATAGCAGGTTCTTGTGATCGGTGATGATGGTGACCGGATGGACTGCCCCCTCTAAAAAATGGCGCCACTCCTCAAAAGCTAACTTAATGGCCAAGAGTTCCCTATTGCCGACATCGTAATTCCTCTCAGCGGACGACAATTTTTTAGAGAAAAAGGCGCACGGATGCCACTTACCAGGGGACGAACCTTGTGACAATACCGCTCCCACCCCTACCTCGGAAGCGTCTACCTCTACAATGAATGGCTGTGACGCATCAGGTTGAATGAGTATGGGTGCCGAGGCAAAACATTTTTTCAAGGAGGAGAATGCTTGACAAGCCTTGTCAGACCACCTAGAAAAATCCATCTCCTTTTTAGTCATGTCTGTGAGAGGCTTAACCATGGACGAGAAATTACGAATGAACTTCCGGTAATAATTAGCAAACCCCAGGAAACGTTGTAGTGCCTTAAGATTCTCTGGCCGATCCCACTCAAGAACTGCCCGCACTTTCCCAGGGTCCATACGAAAACCGGACGCTGAAACCAGGAAGCCTAAAAACTGGAGTTCCTGTACGGCGAACACACACTTTTCCCATTTGGCATACAGTTTATTATCCCGCAAGATCTGTAACACCTGCCTAACGTGCTCCTGATGAGACACCAGATCCGGAGAGTAAATTAAGATATCATCCAGATATATGACAACAAACTGTCCCACCAGGCGGCGAAAAATGTCATTAACAAAGTGTTGGAACACCGCCGGGGCATTAGTCAGACCGAATGGCATGACAAGGTTCTCATAATGCCCCTCCGGAGTGTTAAAAGCCGTCTTCCACTCATCCCCCTCCTTCATCCTAATCAGATTGTACGCCCCCCTGAGATCCAACTTAGAGAACCATTTGGCGCCCACGATCTGATTAAAGAGATCGGGAATAAGTGGGAGCGGATACGGATCTCGGACCGTAATCCGATTAAGTTCACGGAAATCCAGGCAAGGGCGTAGGCTTCCATCTTTCTTCTTAACAAAGAAGAACCCCGCGGCCACCGGTGAAGATGAAGGTCTAATATGCCCCTTAGCCAGACTTTCTGAAATATAATCCTTCATGGCCTGCCTCTCAGGACCAGAAAGGTTATACAACCTAGCTTTAGGTAACTTGGCCTCAGGGAGCAGTTTTACAGAACAGTCATACTCGCGATGAGGAGGTAGTTCCCGACACCCTTTCTCCGAGAATACATCCTCAAAGTCCGCCAGAAATGGAGGTAAGACCCTAGGAGTAACCACACCGATGACTGTATTCATGCAGTTTTTATTACAGAATTTACTCCATTGGCTTATCTCTCTGGATTGCCAATTAATAACCGGGTTATGCTTAGTTAACCAAGGAAGGCCCAACACTATAGGAGTGGGAAGACCCTCCAACACGTAGCAAGACAACAGTTCTTTATGTATCGCCCCCACTTGAAGTTTTACGTTATGCACAGCTTGCAAAAAACTTCCCTGACCGAGAGGCCTGGCATCGATCGAGAATATGGGGATGGGTTTAGCCAACTCACTCAAACGCATACCTTGAACCTGGGCAAACCGAGCATCCACCAGATTAGCCCCGGCCCCACTATCCAGAAGAACAGATATCCTCTCAGTTCTCGTACCCACCACCACCTCCGCCGGTACGAGAAACTGAGACGAACCTAGGGACAAAATACCTACTCCCAGATTGCCGTCCACCACACAACCTGGGATCAACAGTTTTCCGACGACTCTTCACTCTGCAAGGGACGGGATGGACACCCCCCAATAAAATGTCCCTTTCTCCCGCAGAAGAAACACCTTCCTGTCTTATGGCGCACCACCAGTCCCCTCCCCCGAAATGATGTCTCTCCTAATTGCATAGGCTCCTCTGGACTGACTAGGGGAACCACCATATGAGGGGACCTTGTAGGAGGTGGAGTCATCACAGGGGGTGGAGTTATCCCACACCTCTCCCGAAGCCGTCTGTCAATGCGAATAGCAAGGGCCATAGCGGCTTCCAGTGACGCGGGAGAGTCATACTGTGCCAACACATCCTGTAATTTGTCGGATAAACCTTGACAAAACTATCTCCTAAGAGCCGGGTCATTCCACTGGGTGTCAGTGGCCCACCTACGGAACTCCGAACAGAATTCCTCCGCCGGACGATCTCCCTGACGGATCCTACGTAACTTAGATTCAGCAAGGGAGATCCGATCCGGGTCATCATATACAAGACCCAGAGCAGCAAAAAACCTATCCACTGACTGGAGAGCCGGGGAGCCCGGGGGAAGAGAGAACGCCCAAGATTGTGGGTCCCCTTGTAGGAGCGAGATGACAATTCCCAACCTTTGTTCTTCACTCCCCGATGACCGAGGCCGCAGCCGAAAGTACAACTTGCATGCCTCCCGGAAAACAAAAAACTTGTCCCACCCCCCAGTGAACCTGTCAGGGAGAGCTACTTTAGGTTCTGGTCCGGCTTGCTCCTGAGGATACAAAACCTTGGACCTAACGTCCGCCAGCTCCAAGGACAAACTCTGCAACTGCCGAGCTAGACCGGCTACTGGATCCATGGTAGCTGGAGAAAATCTAAGTGGTCGGTGAAAATGTCAAGCTGTCTCTGTGTACTGGAGGTAGGGGGCCTAAGCTGACCCTAAGCTGGGGCCCTGACTAATCCCTCTACCTGGAGGTACTGTTAAAGGTACAGAGGTCCAGGCCGCCAGCGTAACCCCTACCTCCTGAGGATCCCTGCACCTAAGTAATCTAGTCCTGAGAAGGACCCCTGATCACAACAAAAGGGGACAGGTAATAATATGCCCACACTCAGTACTTAGACGAACGAGACAGTACAAGGGTAAAACCAAAAACACCTTGCATACAAAAACTACACTACTACAACAGAGGGAACACCAATGGTAAAGGAGATAAATGATAAAGCGAGGAAGGGAAAAAACGCTCCAAATACACTTAGCTCTGAAACTCCAAATACCACGATCCGCTCTGTTAGTCTGCATGAAATGCTTTCACCGACACTTCCCTAACAGACCGGCAGGCATTTGAAGGAGTCCCACTACAGCAGCATTGATTGCAGCTGTACGAGGCTGGACCTTGTCTAGCACAGAGAGAGAGAGAGTTAACTCCCTCACTACCGAAAAACACAAAGCACCAAAAACTCAGCTGCGAGAAGTCAGGCTGTGTAATCGTGACGATCTTCGTGGCGACACACCGTGACAATATTGCTCTATAATTTTGTGAAGGAAGTCTCTATGTGGCTCTCTTTTTGGGAACATTGTGTTGTGGTATTATTTTTGGGGGGCACTGTCTATCAAACTAATAGAAGGACTGGTGTTACGAGTAAAGTTGGTGCAGATTGATTTCCAGGACCCTGTTGTTTGGCCACATTATTAATACTGTATGGAAGCCCTGAGAATCATCTCTTGCCTGATGGTATTCGCGGCTCTTCTTCTGACTAACCAGCCTGATGCGATGTCACATGCACTCCAGGCTGGTTAGTCAAAAAAGAGCTACTGGTCCACAGAACTCGGAGGTGGGTCTCAGGTGGTCTTGTGCAGCAGCCTCAGATTACTGACGGGATGAACCGGGTTCTGCTAATTGATTTGCACTAACTCTAGTTGCAAGAAATGACATGTGTAAAGCAAATCCGAGGAAACAAAAACATCAGGGTGGCGAGTTAAAGAAGTCTTCTTGGTGGTCTGGGCCAGATGGAGAGAATAAAGAAAAAGCAAACCTCTACAATCAGAACAGATATAATCTGTGAGGCATTGGATGGAATTGTTTAAAAGATTTAAAAGTTTGCTGAAAAGAAAACAATCTTTGTGTAAGTGATTTTTAGATTCTAGGAAAAATTGGTGAATGATCTGATATGATTTGCATCGTCATTAGGTGAGCCAGTCAATCACAGTAGAATATGAATATCTTAACCTTAGCCAAATATAGTGTAAGTGCTCTATATATAATACAGAAGCTGTGATAGAGCATTAACCAAGTATAATGACACAGAGGTCTGAAAACAAAGCAAGTTTTTATATGTTCAGATGAATTCAATTAGACATAACTTCTTAGAAATAATATTAACCCATTTCTGAGACATAAAAGGCTGAGGCTTTCACTAGAATTAAAGTTAATTCCATGAAAAGATTTCTCAGACATTAGCAATAAAGTAATAGTGCTGCAAACACTGCCCTACATAACTTGATTGACTCAGCTTAGGAGATTGCCATGTAAAGAAGGTAAGATTATATTGTATCCCCATACAAAGGTTACAACTAACATCAATAATGCAGCTCAGCAGTTAATTTTATACTTCCATGGATTGGTATAAAAAGTAGATAGGAACTATATTAAAACTATCTTGGCTACGGAACTCAGTGCAATCTATGGAATGCCTATCTCTCAGCCAAGGCAGCAGGGAGCTGACTCTGATTCAGATTTTAGGACAATAGCAATTGCAGCAACTTATTGTAGAAACCTAAAAGGAGGGTGTTCCCTGTGCCAGTCATTAGGTCCTCAATAACGATAATGTTGCCCTGAGAGTAAAAAAAAGGTAGTTGTACATCTCTAGTTTAGTATAGCATTAATTATGATAAAAAAGTAGTTGCCAATTGGTGCTCTATGGAGGTGGTGCACATGTGCTTGTAAGTGCACAGACACATTGAAAATATATTTAGTGTCTTCCAATAGCCTATGATATATACAATGTGGCTAAACACTGACACCTAGTGGATATATTTACAAGTATGTATAGACGAATGTATAGTGTATAGTTTACATATTTATATATATATAGACTATGTATCACCAAGCCTTTACAGTCAAACAGAATGTTATTACAGATAATATTTGATAGTATATGATACTTTTTCTGTTAAAAACAGGAAATAATTTTACTTTGAAATAGCTTATAAGTTTTGCATAAAATATTTTTAAAGGAGTTTTCCACTGCATTGATATTGATAACCTATAGATAGGATAGGATATTATCAACATCTGATCAGTGGGGGACTGACACACAACAACCCCACCGATCATTAGTTCTCACCTTTGGCAGAGGTCGGATGTAAATAGGAATGAAACAACACAGCCAGCTCCGTCACAATGTTCATTGGCTCCTGCTGCATAATACAGTTCAGCTCTGATTCAGATTGTAGGAGCTGATCCTACTAAGGATGGGTCATCAATATCAGTGTAGTGGGAAATCCACTTCCTTATCACTCCAATCTAAAGAACCTCTCATGAGCTAAACCTGTACAGTGTCACCAGGTTTATGTTGCTCTATCTGAGAGCAGCATTAAGTAGGGTCTGACCCTGATTTCAGTGCTGGGTCACTTGTGGGGCCCCTTACTGTAATTTTGTAGCTTTTGTGCTGCATCACTGCTAGTCTTCTCAGTGATAAGTTGTTGCTATGTTGTCCCTGATATTCATAAGCTTGAGCTATCCTTGCCCCCAACATTGATTGGCAGCTTTGTGTCTGTGCACAGTGAATGTACAAAGCTGCAAGAGTAGAGGTTAGACAGAGCTTATAATTAAGACGACTAGCAGAGCTGCAGCAGAAAAGATGTGATTTTATTCAAACTGGAGCAAGAAGCTTAGTAAATAACGCACTGCTGGAATCAGGATCTCTGTTCCTAATTTGTGTTGCGCTCAAATTAGTAAAAATAAACTGGATGACAAATTTCTTTTACATGCTTTGCATAAGACTAAAAAGACTAGGGCATCATTATAGATAAGAAAATCCATTAGATCAGAGGTGGGCAATTAATTTTCCTAATGGGCCATATGAGAGACCGTTCCTGTTGTGGAGGGCCAAACCAATAAGTTGCAATTAATTCTGCTCAATGTTAATATTAACATATTAATTTTAATTTTATTTATGGTATAACTTAACTTTAAGCAGAATTAAGTGAGCAGAAATAAGTATGCTGACATCCCCCTATATGCTATATGATCTGGCACAAAGCCCACTATATACCATAAGGCCCACCAACAGCCCCTTACTAGTGATGACTGAGCGAACGTGCTTGTCACTACTCGTTACTCACCCGAGCCTCACTGTTCTAGGGATGCTCGTTACTTGGTGAGTATTTTATGAATGTTCGGGCGGGAGCTTGAGTCCCCGCTCCGCATGTTTGAAGTTTTTTAGGCAGCCAAACATGCAGGAATTGCCTGCCAGTCACTGTAATGCCATGGCCATGTTGGTAGTGGCATTACTGTGATTGGCTGGCCGTGTTGCGTCATCAGGTCTATATAAGACCCGGGACCCTATGCTCATCACAGTCTACCCCAAACAGGCAGAGTAGGGAGAGCTGCAGCATAACGAGGGAGAGATTTTTATCAGCATTTAGGCAGGGATTCCACACCACATTTATTTATTTTATCTGCAACAACAGCCCTTGTAAAGGCTCATGACCGGGTACGGCCAGTACGGCTTTCTTACCGTATTTAACTGGTTCCACCTTCTCCAACGCTACACCTTACCCCCCCCACGAATAAAAACACTTCAATACAGGATTCTTTGGATAAATTTGGCCACAGCAGCCATTTTATTAACAAACAAACATTAACATATTAACCATAATAATAATGCCAGATAAATTAAGAGGGGAGGGTTCTTGGAGCTAATAGGTCTGGTTTTTAGAACACGAAAAAAATCCAACCGCCATCTTACCCTCAGCCGAGCACCACCAGCTCGAGGGCACCATACTTCCACAATACATGAAAGATTAATCACCTAAGAGCTCCCAGCGTAAAAACCCCGTCCAGAGCCCTGACCAAAAATTACCAGACCACCCCCCATGTAACTTCAAATTACCCGGAATTCTCGCAAATTCCTTGTATCAACAAATCCGTACCAACTCCAAGAACCCCACCCCCCGCCAACCACGCACAGCCCTGACACCTCAGGCTCGTGAGTGCCCCAACCCCAATAATGCCCTTTCGATCCCAACCTGTATTGCCAAAGCCCAGAGATCAATTCCGATGGCATTCAAATGAACACCATCAGCCATCCAAAAATTCCCCGTTCCGGACACTAAATCTAAATGTCTAATACTTACACCTCCATTCCTGGATACAAAGGCCCCTACGGCCCTATTCAACTTCACCCTCGCTCTATTGTTCCCTTTTCAAGAGCTCGCCGCCCTCCACTTCTGTCTAGGCATGATGTCTGACCACACCGTCAGCAACCCTGGAAAAATTGTCCATAGCCTCAAAAGATCAAACCGAATATTGTGAATTAACTCCCTAAGGGGCCTTGTTCCCAAATCGTTGCCACCGATATGAACCACCAAGATATCAGGTGCTCTATCCAACCGGGCCGCCTTGTGGAATTTTGACAAAAACCGACTCAACACCATCCCCCTAAAACCCAGCCAGCGGACAACAATCTGCTCCCTACCAAAACCCAGTTGCATACTGTCCGGCCTTAAACGGCCGGAATGCCCCCCAATGCACGAATGAATGTCCGAAAATCCAGACTAACAATGGACCAGCACCTAAAATGATTAACGAAAAAATATATTAACCAACTTGATAAACTACTTTTGCCATCGCCTTATCATAATTAATACCTCACATACGTAAGATAGCGGTCAGAATTCCACCTGCCGATGCGCTTTATCACCTCAGAACCCAAACCGCACCTATCTGCCTCTGACGCTGGCCCAATCCTAAACGAATGTGAGCCATAAAATTCGGGGCTAAGCCCCAACTTGAGAATCCCTTTTTTAAGTACTGCAGTAAACTGAAAATGGAACAAAAACGTTCCGTCTTCATGGCATAGAAGCGGGCCAACTCTTCCCGACCATACTTGCCAATATTCTTCCAAACATTTCCTTGGGCACATCATTGCCCCATCCACCTTGCCCAACACCACAAGCCTGCCTTTTCCAGCTTGATCCGTCTTAGAGTGTCTTAACCAAAAATCAATGCCCCCAACCCAATATCCCACATCCTCGGCCCGAAGTCCCCCCGCCCTGCTTTTACTTGGAGCCACCAACTCCCCAACTCGCATTGCGCCAAAGAAAGCTAACAAAAAAGCCAGCCTAAACAATGCCAACTCAAAACTAGAACTACAAATCGTCATTAATACTGCACCCAAACCCTCTAACGTAGTAAACGACACTGGTCTCCGTTTGTCCGGCATGTGTCTGCCCCTCCTGAAACACTTTAAAGCTTGCCTGACTAAAAAAAGATTTTGTAACGTCCCCTACTCCCTGCAATTTAAAACCGAACGCCAGCCCAGCCATGAACTTACTAACCCTTGACCCGGACCACCCAATCTCTGCCGCCTTACCAATCAGAAACAAAACCGCCAACCTTCTATCCTCATCACTTACAATTGGCCCCCATTCAGCCACCCAAGTTTTCCATACTCGCCATGTTGCCTCGTAAGCCTTCCTGCTCCTCCGTAATCAGTCGCCACAAGTGCGAAGGGCATTCGTCTCCACCATCCTCCGCCTCTGGCACCAGAGCCCGGATACGGTCCCACTGAAAATGAGATTCTAAAGAATTCTAAACACCCGGAACATGTACAGCCGAAATCCAAGCATTCAATTCAAGACACCTGAGCACGAGTTCCCTGAGCAGCTTAATGACCGCCACCACGGCCATATTGTCGCAATGAAAGCGTATTCTCCTATTCAAGAAAAATTCCCCCCAAATAGAAACTGCCACCACTATAGGGAACAACTCCAACAAGGCCAAGTTTTTTGTGTAACCCAACTGTTTCCACGATGTTGGCCACGCTCCAACACTCCACCTCCCCTTACAGTAAGCTCCGAAACCTGCACCGCCGGCTGCATCCGTATAGATTTCGCAATCAAAACTGTCAACGAAATCCTGCTGAATTAACAACCTCTCATTGTAATTCTCCAAAAAACATTTCCACACTTCCAAGTCATCTCTGTGGTCCCTATTCAACCGAATAAAATGATGCGGTGCCCTCACACCTGCAGTCACCCTGGACAACCTGCGACAAAAAATCCTGCCCATAGGCATAATTCTGCAAGCAAAATTCAACCTCCCCAACAGGGATTGCAACTCCTTCAACGTTACCTTATGCAAGCTCCCCACCCTGTTTACCTCCTGCTTCAGCATGAGCAATTTATCGTCCAGTAAACGACATTCCATCTTTTCAGAATCAATCAGAATACCTAAGAAACTCAACACAGTACAAGGCCTTCTGTTTTCTGTTCTGCCAGCGGAACGCCAAAACGCTTAGCCACCCAAAACATAGATGCTAACAAGTTCCCACAAACTAACGATTCTGGAGGACCTATAAACAAAAAATCATCCAAATAATGAATGAACAACTGTACACCTGCAAGGTCCCGTACCGCCCATTCCAAGAAAGTGCTAAAAGTTTCAAACAACGAACAAGAAATTGCACAACCCATGGGCAAACATCTATCTAGGTAGTACTCCTCACACCAAAAACACCCTAACAACAGAATGCTATCTGAGTGCACCGGAAGCAATCTGAACGCCGACTCAATGTCGGTCTTAGCCAACAACGACCCAGGCCCGTACCTACACACTGATTTTACTGCCGCATCAAATGATGTATACTCCACCGAACATAGTTCCTGATCAATACCATCATTCACCGAAAGCCCTTTTGGATATGACAAGTGCTGGATCAGGCGAAATTTATTCGGTACCTTCTTTGGCACAACTCCCAAAGGAGAAATAATCACACCCTCACCTGACAAACGACGAAAAGGACCAACTCCACCTCTTTAGACAACTTTGCACTGACCACGTCCGGATGCAACTGGGCCGACCTCAAATTTTTAAGTGAAAAAGGAACTTTATGTGCGGGTGGAGGAATCCTAAACCTTCTAAAAAACCATAACTAATAACATCCGCTTTTTCCCCGATCTGGATATCTACCTAGAAAGGGGGCCATCCCGGGAAGTTTCACTGGAGTCTCCCCAAAGACCAGGACCCACTGAAGGCTTCCCTTTTCCTTTCTTAAAACATTTAGAGGCCCCATGGGAACTCCCGTTACAATAGGAACACACATGTTTGAACTTACAACTGTTCCCGTACTTGCATTGACCATCATTAAACAGCCAACACATTCTCAATTTTTCTTTTCCGCCCTCCGCCCCCATGTTACCCCACCCCCGTGTCCAGATGATTGACTACCGCAGCCTCCGCTCCCGTGAAAGGACTGCCCATACCTGTCCGGAGCCATTACCTTAAGCCACAACCCTATGTCCTTCTGATCCCACTTAATTTTTGGCCTCACCATCATTCTCTGCCTGAACTGCTCATCGTAACGTAACCATGTCTGCCCCCCATATGTACGATGGGCCTCCCCTATAGAATCCAAATAACAAAATAAACCGGAGCAATTTTCCAGAAACTTCTGCTGCTATTCATTCCAGCCCTCTTGCACATGTCCTTCTTTTTATGATGTATTTTGTCTTGCCTTATACTTCTTGCTAATAAAATTTATACAATTTTTTATCTTCATAAAAAAACAAAAAAAAACAAAAAAAACTCCCTCTTTCTCTTTTTGTGTTATGCATACCTTTGGAGTTTTATATTCATAGTTGCACACAGTTAGTGGCTTTTACTGTGTGCTCCAGGGCAATATGCCTTTGGAATTTCTTGTTGTACTAAAAATACTGCACAGTTTTTTGAAGCAGAGAAATATCATACATACTTTGAAATGGGCAAGGCATGTGGTAAGGGATGGGGAAGTGGACGTGATTCTGATAGCGAGCACAGAGTCCGAGGCCATGTACAAGGTGAAACTGCGCCTGTTGCGGAAGCACAACAAACACACACATCATGTCTACCTAGCTTTCTGTCTCACTTTTATGGGGGCATGGAACACCACTCTTGAAGCCAGACTAGTGTGAAAAGGTTGTTGGTTGTATAGCAGATAATGCTTCCAGTCATTTTGCCGCCACCACCACCCTGTCTTCCACACAGTCCAGTCTCAGTAGCCGTGAGTCTGAACCACATTATCCTCACCTTGATTCTCCTTCCTCCCACCATGCCGAGTGCCCAGAGACAAGTGATCCCACACTTGGACACTCCGAAGAGCTAATCACATTTCCATTTATAGATTCTGACCTCTCAACTTGCCTGCTTCAAGCGGGACATGAAGAGCATGTAGCGATGCCTAAATATTTAAGCAGCCACGATCACAAGAAGGCAACGGTGGGAAAGTGAAATTACTGTCACAAGAGGTGGATGATGATGAGACACAATTCAGGAGGACCAGAGTGCAGAAGTGATCCCACACTTGGACGCTCCGAAGAGCTAATCACATTTCCTTTTATAGATTCTGACTAGTGTTGAGCGAGCACTAAAATGCTCGGGTGCTCGAAGCTCGGGCCGAGCTCACTGTGATACTCGGGTGCTCGACCAGAGCAACGAGCCCAATGTTAGTCTATGGGAGACCCGAGCATTTTTGCGGCGGCACCTCCGGCAGTCTGTAGAAAGCCTAAAAAGTGCCCAAAACTATAGTGACAGCATGGGGGCAGCATGGGGATCGCCCCAGGAAGCATTTCTGACCCCCAGGTCACTGCTGTCAACAACGTGGTCAGAGGTATTAAGCCACTTTTACGGGCTCACAATAAAACGTTCAAAAACTAAACTGAAACTGCTTTCCTGTGAAATATGTTAAGGAATTTCCTTTCCAGGGTAAAGACTTGTGTATAAGGTGAAATAAATAACCAAAAACAAAAATACTCCTCCACACCTTGGGCTATGTTCACAAGTAGCATTTTTCATGCGTTTTTGCACTTTTGTATTGTTTTCAACCGTGACAAATGCATTCACCCGGAAATGTCATTTTAACATTTTACAACCTTATCTGGCCATGTGCTGTGTGACGCATGCATACAGTGCTGAAAAGACATGGGAACAGCATGGGGAAGACCCCTGGAAGCATCTCTGACTCCCAGGTCACTACCTAAAAGTGTGCCCATCAGAAGTGATCCTTGCCGCATCAGAAGTAAACAATTTATCGGAGGAAATGCAGAGTGTTAAAGTAAACCCTCCGCTAAATATCACCCACCTAACCCAGGAGGAAGTTCAGAAACACCTAAATAATATCAAAATAGACAAGTCACCAGGCCCAGATGACATACACCCCCGGGTACTAAAAGAATTAAGTAATGTGATAGACAGGCCGCTGTATCTTATATTCAAGCACTCTTTATGGACAGGGACTGTCCCACTAGACTGGCGCCAAGCAAATGTGGTACCAGTATTCAAAAAGGGGTCTAAAAGTGACCATGGGAACTATAGACCAGTCAGGTTAACGTCTGTTGTGGGTAAATTGTTTGAAGGATTTCTTAGAGATGCTATTGTAGAATATCTTAATGATAATAGCTGTCTAACTCCATATCAACATGGATTCATGAGGGATTCCTCCTGCCAAACAAACCTGATCGCCTTCTACGAGGAGGTGAGCTCACAGCTGGACCGGGGAGAGTCAGTGGATGTTGTATACCTTGGCTTCTCCAAAGCGTTTGATACCGTGCCACACAAAAGGTTGGTATATAAAATGAGAATGCTTGGTCTGGGGGATAATGTGTGCAAGTGGGTAAATAGCTGGCTGAGTGATAGAAAGCAGAGGGTGGTTATCAATGGAGTAAGCTCAGGGTGTGTCAGGGTTACTAGCCTCAAGGGTCTGTCTTGGGCCCTATATTATTTAATATATTTATTAATGATCTAGTGGAAGGGTTGCATAGTAAAATAGCAATATTTGCAGATGATACTAAACTTTGTAAAGTAGTTAATACAGATGAGGATAGGGCACAGCTACAGGAGGATTTAGATAAATTGGGGAGTTGGGCCAAAAAATGGCAAATGGGGTTCAATGCCGATAAATGTAAGGTCATGCACATGGGAAAGAAAAACAGCAGTCAACCATACATATTAAATGCGAAACCGTTGGGGAAATCTGACATGGAGAAGGACCTGGGCGTCTTGGTTTATAGCAAATTAAATTGGAGTGCCTAGTGTCAGGCAGCAGCTGCGAAGGCAAATAGAGTCATGGCATGCATCAGAAGAGGAATAGGGGCATATGATGAGAACATTGTTCTTCCTCTGTATAAAGCGCTGGTAAGGCCGCACTTAGAATATTGTGCACAGTTCTGGGCTCCGGTGCTCAGGAAAGACATATTGGAGCTAGAGAGGGTACAAAGGAGGGCGACTAAGGTAATAAAGGGAATGGAGGGACTAGAATACCCAGAGAGGTTGTCAAAATTAGGCCTATTTACGTTGGAAAAGAGAAGGCTTAGGGGAGACCTCATAAACATGTATAAATACATCAGGGGGCAGTACAGAGATCTCTCCCATGACCTGTTTATACCAAGGATGGTGACAAAGACGAGGGGGCACACTATGCGTCTGGAGGAAAGGAGGTTCCTGCACCAGCATAGAAGGGGATTCTTTACGGTCAGAGCCGTGAGACTCTGGAACTCTCTGGGAGAGGAAGTGGTGATGTCCAACGCACTTAAAGAGTTCAAGAGAGGCCTGGACGCCTTTCTTGAGAACAATAAAATTACATCTTATGCTTAGTTAATTAATCCAGGGATTTAATCTGACTGCCAGATTGGTGTCGGGAAGTGAATTTTTCCTCAATGATGTAAATTGGCCTATACCGCATGGGTTTTTTTTGCCTTCCCCTGGATCAACGCTGCGGAATAGCTGCAGTGCACAAGAAATAGGCTGAACTGGATGGACGCTTGTCTTTTTTCGGCCTTATAAACTATGTAACTATGTAGAAGATGCAGACTTGCAACTATCCCCGTGCAAGTCCTTGTCCCAGGGCAGTGTTCAATTGTACCTTCCCCATTCCTTGCAATGCAAGCGCAAATATGCAGCCAACCATCCACCCACCCGGAGGCTGCAATACCATACTGCTAGCTTTCACTTGAAATGGGGCCTTTTAGTTTGGAGGAGGCCGAAGCTGGCCACTACCTCATGGCTGATTCGGCAGCGAGGTATCCATACTCAGTTCCCAGCCGCCTGGTGGCCGGGTGTCCACACTCGGTCCCCAGCCGCCAGGGGGCGGCCGGGTGTTCATACTCGGTCCCCAGCCGCCCTGCTGCCGGGTGTCCTCACACGGTCCCCAGCCGCCCCCATTTCTCCTGTCACCTTCCCACACACTTTTCTTAGCCTAGCCTGCTTTAGGGCCGCATTGGACGAGCCCACCAGAGAACCAGACTCCTCCGGTGGGCCCTGGCTTCTCCATCAGGGGAGTTGAGAGTGCCAAGGTGAGGAGCATGATGATGATGATAGAAGTTAGCATCTGCTTTATTTTCTTGGAATGCAAGCGCATGTATGTAGTAGCCGCTAGGCCTGAGGTGGTCAGCGTTTTGGCACATATCCTACCTCCTCCGAGGATTGCTGGATGTTTTCCTGCTACTATCCCAGTTCTATGACTCCTGTTAAAACAAAGCTTCAGGTGATAAATGATGGATGAGGTGGTGGCAAAGGAGAAAGAGCAGGAGGAACAGGGACCATTCACATCAATATCAGGCCAGTCAACCACACATGTCTTGTAGGATATGTTTCTGTAACAAAAGGAGCAGGTAGGCTACACAGTTATAGGGCATACAGTGAGTGCAATGCCTACCAAAAATTTTGAGGCACTCTAATGCCCCTTGGAAATGACATGGAGGTCAGAGGGACTTAACTAAACCGTTTTTTCCATTTATAGCAACTGCGTCTCCTGTACACTGTTGGCCTAAGCAGTGAATGGAAGGCTTTCCAAAAATTATGAGGAACTGCAATGCCCCTTGAAACAGACGTGGATTGCAGCATACTAAAAACCTTCTACCCATTATTGGGGAGTGGGTCTCCCTTAGTTTTCGCCTTTGCATTGAAAAGCAAAAGCTGACTAAAATTAGGAGGAAATGCAGTGCCCGTTGGAAGAGTCGTAGAGGTTAGAGGTAATTAAAAACAACATTTCAATGCCCCTTGGAAGAGCTGTGGAGTTCAGAGTGGTTTAAGAATATGCTTTTAATGCCCCTTTGAAGAGACGTGGAGGTCACAGTAGCTTAACAAGACGGTTTTAATGCCCCTTGGAAAAGTGGTGGAGATCACAGTAGCTTAACAAAACGGTTTCAAAGCCCCTCGGAAGAGATGTGGAGGTCGCAGTAGCTTAACAAGATGGTTTTAATGCCCCTTGGAAAAGTGGTGGAGGTTGCAGTAGCTTAACAAGACGGTTTTAATGCCCCTTTCAAGAGCCATACAGTACAGCATCTTAAAAACATTATTCCCATTATTGGGGAGTGGGTCTCCCATAGTCTTTGCTTATGCCTTCCAAGAAAAAGCTGCCAAAAATTAGGACAGAGGAACTTTCAATGCCCCTTACAAGAGCCATGCACTACAGCATATTACAAACATTATTCCCATTATTGGGGAGTGGGTCTCCCATAGTTTTTGCTTATGCCTTCCACGCAAAATCTGCCAAAAATTAGGACAGAGGAACTTGCAATGCCCCTTACAAGAGCCATGCAGTATAGCATATTACAAACATTATTCCCATTATTGGGGAGTGGGTCTCCCATAGTCTTTGCTTATGCCTTCCAAGCAAAAGCTGCCAAAAATTAGGAGGAAATGCAATGCCCGTTCGAAGAGTTGTGGAGGTTAGAGTTGATTAAAAACAACATTTCAATGCCCCTTGGAAGAGCTGTGGAGTTCAGAGTGTTTTAACAAGACGCTTTTAATGCCCCCCGGAAGAGACGTGGAGGTCGCAGTAGCTTAACAAGATGCTTTTCATGCCCCTTGAAAAAGTGGTGGAGGTTGCAGTAGCTTAACAAGACGGTTTTAATGCCCCTCGGAAGAGACGTGGAGGTCGCAGTAGCTTAGCAAGATGGTTTTAATGCCCCTTGGAAAAGTCATGGAGGTCACAGTAGCTTAATAAGATGGTTTTAATGCCCCTTACAAGAGCCATACAGTACAGCATCTTAAAAATATTATTCCCATTATTAGGGAGTGGGTCTCCCACAGTCTTTGCTTATGCCTTCCAAGCAAAAGCTGCCAAAAATAAGGACGGAGGAACTTTCAATAATGGCAATACGGAACACGGTCACCCTGGTGGTATAGTGGTGGTGGAGGATGAGGATAATGAGAAGAACATAAAACAGCCGAAATGAGGAAGCATATACCCATGTGTGGGTGTGAAGCGGTGCATGTGAATACACCTCCTGAAATAAAACATTGGATTTGACTTTATGTTACTCTGCTGTCATTTGGTGGTGATGAGAAGTCTGGCCCAATCCAGCCCTTGTTCATTTTGATAAGGGTCAGCTTGTCAGCATTGTCAGTTGACAGGCGAGTGCGCTTATCAGTTATAATTCCCCCAGCGGCACTAAAAACACGCTCCGATAACACGCTAGTGGCAGGGCAGGCCAGGACCTCCAAGGCGTACAGAGTGAGTTCATTCCAAGTGTCCAGCTTGGATACCCAATAATTAAAAGGCACAGAGGAAGATACTCCCTCACTATCTTTTGAAACTTTCCACTCCTTGTGAGAGTACCCCGCGCCTCAGGGTCTGTCCGAAGGGAGGGTCTGAGAAAACTGTCCCAGAACGTTGACAGTGTTCCCCTGCCTCTGCTGGATTGGAGTTGCATCTCTCTCGCATGTTCGCCTTGATTGGGCAACGAACTGTGACCTCTGCCGCTAGCGTGTTCAGATGGGAATTTTTTTAACAGTTCTGCAGCAAGGGCTTTCTGGTACTGCCCCATTTTTGTAGACCTCTCCACCTAAGGAATAAGAGAGTGAAAGTTCTCCTTGTAGCGGGGGTCTAACAGTGTCACCAACCAGTAATGACTGTCACCCAACATTTTCACAATGCGAGGGTCACGGTTAAGGCAGCGAAACATAAAGTCAGCCATGCGTGCCAGACTGGTAACGGGCAAGACTTCCATGTCCTCACCAAGATGACGACTGACCATGCTCTCCACCTCCTCCTCCTCCTCCCCCCTGTCCTCAGGCCATCCACGCTGAACCGACGGTATGACAGTTGTACAGGTACTACCATCTACAGTGCATGATACCAGCTCCTGTTCTTCCTCCTCCTCTCCCTCATTGTCCCCCAATGCACGTTGGGATGAGATGAGGCTGGGCTGTGTGTAATCAACCACTACGGCTTCTTGATCCATCTCATGATACTCTGGCTGCAATGCCTCCTCTTTAATTCGCTGCAGAGAGCGTTGCAAAAGACAGACAAGTGGAATGCTGACGCTAATGATGGCGTCATCGCCACTCACCATCTTGGTGGACTCCTCAAAGTTTGTCAAGATGGTACATATGTCAAACATCCAGGTCCACTCCTGAGGTCTTATGTGTGGAGTGTGACCTGAATATCGACGGCCTTGTTGCAGCTGGTACTCCACAACTGCTCTCTTCTGCTCACAAATCCTTTGCAACATGTGGAGGGTAGAGTTCCAATGTGTGGGGACATCACACACCAGTCGGTGTGATGGAAGCTGCAAACGCTGCTGCAACACAGCAAGAGCGGCGGAAGCTGTAGCCGACTTGCGAAAATGAGCTGACAGGCGGTGTACTTTGACGAGCAGATCTGGCAACTCGGGGTACGATTTAAGAAACCGCTGAACCGCGAGGTTAAGCCCATGAGCCAGGCATTGTACGTGTGTGATCTCGCCTCGCTTCAGAGCCGCCACCAGGTTACGGCCATTGTCGCACACGACCATGCCTGGATGTAGGTTCAGCGGTCTCAGCCACAGATCTGCCTGCTCTTTCACAGCTGTCCACAACTCACAAGCAGTGTGAGGTTTCTCACCTAAGCTTATGAGTTTCAGCACAGCCTGTTGCCGCTTGGCGGAGGCAGTACTGCAGTGCTTCCAGCTTGTAACTGATGTGGTGATATCTGAAATGGAGGCTGAACATGAGGAGGAGGAGGAGGATGATGCGCAGGAGCTGTACACTGTGGGGGCAACTCTGACTGACATAGGGCCCGCAATCCTCGGTGTGGGGAGGATGTGTTCCGTCCCAAGGTCCGACTGGGTCCCGGCTTCCACTATGTTTACCCAGTGTGCCGTCAGGGAGATGTACCGTCCCTGGCCACAAGCACTTGTCCACGTGTCCGTTGTCAGGTGGACTCTCCCAGTAACTGCGTTGTTGAGGGCACTGCAGATGTTTTGGGACACGTGCTTGTGTAGTGCGGGGATGGCACACCGGGCAAAATAGTGTCGGCTTGGGACCGAGTACCGAGGGACGGCCACCGCCATAAGGTTGTGGAAGGATTCCGTCTCCACCAGCCTAAAAGGCAGCATTTCCAACGCAAGCAGTCGTGAAATGTGCGAATTTAGGACTGTGGCCTGTGGGGCGTTAGCTGCGAATTTCCGCTTTCGTTCAAAGGTCTGGGATATGGACAATTGAACACTGCGGTGGGACGTGGACGTGGACGTTGATTCTGTTTCTTGAGAAACTGCCATAACAAGTGAAGACTGAGAGGAGGGGGCATCTTTGCATGCAGTATGGACAGGGGATTGCCTTGCACACACAACAGGGGGTTCTATTGCACGCACAACAGCAGAAGAAGCAGTGGTGACACCCGTTGACCCTGGTCGTGGACACTGGGGTTCACCCTACAAAGTCGGGTGCTTTGCTGCCATGTGCCTGATCATGCTGGTGGTGGTCAGGCTGGTAGTTTTGTCACCCCTGCTGATGCTGGCATGGCAGGTGGTACAAATGGCCTTTTTGGGGTTATCAGCAGAGTCTTTAAAAAAATTTCAGACTCTGCAAGACCTACAGGTTGTACTGGCAACGTCCCTCATGTTGGTGTTATGGGGAACTGTTGCCTGCCTTCTGTGTGCGGCCACCACACTACTTCTTCCTGCCTGTTGGGGTACTCTGCCTCCCTCACCCTGTGTGCTGCTGTCCTCGCTCTGCATGTCCTCCTGCCATGTTGGGTCAGTTACTAGATCATCCACCACCTCCTCCTCTTCCACCTGCACACCACGATCCTCCTCCTCACTTCCTGGCAATTGTGTCTCGTCATCGTCCACCTCTTGTGACAAATAGCCATCGTCCACTTCCTGTGGCCATGGCTGTTCAAATATTTGGGCATCGCTACATGGGATCTCCTCTTCCACCACTTCAAGTGGAGCAGGCGAGGGGCACAATTCTGGAAATGGACCAGTGAACGGCTCTTCAGAGTGTCCAAGTGTGGGATCAGTTGCTGTTTGACGACACTCGGCATGGTGGGAGGAAGGAGCATCAGGGTGAGGAGTATGCGGTCGAGACTCAAGGCTACTAAGATTTGACCGTGTGGAAGACTGACCGGAGGTGGTGTTGCCCAGGTAACTGGAAGTATTATCTGCTATCCAATTAATAACCTGTTCACACTGATCAGGTCGCAATTCTGGTGTTGTTCTGTGCTTCCCTAGTAATTCGGTCAAGAAGTGGGAGCGAGAAGATGTGGCTGTTGGTTGTGGCACATTTTCACCTTGGCCATGGCCCCGTACTCTGCACGCACCATCACCAGAACGTCCAGTTCCACGTCCCTTGCCACGCGCCTTGCCCATTGTAAATCAAGTAAAATAGCTTACACTCACACTATCAATGGAAAAAGGGTAATAAAAAGGAGATTAGAACCGTGGAAGAGGAAAACCACAGTTCTATTTCTCTGGCCTACACCCAACTCTTTAAAACAATCTGAACATTCAGGGAGAAACTGTTACTGTTTTTCTTTACGGAAAGAATACCAAAAGCTGGATAATAGAGATTTTTTAACGTGGAACGGCAAAACCACAGTTAGAATTTAATGGTGTATACCAGACTCTTTTAAACAGACATATTTGTGTCTGAACAATCAGGAGACACTATTACTGTTTTTCTTTACGGAAAAAATACCAAAAGCTGGATAATAGATTTTTTTTACCATGGAATGGCAAAACCACAGTTATAATTTACTGGTGTATACCAGACTTTTTTAAATAGATATATTTGCGGCTGAACAGTGAGCGACACACTCAAACTGTTTTTTTTAGGTAAAAATGGCCCAAAAGTGGATAATACAGAGGTTTGAACCGTGGAGCTACAAAACCACACTTCTATTGCTCTGGCCTACACCAGACTCTTTTAAACAGATATATTTGTGTCTGAACAATCAGGAGACACTATTACTGTTTTTCTTTATGGAAAAAATACCAAAAGCTGGATAATAGACTTTTTTCACCGTGGAATGGCAAAACCACAGTTATAATTTACTGGTGTATACCAGACTTTTTTAAATAGATATATTTGCGGCTGAACAGTGAGCGACACACTCAAACTGTTTTTTTAAGGTAAAAGTGTCCCAAAAGTGGATAATACAGAGATTTGACCCGTGGAACTGCAAAACCACGCTTCTATTTCTCGAGCCTACACCAGACTCTTTTAAACAGATATATTTGTGTCTGAACTGTCACAGACACACTTTTTTTGGGGGGGGGGTGGGGCACACCAAACAGTTAATAAGACGGGTATTTGTACAGTGTGAAGGAGGAAAAAAAAAATGAGGATTTAGATGAAAAAAAAAGGATTTTTCCTGGACCCCCAGGACCTGGAGCTAAGTCTCGAAATTTCAGCAACAGGAGCACACAGGACTGTAATGTAGCGTTTGCTGGTATAACCACTGCGTCTCCTATACAGCCTGCCTGCCTGCCTGATATCTGGGATGATATTAGTCCTGAGAAGGACTGTTTGTTTGATTTGGCAGCCTTTACAGACCCTACACTAACTATTTTGCAGTATATCTCTCTCCCTAAATCAGCAGCGCTGTCCCTACACTGTCTGATCCCAGCCGTCTGCGTCCAAGATGGCGGCGCCCAGTTTTAAATACTCGAGGTGAAGCTGTGCGGCCAGCCAATCAATGTAATGCCCATAACCAACATGGCTGCGGCATTACAGTGACTGGCTGGCAATCCCTGCATGTTCATTGGCTCTGTAAAGAGCGCCAAACATGCAGGGCAGAGACCCGAGCTCCCGCCCGAGTAATCCGGAAATGCTCTGTGCTCGCCGAACATCCCGAGTAGCGTGATGCTCGGGCGAGTACCAAGCAGTGTCGAGCATAATTCTGACCTTTCAATTTGCCTGCTTCAAGCAGGACATGAAGAGATCACATGTAAAGATGCCCAAATATTTGAGCAGCCACGATCACAAGAAGGCGACAGTGGGAAAGTGAAATTACTGTCACAAGAGGTGGATGATGATGAGACACAATTGCCAGCAAGTCAGGAGGAGGACCAGAGTGCGGAAGATGAAGACGAGGTGGTGGACGATGAAGTCCCTGATCCATCCTGAAAAGGTGACTTGCAGGCTGTGGTCAGCAGCACAGAGGGGGAGGGATCCGTAGTTCCATAACAGGCAGGAAGAGGCAGTGGGGTGGCCAGAGACACAAGGTGTGCACCAGTTCCCCAGAACACCAACATGATGAAAATTTCCAGTCCAAGGGTTAGGTCTCCCCGAGTCTGACACTTTTTAAAAGACTGTCCAGTTAACCCAAAAAGGCCATTTGCAACATCTGTCTGCCAAGCCAGCATCAGCAGGGCAAGCACAACTACCTGCCTGACCACCACAATCACGCTCAGGCACATGACAGAAGAACACCCGACTAGTTGGGTTGAATGCCAGGGTCCAGAAACAGTGTCTGCGGGTGACACTGCTGCCTCTTCCCCTTTTGTACGTGCCCACCAATCCCCTGTCCATGATGCAGGCAAAGATGCCTCCGACCCTGCACAATTGCAACCACCGTCAGCAACCCCGTCCACGTCATGGTCCCAGTGCAGTGTTCAGTTGTCCCTACCCCAGTCCTTGGAATACAAGCGCAAATACGCAGCCACCAACCCACAGGTCAAAATACTAAACAGCCACATTTCCAGACTGCATACCCTGGAAATGTTGCCTTTAAGGCTTGTGGAAATGGATGCTTACCACAACCTCATGGCAGCGACCGTCCCTTGTTACTCGGTACTCGTTCCCCAGTCAACACTTTTTTTCCGGATGTGCCGTACCAGCTTTCCACAAGCACATGTCCCAGAAAATTACCTGTGCTCTCACCAACACAGTTACTGGGAAGGTCCACTTAACCACGGACACGTGGACAAGTGCTTGTGGCCAGGGTTGCTACATTTCCCTGATGGCACACTGGATGTATATTGTGGAAGCCGGGACCCAGTCGTACCATGGGACAGAATATGTCCTCCCAACACCGAGGACTGCGGACCCTGGTTCTTCTACAGCAGTTCCTGCAAATTCTCCTCCTCCTCCTAAGTCTCCATCTCTGAAATGACAACATCAATCACAAGCTGGAAGCACTGCAGCACTGCCCTGGCCAAGTGGCAACAGGCTCTGCTGAAGCTATTCTACTTAGGTGACAAAGCTAACACCACTGCAGAATTGTTGAAAGGTCTAACAGACCAGATTGATCAGTGACTCTCGCCCCTGAACTTACAGCCAGACATGGTTGTGTGTGACAATGGCAGTAACCTGGTGGCAGCTATGAAGCTTGGTAACCTCACATACGTACCATGCCTGGCCCACGTGCTCAATTTAGTGGTTCAGCAGTTTCTCAAAACCTACCCTGATCAGCCTGAGCTGCTTGTGAAAGTATGCCGCATGTGTGCACATTTCCGCAAGTCAGCTACAGCTTCCGCCGCCCTTGCAGTGCTTCAGCTGCATTTGCAACTTCCAGCTTACCGACTAGTGTGCGATGTCACCACGCTTTGGAACTCAACGTTACATATGTTGGTAAGGCTTTGTGAGCAGCAGAGGGCAGTTGTTGAGTACCAGCTACAACACATCCGTCAGTATTCCGGTCAGCCGCTGCACATAAAAGCTGATGTGGGCTTGGATGTCTGACATCTGTGCAGTTCTCCAAAACATTGAGGACTCCACCAAGATGGTGAGTGGCGATGATACCATAATCAGGATCACCATCCCACTTTACTGTCTACTGAAACGCTCGCTGCTCACAATTAAAGAGGAGACTTTGCAGGTGGGGCAAGTTGAGGTGGAGAAAGAAACTATACAAGGTGATGCTACACAGCCCAGCTTCATCTCATCTTCTCATTGAGGATTGGGTGATAATGAGTAGTGATGGGCGAGCACTTAAATGCTCGGGTGCTTGTTGCTCGTGTCAAGAAAATTGGAATGCTCGAGTGCTCGGCCCAAGCAACAAGCCCAATGTAAGTCTATGGAAAACTCGAGCATTTTTCCAGGAGCTCCCCCCGGCTGTCTGCAAAGGGACTAGAAATTGCCCAAATCAATGGGAATAGTGCTTTAATGACATGGGAACAGCATGGGGAAGACCCCTGGAAGCATTTCTGACTCCCAGGTCACTGCTGTGAACAATATTGTAGGAGTATTACGCCACTTTTATGCACTCACAATAAAACATACAAAAACAAAACTAAAATGGAGTTTCCTGGGAAATATGTTAAGGAACATCCTTTGCAGGGTAATGACTTGTATATAAGGCAAAATAAATAACCAAAAACAAAAATGGTCCTCCACACCTTGAGCTATGTTCACACATAGCGTTTTTGATGCGTTTTTGCACTTTTGCATTGCTTTCAACCAAGACTCACTGGAAAATGTCATTTTAACATTTTACAACCTTATCTGGCCATGTGGTGTGTGACACATCATCAGACACATCCTGTTTCATTTATGATGGAGGGACTCTGGAAGTCACAAAGCCTATTTTTATATGGGCAACAGACGACCCTTTCTATTCTTAAAGGGCCAGCAGTCGGCCCTCGTTATTGTTAGAGAGCCATCAGCCGGCTATGCTTTGTTGTTCTCATTATTAACGAGTGGGTCTCCTATACTATTATTGCGTATGCAGTGACTGCAAGGGCTGCCAAAAATTTGGACGCACATAACCCAATACCCCTTTGAAAAGACATAGAGGAGGGTATCAGTAAAAAATAATGTTCCCATTATAAAGTAGCGGGTCTCCTGTAGTGGTAATGCTGATGCTGTGACTGCAAGGCCTGAAAAAATTTGGGAAAAACCCCACCACCAATTTAAAGACACATAGAGCAGGGCCACAGTAATGACATGGTCCCATTACAAAGGAGCAGTTCTGCTATACAGTTATAGGGTATGCAGTGAGTTCAACAGTACTTTAACAAGCTGATCCGGCAGCTCCGGGTAAGATTTGAGAAACCACTGAATCATGAGGTTAAGCACATGGGCCAGGCATGGTACGTGTGTGAGCTCACCTCGCCTCAGAGCCGCCACCAGGTTCCGGCCATTGTCACACCCGACCATGCCTGGCTATAGGTTTAGTGGTGTCAGCCACAAATCTGCCTGCTCTTTCAGAGCTGACAACAAGTCTTCAGCATTGTGCGGTTTGTCACCTAAGCATATTAGCTTCAGCACATCCTGTTGCCGCTTGGCGTAGGCAGTGCTGCAGTGCTTCCAGCTTGTGACTGATGTGATCATTTCGGAGATAGAGGCTGAAGAGGAGGAGGATGAGATGCAGGAGCTGTGGCAACCCTGATTGACCTAGGGCCCGCAATCCTTGGCGTCGGTGGACGTGTTCCGTCCAAAGGTCCAACTGGGTCACGGTTTCCACTATGTTAATCCAGTGTGCCGTCAATGAGATGTACCGTCCCTGCCCACAAGCACTTAGCCACATATCCGTGGTTTGGTGGACTTTCCCAGTAACTGCATTGTTGACTGTACGGCTAATGTTGTGGGACACGTGCTTGTGTAATGCGGGGACAGCACATCGGGAGAAATAGTGGCAGCTGGGGGCCGAGTACCGAGGGATGGCTGCCGCCATCAGGTTGCAGAAAGCTTCGGCCTCCATGAGCCTGAAAGGCAACATTTTGAGCTCAAGCAGTCGCTAAATGTGAGAATTTAGTAGTGTGGTCTGTGGGGCGTTGGCTGCCTATTTGCGCTTGTGTTTCAAGGACTGGAGTAGAGACAACTGAACGCTGCGCTGGAACAAGGACGTGGATGTTCTTGCTGATGGTGCTACTTGAGAGTGTGCAAAGACAGGTGCAGGGCAGGAGGCATCTTCGCATGCGCCATGGACAGGGGATTGGCTTGCACACACAACAGCGGAAGAAGCAGTGGTGCCACCCGCAGACACTGTTTCTGGACCCTGGGGTTCGGCCCACAAAGTCGAGTGCTTTGCTGCCATGTGCCTGATCATGCTGGTGTTAGTCAGGTTGGTAGTTTTGCTACACCTGCTGATGCTGGCCTGGCAGGTGGTGCAAATGGCCTTTTTGGGGTTATCGGCAAAGTCTTTAAAAAACAACCAGACTCGGGAAGACCTAACAGTTGTACTGGCAACTTCCGTCGTGTTGGTGTTACGGGGAACGGTTGCCCGCCTTCTGTCTGTGGCCACCACACTGCTTCTTCCTGCCTGTGGTGGTTCTACACCTCCCTCCCCCTGTGTGTTGCTGTCCTCACTCTGTATGTCCCCCTGCCAGGTTGGGTCAGTTACTATATCATCCACCACCTTGTCTTCCAGTTCCGCACCCTGGTCCTCCTCCAGACTTTCTGGCAATTGTGTCTCATCATTGTCCACCTCTTGTGACACTTTCCCACCGTCGGCTTTGCGTGACCGTGGCTGCTCAAATATTTGGGCATCGCTACATGCGATCTCCTCTTGCCCCGCTTCAAGTGGACAGGACGAGAGGCCCGAATCTATAAATGGAAAAGTGAACAGCTCCTCAGAGTGTCCCAGTGTGGGATCACTTGTGTCTGGGCACTCAGCATGGTGGGAGGAAGGAGGATCAGGGTGAGGAATATGAGGTCCAGACTCACGGCTACTGAGACTTGACCGTGTGGTGGTGGTTGCTAAGTGACTGGAAGCATTATCCGCTATTCAACCAACAAATTTTTTAAAGTGTTCTGGGTTCAATAGTGGTGTGCTGCGTTCCCCTAGGAATTGGGACAGGAAGGTCTGGCGAGAAGATGTGGGTGTTTGTTGTGGCACAATTTCAGTTTGCCCACGGCCTCGGCCTCGTCCTCTGCATGTGCCATCATCACCATCACGTTCACGTCCACGTCCCTTGCCACACGCCTTGCCCATTTTAACTGGAGGACAATATTTTACGCGTTCACTACAAATTGCTGGATTTGAACCGCAGTGATATGTGATACGTGTGACAGAAAACCACAGTTTTAAATAGCTGGCCTGTAGGTAACTATTTTTAACAGTGAACTGGTGTCAATAACTTTGCTACACACTGCAACAAAATTTAAATGGAGGCCAGAAATGGCAGAATTTTGAGCACACTTATATGTGATCCGTGTGACAGACAAACCACAGTTTTAAATAGATGGATTTTTAGCACTGTAATATGGAAAGGATCTGGCTGTATTGCTTTTTAAGCAAATAATCAGGATTAAGATCCAAAAGAAAATTATCCCTGGCCTCTGATACCTGGGGTTATTTCTTGAAATATCTGTAAAAGCACCAGCAGCAGACAGAACTGGAATGGGAATGGACCCTCTTGCTATATGCACTGCAGTCTGCCACATACACTGCCTGCCTGCCTGCCTAGCACTGATAACTACGCAGCTGGATTAGTCCTCAGAAGGACTATTAGTTGAGATGGCTATGTGTATAATATATGGTGGTATACCTACACTAACAAAGAAACAAGCAAATCTCTCCCTAGCTCAGCAGCACCTCTCCCTACACTGCCTGATTCTGAAGTAGACTGTGATGAGCATGGCGGTGCCAGGTCTGATATAGACCTGATGACTCTGTGTGGACAGCCAATCACTATAATGCCACAACTAACATGGCTGCTGCATTACAGTGTGTGGAAGACAATCCCTGCTCCCTAAAGAGAGTCAAACGAGCAACCCCGGAAATACTCAGCGAGCTTCGAGCATCTCTAGCAGTGAGACGCTTGGGCGAGTACCGAGTAGTAGCGAGCATGCTCGCTCATCACTAATAATGAGGAGGAGGAAGAGGAGGAACAGGAGCTGGTGCTACAGATGGTACAACCCACACCACCTTCATCTGTTCTGCGTGGATGACCTGAAGAGGAGGAGGAGAAGGAGGATGAGAAGGAGGACCAGGAGGAGGATGAGGAGGAGAGCATGGACAGTCGTCTTCTTGGTGGGGACAGGGAAGTCTTGGCTGTTGGCAGTCTGGCACACATGGCTGACTTTATATTCCGCTGCCTTTCCCGTGACTCTCATGTACGCATTTTGGCCAACACTAATTACTGGTTTGTTACCTTTCAAGACCCACGTTACAAGGAGAACTTTCTATCTCTCTTTGTAGTGGAGATGTCTACGAAAATGTTGCAGTATCAGAATGCCCTAGTTGAAGAATTATTAAAAAAATTCCTATCTGACATTGCTAGCGGCAAAGGTCACAGTTCCTTGGACAACTAAGGAGCACAGGCAATGAAGACACAAACCAGATGCAGCAGACGCAGGGGAACACTCTCAAAGGTCTTGGACAGTTTTCTCAGACCCTCCCAGCACCCAGGCCCTGATGTTCAGGGTACTCTTACAAGGAGGGAAAAGTTTTGGAAGATGCTGAAGGAGTTGGCTGGCTGCTGGCCCTCTAAAAATGTTGAGTGAGGACCAGCTGCTGGCCGTCTAAAATTTGAGTGAGGGCCACCTAATGACTGTCTGACGACAATGAGGGCCACCTGCTGGCCCTCTAACAATAGTAAGGACTGACCACATAGCCAGATAAGGTATTAAAATATTAAAATTACATTTACTAGTGAATGTTTTTTCACTGTTGAAAGCAATGCAAATGTGCAAAAAACAGCAAAAACACTACGTGTGAACATAGCCCAAGGTGTGGAGGAGCCTTTTTTCCATTATTTATTTTGCCTAAAATACAAGTCATTATCCTGGAAAAGATATTTCTTAACATTATTTCCAGTAAAATCCATTTTAGCTTAGTTTTTGTATGTTTTATTGTCAGTCCGTTAAAGTGGCGTAATACTCTGACAACATTGTTCATAGCTTCAACCTGGTATTCAGAGATGCTTCAAGGGGTCTTCCCCACACTGTTCCCATGCCATTTCAGTCCTGTTTCTATCAATTTGACCAATTTTTAGACCCCCTCCAAACCTCCCAGGGGCCGCCGGAAAAATGCTCTAGTTTCCCATTGACTTACATTTTACTCGTTACTTGGGTCGAGCACCCGAGCATTATGATTTGCTCGACCCAAGTAACAAGTACCCGAGCATTTTAGTGTTCGCCCATCATTACCCCCTACATACAGTATGCGCCCCCACATAGCCCCTCTATATACAGTATGAGCCTCCACATAGCCCCTCTATATATGTGCTGTTGCCCCAGAGATAATTGCTGTTTAGATGTTTGTTTTACGTATCTTAGAAAATGAGTTCTGCATTTGTTTGTTACCTCCTAAATGTTTTATCTTGCTACGTCGTAATCTGCTGGCCAATATTTGTTTACCACTCACTCTTGTTCATTCCAATTAAGTTGGTTCAAACTGGGCGTGGCTTTGCATGACAGTTGGTGGGTCACTTGCTCTTGGCAGCCATTTTATAGCTAGAGTTGCTGTCAGACAGGAACCACTTGTGCTCGGCTTGTGAAGTTATCAATTTCTGACCAGCAGAAACCCGAAATCAGTGGTTTCAGGGAAAGTTACAGGATTGTACCATCAAGTATTATTTCTGTATCTGGTTTTAAATAAACCAAGTCTTAAATTGCACCCTCGCTGTGGTTCTACATTCAAGTCTACAGACGCTGAGTATGCGCTGCTCTTGTCTTCTCCTCATCTTGGATACGGAGGTAAGGGAAAAAAATCTCACAGCAGCTTATTAATCAGCTACACCTTCAATTGCCTTATGTGGAGACAGAACAGTCAGAAATTGTCTTACAGTCCAGTCATCATGTCAGCCTTATGCCTGCACACCGAAGCGCAGCTGCACCTCACACAGGAATTTTCCTAGCAACAGGCAAGTCAGAGAAGCGCAGCGCGTTTGCAATAATCTGCACTAGTCTAGTCATCTAGAAGTCTTCTGCAAACTTCACCAAGCCGTTTTCATGTTTAAATTAATCCTTTGCTTGCATAATTAAAGAACAGTTTATGAATGCGCAGTTTAACCTTAGTTCACACCTTTTAAAAAACCTTCTGCTTCTGCGTTTTTTACCTTAGACCTATGGGTCACCTTGGAGTGACCCATAGGAGCTGTGCAGTAATTTTCGTACTCCAAAATCAAAATGGCTGAAAACCATCCCGCATAATCTCAAGGCACTGAATCAATACAGCAAGTGCAGCCTGATTCTGAACATCATGAAGAGCAGGAAGCAGAGTTCATAATTGTAGCAGACAAAATCGCA
Source organism: Phyllobates terribilis (assembly GCF_046119375.1). Taxonomy (NCBI): domain Eukaryota; kingdom Metazoa; phylum Chordata; class Amphibia; order Anura; family Dendrobatidae; genus Phyllobates; species Phyllobates terribilis. The sequence goes on from NW_027362761.1 coordinate 390,902,399, forward strand.
TGACCAATGTGCTCTCTCAAACCGACGCTTAAAGCCATTGAAAACTACTATACCACAAAAGATAAGCTCTGCAATAATCTGGAAGGTCTATGGGAATGAGTCGCCTCCCTCATATCTGGTTTTCAACACTACAAAAGAGATGCTGTGAGTTTACAAGACGCTATTAGACACTTGAACACAGCTCACAAAAGATACAAGAGACTGTCTGCAAGGTATGCAACATTTCTAAAAGACTAATATCGATGAAGTCTTGTCAGAGCTAAGCAAAGGAGAATCAATAGACAGAGAAAAAGACTCCATGGTGCAGGGTGTTAAGGGTAAAGCAGAACTCTATATCATTCATTCGCAAGAAACCAGATTGCATAGATCAAATTCATCTAAACATTCTGCTCAGTCATACAGAGCGTCTTGCTCAAGAAGTTCAGTCCTGAGTGATAAAATACTAGATTCCCGTATAAATGCAGAGGAATCCAAAATAATAAGTTCCTTCACAAAAAAGGAGGCAGACGCAGAAGCTTAAGCCAAGAAAGCAGAAGCCAAGAAAGCAGATGCAGAAGCTCAAGCCAAGAAAGCAGAGGCTCGAGCAAAAAGCGAGAGAGCAGAAGCAGAGGCACGGATAAAGATTCTTCAAACAGAGATGGAAGAAGAAATTGCACTATCCAAGGTAAAAGTACTTGAACAAGCCTTGAGGCAAAGTCTTGATCCAGTTTGTCTACCACCACGGGAAGAAGACATCCCAGACAATTGTACAGGCTGACAGTGCTAAAACTTACTAACCGGTGTCGGCCACAACATGAACACAAGCCCAAAAGCAACAACCCGACTCGCCCTCTCAAGGACAGTTAATACAGGAAGTTGACCACAAGGTGCTTTCTGGCCTGTTTCCACAGCTCAAGTAGTAGCCATCAAAATCTTCAGATGCTAAACCACAGCTCAACCCTGCAGCAACATCATTCTACCTGGGAACACCTCAACCCTTCATGCCAAACAGCTTATACGCCCAAGGTGCACCACAAGTTGACACGGCAACAAGGAGTGAAAAATCAGACGTGTCTGAATTTTCCAAGTTCATGGTGAGCAGGGAACTAATCAACAACAGTCTCTCAAAATTTGATGACCGTGCTGAGAACTACAGAGCCTAGAAAGCAACCTTCATGACTGCCATTGCCAACCTCAATCTATCTGCAGAGCAGGAGATCGATCTCATGATCAAATGGTTGGGCCCAGGCTCTACAAAACGTATCAAGAGCCTTAGGACTGTCTATGTGGGATAATCAGGAGTAGGTCTCGCTGCTGCCTGGCAGAGACTTGAACAAACCTTTGGCAGTGCTGAAGCCATTGAAAGGGCCTTATTCAAGAGACTGGAGACCATCCCAAGGATCAATCTTAAGGATGTCCATAAGCTTCTGGACTTACGTGATCTGCTCATGAAACTGGAAATTGTGAAAAGAGACCCTCGTCTGTCTGGACTGTGTTATCTGGTCACTGCCCATGGAGTGAACCCAATAGTCACAAAGCTGCCACACAGTATGGGAGCATAGGTCTCAAGATTCAAAAAGCACACAATGTCACTTTTCCTCCATTTATCCATTTCTGCAGACTATGAACAGGCCCAGATGAAGAATGACCCCAGCCTCAATTTTCTGGAGTTTAACACTGCAGCTCCAGCAGCATCTTCATCAAGGTATGAAAGCATTACATCTAAACACAGAGACTTTAACTACAGTGTGAGCATTAGAAAAACTAACCTGCCACCACCTGCAGAACCTAAATGTAAACATTACACTACCACATCAGGAGACAAGTCTTTCAATTGTGAATCTCCCATTCATAAAAAACACACTCACTGAACGAGTGCAGAGTATTTAAGGTCCAAAACCATACAGGAGTTCAAGAACATCCTCAGTGAATTATGTTTCAGATGCTGTGCCTCATTGGAACATATGGCTAAGGACTGCAAATCTGCATTAAGCGTGAGGAGTGTTGTAACGATAGACACGCCTCAGCTATGCATCCAACCCACCTACCAGCAATGCACTGGCCACAGTCACCACTAGTCCCACTCCAAGCTATGGCAGGGAGCCACAGAATCACATAGACTCTACCACAGCCATTTCCTGCTCATGCTTGAAGTATGTGGGGAGGGCCAGAGCGCCAAATGCTGTACCAACATGTGCTTACTCAGGGTTTACCCAGAAGGACGACCAGAATGGGCAGTGAAAATGTATGCTCTCATTGATGATCAGAGCAACCGGTCCTTAGCTGGACCTAAATTCTTTGAAACTTTTATAATCAAGGGATCAGCAAAACCCTACAATCTGAACACTTGCCCGGGCCGCATAGAAACGAGTGGCAGAAGGGCAGAAGGATTCATCACTTCTTAATGGAGATAAGGAAATACCTTGTCTCAAATTTGATCGAATGTGATCAAATACATGACCATAGGGATGAGATCCCTACCCTGGAACCTGCATTTCACCAACTACACTTAAGGCACCTAGCCAGCATTATCCCACCTATGGATATGAATGCCGAGATTCTACTCCTGCTTGGGAGAGACAAGGTAAGGGTACACAAGATGCATCAACAGTGTAATGGTCCTGACTACGCCCCATATGCTCAGAGACTGGACTTGGGGTGGGTAGTCATAGGAAATGTATGCTTGGATCAACCAGGAGTTGACTACTTTAAGACTTACATGCGCGGGGACGGACATCGTGAAGCCGCGTCAGCGCCGTCACAGAGTAACAAGCCTGAGAGCATCCGGATCATCATCAGTGACCTGATCCAGGACCTAATCGTGCCCTTCGAGAACCCCTCTGGCCTGTCCTTGATCATGACCAACCAGGAGTTCCGTCACATTAAGGACCGAGCACTGAGTCCTGACCAAGGCGGAATGAGAAAAGGCAATGCGGGCCATGAAAGAAGGAAAAGAGACGGCCATTCACGCAGCTGATAATAGTAAGAATTTCATAAAACAGAAGAAGATGCTCCGTAAGAAAAACGAGAAGCAGAATACGAGGCGGAAGAAGAAAAAATGGAAAATAAGACAATATATTTAAGTGTTTATTGTTGCATGCTAACATGCCTTTATCATTACAGGTTTTGAACTATATTCAAAGGACATTAGTTCAATAGTGAAATCCCTAAATTGAATTTCAGACAGGGACTGTGTTGGTCTCCCAGAGATTATTGCTGTTCAGCTGTTTGTTTTGCATATCTTAGAAAATGAGTTCTGCATTTGTTTGTTACCTGCTAAATGTATTATCTTGCTACGTCACTATTTGTTTACTACTCACTCTAGTTCTTTCCAATTAAGTTGGTTTAAACTGGGCATGGCTTTGCATGACACTTGGTGGGTCACTTGCTTTTGGCAGCCATTTTATAGCCAGACTTGCTGTGAGACTGGAACCACTTGCACTGGCTTTGTGAAGTTAGCAATTTCTGACAAGCAGCAACCGACATCAGTGGCTTCAGAGAAAGTTACAGGATTGTACAATCAAGCATTATTTCTGTATCTGATTTTAAATAAACCAACTCTTGAATTGCACCCTCGCTGTGGTTCTACATTCAAGTGTACGGACGCTGAGCCTGCGCTGGTCCTGTCTGCTCTGCATCTTGGATACGGAGGTAAGGTAAAAATGTCACAGCAGCGTAACCTCCAATTGCCTTATGTGGAGGCAGAACAATATACACTATGAGCCCTCACATATAGGGTTTCTGTACTCCATCTCCCTAAGGCTGACCTGAATCCATAGGTATATAGAAATTGCATGGTCCTATACAGTGGTGTGTTAAAGTGTTTGCCCCCTTCCTGATCTCTTATTTTATAGTATGTTTGTCACACGTAAATGTTTCAGATCACAAAACAAATTTGAATATTAGGCAAAGATTACATCCGTAAACAAAAAAATGCAATTTTAAATGAAGATCTTTATTGTTAAGGGAAAAAGAAGTCCAAACCTACAGGGCCCTGTGTAAAAAAGTGATTGCGCCCCCCCCCCCCCCCCTAAAACATAAGTTAACTGTGGTTTATCACATCTATAGGAAGCTAAGTTCTATTTCCCTTGCCATTCACAGGTCTGATTACTGCAACACCTGTTCTCAATCAAGAAATCACTCAATCAAGAAATCACTTAGATAGGACCTGCCTGACAAAAAGAAGTAGACCAAAAGATTCTCAAAAGCTAGACATCATGCTGCGATCCAAAAAAATTCAGGAACAAATGAGAAACAAAGTAATTGAGTTCTATCAATCTGGAAAAGGTTATAAAGCCATTTCCAAAGCTTTGGGACTCCAGCGAACTACAGTGAGAGCCATTATCCACAAATGGCAAAAACATGGAACAGTAGTGAACCTTCCCAGGAGTGGCTGGTCGACATAATACATGTGCGGGGCTAGGTAAAATAGGAGGCCGGTCAGTGAAGGCACAGTGAGCTCTCATAAGAGCATACAGATGAATATGTAAGCAGAGCACCAGATAGAGCCCACTCCACAGGCCACCCCGAAGCACGAGCATATCATTATTTCTAAACTGAAAGTAAAGATTACACAAGAAGAAAAATAAAAGGCAGCACTCACCGAATCATAAATAAAAAGTCCTTTATTCCTGTGCAAGAGACTTCATAGCGTGCGGCAGGTATCGGGAGGAGCAGACAAGGGAGCAGCGCAGAGGACTACAGCCATTTCGCACCTTCCGGTGCTTCTGCGGGTCCAAGTTTATGGGTCTAAGGGTCCTTGGACCCGTAGAAGCACCGGAAGGTGCGAAACGGCCGTATTCCTCTGCGCTGCTCCCTTGTCTGCTCCTCCTGATACCTGCCACACGCTATGAAGTCCCTTGCACAGGAACAAAGGACTTTTTATTTATGATTCGGCGAGTGCTGCATTTCATTTTTCTTATTGAGTGATTGCCTATATGGACTTGGCTATATGCACCACTAAATGGATCAAGGAGCATATACACTGATATACTGACCTAATGACTGCAAATAGTGTCTGAAGGAGTGGTGCCTGGATATACCTCTGCTTGAATAGACAAAAGATTACACAAGAACCACAGGACGGATTTCATCAACCAAGGTATCATTTTAATTAGTGTAATGGCACCCACCTGACAGTGTATGCAGTTTACTTAGCACAATCCTGCTGACAGGTGCACTTTAAGAAAAAAAAAACACCTATACGTCACTTGGGGGGGTCATTTGAGGGGGGATTCTGCTCTTCTCACCCTTTGAGGCTCTGTATATGGAGTTTGCAAACCATTCTACAAAAATTTGTTCTCCAAGAGTCAAGTAGCGCTCCTTCGCTCCGAAGTCTCGCTTTATGGCTAAGCAGTACTGTACAGTCACATATGGAGTATTGCCACATTCAGCAGAAATTGTGTGACAAATTTTGGTGCCATTTTTACCCAATTTTCCCTTATGAAAATATAAAATCTGGGGCTAAAACAATTTTTTTGTGGTAAAAATGTAATTATTTTTTCTTATAAAATTCTATTATACACCCATGTTGTCAATATGATCAATGCACCCTTATTTGAATTTATGGAGAGGTGTAATTTGTAAAATGTGGTCACTTATGGAGGGGTTCTGCTGTTCTGCAAAATTTGAACTCCAATATGGTGCTTCTTCACTTCTGAGCTTTGCACTGTGCCTCAATAGTTTTCGACCAAATATGAAGAAATGGCGTGCTTAGGATAAATTGCTCAATAAATTGTACCAATCATCTTCTCCTATTATCCCATTTGAAAATTAATAAATTGGGGCCGAAGCAACATTTTAGTGGAAAAAAAATGTAATTCTCCATTTACTCAGCCCAATGTTATACAATTCTGAGAAGCACCTGTGCATTCAAAGTGCTCACTACACCTCTAGATAAGTTACATGGGGGGGGTTCCAAAATGGGGTCACTTGTGAAAGGTTTCCACTGTTTAGGCACATTAGGGGCTCTGCAAATGCAACATGGCGTCCGCTATTTATTCTAGCCAATTTGGTGCTCCAAAAGTCATATAGTGTGCCTTCCCTTCCAAGCCCTGTTGTGCGCCCAAACAGTAGTCTTACACAACATATGGGGTAACAGTGTACTCAGGAAAAATTGCACAACAAATTGCATGGTCCATTTTCTTCTTTTACTATTATGAAAATGAAAAATTTGGGGCTAAAGCAACATTTTTGTGGGAAAAAAAATATTTTTTCATTTTCAGGGCTCAATGTTATAACATTCTATGAAGCACCTATGGATTTAAGGTGTTCACCACACCTCAAAATACATTCATTGATGGGTCTAGTTTCCAAAATGGGGTCACTTGTGGGGGGGAGGGGGGTTCCACTATAAGTTTACAATGACAGGTAACACCTCTATACACACCTGATAGCATAAGATCCACCAATCACAATAGGAGATGTCATAGCTGACCCTGCTTCTTTTCCCTTCACAATGACTTTTGCACAGGTTCATTAGACACTTCAATAAGTTCTAACCAATGTGCATGTTATAACCAATGTGTTATAACTCCAGGGGAGGAGTCCTGAGGAGATAATTTGCATATTCCCACTGCATTTTGGGGTAAGTGAAGAGTCTCCGCGAGCTCAAAGAACACTGGATTTTGGCTGTTGGAGCTGAAAAGAGGACATCGGTAAACCAGGGGAGGAGTCCTGAGGAGATAATTTGCATTTTGAAGCTTTTTTTTTTAAGCTTTTTTCACTGTTTTCAGAACATTAACAGTAAGAACATGGAAGAGTCCAGGAGCCATTTGGTGAGCTGCATATCCTGCTACATGTTCACAGACTTGCCAGTGGAAAAGCCAAACTTCACATGCCAGAAATGCAAGCTTGTGTCCCTGTTGGAGGAAAAGTTGCGAAATCTAGAAGAGAGGTTAACTACCTTGAAAATCATTAAGGAAGGTGAAGAGTTCTTAGACAGAGCAGAATTATCTCTTCATGATTCAGAAAGAGAAGAAATTCGAACTGCACCTGACGAAACAGAGGAATGGAAGCATGTGACCCACAGAAGCAGGAGGATCGAGAGGCAGTCAGCACCCATACTGCTCAGGAAACAGTACCAGGCTCTCACGCAGGAGAACCATGAAGAAATACAGCAAAATAAGACTTTGCCAGCAATGAATAACCTTGTAAGCCCTCAGAATCCTCCTGGATGGAGAAAGAAGAATGTTGTGAAGAAAAAACGGAGAGTGGTGGTCATGGGGGATTCCCTGTTAAGAGGAACAGAGGCCACTATCTGCAGACCAGACATAACCTCAAGAGAAATGTGCTGTCTTCCAGGAGCAAAAATTAAAGATGTGACTGACAGGATATCAAGACTCTTCAGACCTACAGATCACTACCCATTCCTGCTAATACATGTGGGGACAAATGACACCGCCAGAAAGGACCTGGAAACCATCTGCAGTGACTTTGAAGACTTAGGCAAGAAAGTGAAAGAATTGGGAGCGCAGGTGGTCTTCTCATCCATCCTCCCAGTGGATGGCCATGGAACAATGAGGTGGAATAAGATTCTACAGGTGAACAACTGGCTACGTCGATGGTGCCGTCAACAAGGATTTGGATTTCTGGATCACGGAATGAATTACCTATACGATGGACTACTTGCTAGAGATGGGGTGCACCTTACGAAGACTGGAAAACATGTATTTGGAAGTTGCCTTGCTACACTCATCAGAAGAGCTTTAAACTAGAACAATGTGGGAAGGGAAGCAAAAGGCCAGAAAAAGCCATACAGCTGACAAATACTATTGAGATCTCTGCTACTGGAAGTGGAAAAGAAGAACAAAGACAAAACAATTTAAATAATAAAAATATGGGAGGAAGAGAAACCAATCACAAACTAAAATGTTTTTATACAAATGCACAAAGCATGGGCAACAAACAAGGAGAATTGGAACTACTAATGCAGGAAAAGGAATATGATGTCATTGGAATCACTGAAACTTGGTGGGACGATACACATGATTGGAATAAAAGGCTAAAAGGATACAACTTATTTGCAAGAAACAGACTTGATAAACGAGGAGGAGGTGTTGCATTGTATGTTAGAAAAGCGTATATCTGCACAGAGATTGAAGCTTCAGAGACTGGGAGTTCTGTGGAAACTGTTTGGGTAAGAATACAAGGAGAGAACAACGGAAAGGACACCATTGTAGGCATTTACTACAGGCCACCTGGGCAAGCTGAAGATATGGATGAACTCTTTATGCATCAAATGACGTAGTGGTCATGGGAGATTTCAACTATCCAGACATTTGTTGGGAATCTCTCTCAAGTAAAACTAACAGGTCAAGCAAATTCTTATCCTCTCTTGCTGACAACTTTATCTTCCAAAAGGTAGGGGAGAAAACAAGGGGATCTGCTACTTTGGATCTAATCCTTATAAACAGGGAGGAAATGGTTGAGGAGGTAAAGGTGGCTGGGACCCTAGGAGGCAGCGATCATGCTATTATAGAATTTTGGATAACTAGAGGAGGAAGACATGTGAAGACTCAAACTTCAAGGTTAGATTTTAGAAAGGCAGATTTTAAGAGACTCAGAAAGAGAATAGGAGGGATCCAATGGCTGGATGTCCTTAAGGACAAAAATGTCCAGGAAGGATGGGAAATTTTTAAAAATGAGATTCTCAAAGCACAATCGTTAACAATCCCGAAAAGTAGGAAGAATGGGAAGCATTTAAGGAAACCAGGATGGATGAACACAGAACTTAAACACATGCTAAAAAGAAAGAAAGAAATGTTTATTAAATGGAAAGAGGGAGGCATATCTAAAGAAGATTATAATGCAGTCTGCAGATCCTGAAGGGCACGTATCAGGTTAGCTAAAGCTGACAATGAATTAAGGCTTGCAAGAGATGTCAAAAGCAATAAAAAAGGATTTTGGGGGTATGTCAAAAGTAAAAGAAAAGTCAAAGATGCTATAGGATTTTTACAGGATGAAAATGGAGAAATGGTAAGAGAGGATGTTGAGAAGGCCGAACTTTTTAATTCCTATTTTGCATCTGTTTTCTCTCAGAAAGAAAATGTAACATCAACTGATCTTCACTGTCCTTTTAAAGGAATAGAGGAATCCAAGTTATCTGTAAACAGAAAGATTGTGAGGGAATATTTAGCTAACATAAATGAGTTCAAGTCTCCAGGTCCAGATGAATTACACCCCAGAGTACTGAAGGAGATCGTAGAAGAAATTTTAGAACCACTCTCCATAATCTTTGAAAATTCTTGGAGAACAGGAGAAGTCCCAGAAGACTGGAGAAGAGCAAATGTTGTTCCTATCTTCAAAAAGGGGAAGAAGGTGGACCCAGGGAACTATAGGCCGGTGAGTCTGACTTCTATACCAGGAAAGATCTTTGAACAAATTATTAAACAACATGTATGTAAGTACATGGATAAGAATGAAGTGATTAACCAGAGTCAGCATGGGTTTGTAACTAACAAGTCATGTCAGACTAACTTAATTTCCTTCTATGACAGAATCACTGACTGGGTGGATCAGGGAAATGCTGTAGATATAGTATATCTTGACTTCAGCAAAGCACTTGACAAAGTATCTCACACCATTCTTATTGAAAAAATGACCAAGTATGCAATGGACCAGGCAACTGTTAGGTGGATTCATAACTGGCTTAGTGATCGGACTCAAAGGGTGGTTGTAAATGGCTTCACATCCAGCTGGATGAATGTCTCAAGTGGGGTACCACAGGGCTCCGTCCTGGGACCTGTATTGTTCAACATCTTTATCAATGATTTAGATGAAGGAATTGAGGGTAAACTGATTAAATTTGCTGATGACACAAAGCTAGGAGGGATAGCTAATACTAGAGAAGAGAGAGAGAGGATTCAAAAAGACCTAAATAAACTGGAGCAGTGGGCAGCAACCAACAGAATGGTTTTTAACAGGGTAAAATGCAAAGTACTACATCTGGGCAATAAAAATGAAAAAAGCATATACAGAATGGGAGGAATAGAGCTAAGCAACAGTACATGTGAAAAAGACTTAGGTATACTAATAGATCATAAACTGAACATGAGTCAACAGTGTGATGCAGCAGCAAAAAAGGCAAATACAATTCTGGGATGTATTAACAGAAGCATACAGTCTAGATCACGTGAAGTCATTATCGGTCTTTACTCCTCTTTGGTCAGACCTCATCTGGAATACTGTGTACAGTTTTGGGCACCACATTTTAAAAAAGACATAGACAAACTGGAGCAAGTTCAGAGAAGAGCGACCAGAATGGTGACCGGTCTCAAACCATGTCCTATGAGGAACGGTTGCAGGATTTGGGAATGTTTAGCTTGCAAAAAAGAAGACTGAGAGGAGACTTAATAGCTGTCTACAAATATGTCAAGGGCTGTCACATTGTAGAAGGATCATCTTTATTCTCATTTGCACAAGCAAAGACTAGAAGCAATGGGATGAAACTAAATGGGAGGAGACACAGATTAGATATTAGAAAAAACTTTTTGACAGTTAGGGTGATTAATGAGTGGAACAGGCTGCCACGAGAGGTGGTGAGTTCCCCTTCAATGGACGTCTTCAAACAGAGGCTGGACAGACATCTGTCTGAGATGATCTAGTGAATCCTGCTTTGAGCAGGGGGTTGGACCAGATGACCCAGGAGGTCCCTTCCAACTCTACCATTCTATGATTCTATGATTCTATGTAATTGTCTGAAACAAAAGGGTCTGGAACTTTGAATCTAAAAATGTCCCTATGACCAGTGTGAATATAGCAAGATTTATATTTTTATTTTTAATACAGATTGCGCTTTGTAAAAAAAAAAAAATGAACATGTAAACCTGATTAAATCAGTAGGTCATTTTCCGATGATAGCTTCCCTTTGACACTGACTACACACTGAGGAGCGCTAACCACTCATCATTGTTTCATCTATTATGCCTTCTTGCAGATTTACAACCCTACCCCAATATCTACAGGTATATTCTGTACAGAAGACTAGGTTTGGAATAACTACTGCATGCACAATTTGTGCAAAATATAACACTGTACTGAGCATCACAAATCTGCAGCTTATTCACACAGTGTAACAGCTAGGAACAAAGACAAGCATTTAATGTCCTTGATACCATAGGACCTTGACAAAATACACAGAGATTAAATCCCAGGAGAAAGGACACAAGGAAGTAGTCATAGGGATTTGCATCAACATCTCCCACTCAAACCAGATATATTTATGTGCCAGCATTGTCAGGATTGTAATCAGGACAAAGGTGACATTAATAGGTTTTTTGGCTGCTCATCCTAGAAAAGAGACGCTCAGCAGCATTACCAAACAATAGAAGTCTAAAGCAAAGAGAACATTGCACTAATTCTATAATGCCACTGTCTGTCAAACAAGGCATACTGCATAACATGTGACAAATGGCAATGCTGCCACTGACAAGACAAAAGTTAATGGATTAACCAAAACCAATCCAAGATGGTATGTAAATACCTGTGGTTCCAGAGTTTTCATGTACTTTTCCTTTTGTTTCGGGTTTAATGCATTAGGGCTTTAAGGGCTCATGCAGAAGTCTGTTCAAATTGGTCTGTTCTTGGATCCCAATGCACGGACTGGCCATGGCTCTCCCGAGTCGAGTGTGACAGCCTCATAGAAATATATGAAGCAGTGGCGCTCAGGTCAAGAGAGCCACGGACATTCCATGCGTAGCAGTTTGAGATCACACCGATTTGCCAGAGACGTCTGCATGAGCTCTTAACGTGTGATGTGTTCTAGACATTTTCTTTATCTTGTTGAGCTTTGAAACTTTCTTCTGGAGTAAAACTTGATTATAATTTTATGTACAGTTTTCAGTATCATGTAAAATTTTCATATGATTATTTTCTACTGCCTGAAGGAGAACTAAAAAGGCTACAACCAATAAAAGGATTGACACAAAAGTAGACAAACTTGGGTTCTCTCTCAGGTGAGAGCAAGCATTATGTCAGTAGCTAAGGAAAAAGATTGCACATTTGCCTTCACAAGCTGAGAGCTGCAGTGGCATTCCTTGTTGGGTGACACCGAGTCTCCTGTGCTGATTTATTACACTTGTATAACTCCATGGGCAAGACAGATATCTACTATATAATTGTCTTATCCCGTCTGTCTGTCTGCCTTTCTGTCTGTCTGTCTTTCTGTCTGTCTGTCTGTCCTGGAAATCCCGGGTCGCTGATTGGTCCGGCCGCGGCCAATCAGCGATGTGGCATTTCTGTAAAACATAGCGGCCGTTAGCGGCTCATGTGTGGCACGGAGGTCAGCGGCGATGCAGCCGGGAGATGCAGCCGGCTACTCGCAGTATAAATCCCCCGACCGCAGGCGCCGCTGACCTACATGCGGCTATCGTCGGGAGATCAGGGGCTACGGCCGCTTATCTCCCGAGGACAAGTGTGACGCCCCTCCCCTCCCCTCCTCTCCTCTCCCCTCCCCTCTCCTCCCGTCCCTCCCCCTGCTCGATCAGGACCCCGGCACCCGGCGTCATACTTACCCCTCCCCTCCCCTCCTCTCCCCTCCCCTCTCCTCTCCTCCCATCCCTCCCCTCTCCTCCCATCCCTCCCCCCGCTCGATCAGGACCCCGGCACCGGCGTCATACTTACCCCTCCCCGTGCCTCCGCAGCAGCTCCTGTGTCCTCCGCTGATGCTCTGTGACGTCTCAGGTCAGAGGGCGCGGTGACGTCTTTACACCGCGCTCTCTCCTGACCGGTCACAGCGCACAGCGTGAACATGCCGGCTTCGCTGGAGTCCAGAGAAGCAGCTGAGAAGCTGAGAAGTGAGGTGAGTATTGGATTTTTTTTTTTTTTGTTTGGGGCCATAGGGGACCTGCATGGGGCACTATGGGGGGATGGATATACAGGGGATATGACTTCCTGCATGGGGACCTGCATGGGGCACTATGGGGGGATGGATATACAGGGGATATGACTTCCTGCATGGGGCATTATATGGGGGGAGAGGTCACATCCTACATGGGGCATTATATGGGGGAGAGGTGACATCCTACATGGGGCATTATATGGAGAAGAGGTGACATCCTACATGGGGCATTATATACGGGGGATGTGACTTCCTGCATGGGGTATTATATACGGGGGATGTGACTTCCTGCATGGGGTATTATATACGGGGGATGTGACTTCCTGCATGGGGTATTATATACGGGGGATGTGACTTCCTGCATGGGGCATTATATGCGGGGGATGTGACATCCTGCATGGGGCATTATATGAGGGGGATGTGACATCCTGCATGGGGCATTATATAGGGGGTAAGGTCACATCCTACATGGGGCATTTTATGAGGGAGAGGTGACATCCTACATGGGGCATTATATACGGGGGATGTGACTTCCTGCATGGGGTATTATATACGGGGGATGTGACATCCTGCATGGGGCATTATATAGGGGGTGAGGTCACATCCTACATGGGGCATTTTATGAGGGAGAGGTGACATCCTACATGGGGCATTATATACGGGGGATGTGACTTCCTGCATGGGGTATTATATACGGGGGATGTGACTTCCTGCATGGGGTATTATATAAGGGGGATGTGACTTCCTGCATGGGGCATTATATACGGGGGATGTGATATCCTGCATGGGGTATTATATACGGGGGATGTGACTTCCTGCATGGGGCATTATAAAGGAGGGTCGGGAGACATATGCTAGAATACCCGATGCGTTAGAATCGGGCCACCATCTAGTCTTTAGATAATTTAATATTTAATTCAATACATAAATTGCCATGTATATGTTTGTTTCCCTGCCAATGTAATAGAGGCCTAAGACATTAGAACACCCTCACCACCAAGTAAAGGCTTTCTACTGAAAATTGCGTCAGGTTGGACACCATCCTTATTTGCCTCCACAATATAGATTTGTGATTTTTTTTTTATCCAATGTGACCTGCAAATGAGCTCATATGTTCTTGTAATATATAAGAACTAATGCACTGTTCTTCTGTCACTTATTAATTTTTATTGGGGTTATATCTTACTATATTATATTCTAATGACACTGGATACGTATGAACCCTATATGTCTTCATGTCTGTGTTGTGGAGCTTATTTTTAACATGTAAGTTATTTATATTTCAATAAGCCTGTGATATTTTAGCATGAATTTTGCTGCTTGCCCTTTGTCATTTTTTGCAGGTGATGACTAATAAATTATCTTAGCACTGGTAAAAGTCTAATCAGCTAAGCTTTTAAAACGTAAACCCATAGACCTATTTAAGCTTTTCCTTCATTGTGTCATACATATAATACCTCATAAGAGATTAAAAGCAAAGTTCCTTAATTTGTCTCTAAACTCAAAATATACCAACATACAACTTATGTACCTATAGTAGGGTCCAAGTTGTTTTACAAAGATGAAAAAAACATACCGTGTACCTCTGACAAATAATTTGACAGATTCCATCCATCACCAATTGACCCCAATGTTAAAAAAAGATATTAGTAAAATGTAGATCATACATTTCTTTTACTAGATGGCTGTGATGGATGCCATCCAACACTCTTGGTCTGTTACGTTATAAAAAGTGTTTTAAATTTTGTTAAAAAAATATAAAACAAAATTTGCTTTATGGCTCGAGAGGGTATTGAATTTATAATATGACAAACTGCATAACCTAACATTTAAGAAAGTTATATCTCTAGGTGTTTTATGGTGAGCATGGTGTCTGTTTGTTGTTTTGTTGTTTTTGATGGTGGATACATCCTTACAAGTGGTAACTCCATTACTATTCTATAAATATATATATACAGCAAAAAAGAAACTATTAGTTAATAGGTTAAAGCACCATTCCAGCGTTTTATTTTATTGAACCACTGGAGTGGTGCTTTAAATGTAAGTCCACTGCCCCCAGTTTCATACTCACCTGTCGTCCCCTTCATCCTTGTCCAGCGTCGCTCCGGTCCGCCTCCGGTGAAAGTGACCTGCCGGCAGCTTCAGTGTCTGCTGGATGGTGTCAGAGATCACTTTCAGTACAAATCTATGATAGCCTCGTTTTACCTCTCATAGACTGGCATTGAGAGCTTGTGATTTAGCTTCTGACTTCCGGCCAGTTAGAAGCTAATGTCACAAGATGGCACCATGGGACCGGAACTGTGTCGGTAAGAGGTGAAGCCACTGGATGGTGAATATATGACCGGGGGCAGGGGGCTTATATTTAAAGAGACACTTCAGCGCTGGAAAAAAACAAATCGCTGGAGTGGTGCTTTAAACATTGTAATTTGAAACTTTTTAAAAGTGTTATCTTATTAATGGGTAAAAACAAGTAATTTTACAATTCAAAGGGACTCTGTTATAAGAGAATGACTGTTTAAACGAAGTACAGGTGCTCGGTGCACGTTTAACATGGTCAAACATGTAACTGCATCTTCCCACTTGTTTTCCCTCTATCTTCACTATCCCCTCTTCTTTGATTGACAGCTCTGGCCTTGTAGAGCCAGGGAAGGGCAGAGATGGATGGAAAACAAGTATGTGCACAAGTTGGGAAGGTGCACTTAAATGTTTGGCGACGACAAAGGTGCTCAGAGACCATTTATTTAGTTTGAACAGTCATTCTGTGCTGGGAGACTCTCTTTAACTGTCAATCTGCAGGAGCGTACCAATCTTTGCAAGCAAATAGTCAAGAAGGCAGTGGAGTGGAGCACTGCTTAAAATAAAAGATAGCCTACCTCTTTAACACCCTGAAGGCTCTTTTCACCTTCCTGACCAGACCAATTTTTTCAATTCTGACTAGTGTCACTTTTTTAGGTAATAACTCTGGATCGCTTTAACAGATCCCAGTGATTCTGAGATTCTTTTTTAGTGACATATTGTACTTCATGTAAGTGGTAAATTTAGGTCGAAATTTTTTGCACTTATTTGTGAAAATATCTGAATTTTGGTGAAAATTTAGAAATTTTCAAACTTTCAATTTTTAAAACCCTAAAACCAGATAGATATAGCCTACAAAATAGTTAATAAATAACATTTTCCACATGTCTACTTTATATCTGCATCATTTTTGAAACATAATTTTTTTTTGTTGCAAAGTTAAAAGGGTCAGTTTATCAACAATTTGTTTATCAACAAAGTTTATCAACAATTTCCTATTTTTCCAACTAATTTACAAAACCATTTGAAATGATTTTGAGTGGCCGATGTGACAGAATATACCCAAAAGTGACAACATATTAAAAACTGCACCCTTCAAAGTGCTCAAAACCACAGTCAAGATGTTTATAAACTCTTTAGGTGCTTCACAGAAATTAAAGCAATGTGGAAAGAAAAAAGTGAATATTTTAATCTTTCCCACAAAAATGTTAATTTAGCTTTAAATTTTGTATTTTTACAATGGAAACAGGAGAAAATGAAGTGTAAAAGTCATTGTGCAATTTCTCCTGAGTACGCCGATACCCCACATGTGGAGAAAAACTACTGTTTGGGCGCACGCCAGGGCTCAGAAGGAAGGAGCACCATTCGACTTTCGGAGCGGAAAATTGGCTGGAATAGATAGTGGACACCATGTCATGTTTGCAGAGCCCCTGATGTGCCAAAACAATGGAAACCCCCACAAGTGACCCCAGTTTGGAAACTACAACCCTTAAGAAATTTATCTAAATGTGTGATGAGCACCTTGAACCCACAGGTGCTTCACAGAATTTTATAACTAATTTGTGAAAAAGAAGAAATATATTTTTCCCACAAAAAAATGCTACTTCAGCCCCAAATTTTTCATTTTCATAAGGGTAACAGGAGAAAATGGACGATACAATTTTTTGTGCAATTTTTTTGAATACATCGAAACCCCATATGTGGTGGAAAACTTCTGATTTGGCACACAGCAGGGCTTGAAAGGGAAGGAGCGCCAAATGAATTCGGAAGACCAATTTTGGCTGTAATAGATCGCGGATGCCATGTCACATTTGAAGAGCCCCTGACATGCTAAAACAGGAGAAACACTCACAATTGACCTCATTTTGGAAAATATAACTCTTCAGGAATTCATCTAGGGGTGTAGTGAGCATTTTTATCCCTCAGACGATTGACAAAATTGTATAACATTTGGCTGAGTCAATGGAAAATTAAAATTTTTCCCACAAAAATGTTGCTTTAACTCCAAGTTTTCAATTTATCAAAAGGTCTAATATGAGGAAACAGTACAATTTGTTATGCTATTTCTTTCGAGTGCACTAATACCCCATATGTGGTAAAAAACTACTTTTGAGGTACAGTGAAAAGCTCAGAAGTGATGAAGCACCATATTGTGGTGCAGATTTTGCTGGAGTGGTTTGAGGGTGCCATGTCGCATTGGAAGAGCTAATGAGGTGCCAGAACAGCAGAACCCCCCCCATAAGGGACCTCATTTTTACAAACTACACCTCTCAATAAATTCATCTAGGGGTGCAGTGATCAATTGACACCACAGTTGTGTCACAGAATTTTATACCATTGGGCGGTGTAGAAAAAAATAATAAAATAATTCCATTTTTGCCACAAAAATTCAGTTTTAGCCCCAGATTTTACATTTTTGCATGGGGAAATGGGTAACAATGGCACCAAAATTTGTCACACAGTTTAAGCTGAATGTGTCAATACTTCATATTGGGCTGTACAGTACTGTTAGGCCAAAAGGCAAGACTCGGAACGGAAGGAGCGCTATTTGACTCTTGGAGATCAAATTATCGTAGAATAGTTTGCGGACTTCATATACAGAGCCCCTAAGTGACAGAAGAGCAGAATCTCTCTCTAAAGTGACCCCATTTTGGAAATTACACCCATCAGGGAAGTTATTTACAGGTGTAGTGACAATTTTGACTGCATGGGAGTTTGGCAGAAACGAGCAGCAGTGAATGTTGCTAAGTAAAAATTGCAAATCTGTCATTGTAGTGCCCTTTAGTGATGAGCGAGCATACTTGCAAGTACTCGGTACTCGCCAGAGCATCTCAGTATTCGAGATGCTCGGAGCTCGCCGAGTACTTGCGAGATGCTCGGGCGGATGCTCGGGTCCCCTGCCTGCATGTTTGGTGCTCTTTAGAGTGATTGCCTGCCACTCACTGTAATGCCGCTGCCATGTTGGTTGTGGCATTACAGTGATTGGCTGGCGGCACAGTGTCATCAGGTCTATATCAGACCTGGCGCTGCTGTGCTCGTCAGTCTACTCCGCAATCAGGCAGTGTAGGGAGAGGTGCTGCTGAGCTAGGGAGAGATTTGGTTGTGTATTAGGTAGTGTAGGGAGAAAACAAGTACATTACACATATCCATCTCAACAAACAGTCCTTCTGAGGACTAATCCATCTGCAGAGATATCAGGCAGGCAGTGTATATAGCAGATTGGAGTGCATATAGCACAAGAGGCTCCATTCTAGTTCTGTCTTCTGCTGCTGTTAGACATTTCTAGACAAAGGCCCAGGTCTCATAGGCCAGGAATAATTTTTTTTTGGATCCTCATTATTTGCTTAAAAAGCAATCCAGAGAACACCATTTTTCTGTGCCATTTGCTTGTTGGCACTGCAGAATACAGCCAGGTCCTTTCCATATTACAGCGCTAAAAATACAGCTATTTAAAACTGTGGTTTGTCTGTCACACGGATCACATATAATTGAGCTGAAAATACTGCCATTTTTGGCCTCCATTCTAATTTTTTTTTCTGTGTGTCAGCAAAGTTTTTGCCACCGGTTTGCTGTTTAAAATAATAACCTACAGGCCAGGTATTCAAAACTGTTGTTTGTCCGTTACACGGATCACATATACATTTTCTGAAAATTCTGCCAGTTCTGGCCTCCATTCTAATTTTTTTTCAGTGTGTCAGCAAAGTTTTCGACACCGGTTTGCTGTTCAAAATAGTTACCTACAGGCCAGGTATTTAAAACTGTGGTTTCTCCATCACACAGATTACATATAACTTCTCTCCAAATTGTAGTGAGCGTCGAAGAAGGCGCGTGGCTAGGGACAGGGAACTGGACGTGATGGTGATGGTGCATGCAGAGGCTGTGGCTGAGGCAAGCTGAAATTGTGCCACAACAAACACCCACATCTTCTCGCCGGACCTTCCTGTCCCAATTCCTAGGGGACCGCAGCACACCACTATTGAACCCAGAACAGTGTCAAAAATGTGTTGGTTGAATAGCGGATAATGCTTCCAGTCACTTAGCCACCACCACCCTGTCTTCCGCATGGTCAAGTCTCAGTAGCCGTGAGTCTGGACCGCATATTCCTCACCCTGATCCTCCTTCCTCCCACCATGCCGAGTGAACGGAGACAACTGATCCCACACTTGGACACTGAGGAGCTGTTCACTTTTCCATTTATAGATTCGGGGCTCTCGTCCGGTCCACTTGAAGCGAGGCAAGAGAAGATCGCATGTAGCGATGCCCAAAATTTTAAACAGCTATGGTCACATGAAGGCGATGGTGGGAAAGTGTCACAAGAGGTGGACGATGATGAGACACAATTGCCAGAAAGTCAGGAGGAGGACCAGGGTGCGGAAGTTGAAAACAAGGTGGTGGATGATATAGTAACTGACCCAACCTGGCAGGAGGACATGCAGAGCGAGGACAGCAGCACACAGTGGGAGGGAGGCAGAGCACCCCAACAGGCAGGAAGAAGCAGTGTGGTGGCCGCAGACAGAAGGCAGGCAACCATTCCCCGTAACACCAACATGATGTAAGTTGCCAGTACAACTGTTAGGTCTCCCGAGTCTGGTTGTTTTTTAAAGACTATGCCGATAACCCCAAAAAGGCCATTTGCACCACCTGCCAGGCCAGCATCAGCAAGGGTGGCAAAACAACCAGCCTGACCACCACCAGCATGATCAGGCACATGGCAGCAAAGCACCCGACTTTGTGGGCCAAACCCTAGGGTCCAGAAACAGTGTCTGCGGGTGGCACCACTGCTTCTTCCACTGTTGTGCATGCAAGCCAATCCCCTGTCCATGGTGCATGCGAAGATGCCTCCTGCCCTACACTTGTCATTGCACACTCTCAAGAAGCAGCATCAGCAAGCACATCCACGTCCTTGTCCCAGCGCAGTGTTCAGTTGTCCTTACTCCAGTCCTTGGAACGCAAGTGCAAATACGCAGCCAACGCCCAACAGGTCACACTACTATATTCCCACTTTTCTTGCGCTCGAAATGTTGCCTTTTAGGCTCATGGAGATGGAAGCATTCCGCAACCTGATGGCGGCGGCCATCCCTTGGTACTTGGTCCCCAGCCGCCACTATTTCTCCCGGTGTGCTGTCCACGCATTACACAAGCACGAGCCCCAAAATATTAGCCGTGCCCTCAACAACGCAGTTACCGGGAAAGTCCACCTAACCACGGACACGTGGACAAGTGCTTGTGGGCAGGGGCGGTACATCTCGCTGATGGCACACTGGGTTAACATAGTGGAAGCCGTGACCCAGTCAGACCTTGGGACGGAACATGTCCTCCCGATGCCAAGGATTGCAGGCCCTAGGTCAATCAGGGTTGCCCCCACAGTCTACAGCTACTGAACCTCATCCTCCTCAGCCTCCATCTCCAAAATGACCACATCAGTCACAAGCTGGAAGCACTGCAGCACTGCCTCGGCCAAGCGGCAACAGGCTGTGCTAAATCTAATATGCTTAGGTGACAAACCGCACAATGCTGAAGAGTTGTGGACAGCTCTGAAAGAGCAGGAAGATCTGTGGCTCACACCGCTGAGCTTACAACCAGGCATGGTCGTGTGTGATAATGGCCGGAAACTGGTGGCGGCTCTGAGGTGAGGCGAGCTCACACACGTACCATGCCTGGCCCATGTGCTTAACCTCGTGGTTCAGCAGTTTCTTAAATCTTACCCGGAGCTGCGGGATCTGCTTGTTAAGGTACGCCGCCTGTGTGTCCATTTTAGAAAGTCACCTACAGCTTCCACCTCCCTTGCCGTGTTTCAGCAGCACTGGCAGCTTCCGGCTCACAGACTGGTGTGTGATGTCGCCACGCATTGGAACTCTACACTGCAGATGTTGGGAAGGATTTGTGAGCAGAAGAGGGCAGTTGTTGAGTACCAGCATCAACAAGGCCATCGGTATTCAGTTCAGACTCCACACATTAGACCTCAGGAGTGGGCATAGATGTCAGACATATGTACCATCCTCCAAAACTTTGAGGACTCCACCAAGATGGTGAGTGGTGATGACGCCATAATTAGCATCACCAGCCCGCTTCTCTGTCTTCTGAAATGCTCTCTGCTCACAATCAAAGAGGATGCATTGCAGGCGGATCATGATGAGATGGAGCAAGGAACCATACAGGGTGATTACACACAGCCCAGTCTCATCTCATCCCAACGTGGATTGGGTGCCAATGAGGAAGAGGAGGAGGAGGAGAAAGAACAGGAGCTAGTTTCAAGTGCTATAGACAGTACTACCTGCACAGCTGTCATACCGTCTGTTCAGCGTGGATGGCCAGAGGACAGAGAGGAGGAGGAGAGCATGGTCAGTCATCCTCCTGGTGACACAGAAGTCTTCCTTGTTAGCAGTCTGGCACGCATGGCTGAATTTATGTTACGCTGCCTTTCCCATGACCCTCACGTTCTCAAAATTTGGGGTGACAGTCATTACTGGTTGGTGACACTTCTAGACCCACGCTACAAGGAGAACTTTATATCTCTTATTCCTGAGGGGAGAGGTCTACAAAAATGGGGCAGTACCAGAAGGCCCTTGTTGCGAAACTATTAAAAAAATTCCCATCTGAAAACGCTGGCGGCAGAGGTCACAGTTGGTTGGACAACCAAGGAGTACAGACAAGAGAGACACAACTTCATTCCAGCAGAAGCAGGGGAACACTGTTAAAGTTCTGAGAGAATTTTCTCATCCACTCCCATCTCACAGGCCCTGAGGCAAAGGGTACTCTCACAAGGAGTGCAAAGTTTGGGAAGATGCTGAGGAAGTACCTTGCCGATCGTATCCAACGTCCTCCGTGATTCCTCTATGCCTTATAATTATTGGGTATCCAAGCTGGATATGTGAAATGAACTGGCTCTCTACGCCTTAGAGGTCCTGGCCTGCCCTGCCGCCAGCGTTTTATCAGAGCGGGTTTTTAGTGCCGCTGGTGGAATTATAACTGATAAGCACATCCGCCTGTCAAGTGAAAATGCTGACAGGCTGACTCTTATAAAAATGAACAAGGGTTGGATTGGGCCAGACTTCTCAACACCACCGAATGATAGCAGCGTAACATAAACTCAAATCTAGTGTCTTTTTTTGGGAGGTGTATTCCCATGCACCTCTTCACACCCACACATGGGCATATACTTCCTGATTTTGGCTATTTGCTCTTGTCCTCCTCCTTCTCCTCATCCTCATCCTCCACCACCATATCACCAGGGTGACCGTGCTCCGTGATGCTACACCCACATAATTTTTTTAAAGGGTGTTTATGATGCCCGTAAAAAAATTTTTATACAGTATGTTCATGTATATTTCCCAGGGGTAAATGTTTGTCAGCCCATACACTTAGTGCACGGGCATTACAAGTATAGGAGACCCGCTCCTTTCTAATGGGAACATTTTTTATGAGGCCCTCCTCCATGTCTCTTCCAAGGGGCATTGGAGTGCCTACCAATTTTTGGCAGCCCTTGCATTCACTGCATAGGCAAACACAATGGGAGACCCACTTCCTAATAAAGGGAACATTGTTTTCAGGAGGCCCTCTGACCCCCACGTCTCTTCCAAGGGGCAGTGGAGTGCCTCCAAATTTTTGGCAACCCTTGCATTCACTGCATAGACAAACACAATGGGAGACCCACTTCCTAATAATGGGAACATTGTTTTCAGGAGGCCCTATGACCTCCACGTCTCTTCCAAGTGGCATTGGAGTGCCTTCAAATTTTTGGAAACCCTCGCATTCACTGCATAGGCAAATACAATGGGAGACCTACTTCCTAATAATGGGAAAATTGTTTTCAGGAGGCCCTTCCCTAAGTCTCTTCAAAGGGGTCTTGGGGTGCGTCCAAATTTTCAAAGTGGTATTAGGGTGCGTCCAAATTTTGGGCAGCCTTGCCACTCACTGCATATGCAATAACAGTATAGGAGACTCACTCTTTAGTAATGGGAACAATAAAACATAGCCTCTCTAAGAATAGTGAAGGCCGACTGTTGGCCCTTTAAGAATAGTAAAGGCCGCCTGATGCCCTATAAAAATAAGCTTTGTGACTTTCAGAGTCCCTCCTTCATAAATGAAACACGATGTGTCTGATGATATCTCTAACGCCACATGGCCAGATAAGGTTGTAAAATGTTAAAGTGACATTCCTGGTGAATGCATTTGTCACGGTTGAATGCAATGCTAAAGTGCAAAAACGCATCAAAAACACTAAGTGTGAAAATAGCCCAAGGTGTGGAGGAGTATTTTTGGTTTTGGTTATTTATTTTGCTTTATATGCAAGTCATTACCCTGGAAAGGATGTTCCTTAACATATTTCCCAGGAAAATCCATTTTGGTTTCATTCTTGTATGTTTTATTGTGAGTCCGTAAAAGTGGCGTAATACCTCTGACAACGTTGTTGACAGCAGTGACCTGGAAGTCAGAAATGCTTCCAGGGGTCTTCCCCATGCTGTTCCCATGTCATTTGAGCACTGTTCCCATCGATTTGGGCGATTTTTAGGCCCTCTGCAGACCGCCGGGGGGAGCCGCCTGAAAATGCTTGAGTTTCCCATAGACTTACATTGGGCTCGTTGCTCGGGTTGAGCACCCGAGTATTTCAATGTGCTCGACCCTAGCATCGAGCACCCGAGCATTTTAGTGCTCGCCCTTCACTAGTGCCCTTATATTATTCCCAGCTCATGCTTCTGGAGACAAGTACCCCATAAATTAAGTGGGCTCTCAATGATGCATAAATGCCAAACAAAGGGAAGGGAGTATTTGGATTATGGAGCACAGAATTCACTGGATTTCTTTTGGGGGTCGAGGAGCGGTAGCTCTTTTCCAGAGCCTTTGTGCTACCAGTAACATGGAAGCTCGCTATAGTTCCATTGATGGATGACAATCTGAGTGGGTACTTGCTTTTTTTGTGGATTGAGTTGAAGCTTTTATTGAGAACATTTTACATAATATTTTGAATAACATTTATTCTGTGCTCTATGCTGAGCACTTACATTGGGGTTTCCATCTAAATCTCCGAATGACGTGATTCAGATGAAACTACCAAGGGATCCATTCAATATAATAAGGCAGCAGCATAAATACTCTGGACTCTGTCCGGCCTCTGTTCAGTGGTATCCTTCTTTTCAGAAGTGCATAAAACTGTGGTCGACCACACGCTTAAAAAGATGGGCACCATTGGATCACAGGCCAGACGGCGTACACAGTGTTTCCATCTGTCTCATTATAGGGAATCTTTCACCGGGGTTCTGTCTCAATCATGTATTTCAGAAATTTACACAGAAACCCCATAAAGCGAAGAATAAGTATGCCCAAAGCCTTACTGCAATTTTTGGGAGGCAGAATAAACAAATCAACAGCCGGTGAAGATTGGTTTTATTTATTTTTTATGCCGTTCTTTGTGTGATGTACAGTACGTGATAAGACAACATTATTTTTTGGGTCAGTGCTATTACAGCGAGATGAAATTTATAGCAGTTTTTTCTGTTTGACTACTATCACACACTAAAAAATTTGTCTGATGATATCTCACAAAAAAAATTTTTTTTGCAAGACAAAGTTTTGCATTGCTATATTTTTAGAGCTATAATTTTTCTAGATTTCTGGCGACAGCTATGTGAGGGCTTTTTTCTTGAGGGACGAGTTAATGTTTTTATTGGTATCATTTTCAGTCATATAACATTTTTTAATCGCTTTCTATTCCGATTTTTGGGAGTCATAATGAACAAAAAACAGAAACTCAGAAATTTTTTTTTGGATTTTCTTTTATGCCATTTCCCATTTGGTAAAAGTGATAACGCAGCTTTATTCTTCGGGTCAGTATGATTATAAAGATACCACATTTATAATGTTTTTTTGTTTTCCTGCTTTTACACAATCAAGACAAAAAAAGAATTCCTTCTTCATCGCTTTATTGTGAGAGCTATATCTTTTTATTTTTCAGCTGATGGAGCTGTATGGCAGCTTGTTTTTTGCGGGAAGAGATAACGTTTTCAGAGATACCATTTTTATTTACATTCGACTTTTTGATGGTGTTTTATTTCTTTCTTTGTTTGGTGGTATGATGAAAAGACGTTTTTTGCCACGTTTCTTTTTTTTTTATGACGTTCACTCAAGGGGTAAATAGTGTTGCAGCTTTATAAGTTGGGTCGATGCAATGATACTAAATATGTGCACTTTATTTGTTTATTTTGTTTTACATAAATATATGTATTTATTGGATTCATTTTTTTTTGTTCTTAATTTTGTGATTTTTTTATATGTTTACAATTTTTTAAATGTTAGCAATTAACTGTAAACGACATCAAATCCAAAAACCATCACAAAAAAGAGACAATGCTTACCAATATCTGGTCATAGTGCCAATATACAGCACTCTGGGATGCAATATGTAGCATTATAAAACAAGCTATAATTCTGACATAAATTCTAGCCAAGGTTTTGAAAACAGGGGTGGGACAGTGATGAAGGAAATAATAAAAACATCATTTGTGTTCTTTTCTGTTAACTAGATAATTTGTTTTTCAAGGTCAACTTTTACTATTTTAACATTCAATGACCTGTGTTCTTCACTAGAAGCATTATTGTAATCTCTACACAATATGTCATTGTTCTAATATCCTTCATAATTGAACTTAAACCCAAAGGGGCTTTAATCTTTCATCACATATGTATGTAAAAGACAATGTCTTTTTTCTGCTTTTTGTTAAATTAACTTTTTCCACTTTATTCCACCCGAGTACTTATTTCTTGGGTTTATTTGTATGCTTATACTAGAGCCCCGTGTCTAGGTTTTTTGGAAATTTTCCTGGTACTTTTACCTATTGGAAAATTAGAAGTCTCCGTTTTCCTGGACTCCAAACTCTTGTTACGTACAGATTAACACTGGTAAAATTGTTTCCAGTTTTATTACATTTGGTATAGAAACTTGATCCAGACTGTAGTCTGTGAATAACATCCATTTGACATGCCATGCTGTTTAGTGTAAAAAACTATGTATGCCGTTCACTATCTAGCATATGGACAGCTCTGTCAAAATAACAGTATTCTAAGTTATAGTTCTATAAAAAAAATAAATGTTATAACTAGACAACATAATGCAAATGTGAACTGAACCTTAATCAACCAAACATGGTCAAAAAAAAGAAAAAAGAAGGACCTAGAATGGTGTAATTAATGTCAGCATTTCAATGCTATTGAGAAGGTGTGGGGCATTTGAGGCTGTCTGTACAAGTGTGAGGCCACTCAAAAATAATTTTAAAAAAATTCCATAAAGGTGTGGAAAAATGTTTTTTTTCTTTTTTTCTCCAGTTGATGTGAGACATTGGTAGGCAATAGAGTTATATTTACACCTGGCAGATTTGTTAAAGAAATACTATATCTGCAAGGCTTCCATTCATTTCAAAGGGGCTTGCAGAAATGGAACTGTTTTTCAGCTGCATAAATTTCAGAAGAATATGTAATGTGTATATCCCATTTTACAAATGGCTATTGTAAGTGATTCTGCCATACCGGGTAATATCAGGAAATAGAGCCAGCGTAGTTTAAGGATATGGACAACTTTTTGATTATAGCATACCTGTGATCTCAGTGATTGTTCAGAATAAGCTGTCATGTGTGTAAATTGGAAATAACACTATTTATGTCCATTACATGATTTGCATACAGCATTGTTTTCCATCCCCCACCTCACTCTCTCACTTGCTTCTAAACTAGTTGGTAGAAATTAACTGCTATGAGGTCTCCCATAGACAGTACACACAGAAACAATGGTTTTACCTATCCTGTCCTCCAGCTTCGGTCAGGTCTTTCTGCACTTCTGTTTATAGGGTTGATCATCTCTGTGCAAACACTCTCTCAGACCAAATAGGCCAGTTTAAGGCTGAGTGCCCACGATGCAGATCTAATGCGCTTCTGCGGCGGCATTTCCTCTGTGGAAACGCATTAAAATCGCTTGGTAAGAGGTCTGGGATGTATCCCAATGATAATACGCATGTGCTGTGCACATGCTGCGGAAATTTTCGCTGCGGATTACCATTGCGGAAAAATCCTCAGCACAACTAATTTGGGCGCGATTTCGAGGCGAAATTGCGCCCATTGACTTGCATTGAGCCGCATAATATCCGCATGTATACATCTATACATGAGGATGTTATGCGGTTCAATTCACGGATGATACCTGGGCCTGGAAAACAGGAGACTCTCCTCCAACCCAGGTACCATAGTACCTGCAAGTTAAAAAAGAATTATAAAGTAAAAAATAAAAAAAATATTCATAGTCACCTCTCCGGTGGCTCCCGGTCTCCTCCCGGCCACGTCCTCTCTCCTCGGCGTCCGGCGGTGTACTGGAAGGACCTGTGATGACGTCATTTAGTCAGCTGATGGTCACGCGACCGCTGACGTCAGTGGTCAGGTGATGGTCGTGTGACCATCAACTGACTAAATGACGTCACCGCTGGTCCTGCCAGTATCTGCATCGTGGGCAAATACCCTAAGAGGCAGAACACCACCTGAGTATTCAGGTAATTGATTTCCATGGCGTTCCTGTAGTTCTCTTCTCTGAACTTCATGAACAACTCAACTCACAGTGTCAATCCTGCCATACTGTTGAGCCATTGAGAATTTCATGTCAATAGCACTTTTAGAAATATATTTACTTAGAAAAAATTGGTGATCTATTCAATACTTATTTCACACTCTGTGTATCCTGCTTATTTCCCCAAACTGGAAGATGTCCAGTAGTACCATTAGCTCAGAAATGGTAGCAAACAATGGGAACCCACTGCACTCATCTACTGTTCAGAGAAGTCTAGCCAGAAGTAAAATTTATGGAAGAATTGCTGCCAAAAAACATACCTTCCATATAGAAACAAGGTCAAACTACTTGACTATACACCAAAACAGGGATTGAGCTGGAGATAAATGGCAAAAGGTGCTCTGGACTAATGAGAGGAATCTCAAATTTGGAATAGTTGGCTCTGACAGAAACAGTGTGTTAGCCGTAGGGTTTCAGAGTAGAACAATAATGAGTGTCTGCAGGCAACTATGAAGAATAGTTGAGGTTCTTTACATATTTGGGGCTGTACTTCAGCAAATGGAGTTAGGAAGTTGGCCATAATTAGTGATATCCTCAAAGTTGAGAAATACAGGCCGATGCTTATCCATCATGTAATACCATCATGGAGGTATCTGATTAGCTCCAAATTAATTCTGTAGCAGGACAACTAGCCCAAACATACAGACAATGTCATTAAGAACTATTTTCAGTATAAAGAAGAATAAGGAGTCCTGAAAGTGATGACATGACCCCCACAGAGCCCTGATCTGCTCCCATAGTAGCACCTGGTCCACCTTCCCGGGCCCTCCATGAACCAAGGAGGGACCTGGTAGGTGGACCAGGTGCTACTCTGGGACTGACCTTGTGTGAGAGCAGACGACTCCCATGGGACTGACAGCTGATGCTGACTGGCACGACAGATAGGCTGGTAGACAGGCACGGATGGTAGGCAGGTAGGCTGTGTCGGCTGGCAGGCAGGCTGACGGGTACGGCTTGATAGACCATCTGGCAGACACGGCTGGTGGGCACGGCTGATAAACAGGCTGGCGGGCACGGCTGATAGACAGACTGGCGGGCATGGCTGTTAGATAGGCTGACTGGCACGGCTGATAGACAGACTGGCGGGCATGGCTGATAGACAGACTAGCGGGCAGCACTGAAACCTGAGAACTGACAGGAAGGTTAGGAACCAAATGGACAACGTTGCACAGGCACCTCCATGTTGGGGTAGGTGCCTGAAATAATACCTGTCCTCCGGCCATTGGCCGGGGATATTCGAGGATGGCACATGCAGCCCCTTTAAGAGACAGGGAGCACAGACGCGCCCTAAGCACAGTGCCTGGGGATCTGAGCGTGGTGTGTGCACCCCAGGCACAGCCAGAGTGGGAGACAGCCGGGGGCCGCAGCGGTAAGGGGGTCGGCGTCTCTGCCGAGCAGGAGGCAGAGACGCCGGTGCCACACCATAGTTGAGAAATGTTAACTAAAAATGTCACACCTGTCATGATCTGGGCAGTGATCACCTGTTTTAGTCTACTTCAATAGATTTTATTTTATGGCACCTATTTTACCAGGCAACAATTCCAAACAGTGCAGATCTATTGTGTCTATCAACAACTACAAATTAGGATGTAATTGTAAAATGCACTTAATTGATATCTGTCACATCAAAATGACTGTTAATACTAAGCACAGCCGCTCAGTGCTTCCTTGGGGTGTCCAAACAATTCAGTACACTTTCCCACCTACTTGTTTTCCATCTATCTCTTCCCCTTGATTGGCAGCTCTGGCTTTACAAAAGCCAGTGGAGGGCAGAGATACATGGAAACAACTAGTTGGAGGTGCATTGAACACCTGTGCTTGTCTTGAACAATTATTCTGCTCACAGACTCCCTTTAATGCCAACTCATATTGAATAAATAAGTATGAAAGAATATTGGATAAAGGAGTAAGAATATCCCTTTTATCTTCCTAAAATACAGATGGGCTTCATCTATCTGCTGTGTGTTGTTCACAAATCTCAAGTCATTTCCAGTGAAGCATGTCTTCATCAAAACACCATGTCACTGTGATGAATTGAGTTAATTAAAAGGTCTGCACTTTGGAATAACAATGCACTTCTAAAAATGTGCAGGAGATTATTTAATAAACCTACATGATACGCTATGTCTCAAAGTTCTCTTTTAATTCAAAGTTTTAAAATATATTAAAAAGTCAGTAAACTTTTCTAAATATAATTAGATGAACTAAGAATAGCATTGTTAAAAATAGGACAGTAATAAAGGTCACTTATAAAGCTGATACTTCTAAGGCTGCGTGCCCACTATGCGTTTTTCAAGCATTCAAGTAGCCTGGGAAGCTCCGTGGGTATTACCCCCTTCCCAGGCTTCAAACATCTGCCCCAGCCGTCTACTTAACCTCCGCTAGAGACTAAATTACGGGGAACCCCACGCCAATTTTTTTTTTAATAAATCCTTTATTTTAACACTAAATTACAAGTACAGTACTCAACACTATCACTGTACTTATTATATATGTGTCTGACATGTTTCTATCTATCTAATCTATGTGTGATGCTCTATTCTTTCTGTTCTAAATTGTCGGGTACCGATGTATGCCGCTGCTGAATTGCCGGCTTTTCATGTTTCACTGTGAGCACTGTTCCCATCGATTTGGGCAACCACTGTAATGGCACAACCACCATGGCTGTGGCATTACAGTGAGTGGCAGACAATCCCTGCATGATGTGAAAAAATCCAGTTAAGCTTTTGGTGCACGAACAGTTATCGAACTTAACCTCGAACAGCCGAATTTTTTGCAAATCGTTTGCGTTCGTCGAACGACTCGAACACCGCCCAAAACAGCTCGAATTTGAGATTGGCGAACAGTTCTAGTCGAACACCGCTCATGTCTACTATTAACTTGGTCACACTATATAAATCCATGCCGGTTGCATGGATTTATATAGTGTGACTAAGTTGTCAAGCACTTTTCCAAGTGATGCTAAAAGCTCTTGGAAAAGCGCTTGATAACCCGCATGCAGAAATGCATGCAAAAACGCTTGACAAACGCTTCTACCTGGCTGGAAAAACGCATGTAAAAACCGCATACGTTTTTCCTGCCAGGGAGATGCGGAAAAAATCTGCAGCATTTCTGCATCGTGGGCACTTAGCCTAATACTGCTGCACAATTGTGTACAGTACAATAAAGAGCAACATATAAAAAGAAGCCTACTCATATGCTTATTTAATATTAACCTCTTAGTGACCTAGCCAATTTTGACCTTAATGACCAGGCCAAATTTTTTAATTCTGACCATTGTCACTTCATGTAATAACTCTGGAATGCTTCAACGGATCTCAGTGATTCTGAGATTTTTTTTTCGTGACATATTGTACTTCATGATAGTAGTAAAATTTGTTTGATATGACTTGCGTTTATTTGTGAAAATATCGGAAATTTGGCGAAAATTTTTACAATTTTGTAATTTTCAAACTTTAATTCTTATGCCCTTAAGCCAGAGAGTTATGTCACACAAAATAGTTAATAAATAAGTTAAATACCATTTTCCGTATGTCTACATCAGCACAATTTTTGAAACACAATTTTTTTTTTGTTAGAAAGGTAGAAGGGTTAAAAGTTGACCAGCATTTCTCATTTTTCCAACAAAATTTACAAAACCACTATTTTAGGGACTACATCACATTTGAAGTGACTTTGGAGGGCCTATATGTCAGAAAATACATAAAAGTGACAACAATATGAAAACTGCACCCCTAAAAGTCCTCAAAACCACATTCAAGAAGTGGCTTCACAGGAATTAAAACAATGTTAAAGGAAAAAATTAACATTTTATTTTTTTCACAAAAATTTTACTTTTGCCCCAATTTTTTTATTTTCATAAGGGTAACAGGATAAAATAGACCACACAATTTGTTGTGAAATTTCTCCTGAGCATGCTGATACCCCATATTGTTTGGGCGCATGGCAGGGCTCGGAAGGGAAGGAGCACCATTTTGACTTTTTAAACGCAAAGATGGCTGGGATCGAGAGCGGACACCATGACACAAGTGACCCCATTTTAGAAACTAGACCCCTTAAGGAATGTATCTAGATATTTGGTGAGCGCCATGAACCTCCAGGTGCTTCACAGAAGTTTATAAGGTAGAGCGGTGAAAATAAAAAAATCACTTTTTTATCACAAAAATGTACTTTTAGCCCCAAATTATTTATTTTCACAGGGGCAACAGGAGAAAATGTACCTGAAAATATGTTTTGCAGTTTGTCCTGAGTATGCTGATACCCTATGTATAAGGGAAAACTATTGTTTGGGCGCACAGTAGGACTCAGAAGGGAAGGAGTGACATTTGACTTTTTGAATGCAAAAATGTCTGGAATCGAGAGCGGACGCCATGTCGCGTTTGGAGAGCCCCTGATGTGCCTAAACAGTGAAAAAAAACCACAAGTGACCCCATTTTGGAAACTACACCCCTCAAGGATTTTATCCAAGGATATAGTGAGCATTTTGAACCCACAGGTGCTATACAGAATTTGATAACATTAGGTCGCCATATAGAAAATTTTCATTTTCTTCACAAAAATGTTGTTTTAGCCCCAAATTTGTAATTTTCACCATGAAAAATAGGTGAGACTATTGCTGCAGTAACTATTTTGTAACTTCCACACCAGGCTTTATTCTAGAGAATTGCAAATATTAGTGCCCATGCATTGTGCATACAGTGTAGTGCCCTCATATATTGAAGTTCCCCCATACATTGTGCCCAGTTTGTCCTTCGGGTGATACGCACCCCACAAATTGTTAAGTGCTCTCTCCCCACTACAATAATGCCAAACATGTGGAAGCTTACTGTGGATTAGGCACAGTGGGGCTCAGAAGGAGATGGGTATTTGGATTTGGGAGCGCAGAATTTACTGGATTTTATTTGGGAGCCATGTCGCTTTTCCAGAGTCTTTGCTCTATCAGTAACTTGGGAACCCCCTATAGTTCCAGTGACAGATGACGGACCTGAGTGGGTGCTGGTTAGCTTTAGATGACTCCAAACAAATGTGCACACGGCCTCAAGCTCCAGAGAGGACGAAGTACTGCTCTTGCTAAAGCATCACAAGTAGTAATGAATATCGCCTGCACCTCCCTCTCAGACACACCAGGTATTTATACACCCAGGCCAGGGAGCTAATTAGCCAGAGAGAGGTAGCCGCTGGGTCCTAGAGACAGCCAACCTCTAAGAAGATGTCTGCAATGCCAAACATAGAGATCTCCTGCAACGAACTGCAGGGAGACTGTGTGTCACCTCTGACACACCCGTGACACTCACCATACCCTGAGATCATCAAATGATCTCAGGGTACCACGGTAGCCATCGGGACCTGTGATTCTTATCACAGGAGTGGGTCCGATAGTTACGAAGGGGGTCTTGTGACTCCTTGTAACAACTTAAATATCTCTGTTGCGATTGACAGCAGTATTTAAGAGGTTAATCGGCCCCGAACATCATCGAAACCAGCCGGGGCCAAAACTGCAGGGTGTCAGCAATCACATACAGCTGACACCCGCCATTACTAAGAAATCAGCATTTGAACCAATGTGCAAATAAAGCTGTAGATTTGAAGCCTCTGTTACTCCAGCTCTATTCCCCACCCAGTGCGGCCTCCTCCTGTTTGACTAATGGCTCCTTTACCTGAATTTATACCGCATAAAGGCTCAGTCAAGAAGGAGGAAGTGGCTCTGGATTGTTAATAGAGCTGGAGTGACATAGGCTTCAGAGCTACCTCCTCATTGACATATCAATTCAAATGCTGATTTTTCAGTAAAGAGGAAAGGACTGGCCATGTAAAGAGTTTGCTGGACTTGTCTTTAGAAGATATACATACACATATACAGTTGTGCTCAAAAGTTTACATACCCCGGCAGAATTTTTCCTTTCTTGACATTGTTTCAGAGAATATGAATGATAAAAAAAATCTTTTTCTTCCCTCATGGTTATTGGTTGGGTGAAGCCATTTATTGTCAAACTACTGTGTTTTCTCTTTTTAATTCTTAATGGCAATCAAAAACATCCAAATGACCCTGATCAAAAGTTCACATACCCCAGTTCTTAATACCGTGTATTGCCCCTTCTAACATCAATGACAGCTTGAAGTCTTTTGTGGTAGTTGTGGATGAGGTTCTTTAATTTCTCAGATGGTCAAGATGCCCATTCTTCTTGGAAAAAAGCCTCCAGTTCCTGTAAATTCCAGGGCTGTCTAGCATGCACTGAGCACTTGAGATCTCCCCAGAGTGGCTCAATGATATTGAGGTCAGGAGACTGAGATGGCCACTCCAGAACCTTCACTTTGCTCTGCTGTAGCCAATGACAGGTCGACTTGGCCTTGTGTTTTGGATCGTTGTCATGTTGGAACATCCAAGAACGTCCCATGCGCAGCTTCCGGGCTGATGAGTGCAAATTTGCCTCCAACAAAAAGTTTTTTTGTATCATTCATATTCTCTGAAACAAGGCCAAGAAAGGAAAAATTCTGCCGGAGTATGTAAACTTTTGAGCACAACTGTAAATAGTTTGGAGGTAAAATCATGCTGACAAAACTCCCATTCCAATAGAACTGCCAACCGTCTGATGTGTCTTAGTTCATTATGTGGAAGATGTTAGAGAAAAAAATGAATTTCTGAATTTCATGCTGGTCCTTTGCTCCTGAGAACAAAAAATCCATTCAAAGAGTGTATCTGACTGTAACTTATTCCCCTCTCACTACTAAAAGCACATGGAAACTTGATTGGGACGTCTAGCGATCCATAAAACGGGGCTATGAAACTTGGGAACTTGCAGAGTCTCATCTTGAATGTAGCGGGAATTGTCAAGTTTGACAGCTGCTATATTTATTGTCTATGGGACAGCAGGAAATAGCTGATTGCTGTGCTGTGCTTTCTCTGGAAGTCCCATAAACAATAAATGCAGCAGAAGTCTAGCATGTGCAGACGAGTAGGAAAGTCGAGCAAGAAAGCTTACAACGTGGAATGACCACGCTACCGCATCATCATCACCAGAGCTGCTGCAACCCCCCCAACAAAATGTCTCCTTCCCCATCCTGTAGAATGTAAGCCTGCAAGGGCAGGGTCCTCTTCCCCCTGTACCAGTCTATCATTGTTAGTTCATTTACTGCAAGTGATATCTGTATTTTCTATGTAACCCCTTCTTATGTACAGCACCATGGAATCAAAGGTGCTATATAAATAAATAAATAATAATAATAATAATAATAATAATAATGTGCACCTCCACTCCATTCAAGATGAAGCTCTGCAGAGCCTGGGTTTCAAAAATTCCAGAACCCCATTCTCAAAATCACTCAGGGTCCGATTGCTGGGATTCCCAAAGGTCACATGCTCTATGGATCAAGTATAACTTACTATCTCTGGTATAACCATTTAAAGAACTGCAGTGATCATTTAAAAACAAAACTACGTTATCTAATGCCCCTTTAGAATATTCTAACCCAATACCTTTTCTCCCATTACTTAGCCCTTTGTGCTAAGGGACTAAATGTGGGAGAGCAAATACTGTGACATCATATCTGCAGCTCTTTGTAAGGCTCTCAGCCATGAGATCTCCTGTAAAAAAAAAGGATTGTCCAAGTCAAATGAGATATAAACTGTCTAATTCAATGAAAGCACAATTTGCTGTTATAATGTTTTATTTCTTACAAACTCATTAGAAAACCATGTTAATTATAAAATGAGAATACAATAAACTTCTGTATATACACTAACCTTGTGTTAGCATGAACTGATTAGTGCTATGTGTACAGAACAATAGATAATATGGGCAGAAATAACATTCCAGCTCTCTGTGTTCCTATACTAGTTACTTTATCTCTGTGTCTCACAATGTCTGGCAGAATCAAGTATATACAAATGAGCTCTAAATCTAAACACCTCATTTCTCAACATGCATTATACAAGAACTGCTACTAACAAAAACAATTCATGTTTCATTGGACTCTTTCTTGCTGGGTAGAACAAGCATTTCATTAAGAAAAGTAACCACTCAATGATCTAAGATTAAAAATGAGCGAACCTTTAAAGGATCGGTTCGGATTGGCAAATGTCCCGATGTTCACCGAACAGTTCATCGAACATATCCGAAACCCATTGAATTCAATGCTAGGCAAAACCAAACGCATAGATAACACCTTCAGGGGGACAAAAGCCGCCAAAAGAGCTCAAATTAGGGGCAGACACCAGGAAAAGTGGCATCAATTGACCTACATACTACATAGTATAATTGTGCAGCATGGATGCATGGGACAGGGCTTGGAGCAGAATTTCTAGCTTAAACATTGATCAGTAACAGGTGGAGGAGTGACAGGCGCAGGCCTGGTGCACTGAGAGCCCTGCCAAATTCAGGCAACACACATGAAGGAGACCCAACTTGGAGTCCAAACATTTACAAAAATGATTGGCAGGCACCAGGAAAAGTGGTATGAATTGACTCAAAGTAGAAATTTTATAATGACAGCAGCAGTCAGCCATGGGCCATGCATGAGGTATCAGGATCTGGCCCAGCATTTATATCTTTGAATATAAGTTCAAATTAAGAGGTGGGTGAGGAACCCGTGTAGGCCTGCTGTGCTGGGAGCCCTGACACCACATGAAACAGCTCAAACTGCTTTTCTGCTCAAGCACACTGAGGTGGCACAAATATCAGCTTCATAGACTACTATTGCTAGAAAAAATTAAAGGGAAGGTGCCACCAAAAAAACATTTTTTTCAGCAATTAAAAAAATGTAAAGAATTAATGTTTTGATTTTTTTAAAAATAATATCATTTGTTTTTAATGATGTAAAATACGAAAAATAATTTTAAAAGGTTTGGTGTTTCCACTTTTAAACACTAGTGGGAGCAGCTGCGAAAATTTGCCATGAAAACCTATTGTACAACTAGCTCACAGTAAATGTGGGCGGGGTCTGCTCACATGTGTGTGACCTCACTCCTCTCCTCCCCTTCTGGGTGTTCGTAACAGTGTAAGAAAAAATGAAGTTTAGGATCACAGTGCGGAGCCATTTTGTTTGTGACTGCCAGTAATGCTGACAAATACAGTGTTGGCCGGCAGCACTGATTCTGTTAGATGGTACTGCTCGCTGTATCATAAGCTGGGGTTAGATACATGGAGTGTAACACACACTGGGATTATTCACATCACATGATACACTACACATATCTACATAAAGGGCTCAGTGTAGTGTATCGCATGATGGGATTAAATACACCAGTCTGGGGCTTATTGCGCATGATGGGATTAGATACACCGGTCTGGGGCTTATTGCGCATGATGGGATTAGATACACTGGTCAGGGGAGTATCGTGCATGATGGGAATAGATACACCGGTCTGGGGAGTATCGCACATGATGGGATCATATAC
Organism: Phyllobates terribilis; assembly: GCF_046119375.1. Classification (NCBI taxonomy): domain Eukaryota; kingdom Metazoa; phylum Chordata; class Amphibia; order Anura; family Dendrobatidae; genus Phyllobates; species Phyllobates terribilis. The sequence continues at coordinate 390,939,509 of NW_027362761.1, forward strand.
ACCGGTCTGGGGAGTATTTCGCATGATGGGATTAGTTACACTGGTCTGGGGAGTATCTCACATGATGGGATTAGATCCATTGGTCTGGGGAGTATTGCATATGATGGGATTAGATACACCGGTCTGGGGAGTATCGGACATTTTGTTGGTCACTGCCAGTGATACTGAAAAGTATAGTGTCACCTAGGCCGGCAGCACCGATTCTGTTAGTTGGTGCTGCTCGCTGTATCATATGCTGCGGTTAGATACATGGAGTGTATCATGTGCATGACTAGATATGCTTAGAGCAACACATGCTGGGATTAGATACAGGGCTAAGTGTAGTTTATCACATGATGGGATTAGCTATTGAGCTCAGCGGAGTGTATCACAGAAGATGGTATTATATACACAGTATCTAATGTATGGTGCAGGGTCACAATACGTGACCTCACTCCGTCCACTATATTACTGCTCCCATAGAAGTGGACAGAGCGGTGTCACACATTGCACCACTGCTCCTGTAGAAGTGGACAGAGCGGTGTCAAACATGACACCACTGCTTCCATAGAAATGGATGGAGCGTGGGTCACACATTACACCACTGCTACCATACAAGTGAACGGAGTGGAGTCACACATTACAACACTGCTCCCATAAAAATGAACAAATCAGGGTCACACATTACACTACTGCTCCAATAGAAATGGACAGAGCGAGGTCACACATTACACCACTGCTCCCATAGAAGTGGACGGAGTGGGGTCACACATTACACCACTGCTCCCATAGAAATAGACAGAGTGGTATCACACATTACACCACTGCTCCCATAGAAATGGACGGAGAGGGGTCACACATTACACCACTGCTCCCATATAAATGGATGAAGCGGGGTCACACATTACATCACTGCTCCCATAGAAGTAAACAAAGTGGGGTCACACATTACACCACTGCTCCCATAGAAATGAACAAAGCGGGGTCACACATTACACTACTGCTCTCATAGAAGTAGACAGAGATGGGTCACACATTACACTACTGCTCCCATAGAAGTAGACAGAGATGGGTCAAACTTTACACCACTGCTACCAAAGAAGAGGACGGAGCAGTGTCACACATTACACCACTGCTCAAATAGAAGTGGAAGGAGCGGGGTCACACATTACTCCACTGCTCCCATAGAAGTGGAAGGAGCGGGGTAACACATTACTCCACTGCTCCCATAGAAGTGGATGGAGCGTGGTCACACATTACACCACTGCTCCCATATAAATGGACGGAGCGGGGTCACACATTACACAACAGCTCCCATACAAATGGATGGAGCGTGGTCACACATTACATCACTGCTCCCATAGAAGTGAATAAAGTGGGGTCACACATTACACCACTGCTCCCATAGAAATGAACAAAGCCGGGTCACACATTACACCACTGCTCCAATAGAAATGGACAGAGCGAGGTCACACATTACACCACTGCTCCCATAGAAGTAGACAGAGATGGGTCACACATTACACCACTGCTCCCATAGAAGTAGACAGAGATGGGTCAAACATTACACCACTGCTACCAAAGAAGAGGACGGAGCGGTGTCACACATTACACCACTGCTCAAATAGAAGTGGAAGGAGCGGGGTCACATATTACACCACTGCTCCCATAGAAGTGGATGGAGCGGGGTCACACATTACACCACTGCTCCCATATAAATGGACTTAGCGGGGTCACACATTACACCAGAGCTCCCATACAAATGGATGGAGCGTGGTCATACATTACACCACTGCTATCATAGAAATGAATGAAGCTGGGTCACACATTACACTACTGCCCCAATAGAAATGGACAGAGCAGGGTCACACATTACTCCACTGCTCCCACATAAGTAGACAGAGAAGGGTCACACATTACACCACTGCTCCCATAGAAGTGGATGGAGCGGGGTCACACATTACACCACTGCTCCCATAGAAGTAGACAGAGCGGTATCACACATTACAACACTGCTCCCATAAAAGTGGATGGAGCAGGGGTCACGCATTACACCACAGCTCCCATAGAAGTGGATGGAGCGGGGTCACACATTACACTACTGCTCCCACAGAAGTTGACAGAGTGGTATCACACATTACACCACTGCTCCCATAGAAGTGGATGGAGCGCGGTCACACATTACACCACTGGTCCCATAGAAGTGGACGGAGCGGGGTCACACATTACACCACTGCTCCCATAGAAGTAGACAGAGCGATATCACACATTACACCACTGCTCCCATAGAAGTGAACAGAGAAGGGTCACACATGACACCACTGCTCCCACAAAAGTGAACAGAGCGAGGTCACACATTATACCACTGCTCCGATGGAAGTGGATAAAGCATGGTCACACATTATACCACTGATCCCATAGAAGTAGACAGAGCGGTGTCACACATTACACCACTGCTTCCATAGAAGTGGATGGAGCAGTGTCACACATTACACCACTGCTCCCATAGAAGTAGACAGAGCGGTGTCACACTTTACACCACTGTTCCTATAGAAGTAGACAGAGCGGGGTAACACATTACACTACTGCTCCCCATAGAAATGGAAAGAGCGGGGTCATACATTGCACTACTGCTCCCATAGAACTGAACGGAGTGGGGTCACGCCTTACACCACTGCTCCCATAGAAGTGGATGGAGCGGGGTCATACATTACACCACTGCTCCCACAGATGTGGATGGAGTGGGGTCACACATTACACCACTGCTCCCATAGAAGTGAATGGAGCGTGATCACACATTACACCACTGCTCCCAGAAAAGTGGATGAAGCAGGGTCATACATTACACCACTGCTCCCACAGATGTGGATGGAGCGGGGTCACACATTACACCACTGTTCCCACAAAAATGAACGGAGCGAGGTCACACATTATACCACTGCTCCCATAGAAGTGGACAAAGCAGGGTCACACATTACATCTCTGATCCCATAGAAGTAGACAGAGCGGTGCCACACATTACACCACTGCTTCCATAGAAGTGGATGGAGCTGTGTCACACATTACACCACTGCTCCCATAGAAGTAGATAGAGTGGTGTCACACTTTACACCACCGCTCCCATAGAAATGGAAGGAGTGGGGTCACGCTCCTGTTTATGTGTGACATAAACAGGAGCTCTGTATAGAGTGTCAGTGTATAGGTAGTACAGGGATCATCAGTGATATTATACACAGGAGTTCTGTATATAGTGTATTGTGTACAGGTAATACAGTGATCACCAGTGACATTATACACAGGAGCTCTGTATATAGTGTCAGTGTACAGGTAATACAGGGATCACCAGTGACATTATACAGAGAGACTCTGTACATAGTATATAGTGTATAGCGTCAGTGTTACAGATAACACACTGACTCATCAGTGACGTCTCTAATTGAAGTCCTTAATCTTCGTTTTCTCCTTCATACAGCGCAGACAGCAATCAATTCTTCCAGCCAGGACTCGTCTCTGCATAAAATAACATACATTTATCGAGAGTACACTCCCCAACTTCTACATTACGCAGCTGAATACAGACATGCACCCACCATTAATATATAATTAGTTATTATACAACCCACCATTCCAAATATAAATTGTAATCCACCACTGCACCCCCACTAACTGTAAATAGCCACTTTTCCCACCTAATAAATATATAAATTAATTAGAATCTGTACTCTTTCCCCCAATTCATTACCATTCACACTCCTGCATCCTCAACGCCCCCCATTCTCCCAATTCATTATATTTACATACCCCCTCTGCCCCAATTCATTTTGTCATGTCCTCTCTCTCTCCCACCCCCCTTCATCATCATTTACTCTCCCCACCCCCAATTAATCATCATTTGTTTTCCCCCACCCTCAATTCATTATCATTTGCTCTCCCCACCCTCAAGTCATCATTTGCTCTCCCAACCCTCACCTTCAATTCATCATTTGCTGTTCCTCGTCCCCCACCCTCAAGTCATCATTATTTGTGCTCCCCAATTCATCATTTGCTCTTTCCACTGCCCACTCCCAATTAGTGTTGAGCATTCCGATACTGAAATATCGGGTATCGGCCGATATTCGCAGTATCGGAATTCCGATACTTAATTCCGATACTTTTATAATATCGAATACCGGAATCGGAAGTTCCCATATTGCCTGCGCTCTGCAGTGTCTGTGAAGGATGACAAGCTGGGTGGCAGCGCTCAGCTGCGATCCAGCCTGTCATCAGAATGCCATCCCAGCGTGGGAGAATTCTCCTGATTGTTTAAAAGCCGGCGGGCGGTAAAAAGCCGCCGGCTTTAATACAATCACACAGCCCCATACTGCTTCCCCGCAGCCTCCCACCCCGATCCTCCGCTCCCCTCACCACCTCCAATCCCAATCGTAAATTAGGACCGGGCGGGGAGCGCAGCACCAAGGAGTGAAGGACCCGGGCGGGGAAGCCGGCAGTGAAAAGACTTCACCGCCGGCTTTCCCGTTCTGTGCTGCGCTTTCCCGCCGGTTATTTCAAATGAACAGCTGAGGTATCAGGTGATGCTGATCAGCTGTTCATTTGAAGTAGCCGCGGTGCCCTCAGAGGGTTCATGTGAGTTCATGCTTGACTGCATTGCATGAACTCACATGAACTTTCCCACGGCCGCACAGGTCAGCCTCACCTCCCGGACCCGTCATGATTAGTGTGTGTGCGGGGTGTGTGTGCGGGGTGTGTGTGCGCGGGGTGTGTGTGCGGGGTGTGTGTGTGCAGGGTGTGTGTGTGTGGGGTGTGTGTGTGCGGGGTGTGTGTGCGGGGTGTCTGTGCGTGCAGGCAGACATAGGCCGATGTGACACTACTACTCCCATCGGCCTATGTCTGTCCCCCGTCCACTCGTGCCAGCAGGATCAGCTTGATGGGAGCAGTAGTTCCCATCAGCCTGATCCTGCTATTTAAATTGCCCTACTGTGTCCCCAATAAATGTTAGATACATGTCATTGGTGGCCAGTGGTTATCTAAAAGAAATTAGTTCATACATTACCTGTCCCCGCCGATCGCCACCTAAAATAAAGTAAAAAATAAAAAACTACACCTATACTCACCTAGACACCTAATTCCCCGAAGCCATCGATCTCCTGTAATAAAATATAAAATAATAAACCACAACCTTATCCTTACCCCTCCGTAGTAGTCCACGAGTGTCCCACGAAGATCTCCAGTTTAGAGCAGCCACATAGAATGTGACCGCTCTGAACCGCTGCCGCCGCAAGAATGACGGGGCCGTAAGGGTTCACCGGAGTTCAGGCAGCGCTGCTCCGGTTAGCTCCTTTACGGCACTGCTGTATCGTGAGAAATTCCCACGGTACAGCAGTGCCGTAAAGGAGGTCTCCGGAGCTGCGCTGCCTGAATGCACTCCGGTGACCTCAGTCAGTGGCTCCTGCTGCCGGGAGCGGACGTGTTCCCGGCAGCGTGAGCTTACAGCAGCCATGCACAGCTGTCACCTTCTCCAGATGTGACAGCTGTGCATGGGAGATCAGCGCAGGAACGTGGACAGGTAACTATTTTTTTTTAGTAAACTAAGAATTAAATAAAATGGTGTGTTTTATTTCAAATAAATTATTTTTTTCTGGGTGTAGTGTGTTTTTTCTTTTTAACACTTTGTAGGTTAGTAATGGGGGTGTCATATAGACGGCCATCATTACTAACCTGGGCTTCATGGCAGCTGGCGCTGACATGAACCCCACCACTATTACCCCCTGCCACCGCACCAGGGCAGCGTGGAAGACCGAGGCTAAGTGCCAGAATTGGCGCATCCTATGGATGCGCCATTTCTGGGGCGGCTGACGGCTGGTGTTTCTAGCCTGGGAGGGGGCCAATATTCATGGCACCCTTCCTGAGCTATTAATATCAGCCCCCAGCTGTCTGCCTAGCCTTTGCTAGCTATTAAAATAGGGGGGACCCCACGTCATTTTTTTGGGGGGGTCCCCCATTTTAATAGCTAGTAAAGGCTAGGTATTCAGCTGGGGGCTGATATTAGTAGCCTGGGAAGCTCCGTGGGTTTTACCCCCTTCCCAGGCTTCAAACATCTGCCCCAGCCGTCTGCTTAACCTCCGCTAGAGACTAAAATTATGGGGGATCCCACGCCATTTTTTTTTTAAATAAATCCTTTATTTTAACACTAAATGACATTTGAGGAGTTAATAAAGATGCAGTCCCTAAATTATTATTTATTTTTTAATTAATTTTTCCCAAAACTTTTGACGTGGGCTTCGCCATATTTTTGTATGCCAGCCAGGTACAGCATCCAGCTTCTATGAACGCGCCATTTTCCGGGGCGGCCGCGGACTGCAATTTTCAGCGGGGGGGGGGGGGGCAGAAAGCTTGGGCCTCCCTGCGCTGCAGATTCCAGCCCCCAGCTGCCTAGTTGTACCTGGCTGGACACAAAAATAGGGAGAAGCTCCACGTTTTTTTTTTTTTAATTATTTCATGAAATTCATGGAATAATTAAGAAAAAAAGGGCTTCCCTATATTGTTGTGTCTGGCCAGGTACAAATAGGCAGCTGGTGGTTGGGGGCAGCCCGTTCCTGCCTGCTGTACCTGGCTGGACACAAATATAGTGTGAAGCCCCACGTCAATTTTTTTTTAAAAAAAAAAACAGGGCAGTGGGAAGAGCGAGGCCTATGGATGCGCCATTTCTGGGGCGGCTGACGGCTGGTGTTTCTAGCCTGGGAGGGGGCCAATATTCATGGCACCCTTCCTGGGCTATTAAAATCAGCCCCCAGCTGTCTGCCTAGCCTTTGCTAGCTATTAAATTAGGGGCGACCTCACGTTATTTTTTTGGGGGGGTTCCCCCATTTTAATAGCTAGTAAAGGCTAGGTATTCAGCTGGGGGCTGATATTAGTAGCCTGGGAAGCTCCGTGGGTATTACCCCCTTCCCAGGCTTCAAACATTTGCCCCAGCTGTCTGCTTAACCTCCGCTAGAGCCTAAAATTAAGGGGAACCCCACGCCAATTTTTTTTTAAATAAATCCTTTATTTTAACACTAAATGACAAATACAGTAATCAACACTGTCACTGTACTTCATATATATGTGACTGACATGTTTCTATCTATCTAATCTATGTATGATTCTCTATTCTTTCTATTCTAAATTGTCGGGTACAGATGCTGAATTGCCGGCCGGCTTTTTTAAAGAGACGGTGCACGAAAACACTAATATTTTTTTAAATAAATCCTTTACACTAAATGACAAGTACAGTAAGCAACACTGTCACTGTACTTCATATATATGTGACTGACATGTTTCTATCTATCTAATCTATGTATGATTCTCTATTCTTTCTATTCTAAATTGTCGGGTACAGATGCTGAATTGCCGGCCGGCTTTTTTAAAGAGACGGTGCATGAAAACACTAATATTTTTTAAAATAAATCCTTTACACTAAATGACAAGTACAGTAAGCAACACTGTCACTGTACTTCATATATATGTGACTGACATGTTTCTATCTATCTAATCTATGTGTGAAGCTCTATTCTGTCTGTTGTAAATTGTCGGGTACCGGTGTATGCGCTGATGAATTGCTGGCTTTTCATGTCATTCTACATTATTCTTAGTTGTTTTACTTCATGTAGAATTAACCTACAAGGAAAGAAAGGGTTTATTTTCATTCCGATATTTGTGTCCCATTGACTTGCATTGGTTTCCGGTATCGGAATCGGCGATATCCGATACTTTTTGGGTATCGGCCCGATCCAATCCGATACGATATTTCCTGATATCGGAAGGTATCGCTCAACACTACTCCCAATTCATCATGTGCTCTGCCCACCCCCCATTCCCAGTTCATCGTGTGCTCTCCCCACCCCCACTCCCAGTTCATCATGTTCTCTCCCCACCCCACTCCCAGTGCATCATTAGCTCTCCCCACCCCCCTAATCCCAGCTCATCATTAGCTCTCCCCACCCCCCACTCCCAGTTCATCATATGCTCTCCCCACCCCCCATTCCCAGTTCATCATTAGCTCTCCCCACCCCCCACTCCCAGTTCATCATGTGCTGTCCCCAAGACCATTTAATTCTATTAAAAAATTATAAAGTTTTCATAGTTATCGTCTTACCTCCCTGCAGCTTCACTTCTGGACTGGCTGTATCCTTGATGCCAGCGAGTATGCGATGATGTCATCACGTACGCGTGGTCTCCAACGCATCACTGAAGGGTAGGAGGGACTCCCTTGGAGATCTACGGCCGTTCAGTTTTCACGCCGATGTCAGAGGTCGCGTGACCTGTCACATGACTAAATGACATCATGGAAGGTCCTTTTACACCATCGTGAGCCACCGGGGAGCCAGGACACATCATACCAGAGACTGGGGGCCATCAGAAGGTGAGTATAATGTTTTTTTTTATTTACAATTTTTTTTTTTACAGGTACTATGGTACCCGGGTCTGGATGAGAGTCTCCTCTTCTCCAGACCTGGGTACCATCCGCACAGTGAATCGCTTAATATCCGCATGTGCACATGTAGCGATTCAATGCAAGTCAATGGCGGCGAAAACGCCACAATTACGCAAAATAAATGGTAGTGCTGCGGATTTTTCTGCAATGATAATCCGCAGCGGAAATTTCCGCAGCATCTGAACAGCACATGCGGATTATCATTGGGGAACATTGCAGACCTTCTACCAAGCTTTTTTTAAGCGTTTTCACGGCGGAATTGCCGCTGCAGAAACGCTTAAAAAACGCATAATGGGCACACAGCCTAAGTGTCATGCTCAGGCTCTTATACCCCCCCCCCCGCAATTACAAATGGCAGCCCCCAGTGGCTGAAATAAAAATTAATAAAAAACAACTATTAAACCATTACATTTAATTTTGTATTAAAAATAATTGATTATATAATCAATAATTATTAATACAAAATTAAAAATTGCAGCACCTTCCCTTTAAAGAGACACAGACAGCTGATACATGCTGCCCAATCTCCAGGATGTCCAATCTGAGCCAACATGTTCACTCCAGGTATGAGTAGCTGCATGTCTCCGTTACACCCACTGGGGTTGGATATTACACAGTCTGATTACTCTAATTGTAAAGAACCCTTTCCTATTTAGATGTCAAAATCGTCTTTTCTTGACTTCTAATAAATGTCCCCTAGTCCTTCGTAAGATCCTTGTAAGGAATAAATAATGTGTTAGTTCTTTGTATTGACCACACATATATTTATTCAGATAAATGAGATCGCATCTGATTATAATCTTCCATCCCATTTAATTATCTAGTTGCCTGCATTGAACCTACAGTTGCCCACTTTTGAGCCGTTACTGATATACTGTATATGCAATGGAATTAATAATAATTGTATCATAGGTGAAGAAGATCACTGTTGCGGTAGGAGTTAAATAAATTAGATACACCTTGAGAAAAAGGGGAAAAAATGGGTTTCCAGTGAATGAGTCTTGAGGGTCACAATGCTTCTGCTGTTTTGAAACATCAGTTTCCAACAATATTTCCCATGCACATTGGGCAAACCATACATTGTTCTACTGAGAACACCATGAACATTTTCTCTCTTTGTACCAGCAGCCAGCTATTATTCAGATGTTATTGTTTCACATTTTTTGTAGCTGGCTATATTAACAAAGGAGCTTTTTTTACCAATCACATGTAGCTTGGTTAGGAGGAACAATGCTCGTTTTTTTACTTAATGTCTGCTATCTTACACATTTGTAGCTGTCTGCAGCAACATAGACATCTAGTGGCAGTGCTGGAAAATGCAGCCATAGTAGTGCAGTACTATGGATTACTAATGTTACAAGACTGGGCATACAAATTATTGTGTACATATGTGCGTCTATATATATATATATATATATATATATATATATATATATATATATATATATATATAATATATATATATACACATATATATTTGACACTTCAAGAAATATGTAGACAAGATTCACATAGTTTGTGATGGTTTATTTTTGTCTTACTGAGTTAGCTGAAAACCTTGGTGCAGTCAGTGATGAGCAAGGTGAACCATTCCACCAAGATTTAAAGGTCATGAAGGGACGGTATCAGGGTAGATGGAATGTACAAAGCCACTGTCACTTTAAAGTATTGCAGCAATGCACTTTCTCTGGATTAAAAGTAGGATACCTTTGCTCCTTTTTAAAGCAAGTTTTTCTCATGCAGTCTTGATGTTTGGAGCTCTGAAGCCTTTTTGGATAGTCCCTACAAACTGAGACATCTTCAATTTCAAAATCTTCATAATTGATGTCATTTTGTTCTTCACCATAAAGCCCCCTTCACACGTCCATTTTGTATGTACGTAAACGGCCGCAAATACGGACATAAGCACACTCATTGTATTCAGTGGGTGTGCACACATGTCAGGTTTTTCACACAGACCTTGTGATGACACATGTGAATTTTCTCATGGTGTTCATGGTGATCTCACTGAGGTCACGGCAGTTCATTGTCCCAGCTCGCAGTGAAGTGAGCCTAGGAATGCACCTTCAGTGACTGGTGGTAACCTCTATGACGTCACGGTTTGTCACTGAAGCTGCGCTCGCAGCACCTCATTGTTTCCAGGCTTACAGCCTGGACGGTTGCACCTTGGCACCGTTCAGGTTGTAAACCGGTTATCGTAGACATGGATTACGGCGTGGGACAGTATGTCAGACAGGTGAGGGATATAGTTGTTTTTTATTTTACATTTTTTACAGGGGACAATAGCTTCAGAGGAATAGGCATAAGGTGAGTATGAATGTGTTTTTTATTTTTAAATAAATGTTGAAAACAGTGTGGACTTTTATTTCAAATAAAGGATTTTATTCAGGCTCTGTGTTTCTTTCAAAACTTTTACTATGGGGTTAGTAATAGGGGCGTCTTATAGACACCTCTCCATTACTAACCTCTGGGCTTCATGTCAGCTGCCAACACAAGGCTGGCATGAACCTCAACCCTATTACCCCACTTGCCACAACACCAGGGCAAGTGCGAAGAGCCGAGGCTAAGCGCCAGATGTGGTGCATCTTATTGATGAGCCATTTCTGGGGCCGCTGAGGGCTGATGTTATTAGCCACCGAGGTGGCCAGGATCCATAGCCCCTTCCCTGGCTATAAATATCAGCCCACAGCTGTCTGTTTAGCCTTTGCTGGTTAGATTTTATAGGGGGACACTACGTCAATTTTTTTCTGGGGCCCCCCTGTAATCTAGCCAGTAAACGCTAATCAAACAGCTGTGGGCTGTTATTAATAGCCAGGGAACATATAGGCCTAATGGCCCCTTCCCTGGCTAGTAAAATCAGCCCCCAGTGATCGGCTTTCCCTCTGCTGGTTATAAAAATTATGAACAAAATATTCAAAAAGCACATAATGGGTAAATGTGGTTAGGATCAGAAAAGGTCATGTGGTTCCCCCACATAATCTATAAAGAAGTAATGAGAAGGGTGGAGTACTCCTATACCATATAGACACCAAAAGAGAAGAGGTGGAGTGGCCATGAACCACCAAATAGGGTAAAAAACATATTTTATTATTTATTAGAACATGTAAAACAAATTACAAATTAAAAAAGAGGTCTTTTATAGGAGGAACAAAGAAGGGGGGCCAATCCATGTAGAGTGTTACGCTCGCGCCCAGACTGACTGGCGTGAGCGTAATTAGTGATCCCACTGTACCATGAACCGAGGAGTGCCTGGAGGGGCGTAACTAAGTATCAACCCAATCCGACCAAGGTCACACGGCGGCTCAGTCGACTCCGTGAACCAGGGAGGAACCGAGCAGAGGGACCAGGTGCTATTCCAGGTCAGACCTTGGTCACAGCTGTTGACCCACACCGGGGAATGCAGGAACAGGCAGGTTAGCTGGTATGCAGACAGGTGGGCACTGGCCAGCACTGCTGGTATGAAGGCAGGTGGGTACTAGCAGGCACGGCTGGTATGAAGGCAGGTGGGTGCTGACAGCCATGGCTGGAATGCAGACAGGCAGATACTGGCAGGTATGAGCGCAGGCTGGATAGGGACCAGTACAGACTGGGATACAGAAACAGAGCCGCAGGTGCGGTGGACTAGCAGAGCAAAACCGCAGGAGCGGTGAACAAGCAGAGCGGAGCAAAACCGCAGGTGCGGTGAACAAGCAGAGCAGAGCAAAACCTCCGGAGCGGTGAGCAAGTAGAGCGGAGAAAAATCGCAGGTGCAGTGAACAAGCAGAGCGGAGCGGAACCGCAGGTGCAGTAAACAAGCGGAGCAGAGCGGAACCGCAGGTGCGGTAAACAAGCAGAGCAGAGCGGAACCGCAGGTGCGGTAAACAAGCGGAGCAGAGCAGAACCGCAGGTGCGGTAAACAAGCGGAGCAGAGCAGAAAAGCAGGTGCGGTAAACAAGCGGAGCAGAGCGGAACCTCCGGAGCGGTGAACAAGCAGAGCAGAGCGGAACCGCCGGAGCTGTGAACAAGCAGAGCAGAGCGGAACCGCAGGGGCGGTAAACAAGCGGAGCAGAGCGGAACCGCAGGTGCAGTAAACAAGCGGAGCAGAGCGGAACCGCCGGAGCGGTAAACAAGCGGAGCAGAGCGGAACCGCAGGTGCGGTAAACAAGCAGAGCGGAACCGCAGGTGCGGTAAACAAGCGGAGCAGAGCGGAACCGCAGGTGTGGTGAACAAGCGGAGCAGAGCGGAACCGCCGTAGCGGTGAGCAAGCAGAGCAGAACAGAGCAGAAGGTGAAGGCAGACAGGACAGGGCTCTGTTCACATGGAACAGAATGGAAGATACAGGAAGATAGCTAGAACACAGGAGGTAAATACGGAGGCAGGGAAACAGAACAAGCAGAACCAGATACACACAAGGTACTTACAATGAAGTAGCGAGTGGACACAAAACTCACAAACAGAAGTACAGAGACAACGAGTTGGAGTTAGGTGCAGGTTCAAACACTGCAGGAAAAGGGAAGGTACATACATGGAAACAAACAAGAAACGGGCTAGGACACTGTTCAGACAGGAACTGAAACAGAAACAAGATACAGAAATGAGCCTGGGAACTCAGCCCCCAGGGTGGCAGAAACAGACAGGTAACAGGCCTGGGTATACAGCCCCCAGGGTGGCAGAACAGACAGGTAACAGGCCTGGGTATACAGCCCCCAGGGTGGCGGAACAGACTAGATACAGGACAGGACCTGGCAATTCAGTTGCAAAGGACAAACTGAGAGAAAGTGTTGCTCAGGCACCTCCTACTGGGTGGAGGGGGTTTAAGTATCCAGTGACTCACAGCAATAGGCTGGGGATGCATTAGGACTGTGCACACAGTAGCTATAAGAAATAAGCAGAAAGCCGCGCCGACGCCCTAAGCAATCAGACAAGAGACATGGACAGAGCAGGTACTGGAGCAAAGAGTGCAGCATGGACTGACAGGTAAGATTGCGGTCTTGCATGGTGGGAGGTGGTGCACCATGCAAGTGCGCCGCCAGGGATGTTACATATAGTAGCATACATGGGAGTGCAAAATATCATGCAACCTGCAGCATGCGGTAAATACACGTGACACTGTCTTGAATTAAATGAACTCCATAGATCAGTAAAGAGGTAAAAAGGCAGGAACCCAAAAGTACAGAGAACCACAGCCACACATAAACATGTGCACATATAATGAAATGTGAATACATGGACCTGTAATAGTCAGCAGTCACAAAGCATCGTGTGCCAGTAGCAAAACACAGCAAGTTTAAGGCATGGTGTAAAACTTACTCATGGTATATTGAGAAAGGGACGCCCCACACTGACCCGACACGCATTTTGCTTTCTCAAGGAAAGGTGCTCAAACTAAAGATCTCCTGTTGGGATATATATACATATCCCCACCGGTAGATCCAATTAGACAGCGCATGGTCAGAGTGAACCGTATCATATTGGGAACTCCACCCATCGCCATCATTGTGTCGCGCGCTTGTCGGGTACAATATGACCCTGTGACATCATTGACATGCGCACGACGTGTCATATCCGGAGGAGTACCCTGGCTTCACTGGACATGAGCGCATTGGCGGCCATTTTTAAGCAGTCCGGATGAGTGCAGCCATATTCTGGGAGTCTAATAGGTAAGTATATACAGTACAGACCAAAAGTTTGGACACACCTTCTCATTTAAATATTTTTCTGTATTTTCATGACTATGAAAATTGTACATTCACACTGAAGGCATCAAAACTTTGAATTCACACATGTGGAATTATATACTTAACAAAAAAGTGTGAAACAACTGAAAATATGTCTGATATTCTAGGTTCTTCAAAGTAGCCACCTTTTGCTTTGATGACTACTTTGCACACTCTTGGCATTCTCTTGATGAGCTTAAAGAGGTAGTCACCGGAAATGGTCTTCCAACAATCTTGAAGGAGTTCCCAGAGATGCTTAGCACTTGTTGGCCCTTTTGCCTTCACTCTGCAGTCCAGATAAACACAGAAGAATAGCACACAAGAACACAAGAGAACTGAATTATGTTTCACAAGTAAAAAGAGGGATATGAAATGATAAAAAACAAGACTGTATAAAAAAGGAAAGGTGGGAGGAGAAAAGAAGAAAAAGGGGAAAAAGAGAAACGGGGACTTTGAATAGGAGAGCCATAAATAAACAAAGCATTGCCAACGCTAGCCGCTGGGGAGCCAAGACGCATCACTAAGGAGACCGGGGGCCATCAGAAGGTAAGTATAATTTTTTTTTTTATTTCAAAGTCTTTTTTTTACAGGTACTATGGTACCCGGGTCTGGAGGACAGTCTCCTCTTCCCAAGACCCGGGTACCATCCGCACATTGAATTGCTTAATATCCGCATGTGCACATGTAGTCATGCAGATATTAAGCGATTCAATGCAAGTCAATGGCGGCAAAAACGCCACACTTACGCAAAATAATTTGTAGTGCTGCAGATTTTTCCGCGATAATAATCCGCAGCGGAAATTTCCGCAGCATGTGCACAGCACATGCGGATTATCATTGGGGAACATTGCAGACCTTCTACCAAGCATTTTTAAACCATTTCTGCGGCAGAATTGCCGCTGCGGAAACACTTAAAAAACGCATAGTGGGCACACAGCCTAATTGTCAATGGGGTAGGACACAAAAGATCTTGTTGAAACATTGGCCGGTTTTACAAACTGACAATGTTCTGGCAGTTCACTTACCGCAGGCCCCTAGAATCAAACCTAGACATAGTAGAAATTTGAAAAACTTCTTGGTCAAAAGCCATTACTCACCGAAACCAATTGGGATCTTTTCAAATATGAATCGGAAGATTGGTTGCTTCCAATGTAGAAGCTGTGTGGCATGTCCAAATATCCTAAGAGCAACCTCCTTTACATCCTCAGATGGGTCAAAGTCTTTTAAAATCGGGGATTATATTTCCTGTAATACCACAAATGTGATGTACTATGCCACCTGTCCCTGCCAAAAAATTTATGTTGGCCTAACTTCACGGAAATTAAAAAACACGTACTCGTGAACATGTTAGGGATATTATTGCGGTCAAAGACGTTTCTGACATGTCCATATTGAAGACATTTCCCAAACATTTTAAGGCTTTTCATGACTGCAATCCTTGTGGCCTTAAAGTCAGGGGCATTGATAGAGTTCACTGTGGTGTTAGGGGTGGGAATGAGAGACAAATTCTGACACAAGAAGAATGCAAATGGATAGTGACATTGAATACAATGTAACCCATTAGTTTAAACGACAAACTCAGTTTTGTTCAATTCTTATAATTCATTGCTTCTCTCTCATTCCCTCCCCTATACATCCCCTGACGTATATATTGTGGTCTATGTTCTTAGATTCCTGTTTCTTGCAATCACATTTTAATTTTTATGTGTTTTTCAGTTTTGCTTTTATTTCATTATCTATTTTGTCCTATTGAGGTTCTGATCATGTATGCGCGGTGTCCCCTAATGCCATTGGTTGGACGATCTGACTCCATTCTGAATGTGGATCCACCTCACTACAAATTGTATTACTTTTCATCATGCTGATGCCTTCTGCAGAGTTTGTTGCATAATGGACATCAGCATTTTTATATACATATTTCTTTGATGTATCTGATTTTTTTGCTGATTGTTTTGTTGATTTTGAGGGGAGAAATTGGTGGCTATGATGAGAATCAATTCCCATTATTTTTCATTATTTGTCTCTTCCAGATATGGGGTGAAGAGGATTTTTACTTAATTATACAGGGATAGTTAACCTCTTAATGACCGCCAATACGACTTAAATCTCACCTGCGATAAAACAGACTAGCATCTTCTGACGGGTGACAATCCAGCAGCTATCAGCTGTACACTATAGCTAACAACTTTATGCATCAGCCACGATCATTGTTGGCAACCACCACTGCCGTTTAGCCATTTAAATACTGCGGGCAATAGTGACTACAGCATCTAGATCACACATGTCAAACTCTGGCCCGTGGGCCAAATCTGGCCCTCAGGGTGATTATATTTGGCCCACGACACCAGAACTGCTACCCCTATATGGGGCCATTATTCTGTATGGAGGACTTTGTGGGGCCCATTATACTGTATGGAGTACTATGTGGTGCCATTATTCTGTTATGGAGGACTATGTGGGGCCCATTATACTGTATGGAGGACTATGTGGAGTCCATTATACTGTATACTGGTTGGCCCGTGACTTTGTCCAAGTTTGTCATTTTGGCCTTCTGTGTGTTAGAGTTTGACATCCCTGAAGATGGCTAACAGAGTGTGGGGGCTCCCTCTTTAACCCCATCAGCACCCTGAGATCATGATCATGTGGTCCTGATATTTGTCATGGCAATTCCTAGCCAAATAACAGCCTTAAAGTCTTCCAGCTAAAGTGACCTGTTCAGAAGTTGGAAACATTTAGTGGTAAAAATAATTTTTTTCATTCCTGCCTGTTAAATCCTTATCTATTAGCCTTTATCTAAGGACCTATCATTATAGCTCTGGTCCCCTGAGGAAGCCTGTATAGGTGAAACTTGTCGGGGGAGCTATATATGTGTTTTTTAGGTTCTTAAGTGGTACTTGTAGGAAGGAAAAATTACATGTTAATAGAGGGCCACACTGATCTATGGACTGCAGTCATGATATGGATGTGAGAATATATGTTCAGTCGGTACGGAAAGTATTCAGACCCCTTAAAATTTTTCATTCTTTTTATCATTGCAGCCATTTGGTAAATTCTAAAAAGTTCATTTTTTTCTCCTTAAAGTACACTCTGCACCCCATCTTGACTGAAAAAAACAGAAATGTAGAAATTTTTGCAAATTTATTAAAAAAGAAAAACTGAAATATTACGTGGTCATAAGTATTCAGACCCTTTGCTCAGACACTCATATTTAAGGCACATGCTGTCCATTTCCTTGTGATCCTCCTTTAGATGGTTCTACTCCATCATTGGAGTCCAGCTGTGTTTAATTAAACTGATAGGACTTGATTTGTCTATATAAGACCTCACAGCTCACAGTGCATGTCAGACCAAATGAGAATCATGAGCTCAAAGGAACTGCCCAAAGAGCTCAGAGACAGAATTGTGGCAAGGCACAGATCTGGCCAAGGTTACCAAAGAATTTCTGCATTACTCAAGGTTCCTAAGAGCACAGTGGCCTTCATAATCCTTAAATGGAAGAAGTTTGGGACCATCAGAAGTCTTCCTAGACCTGGCCATCCAGCCAAACTGAGCAAATGTGGGAGAAGAGTCTTGGTGACAGAGGTAAAGAAGAACCCCAAGATCACTGTGGATGAGCTCCAGAGATGAAGTAGGGAGATGGGAGAAAGTTCCACAAAGTCAACTATCACTGCACCCCACCACCAGTCTGGCCTTTATGGTAGAGTGGCCCGACAGAAGCCTCTCCTCAGTGCAAGACATATGAAAGCCCGCATAGAGTTTGTTCAAAAACACATGAAGGACTCCCAGACTATGAGAAATAAGATTCTCCGGTCTGATGAGACGAAGATAGAACTTTTTGGTGATAATTCTAAGCGGTATGTGTGGAGAAAACCAGGCACTGCTCATCACCTTGAGGAAGCTAGTGCGAAATGCGCATTGGGGCCAGGGGTCACGTGGTAAGTGGGTCCTAACAGCTTTCCTGACTGGTAAAAGCATGTAATACATGATTCAACACCGCAAAATGAGATATTCTTGCTTGATTCAGTGAGGTGACACTAACTGGGGGTTGAGATTTCAGCACAGGGTAACTGTGTACTGGGTACATGAGCACTGATAGTTTGCAGCCTGCATTCATGATTGCACTCGGGGCACAGACTGAGATATGTATATAATGGCATGCTGTTAAACTGTGACTTGTTATGTTTTCTCTGCCTGCTGTTTGCTCCCTCCCGTGGAGAGGGGAAGATAAAGCCCTTCTGATTACTCAAAAAGTCTGGTGTTAAACTGTTTACTGCAATGTGATTTGATTGATGTTAATGCCACTCAGGATACACACTTGTAGACCTGCAAACCACACCAATTGATCGGTTCATCATTTACTACGGTTCACTGTCTGTTAATTAACTGTTGTTTTTAATTGTTTGTCAGTATATATGTAAAATAAATGGATTTACACTTTTTCACAAAAATTGCTGCATGTGTAATTACTCTGCTTTTCTAAGTAAACTGCTCATCACCTGCCTAATACAATCCCAACAGTGAAACATGGTGGTGGCAGCATCATGCTATGGGGCTGTTTTTCAGCTGCAGGGACAGGACGACTCGTTGCAATTGAAGGAAACATGAATGTGGCCAAGTACAGAGATATCCTGGATGAAAACCTCTTCCAGAGTGCTCTGGACCTCAGACTTTGCCGAAGGTTCACCTTCCAACAAGACAATGAACCTGAGCACACACCTAAAATAACAAAGGAGTGGCTTCAGAACAACTCTGTGACCATTCTTGACTGGCCCAGCCAGAGCCCTGACCTAAACCCAATTGAGCATCTCTGGAGAGACCTGAAAATGGCTGTCCACCAACGTTCACCATCCAACCTGACGGAACTGGAGGGAATGTCCAAGAAAGAATGGCAGAGGATCCCCAAATCCAGGTGTGAAAAACTTGTTGCATCACTCCCAAGAAGACTCATGGCTGTACCAGCTCAAAAGGGTGCTTCTACTCAATACTGAGCAAAGGGTCTGAATTCTTATGACCATGTGATATTTCAGTTTTTCTTTTTTAATAAATTTGCAAAAATTTCTACATTTCTGTTTTTTCAGTCAAGATGGGGTGCAGAGTGTACTTTAATGAGAAAAAAATGAACTTTTTACAATTTACGAAATGGCTGCAATGAAACAAAGAGTGAAACATTTAAAGGGGTCTGAATACTTTCCGTACCCACTGGATATAGTAAAGCCTAAATACGTAGTTGTAGGTGATATACTGTAAATACATTGAAAGAATTTAAATCCACTATCGTAGTTTTAAAATTGTTTTGACCACTTAAAAGTTATTTTTTATCATTTCCCTTAAATAGGGTCCTTTTACCCTCTGGGTAATATGTTGTTTAGAATATTTCATCCCTAAAGGGTTGCTAGAACCTTTTAGTAAAGAAAGGTGAGTAGGAGTGCTTTTGTTATTTAATTGATGGAGGATGGTGGCTGCAAAAAACAGGATGGGGCGCACAAAACAGGATGGGGGCGCACAAAACAGGATGGGGGAGCAGGACGGGGGCGCACAAAGCAGGATGGGGCACACAAAGCAGGATGAGGGTGAACAAAGCAGGATGGAGGTGCACAAAGCAAGATGGGGGGCACAAAACAGGATGGGGTGCACAAAACATGATGGGATGCAGGATGGGGGTGCACAAAACAGGTTGGGGGTGAATGATGAAAGCTGCACATAACAGGATGGGGCAGCAGGATGGAGATGCACAAAACAGGATGGGGCAGCACAAAACAGGATGGGGAGCATGAAACAGGATGGGGGCACAGGATGGGGGTGCAAAAAAACAGGATGGGGCGCAGGATGGGGGTGCACAAAACAGGATGGGGGCACACAAAACAGGTTTGGGGAGCATATACCAGGATGGGGACGCACAAAACAGGATGGGGGTGCATATACTAGGATGGGGGCGCACAAAACAGGATGGGGTGTATGATGGGGGTGCAAAAAACAGGATGGGGACACACGATGGGGGCGCACACACATGATGGGGAGCACAAAACAGGATGGGGGAGTAGGATGGCGGCACACAAAACAGGATGGGGGAGCATATACCTGGATGGGGGTCGCACAAAACAGAATGGGGTCGCAGGATGTGGGTGCACAAAACAGGATGGGGGCACACAAAACAGGATAGGGAGTTGGATGAGGGTGCATATTTCAGGATGGGGGCACTCAAAACAGGATGGGGGAGCATGTACCAGGATGGGGGAGCACAAAACAGGATGGGGAGTAGGATGGGAGTGCACAAAACAGGATGGGGGAGAATATACTAGGATGAGGGGGCACAAATCAGGATGGGGGAGCAGGATGGGGGCACACAAAACAGGATGGGGGAGTATATACCAGGATGTAGGAGCACAAAACAGGATGGGGGAGCATATACCAGGATGTATGAGCACAAAACAGGATGGGGGAGCAGGATGGGGGTGCACAAAACAGGATGGGGGAGCATATACCAGGATGGGGGTGCAGAATGGAGGCACAGGATTGGGGAGCACAAAACAGGATGGGGGAGCAGGATGGAGGAGCACAAAAAGGATAGGGGAGCATATAACGGGATGAGGATGCAAGATGGGGAGCACAAAACAGGATGAGGGCGCACAAAACAGGATGGGGGCACACAAAACAGGATGGGGGCGCACAAAACAGGATGGGGGTGCACAAAACAGGTTGGGGGTGCACAAAACAGGATGGGCGCACAAAACAGGATGGGGCGCAGGATGGGGCACACAAAACAGGATGGGGTGCAGGATGGGGGTGCACAAAACTGGATGGGGAGCACAAAACAGGATGGGGCACAGGATGGAGATGCACAAAACAGGATGGGGCACAGGATAGTGGTGCACAAAACAGGATGGG
Source organism: Phyllobates terribilis (assembly GCF_046119375.1). Lineage (NCBI taxonomy): Eukaryota > Metazoa > Chordata > Amphibia > Anura > Dendrobatidae > Phyllobates > Phyllobates terribilis. The sequence goes on from NW_027362761.1 coordinate 390,960,539, forward strand.
GAGCACATAACAGGATGGGGGAGCACAAAACAGGATGGGGCGCACAAAACAGGATGGGGGAGCACAAAACAGGATGGGGGAGCACAAAACAGGATGCGAGAGCAGGATGGTGGTGCACAAAACAGGATGGGGGAGCATATACCAGGATGTAGGAGCACAAAACAGGATGGGGGAGCAGGATGGGGGTGCACAAAACAGGATGGGGAGCACAAAACAGGATGGGGCACAGGATGGGGATGCACAAAACAGGATGGGGCACAGGATAGTGGTGCACAAAACAGGATGGGGGAGCACATAACAGGATGGGGGAGCACAAAACAGGATGGGGCGCACAAAACAGGATGGGGGAGCACAAAACAGGATGGCGGCGCACAGACCAGAATGGGGGAGCATATGCCAAGATGGGAGAGCACATAACAGGATGGGGAAGCAGGATGAGGGAGCTCATAACAGAAGGGGGGCGCAGGATAGGGCAGCACATAACAGGATTGGAGACCATGATAGGGGACCATATACCAATAAAAATGCTCGCCACCTGGGCGTAAAGTGGGTTCAATAGCTAAAACCCCATATGTGGCTGTACAATACTGCTTAGTCATACGGCAAGACTCGGGAGGGACAGAGCGCTATTAGCCTCCTGGTGCGCAGATTTTCCTAAAATAGTATGTGGACTCCTTATACAGAGCCCCAAAGTGTTAGAATAGCAGAATCTCCCCCCTAAAGTGACCTTATTTTTGAAATTATATACCTTTGGGAATTTATCTACAGGTGTAGTGGCGAAAATTTACTCTCATAACATGGATCTAACAGAGTGGCAACCCAGTAGTTAGCATTATTTTGAATCTTAACTATACGGGGTTATTTCGAATCTTAAATATACGGGGATCATGTTGCAGAAAGTGCAGCAAGAAGGCACTAATATGTCGGACTCTTCCATGTGGTCCAAAGCCAGACTATATTATGTAACACTGTTGCATGTTTCCTCCATCCCCTCCTGCCAACCACGTTCAACAGAGAGGGGTGATTATCCTCTTCATCTTCTGACTGTTGCTCGCCCATCACCTCTTCCTTCTCCATTTGTTCCTTGGCTCTTGCACCTTCACTAACAGTATGTCTGGTATCAACAAACCCCTTCGATCGCAGGAAGCCACCATCACTTGGCATCCGCCTGTGTGACAACAGTCTGGAACTTTTAGACATTCTTATCCCTTCCGCATCCTCCTCTTCTTCTGGGACAACCACCTCCTGCCGCACACTATTCAAAGTCTCCTACAGAATGTACAGTACAGACCAAAAGTTTGGACACACCTTCTCATTTAAAGATTTTTCTGTATTTTCATGACTTTTAAAATTGCACATTCACACTGAAGGCATCAAAACTATGAATTAACACATGTGGAATTATATACTTAACAAAAAAGTGTGAAACAACTGAAAATATGTCTTATATTCTAGGTTCTTCAAAGTAGCCACCTTTTGCTTTGATGACTGCTTTGCACACTCTTGGCATTCTCTTGATGAGCTTCAAGAGGTAGTCACCGGAAATGGTCTTCCAACAATCTTGAAGGAGTTCCCAGAGATGCTTAGCACTTGTTGGCCCTTTTGCCTTCACTCTGCGGTCCAGCTCACCCCAAACCATCTCGATTGGGTTCAGGTCTGGTGACTGTGGAGGCCAGGTCATCTGGCGTAGCACCCTATCACTCTCCTTCTTTGTCAAATAGCCCTTACACAGCCTGGAGTTGTGTTTGGGGTCATTGTCCTGTTGAAAAATAAATGATGGTCCAACTAAAAGCAAACCGGATGGAATAGCATGCCGCTGCAAGATGCTGTGGTAGCCATGCTGGTTCAGTATGCCTTCAGTTTTGAATAAATCCCCAACAGTGTCACCAGCAAAGCACCCCCAAACCATCACACCTCCTCATCCATGCTTCACGGTGGGAACCAGGCATGTAGAGTCCATCCGTTCACCTTTTCTGTGTCGCACAAAGACACGCTGTTTGGAACCAAAGATCTCAAATTTGGACTTATCAGACCAAAACACAGATTTCCACTGGTCTAATGTCCATTCCTTGTGTTCTTTAGCCTAAACAAGTCTCTTCTGCTTGTTGCCTGTCCTTAGTAGTGGTTTCCTAGCAGCTATTTTACCATGAAGGCCTGCTGCACAAAGTCTCCTCTTAACAGTTGTTGAAGAGATGTGTCTGCTGCTAGAACTCTGTGTGGCATTGACCTGGTCTCTAATCTGAACTGCTGTTAACCTGCGATTTCTGAGGCTGGTGACTCGGATAAACTTATCCTCAGAAGCAGAGGTGACTCTTGGTCTTCCTTTCCTGGGGCGGTCCTCATGTGAGTCAGTTTCTTTGTAGCGCTTGATGGTTTTTGCAACTGCACTTGGGGACACTTTCAAAGTTTTCCCAATTTTTCGCACTGACTGACCTTCATTTCTTAAAGTAATGATGGCACATAGCTTCCGTACTTTATGAAGCAGCTCATCCAAGCCGGGATAGTGGCGGAGAAATAGCTGTACCACCAGGTTGAGGACATGAGCCATGCAAGGCACGTGTGTGAGTTCGCCTCGGCATAGGGGCGCCAACAGGTTCGCACTATTATCGCACACGGCCTTCCCTGGCTCCAGGTTCAGCGGAGACAGCGATTCTTGAAAATGAGCCTGGAGAGCTGTCCACAACTGTATGACTATGTCTTCAGCTGTATGACTGCGATCTCCAAGGCATATTAATTTTAAGACTGCCTGATTGCGGTGAGCCCTGGCTGCACAGTATGGAGGTGGTGTGGATATGCTCTGCATTGTTGGAACGCATGTCTCATTAAGGCAGAGTTTGATTGCGCAGGTGGAGGCCCTAAAGGAGGTGGAAGACGCAGAACTAGTGGAGGAAGTGTGAAGTACAGAGGTTTCTTCTTCAAGCCTTGGGGATTCCAAGATTTGTGGAGCAGCCCCTTCCCTGCCTGTCCCCACAGCCACCAGAGTCACCCAGTGCCCAGTCAGTGAGATGTAACACTCTTGGCCATGCTTACTAGTCCAGGTGTCTGTGGTGAAATGCACCCTGGCAGATATAGATTTAGTCAAGTAAGAGTGATGTTGTCTGCGACATGCTGGTGTAGCGCAGGCACAGCTTTCTTAGAGAAGTAATGGCGACTGGGCAACTGGTACTGGAACACTCCGACGGCCATCAGCTTTCGGAAACGGTCTGTATCTACCAGAAGGAAATGCAGCATTTCCGTGGCCAACAGATTTGAGATGGTGGAGTCCAACCTCTTAGCTCTGTCATGTGTAGGATGAAACAATCTTTTACGTGACCACAACTGCGGGACCAAGGGCTGGCTGCGGTGCTGAGAGAGGGCGGAGTATGGCGAAACGGACAAACTGCTGGATTGTGAGTGACGTGCAGGCACAGATATTACGGTGGATTGAAAAACGTGTGGTGTGCTTGGTGAAACAAACACAGCAGGCATTTCTGCTTCCATTACAGCTGACAAGCTCTCACTCAGCCTGACTGGAGCAGGTAGAGAACCAGAAGTTTTTACGGTGGGAGACCTGCGTGCCAATACTTGGCACAGTAACAGAGGAGGAAGAAGCAGCGAATGCGGTTGATGGGGCAGCTGATGGTTGATGAGGTCCGCTGGTCTGCATTTTAGTGCAGTGAGATTCCCAGCATAACGCATGTTGTGTGCGCATGTGAAGGTTCATGCATGTAGTAGTCAACTTATTGCACTTTTTCCCTCTACTGAGTTTTTTCTTGCAAAGTGTGCAGATAACGTGAGGTGGCTAAGGATGCAGTGCTACTTGTGCTTGCATCACTCTGTGTCTGCGCCGTAGGGTGGAAGGTAACCTCCTCGTCTTCCTCCTCCGCCTCCTCAGATGAGCTACTCGGCTGCATGAGTCTGGGTTCCAACCAAGTAGGATCTTCAACCTTGTCATCATCCAATATGTTATCTCATTCCTCGGCGTCAGAGTGACCCTTCTCCTCTTGTTGCCCTGACAGCACAGTACAGTCCACATCAGCCTCCGGTATCTGAGTCTCATCAGGATCACCTCGCTCCCCAGTGGTTAACGTCTCGTGATGAGGATTAGAAACCTACTTGGATCCCACTCCGTCATGCCCCGAATCCAATGTAAAAAAATGTTGGGCATCGTGTTTTTTGTTTGTTGGAAAACCCCTTTAATTTTTTTATTGGTACCATTTTCAGGCACATGACATTTTTTGATCGCTTCTTATTCTGATATTTGGGAGGCAGAATGAACAAAAAACAGCAATTCAGGAATTGTTTTTTATTTATGCCGTTCCACGTGTGGTAAAATTGATAAGGCAGCTTTATTCTTCGGGTCAGTATGATTACAGCGATACCACATTTATATCATTTTTTATGTTTTGGCGCTTTTACACAATAAAAACTATTTTATAGAAAATATAATTATTTTTGCATCGGTTTATTCTGAGAGCTATAACTTTTTATTTTTTTGCTGACTGAGCTGTATGGCATATTTATTTACATTCGTCTTTTTGATTGTGTTGACTGAACGGGTTAACTAGTAGGACAGTTTTATAGGTCGGGTCATTCTGGATGCGGCGATACCAAATATGTGTATTTTTCTTTTTTCCATAAAAATATTTATTTATGGGTGCAATATATTTTTAGTTGCTACACCATGCTATGAGCTAGCTCTGGTGACCCGGATGTCGTCACGATGACATCGGGTCACCATGGTAAGATCGGGCACCTGCAATGACCTCGCAGGGCGCTGATTGCAGCTTTTAGCGGATTAAAGTGCCATGAGTGGAGCGGGCAGTGCTCCTGGCACTGAGTGCTGGGTGTCAGCTGTCAGAATCAGCTGACAACCAGCGGCGATTGCCCACGCACAGCCACCAGGGGCTTCTCCCTGCCCGCTGCCCTTGTTTCACAGGTCTCTGATAGAAGAACTTAAAGGGAATCTGTCAGCAGATTTCTGCTATATAATCTTAAGACAGAAGGAGATAGAAGTTGAAACATAAAATTCAAGGATGTGTCACTTGTCAAAGTGAGTGCTGTTGTTTTCTAACTGTGAAGGATTTATCACTGAGAGATAAACATTGCTGGACTATTCCGGCAACTAAGCAACTCACTGTCTATGGACTTTGATGGACTTTGTGTATGGAGAGCCTGGTATGGGCAGTGTTAGCTTTCTCAGCTCTGCTTCATTCTAAATCTAAAAGCCCTGATTATATCAGAACTACTGCACCTAGTAAGCTAAGTGATACATTGCTGGATTCAGCTTCTTTTTGCCTACATCATGCTGCTCTTAGATGAGATAGCAAAACTCTGCTGATAGACTCCCATTAACGCATCACTCCAACATTTTTTTTATATTACCGCTGAAGTGGTGCTGAAAATCCAAGTTCCCTGCCCCCTGCCTAATGCTCACTTTCTGGCATTTTCATCTGTTTTCGGCACCGCTCCGGTAAGTCTTCTGCAGTTTGTGACCTGCCAGCTGCTCCAGTGTTTCATAGAGCAAGCCAGAGGTCACTAATTAATGTAAGTCTATGAGAGCCTCGTTCTGACTTTCATAGACTTGCATTGAGAATTTGTGACGTAGCTTCTGATGTCCAGTCAGTAAGAAGATGCACCAAGAGTGGCACCAAAAACAGTGAAGACACTAGAGGGGGAGTAAATGATAAGGGGCAGAGGACTTACTTTTAAAACACCACTCCAGTTATGAAAACAAAATGCTGGAGTAATGCTTTAAAGATTGACAAAGATTTTTTGCACTTTTTTGCACTCACTTTGTGGTGCTGTGAGAGTCATGGCATCTTGAAAGCTTCAAATACAAAGATCCAGCTGCTGCTACCCCGCTAGTTGGAAAGATACAACACAGATATATTTTAACCAGTTCGCGCCAGAGCCTGTTTTTGCCTTCGTGACCAGGCCAATTTTTTCAATTCTGACCACTGTCACTTTATGAAGTAATTACTCTGGAACGCTTCAATGGATTCTCCTGATTCGTGACATATTGTACTTTATGATAGTGGTAAAATTTCTTCGATATCACTTGCATTTATTTGTGAAAAAATCGGAAATTTGGCAAAAAGTTTGAAAATTTTGCAATTTTCAAACTTTGAATTTTCATGCCCTTAAATCAGAGAGATATGTCACACAAAATAGTTAATAAATAACATTTCCCACATGTCTACTTTACATCAGCACAATTTTGGAACCAAAATTTTTTTTTGCTAGGAAGCTATAAGGGTTAAAATTTGACCAGCGATTTCTCATTTTTCCAACAAAATTTACAAAAACATTTTTTTAGGGACCACATCTTATTTGAAGTGACTTTGAGGGGCCTTTATGACAGAAAGTACCCAAAAGTGACACCATTCTAAAAACTGCACCCCTCAAGGTGCTCAAAACCACATTCAAGAAGTTTATTACCCCTTCAGGTGTTTCACGAGAATTTTTGGAATGTGGAAGAAAACAATGAACATTTAACTTTTTTTCACAAAAATGTTACTTTAGACCCAATTTTTTTATTTTCTCAAGGGTAACAGGAAAAAATGGAATACACAATTTGTAGTGCAATTTTTCATTAGCGCGCTGATACCCCATATGTGAGGGAAAACCACTGTTTGGGCGCACTGCAGGGTTCGGAAGGGAAGGAGCGCCATTAGACTTTTTGAATGTAAAATTTGTTTGAATAATTAGCAGACGCCATGTTGCGTTTGGAGAGCTCCTGATGTGCCTAAACAGTGGAAACCCCCCACAAGTGAAACCATTTTGGGAACTAGACCCCTTAGGGAACTTATCTAGATGTGTGGTGAGCACCTTGAACCCCAAGGTGCTTCACAGAAGTTTATAATATTGAGCTGTAAAAATAAAATGTTCAAATTTTTCCCACAAAAACGTTTTTCATCCCTTAATTTGCATTATCATAAGGGTAAAAAGATAAATTGCACCAGGAAATTTGTTGTAAAATTTCTCCTGAACATGACGATACCCCATATGTGGAGGAAAACCACTGTTTGGGCGCACTGCAGGGTTTGGAAGGGAAGGAGCGCCATTTGACTTTTTGAATGTAAAATTTGCTTAAATAATTAGCGGACGCCATGTTGCATTTGGGGAGCCCCTGATGTACCTAAACAGTGGAAACCCCCCACAAATGACACCATTTTGGAAACTAGACCCCTTAGGGAACTTATCTAGATGTGTGGTGAGCACCTTGCACCCCCAGGTGCTTCACAGAAGTTTATAATATTGAGCCGTAAAAATAAAATTTTCACATTTTTCCCACAAAAAATGTTTTTCATCTCCTAATTTTGCAATATCATAAGGATAACAGGAGAAATTGCACGATGAAATTTGTTGTGCAATTTCTCCTAAGTACACTGATACCCCATATGTGGGGGAAAACCACTGCTTTGCTGTACGGCAGGGTTCGGAAGAGAAAGGAGCGCTATGTTGGCTGGGATAGGTTGCAGACACCATGTCACATTTGAAGAGTCGCTGACATGCCGAAACAGCAGAAACCCCCACAAGTGACCCCATTTTGTAAACTACACCTCTCAAGGAATTCATCTAGGGAAGTAGTGAGTATTTTTTAATTTTTTAATTTATACCACTGGGCAGTGAAGAAGACATAATTGTATTTTTACCACAAAAAAATGTTTTACCCTCAGATTTTACATTTTCACACAGGGCAATGGGTAAAAATGGTGCCGAAATGTGTCACACAATTGCTTCTAAAAGTGGCAATACCCCATATGTGGCTGTATCGTACTGCTTAGCCATACGGCGAGATCTGGGAGGGACGGAGCGCTATTTGACAATTGGAGAACAAATTATTGTAGATTAGGCATTTGGATTTGGGAGCACAAAATATTCTGAATTTCTTTTGGTGGGCAAGGGCCATTTCGCTTTTCCAGAGCCTTTCTGCTACCAGTAACTTGGAAGTCCCTTATATTTTTAACAGATGACGGACCTGAGTGGGGACTAGCTTTTTTTGAGGACCGAGTTAAAGCTTTTATTGGGAACATTTTACGTAACATTTATCCGGCGCTCTAGGCTGAGTACTTACATTGGGGTTTCCATCTAAATTTCCAAGTGATGTAATTCAGATGAAACCCCTGCAGGATCCATTCACTATAATGAGGCAGCAGAGTTACTCTGGACTCCGTCTGGCCTCTGTTTAGCGGTGTTCTTTTTTTCCAAAGTGCACAAAACTGTGGCCAACATCACTTTTATGCACGCCTAAAAAAAATGTCACCGTGGGATCACAGGCCTATATCTGCCTCATTACAGGGAATCTTCCGTCATGGGTTCCGTCTGAATCACGTATTTCAGAGATTTACACGGAAACTCTGGTGTAAGTGCTCAGCGCAGAGCGCAGGATAAATGTGAGCAGCGCCTTACTGCGATCTTTGGGAGACATAATAAACAAATTAGTAGCAGGTAAAGAATTGGCTTTATTTACCTCGTGCGGTATAAGTGATGAGATTACTTTATTCTTCGGGTCGGTGCGATTACAGAGATACCAGATTTATATCGGGTTTTTATGACTGACAGCTGTCACACACTAAGAGACGCTCTTTTTTTGCAAAATCTAGTTTTTGCATCGCCATATTTTGAGAGCTATAATTTTTCCATATTTCGGCCGACAGAGTCATGTGACGGCTTGTTTTTTTGCGGGACGAGTTGACATTTTTATTGGTACCATTTTTGGGTACATGACATTTTTTGATCGCTTTCTATTCCGTTTTTTGGGAGGTAAAATTAACAAAAACCAACAATTCAGGAATTGTTTTTTGAGTTTTTTTTTATGCCGTTCTGCGTGTGGTAACAGTGATAAGGCAGCATTATTCTTCGGGTCAGTACGTTTACAGCGATACTACACTTACTGTATATTTTTTTTATGTTTTGGCGCTTTTACACAATAAAACAATTTTATAGAAAAAATATTTTTTTTGCATCACTTTATTCTGAGAGCTATAATTTTTTTATTTTTTGACTGATGGAGCTGTATGGCGGCTTTTTTTTTGCGGAACAAGATGACTTTTTCAGCGGTACCATTTTTATTTCCATTTTGCTTTTTGATCGCATTTTTTTCCACTTTTTGATTGGCAATATGATGAAAAAGCATAGTTTTTTGCTCCGTTTTTTATTTATTTTCTTTACGGTGTGCACAGAAGGAGTTAATTAGTGTGACAGTTTTATAGATCGGGTTGTTTCGGACTCGGCAATACCAAATATGTGTGTACTCTTTTTGTTTTTGCAAAAATATACGGATTTATTGGTTTAATATTTTATTTATTTATTTTTATTTATTTTGTGATTTTTTTTAACAGTTTGAAAACCTTTTCTAGACTTTTTTTTACATTTTTACTTAGTCCCTGTATGGGACATTAATTTTTATTTTTCTAATCACTGTTCTCATGCAATGTAATAGACATGTATTACATTGCATGAGAACTTTGCTGACAGTTTCACACTGTCTCCTGCTAGACTTCAGCTGCAGGCTGAGCTCAGCAGGACACCATATATGGCAGATCTGGAGGCGGTCATGTGACCTCCAGCTGCCATAATAACGGCAGGTCCTGGAAGGCATCAGGGGGCCATCGGAGAGGTAAGTGGACGGCCCCCTCTCCTCTCACTATCTTCTATATGCCGCGATCACTATATATTGCGGCATATAGAAGATAGAAAAGGGTTAACATCATTGGGACCTGATCCAATCAGGTCCCAATAATGTCCCCTGTCAGAGCTGTCGCTCTAAACCACAACCGTAGCACTTGCAGGACCCTGGGGGTCCTGAGGGCTGCAGGACCGCCGACTGTTCATAAATGTCGGCGCTGCACAGAGCCCGGGCAGCGCCGACGTTTAAATACAGTGGGCGGTTGGGAAGCGGTTAAAAAAAGGAATGTGGGTGTGCTGTGCTGCTGTTGAAGAATTCACAGGATTCAGACGTATAAGAATCAGTTGCAGTTTTATTTGTGATGCGTTTCTAGGTCGAACAAACCTCTTCCTCAGGATAACCACAATGCAAAATAAAAAAATTAGTAAGTGAGCAGTGCAGCATACCTGTAATCTTTTTTTAAACAAGTGCCAACATATGGAAACGATAAAGGCTAGCACTCAACAAAGTGGAAAGACCCGGTGCTAGCGAAGGGAGCCAGAGGTTCCGTCAGTAATAAAACATAAAAATCACTGCACACATAGAGAGGTATGGTATGCTTTAGGTGAAACTTTATTTGAAGGGTGATGCTTGAGGCAACTAGTGGGACGTTTCGGCCAACACTGTGGCCTTGATCACAATGTCGCAAGTAGATAGACGCATCCGGGAAACAAAGGAGAAGAATTACCAGTCAAGTAGAAGTGAGGGGCAATTCTTAGATAAGGAAACCAATCCGGTAGGAGGTGTCTGGGTATAGACACGGATGGAGTATGCCCGTAAGGCTTGCCTACAGCGTCCTCCACCGGAACCACCTATGACATTGGCCATTATCGCCTCCCACATTATCTAGCAACATATATCCCATACACGTGGCACACAGTACCGAGCCAACTGCAGCACAGCACCAGACCATATTTGCCTGTCCGCCATTTATAATTTTCCAGCAGACGTGGTCCTTGTCTCCAGGACACTCTGAACCCAGCACTTTTCTAACTGACGGGCATACTCCATCCGTGTCTATACCCAGACACCTCCTAAGAGATTGGTTTCCTTATCTAAGAATTACCCTTCACTTCTACTTGACTGGTAATTCTTCTCCTTTGTTTCCCAGATGCGTCTATCCACTTGCGACATTGTGATCAAGGCCACAGTGTTGGCCGAAACGTCCCACTAGTCGCCTCAAGCATCACCCTTCAAATAAAGTTTCACCTAAAGCATACCATACCTCTCTACGTGTGCAGTGATTTTTATGTTTTAAGTGCCAACATATGGCACTGTATATTTATACAAGAGCATACACCACAGGCTTCCTTCCATGGGATACACTGGTAAATACTCCACACATAGACCTCCAACAGATACTCCAATAGACCACCCTTTTTCTAAATGGAATCTGTCACCAGGTTTTTGCTTCCTCATCTGAGTGCAGCATGATGTAGTCAAAGAGACCCTGATTCCAACTATGTAACACTTAGATTACTGGGTACAGCAATTGTGACACAATCTGAATTCTCAGATGCAGCATGAAGCAGAGCTGAGAAAGCTAACCGTGCCCACCCTAGACTTTCTATTTCCTTTGTCTATTGACAGTGAGATGCTTAACACAGGAGGAGGCGAAGTTGGCCTAGGTCTCAGGTGCTGCTGTATTTTAGGTAATGATAATCACTAGGTGATAGAATCTTCATGGTAAGTAAATAACAACACACAGTTTGATAAATGACATATCATTGAAAGCTGTGTTTTTACCCCTTCCTCATGCTGTCCTCGGATTAGACAGCAAAAACCTGCTGACAGAGTCCCTTTAAAGGGACCAAAAGTGATTGAACAATTATCTCAAAAGCTTTTTAATGGTCTGAATGGGTTATTCCCTCATTAATCCATCATCAGTTAAGCAGGAAAAAGGTCTGCAGTTGATTACAGGTATGAGATTTGCGTTTAGAAGCTGTTGCTGTGAACCCACAACATATGGTCAAAGGAAGAAAAACAGACCATCATTGGGCTGAAAAAGAAGAACTATATCAGAGAGATAGCAGAAATGTTAGGAGTGGCCAAATCAACAGTTTGTTACATTCTGCCAAAAAAGAGCTCACTGGTGAGCTTGGGAACTCAAAAAGGTCTGGAAGTCCACCGAAGACTACTGTGGTGGATAATTACAGAATCCTTTTCATGGTGAAGAAAACCTTCTTCACAACATCCACCCAAGTGAAGAACATTCTCCAGGAAGTAGATGTTGCAGTCTCTAAGTGTACCATAAAGAGAAGAATTCATGAGAGCAAATACAGAGAGTTCACTACAAGGTGCAAACCACTAATCAGCCTTAAAAATAGAAAGGCCAGATCAGACTTTGCCAAAAAACATCTAAAGAAGCCAGCCCAGTTCTGGAAAAGCATTCTTTGGACTGATGAAACTAAGATCAACCTGTACCAGAATGATGGGAAGAAGAAAGAATTGAGAAGACTGTAATGCCGTAGCCATGCTGGTTGTGGGCATTACAGTGATTGGCTGGCCACACAGCATCATCAGGTCTACATAAGACCTGGTGCCGCTATGTTCGTCACAGTCTACCCCGGAATCAGGCGGAGTAGGGAGAGGTGCTCCTGCGTCACGAAGAGATTTGCATGTTTATAGTTAGTGTTATGCACACGCCTGGACTGACTGGCGTGTGCGTGATTACTAGTGTTGAGCCACCCCCGTAGTGTTCGGGTTCGGTTCGGTTCGTCGAACACCGGGATGTTCGAGGAACTGTTCGTCGAACTGTTCGTCGAACACCTTAGAACACCGTCGAACACCGTTAAAACCAATGGCAGGCAAACAAAAACACATAGAAACACATAGAAAACACCTTCAAAGGTGTCCAAAAGCTGACAAACTGCTCAGAAGACGCTCTCTTTAAAAAAGCCGGCCGGCAATTCAGCAGCGGCATACACCGGTACCCGACTATTTAGACAAGAAGGAATAGAGCATCACACATAGATTAGATAGATAGAAACATGTCAGTCACATATATAAGAAGTACAGTGACAGTGTTGGTTATTGTACTTGTCATTTAGTGTAAAGGATTTATTAAAAAAAATATTAGTGTTTTCATGCACCGTCTCTTTAAAAAAGCCGGCCGGCAATTCAGCAGCGGTACCCGACAATTTATAACAGAAAGAATAGAGCAGCACACATAGATTAGATAGATAGAAACATGTCAGTCACATATATAATAAGTACAGTGACAGTGTTGGTTACTGTACTAGTCATTTAGTGTAAAGGATTTATTTAAAAAAATAATAGTGTTTTCATGCACCGTCTCTTTAAAGAAGCCGGCCGGCAATTCAGCATCTGTACCCGACAATTTAGAATAGCAGGAATAGAGAATCACACATAGATTAGATAGATAGAAACATGTCAGTCACATATATAAGAAGTACAGTGACAGTGTTGGTTACTGTACTTGTCATTTAGTGTTAAAATAAAGGATTTATTAAAAAAAAAATTGGCGTGGGGTTCCCCGTAATTTTAGTCTCTAGCGGAGGTTAAGCAGACTGCTGGGGCAGATGTTTGAAGCCTGGGAAGGGGGTAATACCCACGGAGCTTCCCAGGCTACTAATAGCCCCCAGCTGAATGCCTAGCCTTTACTAGCTATTAAAATGGGGGACCCCCCCAAAAAAATGACATGGGGTCCCCCCTATTTTAATAGCTAGCAAAGGCTAGGCAGACAGCTGGGGGCTGATATTAATAGCCCAGGAAGGGTGCCATGAATATTGGTCCCCTCCCAGGCTGGAAACACCAGCCGTCAGCCGCCCCAGAAATGGCGCATCCATAGGATGCGCCAATTCTGGCACTTAGCCTCGCTCTTCCCACTGCCCTGTAGCTGTGGCAGTGGGGTAATAGGGTTGGGGTTGATGTCAGCTTATAATGCCAGCTGACATCAAGCCCAGGTTAGTAATGGAGAGGCGTCTATAAGACACCCCCATTAGTAACCCCATAGTCAAAGTTAAAAAAAAACACAAACACTCAGAATAAAGTCCTTTAATTGAAATAAAGACACAATTCTTTATTGTTCTAAATTAAACCATACTTACCGTCACGCCCATTCCAGCTGAAGCCAACGATCTCCTGCAATAAAAGAAAAATAATAAAGCAACATCATCCTTACCTCTTGATGGTTCCCAGGACAGCTCCAGCTCTGCTACATCGAGATGACAGGCTGGACCGCAGCAGAAAGCTGAGAAGCGCAGGCATGCTTGCGCTCCTCAGTGTCAGGCTGTGACGGCATCCAGATGAGCCGAGGTCATGTCCAATGAACTCAGCTCACCTCATGCACGTCACTGACAGCGTGGGAAAATTCTCCTGCACTCAGCGCTTCAGCGTGAGAATTTTCCCACACTGTCAGTGACGTGCAAGAGGTGAGCTCATGTCCAATGAACTCAGCTCACCTCATGTACGTCACTGACAGCGTGGGAGAATTCTCACGCTGAAGCGCTGAGTGCAGGAGAATTTTCCAACGCTGTCACTGACGTGCATGAGGTGAGCTCATGTCCAATGAACTCAGCTCACCTCATGTACGTCACTGACAGCGTGGGAGAATTCTCACGCTGAAGCGCTGAGTGCAGGAGAATTTTCCCACGCTGTCAGTGACGTGCATGAGGTGAGCTCATGTCCAATGAACTCAGCTCACCTCATGTACGTCACTGATAGCGTGGGAGAATTCTCACGCTGAAGCGCTGAGTGCAGGAGAATTTTCCCACGCTGTCAGTGACGTGCATGAGGTGAGCCGAGTTCGTTGGACATGAACTCGGCTCATCTGGATGCCGTCACAGCGAGACACTGAGGAGCGCAAGCATGCCTGCGCTTCTCAGTGTCTGCGGGATGACAGGCTGGATGGCAGCTTTCTGCTGCGGTCCAGCCTGTCATCTCGATGTAGCAGAGCTGAAGCTGTCGTGTGAACCATGGAAAGGTAAGGATGATGTTGCTTTATTATTTTACTTTTATTGCAGGAGATCGTTGGCTTCAGCTGGAATGGGCGTGATGGTAATATGGTTTAATTTAGAACAATAAAGAATTGTGTGTTTATTTCAATTAATGGACTTTATTCTGGGTGTTGTGTTTTTTTTTAAATTCTTTACTAGAAATTCATGGCGGTCATGTCTAATATTGGCGTGACCCCATGAATTTCGGGCTTAGGGCCAGCTGATAATACCAAGCTGGCCCTAACCCCTTTATTACCCAGTGAGCCACCGCATCAGGGCCCTGGATGAGTTGGGTACAGCGCCAGAAGATGGCGCTTCTATGAACGCGCCATTTTCCGGGGTGGCTGCAGACTGCAATTTGCAGCGGGGGGGGCCCAGAAAGCTTGGGCCTCCCTGCGCTGCAGATTCCAGCTCCCAGCTGCCTAGTTGTACCTGGCTGGACACAAAAATAGGGCGAAGCCCCACGTATTTTTTTTTTCATTATTTCATGAAATTCATGAAATAATTAAGAAAAAAAGGCCTTCCCTATATTGTTGTGTCCGGCCAGGTACAAATAGGCAGCTGGTGGTTGGGGGCTGCCCGTTCCTGCCTGCTGTACCTGGCTGGACACAAATATAGTGCGAAGCCCCACGTCAATTTTTTTAAATTATTTCAGGAAATTCATGAAATAATTTAAAAAAAATTGACGTGGGGCTTCGCACTATATTTGTGTCCAGCCAGGTACAGCAGGCAGGAACGGGCTGCCCTCAACCACCAGCTGCCTATTTGTACCTGGCCGGACACAACAATATAGGGAAGCCCTTTTTTTCTTAATTATTTCATGAATTTCATGAAATAATTTAAAAAAAAAAATTCGTGGGGCTTCGGCCTATTTTTGTGTCCAGCCAGGTACAACTAGGCAGCTGGGGGCTGGAATCCGCAGTGCAGGGAGGCCCAAGCTTTCTGGGTCCCCCCCCCCCCGCTGCAAATTGCAGTCCGCAGCCACCCCGGAAAATGGCGCGTTCATAGAAGCGCCATCTTCTGGCGCTGTACCCAACTCATCCAGGGCCCTGGTGCGGTGGCTCACTGGGTAATAAAGGGGTTAGGGCCAGCTTGGCATTATCAGCTGGCCTTAAGCCCGAAATTCATGGGGTCATGCCAATATTAGACATGACCACCATGAATTTCTAGTAAAGTATTTAAAAAAAACACAACACCCAGAAAAAAGTCCTTTAATTGAAATAAACACACAATTCTTTATTGTTCTAAATTAAACCATACTTACCATCACACCCATTCCAGTTGAAGCCAACGATCTCCTGCAATAAAAGAAAAATAATAAAGTAACATCATCCTTACCTTTCCATGGTTCCCAGGACAGCTTCAGCTCTGCTACATCGAGATGACAGGCTGGACCGCAGCAGAAAGCTGCCATCCAGCCTGTCATCCCACAGACACTGAGAAGCGCAGGCTTGCTTGCGCTCCTCAGTGTCTGGCTGTGACGGCATCCAGATGAGCCGAGTTCATGTCCAATGAACTCAGCTCACCTCATGCACCTCACTGACAGCGTGGGAAAATTCTCCTGCACTCAGCGCTTCAGCGTGAGTATTCTCCCACGCTGTCAGTGACGTGCATGAGGTGAGCTCATGTCCAATGAACTCAGCTCACTTCATGCACGTCACTGACAGCGTGGGAAAATTCTCCTGCACTCAGCGCTTCAGCGTGAGAATTTTCCCACGCTGTCAGTGACGTGCATGAGGTGAGTTCATGTCCAATGATCTCAGCTCACCTCATGCACGTCACTGACAGCGTGGGAGAATTCTCACGCTGAAGCGCTGAGTGCAGGAGAATTTTCCCACGCTGTCAGTGACGTGCCTGAGGTGAGCCGAGTTCATTGGACATGAACTCGGCTCATCTTTATGCCGTCACAGCGAGACACTGAGGAGCGCAAGCATGCCTGCGCTTCTCAGTGTGTGCGGCATGGCAAGCTGGATGGCAGCGTTCTGCTGCGATCCAGCCTGTCATGTGATTGTAGCTGAGCTGAAGCCGTCGTGGTAACCATGGAAAGGTAAGGATGATGTTGGTTTATTATTTTACCTTTATTGCAGGAGATTTTTGGCTTCAGCTGGAATGGGCGTGACGGTAAGTATGGTTTAATTTAGAACAATAAAGAATTGTGTCTTTATTTCAATTAAAGGACTTTATTCTGGGTGTTTGTGTTTTTTTTTAACTTTGACTATGGGGTTAGTAATGGGGGTGTCTTATAGACGCCTCTCCATTACTAACCTGGGCTTGATGTCAGCTGGCATTATAAGCTGACATCAACCCCAGCCCTATTACCCCACTGCCACCGCTACAGGGCAGTGGGAAGAGCGAGGCTAAGTGCCAGAATTGGCGCATCCTATGGATGCGCCATTTCTGGGGCGGCTGACGGCTGGTGTTTCTAGCCTGGGAGGGGGCCAATATTCATGGCACCCTTCCTGGCCTATTAATATCAGCCCCCAGCTGTCTGCCTAGCCTTTGCTAGCTATTAAAATAGGGGGGACCCCACGTCATTTTTTTGAGGGGTCCCCCATTTTAATAGCTAGTAAAGGCTAGGTATTCAGCTGGGGGCTGATATTAGTAGCCTGGGAAGCTCCGTGGGTATTACCCCCTTCCCAGGCTTCAAACAACTGCCCCAGCCGTCTGCTTAACCTCCGCTAGAGCCTAAAATTATGGGGAACCCCATGCCAATTTTTTTTTAAATAAATCCTTTATTTTAACACTAAATAACAAGTACAGTAATCAACACTATCACTGTACTTCATATATATGTGACTGACATGTTTCTATCTATCTAATCTATGTGTGATTCTCTATTCCTTCTATTCTAAATTGTCGGGTACCGCTGCTGAAATGCCGGCCAGCTTTTTTAAAGAAACGGTGCATGAAAACACTATTGTTTTTTTTAATAAATCCTTTACACTAAATGACAAGTACAGTAAGCAACACTGTCACTGTACTTCATATATATGTGACTGACATGTTTCTATCTATCTAATCTATGTGTGATTCTCTATTCCTTCTATTTTAAATTGTCGGGTACCGCTGCTGAAATGCCAGCTGGCTTTTTTAAAGAGACGGTGCATGAAAACACTATTATTTTGTTTAATAAATCCTTTACACTAAATGACAAGTACAGTAAGCAACACTGTCACTGTACTTCATATATATGTGACTGACATGTTTCTATCTATCTAATCTATGTGTGATTCTCTATTCTTTCTGTTCTAAATTGTTGGGTACCGGTGTATGCCGCTGCTGAATTGCCGGATTTTCATGTTTCACTGTGAGCACTGTTCCCATCGATTTGGGCAATCACTGTAATGCCACAACCACCATGGCTGTGGCATTACAGTGAGTGGCAGACAATCCCTGCATGATTGGTGCTCTAAATAGCGCCAGACATTCAGGACACGCTTTTGGTGCACGAACAGTTATCGAACATAACCTCGAACAGCCGAATTTTTTGCAAATCGTTCGGGTTCGTCGAACAACTCGAACACCGCCCAAAACAGCTTGAATTTGAGATTGGCGAACAGTTCTAGTCGAACACCGCTCATCTCTAGTGATTAGTGATCCCACTGTACCATGAACCGAGGAGTGCCTGGAGGGGCGTAACTAAGTATCAACCCAATCCGACAAAGGTCGCACGGCGACTTAGCCGACTCCGTGGACCAAGGAGGAACCGAGCAGAGGGACCAGATGCGACTCCAGGTCAGACCCCAGTCACAGTTGTTGACCCACACCAGGGAATGCAGGAACAAGCAGGTAAGACTGGCAGACAGGCAGGTGGGTATTGGCAAGTACGGCTGGTATGCAAACAGGTGGGCACTGGCAAGCACAGCTGGTATGCAGACAGGTGGGCACTAGCAGGTTGGAGTGCAGGCTGGATAGAGTCCAGTACCGACTGGGAAACGGGTTCAGAGCCGCAGATGCGGTAGTCAAGCAGAGCAAAGAGAAACCGCAAGTGCGGTAGACAAGGCTGAGCAGAGCGAAACCACAGGTGCGGTGGACAAGGCTGGGCAGAGCAAAACTGCAGGTGTGGTGGACAAGGCTGAGGAGAGCGAAACCGCAGGTGCGGTGTACAAGGCTGAGCAGAGCGAAACCACAGGTGCGGTGGACAAGGCTGAGCAGAGCGAAACCGCAGGTGCGGTGGACAAGGTTGAGCAGAGCGACATCGCAGGTGCGGTGGACAAGGCTGAGCAGAGCGAAACCGCAGGTGCGGTGGACAAGGCTGAGCAGAGCGAAACCACAGGTGCGGTGGACAAGGCTGAGCAGAGCGAAACCGCAGGTGCGGTGGACAAGGCTGAGCAGAGCGAAACCACAGGTGCGGTGGACAAGGCTGAGCAGAGCGAAACCGCAGGTGCGGTGGACAAGGCTGAGCAGAGTGAAACCGCAGGTGCGGTGGACAAGGCTGAGCAGAGCGAAACCACAGGTGCGGTGGCCAAGGCAGAGCAGAGCGAAACCGCAGGTGCGGTGGACAAGGCTGAGCAGAGCGAAACCACAGGTGCGGTGGACAAGGCTGAGCAGAGCGAAACCGCAGGTGCAGTGGACAAGGCTGAGCAGAGCGAAACCGCAGGTGCGGTGGACAAGGCTGAGCAGAGCGAAACCGCAGGTGCGGTGGACAAGGCAGAGAGGACAGGGCTCGGTTCACATGGAACAGACAAGAAAATGCAGGAAGATGGCTAGAACACAGGAGGAAGATACGGAGGAAGGGAAAAGGGACAAGCAGAACCAGATACACACAAGGTACTACACATGAAGTAGCGAGTGGACACAAAACTCACAAACAGAAGTACAGAGACAACAAGTTGGAATTAGGTGCAGGTTCAGATACTGCAGGAAAAGGGAAGGTACGGACATAGAGACAAACAGGCTAGGAGAGTGTTCAGACAAGAACTGACACTGCAACAAGATACAGGAGCGAGTCTGGGTATATGGCCCCCAGAGAGGCGGACAAACAGGCTAGGAGAGTGTTCAGACAGGAACTGACACTGCAACAAGATACAGGAGCGAGTCTGGGTATATGGCCCCCAGAGAGGCGGACAAACAGGCTAGGAGAGTGTTCAGACAGGAACTGACACTGCAACAAGATACAGGAGCGAGTCTGGGTATACAGCCCCCAGAGAGGCGGACAAACAGGCTAAGAGATATTTCAGACAGGCCTGGGAATACATCCCCCTGGTTGGTGGACAGGCAAGAAACAGAACGGGACCTGGCACATCAGAGGCAAGGAGCCCTCTGTAGGTAAGAGTTGCTCAGGCACCTTCTTCTGGGAGAAGGAGGTTTAAATATCCAGTGACCCACAGCAATAGGCTGGGGACACATTAGGGATGTGCCCACAGCAGCTACAAGAATCAGGAAGTAACCGGGCCGCCGCTCTAAGCAGTCAGACCAGAGCATGCACACAGTAGAACAGGAGCACGGCTTACAAACTGGACTGAAGGCTAAGATGCGATCTTGCATAGTGGGAGATGGTGCACTATGCAAGCCCGCCGCCAGGTATGTTACAGTTAGTATAGGTATTCCACAACATATATATATATCCAAATGAACTAACAGTCCTTCTGAGGACTAATCCAGCTGTATATATCCAGTGGTGATAGCAGGAGTTAGGCAGGCAGGGTATGTGGCAGACTGCAGTGCATGATACAGCACAAGAGGGTCCATTGAACGTCCTGTTAGTATAGGTATTCCACAACATATGTCTATATCCATCTGAACTAACAGTCCTTCTAAGGACTAATCCAGCTGCATATAATCAGTGCTAGGCAGGCAGGCAGTGTATGTGGCAGACTGCAGTGTATGATACAGCACAAGAGGGTCCATTGAACATCCTGTCTGCTGCTGTAATAATTTCAGATATTTGTAGACATAGCCCCAGATATAAGGGGCCAGGGCAAATTTTTTATTAACTTAATCCTGGTTATTTGCTTAAAAAGTAATCCAGAGTACACCATTTTTCTGCTCCATTTGCTTGTTCTCACTGCAGAATAAGGCCAGATCTGTTCCATATTTCAGCAATAAAAATCCAGAAATTTGAACTGAATGTGGAAAATTTAAGCTTCCTTTTCCATTCTGTTGCAGTGTGTCGGTCAAGCTATTCACACTAGGTGTCTGTGAAAAATAGCATTAGTAAATTATAGGCCTGCTATTTAAAACCGTGGATCTCTGTCAGACATATCACCTATAAGACTGTTCCAAAATCAGACATTTCTTCCATTTCCATTCGGTTGCAGTGTGTTGGTCAAGCTATTCACACTAGGTGTCTGTGAAGAATAGTATTAGTAAATTACAAGCCTGCTATTTAAAAACATGGTTCTCTGTCAGACGTATCACATATAACTGCGTTCCAAAATCAGCCATTTCTTGTGAACGTGGAAAATATTGTCCTCCATTAAAAGTGGGCAAGGTGCGTGGCAAGGGACGTGATGTTGCATGCAGAGGCCGAGGACGTGGCCGTGGGCAAGCTGAAATTGTGTCACAGCAAACCTCCACATCTTGTCACTCGACCTTCCGGTCACAATGACTAAGGGACCGCAGTACACCACTATTGAACCCAGAGCAGTGTCAAAAGGTTGTTGGTTTGATTGCAGATAATGCTTCCTGTCACCTTGCCACCACCACCACCACCCTGTCTTCCACATGGTTACACGGTCAATAACCGTGAGCCTGGACCGCATATTCCACACCCTGATCCTCCTTCTTCCCACCATGCCGAGTGCCCGGAGACAACTGATCCCACACTTGGACACTCAGAAGAGCTGTTCACTTTTCCATATGTAGATTCGGGCATCTCGCCTGGCGAGCTTCAAGCGAGTCAAGAGGAGAACGCATGTAGCGATGCCCAAATATTGGAGCAGCCACAGTTACACGAAGGCGATGGTGGGAAAGTGCAATTACTGTCGCAAGAGGGGGATAATGATGATGATGAGACACAATTGCCAGAAAGTCAGGAGGAAGACCAGGGTGTGGAAGTGGAAGACGGGGTGGTGGATGATATAGTAACTGATCCAACCTGGCAGGGGGACATACAGAGTGAGGACAGCAACACAAGCAGTGTGGTGGCCGCAGACACAAGGCAGGAAAGCGCTCCTCAGAAGTTGCCAGTACAACTGTTAGGTCTTCCCGAGTCTGGTTATTTTTTAAAGACTCTGCAGATAACCCCAAAAAGGCCATTTGCACCACCTTCCAGGCCAACATCAGCAGGAAAACTAGCAGCCTGACCACCACCATCATGATCAGGCACATGGCAGCAAAGCACCCGACTAAGTGGACCGAACCCCAGGGTCCAGTAACAGTGTCTGCGGGTGACACCACTGTTTGTTCCGCTGTTGTGCGTGCACGCCAATCCCCTGTCCATGGAGCATGCCAAGATGCCTCCCGCCCTGCACCTGTCGTTGAACACTCTCAACTAGCACCATCAGCAAGCACGTCCATGTCCTTGTCCCAGCGCAGCGTTCAGTTGTCCCTACCCCAGTCCTTCGAACGCAAGCGCAAATACACAGCCAATGCACCACAGACCACACTACTAAATTCACACATTTCACGAATGCTTGCCATCAAAATGT
Source organism: Phyllobates terribilis (assembly GCF_046119375.1). Taxonomy (NCBI): domain Eukaryota; kingdom Metazoa; phylum Chordata; class Amphibia; order Anura; family Dendrobatidae; genus Phyllobates; species Phyllobates terribilis. Next base: position 390,982,741 of record NW_027362761.1, read on the forward strand.
TGCCTTTTAGGCTCATGGAGACGGAAGCTTTTCGCAACCTGATGGCGGCGGCTGTCCTTCGGTACTCAGTCCCCAGCCGCCACTATTTCTCCCGGTGTGCCGTCCCAGCATTACACGAAAACGTGTCCTACAACATTAGACGTGCCCTCAACAACGCAGTTGCTTGGAAAGTCCACCTAACCACGGACATGTGGACAAGTGCTTGTGGGCAGGGATGGTACATCTCGCTGACGGCACACTGGGTTAATAAAGTGGAAGCCGGGACCCAGTCGGACCTTGGTATGGAACACGTCCTCTCGATGCCGAAGATTGCAGGCCGAGTCAATGAGGGTTGCCCCCACATTCTACAGCTCCTGCACCTCCTCCATCTCCTCTTCAGCCTCCATCTCCAAAATGACCACATCAGTCGCAAGCTGGAAGCACTGCAGCACTGCCTCAGCCAAGCGGCAACAGGCTATGCTGAAGCTAATATGCTTTGGTGACAAACCGCACAATGCTGAAGAGTTGTAGACAGCTCTGAAAGAGCAGGCAGATCTGTAGCTGACACTGCTGACACGACAGCCAGGCCTGGTTGTGTGTGACAACAGCCGGAACCTGGTGGCGGCTCTGAGGCGAGGCGAGCTCACACACGTACCAAACCTGGCCCATGTTCTTAACCTCGTGTTTCAGCGGTTTCTCAAAACCTACCCGGATCTGCCAGATCTGCTGGTCAAAGTACATCGCCTATGTGCCCATTTTAGAAAGTCAGCTACAGCTTCTGCCGCCCTTGCCGTGCTTCAGCAGCATTTGCAGCTTCCAGCTCACTAACTGATATGTGATTTCCCCACGCGTTGGAACTCTACATTTCAGATGTTAGGAAGGATTTGTGAGCGGAAGAGGGCAGTTGTTGACTACCAGCATCAATAAGGCCATCGGTATTCAGTTCAGACTCCACACATAAGACCTCAAGAGTGGACATGGATGTCAGACATATGTACCGTCCTCCAAAACTTTGAGGACTGCACCAAGATGGTGAGTGGCGATGATAATTAATTAGCGTCATCGTCCTGATTCTCTGTCTTCTGAAACGCTCTCTGCTCACAATTAAAGAGGATGCATTGCAGGCGGAGCACCATGAGATGGAGCAAGGAACCATACACAGTGATTCCACACAGCCCAGCCTCATCTCATCCCAATGTGGTTTCGGTGACAATGAGGAAGAGGAGGAGGAAGAGGAGAAAGAACAGGAGCTAGTTTCCTGTGCAATAGACAGTACTACTTGCACAACTGTCATACCGTCTGTTCAGCGTTGATGGTCTGAGGACAGGGAGGAGGAGGATGAGGAGGACAGCATGGTCAGTCGTCCTCTTGGTGAGGACACGGACGTCTTGCCTCTTTGCAGTCTGGCAAACATGGCTGAGTTTATGTTTTGCTGCCTTTCAGGTAACCCTCGCGTTGTCCAAATTTTGAGTGTCAGTCATTACTGGTTGGTCACACTTCTAGACCCACGCTACAAGGAAAACTTTCTGTCTCTTATTCCCACGATAGGCAGGCCTAATAAAATGGGGCAATACCAGAATGCCCTTGTTGTGGAATTGTTAAAAAAAATTCCCATCTGAAAATACTGGCGGCAGAGGTCACAGTTCATTGGACAACCAAGTAGTACAGGCAAGAGAGACACAAATACAATCCAGCAGAGGCAGGGGAACACTGTCAAAGTTCTGGGACAGTTTTTTTAGACCCTCCCATCGCACAAGCCGTGATGTGCGGGGTACTCTCATGAGGAGGGACAAGTTTCGGAAGATGCTGAGGGAGTACATTGCTGACCCTACTAACGTCCTCCGTTATTCCTCTATACCTTATAATTATTGAGTATCCATGCTGGACACGTGGCATGAACTGGCTCTCTACGCCTTGGAGGTCCTGGCCTGCCCTGCCGCTAGCATTTTGTCAGAGCCGGTTTTTAATGCCGCTGGTGGAATTATAACCGATAGGAGCATCCGCCTGTTAACTGAAAATGCTGACAGGCTGACTCTTATAAAAATGAACAAGGGCTGGATTGGGCCAGACTTCTCAACACCACCGAATGATAGCAGCGTAACATAAACTTTAATACAGTGTGTTTTTTTGGGGAGGTCTAATTCTATTCCCATGCACCTCTGTCTACACACCCAGACATGGGTATACGCTTCCTGATTTTGTCTATTTGCTCTTGTCCTCCTCCTTCTCCACATCCTCATCCTCCACCATCATATCACCACCATATGTACCATATTAACATATCTATGTCTCTTGCAAGGGACATTGAAGTTCCTCCAAATTGTTGGCAGCCGTTGCTTCACTGCATAGGCAAACAGTATGAAAGACCCACTTCCTAATAATGGGAGCATTTTTTTCAGGAGGCCCTCCGAACGCTACGTCTCTTACAAGGAGCATTGGAATTCCTCCAAATTTTTGGCAGTCGTTGCTTCACTGCATAGGAAACAGTATGGGAGACACACTTCCTATTAATGGGAAAACATTTTCAGGAGGCCCTCCGACCTCTATGTTTCGTGCAAGGGGCATTGAAGTTCCTCCAAATTTTTGGCAGCCGTTGCTTCACTACATAGGCAAACAGTATGGGAGACATGCTTCCTAATAATGGGAGTATTGTTTTCAGGAGGCCCTCTGACCTCTACGTCTCTTGTAAGAGGCATTGGAGTGCCTCCAAATTTTTGACAGCCATTGCAGTCACTGCATAGGCAAATAGTATACGAGACCTTCTCCTTTCTAATGGGAATATGTCGTTACTGAGGCCCACCTCTATGTGTCTTTAAATTGTTAGTGGGGTTTTTCCTTAATTTTGGCAGCAGTTGGACTTACTGCATAACCTATAACTGAATAGCAGACCCTCTCCTTTCTAATAAGAACATGTCATACTTGTTACTGTGGCCCAGCTCTATATGTCTTTAAATTGTTAGTAGGGATTTCCAAAATTTTGGCAGCCGTTGCACTCACTGCATACCCTATAGCTTTATAGCAGATCCTCTCCTTTTTAATGGTAACATGTCGTTACTGTGGCCCTGCTCTATGTGTCTTTAAATTCTTAGTGGGGTTTTTCCCAAATTTTGGCAGCCCTTGCAGTCACAGCATGGGCATTACCACTATAGGAGACCCTCTCCTTTTTAAGGGGAACTTTTTTTCACTGAGACCCTCCTCTATGTCTCTTCAAAGGGTATTGGGTTGCGACCAAATTTTTGGCAGCCCTTACAGTCACTGCATACGCAATAACAGTATAGGAGACCCACTCGTTAATAATGGGAACAACAAAGCATAGCCGGCTGATGGCTCTCTAACAATAGCAAGGGCCGACTGCTGGCCCCTTAAGAATAGTAAGGGCCGCCTGATGGCCCTATAAAAATAAGCTTTGTGACTTTCAGAGTCCCTCCATCATAAATGAAACTAGATGTGTCTGATGATGTGTGACACACCACATGGCCAGATAAAGTTGTAAAATGTTAAAATGACATTTCCTGGTGAATGCATTTGTCTAGGTTGAAAGCAATGGAAAAGTGCAAAAACGCATCCAAAACGCTATGTGTGAACATAGCCCAAGGTGTGGAGGAGCATTTTTGTTTTTGGTTATTTATTTTGCTTTATATACAAGTCATTATCCTGGAAAGGATGTTCCTTAACATTTTTCCCAGGAAAATGCATTTTGTTTTTGTATGTTTTATTGTGAGTTTGTAAAAGTGGCGTAATACCTCTGATAACATTGTTGACAGCAGTGACCTGAGAGTCAGAAATGCTTCCAAGGGTCTTCCCCATGCTGTTCCCATGTCATTTGAGCACTGTTCCCATCGATTTGGGCAATTTTTAGGCCCTCTGCAGATCGCCGGGGGTGAGCCACCGGAAAAATGCTTGAGTTTCCCATAGACTTACATAGAGCTTGTTACTCGGACCGAGCACTCGAGCATTCCAATGTGCTTGACTCGAACAATGAGTACTCGAGCATTTTAGTGCTCGATCATCACTAATAATCACCCAAAACATACTGTGAAAGCAAGCTAGGAGTTTTTTAAGATGAAGAAGTGGAATATTCTGCAATGGCAGAGTCAATCAGCAGATCTCAACCCCATTGAGCATGCATTTCACATGCTTAAGACTAAACTTAAGACAGAAAGACCCACAAACAAGTAACAACTGAAGTCAGTAGCAGTAAAAGCCTGGCAAAGCATCACAAAGGAGGCAACCCAGCATTTGGTGACGTCCATGGCTTCCAGACTTTAGGCAGTCAATGCCTGCAAATATTCTCTAAAAAAGTATTAAAAATTAAAATTTTATTAGGAATGAGCGGACCGCTGGATGTTTGGGTTCATCGGGTTCGGTTGAACTGTAGTCCAAAATTCGGTTCGGGTACCAGAAGTCAAAGGGCACCTGAACTTTAGTGCTGTAAAATGGTTGTAGTAAGGGGTATTAAGGGGGCTGCAAAAGGAAGCAAAATGGGGGTGAGTGCAGGATAATTGCCTGCAAAACAAATGTGGATAAGGAAATGAATTAAAATAACATAGAATAAAAATAAATAAATAACAATATTGAACAAGGAGGCGGAGGTCCAATTGGAGGTGGATGTCATGGCGTAGATGGAAAAGGAGGAGGTAGCTAACAGTGTTTTTGGTTTTTATTTGTTTTTTTTTGTTTTTTTTTGTTTCTTTGTTTTTTTTTTTATTTATGGAGGCCCCAAAACATTGTGAATGGCAAATAAAACAAACAAACTTTGGTAGAGTATAGCAATGGCTGGGTGCTGCTAGTATACTTCTCAAGTTAGCCAAAGGTACGGACAAGTTCTGTGCGATCCATGCCTGGTTCATTTTAATGAATGCAAGCTTGTCCTTGTTGGCTGTGAACATTCGATTGTGACTGTCTGTGATCGCACCCCATCCCCTGCTAAACACACGATCCGACTGTACACTAGCCGCAAGAAAGGCCAGCATATTCAAGGCAAAAAGGGCAAGCTCAGACCATGTATCTGACTCGCCCCCTGGGCCGTGGGGTACTCAGGGCCGGGCCTCTGGATGTGGATGGGGAGTAGTAGTGGCGACCCGGTCCCGTGCTCAGGGTGTCAGGCTTAAAGGGGAACCGTCTTTTGATATATATATAGGGTAAGTTCCGACTACGCCACCCGTGGATTGTGGTCAGGGATAACCGCTGCTGCAGTGCAGACCGCTGGGGCAGATGGAAGTGTGCAGCACTGAATAATATAACTCCCCACGGGAGGAGTGTGGCCCCAGCGCAGTATAGATAGGTGATGGAGGGGATGATTCTGACCTCAATAGCCAGGAAACGGAGCCCTCTTAAACAGTTCAGGGTCTTTATTTGAATAGGTGAAATGACCCAAAAACAATCCAGGGTAGGAGGGGGCCTGGATGTCTGAGAACAAGTGGGAAGCCCTTCTGGTCAGGGTGTGGGTGTAGGCCTACCGTGCTCTCTGCACTCTTCCTGGCTATTTCCCTCCTCGTGGTGTAATAGCCCACGTTCCTGAGCTTGCCGTGTCTTCTCGCCCGTATGGCTTGCAACTTGGGTCCCTTTCTACTCTTGGCCTGGTGCAGCTCTGCTGGTCCCTTCTGCTGTGGCGGAACATCCAGGCTTCTTAGGCCAAGGGACATACAATCTCCTGTGGTCTGGTTATTTGCTGTAGGACTTGGAATTCTAACAGCCTCGGACACCAAAGTCCGGTAGAACAGTTTCTCTCTCAGCCAGGACAGGCTCACCTCGCCTTCCGTCCCTGGCTCGTGGCTCCTCTACTGCCACACGACCTCTTCAGCTACAGCTGAACTGACTCTCCCTTCTCTGGGACGCCTCTCACTTCAGAGACAGGTCGTCCAGCTCTATCTAACCCTGCCCCCAGTTCCAGCTTTTATAGGGGCAGCCTGCTCCCCCTACTGGACTGGGACAGGAGGTGCTGCATGCTAATGATCCCTAACTAGGGAACCTCCCTCTTGCTCTCAGACACAGCTTTATTAAACATTTGTGGCATCCAGGCCAGGGTGACACTTTCCCCCCTAGTAAAACTTAGTACTCCGGGACTAAGCTTAAAACAAGAGTAATATGTGTAACATACCTGGCGGCGTCCTTGCATAGTGGTCCATCTCCCACTGTGCAAGAGCGTGCACTTGATCTCCTGTCCAGAATGTCTCTCTGGCTTCCCTCCATGCTGTCTGTTTGTGTCTGTTTCTGCTGCTTAAGGGCGGCGCCCGATCACTTCCTGCTTTTTGTACCTGCTGTGGGTCACACCTCTTGTGCGTCCTCAGCCTATTGCTGTCTGTCACCTGGTATATAGCTCAGCTGCGCCCATCTATCCCTGCCTGAGCATAGTGTTTCTTTCAGTGTGTGCTTGCACTCTGAAGGTGCCAGGTCCCGTTCTGTGTTCTCTTTTTTGCCTATCCTGGAGGCTGTATTTCCAGGCCTGTCTGAACACGCTCCTAGCCTGTTCCTCCTGCCTTCTAGGGGCCGATTACCTAGACCTGTTCCTGTATCTTGTCTGACCTGTCTGAACACGCTCCTAGCCTGTTCCTCCTGCCTTCTAGGGGCCGATTACCTAGACCTGTTCCTGTATCTTGTCTGACCTGTCTGAACACGCTCCTAGCCTGTTCCTCTCGCCTTCTAGGGGCTGATTTCCTAGACCCGCTTCTGTATCTTGTCTGTCCTGTCTGAACACGCTCCTTGCCTGTTCGTCCTGCCTCTCTGGGGGCCGTATTCCCAGACCCGCTCCTGTATCCCGCTGCAGTGTCGGTCTCCTCCGTTCACTCAGTTCCAGTCTGAACTCTCTCCTATCCTTTACCTGTTTTGCCTCTATGTCCGTTCCCTTCCTTTTTCTGCAGAGTCTGAACTCGTACCTAACTCCTGCTTGTTGTCTCTGTACTCCCGTTTGTGAGTTTGTGGTCCACTCGCTACTTCACTGCAAGTACCCTGTGGGTGTCTGGCTCTGCCTTTCCCTTCCTGTCTGTTCCGTGTGAACAGAGCCCTGTCCCCCCTACTCAGCCTAGCCTGCTCTTACTCCTTTGCTCGCTGCTCCGGCAGTCCTGTCCTGCCCTGCTTCTGCCCGCTGCTCCGGCAGTCCTGTCCTGCCCTGCTTCTGCCCGCTGCTCCGGCAGTCCTGTCCTGCCCTGCTTCTGCCCGCTGCTCCGGCAGTCCTGCCCTGCTTCTGCCCGCTGCTCCGGCAGTCCTGTCCTGCCCTGCTTCTGCCCGCTGCTCCGGCAGTCCTGTCCTGCCCTGCTTCTGCCCGCTGCTCCGGCAGTCCTGTCCTGCTTCTGCCCGCTGCTCCGGCAGTCCTGTCCTGCCCTGCTTCTGCCCGCTGCTCCGGCAGTCCTGTCCTGCCCTGCTTCTGTCCGCTGCTCTGGCAGTCCTGTCCTGCCCTGCTTCTGCCCGCTGCTCCGGCAGTCCTGTCCTGCCCTGCTTGTGCTCGCTGCTCCTGCAGCCCTGTCCTGCTCTGTTCTTGCCCACCGCTTCGGGCGTTCCCTCTCTGCTGTGGTTGTCTACCGCATCTGCGGTTCTGTGACCCAGTCTGTACTGGGTCTTAACCTTTCTGTGCTCCAGCCCGTCCTTTCGGCCAGTACCTCCCTGCCTGCATACTCGCCTGTATCCACCCATCTGCATACCTGCCGTGTTTGCTTATATCCACCAGTCTGTGCCAGCCTAACCTGCCTGTTCCTGAGTCCCAGTGTGTACTGGGTCCTATCCCGCCTGTGTTCCTACCTGCTAGTGCCTCCCTGTCTGCACTCTAGCTGTGCTTGCCTGTACCCCTCTACCTGTATTGTTCCTGAGTCCCAGTGTGTACTGGGTCCTATCCCGCCTGTGTTCCTACCTGCTAGTGCCTCCCTGTCTGCACTCTAGCTGCGCTTGCCTTTACCCGCCTGCCTGCATACCAGTCGTGCCTGCCTATACCCTCCAGTCTGTGCGCCAGCCTAACCAGCCTGATCCAGTAATCCCTGTGTGGGTCAACCCCCGTGTCCGGAGTTTGACCTGGAGTAGCACCTGGTCCCTCTGCCCGGTTTCTCCCTGGTGCACTGGCGTCGTATGCCGTCGTGCCATCTTGGTCGGATCGGCCAGATACTTAGTCACGCCCCTCCAGGCACTCTCCGGTTCATGGTCCAGTGGAATCACTACAATCACACGCACACGCCGCTCAGCCCGGGCGTGTGCATAACAATATGCATGACCATAAAAACATTATTAGGCAAGTAAAAGCAAACGACGCACAGGTTGAGTTCTTAAGGTCACAGTGTGGTCTGTGACCGGGTGTCCATTTCACCAGCAACAACGGGGAGCTTTAACCAGGTGGGGGGTCTGCCATGGCCCGAAGTCTTTGACAGTCCTTGTTCCTTCCGTTGGTTAAGCTCCAAACGTATTTACAGGAAAGTCTCGGTTGCTCACAGTTCATAACCTGTTAGTCCATGTATTAACTGAAAGAAACTGAGAAAACACGTAGTTACTGGTCATGCAATTACATTTTAAACAACTCAACATTTTGCAGGTTATTTACATTTGCTATCACACCCTACACTCTCCAGCGAGCTGATATTTGCCCCTTAGCGCTGCAGGTTGACCTACGCAACCCACTGTCTGGTGGTGGTCTAACCTGGCTTTTCTCACTATCGCTCGGGGTGCAGTCACTGGCTAGATTTACAGGCAGGGCAGGCAGCTGTCTGCGGGTCCTTTGGCTTACCGCAGGCATGGCAGGCTCACTGTCAGCAGAGGGTTGACTCTCCTGGGTTGCTGGTACAGGCTCTTCTGCCTCTGGGGCTGCTTGTTTTTCTTCCCCTTCCTGCTCTAGTGTAGGTTGTTGCTGAATTGGTTGCAGGAAATGTAGGACGGGTACCACTATGGAATCATTTATTCGAGTCCAGGACTGAGGGAACTTCCCAAGAACTGTGCTGATCATCTCTTCCTTGTCCTCTGCGGGTTCAAGGTCACTTTGATCCTCTTCTGCACTTTGTAGTTGCTCGGGGCACCTTTTTAGGTGGTCTCTGGAGACAGTACTAGTGGTTTCTCCTCCATCCTTGGTGATCACGCACACCTTCGGGTTGTCGTGATCAGACTGCAGTACTGTGTAGGGTTCACTTTCCCACTGGTCGTCCAGCTTGTGTAGCCTTCTCTTTCGCTTCAGGACCTGCTCACCAGGTTCTAGGGGACCAGCAGGGGCGTGTTGGTTGAAGAGTCTCTCTTGCCTTTCTCTCACCTGGGCCAGGCTCTTCTCCACACTCTCCTGTACCTTCTTGTACTGCAGTCGCCTTTCCGTATCCCAGTCCGCATCTGGGGAGGTGTCCTTGGGTGTTAGGACTCCCATCTCCAGATCTATGGGCAGCTTACCTGGTCTGGCTCGCATCAGGTAAGCCGGTGTGCAGTTTGTAGCATTCACCGGGATATGGTTGTATAAGTCTATCAGGTACGGCAGTTTTTCTGGCCACAGGCTGTGTTCCTCCAGGGGCAACATCTTCAGGAGATCAATGACTATATTGTTCATTTTCTCACACATCCCATTGGTTTCTGGGTGGTAAGGCGTTGTCCGAATCTTCTTACAGCCATAGAGGTTGCAGAACTCTTGGAAGATTTCAGCCTCGAACTCTGGACCCTGGTCTGTCAGGACCTGTTCCGGATACCCGTGTGGGCGGCAGAAGTATTGCTGGAAGGCTCTGGCCGCCGTTTGAGCTGTCCAGTCTTTTACAGGGACCACCACTAGAAATCGGGAATAGTGGTCCATGATTGTCAGGGCATAAACGTATCCTGACCGGCTTGGAGCCAATTTGACGTGGTCCAGAGCTACCAGCTCAAGAGGCTGCTTGGTGACGATGGGCCTCAAGGGTGTCTTCTGGCTGGTGCGGTCCTTCCTCCTTAGATTACAAGGGCCACAGTTTCTGCACCACTTCTCTACAGCCCCTCTCATGCTGATCCAGAAGAACCGTCCTCTTAGCAGGAACTCCAGTTTCTTCCAGCCGAAGTGCCCCGCTCTGTCGTGGTAAGCCTCCAGGATCATAGCTGCATCTCGCCTTGGGACCACGACTTGCCAGGTCAGCTCATGCATCCGGTGGTTGATGAGTCTCCTGCACAGCTTACCTTCATAGAGGAACAGCCTGCTCTTCTCTTTCCATAGCTGCTTGGCTTCCTCTGGAGCATCCGGATCTAGACGGGCGTCTTCCCAGGTCAGCAGGTCTTTCACCATGCGGATTGCAGGGTCACTATCTTGAGTCTCGGCCCAGCTGTGGTGAGGTAGGGGATTGATCATGATGGTTGTTAAGTCTTCCTCCTTCACGCGGTGGGAGTACTAAGTGGCTCCATACCGGTGAAACGCAGGGAGTTCTACCTCCACCAGCTCTTCTGGGTCATCGCCTCCGTCAGGTAAGTGAGGCATTCTTGATAGGGCGTCAGCGTTGGCATTGGTTCTGCCTGCCTGGTACTTGATCGTGAAGTCATAATTCGAGAGTCGCGCCATCCACCGCTGCTCTAAGGCACCTAGTCTTGCATTGTCCAGGTGTGTCAACGGGTTGTTGTCCGTGTACACAGTGAACTTTGCGGAGGCCAGGTAATGCTTAAACCATTCTGTGACGGCCCACACCACTGCCAAGAATTCCAGCTTGAAGGAGCTGTAATTCTCCGGGTTTCTTTCAGTGGGCCTCAGCTTCCGACTGGCATACGCGATCAACCTTTCTCTGCCCTGTTGGTTTTGTGACAGTACGGCTCCCAGCCCCACATTACTGGTGTCTGTGTGGAGGATAAAAGGCTGGCCATAATTGGGGTAGGCCAGGATCTCATCCCCCGTGAGGGCCATCTTCAACTGGCGGAAGGACTCCTCTTCCGGCTTGTCCCACTTGAAGGGTGGCTTTTGACTTCTGGATTTGGATTGACCTATCAGGAGGTCCTGCATTCGAGCTGCCATCTTAGTGAACCCGGGGATGAACCTTCGGTAGTAGCCTACCAACACGAGGAACTGCCTCACTTATTTGATGTTTGAGGGGCTTGGCCAGCTCTTGATTACTGTGACCTTGTCAGGGTCGGGGGCTACTCCTTCTGCACTCACCACGTGCCCTAGGTACTAGACCTTCGGTTTCAACAGGTGACACTTTGATGGTTTCACCTTCAGGCCATAGCCTGCCAGGGCTTCGAACACCTCTGCCAGGTATTTTAGATGGTCCTCGTAGGTCTTCGAATAGACGATCACGTCGTCCAGGTAAAGTAGGACCGTTTCGAAGTTTCGGTGCCCTAGACAGCATTCCATCAGCCTCTGGAAGGTCCCTGGTGCGTTGCAGAGCCCGAAGGGCATACAGTTGAATTCGCTCAATCCCATTGGGGTGGTGAAGGCGGTCTTCTCCTTGTCAGCCTCTGCCACAGGAACCTGCCAGTACCCGCTAGTAAGGTCCAAAGTAGAGAAGAAGTTAGCTGATTTTAGGGCTGCCAAGGACTCCTCTATCCTAGGTAACGGATACGCGTCTTTATGGGTGATACGGTTGATTTGTCTATAGTCCACGCACATTCTCATGGTACCGTCTTTCATTTTTACCAGAACCAAGGGGGCTGCCCAGGGGCTACAGCTATCTCTAATGACCCCAGCTTCTTTCATTTCTCTCAGCATGCCCTTTGCATTCTGATAATGTGCGGGGGGTACAGGTCTGTGCCTCTCTTTTATTGGTGGGTGGCTTCCCGTGGGGATATGGTGTTCTATTCCCTTTACTCGGCCGAAGTCTAGCGGGTGCTTACTAAAAATCCTCTTGTACTCCTGAACCACCCGGTAGACTCCTTGTTTTTGATGCAGGGGAGTGGAGTCAGCACCCACGTGGAGTTTCTGGCACCAGTCCTCCTTTTGTTTCAGGGAGCTATTACCCTCTGCCTGTGGAGATGAAGGCGAAGGTTCCACGGCCCTGATAGCTTTGTGTTCAACAGCAAACAGTTTGGCAAGTGTAGAGTACCTGGGTAAGTGTACCTCCCTCTCCCCAATGTTGAGAATGCGAACGGGCACCCTCCCATGACCGACATCAACCACCCCTCGGGCTGTCAAAATGGTGGGCCTGCTATCTGAGTACACGGGTTCTACCATGGCTTGGTAGTCTCTGCCTCTCAACCCGATTGCAGTCCGACACCAGATCATCATTTCACTTTTGGGAGGCATGGAAATGGGGAATGGGTCACTCATCTACCGATCTCACCACCAGACAGTTCTACCTGCTGCCGTCTCATCAGAGCCTTTATCTCTTTGTTGAGGACTCTCTGTTGGCTGGAACTAGCATTCACCGCCACCTGCTTTAAAATTACAATTATCTCTGAAAGACAATTTTCAATCACGTTAGTACCCACAGTTATTTTAGGGTGACTTTCACGACGGTCAATGTCCACAATAATCACCCCCTGTGCCGACAGTTCAACTTTACCAATCTTAATGGTCATCTCTTTGAACCCCATCTGCGGCACGGGCAAGCCATTACTGGCGATGATGCTCAAGTCATTGTCTGGATACCGTGTTATATCAGCATCAGTCCAATACTGCTTAAAAAGTACATAAGGGATAGTAGTTACTTGCGACCCGGTATCCAGCAAGGCACTCATGGGGATACCGTCCAGCACCACGGGTAAAACCGGGCGCCCCTCGACGTACTTATTACGCCAATTGTAAGGGCCTGGTGATCTTATGCCTGGGGGTTGGCCCTCTGCCCCAGGTTGGACCCGTTTAAATTACAGTACCTGGAAATGTGTCCGGGCTGGCTGCATCAACGGCAAATGGGCTGTCCATCCTCTGCGTAGTGGTCTGTGGGCCTCCCTCTGAATGACGGGGTCCTCATCTGTCGACGCCACGGGACATCCTCCGGACTTGAAGCCAACTTGATGGGTCTTGACGGGTCCACTTGTAATGCCTGGATGGTCCTGGTCAATGCCGCGACGCTCTTGGTCTGCTCCTGGACTTGGTGGTGCAGATCTTTCGACGGGGCTTGGCTCAGGGCCTGTGCATCGGCCCCCACAGAGTCCATAGAAGAGGGTGCCGCCTCCTGGTGGTAGGTGAGAGCAGGGCGCCGGGGGTTTATAGCGCCACTTGGTGCAGGTTCACGGAGCACCCTTATGGCCCTGTCCTTGAATTGGGCAAAGGTTAGACGAGGGTTTTGAAAGAACATGAGGCGCAGCTGGGTTCTGTGGGCGCTAGACAGCAGACCTTCTATAAACTGTTCTGTTAGTAGCTTATCTGTATCCTGCACGCTGCTAGGGTCAGCGTGTTTGATAGCTCTCAAGGCTTCTTGCAGGTTCAAGGCATAGTCTCTAATACTATCCTGGGCTCGCTGCTTACAGCCATAGAACCGCATTTTTATTTCTGCTGAGGTACGGGTATCAAAGGTACTCCGCAGCTGGGTCAGAATGTCCCTTACAGTCCTTTTCTCCTCATCTGACCATGATTACACTTCCCGCTGGGCTGCACCGGTGAGCTGCCCCGTCAGGATGCTCACCTTCTGTTCCTCTGACAGGGGATAAACTTTAAATAGACTGTGTAGTCTTTCCTTAAAGTCAGTCAACGTATGGGATTCCCCTGAGTATTGGGGCAGCCAGGCTGCTCCGGGGATGTAGGGCATAGAGAACGGCATCACCGCTGCTGCAACCACACTGGTGGTAGAGGGTCCCTCCGCGTCCGTCATCTTCCTCCCCCCTAGTTAAGCGTGGCCTACCTTCCGTTGATCCTCTTCCGTAGGCCGCGGCTCCGCTGGTGCTGCTCCAGGCGAGGACCTTGCGTCCCGTCCTGGTGACGTAAGCGTCGCTCTCACTCCTTCCAGGACCTTGCGCAGTGTCGGTGCGTAGGGCGGGGCTTTGGGTCTCACGTGGTTTGGACGTCCACGCCCCTCTTCTTCCCGCGCGGCATCCTGAAGATGGCATCCGATGGCGGGAACACGGCTGAGGATGGCGGGAAACGGCTGAAGATGTTGGGAAACCTCTTTTTCAGGTAAGTATGAAGTCTTTTCCAGGCACGCAATACCCGTTTGTGGCGGGTTGGTCACAATCCTGCCGACTACGCCAGAAAGCTGACTCGCCCCCTGGGCCGTGGGGTACTCAGGGCCGGGCCTCTGGATGCGGATGGGGAGTAGTAGTGGCGACCCGGTCCCATGCTCAGGGTGTCAGGCTTAAAGGGGAACAGTTTTTTGATATATATATAGGGTAAGTTCCGACTACACCACCCGTGGATTGAGGTCAGGTATAACCGCCGCTGCAGTGCAGACCGCTGGGGCAGATGTAAGTGTGCAGCACTGAATAATATAACTCCCCACGGGAGGAGTGTGGCCCCAGGGCAGTATAGATAGGTGATGGAGGGGATGATTCTGACCGCAATAGCCAGGAAACGGAGGCCTCTTAAACAGTTCAGGGTCTTTATTTGAACAGGTGAAATGACCAAAAAACAGTACCGGCTAGGAGGGGGCCTGGATGCCTGAGAACAAGTGGGAAGCCCTTCTGGTCAGCGTGTGGGTGTAGGCCTACCGTGCTCTCTGCGCTCTTCCTGGCTATTTCCCTCCTCGTGGAGTAATAGCCCACGTTCCTGAGCTTGCCGTGTCTTCTCGCCCATATGGCTTGCAACTTGGGTCCCTTTCTACTCTTGGCCTGGTGCAGCTCTGCTGGTCCCTTCTGCTGTGGCGGAACCTCCGGGCTTCTTAGGCCAAGGGACATACAATCCCCTGTGGTCTGGTTATTTGCTGTAGGACTTGGAATCCTAACAGCCTCGGACACCAAAGTCCGGTAGAACAGTTTCTCTCTCAGCCAGGACAGGCTCACCTCGCCTTCCGTCCCTGGCTCGTGGCTCCTCTACTGCCACACGACCTCTTCAGCTACAGCTGAACTGACTCTCCCTTCTCTGGGATGCCTCTCACTTCAGAGACAGGTCGTCCAGCTCTCTCTAACCCTGCCCCCAGTTCCAGCTTTTATAGGGGCAGTCTGCTCCCCCTACTGGCCTGGGACAGGAGGTGCTGCATGCTAATGGTCCCTAACTAGGGAACCTCCCCCTTGCTCTCAAACACAGCTTTATTAAACATTTGTGGCATCCAGGCCAGGGTGACACATATCCAATTTGGAGACCAAGAAGTTAATTGGGGCAGACCCATCACTCAGTACGTGGAGATGTGTGGGCACATACTCTTCCACCATGTTGTTGAAACGCTGCCTCCTGCTAATAAGGACCCTATCAGATGGTGGATGCTGAGGAAAGTTTCCACATTTCGGCCATACTAACCCTCCCTTCTGAGGTGGTGCCAGTGCCCCAGCTGCATTGGCGACTTACCTTGTTCTTCCACTGAGCCCCCGCTGTTAGGTTGGAACGCCGTTAGTAATGCGTCTACCAGTGTGAATTTGTATTCCCACATATTCTGATCCCGCTCCAGTGATGGAAGTAACGATGATACATTATCCTTGTAGCAGGGATCCGGCAGGGTAATCAGCACTGGTAACAATAAGGGCAACTCGGCGAGCATTGCACAGGCACAGAAAAAACCTACCAGAAGCAAAATGAACATAAACCCTGCTATAAATAAATAAAAAGCAAAAGTGCATTTAAATAAAATAGGGTTCTTAGTAACACTGTTTTTGATCAAAAATAGTATAAAAGCTATCCCACCACGACAAGGTGAACCCATTCGGGATAGTCCTACTCTGTCCAATATTATAAACCTTACCATGTGTCAAAGTTGACCTCAGTGTGAATAAGGACAGACAAAGGACTAGGTCCCGAACTGTGGACACCAGCTAAGGGAAGCTTTTTAAATGTATTATCCAGCTCTAGGAAGGCTTGGCTGGTTTCCACAGTTCGGGTGCTCTGACATATCGGGGTAATTTTTAAAAAAGCTCTGCACCACCAAATTCAGCACATGCACCAGGCAAGGGATGTGCGTCAAACTGGCTAGGCCCAGAGCTGTTACGAGATTTCGCCTGTTATCGCATTCCACCAGGCCGGGCTTGCGGATCAGCGGCACCAACTGCTTATGTGTCTGTTGTTTCATCCCCGTCCACAGCTCATGTTCGGTGTGGGATTTTTCTACAAACAGATGAGTTTCAGAACAGCCTGCTGTCGTTTATCCCTGGCTGTGCTGGTTGGTTGGTGGAGCAGGTCTTACGCTGACTGGAGGAGGTGGTGGAGGAAGTGGAGTAGGAGGAGGAGGCAACCTGGAGAGAGAAACGTCCAGCAATCGTTGGTGGTGGTAGGAACGCCTTTCGCCTCAGGCCCAGCCACCACATCATTTACCCAGTGGGCAGTTAGGGAGAGATACTTTCTCTTTCTCTCCACTGTTTGGAGGATGGACAGCTCAACACTTGGATGAGATGGTGTGGAGATGCTCGGTGACACTGCTGGTGGTGATGCTGTCACATCCTCTCTTTGGGGTGAGCCAGGAGGCTCACTTAATTGGGAGAGGAAGGAAGAGGCCGAGACCGCAGCAGAATAGGGAGCAGGAGGAGCCTCAGATCTTTCCTGGTTTTTCAGGTGTGTACTCCACTGCAGCTCGTGATTTGAATTCAGATGCCTCGTTATATAGGTGGTGCTCATGTTCAGAATATTTATGCCTCGCTTCAGGCTCTGATGGTACAGCATGCAAACCACCCGTCTCTTGTCATTAGCACATTGCCTGAAGAAATACCACGTCAGTGAGCTCCTTTGAGCTGGCGTTGGTGTGCTCAGTTCATCGGCCTTGGTGGACAGTAGCAGCTGATGTACTGGCTAAGGGCAGGCCGATGTGTTTTTGCACCCTGCTCCCTCTCTTGCTATGCAGTTGGATAGCGTGACCACCTCCTCTTCCTCCAAACTTCGCACATCACACGGATGGCCTTCACTCCATGTGGTGTCTAAGACATCATCTCCCACATAATCTTCCACCCACTCCTCGCCCATGCACTCCTTGCCGATCAACACACTGCAGAAAGAGGCAGCAGTGGGCACCTGTGTTTTCATCATCATCATCATCATCAGAGGTGTGCTGCATGGTTCACTGACCATGTGCATTAGCCCTCCCACGTGCTCATCCTCAAACTGAACAAGTGGTTGGGCATCAGTGCACTCAATCTCTTCCACTTGTGGAGCAGGGCCAGGTGGATAGCCCACTCAACCACAGCCAGCTGAATTATCAAAAAGCAGAAGTGACTGCTGCATGACTTGGGTCTCTGACTACATGACTGATTTGCAAAGGAGGTGGAAGACAGATGCCCATGGTCTGCAGTTGCCAACTCTACACTTTCAGCAGTGGACTGGGTGGAAGACAATGCGAAAGAACTGTAGGCACTCTCAGCCATCCAATCTAAAACCACCTCAACTTGTTCTGGCCTCACTATTTGTCCAGTGGTACTCGGGCCTGAGAAATTACGCCGAAAGTTCTGTCATCTGCATGCACGAGAGGAAGGTGTTTCATTTGAGCGCTTAGTAGGCACAAAATGACCACGTCCTCTCCCTGCAGCAGCTACATCGCCAGCAGCACCATCTCCATGTCCCCTATTTGATGCTCTCCGCACTTTTTGCACCCCAAAAAAGTGCACAGTAGAGAAGAGAAAGTGCCCAGCAGATTATTACAGTATTATGGTACTCTGCACTAGGCTGTTAGGTCACTCTACACCAGGCTGTTAGGGCAATGTGCACCAGACTGTTAGGGCAATGTGTACCAGGCTGTTAGGGCACTCTACACCAAGCTGATAGGGCAATATTCACCAGGCTGTTAGGGAACTGTGCACCAGGCTGTGAGGGCATTGTGCACCAGGCTGTGAGAGCACTGAGCACCAGGTTGTTAGGACAATGTGCACCAGGCTGTTAGGGCAGACTACACCACACTGTTAGGGCAGTCTGCACCAGGCTGTTACGGCACTCTGCACCAGGCTGTGAGGACACTCTGCACCAGGCTGAGAATAGAATGGCAGCGCAACCCGTGATCCGGCAGTTATACAGGCCGGGTCACATGGTGCGCTGGCCAAATCACAATCATACCAATAATTGGCATGGCGATGATTGCTCTGGAAATGCCCACAGCCTAAAAGTTATTGATTGGCTGCGCTGCATCTTTTCAACAAACATTATTGGCATCCGAACCTGAACAGTACAACGAACTTCAGGGAGAAGTCTGTGTTCGGAGTTTAGCACCAGACACCAGGTGTCCCGTATGAACCCTGAACTTTATAGTTCAAGTTTGCTCATCTTTACATTTTATTTATTGTAAAGTTAATTAGTCCAATTACTTTTAAGCCCCTGTAATAAGGAGGCTTTGTAGAAAAATGGTTGCAATTCCTAAACATTTCACAGGATTTTATTATTCAACCCCTTTAATTTAACTTGAAAGTCTACACTTCAATTGCATCTCAGTTGTTTCATTTTAAATAAAAAATAGTGACATTCAGAGCCCAAATCACAAACATTTGGTCACTGTCCAAATATTTCTGGACCTAACTGTATGCAAATCGCAGGAATTGGGTATGCATGGCCACAGCTGTTGATATATTTGTTCCCTCCCTTATTAAAGCTTTTGCATGCAGTCTAGGCTTCCTGAGCTAAGCCAGACTATTTAATCAGATTTCCTGTTTTCTTTGGTCATTAGTTTTTCCTGACATGCAGATGCATTTTCCTGGACTGCGGCCCTTTTCTTACAAAAGAAATGTGAGTGAACTGTTGATATATTTGTGATGAAATGGCTCATATTGCTGAATAGCAATGTACAAAGTCACATGTTAATCTCCCTGAAAAGTTTAAGTAGTCAATATCTATTTTAACTATAGTACTAGCTTCTAAAATGGGTATTTTCCATCTTACAAAATGATGATATATTTCTGTGATATTCCATCAATTCTTTTTACAGTGTGGTTTGATCTCTGGTGCCCGCGTCACCTGCTGTGCAGAGAAGTGCAGTATTGCCCATATTTAAGTGAACGAGACCAGCTGTGGTTAAAGACTCTGCCGAGCAGGGTGGCCCAATGTGATGCTGTGCAGAGAATACTTATGAAGGGAGGAAGAAAATTACTAGTGTTATGGATTTTTTTTCTCTATTGGTGAAATTGGGAAAAAAATTGCAATTTGTTTTGTTTCCAAGGCCCTTAACATTTTGATTTTTAAATCGAATGGGCTGTATGAGGGTTTGTTTTTATGTGGCAAGCTGACATTTTATATTAATGCCAATTTGAGGTACATATAATGTTTTCATCTATTTTATTACACTTTATTTAGGGAGGTGAGATGACCAAAAAAAAACACAATTCTGCAGTTTTGTTTTTTTTTCTCATTATTTCATTTACTGATCGGCTTAATTAATTATATATTTTGATAGCTCACACTAAGGCTAGGGTCACACGAACATATATTATCTCATCCGAGGGATTCGGGTCAATTATACAAATCACACTCTGATCAAACTCTGGTCAGAGTTTGTTCAGAGTGTGACCACATTGTGATCCGATTCTTAGATGAGGAGATGGAAAATGGAAAATGGAACCGCACTCAGATGTCATCCCAGTGTAATCCGAGGTTTTCCACAGACTCATTGACTTGCATGGCCGAGTGCAATTCAAATATCGGATCAAACGCAGGAATGCATCAAATTTTTCCTCAGACCGGCTTGGTCCTCGAAAAAATTGGATACGTGCACGGCCCCATAGAATTATATTGGTGCAAGTGCGATCTGATGTTTTGCTGGATCACGCTTGGACTGATAATACGGTCGTCTGCATGAGCCCTTATTATTATGTATGTTGCAATTACAAATATGTTTATTTTTTTTTATTTCTTTATTTTAATGGAGGAAAATAGAGGTGATTTAAATTTTTATATATTTTAATATTTTTTAAAACTTTATGTTTACTTTTTTATGTAGTCCCCTTAAGAGACTTGAACCTACAATTGTATTGCGGTACATTATGTAAATCACGGTCACCTATGGAGCTAAGTCTGCAATTAAACCTCACAGGAATATCAAGAGAGAGGTCCCTGGCTGCCCAGGGTTACCAACTTGACTTTTCATTTTATCTGGACAGCTTGTCCAAAAATTACTGACAGACAGAATTGCTGCCACGGTAATCCATTTATGCCCTGTGACGTTGTGTCACATGGGGCTGATGGGAGCTGGTGCGTATGAGCATTGGCGTGCATTCAATTTAAACACCGCTGTCAAAGATTAACAGCAGCATTTAAATGGTTAACAGTAGTTAGATAATAGATTAAATAGCCATAATCTTTATTATAATTATAGTAATCTGTCACATACATCTACGATATTGTAGAGGGGAGTCTAAACCTAAGAGAATATCCTGTCAAACCATTTTATTCAGAAAACAGAGAGGCACTTTTGCTCTCCTGAATTTCCAGCATTGTAATTCTGTTATAAATGGAGACGTTGTAAACCATCCTACAAAGAGGAGGAAAATTGCAGTTGCTGATTTCTTTATATATGACACTAAAAATTGTATACATTTATTGAAATGTCCCTGTGTTCAGACTTCTACTGTAGATCTTTCAAAATTCGATCAAATCAACACAAATCCACAATTAGATCTAATAAACCATCTGATGTGAATAGTGGTGAGATGCGAAACGTAGTTACTAGTGATGAGCGAGTATGTTCTGTTGACCCTTTCTTTAGCGTGCTTGGGCATTATGTTTTAGTCACTCTGTGCGCATGACTGTTTGACAGCTTTAATACATGTGAGGAGTGCTTAAGAAACATGCATCCCTCACATGTATTAAAGCTATCAAACAGCCGTAAATCATGCGCACGGCGTGACTCAAACATAACACCCGAGCACGCTGAAGATACTTGGAAAACACCCGAGCATGCTCGTAAATCTCGAGTAACGAGCATGCTCACTCATCACTAGTAGCTACACCTGATAGAAAACAGAAACTCAGAGATACATCTGTCGCAAAATATTTTGTCAGCTGACATAATATCAATGAACTTCGTTGGTAGATTTAGATGAAGTAAAGTTAGAAATGTTCAAGATCTGATGTCAGACAATAAAAAAAGTTTTCAATGTGAAGTATATTGCATGGTTCAGCTTGAAACTAAGCACCCAAAAGGGTTAAACAAAATTTGTAGTTTAAATGTGTTTTGTGATTGCTCTCTTTATTGCTGGAATTTATACCTGTAGACTGAGCATACCGGCTGTTTTCTGTTACCGCTTTTTGGCTTTTCTTTAATAAATGTCAGGACTATGCCCAGCGAAGACTACAGTATGTGAGTGGCTCATTTATACAAGTCAGCAGAAGGTTGCCTTTTACACCCTACACTTATCTTACATACCAACAATGTTCACTATAAACCCCTAGGATGCTTTCCCTTCCCTTGAGAAAAGTCCCAAGAGTAAAGAGTAAAATTCATGTATGGTCCGTTTCCTCTGCTCAGCCAGCTACTATGGCACAACCAGGTATAGTCATAGTTTATTATGGTCATCCCGGACCATATAACCTTTCCAAACTGTAAATGGCTATACCTAGTTGTGCCATAGTAGCTGGCTGAGCAGAGGGAACGGACCATACATGAAACTACCTCTGTAGTGTTGAAACCTATCAAGACATATAAACATAAAAACACTTTGTGATAACATCTTTATTAAATATAGCAGATAAGGGGTTGAACTCCAACATAGATTACCGCAAACACAAAAAAATATGAAACATACCAAAAAATCCTCAGCAGTAATTGTTATAGATCATTATATGGCTTGGGTAAGCCATCATTTACAAAAATATAAGTATATCAGTGATCTGTGACAGTAAAAACAAGGGGTTAAAAACTATTAAAGGGGTGGTCCGAAATACAACTTAATTTTCATCCTAAATCCCAATCTATTTAATGCCATAATCTAAACCATTTTCTAACATACTAGAATTAAAAATTCCCTATCCTTCCCTAACTACGCTATCTAACTGTGTAACATCCCTGGTGGCGTGCTGGCATGGCTTACCACCTCCCACCATGCAAGACCACCATCTTACCTATCAGTCCTGGCTGCACACTTTGCTCCAGTATCTGCTGTGTGCATGTCTCTTGTCTGATTGCTTAGGGCAGCAGCGCGGTTATTGTCTGATTCTTATAGTTACTGTGTGCACACTCCTAATGCGTCCCCAGCCTATTGTTTTGAGTCACTGGATACTTAAACCCCCTCCACCCAGTAGGAGGTGCCTGAGCAACACTTTCTTTCAGTGTGTTCAGTACAACTGAGTTGCCAGGTCCTGTCCTGTATCTTGTCTGTTTCCACCACCCTGGGGGCTGAGTACCCAGGCCTGTTACCTATATCTGTGAGTTCTAGTCTGTTCCGCCACCCTGGGGACTGTATACCCAGGCCCGTTACCTGTATCTGTGACTTCTAGTGTGTTTCCGCCACCGTGGGAGCTGAGTTTCCAGGCTCGTTCCTGTATCTTGTTCCTGGTTCAGTTCCTGTCTGAACAGTGTCCTAGCCCGTTACTTGTTTGTCTCTATGTTCGTATCTTCCCTTTTCATGCAGTGTCTACCGCACCTGCGGGTTTTGCTCTGCTCTGCTTGTCTACCGCAGCTGCGGGTTTTGCTCTGCTCTGCTTGTCTACCGCACCTGCGGGTTTTGCTCTGCTCTGCTTTTCTACTGCACCTGCGGGTTTTGCTCTGCTGTGCTTGTCTACCGCACCTGTGGGTTTTTTCTCTGCTCTGCTTCTCTACCGCACTTGCGTGTTTTACTCTGCTTTGCTTGTCTACCGCACTTGCGGGTTTTGCTCTGCTCTGCTTGTCTACCGCACCTGCGGGTTTTGCTCTGCTCTGCTTGTCTACCGCACCTGCGGGTTTTGCTCTGCTCTGCTTGTCTACTGCACCTGCGGGTTTTGCTCTGCTGTGCTTGTCTACCGCACCTGTGGGTTTTTTCTCTTCTCTGCTTGTCTACCGCACTTGCGAGTTTCGCTCTGCTTTGCTTGTCTACCGCACCTGCGGGTTTTGCTCTGCTCTGCTTGTCTACCGCACCTGCGGGTTTTGCTCTGCTTTGCTTGTCTACCGCACTTGCGGGTTTTGCTCTACTCTGCTTGTCTACCGCACCTGCGGGTTTTGCTCTGCTCTGCTTGTCTACCGCACCTGCGGGTTTTGCTCTGCTTTGCTTGTCTACCGCACCTGCGGTTTTTGCTCTGCTCTGCTTGTCTGCTGCACCTGCGGGTTTTGCTCTGCTTTGCTTGTCTACCGCACTTGCGGGTTTTGCTCTGCTTTGCTTGTCTACCGCACTTGCGGGTTTTGCTCTGCTTTGCTTGTCTACCGCACCTGCGGGTTTTGCTCTGCTCTGCTTGTCTACCACACCTGCGGGTTTTGCTCTGCTCTGCTTGTCTACCGCACCTGCGGGTTTTGCTCTGCTCTGCTTGCCTACCGCACCTGCGGGTTTTGCTCTGCTTTGCTTGTCTACCGCACCTGCGGTTTTTGCTCTGCTCTGCTTGTCTGCCGCACCTGCGGGTTTTGCTCTGCTTTGCTTGTCTACCGCACTTGGGGGTTTTGCTCTGCTTTGCTTGTCTACCGCACCTGCGGGTTTTGCTCTGCTCTGCTTGTCTACCACACCTGCGGGTTTTGCTCTGCTTTGCTTGTCTACCGCACCTGCGGTTTTTGCTCTGCTCTGCTTGTCTGCCGCACCTGCAGGTTTTGCTCTGCTTTGCTTGTCTACCGCACTTGGGGGTTTTGCTCTGCTTTGCTTGTCTACCGCACCTGCGGGTTTTGCTCTGCTCTGCTTGTCTACCACACCTGCGGGTTTTGCTCTGCTCTGCTTGTCTACCGCACCTGCGGGTTTTGCTCTGCTCTGCTTGCCTACCGCACCTGAGGGTTTTGCTCTGCTCTGCTTGTCTACCGCACCTGCGGATTTTGCTCTGATCTGCTTGTCTACCGCATCTGCGGGTTTTGCTCTGCTCTGCTTGTCTACCGCACCTGTGGGTTTTGCTCTGCTCTGCTTGTCTGCCGCACTTGCGGGTCTGTCCCTGTATCCCAGTCTGTACTGGTCCCTATCCTGCCTGCTTTGCTACCTGCCAGTACCCACCTGTCTCTATACCAGCCGTGCCTGCCAGTACCCATCTGTCTGCATACCAGCCGTGCCTGCCAGTACCCACCTGTCAGTATGCCAGCCTAACTTGCCTGTTACTGCATTCCCCGGTGTGGGTCAACAGCTGTGACCGGGGTCTGACCTGGAGAAGCACCTGGTCCCACTGCTCGGTTCCTCCCTGAAGTCGATTGAGCCGTCGTGCGACCTTGGTCAGACCGAGTTGATACTTAGTCACGCCCCTCCAGGCACTCCTCGGTTCATGGTCCAGTGGGATCACTAACCATGCTCACACCAGTCAGTCCAGGCGTGTGCGTAACAAACTGCTTTTTTGTGTTAACAACTTACTTTTTGATGACGCTTTGCATGAGAATCCCAGTGCATGCTGGGTACTCAAACGAAGCATCATCAGGGAGTGGATGTTGTAGTGCAGCCCCAGCCCCTCCCTGAAAGAAGTGTCATCAGTGACGCTCTTTTCAGGGACTGGGCTAGTCCCTGCACAATGTGCACAAAGACAGTGTGCTCTGGTGCTAGCTCGATTCTACTGAACTGAGCAGGCGAGAAAGTTCATTGCCTTTGTGCTCATTGCACAGTGCACAGCAAACGGGAACTAGACCTGCTCCTGAAACCAAACTGATGATGCTTCATTTCATGGAGAGGCAGGGGCTGCGACATGCCCTGGAATTCTCAATCAAAGCATCATTAAAAGGAAGATGTAAAAAAAAGCAGTTAGATTGTGTAGTTAGGGGAGGATAAGACATTTTTAATTCAAGTATATTAGAAAATAGTTTAGATTATGGTATTAAATAGAGATTTAGGATGAAAATGAAGTTGTATTTCAGGCCACCCTTTAAGGAAGATATATTAAGGAAAAAATTCTGCCTCAGGATTAGTAGGGAGAGATAGAAGAGAAGGCAAGCAGCGATCCTATATAATTTCATTAATTTTGTTATTTTACATTAAATCTCTTAATTTTTTAGTCTAAGGATCCATTTCAGTTGTTTGAAAGCTGGACTCTGTCACCTCCTCTTCTGAATAACTATTAAGCCTTTTAAGTGGTATTATTACATTAGGGGAACTCAGGATATTATATCTGTCAAAGGAGAACACAGGTGGCATTATTACTTTTCAAGTTGCAAAATGTGGGCATTAATATTTTCTATGGGGCAATTTTCCAATCTAAAGGCCACAAAGGGGATGTCTTACTATGTCAATGCCCATTAATACTATGTGATACTCTAAAAGGAGTACTGTCACCATTCCACACAGCAGGTGCAGTAGAAAGGACAGATACGGCAGCAGCAGGCTCAGCGTTTTTCTGGTATCAGCAGGATGGAAAGTTTGTACTAATTGAGAATAGCTGGTAATGGTGCTGAAAATGTGAGAAGTCTTACAGCATGTGTCTTTGCTGTAAATTCTGCAGATTAATTGTGGTGGGAAAAAGTCATCATGACAGTTTGGATCAGATGGTATGGGTGGGAAAATTGAATGACCCCATCAGAGATAACCTCACCTTTATGTTACGCGTTTTCCCACGAACAAAAGTTCATTTTAATCAATAGATATTGGAATAATAATAACTCCCACATTTGGATGTGATTAAATAAAATTTTCCTGTGCTGAGATAATCTTATAAATGTGCCCCTGCTGTGTACTGTGTAATGGCTGTGTCTGACCGTGTGCGGAACACTGTCTGATCATACCACATCTCCTGGGCAGGGGAGGAAGCAAAAGAGTGTATAGACAGGACAGCATGGGATCACAAATTATTCGTTCTTTAAAAACAGGCAGGGAAATGTTTTACCTCACAAAAGAACCAGCTGTGACCCCTTCTGTAATGTCTGTATACTCTTTTGCTTACTCCTATGCCCAGGAGATGTGGTATGATCAGACCATGTTCTGTACACGGTCAGACACAGCCATTACACAGTACACAGCAGGGACACATTTATAAGATTATCTCAGCACAGGAACATTTTATTTAAACACATCCAGATGTGGAAGTTATTATTATTCCAAGATCTATTGATTCAAATGAACTTTCGTTCGTGGGAAAACCCCTTTGACTGTACTTTAACCTCTTAACATATTTTGCAGAACTGGTATCTGCCACTATACAGTCAATGTATGGTTGTTTTATTGGTCATTGTTTTTGTATAGTCATTCTTTTTCAGTAACCTTATGGTCATTTGCTGAAGTTCCCCTATACCCACTATGATTAGGGTGCACCACCGTAGTTGTAAACATGGTTACTTAGGTTAGGGGCCCACTCAGATGTGTCTTGCCTTACTCTTGGGATGAAGCCCTAGCTACACCTACACTCACTAGACTTCACTTATGTAATAAGGGCATGTGGGGTGGTGGGGTTATATTTGAATGGACACTTGTGTTTGAGCCAATATACAGAGAAACAGCTTTTTGGGGTTTTTAAACAATGCTGTCACACCTATTGCTATAAGACTTAAGTTTTACCAGGGAGAGAAACTCATAGGGAATCTGCAGGAGACTTAGGTTCTAATTTATCAAAGCAATTATGCCAGCATTCTGTTGTAAATCCCTTTTTAAAGTCACATTCATTTTTTTTGCACAATGTGGAGTTTCACTAATTTTTTGCGACTTTTGGCTGTTCACTCCAGTTTTGCCCAGCTCTACAAAAATGGGTGGAGCTAGGGAAAGATTGGGTCGTCTTTAACTGGAGTAAGATTTGTGGTGAAGCACACACCATTTTTCAGATACCCTTGGTTTAAGAGGCATGCACCTCTGACTTTAGCATGCCCCTCATCTAGACCAGCATGAACAATGCCTGTCTTGATAAATCGGGCCCATGGTCTTCTTTTAGCAAGGTAAACTGTATCTAAGCTCAATAATGAAAAAAAATAGTAATATGTTTTCCATTGACTGTGACAACTTTTTTATAAACTTTACTAAATTTAAATGGGAACTGTTCAACAAACTTTGCATAAATCAATTGTTAGAGGCAAATATAAGAATCTTTACAATGTATCTTATCAGAGAAATCCGATTTTTTCCTCTCTTATCAGCCACTTTTTTATCCCCCCTGCCACGTAAACTTACCATTCACTCTGAAAAAACAGTTTACCTCTGTCTTGCTCAAGGCAAGATGAACTGGCAGCACAGTGAGTTGTAAGGTGACGCCTCCTAATAAATTCTATGGGAAGGAAGAATTGGAGTGAGGCGTAGAGTCTAACAAGTGTTGTATCTCACCCCAGATCTGGATTTACATCTACAAAACTCAGTACTGCTGCATAATTTCACCCATATTACTGTTGCTGTTCTTTTGTCTGCTAATAAAAGAAAGAAGAACATGATTTCATCTCTATGTGCTGTGTATGGAAGATAAAGCTTTCTTACAGTAAAACTGGTGAAAATGAAGGATACAAGACATATAATAGCCAGAAACAATATTATTCCTCATGTAAAAACACAGTTTATTCTCAAACGTTACTTAAACGTATGGTGCCATTGAACACCCCCAATGGGGTTGTGACTTTATGTATATGGTTTTTATACGTACCTAATAAAGATAACGATTTTATGAAGATTCTTGATGCTCGATATCCTTCTGTTTGAATGTGCGGTGACTCGTTAATTTTTTTCTTTATTTTTTTCTTACCCCCAATAAGGGACTTTTTATATTATTGATCTCATCCATAAAGCTTTAATTTAACCAGTAACTCAAAGTATTATCAATATGATCTGTCAGTAATCTACTGACCGGTCATTTATTAGGATGAGATAACATTCTGCAACTGACTAATGTCACAGAGATAAAGCTTGTAACAATGACCAAGGTAGACATAATTTGAATTTTTCCTCAAAGTCCCTCATTTCTACTGGACACAGGAGCATTTCTTAAGTTCATTACCGATCTGAAAAGCATTCCACCGGATGCTATCCTAGTCTCATTTGACGTTAACAGTTTGTACACCTCTATTCCACATTCCCAGAGTATTCAAGCCATCCATCATCTACTAGTTGAATCATAGACAGACCCACTTGTCATAGAACTGTGCATTGAACACCTTACACTCGTATGTAATTACACTCGAATGCAATTTTTTTTATTTCAGGATACCTATTTCTTACAGATTAAGGGCACTGCGATGGGCTCCAATGTGGCCCCCCGTATGCGAATTGCTATATGGCCACCTTTAAGACATAGGTGGTCTACCCCAATCCCTTATTTCAAACGCATTCCATTATTTGGAAGCTATTCATTGATGATATTTTTTGCATATGGGGGGCACACAAGATTCACTTGAGGAATTATTTTCTGTTTTAAATTCATCTTGGGCTGACCTTGGTTTCACTATGACCGAGGACCCACATTGAATCAGTTTTTTGGACACTATGGTCATAAAAGATTGCGAGGGACATTTGTTCATGGACCTATACGCTAAACCTACGGACCGGAATGGTCTGTTACATTTTGAGAGTAGTCATACCTCACCAATTAAACGGTCAATACTGAAATCCCAAAAAAGATTGTAACTAGTGAGACTACAGCAGATGTGCCATAAATTTGAAGAGAGAGGTTATCTCCCTGATATTCTACAAAGATCTGTAGAACCCACCCCATCAACCCATCCAAAACCCAAGGTTCTATTTGTACATACATATCATCCGTTTGCTCATCTTCTTCACAAAACGATCCGCAAACACTGGAGTATCCTGCAGTCCGCTTACCCACAAATTCCAGAATTCCAGCAATCATTTCTCCCCAGTTTTAAACGGGTACCAAATTTAAAAGATTCACTGGTTCACATTGACATTGGCACTACATTCCTGAAAACTAAACAAGCTTTTTAGCGTTTTAGGGTTTTTGAGCTCCAAACCCTTGCTCCCAAGGGGCTCAACAGGGATTATGTTCTGTTTGTCTTTCTGTAATAATATTTCCCTTTAGGGAGTTTACCACTTATGGAGATTGCAATTAATTTTAAATTTATAATTTTCTCATCTCAGTTGATCGTTCTATCTGATGAACACTAGATTTATATTTTAAGAATTACTTGATCAAGTTTAAGAAATAATTATTAATCCTATGTTCTTTATATTTCAGAATGTCTCTCTTTTCTCTTTCACTTGGTCCTTCCTCGCCCACCTGCCTCCTGCCATTCGACCTCATCTTCTAGTTTAATCCTCAGATTCCTCCTTGTGGCCTCTTTGTGCCCCACCCACAGTATCACACTGGAACGCAGAGCTCCGATCCTGGAACTCACACTTCTGCTCTGTGAAACGCACAGCTCTAGCTGGTGGAACGCAACCTTTGCCCGATGACATGCACTTCCACTGCATGGAACGCACGTCTCTACAACCACCACACCCTCCGAGCCCCAGATCTATCCACACCGGAACAGGAGACACGCTACTTCCGGTGACACGCATCGCGATAATCCATCCTATTGGCCGCTCTCAGGCAACGAATCCTGCCCTCAGGTCGCTTATAGCTACTCCCAGCACCTGCAACTTAGCATCATCCTGAACTAACAGTGGACACTGCATTCCACGCTCCATGCAGCACTGCCTCACTCCCGGGGTATGTCTCCTATAAGGGTCCATCTCACTGTGGCTTTACTCCTGGGGCTAGCTGTCTAATTCTGCCTTATCTTCTACAGATTCCACTAATGCGGGCTTTATATTCTTTTCCACTCTTGAATCCTTGGCTTTGAGCAGTCTGGTAGGTTGTCACATGGGCATTTTTTTATTTCTGTTATTTAATGGTTATGTCATACGTACAATAATAGATGAGAAAACCTCTGCCTAGAATATGAGCTGTATAATATCATGACTTAATTTTATTGCATTTTTGCTACATTCACTTCTATTGAATGTCTTGCTAATATTTGTGATGATTGTTTTTTTCTATGCTGCAGTACACTGAGGAAGATCTTGTAGACCGAAACGTTTGAACCCTTTATGGACTGCAATAAAAATTAAAAAATATATATAATTTCAATCTCTGAATGCCAAGTTTTTGTTTGCTGTTGACTGGTTTTGGACCCTACTTGAGCACCATATACCAGTAGTGCTGCAGTTTACTACACCATAATTTGAATTTTAGACATTGGACATCATGATGAGTGGGTGGAGTTTTGGATGCAGGATGTTGTTTCACCCATAAGCTGTGTCGTTATGTTCTGGTTGCCATTGCAATTCATTAATGCCCCATAATTGCATTGTCAGAGAACAAACATGATCCCTTTGCCTATTAATTAGTGATAAGCGAATGTGCTCGCCACTGCTCAGTACCCGCCCGAGCATCACTGTGCTCGACAAGCTCGGCGAGTATTTCCGGGTTTCTCGGTGGGAACTCGGGTCCCCTCCGTGCATGTTTGGCGCTCTTTAGAGAGCCAATGAACATGCAGGGATTGCCTGCCACGCACTGTAATGCTGTAGCCATGTTGGTTGTGGGCATTACAGTGACTGGCTGGCCACACAGCATCATCAGGTCTATATAAGACCTGGCGCCGCAATGCTCGTCACAGTCTACACTGGAAACAGGCAGAGTAGGGAGAGGTGCTCCTGCATCAGGCAGAGATTTGCTTCTTTATAGTTAGTATAAGTATTCCACAACATATATCTATATCCATCTGTACTAACAGTCCTTCTGAGGACTAATCCAGCTGCATATAATCAGTGCTAGGCAAGTAGGCAGTGTATGTGGCAGACTGCAGTGTATAATACAGCACAAGAGGGTCCATTGAACATCCTGTCTGCTGCTGCTGTAATAATTACAGATATCTGTAGACATAGCCCCAGATATCAGGGGCCAGGGCAATTTTTTTTTTATCTTAATCCTGGTTATTTGCTTAAAAAGCAGTCCAGAGTACACCATTTTTCTGCTCCATTTGCTTGTTCTCACTGCAGAATAAAGCCAGATCTGTTCCATATTTCAGTGATAAAAATCCAGAAATTTAAACTAAATGTGGAAAATATTGGCCTCCTTTACCATTCTGTTGCAGTGTGTCGGTCAATCTATTCACACTAGGTGTCTGTGAAGAATAGTATTAGTAAATTACAGGCCTGCTCTTTAAAGCCGTGGTTTTCTGTCAGACATATCATCTATAAGACTGTTCCAAAAACAGACATTTCTTCCATTTTCATTCCATTGCAGTGTGTCGATCAAGCTATTCACACTAGGTGTCTGTGAAGAATAGTATTAGCAAATTACAGGCTTGCTATTTAAAACTGTGGTTCTCTGTCAGACATATCACCTATAAGACTATTCCAAAATCAGATATTTCTTCCATTTCCATTCTATTGCAGTGTGTCGGTCAAGCTATTCACACTAGGTCTTTGTGTAGAATAATATTAGTAAATTACAGGCCTGCTATTTAAAATTGTGGTTTTCTGTCAGATGTATAACATATAACTACGTTCCAAAATCAGCCGTTTATCGTGAACGTGGAAAATATTGTCCTCCATTAAAAATGGGCAAGGTGCGTGGCAAGGGATGGGGAAGTGGACATGATGGTGATGGTGCATGCAGAGGCCAAGGACGTGACCGTGGGCAAGCTGAAATTGTGCCACAACAAACACCCACATCTTGTTGCTCAACCTTCCTGTCCCAATTACTAGGGGACTGCAGAACACCACTACTGAACACAGAGCAGTGTCAAAAGGTTGTTGGTTGGATAGCAGATAATGCTTCCAGTCACTTTGCCACCACCACCACCACCCTGTCTTCCACACTGTCAAGTCTCAGTAGCCGTGAGTCTGGAACGCATATTCCACACCTTGATCCTCCTTCCTCCCACCATGCTGAGTTCCTGGAGACAACTTATCCCACACTTGGACACTCAGAAGAGCTGTGTACTTTTTCATTTGTAGATTCGACGAGCTTCAAGCGAGTCAAGAAAAGAACACGTGTAGTGAAGCCCAAATATTGGAGCAGCCACGGTCACATGAAGGCGACGGTGGGAAGTGCAATTACTGTCGCAAGAGGTGGATGATGATGATGATGATGAGATACAATTGCCAGAAAGTCAGGTGGACCACCAGGGTGCGGAAGTGGAAGATGAGGTGGTGGATGATATAGTAAGTGACCCAACATGGCAGGGGGACATACAGAGTGAAGACAGCGGCACACAGGGGGAGGGAGGCGTAGCATCACAACAGGCAGGAAGAAGTAGTGTGGTGGCTGCAGACACAAGGCGGGAAAGCGTTCCTCGTAAAACACCAACACGACGGAAGTTGCCAGTACAACTGTTCGATCTTCCTGAGTCTGGTTATTTTTTAAAGACTCTACAGATAACCCCAAAAAGGCCATTTTCACCACCTGCCAGGCCAGCATCAGCAGGGATAGCAAAACTAGCAGCCTGACCACCACCAGCATGATCAGGCACATGGCAGCAAAGCACCCGACAAAATGGGCCAAACCATAGGGTTCAGCAACATTGTCTGCGGGTGACACCACTGCTTGTTCCGCTGTTGTGCATACATGTCAATCTCCTGTCTATGGCGCATGCCAAGATGCCTCCCGCCCTGCACCTGTCATTGAACACTCTGAACTAGCACCATCAGCAAGCAAGTCCATGTCCTTGTCCCAGTGCAGCATTCAGTTGTTCCTACCCCAGTCCTTGGAACGCAAGCGCAAATACACAGCCACCGCCCCACAGGCCACACTACTAAATTCACATATTTCACAAATGCTTGCGCTCGAAACGTTACCTTATAGGCTTGTGAAGACAGAAGCTTTCCGCAACCTGATGGTGGCAGCCATCCCTCAGTACTGGGTCCCCAGCCGCCACTATTTCTCCCGGTGTCCCGTCCCCGTATTACACGAGCATGTGTCCCACAAAATTAGATGCAACATAGTAACATAGTAACATAGTTTTTAAGGTTGAAGGAAGACTAAGTCCATCTAGTTCAACCCATAGCCTAACTTGTTGATCCAGAGGAAGGCAAAAAAAAACCATGTGGCAAACACTAAGCTCCACATTGGGGAAAAAAATTCCTTCCCGACTCCATACGACAATCAGCCTAATTCCCTGGATCAGCGCCCTATCAAGGAATCTAGTATATATAACCTGTAATATTATACTTTTCAAGAAAGGCATCCATGCCCTTCTTAAATTTTAACAGTGAATCACTCATTACAACATCATGCGGCAGAGAGTTCCATAGTCTCACTGCTCTTACAGTAAAGAATCCCCGTCTGTGATTATGATTAAACCTTCTTTCCTCCAGACGTAGAAGATGCCCCCTTGTCCCCGTCTTAGGCCTCAGAGTAAAAAGATCAGCAGAAAGGTCTTTGTACTGTCCCCTCATATACTTGTACATAGTAATAAGATCACCCCTAAGCCTTCTTTTTTCCACAGTAAATAACCCCAAGTGTAATAACCTGTCTTGGTATTGCAGACCCACCAGTCCTCTAATAACCTTGGTCGCTCTTCTCTGCACCCGCTCTAGTTCAGCTATGTCTTTCTTATACACCGGAGACCAGAACTGTACACAGTATTCTAAGTGTGGTCGCACTAATGACTTGTATAGAGGTAAAATTATGTTCTCCTCATGAGCATCTATGCCTCTTTTAATGCATCCCATTATTTTATTTGCCTTTGCAGCAGCAGCCTGACACTGGCCACTAAACGTGAGCTTGTTGTCCACCAATACACCCAGGTCTTTTTCAGTTACAGTTTTGCCCAGTGTTTTACAATTAAGCATATAATTATACATTTTATTTCCTCTGCCCAAGTGCATTACCTTACATTTATCCCCATTAAAGCTCATTTGCCATTTATCAGCCCAAGCTTCTAGTTTACATAGATCCTCCTATAATATAAAATTGTCCTCCTCTGTATTGATTACCCTGCACAGTTTAGTGTCATCTGCAAATATTGAAATATTACTCTGTATGCCCCCTACAAGGTCATTAATAAATATGTTAAAAAGAAGGGGGCCCAATACTGACCCCTGTGGTACCCCACTGTTAACTGAGACCCAGTCTGAGTGTTTTCCATTAATAACCACCCTTTGTTTCCTATCACTGAGCCAATTCTTAACCCACATACATATATTTTCCCCTATCCCCATTGTTCTCATTTTATGTATCAACCTTTTGTGTGGAACCGTATCAAAAACTTTTGAAAAGTCCATATACACAACATCCACTGAATTTCCTTGGTCAAGTCCAGAACTTGCCTCCTCATAAAAACTGATCAGATTAGTTTGACAGGAACGGTCCCTCGTAAACCCATGTTGATATTGGGTCATGAGCTTATTCTTCTTCAGATACTCTATCATAGCATCTTTTAGGAAACCCTCCAGGATTTTACCCACAGTAGAGGTTAAGCTTACCGGCCTATAATTTCCAAGTTCAGTTTTTGTCCCCTTTTTGAATATTGGCACCACATTTGCTATACGCCAGTCCTGTGGTACAGACCCTGTTATTATGGAATCTTTAAAGATTAAAAATAATGGTCTATCTATGACGTTACTTAATTCCTGCAGTACTCGCGGGTGTATCCCATCCAGGCCCGGGGATTTGTCAACTTTAGTGATTTTTAGACGCCGCCGTACTTCCTGCTGGGTTAAGCAAGTGACATTTACTGGAGAATTTTTTATATCACTAATCATGTTTTCTGTCATGCGATTTTCTTGTGTAAATACGGTTGAAAAAAAATCATTTAGCATATTGGCTTTTTCCTCATCCTCATCCACCATTTCACCCAGACTATTTTTAAGGGGGCCAACACTATCATTTTTTAGTTTTTTACTATTTATGTAGTTAAAGAATATTTTGGGGTTATTTTTACTTTCTCTGGCAATGATTCTCTCTGCCTCAGTCTTTGCTGTGTTGATTTGTTTTTTACATAATTTATTTAATTTTCTATATTTATTTAATGCCTCATCACTACCTACTTGCTTTAGTTCTCTAAATGCTTTCTTTTTGTCACTTATTGCGCCCCTTACAGCTCTATTTAGCCATAGTGGTTTCCTCCTATTTCTAGCATGTTTATTCCCAAGGGGTATATATTGTGCACAGGTCCTATTCAGGATGTTAATAAATGTCTCCCATTTGCTTTGTGTAGCTTTATGTCTCAGGATATCGTCCCAGTTTATATCACTAAGATCATCTCTTAACCGTTGGAAATTTACCTTCCTGAAGTTTAGTGTCCTTGTAACCCCTCTACTACACATCTTATTAAAGGTTACATGAAAACGTATTATTTTGTGATCACTACTACCCAAGTGACCCCCAACTCGTATATTTGATATGTGGTCTGGCCTATTGGTTAATATTAGGTCTAGCAGTGCCCCCCTTCTTGTTGGGTCCTGAACCAGTTGTGAAAGGTAATTGTCTCTCATAGTAGTCAAAAACCTATTTCCTTTGCTTGAACTACATGTTTCTGTCCCCCAATGTATTTCAGGGTAGTTGAAGTCTCCCATAATAATGACTTCTCCTTGAGTCGCTGCTTCATCTATTTGCTTTAAGAGGATATTCTCCGCTACTTCCATTATTTTTGGAGACTTATAACAAACCCCTATCAGTAATTTATTATTTTTTCCCCTCCCCTTATCGCCACCCACAGGGACTCTACATTTTCATTAGATGTGCCCTCAACAATGCAGTTGCTGGGAAAGTCCACCTAACCACGGACAAGTGCTTGTGGGCAGGGACGGTACATCTCACTGATGGCACACTGGGTTAATATAGTGGAAGCTGGGACCCAGTCGACCTTGGGACAGAGCAAGTCCTCCCGATACCGAGGATTGCGGGCCCTGGGTCAATCAGGGTTGCCCCCACATGCTACAGCACAGCTCCTGCACCTCCTCCTCCTCCTCTTCAGCCTCCATCTCCGAAATGACCACATCAGTCGGAAGCTGGAAGCACTACAGCACTGCCTTGGCCAAGCGGCAACAGGCTGTGCTGAAGCTAATATGCTTAGGTGACAAACCGCACAACGATGAAGAGTTGTGGACAGCTCTGAAAGAGCAGGCAGATGTGTGGCTGACACTGCTGACCCTACAGCCAGGCACAGTTGTGTGTGACAATGGCCGGAACCTGGTGGCCTCTCTGAGGCGAGGTGAGCTCACACACGTACCATGCCTGGCCCATGTGTTTAACCCTGTGGTTCAGCAGTTTCTCAAAACCTACCCGGATCTGTCGGATCTGCTTGTCAAAGTACGCCGCGTGTGTGCCCATTTTAGAAAGTCAGCTACAGCTTCTGCCGCCCTTGCCGTGCTTCAGCAGCGTTTGCAGCTTCCAGATCACCGACTGATCTGCGATTTCCCCACGTGTTGGAACTCTACATTGCAGATGTTGGGAAGGATTTGTGAGCTGAAGAGGGCAGTTGTTGTCTATCAGCATCAAGAAGGCCGTCTGTATTCAGGTCAGACTCCACACATAAAACCTCAGGAGTGGACATGGATGTCAGACATATGTACCATCCTCCAAAACTTTGAAGTTGATGACGCCATACTTAGCGTTACTATCCCACTTCTCTGTCTTCTGAAACACTCTCTGCTCACAATTAAAGAGGATGCATTGCAGGCAGAGCACAATGAGATGGAGCAAGGAACCATACAGGGTGATTCCACACAGCTCAGCCTCATCTCATCCCAACGTGGATTGGGTGACAATGAGGAAGAGGAGGATAAAGAACAGGAGTTAGCTTACTGTGCTATATACGGTACTACCTGCACAGCTGTCATACCATCTGTTCAGAATGAATGGCCTGAGGACAGGGAGGAGGAGGAAGAGGAGGAGAATGAAAGCATGGTCAGTCATCCTTTTGGTGTAGACATGGAAGTTTTGCCTCTTTGCAGTCTGGCACACATGGCTGAATTTATGTTACGCTGCCTTTCCCGTGACCCTCGCGTTGTCCAAATTTTGGGTGACAGTCATTATTGGTTGGTGACACTACTAGACCCACGCTTCAAGTAGAGCTTTCTGTCTCTTATTCCTGCGCAGGACAGGCCTAATAAAATGGGGCAGTACGAGAAGGTCCTTGTTGTGGAATTATTAAAAAAATTCCCATTTGAAAAAGCTGGCGGCAGAGGTCACAGTTCGTTGGACAACCAAGGAGTACAGGCGAGAGAAACACAAATGCAATCCAGCAGAGGCAGAGGAACACTGTCAAAGTTCTGGGACAGTTTTCTCAGCCCCTCCCATCGCACAGGCCCTGAGGGCCTTCAAGGAGGGATAAGTTGCAGAAGATTCTGAGGGAGTACATTGCCGACCGTACCAACGTCCTCTGTGATTCCTCTGTGCCTTATAATTATTGGGTATCCAAGCTGGACACATGGCATGAACTGGCTCTTTATGCCTTGGAGGTCCTGGTCTGCCCTGCCGCTAGCAATTTGTCAGAGTGGGTTTTTAGTGCCGCTGGTGGAATTATAACCGATAGGCGCATCAGCCTGTCAGCTTAAAATGCTGACAGGCTGACTCTTATAAAAATGAACAAGGGCTTGATTGGGCCAGACTTCTCAACACTACCGAATGATAGCAGCGCAACATAAACTGAAATACAGTGTCTTTTTTTTGGGAGGTCTAACTCTATTCCCTTGCACCTCTGTCTTCACACCCAGACATGGGTATACGCTTCCTGATTTTGTCTATTTTCTCTTGTCCTCCTTCTCCGCATCCTCATCCTCCACCACCATATCACCACCAAACGTACCATATCAACATATCTATGTCTCTTGCAAGGGACATTGGAGTTCCTACAAATTTTTGGCAGCAGTTGCTTCACTGCATAGGCAAACAGTATAGGATACCCACTTCCTAATAATGGGAGCATGTTTTTCAGGAGGCCCTCTGACATCTACGTCTCTTGCAAGGGCCATTGGAGTTCCGCCAAATTTTTGGCAGCCGTTGCTTCACTGCATAAGCTAACAGTATGGGAGAACCACTTCCTAATGATGGGAACATTGTTTTCACGAGGACCTCCAACCTCTATGTCTTCCTGCAAGGGGCATTGGAGTTCCTCCAAATTTTTGGCAGCCATTGCTTCACTGCATAGGCAAACAGTATGGGAGACATGCTTCCTAATAATGGGAACATTGTTTTTAGGAGGCCCTCTGACCTCTCTATCTCTTGCAAGAGGCATTGGAGTGCCTCCAAATTTTTGACAGCCATTGCAGTCACTGCATAGGCAAACAGTATAGGAGACCCTCTCCTTTCTAATGGGAATATGTCGTTACTGAGGCCCACCTCTATGTGTCTTTAAATTGTTATTGGGGTTTTTCCTTCATTTTGGCAGCCGTTGGACTCACTGCATACCCTATAACTGAATAGTAGACCCTCTCCTTTCTAATGGGAACATGCCATACTCGTTACTGTGGCCCAGCTCTATGTGTCTTTAAATTGTTAGTAGGGTTTTTCCTAAATTTTGGCAGCCGTTGCACTCACTGCATACCCTATAACTGTATAGCAGATCCTCTCCTTTCTAATGGGAACATATCGTTACTGTGGCCCAGCTCTATGTGTCTTTAAATTTTTTGTGGGTTTTTTCCCAAATTTTGGCAGCCCTTGCAGTCACAGCATGGGCATTACCACTATAGGAGACCCGCTCCTTTATAAGGGGAACATTTTTTTTTACTGAGACCCTCCTCTATATCTCTTCAAAGGGGTATTGGGTTGCGTCCAAATTTTTGGCAGCCCTTGCAGTCACTGCATATGCAATAACAGTATAGGAGACCCACTCGTTAATAATGGGAACAACAAAGCATAGCCGGCTGATGGCTCTCTAACAATAGCGAGAGCCGACTGCTGGCCCTTTAAGAATAGTAAGGGCCGCCTGATGGCCCTATAAAAATAGGCTTTGTGACTTTCAGAGTCCCTCCATCATAAATTAAACTAGATGTGTCTGATGATGTGTCACACACCACATGGCCATATAAAGTTGTAAAATGTTAAAATGACATTTTCTGGTGAATGCATTTGTCTTGGTTGAAAGCAATGGAAAATTGCAAAAACGCATCAAAAACGCTATGTGTGAACATAGCCCAAGGTGTGGAGGAGCATTTTTGTTTTTGTATATTTATTTTGCCTTATATACAAGTCATTACCCTGGAAAGGATGTTCCTTAACATTTTTCCCAGGAAAATCCATTTTGGTTTAGTTTTTATATGTTTTATTGTGAGTCTGTAAAAGTGGCGTAATACCTCTGACAACATTTTTGACAGCAGTGACCTGAAAGTCAGAAATGCTTTCAGGGGTCTTCCCCATGCTGTTCCCATGTCATTTGAGAACTGTTCCCATCGATTTGGGCAATTTTTAGGCCCTCTGCAGACCGCCGGGGGGAGCCGCCTGAAAAATGCTTGAGTTTCCTATAGACTTACATTGGGCTCGTTACTTGGACCGAGCACTCGAACATTCCAATTTGCTCGACTCAAACAACGAGTACCCGAGCATTTTAGTGCTCGCTCATCACTACTGTTAATGTCCAGTCCACCAAATGGGACAGCCAAGGGACTGGAAATAGTGACGGCCCACATCAAGCTGTCAAACCCTTTCCAGCATTTCAATTTCACTGTTATTTGCAATGATAGAACAGGGAGCCGTCAGCTCCTACAGGGGGCTGTGTGGGGACATCATACTGTGTGGGAATCTGGGTGGGGACATCATACTGCATGAGGGACTTTGAGGGAATCTCATACTTTGAGGGGGACAGCATATTGTGTGGGTACATCGTACTAAATGGGTAGCTGTGTGGGAACATCACACTATATGGGGGGGCAGAGGCTTTGTGGGGATATCATCATGCATGACTGCTGTGTGAGGACATTATACTGTGTGCAGGCTGTGTGAGGACATCATACTATGTGGGGGGCTTTATGGGAGCATTATTCTACTTGCGGGGCTTTGCGGGGACATCATACTACATCTGATGCCACTCGCTGCACTAATACACCTGGAAGTGCTGTGAGCTGCGTCAGAAGAAAGGAGACAGGGAGTAGAATGTGAATCACCTCTGCAGTACTCAGATAGTGCTCACTCTAGAAACAAGCACTGTCAATCATAAGAAAAGGAAGGCCCCCCAATATGCAAATGAGGCATAACGGTACACCAAACTCTTGGGCATGCCCAGTATGCACCGAAGTCTCCTCATCTGCATATGAATTAACAGTTATTTTCTCAGCCACTGTATCAGTAACAGGTACAGTGCTATTATGATTGTTACGGACTGTCTTTAAATACTGTTGGATCGGCCCTCCACAATAGTCAGTCTCTTGTGTGGCCCCTTGGGAAAATTAATTTCCTACCTCTGATCTAAGGGATTCAGAGGAGCTGTAACTCAGTTTCCATACATTTACATCTGAAATAAATCCCTAACATTCATCAATTGATATCCAAGAGCATGTCCATTACATGTTTATATCTGTATTTAATAGCTCTAAGTAATCCTAAGGAGAGTACATTTTTTTGTACCGTATTATTAGAAAAGCTTTCCATTCATTTTAATATATTACCTCTGATCTTATATTATGGGTGTGATCAATTGGCTGTTAGCCAGCACAGTGAACTACATGTAGCTATGTGACTGGCACCTTATAGAAGCTTTAGTTTATCTGTATGCTTTTAGAATATTGAATATTCCTTCTGTTTATGGATGATAGCTGCGTGTGAGGATATTCATCAGTATTTTTCATCAATGTGACCTCTCTCATATACAGTAACATCCTGGCTTAACCTGTTATTGAATAACTTTGTATGGGCTTTTTAAATATGTTATATTACTTCTGATTTGCTTTTGGCTCACTACTGAGCTGATCATAATTTGGCCAACTTCGTCTCTGCTAATCTATATCCATTCTCATCATCACTCAATTATTTTTCACTCTTATATCTTTTAATAAACTGGTTTTCACACCCTTCCTGCTCCATAATGTATTATATAGTCATGTAGGGGGCTGTCATGTCCCACGGCTTGGGAATCATACTTTATTGTATTGTAATGTTGATGTGGCCTTTTAGAAGTTCGTTCTGTCTCTCTCCCTGTCTGCCTCCCAAGTTCTGATGTCAATAACCCCTTCCTTTTTCTTACTCCTTGTGAGTATGCCAGTCATCTTAAGAAGCCCATATCTCGCATCTCTGGTTCACAATAGTATTTTTTACACTCTGTATTTGTGTATAACGGCAAGAATTCAACTTGAAAATAAACCTTCTTCTGGAATCTTCATAGGTACCTCCTGCAGCCAAGTCAAGCTATCTGATGAAATTGTGTGAGTACTGGTACATAGAGACAGCCAAAGAAAAGGTGTCTCAAGCACCCGGCACTTGCATCCTTGAATATGGAGTCCCTATCTGTGCCAAGGGACCAAGGGGGCACAGCCAGGCCAAGGAACCTAGGGGGCCAGGATGGGGCACATTATTAAATAAAGGGGCCAGGATGACGGACTTTAAAGACACCTGTCAGGTCCACCATGCCCTCCCACCCAGCAGCCCTGTATAATGTTTTTCTGTAAAAATGAGGTTTAAAAAAAGCATTTATATTGTCCCCATTTCCTATGCTAATGAGGGCTTTTACTAGTCGATGGGGCATTAGTTGGCACTGAGTAGTCAGCCTTTATTCCATGTTCAGAGGCACGCTGTGCATGATTGTGACGCGCCCAGGGGCATATGGGGGAAACTCGGTACCCGGGCCTTGACCTTCTGTGGGATGTCACGGCAGTCGGCTCCCGGGCCCTTACCCTGGAGTCACTCTTTAAAAGGGGGTTTGTTAACAGTTTTTGTCTTGTGACGCCACCTGTGGTTCCCGGTAATGAGTACCGGCGCTACTGCAGACCTCCGGGGGTGATGGGATGGCAGCTGGGATGTTTCTGCTTCCCCCCGGGGCAGAGTTGATGGAAGGGATGCAGGTGAGAGGTGGCTCGGTTGGGTCAGGGGGAATGATGGACACGCACACAGGGGATTTGCTTCAGTACCTTTACTGGTGTAACGGCAGGTATTGTCCAGGGTACCTAATAGGAGGGTGCACTCCTGGACTCTCCCCAGTGAGCGGGTAGTAGGCCTCCTGGTCTGTTTCTTCCTTTCTCTAAAGTTTCTGGCCAGCCTGGAACTAGGCTTAGCTTTTATGCTGTTTCACTCTCTCACCTGTCTGCTTGTAGTAGAACTTTTCTTTGGCTACCACTATCCCTGGACGCTGGGGCCTTCGTGGTTCCTAGTTCTGTAAAATGATGGTAGCTTCAGGTTGACCAGGGATCTGGAATCCTCCTGGTATGCCGGTTGTCCCTACTGGGTGTAGAGGACCCTGTAGGTGCGGACCCGCTGTCCGTCTTGTGTCCTGGGGTGAGCTTCAGATGCTCCTCTGTCCCCTTAACTCCTCTCTCCTCTCTCCTTGCCTCGGCCACACTCGGGGCCCTCAACACAGCAGCAAATGTGCTGCTCCTTCACTGATCTAAAGTGTCAGCACACTCTCACTACCTAACTCCACCCTCCTGTATATATATCCCTAACAGGGCTCCCTCTGGTGGTATGAGGTGGAAGGGTGGAGGTGTCTGTTATGTAATGAGGGCTTCTGGTGGAGAAGTCCGTTCATGCATTCTTTTGGGTTCTGTGGTACCTGTGGTAGCAGGGTGCCACATTCCCCCCTAGTACAACTCAGTACTCCCGGACTGAAGCATTTTAAACAGGTAACAACAACAATTACAATAACACATAGAAAATTTTCAAAGTTACAATGAGTCCCAGAACCAGGTGTCCATCTCACTGGTGAAGGTGCAACATGAGCAGCATGAGGGACCCGTCTGAAAACCCTCAATGTAGGCCCTGGGCATGGCTACAGGGCATAAGTGATCCAGGTGTTGGACCACGTCTTCGGCCACGCCAAACGGGTTTTTGTTTAGTGGTCTTTTGACATAAAACCAATAGAGGGCAACTATTTACAGGGGACAGTTTCTGGCTGCTCACAGTCCTCAGCCTACAAGTCTTTATACACTCACGGGTAACTAAAGGCACATTATTTTTAGTTCACACAAAACAAACAATTTTTCTGTACTGTACCCTTACGGGTAACTATTTACACTGTAGGCATTTTGTACCTTATTCCCTATACCTGGTAGGGATTTGGCCTTGTGTGCTGCGTGTGGATCTATGTAGCACTGGGGTGATACTGGTGTCTGTGCATGCACTATCCGCTAATCTGTCAGGTGTACGTGCAGGTAAGTTATAGAACAGCCTCAACATCTCTATAGGACTGGCAAGTGCACTGTTTACTGGACCCTCAAGTTCTGCTTCAACTGGTGATCCTTCTCTTACTGGAGACTCTTCCTGTTTCTGAGAAGGTTCTTCCAGTGTGCTCACAGGCTCTTCTGGTGGTGGAGGTTCTTCTGGTGGCTGACAGAAGTGTATCACTGGTATGATAACTGCTCCATCGAGTTGAGGCCAGTCCACGGGGAAGTCTCCTAGAACTGTATGAACTACATCTTCCTTGGGTTTTTCCGGTATTGTAAGAGGTACTTCTTCCTCCTGTGTCTTCAGTAGACCTGGGCACAATTTCAAGTGGTCTCTTGAGACTGTTGTGGTTGTCCTACCTCCATCCTTGCTGATCAGGCAAGTTTTGGTGTTGTCAAATTTTGAATTTAACACGATGTAGGGCTCTCTTTCCTACTGGTCATCGAGCTTGTGAACTCTTCTTTTCCGCTTTAGCACTATTTCTCCGGGTGCCAAGGGTTCTGCTGGTGCATGCTTGTTATACTGGTCTTCCTGTCTTTCCCTGACTTTGTTTAGGCTGTCTTCAACACAGGACTGTACTCTCCTGTACTGCTCTTGCCGATTTGTGTCCCAGTCTTCAGTGGACATATCCGCAGCAGGTTCTACCACACCGAG
The DNA here is from genome assembly GCF_046119375.1 of Phyllobates terribilis. Classification (NCBI taxonomy): domain Eukaryota; kingdom Metazoa; phylum Chordata; class Amphibia; order Anura; family Dendrobatidae; genus Phyllobates; species Phyllobates terribilis. Next base: position 391,026,494 of record NW_027362761.1, read on the forward strand.
TTCCAGGTCCATGGACAATTTTCCAGGTCTTGCTCTCATGAGGTACGCTGTACAATTAGTAGAACTCACAGGTATGTGGTTATACAGGTCCACTAGGTCAGGCAGCTTTTCTGGCCACTGGTTCCTCTCCTCCAACGGTGGGGTTTTTAACAGGTCAATGACGATGTTATTCATTTTCTCGCACATACCATTGGTTTGAGGATGATACGGTGTAGTCCTTAATGAACCTCCTGTAGTACCCGACCAGTCCCAGAAATTGATGTACTTCTTTGACGTTCCTTGGTTCAGGCCACTTCTGGATGGCAGTGACCTTCTCCGGGTCTGGTGCTACCCCCTCTGAGCTGACTACGTGTCCCAGGTACTGAACCTTCCGTTTAAGCAGGTGGCACTTGGAAGGTTTTATTTTCATCCCATACCGGGACAATGCCTCAAATACCTCCGCCAGGTGCTTTAGATGGTCTTCATACGTCCTCGAGTACATGATAACGTCATCCAGGTATAGCAGCACTGTCTCAAAGCTCCGGTGTCCCAAGCAACACTCCATCAACCTCTGGAATGTTCGGGGTGCGTTGCAGAGTCCAAACGGCATGCTGTAGAATTCACATAATCCCATTGGGGTGGTGAACGCTGTCTTCTCCCGGTCTTCCTCAGCAACAGAGACTTGCCAGTACCCGCTAGTGAAATCCAATGTAGAGAAATAATTGGCAGATTTTAGTGCAACCAGGGATTCCTCTATACGGGGCAAAGGGTATGCATCTTTATGTGTTAGTCAATTAATTTGTCTATAATCTACACACATCCTCATGCTACCGTCCTTCTTTCTAACCAGGACCAGGGGAGCTGCCCAGGGGCTACAGCTATCCCTTACTACCCCTGCCTTTTTCATGTCATGCAACATTTCTTTTGCTTTTTGGTAATGTGCTGGTGGTATGGGTCTGTAACGTTCCTTAATGGGTGGATGGTTACCTGTGGGTATGTGGCGTTGTACCCCTTTGACCCTTCCAAAATCAAGTGGGTGTTTACTAAACACCTGTTCATATTCCTGAACCACTCTGTAAACACCGTGTTTTTGATGGACAGGAGTGGCGTCAGTTCCAACATGGAGCTGTTGACACCATTCCTCCAGCTGGGTTTCGGAGTCATTGTCTTCCACCGTATCTGGTGGGGTCAAAGATTCCACGGTGTGTATGGCATTATTATTCTCAGTATACAGTCTGGCAACAGTTGCGTATCTTGGCAATTTGACTTCCTCCTCCCCACAATTTAGGAGGCGTACGGGTACCCTCCCATTGCGCACATCAACTACCCCTCTAGCAGTTAGGAGTGTAGGTCTGTGCTCTGAGTTTACGGGCTCTACTACCGCCTGGTAGTTCTGTCCCTTGAGACCTATTGCTGCCCTACACCAAATCAGCATTTCACTCATTGGGGGAATCACAATGGGTATCGGGTCTGTCACCCGTACATTACCAATCTCACCACCTGTTAGTTTTAGCTGTTGCTGGTAGAGGAGGGCTCTAATCTCTCTCTGGAGCACCTTCCTCTGCCCCGGTTTGGCAGTGTCAGCAATCTGTTGGAGTAAAAACAACACTTCTCCCAAACAGTTACCAACAACATTTGTATCACCAGGGTTAGACTCTATTACAATCAGTCCATGGTCCTTTAATTCCACTCTTCCCACCTTCACTGTCACATCCTTAACCCAGACTAGGTTAAGAGGAAAGCCATTGGAGACATACACAGAGAGGTTTGGGGCTGGCGGGTGGAGTTCATCTATGGACCAGTACCTTTTGTAAAGGACATCAGGTATGATGGTTACCTGTGACCCGGTATCCAGTAGTGCAGGTGTTGCTATGCCGTCCTGCACAATAGAAAGGAAAGGTCTTCCTCCTACAAACTGGTCGTACCAGCTCGATGGGCCTGGTTGATCTACTCCTGGGTGTCGGCCCTTGGCCCCATGGTTTGCCCGTTTAAAGGACAGATCCGTGTGGTGTGGCCTGCCTTTTGGCAACGGTAGCAGATGAGTTCGGCTGGAGGACAATGTCGGTCGTTGGTCCTCCCACGGGATGGCGTTGTCCTCCTTCTTCTTCTCATCCAGGGGACATCATCAGGGCTGTCGGAGGAGTAGGATCCTTCCTTCCAGCTTGGGCTCCGTCTGTAGCTGCAGGGCGCTCAGGACAGTGGCCAGGGTTTTACTTAGCTGACGCACTTCAGAGCGCAGGCTATCCAGCTCGCTAGAGGACGCTGCTGGCACTTTTGCCTCAGCCGCTAATGAAGAGGCAGTGAGGGCTGTGGGCGTTGGGGTGGCCCCACCCTGGTAACGCTGGATAGCAGTATCTGATGTTTCCAGGGGCTGAAGGCCCTTAATAGCCATGTCCTTCAGGGCGTCAAAGGTGGCACTTGGATGATCTAAGTCCCACCACCGTACAGTTCTGCTCTCCTCCTGGGACCTTAACCCCCGGATGAATTGTTCTATCAGCATTTTGTCTTCATCATGTATGCTGGCTGAACTAACCTGTTTCAGGGCCTGCAGGGCCTCTTGTAAACGCCAGGCATAGTCCCGGATACTGTCCTCAGGTTTCTGGGTACAGTGGTAGAACCTCATCCAAAGATCTGTCTCAGTGCGGTTTTCAAAGACAGTTTACAGTCTCTTAAATATAATAAATACTGATTCCTTGTCTGCGGCTGGCCAGGTTCCAACTTCCCACTCTGCGGCACCAGCCAATTGTCCCAGCACAACAGCGGCTCTCTGTTTACCAGTCATTGAGTACATGTCCAATACACCGCATATTTTCCTTTTGAACCCAGACAGGGTGTCTGGTTTGCTGTCATACTGGGGAAGCCATTTCGCTCCGGGGACGTACGGTAGGGCCATGGGTATCACTGGAGTCATGACTCCTGCTGGTGGGGCGGCCACTCTGGCCTGAGCAGCGCCGGGTGCGAGTTAAGCATCGGGAGCATTAACCGGTGCTCCGGCATTTTGCAGGTCGTCGACCATGGTTGCGCCCCCCTAGTAAACCGCAGCCTACCTTCTTTACTTTTATCAGGTAGGCCGCAGCTCCGCAGATCACGGTCTCCTTCCAGGACCTGACGCTTCCTGATGCTGCGTCAGAGCGCGAGGCGGGGCTTGAGCTTCGCACTCTACCAACGGTCACACCTCTCTGGTTCCCGCGGTTACGCCCCTCTTCTTCCCACGCGGCGACGAGGTAATGAACACAGTTCAAATATGGCACACAGTACTCGGTGGCAACGGGCACGAAATCCTGTTCGTGACGCCAGCAAGAGATGACGCGCCCAGGGGGATATGGGGGAAACTCGGTACTCGGGCCTTGACCTTCTGTGGGATGTCACGGCAGACGGCTCCTGGGCCCGTACCCTGGGGTCATTCTTTAAAAGGGGGTTTGTTAACAGTTTTTGTCTTGTGACGCCACCTATGGTTCCCGGTAATGAGTACCGGTGCTGCTGCAGACCTCCGGGGGTGATGGGATGGCAGTTGGGATGTTTCTGCTCCCCACAGGCGGAGCGGGCCCCCGGGGCAGAGTTGATGGAAGGGATGCAAGTGAGAGGTGACCCGGTCGGGTCAGGGGGAATGACGGACACGCACACAGGGGATTCGCTTCAGTACCTTTACTGGTGTAACCGCAAGTATGGTCCAGGGTACCTATTAGGAGGGTGCACTCCTGGACTCTCCCCAGTGAGCGGGTAGTAGGCCTCCTGGTCCGTTTCTTCCTTTCTCTAAAGCTTCTGGCCAGCCTGGAACTAGGCCTAGCTTTTATGCTGTTTCACTCTCTCACCTGTGTGCTTGTAGTAGAACTTTTCTTTGACTACCACTATTCCTGGATGCTGGGGCCTTCATGGTTCCTAGTTCTGTAAAATGATGGTAGCTTCAGGTTGACCAGGGATCTGGAATCCTCCTGGTATGCCGATTGTCCCTACTGGGTGTAGAGGACCCTGTAGGCGTGGACCCGGTGTCCATCTTGTGTCCTGGGGTGAGCTTCAGATGCTCCTCTGTCCCCTTAACTCCTCTCTCCTCTCTCCTTGCCTCGGCCACACTCGGGGCCCTCAACACAGCAGCAGACGTGCTGCTCTTCACTGATCTAAAGTGTCAGCACACTCTCACTACCTAACTCCACCCTCCGGTATATATATCCCTAACAGGGCTCCCTCTGGTGGTATGAGGTGGAAGGGTGGAGGTGTCTGTTATGTAATGAGGGCCTCTGGTGGAGAAGTTCGTCCATGCACCCTTTTGGGTTCTGTGGTACCTGTGGTAGCATGGTGCCACAATTGCAAGTTCAGAAGATGGCTTCCAGATATGCGCACTATGCTTGTGAAGCCAGAAACAGTACAGAGGTGCAGTGATGCTGTTGAAATGTGCTGCGCATGTGAACGAGATTTGCAGGGGCTGGCGATGAGGCCGGCTCCTGGAAATTCTGTTATCATGCCCACAGGGGCAGGATAACATGGAAAGAGGGCTGATTAGTCAGGTGAACTAACGCCCCATCGACTAGTCAAAGCCTTCATTAGCAAAGGAAATGGGGACAATATAAATGCCTTTTTTAAACCTCATTTTTACAGAAAAATTTTATATACAGGGCTGGTTAGGCAGGGAATTTACTAATAAATAAGTGAATGCTGCTGGGTTGGAGGGCATGGGAGACCTGACAGCTTCCCTTTAATTACTGTATGGGGGCCAGAATGAGGAACATACCTTATTAGTTTATGGTGGAAAGTTTGACATTATTACTGCTGTAATATAATTTACTTTTTAGGAGACTGTTTTCCATGGGAGGACAAAAGGGGTATCCTCGTACTGTGCAGGGCGACACTATATCGCTTTTTTTCTTCATCTGGCATAGTGTAGAAGTTGGGAAAAAAGTCGGAAATGTGCTCTAGAAGAGACCAGCTATAAATGACTGTTATTTTCTGCAGAGACGAGTCCTGGTAGGAAGAAGTGATGGTGGTCTGTGCCAGATAAAGAAGAAAAGTGAAGATGAAGGTCTTCACCTAGAGATGTCACTTGTGAGTCACTGCAACACATGTACATGCACATTATACACTATGTATAGAGCTCCTGTGTATAATGTCACTGGTGATCACTGTATTACCTGTTCACTATACACTATATACAGAGCTCCTGTTTATAATGCCACTAGTGATCCCTGTATTACCTGTACACTATACACTATATACAGATCTCCTGTGTATAATGTCACTGGTGATCACTGTATTACCTGTACACTTATAAGGAGACAAGACACTGTGGAACCAGAACAGCATTTAGGTGTGGCAGAGGGGGTGAGTTTGATCAGGACTCTGGGGACATCATTGTCAGGGAAATCGGCTGAGGAGAAAAATGGCACATGTGCAAGTTCTGAAGTGATCCTGACACCAAAGAGAGAGACAGGAGGAGCAACAGCAGCGTCAGGAAGAGAGGTGCCGCGTATACGCCCAGACATCGACAGTCAAGCCCCGAAGACCTGGAGCAATGACAGTTAAAGTTGCCCAGCCCAGACGTCGACGGTCAAGCCCTGAAGATCCGAGCGATGCCTGTCAAGGTTCCTCACCTGGGTGATGTCAGTTGACGGAATGGAAACAGGTTGCGGCAGCATGGTTCTCAGATGTGTGCACCAGTGACAGGACGTCACAGAAACTCTGAAGGTGTCAAATTAGAGATTCACGGTCGGGTCGGCAACCAGGAAGGACGCGTGAGACAGTTCATTACCTCTTACAGAGATATTTGGTACTAGGCACAGATAGAGGGAAAGACAGTAGTCAGACGGAGACAAGCAGATGCCAGAGAGGCATTGCAAAAGTGTATAGAGAGTGATGGGGAAATGGGCAGTGAGTTTTGATAGGAACAGAGTATTGCAAAAGCTTTAAAAGACTGCTCCTTGCCTGGTATAGTAAATGACAATCTATTTCCCCTTCCCTTCAGTAGATCATTTTAAACTACCAGCCCATGAATTCTAATGTATTCTGATATTTTATTATTTAACAATTAATATTAGTTGTTAATTAAAAGAAATATACTTTTGATCCGCCTGTGTCTCCGCTGTTGCATACTGTTTACCTGGTAGATATGCAGGAGCCGCCTGTGTTTTACAGTTGATGCTCCATTATAACTGGGAAAACGGCTAACAGATATTTGCATGTAGCTGTAGGGTGTGTGTCTAGGGTCAATTCCCCCTGTGGGCCCTGGACACCCTAGTCCAACCCCATACTAAGAAGTTAATTGGTTTCATATGAAATTAACCTAGTGTGTATAATAGGGAAAGTATATTATTTGGAAAGGGTCTTACACGGATGGTGACAATCTTTTTACAGCGTTCAGTGCTGAAGAGGATGCTAACTTAGTTAGCCACCCTTGAGGATTTTTTTATTAAATCCATGTATTTTGGGCTAAAAATAAATATTTTTTTTATGTACTTTCATTGCATTTTTGCCCTCAATAGCCTATGTGATGCACTGTGTATTGCTGGCTACAAAATTTGTAAATTGAAAATCTGTCAGTGAGCTTATTTTAATGTCCAAGAGGAGAGTTTCTAAGGCTATGTTCCCATGATGAGCTTTTGGTGAGTTTTTGACGCTGCTTTTTTTTTTGCTGCATCAAAAACACAGTGTCTTACAATTCCAGCAAAGTAGATTGGATTTAATGAAATCTCATGCCCGCTGTGCTTCTTTTTAACGCAGTGTAAACTGACCTGCGGTGCGTGTTTCTAATCCTCAACATGTCAATTTCTCTTGCTGGTAAGTTGAGTTTTACGTGAAAATTCTCTCGATAGACTTGCATTAGGTGGTGCGAAAGTCAGCAGGTAAAAAACACATAAAAACCGCATGTAATCCGCACCTAAGTATGTCAAAAAAGTTTTGTCAAAGCTGAATGACAGGAAGGATTAAAAATAAAGCAACTTTATTTAAAGCATGACATACCAACAAAAGAAAAAAAATGGCAATGTCAAAAACGCAATAAAAACACATGTTAAAAAAACGCACACAAGAATGCAATAAAAAAACGCAAGTGACCTAATTTAAATAATAGGTGCAGAAATGGTGCAGAAATTCTGCAGCGTCAAAAAGGCACCAAAAGCTTATTGTGGGAATGTAGCCTAACTCTTTTTTTTAAGTCTACTCATCTGATTTATGACCACAGACCACATCAAAGTTAAAATTGATGGGAAACAAAGAGCCTAAAAAAGCCAAATAGTGAAATTTTTTAATCTAACTGAATTTCAAAAATTATTGTTAGCCACAAATAAGCCATATTCAAGTTAAAAAAAAGAAAAAGTGGCCCCAGAGATTGACAACTCCTTTATTGCAAGACTGTTACTTGTCATTTTGTCTTCACTAGGGGTTTTCTTAATTATTGGAAGGTCCTTTTAGATACAGACATATTTAGGTTGACTGCGCACAGATCTTTATATACCTAATAAATTAATTAAGTGATTTCTAAAAATCAATCGGTCGTGCTTTTGATGATACAGGTATGTCACAGTGATGCGCTCATTTATTTGGTGTTCAATTATTGTAATGAATGAAGATCACTATGCAAACAGTTTTGGATTTGACAGTCAATAAACCAGATTAAATGTACGAAGTTTCAAAGCTGTAAATCAATCATCCTTTTCATGAAAACTATAAAAATCTTATAAAATGATTCTTCCAAGAGCAATGAAAAACTTTTAACTAAAGACACCAAGAATTTATAGATAGATGAAGCAAGTTAGCTCTGCCTTAGCCAAAGGACTCTGTAGCCCACCAAAGCAAAATGTTGCTTAGTGTGTCTATAACTATCTCTTGCAGCATGAAGCTTTGCCCAACGCAAATCATACATTAGTAGACTTGAAGACAGCAGTAATGGCCTTAAAAGAATGAACCCAGCCTGTCCTGTCAAAAGTGTTTAGTTGGTTTTAAAGGGAATATACAGTGGGTACGGAAAGTATTCAGACTCCTTTAAATGTTTCACTCTTTGTTTCATTGCAGCCATTTGGTAAATTCTAAAAAGTTCATTTTTTTTCTCATTAATGTACAGTACCCTCTGCACCCCATCTTGACTGAAAAAAAAACAGAAATGTAGAAATTTTTGCAAATTTATTAAAAAAGAAAAACTGAAATATCACATGGTCATAAGTATTCAGACCATTTGCTCAGACACTCATATTTAAGTCAAATGCTGCCCATTTCATTGTGCTCCTCATTGAGATGGTTCTACTACTTCATTGTAGTTCAGCTGTGTTTAATTAAACTGATCGGACTTGATTTGGCTAGGCACACACCTGTCTATAAAAGACGTCACAGCTCACAGTGCATGTCAGACCAAATGAGAATCATGAGCTCAAAGGAACTGCCCCAGGAGCTCAGGGACAGAATTGTGGCAAGGCACAGATTGTTATAATCTGCAACATGTACTAAGGAAAGATAGGGGAATACTGTCGCTACAGTAAGACTAAGCTGAATCCCTACGATGTAGCGGGCAGCCTGTTCCTAGCGAATAGACCCGCCTTAGTCCTTGGCTAGTCTGAACGAAGACCTATAGCATAAGGGTAGGGGTCCCTAAAAGAACTTAGGACTGGAACAAAAATGGGACACCTCCTAAACAGAGAAGTTGTTACAGAACACAAAAAGACAAACTGACAAAAAGGTACTAGAGGTCCCAGAAGGAACAAGCGAACTGACAGAGATAGGCACCGAAGCACAAGACTAGAAAAACAGTCAAACAACACTGAAGTCCAAAACAGCCAAAATGTCGGAGCTGCAATATAAAGGCAGGTGGTCACGTGACCGCAAAACACAAGGAGCAGAGACATCATCCGTTATTACCCAGGAGTTATCTTCGGGACCGAAACCCTTCCAGTAGACAAGAAACTGTAATCTCCCTCTATGCCTTCTAGAATTCAAGATACGAGAAATTTCATATTCGCTGTCTTCCACCACAGGAGGAACTGTGACAGTGGAATCCCTAACTGATACATCAGCCTTTTTCAACAAGGAAACATTAAACACAGAATTAATCTTCCAGGAAGTAGGGACATCCAACCTAACAGCAGACGGGTTAACAACCTGAAGCACTTTAAATGGACCCACAAACTTAGGACCCAGTTTTTTAGAGGGTATCCTCAACCGCAGGTTCTTTGAGGACAACCAAACCATGTCACCCACAGTAAACAAAACCTCCTTATGTTTCCTGTAAAAATACTTCTTGGACTTCTTGTTAGCCTCTTGAAGGTTGTAACGTACATTAGTCCAAACTCTCTCCAAATCACCTGAAAAGTTCTCCTCCTCCGGCACCACAGACCCCAATTTGGAGAACAAACCAAAAGACGGATGTTTCCCAGTACAACAAAAAAAAGGAGAACACCCAGCAGAGGAGGATGTATGATTGTTAAGAGCAAATTCTGAGAGAGGCAGAAATTCAGACCACACCTCTTGATTGTCCGCCACAAAACAACGCAAAAACTGCTCAACATCCTGGTTCTTTCTTTCAGTCTGTCCATTAGACTCAGGATGATATCCAGACGAAAATGACAAATGGGTTCCCAACCTGTCACAAAAAGCATGCCAAAAGCCAGCTACAAACTGAGGTCCTCTATCAGAAACAATATCCGTGGGAACGCCATGAAGCTTGACAATCTCCTTAACAAACACCTTAGCGAGTGTCTTGGCGCAGGACAACTTAATGAATGGAACCAAATGACACATCTTACTCAAACGGTCCACGACCACCCAGATGACAGTAAAACCCTCGGACACAGGAAGATCAGTAATAAAATCCATTGTGAAATGCGTCCAAGGTGCACTAGGAACCTCCAGAGGGCAAAGCAACCCCGCAGCAGGAGTATGTGAAGCCTTTGACCTAGCACACACCGTACATTGACGCACCCACTTGATGACTTCCTTCTGCCATCCAGGCCACCAAAAACTGCGACTGATAAGTCACTTAGTCTCAGAAATTCCTGGATGACCTGCCAACCGAGACTCATGAAACTCCACAAACAAATCTCTCCTAAAGGTTCTAGGCATGAACAACCTCCCATGGGGAGTGTTAGATGGAGCATCACCTTGAGTTTTCAGAATCCCATTCTCAAAAACGGAGTCCAATGCCACCACCACAACTCCTTTCTGTAAAATGCTCTCCTCCTCCTCGGCACCGACCGTAGGAGAGAAGCTGCGAGATAAAGCATCGGCTTTAACATTCTTAGTACCAGGGATATAGGTAACAGAAAAATGAAACCGAGAAAAAAAAGTGCCCACCTAGCTTGATGGGCATTCAAGCGCTTGGCAGCATCCAGATAGATCAAATTCTTATGATCTGTGAAAACCTGAATAGGAAATCTAGCGCCTTCCAAAAAATGATGCCAATGTTCAAACGCGAGTTTAATAGCCAGCAACTCCCGATTTCCAACATCATAATTAAGTTCGGTTTCCGAAATTTTTTTTCGAAAAGAAGGCACAAGGATGTACTCCATCCCTGTTCTCCTGAGACAAAACTGCTCCGACCCCCACCAATCAAGCATCTACCTCGACCAAAAAAGGCTTGGTCTCATCAGGCTGCATAAGGAAAGGGGCAGAACTGAACCTCTCTTTGAGATAATTAAACGCTTCAATGCCTCAGTAGTCCACTGGACCGTATTCGCACCTTTCCTGGTGAGATCGGTTAGAGGCTTAACAATTACAGAAAAATTCTTAATGAATTTCCTGTAATAATTGGCAAAACCCAAAAATTTCTGTATAGATTTCAAACCAATAGGCCTAGGCCATTCCTGCACAGCCTGAACCTTCACCGGGTCCATCTCAAAGCCCTCGCTGGAGACAATGTAGCCCAAAAAACTAATTTTCTGCACAGTGAACTCACATTGCTCCAGCTAGCAAGGAGTGAATTATCACTCAATAACTGCAAAACTTCACGTACACTCTGCCAATGGGACTCTAGATCTGGTGACTAAATCAAAATGTCATCCAAATACACAACCACATTCTTACCAATCAAAGGTCTCAGGATGTCATTAATAAGGTTCTGAAAAAATGCAGGTGCATTGGTAAGACCAGAAGGCATCACCAGATTCTCAAAATGACCTACCTGAGTGTTAAAAGCAGTTTTCCATTCATCACCCTCCTTCACTCGTAACAAATTGTAAGCCTCCCGGAGATCAATTTTAGAGAACCACTTGGCCCCCACCAACTGGTTAAACAAGTCAGGAATTAATGGCAATGGGTAGGAATTGCATAAGATAATCTTATTAATTTCACGAAAATCCAGACATGGACGTAAACCCCCATCCTTTTTTTTAACAAAGAAAAATCCAACTGCCACAGGCGACTTAGAAGGTTTAATGTGACCAGCAGCCAGGCTAGTCTGTATGTACTCCTCCAAGGCCTTTCTTTCAGGGATAGTCAGATTAAACAAGTGACTCTTGGGAAGAGTAGCTCCCGGAATAAACTCAATGGCGCAATCATAATCCCTATGAGAAGTTAAAACTTGCGACTCCTCCTCCGAAAAAACCCTCCAAAAATCTTGAATAGGTACCGGTAGTTCCCCTTCTTCCACAGCCGCAACGCGACCATTACAACATTTATCATAGCACTTCGTACTCCAAGACTTAATCACATTAGAAGACCAGTCCAGTACAGGATTATGCAGTTTTAACCAAGGCAAACCTAGAACGACTGGAGAGGGTAAATTATGTAATAAAACCAAATCCAAAATTTCTTGGTGAACTCCATTGATAGTGAGGGGAAGTGCAGCAGCCTTGTGAGTAATATATTTCAAGGGACTGTTATGAATTGCAATCACAGAAATAGGTGATGACAAAGGTTTGGATTTCAATTTAAGTTTTTCCAAAAACCCTTTATCAATCACATTAAGTGTTGAACCACAATCCACAAATACCTGAAATTCAATCAAATTTTCCTGTAAAGTAGTACTCCCTGAAAGAAATACTCCTGCAGAGCGTAAACTGACCTTTTTTTTTTTCTTTACTTAAACGGAGATCACAATACTTAATCAAATGGTCAGTTTTACCACAATAAAGACACAATCCCTTGGCGAACCTCTGGTCTCTTTCCTGAGAGGAGAGCGACTTCGCCCCAACCTCCATCGGTTCTCTGCCATCAGAGCAGATTTTCTGGGAACTAGGACCTGGCATTACAGGAGTCTTTACCTCATTCTGCCTAAATCTCAGTCTCCTATCCACAGGAACAGCTAATTGCATGGCATCCTGCAGAGTCTCAGGTGCGGAGAATGCAATTAGCAAATCCTTAACCCATTCACTCAGCCCAGCAAGAAATAAACATTTCAGAGGATGATCATTCCATTTGACTTCTGAAGCCCATCTTCTAAAGTGTGTGCAATAATTTTCAACATCATCTGACCCCTGATTCAAACGCCTGAATTCTGCCTCAGCAGATGAGATTCGATCAGGATCGTCATATAACAGACTCATAGCTGAAAAAAATTCTTCTACAGACCTTAAGCATAGATCATTAGGTTGGAGAGAAAAGGCCCACCCCTGTGGTTCTTTGCGCAAAAGTGACATAATAAAACCAATGCGCTGTGATTCATTCCCAGAGGACCTTGGTCTCCAACGAAAATATAACAAACAAGCATTTTTAAAGGAAAAAAAATGTTGCTGTTTACCATAAAAACATCTGGCAGTCCTACCTTGGGTTCCACAAAATGCGCTCCAGAACAGCTACTCACGTGTTGCTGTAGCTCGACCACCTCCAGAGACAATCCCTGCAAGCGTGGAGCCAAAACTTGGACAGAAGCCATACTGATCCCTGAATTTCTTTCCTTTAGTTTTTTGTTTTTTTGGGGGGCTGGACTTACTGTTATGATCTGCAACATGTACTAAGGAAAGATAGGAGAAAACTGTCCCTACAGTAAGACTAAGCTGAATCCCTACGATGTAGTGAGCAGCCTGTTCCTAGCGGACAGACCCGCCTTAGTCCTCAGCTAGTCTGAACGAAGACCTATAACATAAGGGGAGGGGTCACTAAAAGAACTAAGGACTGGAACAAAAATGGGACTCCTCCTAAACAGAGAAGTGGTTGCAGAACACAAAAAGACAAACTGACAAAAAGGTACTAGAGGTCCCAGAAGGACCAAGCGAACTGACAGAGATAGGCACCAAAGCACCAGGCTAGAAAAACAGTCAAACAACACTGAAGTCCAGTACAGCCAAAAGGGCGGAGCTGCAATATAAATGCAGGTGGTCACGTGACCGCAAAACACAAGATGGAAAAAACAAACAGGAGGGTTCTAACACAGATCCGGCCAAGGTTACAAAAGAATTTCTGCAGTATTCAACGTTTCTAATTGCACAGTGGCCTCCATAATCCTTAAATGGAAGAAGTTTGGGACCACCAGAAGTTTTCCTAGACACGGCCATCCAGCCAAACTGAGCAATTGTGGGAGAAGAGCCTTGGTGAGAAAGGTAAAGAAGAACCCCAAGATCACTGTGGCTGTGCTCCAGAGATGCAGTAGGGAGATGGGAGAAAGTTCCACAAAGTCAACTATCACTGCAACCCTCCACTAGTCGGCTTTTATGGCAGAGTGGCCCAATGAAAGCCTCTCCTCAGTGCAAGACATATGAAAGCCTGTATAGAATTTGCTCAAAGACACATGAAGGACTCCCAGACTATGAGAAATAAGATTCTCTGGTCTGATGAGACAAAGATAGAACTTTTTGGTGATAATTCTAAGCGGTGTGTGTGGAGAAAACCAGGCACTGCTCATCACCTGCCCAATACAATCCCAACAGTGAAACATGGTGGTGGCATCATCATGCTATGGAGGTGTTTTTCAGCTCCAGGGACAGGACGACTGCTTGCAATTGAAGGAAACATGAATGCGGCCAAGTACAGAGATATCCTGGATGAAAACCTCTTCCAGAGTGCTCTGGACCTCAGACTTGGACAAAGGTTCACCTTCCAACAAGACAATGACCCTAAGCACACAGCTAAAATAACAAAGGAGTGGCTTCAGAACAACTCTGTGACCATTCTTGACTGGCTCAGCCAGAGACCTGACGTAAACCAAATTGAATATCTCTGGAGAGACCTGAAAATGGCTGTCCACCAACGATCACCATCCAACCTGACGGAACTGGAGAGGATCTGCAAGGAAGAATGGCAGAGGATCCCCAAATCCAGGTGTGAAAAACTTGTGGCATCACTCCCAAGAAGACTCATGGCTGTACTAGCTCAAAAGGGGGCTTCTACTCAATACTGAGCAAAGGGTCTGAATACTTATGACCATGTGATATTTCAGTTTTTCTTTTTTAATAAATTTGCAAAAATGTCTACGTTTCTGTTTTTTTTCAGTCAAGATGGGACACAGAGTGTACCTTAATGAGAAAAAAAATTAACCTTTTAGAATTTACCAAATGGCTGCAATGAAACAAAGAGTGAAAAATTTAAAGGGGTCTGAATACTTTCCGTACCCACTGTATAATCAGAAAATCACCTATTGCTTAAATCGTGCTTTTGTGTTACATACTATCTGTAATAAAAAAAATAATAATAATCTTGCCATTTTCACACTGGCCATTGCAGTTATTGTGGACACATCTTTTCTGCGCTTGTAAGAGTTTTCAACAGGCTCATTATCATTAATGGCAGAATTAAAATGACAGTTAACACCTCTATATGCAGCTGTTATCACAGGATCCACCATTCACAATGTTGTCACAGTTCCCCTTCTTTGCCTCTCCTCTGCACATGCCTATTAGTTGCTTCAATATAAAATGTAGGGTCTGAGTCAGTGTATTGTGGCTAATGTACATGTGAATTTCTTGAAATAACAGGAAGATAGTCTTAAATAGTCCCAGTGGCCAGCTTGAAAATAGTAAAGTTTTACAATTTTATTTTCCATACAGATTAAAATATTAAAAAAAACATTGCAAAATTTAAAAAAGGAGATTTAACACAAAAACTTCATTTAAACAATAGGCCATTTTATGATGAAACTATGAGGCCAATTCATCAAGACTGGCATAGCTCATGCTCATGCCATACCAGTCTTGCTGGGTTATGAATTTATTAAGAGACGCTTGCCATGTAATGAATTTGGCACATCTTCTGAGTGCTCTGTGCCAGTAATGCTATCGCAGTAATCCAGGTGGCCGCACCCCACCCCAGATCCTGCCAGCTCTGCCCATTTTGGTGGAGTTGGTTCAAACTGACGGAAGACGCCAAAAGTTGCCTTTTTTTTTTTTTGTACAGATCTGCATTGCACTTTAATTTTGTGACTTTTTAAAGCTTTTACTCCCCTTTTCTGGCATAAAAGCTTTGATTAATCACCCCTTTCTCTTTAATCCCTTACAACCTTGGACGTATGAGTACATCCAATGTTGCCAACCCCTGTTTGATGCGAGCTCCAGCGCTGAGCCCGCACCTTTCCCGACACATGACAGCTGATATGATCAGCTGTCATGTGCCCCTAACAGCCGCGGGTGGAACCTACAGCTGTTAACATGTTCAATGCTGCTGTCAAACTCTGCCCTCACCTGGCCCCAGATCCCAAAAAATGGAGAGGTCTCGGGAAATGGCGCCATTTTTTTCCCCACTTAAATAAAAAAAAACCTATACATGTTTGGTATTTGCAAACTCATAATGACCAGGGGAATCATACTGACAGGTCAGTTTTAGCATTTAGTGAATATGATAAAAAAAAATACTATTGTGGAATTGCACTTTTTTTGCAATTTCATCGCACTTGGACTTTTTTTTCCCTGTTTTCTAGTACATGATATGGTAAAACCAATGGTGTAGTTCAAAAGTACAACTCGTTCTGCAAAAAACAAGCCCTCTCATGGCCATATTGATGGAAAAATAAAAAAGTTATGGATGTGGGAATAAGAGGAGCAAAAAACAAAAGCGCAAAAACAGAAAAATCCAAGTGGTAAAGGGGTTAAAGGATTTAATAATTTCAAAACCATTAAACATCCTCAAGATGTTACTCATGATGAGGCCATGGACTATTTTTTTCCTTTGTCATATTCTGACCCTTCCATCTATAAATTAGAGCACAGAGACAGGAGGCTGTGCCTTTTTTATTTATTCAGTTAAAATTAAAGATATAGTGTATATACCTGGAAGACCCATTTTATTTCCTTTTACCATGATTATGGAATCTTCGAATTGTGAGCATGTTAAAAGAATTGTGAAAAATTGTTGAGACTCCAATATAAGCCACAGTAAATCATGTTTATATCTAGTGCTTCTACAATCTCATACACATTAGTAGGCCACCTACAATATTGGAACATCTGGGAAGAAATGGCTGGTTGATATAGTATAATTTTGATTAAAAAAAATCCCTGAAACAAAGTTTATACATTATGTATATTAATACTACAAAATTAGTTGTTCTTTATGTCAAGGACATTTGGATAATAGCTCTGCATTGTTTATATTAATATATATTTATATTCTGCAAGTTGTATTAAATGTGGTCCTTATTCATTTGTTTGATCACTATGCAAGAGCATAGTCAAATTGTCCTTTTTCAAGCCCATCAACTCCATCTGCCCAGGTAGAAGTTGGCATACTTCTGTAAGGATCAAGAAGGATTCTAAAACACCTGACAATGAGCACCCCCAGAATAATGAATAAAAGAATCACAAAAGCAAATGTGGTCTTCTGTTCCAAGGTCATGGATGAGCCATAGGATACATTCAGAGTGGGCAACATTGTAGAGGGCAAAGTCTCTCCATCCATTGTCCAGGAAAATGGAAACAGGCAATTCCACAAAGTCTTTTTCTTCTTCATTACTTCCTCAAATTCATGATGGAAATATTTTGACTTGAACTGGGATTCTAGAAAGAAAAGATTCAAACGGTGAGATGTAAAATGAACTGTCAGTAATGTAAAGTACTAGATATTAATACTACAGATTTGCTTTTTATACAATATGTGAAATGAAAAGTGAAGTCGTCCTCACCCAACCTTATCTGACTTTTCTCACTGGAAAGCCAATTGTGATAATCATCGCTATTGTTCTCATCTATGTATTTTAAATATTTAAAAGTATAACTAGAGGTAAATTTTCATAATTAATATAACAGACTTACTAGCATCCTTGAAAGAGAACATGCAACCAGAAAATGCCTAGTGGTTAAATCAGGTTTTTATCATAAATGAATTTTTCAAAAATGTTTGATAATATTTTTTACATTTTTGATACTTTTATGTATATTAACCCTTTAAAAGCACCTGTCTCCAGGTTAGAAATAGTAATTTAATTCTCTTATTTTATTCCTGCTGCTCCTCTAATTATTCCATATTTATTTTTAAAACCACTATACGGTTCCAAAAATTTGAGCCATTCTTATTTAGTGCTAATTTTTATTGTTTTTTCTAAGGGGACGTTGAATACAAGGTAATTCAGCAGAGCAACCAAAATACAACCTCAAAGTATCCTGTGTGTAACGCCCCCTTGGTATAGACCATAAAAATAGTACTAAATAAAAAGATATCTCTGGAAACATAAGGTGCATTTGAAAAAACAAAAAAAAAAAACAATTACTCATTGGAGCTATGGGAATAAATATAACAGCAAAAATTGGCCATTTTTAACCCGGCGAAAGGTCCTCTTTAATCCCTTCAACCCCGAGCCTCTTTTCACCTACCTGACCAGGCTGAATTTTAAAATTCTGACCAGTGTCATTTTATGTTGTAATAACTCTGGAACACTTCAACGTATCAAAGTGATTCTGAGAATGTTTTTTGAGACATATTGTACTTTATGGAAGTAATAAATTTAGGTCAATGGTCGATATTTTTTGTTTATTTGTGAAAATATCGGAATTTTGGGGAAATGTTTGAAAATTTCGTAATTTTCAAACTTTTAAATTTTATGCCCTTAACCCAGATAGTTATATCACACAAATAGTTAATAAATAACATTTACCACATGTCTACTTTACATCAGCATCATTTTTGAAACATAATCTTTTGTTTGTTAGGAAGCTAGAAAAGTTAAAAGTTTATCAGCAATTTCTCATTTTTTCAACAACATTTACAAAGCCAATTAGTTCAGAGACATCACATTTGAAGTGACTTTGTGGGGCCTACAGCAGTGTTCAAAATAATAGCAGTCCAATATGACCAGATTAATCACTGTTTTTGGTATAAATGCTATTACCACATGTCAAACAATTTACCAGTTGGTGCAGTAGATTCTAAGAAAACCAACAGACTCAGTATTCATGATCTGCATGTGTTTGAGTCTGTGTATTTGAATAATTAATTGAAAGGTGATGTGTTCAAAATAATAGCAGTGCGGAGTTCAATTAGTGAGGTCAATCATTCTGTGAAGAAACAGGTGTAAATCAGGTGACACGTATTTAAGGGTGAAGCCAGCACATGTCGTACATGCATTTCTCCTTGAAAGCCTGAGAAATATGGGTAATTCGAGACATTGTTCAGAAGAACAGCGTACTTTGATTAAAAAGTTGAATACTTTTTTGCCACAAAAAATGTTGTTTTTGCCCCAAATTTTGCATTTTAACAAGGGAAACAGAAAAAAATTGACCATATAATTTCTTGCTCAACTTCTCCTGAGTACATAAATATCCCATTTGTGGCGTAAAATTACTGCTTGGGCACACGGCAGAGCTCGGTAGGGAAGGCGTGCCATTTGAATTCTGGAGCGCAGTTTTGGCTGGAATAGATTGCGGATGCCGTGTCACATTTTCCTGACATGCCAAAACAGTAAAAAAAAACACAAGTGATCTCATTTTGAAAACAATTCCTCTTCAGGAATTCATCTAGGGGTGTAGTGAACATTTTTAACCCTCAGGCGATTCACAGAATTGTATAACATTGAGTCAATGGAAAATCACCATTTTTCCACTAAAATGTTTTATTGGCACCAAGTTTTTAATTTTAAAAAAGGGTAATAGGGGAAAGTGAACAGTCCAATTTGTTATGCAATTTCCCCTGAGTGCGCCAATACCCCATGTGGTCAAAAACTACTTTTGAGGCACAGTGCAAAGCTCAGAAGGGAAGAAGCGCCATATTGGAGTTCAGATGTTGCTGGACTGGTTTGAGCGTGCCATGTCACATTGGCAGAGCCACTGAAGTGCCATAACAACAAAACTCATAAAAAGTGACCCCATTTTACAAATTACACCCCCAAGTGAATTCATCTATGGGTGAAGTGAACATGTTGACACTACTCCTGAGTGTACCAATACCAGTCCAAGTGCGCCAATAGTCTACATGCAATCGGGAAATACTTTTTACACAGTGCAATTCTCAGAAGAGAAGGAGCACCATATTATAGTGAAGATTTTACTATTATGGTGTACAGTTGCAATTACCCACTGTTACGCACATGTCTGGACTGACTGGCGTGCGCGTGGTTAGTGATCTCACTGAACCATGAACCGAGGAGTGCCTGGAGGGGCGTGACTAAGTATCAACTCGGTCCAACCAAGGTCGCACAGCGGCTCAGTCAACTCCGTGAACCAGGGAGGAGCCGAGCAGGGGGACCAGGTGCTACTCCAGGTTAGACCCCGGTCACAGCTGTTGACCCACACCGGGGAATGCAAGAACGGGCAGGCACAGCTGGTATGCAGACAGGTGGATACTGGCAGGCACGGCTGGTATGCAGACAGGCGGGTACTGGCAGGCATGGCTGGTATGCAGATAGGCGGGTACTGGCAGGCACGGCTGGTATGCAGACTGGCAGGTAGGAATGCAGGCTGGATAGGAACAAGTACAGACTGGGATACAGGAACAGAGCCGCGGGTGCGGTGGACTAGCAGAGCAGAACCGCAGGCGCAGAGGACAAGCGGAGCAGAGCAAAACCGCAGGTGCGGTGGACAAGCAGAGCAAAACCCGCAAGTGCAGTAGACAAGCAGAGCAGAGCAAAACCCGCAGGTGCGATAGACAAGCAGAGCGAAACCGCAGGTGTGGTGGACAAGCAGAGCAGAGCGAAAACGCAGGTGCGGTGGACAAGCAGAGCAGGGCGAAAACGCAGGTGCGGTGGACAAGCAGAGCAGAGCGAAACCGCAGGTGCGGTGAACCAGCAGAGCAGAGCAGTACCGCCAGTGCGGTGGACAAGCAGAGCAGAGCGAAACTGCAAGTGCGGAGGACAAGCAGAGCAGAATGAAACCGCAGGTGCGGTGGACAAGCAGAGCAGAGCGAAACCGCCTGTGTGGTGGACAAGCAGAGCAGAGCAAAAAAGCAGTTGCGGTGGACAAGCAGAGCAGAGCGAAACTGCAGGTGCGGTAGACAAGCAGAGCAGAGCAAAACCCGCATGTGCGGTAGACAAGCAGAGCAAAACCCGCAGGTGCGGTAGACAAGCAGAGCAGAGCAAAACCCGCAGATGCGGTAGACAAGCAGAGCAGAGAAAAACCCGCAGGTGCGGTAGACGAGCAGAGCAAAACCACAGGTGCAGTAGACAAGCAGAGCAGAGAAAAACCCGCAGGTGTGGTGGACAAGCAGAGCAGAGCAAAACCCGCAGGAGCGGTAGACAAGCAGAGCAGAGCAAAACCCGCAGGTGCGGTAGACAAGCAGAGCAGAGCAAAACCGCAGGTGCGGTAGATAAGCAGAGCAGATACACACAAGGTATTTACAATGAAGTAGTGAGTGGACACTAAACTCACAAACTGAAGTACAGAGACAACGAGTTGGAGTTAGGTGCAGGTTCAGACACTGCAGGAAAAGGGAAGATACGAACATAGAGACAAACAAGTAATGGGCTAGGACACTGTTCAGACAGGAACTGAACCAGGAACAAGATACAGGAACGAGCCTGGGAACTCAGCCCCCAGGGTGGCGGAAACAGACTAGAAGTCACATATACTGGAAACAGGCCTGGGTATTCAGCCCCCAGGGTGGTGGAACAGACTAGAAGTCACAGATACAGGTAACAGGCCTGGGTATACAGCCCCCAGGGTGACGGAAACAGACAAGATACAGGACAGGACCTGGCAACTCAGTGTTATGATCTGCAACAAGTACTAAGGAAAGATAGGGCAAAGCTGTCCCTACAGTAAGACTAAGCTGAATCCCTATGATGTAGCGGGCTTCCTGTTCCTAGTGAACAGACCCGCCTTCGTCCTCGGCTAGTCTGAACGAAGACCTATAGAATTAAGGGAGGGGTCCCTAAAAGAGCTAAGGACTGGAACAAAAATGGGACACCTCCTAAACAGAAATTGTTGTAGAACACAAAAGACAAACTGACAAAAAGTACTAGAGGTCCAAGAGGACCAAGCAAACTGACAGAGAAAGGCACCGAAGTACCAGGCTAGCAAAACAGTCAAACAACACTGAAGTCCAGCAAAGCCAGAAGGACGGAGCTGGAATATATAGGCAGATGGTCACGTGACCGCAAAACACAAGATAGAAAAAACTAACAAGAGGGTTCTAACAGTACCCCCTCTTTTATGAGGATCCTCCGGATCCTCCAGGCCCAGGCCTATCCGGAAACCTCCTATGGAAAGCTTTAACAAGCCTAGGAGCAGAGACATCATCCGTCCTTACCCAGGAGTTGTCTTCGGGACCGAAACCCTTCCAGGAGACAAGATACTGAAATCTCCCTCTATGCCATCTAGAATTCAAGATACGCGAAATTTCATTTTCGCCATCTTCCACCACAGGAGGAACTGTGACAGTGACGTCCCTATCAGATACGTCAGCCTTTTTCAACAAGGAAACATGAAACACAGGATTTATCTTACAGGAAGTAGGGACATCCAACCTAACAGCAGACTGGTTAACAACCTGAAGCACTTTAAATGGACCCACAAACTTAGGACCCAGATTTTTAGAGGGAATCCCCAACCGCAGGTTCTTCGAGGACAACCAAACCATGTCACACACAGTAAACAAAACCTCTTTACTAGTGTTGAGCGAACATGCTCGACACTGCTCGGTACTCGCCCGAGCATCACGCTACTCGGGATGTTCGGCGAGCACCGAGCATTTCCGGGTTACTCGGGCGGGAGCTCGGGTCTCCGCCCTGCATGTTTGGCGCTCTTTACAGAGCCAATGAACATGCAGGGATTGCCAGCCAGTCACTGTAATGCTGCAGCCATGTTGGTTGTGGGCATTACAGTGATTGGCTGGCCGCACAGCGTCACCTCGAGTATTTAAAATGGGGCGCCGCCATCTTGGACACAGTCGCTCCGGATTAGACAGTGTAGGGACAGCGCTGCTGATTTAGGGAGAGATATAAACTGCGAAATAGTTAGTGTAGGGTCTGTAAAGGCTGCCAGAACAAACAAACAGTCCTTTTCAGGACTAATATCCATCCCAGATACCAGGCAGGCAGGCTGTATAGGAGACACAGTGGTTATACCAGCAAACGCTGCATTACAGTCCTGTGTGCTCCTGTTGCTGAAATTGCTGGACTTAGCACCAGGTGTCGGGGGCCAGGAAAAATCCTTTTTTTTCCATCTAAATCCTCCTTGTTTTTTCCTCCTTCACACTGTACAAATACCCGTCTTATTAACCTTTTGGTGTGTCCCCCCCCACCATCCCCCCCCAAAATAAAGCGTGTCTCTGATTTTTCAGACACAAATATAACTGTTGAAAATAGTCTGGTGTAGGCTAGAGAAACAGAAGTGTTGTTTTGCACTTCCACGGTTCAAATCTCTGTATTATCCATTTTGGGCCATTTGTATCTAAAAAAAAAAACAGTTTGAGTGTGTCGCTCACTGTTCAGCCGCAAATATCTCTATTTAAAAAAGTGTGGTATACCCCAGTAAACAATAACTGTGGTTTTGCCATCCCACGGTAAAAAATCTCTATTATTCAGCTTTTGGTAGATTTTTCCATAAAGAAAAACAGTAGTGTCTCCTGACTGTTGTGACACAAAAATATATCTGTTGAAAATAGTCTTGTGTAGGCCCGACATCCCAGTGTGGTTTCGCAGTTCCACGGGTCAAATCGCTGTACTATCCAGTTTTGGGCCTTTGGTATCTAAAAAAAAAGCAGTTTGAGTGTGTCGCTCACTGTTCAGCCACAAATATCTCTATTTAAAAAAGTGTGGTATACCCCAGTAAACAATAACTGTGGTTTTGCCATCCCACGGTAAAAAATCTCTATTATTCAGCTTTTGGTAGTTTTTTCCGTAAAGAAAAACAGTAGTGTCTCCTGACTGTTGTGACAGAAAAATATATCTGTTGAAAATAGTCTTGTGTAGGCCTGACATCCCAGTGTGGATTCGCAGTTCCACGGGTCAAATCGCTGTACTATCCAGTTTTGGGCCTTTGGTATCTAAAAAAAAAGCAGTTTGAGTGTGTCGCTCACTGTTCAGTCGCAAATATCTCTATTTAAAAAAGTGTGGTATACCCCAGTAAACAATAACTGTGGTTTTGCCATCCCACGGTAAAAAATCTCTATTATTCAGCTTTTGGTAGTTTTTTCCGTAAAGAAAAACAGTAGTGTCTCCTGACTGTTGTGACACAAAAATATATCTGTTGAAAATAGTCTTGTGTAGGCCCGACATCCCAGTGTGGTTTCACAGTTCCACAGGTCAAATCGCTGTACTATCCAGTTTTGGGCCTTTGGTATCTAAAAAAAAAAGCAGTTTGAGTGTGTCGCTCACTGTTCAGCCTCAAATATCTCTATTTAAAAAAGTGTGGTATACCCCAGTAAACAATAACTGTGGTTTTCCTCTTCCACGGTTCTAATCTACTCTCTATTACCCTTTTTCCATTGATAGTGCAAGTGTAAGCTATTTTACTTCATTTACAATGGGCAAGGCGCGTGGCAAGGGACGTGAAAGTGGACGTTCTGGTGATGGTTCGTGCAGAGAATGGGGCTGTGGCCAAGGTGAAAATGTGCCACAACCAACAGCCACATCTTCTCGCTCCCACTTCTTGACCAAATTACTAGGGAAGCACAGAACAACACCAGTATTGAGAACTGATCAGTGTGAACAGGTTATTAATTGGATAGCAGACAATACTTCAAGTTACCTGAGCACCACCACCTCCGGTCTGTCTTCCACACGGTCAACTCTTAGTAGCCGTGAGTCTCGACCGCATACTCCTCCTCACCCTGATGCTCCTTCCTCCCACCATGCCGAGTGTCGTCAGACAGCAAGTGATCCCACACTTGGACACTCTGAAGAGCTGTTCACTGGTCCATTTCCATATTTGGGCCCCTCGCCTGATACGCTTGAAGTGGTGGAAGAGGAGATCCCATGTTGCGATGCCCAAATATATGAACAGCCACGGCCACAGGAAGTCGACGTTGGCAATCTGTCACAAGAGGTGAACGATGACGAGACACAATTACCAGGAAGTGAGGAGGAGGATCGTGGTGCGCAAGTGGAAGAGGAGGAGGTGGTGGATGATCTAGTAACTGACCCAACGTGGAAGGAGGACATGCAGAGTGAGGCCAGCAGCACACAGGGGGAGGGAGGCAGAGTACCCCAACAGGCAGGAAGAAGCAGTGTGATGGCCGCAGACAGAAGGCAGGCAACCGTTACCCGTAACACCAACACGAGGGACGTTGCCAGTACAAGCGGTAGGTCTTCCAGAGTCTGGAATTTTTTTAAAGACTCTGCTGATAACCCCAAAAAGGCCATATGTTCCACCTGCCATGCCAGCATCAGCAGGGGTGACAAAACTACCAGCCTGACCACCACCAGCATGATCAGGCACATGGCAGCAGAGCACCCGACTTTGTGGGGCGAAACCCAGGGTCCACGACCAGTGTCAACGGGTGTCACCACTGCTTCTTCCACTGTTGTGCGTGCAATAGAACCCCCTGTTGTGTGTGCAAGGCAATCCCCTGTCCATACTGCATGTAAAGATGCCCCCTCCTCTCAGTCTTCACTTGTTATGGCAGTTTCTCAAGAAACAGCATCAACGTCCACGTCCACGTCCCACCGCAGTGTTCAATTGTCCATATCCCAGACCTTTGAACGAAAGCGGAAATTCGCAGCTAACGCCCCACAGGCCACAGTCCTAAATTCGCACATTTCACAACTGCTTGCATTGGAAATGCTGCCTTTTAGGCTGGTGGAGACGGAATCCTTCCGCAATCTTATGGCGGTGGCCATCCCTCGGTACTCGGTCCCCAGCCGACACTATTTTGCCCAGTGTGCCATCCCCGCACTACACAAGCATGTGTCCAAAAGCATCTGCTGTGCCCTCAACAACGCAGTTACTGGGAGAGTCCATCTGACAACGGACACGTGGACAAGTGCTTGTGGCCAGGGACGGTACATCTCTCTGACGGCACACTGGGTAAACATAGTGGAAGCCGGGACCCAGTCGGACCTTGGGACGGAACACATCCTCCCCACACCTAGGATTGCGGGCCCTATGTCAGTCAGAGTTGCCCCCACAGTGTACAGCTCCTGCGCATCCTCCTCCTCCTCCTTCTCCTCATGTTCAGCCTCCATCTCAGATATCACCACATCAGTTACAAGCTGGAAGCATTGCAGTACTGCCTCCGCCAAGCGGCAACAGGCTGTGCTGAAACTCATAAGCTTAGGAGATAAACCTCACACTGCTTGTGAGTTGTGGACAGCTGTGAAAGAGCAGGCAGATCTGTGGCTGAGACCGCTGAACCTACATCCCGGCATGGTCGTGTGTGACAATGGCCGTAACCTGGTGGCGGCTCTGAGGCGAGGTGAGATCACACACGTACCATGCCTGGCTCATGTGCTTAACCTCGTGGTTCAGCGGTTTCTTAAATCGTACCCTGAGTTGCCAGATCTGCTCGTGAAAGTACGCCGCCTGTCAGCTCATTTTCGCAAATCGGCTACAGCTTCCGCCGCCCTTGCTGTGTTGCAGCAGCGTTTGCAACTTCCGGCACACCGACTGGTGTGTGATGTCCCCACACGTTGGAACTCTACCCTCCACAAGTTGCAAAGGATTTGTGAGCAGAAGAGAGCAGTTGTGGAGTACCAGCTGCAACAAGGCCGTCGATATTCAGGTCAGACTCCACACATAAGACCTCAGGAGTGGACCTGGATGTCTGACATATGTACCATCCTGACAAACTTTGAGGAGGCCACCAAGATGGTGAGTGGCGATGACGCCATCATTAGTGTCAGCATCCCACTTGTCTGTCTTTTGCAACGCTCTCTGCAGAGAATTAAAGAGGAGGCATTGCAGCCAGAGTATGATGAGATGGATCAAGAAGCCGTAGCGGGCGATTACAGACAGCCCAGCCTCATCTCATCCCAACGTGCATTGGGGGACAATGAGGGAGAGGAGGAGGAGGAGGAGGAAGAACAGGAGCTGCTATCATGCGTTGTAGACGGTAGTACCTGTACAAGTGTCATACCGTCGGTTCAGCGTGGGTGGCCTGAGGACAGGGGGGAGGAGGAAGAGGAGGAGGAGGAGGAGAGTATGGTCAGTCGTCATCTTGGTGAGGACACGGAAATCTTGCCCGTTACCAGTCTGGCACGCATGGCTGACTTTATGTTACGCTGCCTTAACCGTGACCCTCGCGTTGTCAAAATGTTGGGTGACAGTCATTACTGGTTGGTGACACTTGTAGACCCCCGCTACAAGGAGAACTTTCACTCTCTTATTCCTGAGGTGGAGAGGTCTACAAAAATGGGGCAATACCAGAAGGCCCTTGCTGCAGAACTCTTAAAAAAAATCCCATCTGAACACGCTAGCGGCAGAGGTCACAGTTCGTTGCCCAACCAAGGCGTACAGGCGAGAGAGATGCAACTCCAATCCAGCAGAGGCAGGGGAACACTGTCAACGTTCTGGGACAGTTTTCTGACACCCGCCCAGCTTACAGGCCCTGAGGCGCGGGGTACTCTCACAAGGAGTGGAAAGTTTCAAAAGATGGTGAGGGAGTACCTTGCCGATCGTACCAGCGTCCTCCGTGATTCCTCTGTGCCTTTTAATTATTGGGTATCCAAGCTGGACACTTGGAATTAACTCGCTTTGTACGCCTTGGAGGTCCTGGCCTGCCCTGCCGCTAGCGTGTTATCGGAGCGTGTTTTTAGTGCCGCTGGGGGAATTATAACTGATAAGCGCACTCGCCTGTCAACTGACAATGCTGACAAGCTGACCCTTATCAAAATGAACAAGGGCTGGATTGGGTCAGACTTCTCATCACCACCAAATGACAGCAGAGTAACATAAAGTCAAATCCACTGTGTTATTTCGGGAGGTGTATTCACATGCACCGCTTCACACCCACACATGGGTATACGCTTCCTCGTTTCGGCTGTTTAATCTTCTTCTCCTTATCCTCAGCCTCCACCACCACTATACCACCAGGGTGCCAGCATTGCAAGTTCCTCCGTCCTTATTTTTGGCAGCTTTTGCTTGCAAGGCATAAGCAAATACTGTGGGACACCCACTCCCCAATAATGGGACTTATGTTTGTAATATGCTGTACTGCATGGCTCTTGTAAGGGGTATTGCAAGTTGCTCCATCCTAATTTTTAGCAGCTTTTGCTGGGAAAGCATAAGCAAATACTGTGGGACACCCACTCCCCAATAATGGGACTTATGTTTGTAATATGCTGTACTGCATGGCTCTTGTAAGGGGCATTGCAAGTTGCTCCGTCCTAATTTTTGGCAGCTTTTGCTGGGAAAGCAAAAGCAAATACTATGGGACACCCACTCCCCAATAATGGGACTTATGTTTGCAATATGCTGTACTGCATGGCTCTTGTAAGGGGCATTGCAAGTTGCTCCATCCTAATTTTTGGCAGCTTTTGCTTGGAAAGCATAAGCAAATACTATGGGACACCCACTCCCCAATAATGGGACTTATGTTTGTAATATGCTGTACTGCATGGCTCTTGTAAGGGGCATTGCAAGTTGCTCCGTCCTAATTTTTGGCAGCTTTTGCTGGGAAAGCATAAGCAAATACTATGGGACACCCACTCCCCAATAATGGGACTTATGTTTGTAATATGCTGTACTGCAAGTGATGCGCCCCCTGGGCCGTGTGTACACGTGTGTGGGATACCCGGTGCCGGGTCTCTGGGGTCTGTAGTCTCCGTGGCGGTGACCCGGTCCCGTGGCTCAGGCTGGTCAAACCAGTGGCAGTCTTTCTTAGGTTTTGAGGTTAATTGTCCGACTGCGCCACCCGTGGATTGCGGTCAGGGAGTACCACCGCTGCGAGGCAGACCGCTGAGGCTGGTGTTGTGTGCGCAGCATAGAATGTGATAACTCCCCTCGGTAGGAGTATAGCCTCAGGGCAGTGAGTGTGGATGATGGGGGTGATGGTGCACGAGCGCAGCAGGAATGACTCAGAGTCTTTGCAGTGCAGTTCAGGGTCTTTACTGATGATTATAAGGTAGACCCTCCCGGGAGTACTGGCTAGCATAAGAGGCCTGGTCAGTCTGTGAGCAAGCAGGAGTTCCCCTGGCCAGGTGGAGTTGTAGGCCTCCCCGTCTGTCTGCACTCTTCCTGGCTACCTTGCTGTAAGCGGGTAGAAGTAGCCCACGTCCCTGAGTGTACCGTGTAGTGCTCACCCGTATGGCTGGTGACTTGCGGCCTTCTGTTAGCCTCCGCTCCACGACGGCGGTGCTGGTCCCTTGCTTGTGACTGAGCCTCCGGGATTCTAGGGCCAGAGGACCTGAAATCCCCTGCCGGCTGGTTTCTGCTGCTGGATATATAAGTCCTCTCAGCTTCGGACTCCTGTGTCCAGTTCCTATTGTCTTCTGCCAGGGCGAGCTCTGCTCAGCTTCCAGCCCCTGGTCTTTAGCTCCTAGCTCCTACAGAGCTCCTTGCTGTTACTTTCCCTTGCTCTCACTCTGACTCTGACTGTTCTCTGTTCTCTGACTCACTCAACCTCGCCCCAGATCCAGTTTATAAGGGCAGAATTCTCCCCTCCCAGGACTGGGGCAGGAGGATGTTGCATGTTTAAGGGATCCTGACCAGGAAACCTCCCACTTGCTCTCCGACGTAATATCTCTATTACTGTGGTTACCAGACCCCTGGGGTGCTACACATGGCTCTTGTAAGGGGCATTGCAGTATGGACACCCGGCCACCCCCTGGAAGCTGGGGAGCAAGCAGGGACACCCGGCCACCAGGCGGCTGGGGACTGAGTATGGATACCAGGCCGCCGACAAAGCCATGGCGTGGTGGCCAGATTCCGCCTCCTCATGCCTAAAAGGCCCAATTTCAAGTTCAAGCAAGCAAGCAGTATGGTATTGCAGCCTGGGGGTGGGTGGGTGGCAGGCTGCATACTTGAGCTTGTATTGCAAGGAATGGGGGAGGTACAATTGAACACTGCCCTGGGACTAGAACTTGCATGGGGATAGTTGCAAGTCTGCATCTTCTGATGCGGTAAGGATCACTTATGATGGGCACACTTTTAGACAGTGACCTGGGAGTCAGAGATGCTTCCAGGGGTCTTCCCCATGCTGTTCCCTTGTCTTTTCAGCACTATATGCATGTGTCACACAGCACATGGCCAGATAAGGTTGTAAAATGTTAAAATTACATTTCACGGTGAATGCATTTGTCATAGTTGAAAGCAATACAAAAATGCAAAAACGCATAAAAAATGCTACTTGTGAACATAGCCTAAGATGTGGAAGAGTATTTTTGTTTTAGGTCATTTATTTTAACTTATACACAAGTCTTTACTAGTGTTGAGCCACCCCCGTAGTGTTCGAGTTCGGTTCGGTTCGTCGAACACCCGTGTGTTCGCCGAACTGTTCGTCGAACTGTTCGTCGAACACCTTCGAACACCGTTAAAACCAATGGCAGGCAAACAAAAACACATAGAAACACATAGAAAACACCTTCAAAGGTGTCCAAAAGCTGACAAACTGCTCAGAAGACACAACTAACACATGGAAAAGTGACAAGTACATATAGTCATGCGAAAAGAAAAGAGGTGGAGGAGTAAAAGGAGGGGGAGACACAGATATAGGCATGTCATGCCCTTCTAAAATCCAAAAAGTGAGAAGCCGAGACGGCCAGTCCGCTCCTGCCCGTGCCACCTCCGTGTCGCCGGGTTTGTGCCAGAGCCGCGGTGAACCCTGACGGCCAGCCCCCCTCTCCCAATACTGGTGCCTGTCCGCTGGTGGGTCGAGAGAGCCCCCCTGTGGTGGAGGCAGCTCTAAGCTTTTTAATTTAAATTGTCCCTCTAATTTGAATGAATACACTTTAAATCCATTTACAAGGATCTATTGGAGGGCAAGTCTCATGCCAGCAGCCGCGTAATTCCAGCTCCAGTAGCGTCCACTAAAGCTGCTGCAGTTAAAAAGCTTTTATAAGGATCGAGCTCGGCTGTCCACCGCAAGGCATCCTAGTGCCAGTCCCAGCCCCTATGCCTTGGGGTGCCTCCTGATGCTCTTCACTGAGTATCCCGTGGTCCCGAAGCATTTCCTTTGAAAAAATTAAGTGTCCAAACTACAGGTGGTGTAGCTTGCTTAACAGCCGGGATAATCCGCTGACTAGCAGACACTGCTACTAGGCACAAAGTATTTCCTGGGCTAGATGCAGTTAAAAATTTGTAAGTAGATACTCTCGTTGGATGCTGAGAAAGCATTCCATAGAGTCTCCTGGCACGCCATATATGATTCTCTTAAAAAGCTTGGGATAGGGGTCTAGGGGACCCTTTTATAGCCAAAATCACGGCCCTGTATCACAATACGTCACCTAGGCTGAAGATAAATGGAACTGTAGCACCGAGGGCTCGGTTGCTACAGACGTATTGCACCTCACCCAGAGGTGTGATATCTCACTCTCAGATAAGGATGGAGTGTGGATCAGGACCCGACACCTGCATGCATTACACCACATTGCCGTGGGGCAGGGCGACCAATATGCCCCTGAGATGGGCACGACAGTCCCTGTCCCTGGCTGGAGTGGGGGGAGGGAACACTGAGGAAGGGGAACCCTGCAGTGCAGGAGCAGGGGGGAAGCAGTTCCTGGGTGCATTGAGAAGGGAGTATAAAAGGTGGGCACCATCTTAGTTCAGTGCAGAGAAGTCTGAGCAGAAGTGGCAGGGAGCAGGGGCTCTGCATGAGCTCTGCTCCGGAGGCGGGCCTAGTAACAGAGGCCCAGGCCTGCAAGAGGGAGAAGGAAGGAAGAGGAGCAGAGAAGGCTCCAGGAACGAGGAATGAAGGGATCCCAGGGGTGCGGACGGGCGAGTCGCCACCGCACGCCGGAATCCACCTGCGTGGAGGGGTCAGGCCAAAGGGGGAGACCGGTCCCCGAACTAGTGGAGGCAGGAAACGACCCTCAGCTAGAAACCGGAGGCTCTGACATTTTATGTGGCGCAGCCCCTTGCTCCACCCGCTAGGAAGGCACCACATAGGGTCAGGGAAACTGGCGCCAAGTTTACCAAGAGGAGGCCCGAGGCAGCCGGACAGAAGTGTTGGTAAGAAAGGCCAGACAAAGGACACACAAAGGGGGTCCTGTGAAGCGCTCCAAAGTTATCTGGGAGTTGTCTGAGCCCCTCACCTGGTGAGCACAGTACGACGTGGGCAGCCGTTACCTGCAGACGTGGTCTGGATAATAAGAACTGTGAGTAAAGGCCCTGAACTGCATCACTGACTCCGTGTCGTTACTGCTGCTGCCCTGCACCATCACCCCCATCCTCCGCATACACTGCCCTGAGGCTATACTCCTCCCGTGGGGAGTTATGCTACGCTCTGCTGCACCCACAACACCAGCCTTAGCGGTCTGCCCTGTAGTGGCGGTTCACTCTGACCGCAATCCACGGGTGGCGTAGTCGGACATTTAAACATCAAAAACACATAAATAGTTCCGCCACTGGTTTGACCGCCCTGAGCCACGGAACTGGATCGCCGCCACGAAGACTACAACCACCAGCATCCACCAAAAAGGGTCCGGCTCCGGGTGTCCCAAGGCCCAGGGGGTGCGTCAGAACATTTTCATCACCTTTCACAATCACCAATGGGACAAGGCAGGGATGTCCTCTGTCCCCTCTCTTATACATCCTAGTGACGGAGCACCTGCTCTCATCAATTCGCCATAACCCCAATATTAGGTGGATTGAGGTGGGAGGCACCGAGTACAAGTGCTCTCTATTTGCTGATGATGTCCTAGTATATATCACTCAATCACATATATCCATCCCTGCTGTTATGGCTGAAATAGATCACTTTGTTACATGGTAAAATTTTAAAATCAATGCAGCGAAGTCTGAGGCCCTCGATGTCTCCCTCCCTAAATCCATATAGGATTCCATCCAGTCCAACTTTCCCTTTGCCTGGCCCTCACAGGGTATCAAATACTTAGGAATTCCTATTCATAGAGACCTCTCCCATCTATGTTATCTTAATTTTGGGCCCTTTATTGAACAATTCCATACAGACCACGGTTGGCAAGTTAGAACTGTAAGATTCACTACGTGAACCACTGGTGTTTTGTGGAAAAGCACATGTACACCGCGTTCCAAATTATTATGCAAAAAGTGTTTAGGAGTGATAAGGGAAGAATTTGTTTGTCAGTTAAACTCATTGATGGTGATGTGTGTCAGGGCTCTTTATATCACTGTAAGCAATTACAGACACCTGTGCTAATTAGTTTGGCAGGTGTGTCCAATGAAAGGCAAGACTACTTAAGAAGGCTCTCTCACATTATTAAGCAGCCTACATTTTCTGCCAAAATGGGAAAGAAAAAGGATGTGTCGGCTGCTGAGAAGCAACAAATTGTGGAGTGTTTAGGCAACAGATTGTGGAGTGTTTAGGTCAAGGCATGACTACAATCAACATTGTGCGATGATCAGGATGAAGTGTCTTGGCAATCAAGAAGTATGTAGCTGATTCACAGTACACACGTGTGCGTGCTGATAAGGGCAAATTGAGGACTCTTTCCTACAGGCAATTACGTCAGGTTGAAAGAGCAGCGGCAAAAAAGCCTTGTCATAGCAGCAGACAAGTTTTTGAAGCTGCTTGTGCCTCCAACGTCCCCCGAACAACAAGATGCAGGGTCCTTCAGAGGTTTGCAGCTGTGCATACGCCATCCTGTCGACCTCCTCTATCCACTTCACACAAGCAGAAACGGCTCCAGTGGGCCAAACATTACATGAAGACTGATTTCAAAACTGTTTTGTTCACGGATGAGTGCCGTGCAGCGCTCGATGGTCCAGATGAATGGAGTGGAGGATGGCTGGTTGATGGACACCCCACGCAAACACGGCTACAGCGCCAACAAGGAGGAGGTGGAGTAATGTTTTGGGCTGGAATCATGGGGAGAGAGATTGTCGGCCCCTTTAGGATCCCTGAAGGCGCTAAAGATGAACTCCATAATGTATGTGGATTTTCTCAAACAGCACTTCCTGCCATGGTTCAAGAAGAAGAACCGTGTATTTCACAGCAAGATCATTTTTCTGCATGATAATGCACCATCTCATGCTGCACATAAAACATCTGCATCTCTGGCTGATATGGGCATAAAAGGGGACAAACTTATGGTGTGACCCCCATGCTCCCCTGACCTCTACCCCATTCAGAACCTTTGGAGCATCATTAAAAGGAGTGTCTATGATGGCGGGAGGCAGTTCACATCTAAGCAACAGCTCTGGGAGGGTATTCTGTCCTCATGCAAAACAATTGAAGCAGAAACCATCCAAAACCTGACAAATTCAATGGACGAGAGAGTTCAGAAGCTCCTTTCGAACAAGGGGTCCTATGTGAAAATGTAACATCACCTAGAATAAAGTTTTGAGTTGAAAACTGTTTGATTTCAGTTTCTAACAACCTGCTAATGCTTATAATTTCAAAAATGACCATTTTTTTGGTCTTTATTAAAATGAAAAGGTTGATCGAAAAGTTTGGGGGATCTAAGAGTGTGGCAACCCAGTAGTCATGATTACTTCGAATTCTGACAATATGAGGGTCATGCTGCAGGTAGTGCAGCAAGAAGGCACTTATGTGTCTTGCGCATCTCGGAGCCCCAAAATTATTTTCCGGGCTAGATGCAGCTAAAAATTATTTTTAATTTTAAATCTGGTGAAGCTTATTATAGATGGCCTAATAGGATCAGTGCTGCACACTGCTACAAAGCCCAAATTATTTTCCAGTCAAGATACAGATAAACATGATTAGTAATTTGAAAGCTTAAAATGGTTGGTAGGGTGATTTTAACCAATCATCAAGCTTTTACTCTCCCCAGGATGACACAGGGGTAGAAAAGTCGTTTCGGATCCATGATTTGTTCATCTTTATGAACGTGAGTCAGTCTACATTATCAGTGGAGAGCTGCGTGCGCTTATCTGTCAGCACACCACCAGCAGCGCTGAACACACGTTCAGACAGAACGCTGGCTGCGGGGCATGACAAGATCTCCAAGGCGTAAGTGGCTAGCTCCGGCCATTTATCCAGATTGGAAGCCCAAAAAGAGCAAGGGTCCAGTGACACAGTCGTGGCTTCAATGTTTACTTGGAGATACTCCTGTACCATCGTCTCTAGGCGTTGACTATGTGTCAGACTTCTTGTCTCCTGTGGCCTTGCAAAGGATGGGCTAAAAAAGTGGTGAAATGATTCCGCAAAATTGATGTTACCAGCAGATACTGTGGTTCTGTTACGGTTTGAGTGCTGAACACTTGACGGTCCCATGGTTGGCAAGTTGGAACTGTGAGATTCACTACGTGCACCACTGGTATTTTGTGGAAAAGCACATGTAAGATTCTGCAACAGTCTCTGCTGATACTCCAGCATGCGTGCATCCCTTTCTATGGCAGGAATAATTTCTGCAAATTTACTTTTGTACCGGGGATCTAACAGTGTGGCAACCCAGTAGTCAGGATTATTTCTAATTCTCACAATTCGAGGGTCATGTTGCAGGTAGTGCAGCAAGAAGGCACTCATGTGTGTTGCGCATCCAGGAGCACCAAGTCCCTGTTGTGTTGGTGGCGAGGTAACAATCATGCTTCCTTCCTCTGTCCTCTCCCCCCAACCTCGCACAACAGAAATGTGATCAAGGTCTCCCTCATCTGATGAGTCTTCCATCAGTTCGTCCTCCACTTCTTCCTGGGCTCCTGCACCTTCCTCACTAGTTTGGCTGCTACCATGCGCCCTGGTAAAATCATCTCCCCCACCCTCACATGCCTGCCGCCTTGGTGCTGCCGACCGTCTGGACCTTGCAGATGTTAGCCCTTCCGCATACAACTCCTCCTCCTCTACTTCCTCCACCTCCTCTTGTGCCACCACCTGACTCCGAATTCTGTTTAACATGTGCTCCAGCATGTAAATCACCGGAATAGTCATGCTGATAATGGCATCGTCAGCACTAAACATCTTCGTCGCCATTTCAAAACTGTGCAGAAGGGTGCATAGGTCCCTGATCTGAGACCACTCCTCCAGCGTGATTTGCCCCACCTCTGAATCTCGTTGGCCCAGGCTATACGTCAGAACGTATTGCACCAGGGCTTGTCGGTGCTGCCACAGTCGCTGCAACATGTGCAGAGTTGAATTCCACCGGGTAGGCACATCGCATTTTAGCCGGTGAAGTGGCAGGCCCAACGACTTCTGTAGAGATGTAAGTCGCTGAGCTGCGGGATGCGAACGGCGGAAGTGAGCACACAGCGACCGTGCCCTCTGCAGAAGGCCATCTAGTCTAGGATAGTGGGCTAAAAATTGCTGGACAACCAGGTTCAACACGTGAGCCATACAAGGCATGTGTGTGACATTGCCCCGGCGAAGGGCCGCACCCAGGTTTGCAGCATTGTCGCACACGGCCTTCCCTGGTTTCAGGTCCAGTGGAGACAACCATTCATGAAATTGGTTCTCCAGAGCTGACCACAACTCCTCAGCTGTGTGACTCACATTTCCCAGACATTTCAATGTAAAAACCGCCTGATGACGTTGAGCCCTACTGCCAGCATAGTAAGGAGGTGTGCAGGATCCCTTCTGCGCAGTTAGAAAGCTTGTGGCATGACCAGACAGGCTTTGGGTGCAGGTGGAAGACCGAGAGGAGGTTGAGGAGGCAGAAGCAGTGGAGGAACTTTGACATAAAGAGGATTGACGCACAACTCGTGGGGACGGCAAGACTTGGACAGCAGCCCCTTGCCCTGCTGTCACCATAGTTACCCAGTGCCCAGTCAGCGACATGTAACGCCCCTGTCCATGCCTACTCGTCCAAGTGTCTGTGGTGAAATGCACCCTGTCACACACAGAGTTTCTCAAAGAAGCAGTGATGTTGTGTGCGACATGCTGGTGGAGCGCAGGCACACCTTTCTTTGAGAAGTAGTGCCGACTGGGCATCTGGTACTGGGGCACTGCGACGGACATAAGGTCTCGAAAATCCTCTGTGTCCACCAGGCGGAAAGGCAGCATTTCTGTAGCCAAGAGCTTGCAGATGGTGAAATTCAACCTCTTAGCTTTCTCATGGCTAGGAGGAAATGGTCTTTTACTTGTCCACATCTGAGGGACCGAGGGCTGGCTATTGTGCTTAGACGGGGTTGATAAGGGTGTCCCCGGCAAACTGCCGGTCTGTGAGGAAGATGCAGGCGGACATGTTAGGTTGCCTTGATCCAAAGGTGGTGCTATCGATGTCGGACAGCGCTCAAGACCAGCTGGTGTTACCACCTCCAAAGAAAATGATGACCTGCCAATCACGCTGGCTGTTGCGGGTAAAGAGGTGGCAGGTCTGCGCCCCAAAACAGGTGTGACTGCTGTCCCCCCAGTCACAGAGGATGAAGAGGCCGCGGATGCACAAGATATGGCAGACGGTGGTTGGCCCGGCCGGCTAGGCCGCATTGTAGCACACTGAGCTTCCCACTGCAACTTATGCTTCATGTCCATGTGCCGGTTCATGCATGAAGTACTCAAACTATGTATTTTTTGGCCTCTACTTAGCTTTTGCTGACAAATGTTACAGATAACACGAGTTGGGTCATCTTTATCGATCTGAAAAAATGCCCAGGCTATGCAAGGCTTAGCACCCATGCGACCTGAAGAGCCACCACGACTTGTGGTGAGAGGCAGAGTTGTGTTTGAGGATGCAGTTGTTGACGTGCTTCCAGTACTACGTCTCTGTCCAGGAAGGCGCAACCTGACCTCGTCGTCACTAGCATCTTCCTCCACCTCCTCTGCTGACCTCATCTCTCGGCTGACTGTGGGTTGACAGTAAGTGGGATCTCCGACCTCATCATCATCACCCTGTGCGTTATCACACCCGTCGTCCTCAGAGCCAACCTGTTCCTGCCCTGACAAAAAAACTAAAGTTGTCGCTCCAATCAGGTATTTGAGTCTTATCATCGTCTTCCTCATTGTCTCCACCAACAGGAGTTACAGTTTGGGAATGAGGGTCTACATTATGGTCAGAACCTTCTGCGTCTGGTCCTGGATCCGACTCATAAAGATTCTGGGCATCAGTGCAGATCATTTCCTCGTCTGGATTCACAGAAGCGCTGGAGTCGACCTCTGATTCCCAGGCTATAGTATGAGTAAACAGCTCTGCAGACTCAACCATCTGTTCTACCTCATACTCAGACGGGCAGCTGGAGATTTGGGAGCTGTGAGGAAGCAAGTGCGATTTGGGTGACACCTTTGAGGACTGGAGTATTTGTGATGTTGAAGTTGATGTGGAGGAGAGCCCACTTAAAGGAGCACTTGATATCCGTTGAAGCACCTGCTGTTTTTGTGCCTCATCTGGAATTTGTAGCGATTGGCGTGGCCGTAAGAAAGGGATCTTATCACATTGTCCGCTAAAAGAAGTAGACATTTTAGTTTGGCTGGAAGATGGTCTTTCTTCTGCACCTACCCCACGGACTCAACCTTTTTTCCCCTTCCCAACACGCCTATTCCCCTTTCCACCAGCAGCAGGCCTTTTTCCACTCATTTTGGTGGTTAACTAATTCACAACTCTGGAGTTGTTTGCACAAAAAAACAATGGATGGTAACCGAGCAGAGCTGAGTGGCCAAACTGTGGTATTAGGCCAAAACTATTGGCTGGGTTAGATGCAGAAAAAAATTATTTTTAATTTGCAACCTGATGGAGGTCAGTATAGATGGACTAATAGACCAAGTCCCACACACCGCTAGAAGCCAAAATATTTTTTCAGAGCTAGATGCAGAAATTTTTTTTATTCAATTTGCAACCTGATGGAGGTCAGTATAGATGGACTAATAGACCAAGTCCCACACACTGCTAGAAGCCCAAATATTTTTTCAGAGCTAGATGCAGAAAAAAATTATTTTTAATTTGCAACCTGATGGAGGTCAGTATAGATGGACTAATAGACCAAGTCCCACACACCGCTAGAAGCCCAAATATTTTTTCAGAGCTAGATGCAGAAAAAAATTATATTCAATTTGCAACCTGCTGGAGGTCAGTATAGAAGGACTAATAGAACAAGTCCCACACACTGCTAGAAGCCCAAATATTTTTTCAGAGCTAAATGAAGAAAAAAATTATTTTTAATTTGCAACCTGATGGAGGTCAGTATAGATGGACTAATAGACCAAGTCCCACACACTGCTAGAAGCCCAAATATTTTTTCAGAGCTAGATGCAGAAAAAAATTATTTTTAATTTGCAACCTGATGGAGGTCAGTATAGATGGACTAATAGAACAAGTCCCACACGCTGCTAGAAGCCCAAATATTTTTTCAGAGATAAATGAAGAAAAAAATTATTTTTAATTTGCAACCTGATGGAGGTCAGTATAGATGGACTAATAGACCAAGTCCCACACACTGCTAGAAGCCCAAATATTTTTTCAGAGCTAGATGCAGAAAAAAATTATTTTTAATTTGCAACCTGATGGAGGTCAGTATAGATGGACTAATAGAACAAGTCCCACACGCTGCTAGAAGCCCAAATATTTTTTCAGAGATAAATGAAGAAAAAAATTATTTTTAATTTGCAACCTGATGGAGGTCAGTATAGATGGACTAATAGACCAAGTCCCACACACTGCTAGAAGCCCAAATATTTTTTCAGAGCTAGATGCAGAAAAAAATTATTTTTAATTTGCAACCTGATGGAGGTCAGTATAGATGGACTAATAGACCAAGTCCCACACACCGCTAGAAGCCCAAATATTTTTTCAGAGCTAGATGCAGAAAAAAATTATATTCAATTTGCAACCTGCTGGAGGTCAGTATAGAAGGACTAATAGAACAAGTCCCACACACTGCTAGAAGCCCAAATATTTTTTCAGAGCTAAATGAAGAAAAAAATTATTTTTAATTTGTAACCTGATGGAGGTCAGTATAGATGGACTAATAGACCAAGTCCCACACACTGCTAGAAGCCCAAATATTTTTTCAGAGCTAGATGCAGAAAAAAATTATTTTTAATTTGCAACCTGATGGAGGTCAGTATAGATGGACTAATAGACCAAGTCCCACACACCGCTAGAAGCCCAAATATTTTTTCAGAGCTAGATGCAGAAATTTTTTTTATTCAATTTGCAACCTGATGGAGGTCAGTATAGATGGACTAAGAGACCAAGTCCCACACACTGCTAGAAGCCCAAATATTTTTTCAGAGCTAGATGCAGAAAAAAATTATTTTTAATTTGCAACCTGATGGAGGTCAGTATAGATGGACTAATAGACCAAGTCCCACACACTGCTAGAAGCCCAAATATTTTTTCAGAGCTAGATGCAGAAAAAAAATATTTTTAATTTGCAACCTGATGGAGGTCAGTATAGATGGACTAATAGAACAAGTCCCACACGCTGCTAGAAGCCCAAATATTTTTTCAGAGATAAATGAAGAAAAAAATTATTTTTAATTTGCAACCTGATGGAGGTCAGTATAGATGGACTAATAGACCAAGTCCCACACACTGCTAGAAGCCCAAATATTTTTTCAGAGCTAGATGCAGAAAAAAATTATTTTTAATTTGCAACCTGATGGAGGTCAGTATAGATGGACTAATAGAATGATGCTATGCCCAAAAGATTTTACTTCACTAGGTGCAGTAAAAAAATTGGTATTCTATACACAGGTGGTATATCTTGCAACACAGATAGGCTACTCCACTGACTAACACACTCTGAAATAGGCCAAAAAGGATTAGCTTTGCTAGATTCAGCCAAATGCTGTGAAAAAAACTTGCACAGCACTGGCACAGACCTGCCTGGCAAAAACTGATAGGAACTGATGTAACCTAGTCCTGAAAAGGACTCCAATTACAATTAGTCTTTACTCCCACAATCTATCTATTTAAGAGCACAGACCTGCCTGATAAAAGTCGTAGGAAATGCTGTAACCTAGTCCTTAAAAGGACTGCAATCACAACTATTCCCTACTCCCAAGCTATCTGTATATTTGTGCGAAAATTGGCTTGAAATTAACAAGGTATAGCGCACACAGCAACAGCGGTGCCGTCTAACACGCAGCTGCAGCAGTGAGAAAATGGTGGCGACGGGGAAAATGGCTTGGTCTTATAGGGCAAGGACATGTGACATACACTGCCAATCACACATGCCCTTGCTTGTGTGAAAAAAAGCACTTCGCTCCGTGTGTGCGCTGCTGATAGGCTGACAGATTGCACCTCCCCACTGCAAATGCGGGAAAGAGAAAAAAAAATGGAGATCTTCATTGTTCCTGCAGAGATCCATCCCCTGCCCCTCCCCCCGCCCCGCTGTACACTCAAACTGCGTATTAACATTAATTTTCATCATTACTGAGAAAAAATCCAGTTATGATTTTGGTGCACGAACAGTTATCGAACATAACCTCGAACAGCCGAGTTTTTCTCAAATTGTTCGTGTTCGCCGACCGGCTCGAACACCGCCCAAAACAGCTCGAATTTGAGATTGGCGAACAGTTCGAGTAGAACAACGCTCATCTCTAGTCTTTACCCTGAAAAGGATGTTCCTTAACATATTTCACAGGAAAAAAATTTCACTTTCGTTTTTGAACGTTTTATTGTGAGCCTGTAAAAGTGGCTTAATACCTCTGACCACGTTGTTGACAGCAGTGACCTGGGGGTCAGAAATGCTTCCTGGGGCGATCGCCATGCTGTCCCCATGTCATTTGAGCACTGTCACTATCGTTTTGGGCACTTGTTAGGCTTTTAAAAGACTGCCGGGGGTGCCACCACAAAAATGCTCGAGTCTCCCATAGACTAACTTTGGACTCGTTGCTCGGGTCGAGCACCCGAGTATCACGGCGAGCTCGGCCCGAGCTTCGAGCACCCGAGCATTTTAGTGCTCGCTCAACACTACTCTTTACGTTTCCTGTCAAAATACTTCTTGGATTTTTTGTTAGCCTCTAGAAGGTTACAATGTACAGTACATTAGTCCAAACTCTCTACAAAAATTCTCCTCCTCTGGCACCGCCGACCCCAATTTGGAGAAGGAACCAAAAGACGGATGTCTGCCAGTACAACAAAAAAAAGGAGAACACCCAGCAGAGGAAGATGTATGATTGTTAAGAGCAAATTTTGCGAGTGGCAGAAACTCCGACCACACCTCTTGATTGTCCACCACAAAACAATGCAAAAACTGTTCAACATCCTGGTTCTTTCTTTCAGTCTGTCCATTAGACTCAGGATGATAACCAGACAAAAATGACAAATGGACTCCCAACTAGTGTTGAGCCACCCCCGTAGTGTTCGGGTTCGGTTCGGTTCGTCGAACACCGGGATGTTCGAGGAACTGTTCGTCGAACTGTTCGTCGAACACCTTAGAACACCGTCGAACACCGTTAAAACCAATGGCAGGCAAACAAAAACACATAGAAACACATAGAAAACACCTTCAAAGGTGTCCAAAAGCTGACAAACTGCTCAGAAGACGCTTTCTTTAAAAAAGCCGGCCGGCAATTCAGCAGCGGCATACACCGGTACCCGACAATTTAGACAAGAAGGAATAGAGCCTCACACATAGATTAGATAGATAGAAACATGTCAGTCACATATATATGAAGTACAGTGACAGTGTTGCTTACTGTACTTGTCATTTAGTGTAAAGGATTTATTAAAAAATGTAATAGTGTTTTCATGCACTGTCTCTTTAAAAAAGCCGGCCGGCAATTCAGCATCTGTACCCGACAATTTATAACAGACAGAATAGAGCTTCACACATAGATTAGATAGATAGAAACATGTCAGTCACATATATATGAAGTACAGTGACAGTGTTGCTTACTGTACTTGTCATTTAGTGTAAAGGATTTATTAAAAAAAATAATAGTGTTTTCATGCACCGTCTCTTTAAAAAAGCCGGCCGGCAATTCAGCATCTGTTCCCGACAATTTATAACAGACAGAATAGAGCTTCACACATAGATTAGATAGATAGAAACATGTCAGTCACATATATATGAAGTACAGTGATAGTGTTGGTTACTGTACTTGTCATTTAGTATTAAAATAAAGGATTTATTATTAAAAAAAAATTGGCGTGGGGTTCCCCTTAATTTTAGTCTCTAGCGGAGGTTAAGCAGACAGCTGGGGCAGATGTTTGAAGCCTGGGAAGGGGGTAATACCCACGGAGCTTCCCAGGCTACTAATATGAGCCCCCAGCTGAATACATAGCCTTTACTAGCTATTAAAATGGGGGACCCCCCCAAAAAAATGACGTGGGCTCCCCCCTAATTTAATAGCTAGCAAAGGCTAGGCAGACAGCTGGGGGCTGATATTAATAGCCCAGGAAGGGAGCCATGAATATTGGCCCCCTCCCAGGCTAGAAACACCAGCCGTCAGCCGCCCCAGAAATGGCGCATTCATAGGATGCGCCAATTCTGGCACTTAGCCTCGCTCTTCCACGCTGCCCTGTAGCGGTGGCAGGGGGTAATAGGGCTGGGGTTGATGTCAGCTTATAATGCCAGCTGACATCAAGCCCAGGTTAGTAATGGAGAGGCGTCTATAAGACACCCCCATTACTAACCCCATAGTCAAAGTTAAAAAAAAACACAACACCCAGAAAAAAGTCCTTTAATTGAAATAAACACACAATTCTTTATTGTTCTAAATTAAACCATACTTACCGTCACGCCCATTCCAGCTGAAGCCAACGATCTCCTGAAATAAAAGAAAAATAATAAAGCAACATCATCCTTACCTTTCCATGGTTCCCATGACAGCTTCAGCTCTGCTACATCGAGATGACAGGCTGGACCGCAGCAGAACGCTGCCATCCAGCCTGTCATCCCGCAGACACTGAGAAGCGCAGGCTTGCTTGCGCTCCACATTGTCTCTCTGTGAGGGCATCCAGATGAGCCGAGTTAATGTCCAATGAACTCGGCTCACCTCATGCACGTCACTGACAGCGTGGGAAAATTCTCCTGCACTCAGCACTTCAGTGTGAGAATTCTCCAGCCAGGTACAACTAGGCAGCTGGGGGCTGGAATCTGCAGCGCAGGGAGGCCCAAGCTTTCCTGGCCCCCCCCGCTGAAAATTGCAGTCCGCAGCCACCCCGGAAAATGGCGCGTTCATAGAAGCGCCATCTTCTGGCGCTGTACCCAACTCATCCAGGGCCCTGGTGCGGTGGCTCACTGGGTAATAAAGGGGTTAGGGCCAGCTTGGTATTATCAGCTGGCCCCAAGCCCAAAATTCATGGGGTCACGTCAGTATTAGACATGACCGCCATGAATTTCTAGTAAAGTATTTAAAAAAAATGTCCAATGAACTCAGCTCACCTCATGCACCTCACTGACAGCGTGGGAAAATTCTCCTGCACTCAGCGCTTCAGCGTGAGAATTCTCCCACGCTGTAAGTGACGTGCATGAGGTGAGCCGAGTTCATTGGACATGACCTCGGCTCATCTTTATGCCGTCACAGAGAGACAATGTGGAGCGGAAGCAAGCCTGCTCTTCTCAGTGTCTGCGGGATGACAGGCTGGATGGCGGCGTTCTGCTGCGGTCCAGCCTGTCATCTCGATGTAGCAGAGCTGAAGCTGTCGTGGGAACCATGGAAAGGTAAGGATGAGGTTGCTTTATTATTTTATTTTTATTACAGGAGATCGTTGGCTTCAGCTGGAATGGGCGTGACGGTAAGTATGGTTTAATTTAGAACAATAAAGAATTGTGTCTTTATTTCAATTAAAGGACTTTATTCTGGGTGTTTGTGTTTTTTTTAACTTTGACTATGGGGTTAGTAATGGGGGTGTCTTATAGACGCCTCTCCATTACTAACCTGGGCTTGATGTCAGCTGGCATTATAAGCTGACATCAACCCCAGCCCTATTACCCCCTGCCACCGCACCAGGGCAGCGTGGAAGAGCGAGGCTAAGTGCCAGAATTGGCGCATCATATGAATGCGCCATTTCTGGGGCGGCTGACGGCTGGTGTTTCTAGCCTGGGAGGGGGCCAATATTCATGGCTCCCTTCCTGGGCTATTAATATCAGCCCCCAGCTGTCTGCCTAGCCTTTGCTAGCTATTAAATTAGGGGGGACCCCACGTCATTTTTTGGGGGGGGTCCCCCATTTTAATAGCTAGTAAAGGCTATGTATTCAGCTGGGGGCTGATATTAGTAGCCTGGAAAGCTCCGTGGGTATTACCCCCTTCCCAGGCTTCAAACATCTGCCCCAGCTGTCTGCTTAACCTCCGCTAGAGACTAAAATTAAGGGGAACCCCACGCCAATTTTTTTAATAATAAATCCTTTATTTTAATACTAAATGACAAGTACAGTAACCAACACTATCACTGTACTTCATATATATGTGACTGACATGTTTCTATCTATCTAATCTATGTGTGAAGCTCTATTCTGTCTGTTATAAATTGTCGGGTACAGATGCTGAATTGCCGGCCGGCTTTCTTAAAGAGACGGTGCATGAAAACACTATTATTTTTTTTAATAAATCCTTTACACTAAATGACAAGTACAGTAAGCAACACTGTCACTGTACTTCATATATATGTGTCTGACATGTTTCTATCTATCTAATCTATGTGTGATTCTCTATTCCTTCTATTCTAAATTGTTGGGTACAGATGCTGAATTGCCGGCCGGCTTTTTTAAAG
Source organism: Phyllobates terribilis (assembly GCF_046119375.1). Taxonomy (NCBI): domain Eukaryota; kingdom Metazoa; phylum Chordata; class Amphibia; order Anura; family Dendrobatidae; genus Phyllobates; species Phyllobates terribilis. The sequence goes on from NW_027362761.1 coordinate 391,071,297, forward strand.
AGACGGTGCATGAAAACACTATTATTTTTTTTGATAAATCCTTTACACTAAATGACAAGTACAGTAATCAACACTGTCACTGTACTTCATATATATGTGACTGACATGTTTCTATCTATCTAATCTATGTGTGATTCTCTATTCCTTCTATTCTAAATTGTCGGGTACCGCTGCTGAATTGCCGGCCGGCTTTTTTAAAGAGACGGTGCATGAAAACACTATTATTTTTTTTGATAAATCCTTTACGCTAAATGACAAGTACAGTAAGCAGCACTTTCACTGTACTTCATATATATGTGGCTGACATGTTTATATCTATCTAATCTATGTGTGAAGCTCTATTCTTTCGGTTCTAAATTGTCGGGTACCGGTGTATGCCGCTGCTGAATTGCCGGCTTTTCGTGTTTCACTGTGAGCACAGTTCCCATCGATTTGGGCAATCACTGTAATGCCACAACCACCATGGCTGTGGCATTACAGTGAGTGGCAGACAATCCCTGCATGATTGGTGCTCTAAATAGCGCCAGACATGCAGGACACGCTTTTGGTGCACGAACAGTTATCGAACATAACCTCGAACAGCCGAATTTTTTGCAAATCGTTCGGGTTCGTCGAACAACTCGAACACCGCCCAAAACAGCTCGAATTTGAGATTGGCGAACAGTTCTAGTCGAACACCGCTCATCTCTACTCCCAACCTGTCACAAAAAGCACGCCAAAAGCGAGCCACAAACTGAGGACCTCTATCAGAAACAATATACGTGGGAACGCCATGGAGCTTGACAATCTCCTTAACAAATGCCTTAGTGAGTGTCTTGGCGCAGGGCAACTTAATGAATGGAACCAAATGACACATCTTACTAAAAAGGTCCACGACCACCCAGATGACAGTAAAACCCTCGGACACAGGAAGATCAGTAATAAAATCCATAGTAAGATGCGTCCAAGGCGCACTAGGAACCTCCAGAGGGCAAAGCAACCCCGCAGCAGGAGTATGTGAAGCCTTTGACCTAGCGCACACAGTACACTGACGCACCCACTTGATGACTTCCTTCTGCCATCCAGGCCACCAAAAACTGCGACTGATCAGTCTCTTATTCTCCGAAATTCCTGGATGAACTGCCAACAGAGACTCATGAAACTCCACAAACAAATCTCTCCTAAAGGATCTAGGCACGAACAACCTCCCATGGGGAGTGTTAGATGGAGCATCATCTTGAGCTTTCAGAATCCCATTCTCCAAAACGGAGTCCAAAGCCGCCACCACAACTCCTTTCTGTAAAATGCTCTCCTCCTCCTCGGCACCGACCGTAAGAGAGAGGCTCCGAGATAAAGCATTGGCTTTAACATTCTTAGTACCAGGGATATAGGTAACAGAAAAATGAAACCAAGAAAAAAAAAGTGCCCACCTAGCTTGACTGGCATTCAATCGCTTGGCAGCATCCAGATAGATCAAATTCTTATGATCTGTGAAAACCTGAATAGGAAATCTAGCGCCTTCCAAAAAATGACGCCAATGTTCAAACGCGAGTTTAATAGCCAGCAACTCCCGATTTCCAACATCATAATTCAGTTTGGTTTCCGAAATTTTTTTCGAAAAGAAGGTACAAGGATGTATTCCACCCTTGTTTTCCTGAGACAAAACTGCTCCGACCCCCACCAATGAAGCATCGACCTCGACCAAAAAAGGCTTGGTCTCATCAGGCTGCATAAGGAAAGGGGCAGAACTGAACCTCTCTTTGAGATAATTAAACGCTTCAATGCCTCAGTAGTCCACTGGGCCGTATTCTTACCTTTCCTGGTGAGATCGGATAGAGGTTTAACCATTACAGAAAAATTCTTAATGAATTTCCTGTAATAATTGGCAAAATCCAAAAATTTCTGTATAGATTTCAAACCAATAGGCCTAGGCCATTCCTGCACAGCCTGAACCTTCACAGGGTCCATCTCAAAGCCCTCACTGGAGACAATGTAGCCCAAAAAACTAATTTTCTGCACAGCGAACTCACATTTCTCCAGCTTAGCGAAGAGTGAATTATCACCCAATAACTGCAAAACTTCACGTACACTCTGCCAATGGGACTTCAGATCTGGCGAATAAATCAAAATGTCATCCAAATACACAACCACATTCTTACCAATCAGAGGTCTCAGGATGTCATTAATAAGGTTCTGAAAAAATGCAGGTGCATCGGTAAGACCAAAAGGCATCACCAGATTCTCAAAATGACCTACCGGAGTGTTAAAAGCAGTTTTCCATTCATCACCCTCCTTCACACGTAACAAATTGTATGCCCCCCGGAGATCAATTTTGGAGAACCATTTGGCTCCCAATAACTGGTTAAACAAGTCAGGAATTAACGGTAATCTTATTAATTTCACGAAAATGCAGACATGGACGTAAACCCCCGTCCTTTTTTTTTAACAAAGAAGAATCCAACTGCCACAGGCGACTTAGAAGGTCTAATGTAACCAGCAGCCAGGCTAGTCTGTATGTATTCCTCCAAGGCTTTTCTTTCAGGGATAGTCAGATTAAACAAGCGACTTTTGGGAAGAGTAGCACCCGGAACAAACTCAATGGCCAATCATAATCCCTATGAGGAGGTAAAACTTGTGACTCCTCCTCCGAAAAAACCCTCCAAAAATCTTGAATAGGTACAGGTAATTCTACTTTTTCCACAGCCGCAATGCGACCATTACAACATTTATCATAGGACTTCGGACTCCAAGACTTAATCACATTAGTAGACCAGTCCAATAAAGGATTGTGCAGTTTTAACCAAGGCAATCCTAGAACAACTGGAGAGGGTAAATTATCCAAAACAACCAAGTCCAAAATTTCTTGGTGAACTCCATTGATAGTGAAAGGAACTGCAGCAGTCTTGTGAGTAATACATTTCAAAGGAGTTTTATCAATTGCAACCACAGAAATTGTTATGTTCTGCTACCAGAGCTAAGGAAAGAGAGGAAATCTGTCCCTACGATAGAACTCAGCTGAATCCCTACGATGTAACAGGGAACCTGATCCTGCGATCAGACCTGCTAAAGTCCTAAGCTAGTCTGTACGGAGACCTATAGATGTGGGGAAGGAATCCCTACAAGTACTAAGGACTGGGAGGAAAAATGGGACACCTCCTAACAGAAATAGTAGCAGACAGACAAACAAACAAAATATATAGAACACTGAGGTCCGTAGACCAAGCAAACTAACAGAGTTAGATACAGAGCACAGGCTAGCTAGAAAGTAGTTATACAATGAAGTCCAGCAAAGCCAAAAGGGCGGAGCAGGATTAAATAGGCCAACGAGGTCATGAGACCAGCAAAGGAAAAAACCTAAGAGCAAGGTTCTAACAGTACCCCCCCTTCTAAGAGGATCCTCCGGATCCCCTAGGACCAGGCTTATCAGGAAATCTCCTGTGAAACGCTCTGATAAGTCTGGACGCGGAAACATCATCTGACCTCACCCAAGAGTTATCCTCGGGTCCGAAACCTTTCCAGGCCACCAGATACTGCAAACTACCTCTATACCGTCTAGAGTTAAGGATGCGAGAAATTTCATATTCCCCGTCCTCCACCACCGGAGGAACAGAGGCAGAGGCGTCACCATCCGACACAACAGCTTTTTTTAACAGAGAGACATGAAATACCGGATTAATTCTCCAGGAGGTAGGAACCTCCAACCTAACAGCAGATTGGTTGACAACCTGAAGCACCTTAAAGGGCCCTACAAACTTGGGACCCAATTTCTTAGAAGGAATCCTCAACCGCAGATTCCTAGAGGACAACCAAACCATGTCACCAACAGCGAACAAAACCTCCTGTCGTTTCCTATCAAAGTAGTCTTTAGATTTTCTGTTGGCCTCCTGAAGATTACCATGCACATCCGCCCAAACTCTCTCCAAATCACCGGAAAAATTCTCCTCCTCAGGCACGGCAGATCCCAACTTGGAGAACGACCCAAACGACGGATGTCTCCCAGAACAACAAAAAAAAGGCGAACAACCAGCAGAAGAAGATGTATGATTGTTCAGAGCAAATTCAGCAAGTGGCAGAAACTCAGACCACCCCTCTTGATTGTCTGCCACAAAACAACGCAAGAACTGCTCAACATCCTGGTTTTTCCTTTCTGTCTGGCCATTAGATTCAGGATGATATCCGGACGAGAACGACAGATGAACTCCCAACCTGTCACAAAAGGCACGCCAAAAACGAGCCACGAACTGAGGACCCCTATCAGAAACAATTTCAGTAGGAACGCCATGAAGTCTGACAATTTCCTTGACAAAGGCCTTAGCGAGAGTTTTAGCGCAGGGCAGTTTGACGAAGGGAACCAAGTGACACATCTTGCTAAAACGGTCCACGACCACCCAGATGACAGTAAAACCCTCAGAGGGGGGAAGGTCAGTTATAAAGTCCATAGCTAAATGTGTCCAAGGAGCACTGGGAACCTCCAAAGGACAAAGCAACCCCGCAGCAGGAGTATGTGAGGACTTAGATCTAGCACATATAGTACATTGACGCACCCACTTAATGACTTCCTTCTGCCATCCAGGCCACCAAAAACTGCGACCCACCAGTCTCTTGGTCTCAGAGATTCCGGGATGACCTGCCAACCGAGATTCGTGACACTCAACAAACAAATCTCTCCTAAAGGTCCCAGGCACAAACAACCTCCCATGAGGAGTGTTAGATGGGGCATTCTCCTGTGCTTTAAGAATCTCATCTTCCAAAACGGAGTCCAAAGCAGCTATCACAACACCTTCTTGTAAAATGTTCTCCTCTTTCTCAGCACCGACTATGGGAGAAAAACTGCGAGACAAGGCATCCGCCTTAACATTCTTAGTACCAGGGATGTAAGTAACGGAGAAATTAAACCGCGAGAAAAACAGTGCCCACCTAGCCTGACGGGCATTCAGGCGCTTGGCAGCATCAAAATATATCAGATTTTTATGATCCGTAAGAACCTGAACGGGAAATTCCGCACCTTCCAAGAAGTGGCGCCAGTGTTCAAATGCGAGTTTAATAGCCAATAATTCTCGATTACCAATATCGTAATTCAGTTCAGTCTTCGAAAAATTTTTTGAAAAAAAGGCACAGGGATGTAATCCATCCCCGTTATCCTGAGACAATACTGCGCCAACCCCCACCGAAGAAGCATCAACCTCAACCAAAAACGGCTTAGTCACATCAGGCTGCATAAGGATGGGAGCAGAGGTGAACCTCTCCTTGAGATAACCAAAAGCTTCAATGGCCTCAGAAGACCACTGAACCGCATCAGCACCTTTCCTGGTGAGATCGGTAAGAGGTTTGACAATACTAGAAAAAAATTTTATGAATTTTCTGTAATAATTGGCGAAACCTAAAAACCTCTGTATCGATTTCAAACCAATAGGCCTAGGCCATTCCTGTACAGCTTGAACTTTAACCGGGTCCATCTCAAAACCTTCGCTGGAGACAATGTAACCCAAAAAACTAATTCTCTGTACAGCGAACTCACATTTCTCCAGCTTAGCAAAAAGCGAATTGTCCATTAACAATTGTAATACCTCAAGTACGCTCCGCCAATGAGACTCCAGATCCGGCGAATAAATCAAAATGTCATCCAAATACACAACCACATTTTTGCCGATCAAAGGTCTAAGGATGTCATTAATAAGATTCTGAAAAAATGCAGGAGCATTAGTAAGACCAAAAGGCATAACCAGATTCTCAAAATGACCCACAGGAGTGTTAAAAGCAGTCTTCCATTCGTCACCCTCCTTCATGCGCAACAGATTGTATACAGATTGTATGCACCCTTAAGGTCAATTTTAGAGAACCACTTGGCCCCCATTAACTGGTTAAACAGATCAGGAATCAATGGCAGTGGGTAAGGATTGCGTACAGTAATTTTGTTAATCTCACGAAAATCCAGACAAGGACGTAAACCGCCGTCCTTTTTTTTTACAAAAAAAAATCCAACCGCCACAGGAGACTTAGAGGGCCTAATGTGACCGGCGGCCAAACTTGTCTGTATATATTCATCCAAAGCCTTCCTCTCAGGAATAGTAAGGTTAAATAAACGACTTTTAGGAAGAGTCGCTCCAGGGACAAATTCAATAGAACAATCATAGTCTCTATGGGGAGGCAAAACCTGCGATTCCTTCTCAGAAAAAACTCTCCAAAAATCCTGAATAGGAACAGGCAATTCTCCCCTATCCAAAGCTGCAATACGCCCGTTACAACACTTGTCATAACATTTATGGCTCCAGGATTTAATTTCATTGGTAGACCAATCCAGTACAGGATTGTGAAATTTTAACCAGGGCAATCCCAATATTACTGGAGAAGGCAAGTTATTCAAAACTACCAAATCCAATTTCTCATGGTGAACACCATTAATAGTGAGAGGAAATTCACAGACCTTGAGAGTAATATTCTTCAAAGGGGAACCATCCACAGAAACCACAGCAATGGGGGGTGATAAAGGTTCGGGTTTTAAATTGAGTCTTTCCAAGAATCCCCCATCAATTACATTCAGAGTAGATCCACAATCAACAAACACCCGAAATTCCATTAATTTTTCCTGAGCAATCGTGGAAGCAGCTAAAAATACACCCTTGGAATTTAAACAGGCAATACGGGCATGACTGACCATTTTTTTTTCTTTCTTCATACGAAGCTCACAGCCTTTAATCAAATGACCAGATTTTCCGCAATAGAAACACAAGCCTTCAGAAAATCGACGGTCTTTTTCTTGAGAGCGAGGTGCCACCGATCCAATCTCCATCGATTCACCACTGTTAGTACACACATTCTCATAACCTGAAACTGACATAGCAGAGGATTTGCTCTCATTAACCCTTGCACGCAGTCTCCTATCCACCCGTATAGCTAATTGCATAGCCTGTTGCAAATCTTCAGGTGTAGGATAAGCAATTAGCAGGTCTTTAACCCTTTCACTGAGCCCAGCAAGAAATAGACTTTTCAGAGCAGAATCGTTCCACCCTGTTTGAGTAGACCAACGACGGAAATGAGTACAATATTTTTCCACATTACCTGATCCCTGTCTCAAACGTCTCAACTCAGTCTCAGCTGATGCGGCACGGTCAGGATCATCATATAATAGTCCCAAAGCAGAAAAAAAACTATCCACTGATCTGAAGCATGTATCACTAGGTTGCAAAGAAAAGGCCCACTCCTGAGGCTCTTTGTGCAAAACTGACATTATGAACCCTATGCGCTGGGATTCATCCCCAGAGGACTTGGGTCTCAAACGAAAATACAATAAGCAAGCATTTTTAAATGAAAAAAATTCTCGGTGTTCACCAAAAAATAAATCCGGCAAACATACCTTAGGCTCCAAGAAATGTGCTCCAGGACAGTTACTCACGTGCTGACGGAGCTCGGCCACCTCCAGAGAGAGTCCCTGCAGGCGATGAGCCAAATCCTGAACCGACACCATGATGGAACAGAAAAATCTTTCCTTAGAGAATTTGCAGGCTGGACTTACTATTATGTTCTGCTACCAGAGCTAAGGAAAGAGAGGAAATCTGTCCCTACGATAGAACTCAGCTGAATCCCTACGATGTAACAGGGAACCTGATCCTGCGATCAGACCTGCTAAAGTCCTAAGCTAGTCTGTACGGAGACCTATAGATGTGGGGAAGGAATCCCTACAAGTACTAAGGACTGGGAGGAAAAATGGGACACCTCCTAACAGAAATAGTAGCAGACAGACAAACAAACAAAATATATAGAACACTGAGGTCCGTAGACCAAGCAAACTAACAGAGTTAGATACAGAGCACAGGCTAGCTAGAAAGTAGTTATACAATGAAGTCCAGCAAAGCCAAAAGGGCGGAGCAGGATTAAATAGGCCAACGAGGTCATGAGACCAGCAAAGGAAAAAACCTAAGAGCAAGGTTCTAACAGAAATAGGTGATGACAAAGGTTTGGATTTCAATTTAAGGTTTTCCAAAAACCCTTTATCAATCACATTAAGTGTTGAACCACAATCCACAAATACCTGAAATTCAATCAAATCTCCCTGCAGTGTAGTACTCCCAGAAAGAAACACTCCTGCAGAGTGTAAGCAAGCTATACGGGCGTAACTGACCTTTTTTTTTTTTCTTTACTTAAACGACGCTCACAATACTTAATCAAATGATCAGCTTTACCACAATAAAGACACAATCCCTTGGCGAATCTCCAGTCTTTTTCCTGAGAGCGGACTGACATCCCCTCAACCTCCATCGGTTCCCCACCGTCAGAGCAGATTTTCTGGGGACTAGGACCTGACATTACAGGAGTCTTTACCTCATTGAGCCTGCACCTCTGTCTCTTGTCTATACGAACAGCTAACTGCATAGCTTCCTGCAGAGTCTCAGGTGCAGGGAATGCAATTAGCAAATCCTTAACCCTTTCACTCAGACCAGCAAGAAATAAACATCTCAGCACCGAATCATTCCACTTAACTTCTGAAGCCCATCTCCTGAAGTGTGTGCAATAATTTTCAACATCATCAGACCCCTGATTCAAACATCTAAGTTCTGATTCAGCAGATGAGATTCGATCAGGTTCGTCATACAACAGCCCCATAGCAGAAAAAAATTCTTCAACAGAACCCAGACACGGATCACTAGGCTGGAGAGAAAAGGCCCAACCCTGTTCTTTGCACAAAAGTGACATAATAAAACCAATGCGCTGTGATTCATTCCCAGAGGATCTTGGTCTCAAACGAAAATATAACAAACAAGCATTTTTAAAGGAAAAAAAATCTTGCTGTTTACCATAAAAAACATCAGGCAGTCCTACCTTCGGCTTGACAAAATGCGCTCCAGGACAGCTACTCACGTGTTGCTGAAGCTCGGCCACCTCCAGAGACAATCCCTGCAGGCGATGAGCCAACTCCTGGACGGAAACCATATTGATCCACGAATTTCTTTCCTTTTAGTTTTTTTGGGCTGGACTTACTGTTATGATCTGCAACAAGAACTAAGGAAAGATAGGGGAAAGCTGTCCCTACAGTAAGACTAAGCTGAATCCCTACAATGTAGCGGGCAGCCTGTTCCTAGTGAACAGACCCGCCTTCGTCCTTGGCTAGTCTGAACAAAGACCTATAGAATTAAGGGAGGGGTCCCTAAAAGAACTAAGGACTGGGACAAAAATGGGACACCTCCTAAACAGAAATTGTTTTAGAACACAAAAGACAAACTGACAAAAAGTACTAGAGGTCCAAGAGGACCAAGCAAACTGACAGAGAAAGGCACCGAAGTACCAGGCTAGCAAAACAGTCAAACAACACTGAAGTCCAGCAAAGCCAGAAGGGCGGAGCTGGAATATATAGGCAGATGGTCACGTGACCGCAAAACACAAGATAGAAAAAACTAACAGGAGGGTTCTAACACTCAGTTGCACAGAACACACTGAAAGAAAGTGTTGCTCAGGCACCTCCTACTGGGTGGAGGGGGTTTAAGTATCCAGTGACTCACAACAATAGGCTGGGGACGCATTAGGAGTGCGCACACAGAAACTATAAGAATCAGGCAGTAACCGCGCCGCCGCCCTAAGCAATCAGGCAAGAGACATGCACACAGCAGGTACTGGAGAAAAGTGTGCAGCCTGGACAGATAGGTAAGATGGCGGTCTTGCATGGTGGGAGGTGGTAAGCCATGACAGCATGCCGCCAGGGATGTTACACCCACTAAAAGACCCCCTGAGGTGGCAGAACAGCAGAACCCCATAAGTGACCCCACTTTACAAACTACATTCCCCAATGAATTCATCTAGAGGTAAAGTGAACATGTTTACACCATATGTGCCTAACAGAATTTTATACCAATGGGCAGTGAAGAAAGAATAATTAAATTTTTATCACCAAAATGTTGTTTTAGCCCCAGATTTTTAATTTTTATGAAGGCTAACAATAACAAATGGACCTCACAATTTGTTGTGCAATTTTTTCTGAGTGCGCCAATTCCCCACATGTAATCGGGAAATACTTTTCAGGCATAATGCTTTAACTTTAGGCATTTTAGAGATTATTTCATCTTCAATTTGCTTAACCACTCACAATAACATTAATTTTGACCAATGGTGCCCAAACTTTTACATGCCACTGTATGTTTACCTTTTTTGTTCATTTCTGTTTTTACAAAAAGATACGTATTTATGGGTACCATTTTTTTCTTTTTGTTATTATTTTGTGATTTTTAAAAAACATATTTTTGAAAAAAAATGTATTTATTTTTTTACTTTTTTACTTAGTCACTCTATGAGACTTTAAAATTTATCACTCTGATCCCTGGTATAAAGCATTGCAATGCACCAGCATTGCAATGCATTGTACATGTCAGCATTATACTGACAGAAGCCTCTTATACCATGCTCCTGGCATGGTCTAAGCAGGTCCCTGTCACTGGCAGACCCAGAGGTCTTCATGACAACCTCGGGTTGCCATGACGATGATCAGGCCCTTGCGATGAAGTCACATAAACAGAGCACGGGGTAGAGGCTGCGGTGATTGTCACAGCCTCTGCCCCCTCTGGTTTCAGGGATGGTGCTGTCCCCTGGTGCTCGCCTGTGCAATGTGAGCAGTGTGCTGTCTCCTCTGTGCGATGTACACAGTATGACATCTCCTGTGCGCTCTTTTGTCTGCTTAGAAGAATAGTAATAAGCCAGGAACAGAGCGGTGTCACTATACCTGGCACAGACCAGTGACGTCAGTCTTGACGGCGGCGCTAGTCTCCTGCACCTCCGGGTATAGTGACACCGCTCTGTTCCCGGCTTATTACTATTCATCTGAGCAGACAACAGAGCACACACAGGGGAGACAGCACACTGCGCACATCGCACAAGGGTAGACAGTGCACGTAAGATACAGCAGGGACAACACCGCCCCTGAAACTAGTGTCATTGATGACACTTCGTTTCAGGGAGGAGGCAGGGGCTGTGTATACTAGGATACTCAAACAAATTGTCATCACACAGGAAGTAGAGAAAAAAAAACAAAAGCTGTTAGATAGTGTAGTTAGGGAACTGTAGGGGATTTTTAAAGTAAGTATATTAGAAAATAGCTTAGATTATAGCATCAAATAGATAGGGAGTTAGGAGCAAAATGACTTTGCCTTTGGACCACCCCTTTAAGCAACTTTCTATATAATATTCATTAGACATTTTCTATTATTTTGCTGATGAAGAGTGTGAATAAGTCATTTATCTAGCTGAGTGCCTTGAAAAACGTTACAAATCCTTCACAGCTACTGGTTCTGAAGGCTCTCTCTGCTCTCCCCCTCCCTTCATTTAGTGTTAGAGGTGGCAGCAGGGAGGGGGTTTACAGAGATTTCCATGGTGTTGGGAGGGGGAAACTAATTTCAGTCTCAGGGAGGTTAGAGAAAACAGGATATAGTAAAGGAGGAAAGTACATGAAGAGGAAATAAGTGCTGGATAGAAACTCTGTTTTGCAGACCTCACATTCAGTCTACACACTCCCAAAAGGTTAAAATCTGAAACTAGGGTCAGGCTGCAAACAGTGTATCAGGGGGGTCTAAAAACGACTGACAAAATGAAGATTGAAGATCAAGATATCCATAGCATTTTACATAAAAACCTAATTAAACAATTGGTCATTTTCTAATGGCACTTTTTGTTTAACATTCCAGAGCTTTTCTTTCTTTCTTTCTGGACCCCCATGCAATTTTTCCATGGTGCTATATGCAGTAAAGGTCTTTGTCACCACAGAAAATAACAACCACAGTCTTGGCTGAAAGTGTTGGCACCCTTGAAGTTGTTCCAGAAAATGAAGTACTTCTTCCAGAAAATTATTGCAATTTTACATGTTTGTTATACACATGTTTATTTTATTTGTGTGTATTGGAACAACACAAAAAAACAGAGAAATAAAGGCAAATTTGACATAATTTCACACAAAACCCCAAAAATGGGCTTGACAAAATTGTTGCCACCTTTCCAAAATTGTCGGTAAACAACTTTGTTTCAAGCATGTGATGCTCATTCACACTCACCTATGGCAAGTAACAGGAATGTGCAATATGAAAATCACAACTAAAACCAGATAAAAAGGGGAAAAGTTGACTCAATCTTTGCATTGTATGTCTGTGTGTGCCATATTAAGCATGGAGAACAGAAAGCGGAGAAGAGAACTGTCTGAGGACTTGAGAACCCAAATTGTTGAAATATATCAACAAACTCAAGGTTACAAGTCCATCTCCAGAGATCTTGGTGTTCCTTTGTCCATGGTGCGTAATATAATCAAGAAGTTTACAACCCATTGCACTGTAGCTAATCTCCCTGGATGTGGGTGGCAGAGAAAAATTGATAAAAGTTGTTCCAGAAAATGAAGTATTTCTTCCAGAAAATTATTGCAATTTTACATGTTTGTTATACACATGTTTATTTTATTTGTGTGTATTGGAACAACACAAAAAAAACAGAGAAATAAAGGCAACTTGGACATAATTTCACACAAAACCCCAAAAATGGGCTGGACAAAATTGTTACCACCTTTCCAAAATTGTGTGGCGGAAGAGAAAAATTGATAAAAGGTTGCAACATAGAATAGTCCGGATGATTGATTAGCAGCACCAATAAAGTTCCAAAGAAATTCAAGCTGTCCTGCAGGCCCAGGGTGCATCAGTGTAAGCAAGAACTATCCATCAACATTTGAATGAAATGAAACGCTATGGCAGGAGACTCCCACTGCTGACACAGAGACATAAAAAAGCTAGACTGCATTTTGCCAAAATGTATGTGAGTAAGCCAAAATCCTTCTGAGAAAGCATCTTGTGGACAGATGAGACCAAATACAGCTTTTTGGTAAAGCACACCATTCCACTGTCGAAAATGGAATGAGGCTTACAAGGAAAAGAACACAGTACCTACAGTCAAATATGGTGGAGGTTCAAATATGTTTTGTGGTTGTTTGCTGCCTCTAACTGTGTGCAAGGCATCATGAAATCTGAATATTGCCAAAGAATTTTCGGTTGCAATGTAGTGCCCTGTGTCAGAAAGCTTGGTTTGTGCCCTGGGTCATGGGTCTTCCAGCAGGACAATGATCCCAAACATACTTCAAGATGCATCCAGAACCATGCACCCGGATCTAAATCCCATTGAATACCTCTGAAGAGATCTTAAAATTGCTGTTTGGTGAAGGCACCCATCAAATATGAGACATCTGGAGCAGTTTGCAAAAGAAAAATGGTCCAAAATTCCAGTTGAGAGGTGTAAGAAGCTTGTTGATGGTTTTAGGAAGCGAATGATTGCAGTTATTTATTCCAGAGGGTGTGCAACCAAATATTAAGTTGAGGGTGCCAACAAATTTGTCCTGCCCATTTTAGGGATTTTGTGTGAAATTATGTCCAATTTGCCTTTTTTTCTCTGTTTTTTGTGTTGTTCCAATGCACACAAAAGAAATAAACATATGTATAACAAACCATGTGTAATTGCAATACTTTTCTAGGAGAAACACTTCATTTTCTGGAAAAACTTCAAGGGTGCCAACACTTTCGGCCATGACTGTACTACATGTTACGGCAGTATTGGAGCAATTGCAAAAATGTTACCTCTTCTTTCTGAGATCACTTTGTGATCTTTATCTATGTAACAAGCAAACATCCTGCTCTGCCTACCTACAGCATACACTCTGCAAAGTTTTATTTTAACAAATTACTAATCTATCTCATTTTTAGGTCATAGTAGTGTTGAAATTAGATATGATATGGGTTTCATAGATTTCATCACCAAGCATAAAAATCCTTACATTCTAAAATTACAGTTTTTAGTACTTCATTAAAGTAGCACTCCAGAATTTTTTTTTTGTACAAATGTGGCGCCCCTGGGGGTTCGACCGCCACAGGGATGCTGCACTTCTTTAATGGAGTGTAGTGTTCCTCCTCTGAGGTAAGAACATTGTGATAGTTGTGACCCAACCTTTGCATCCAACACCACATTTCTCCACCAGAGGGGGCTAGTATGCACTAGGTGCTGCCCTCCTGGTTACAGGGAGACTGGGGAACCAAGAGTTAGGGGAACCAGTTAGTGGGTGAGGGTGGAGGACCTACAAGTTAGTTACACTTTAAATTTCATATTTAATAAAGAGCCATCTTGTTCATTGGTCTCTGGCAGTCAGTCTGTCCTTAGTAATGGTTCTTTGACTGCCTTCAATCGCTCTTTGACTGTCTCTATGCTGTCAATTGCGGAGTGGACTGTGACCTCCCACCCTAACGCGGATCCTGTGTGGGCCCGCATCGGATGGAGACACAGCCCTCGTGCCATGGCCTTGGGACGAGGGATAGGTTGTAGACAAGGAATGTCTCGACCCGGTCAAGGACCAGGACCAAGAAGGCCCGGAGCTTAAGAGTGTGGCTCCATAGCAAATGGATCCCAGGCAGGATGCAGACGGAGAGGTGTACGCCACCTGTCCTCTCCATGCTGATATATTCAGAGGGAGTCCGGCTGCAAGAGGGGTACCGGCCCCCGACACCCGACCTTGCTACTCCAAGTCCTGGTCGGGAAAGCCTGGTAGGCCCTGAGGATCCCACTGGGTATCGGACGGAGCGGAGCTGCCACCTGTACCCTTGTTCTGAGAGGAGCTCAGAGGGAGACCCGGCCTATTTCGCCCACACACACGAACAGGAAAGGATTCGGTCTGTAGTTCAGGAACACTCTGGTGTAGGGTCCCGACTGAATGCTGGACTTACTCGGAGGTTGTCGGACCCCCGTCCCTGGTGACCGCAGGACTCCGCAGCGAGCAGGGAGTTGCCTTCCTTCTGCCATCTCTAAAGTGAGTAAAGCTTTGGAAGTACACCACTTTCTGCGCCACACCATGAGACGCGGCATCCGTTCTCCTCTACTACTACCCCCTCCATCCTGTCCCTCTACCCTGAGGCCTTGCTCCGCCTGTGGGGAGTAGTAATAACTCTGGCCGCCATAACACCATGCCTCAGCGGACTGCAGCGGCGCTGGTGACCTTCACCAGGTGCCACAGGTGGCATAGTCGTAAATCAGCCACTCAACCCGGATAAACCCGCACCATTTCCTTTTTAATGTGACGGCCCTGAGCACGGGTCGGGGCCGGGCCACGGCTGCACCCCATCTCTCCATCACAGGACCCGACTCTGAGTCCCCCATCTCCCAAGGTAAAATAAAGGGCTTTTTCGAGTAGAGGCGTCACACATGGAATGCTTACTCATCAGCACTGTTATAGCTGTGTACCTTGTTACATCCTAGCTCACTTATATACAGTATATAAATTAGCTGCTAAGATCTATGCGCCATCTCCCTGAGAATCTGCCTCCAGAGCTATTTTAAATTAAAGAAGGCGTTACCAGTGTGAGACAAGTAATTGCTGGCACTTTCCTCTCATAATCACACACAGTTTTACATTGAGATCACAACTAATACAGTACAGCAGAGCTAACACTGTACAGGAAGTGAAGTTCGTGTCATCACAAACATTTACAGCAGCATTTTAGCTCCCTGATCTCACTTCAGAACTGTGTGTGATTATGCGAGCAAAGTGACGTCATTACATGTCTCACATTGGTAACTCCCCCTTTCATATAAAATAATCTCTGGGAAGATCTATGCCCATAGTCCAGTACAGCACATTTGCATAGACAAAAAATGTGTATTTCTCTGAAATTAGACATCAGATCACAGATATCAAGGTATCATTTTATTCAGCTTCCTATGGCCTAGATGCCCATATAGAGAGCTCAGGAGTAGAGATGAGCGGTGTTCGACTAGAACTGTTCGCCAATCTCAAATTCGAGCTGTTTTGGGCGGTGTTCGAGTTGTTCGACGAACCCGAACGATTTGCAAAAAATTCGGCTGGTCGAGGTTATGTTCGATAACTGTTCGTGCACCAAAAGCGTGTCCTGCATGTCTGGCGCTATTTAGAGCACCAATCATGCAGGGATTGTCTGCCACTCACTGTAATGCCACAGCCATGGTGGTTGTGGCATTACAGTGATTGCCCAAATCGATGGGAACAGTGCTCACAGTGAAACATGAAAAGCCGGCAATTCAGCAGCGGCATACACCGGTACCCGACAATTTAGAACCGAAAGAATAGAGCTTCACACATAGATTAGATAGATATAAACATGTCAGCCACATATATACGAAGTACAGTGAAAGTGCTGCTTACTGTACTTGTCATTTAGTGTAAAGGATTTATCAAAAAAAATAATAGTGTTTTCATGCACCGTCTCTTTAAGAAAGCCGGCCGGCAATTCAGCAGCGGTACCCGACAATTTATAACAGACAGAATAGAGCTTCACACATAGATTAGATAGATAGAAACATGTCAGCCACATATATACGAAGTACAGTGACAGTGTTGCTTACTGTACTTGTCATTTAGTATTAAAATAAAGGATTTATTATTAAAAAAATTGGCGTGGGGTTCCCCTTAATTTTAGGCTCTAGCGGAGGTTAAGCAGACGGCTGGGGCAGATGTTTGAAGC
Source organism: Phyllobates terribilis (assembly GCF_046119375.1). Taxonomy (NCBI): domain Eukaryota; kingdom Metazoa; phylum Chordata; class Amphibia; order Anura; family Dendrobatidae; genus Phyllobates; species Phyllobates terribilis. The sequence goes on from NW_027362761.1 coordinate 391,087,766, forward strand.
CTGGGAAGGGGGTAATACCCACGGAGCTTCCCAGGCTACTAATATCAGCCCCCAGCTGAATACATAGCCTTTACTAGCTATTAAAATGGGGGACACCCCAAAAAAAATGACGTGGGGTCCCCCCTAATTTAATAGCTAGCAAAGGCTAGGCAGACAGCTGGGGGCTGATATTAATAGCCCAGGAAGGGAGCCATGAATATTGGCCCCCTCCCAGGCTAGAAACACCAGCCGTCAGCCGCCCCAGAAATGGCGCATTCATAGGATGCGCCAATTCTGGCACTTAGCCTCGCTCTTCCACGCTGCCCTGGTGCGGTGGCAGGGGGTAATAGGGTTGGGGTTGATGTCAGCTTATAATGCCAGCTGACATCAAGCCCAGGTTAGTAATGGAGAGGCGTCTATAAGACACCCCCATTACTAACCCCATAGTCAAAGTTAAAAAAAACACAAACACCCAGAATAAAGTCCTTTAATTGAAATAAAGACACAATCCTTTATTGTTCTAAATTAAACCATACTTACCGTCACGCCCATTCCAGCTGAAGCCAACGATCTCCTGCAATAAAAGAAAAATAATAAAGCAACCTCATCCTTACCTTTCCATGGTTCCCATGACAGCTTCAGCTCTGCTACATCGAGATGACAGGCTGGACCGCAGCAGAACGCTGCAATCCAGCCTCTCATCCCGCAGACACTGAGAAGCGCAGGCTTGCTTGCGCTGCTCAGCGTCTCTCTGTGACGACATCCAGATGAGCCGAGTTCATGTCCAATGAACTCGGCTCACCTCATGCACGTCACTGACAGCGTGGGAAAATTCTCACGCTGAAGCGGTGAGTGCAGGAGAATTCTCCCACGCTGTCAGTGACGTGCATAAGGTGAGCTCATGTCCAATGAACTCAGCTCACCTCCTGCACGTCACTGACAGCGTGGGAGAATTCTCCTGCACTCAGCGCTTCAGCGTGAGAATTCTCCCACGCTGAAGCGCTGAGTGCAGGAGAATTTTCCCACGCTGTCAGTGACGTGCATAAGGTGAGCTCATGTCCAATGAACTCAGCTCACCTCCTGCACGTCACTGACAGCGTGGGAGAATTCTCCTGCACTCAGCGCTTCAGTGTGAGAATTCTCCCACGCTGAAGCGCTGAGTGCAGGAGAATTTTCCCACGCTGTCAGTGACGTGCATGAGGTGAGCCGAGTTCATTGGACATTAACTCGGCTCATCTGGATGCCCTCACAGAGAGACACTGTGGAGCGCAAGCAAGCCTGCGCTTCTCAGTGTCTGCGGGATGAGAGGCTGGATGGCAGCGTTCTGCTGCGGTCCAGCCTGTCATCTCGATGTAGCAGAGCTGAAGCTGTCATGGGAACCATGGAAAGGTAAGGATGATGTTGCTTTATTATTTTTCTTTTATTTCAGGAGATCGTTGGCTTCAGCTGGAATGGGCGTGATGGTAAGTATGGTTTAATTTAGAACAATAAAGAATTGTGTGTTTATTTCAATTAAAGGACTTTTTTCTGGGTGTTGTGTTTTTTTTAAATACTTTACTAGAAATTCATGGTGGTCATGTCTAATATTGGCGTGACCCCCTGAATTTCGGGCTTAGGGCCAGCTGATAATGCCAAGCTGGCCCTAACCCCTTTATTACCCAGTGAGCCACCGCATCAGGGCCCTGGATGAGTTGGGTACAGCGCCAGAAGATGGCGCTTCTATGAACGCGCCATTTTCCGGGGTGGCTGCGGACTGCAATTTGCAGCGGGGGTGGCCCAGAAAGCTTGGGCCTCCCTGCGCGGCGGATTCCAGCCCCCAGCTGCCTAGTTGTACCTGGCTGGACACAAAAACAGGGCGAAGCCCCACGTCAATTTTCTTTAAATTATTTCATGAAATAATTAAGAAAAAAAGGCTTCCCTATATTGTTGTGTCCGGCCAGGTACAAATAGGCAGCTGGTGGTTGGGGGCAGCCCGTTCCTGCCTGCTGTACCTGGCTGGACACAAATATAGTGCAAAGCCCCACGTCAATTTTTTTTAAATTATTTCATGAATTTCCTGAAATAATTTAAAAAAATTGAAGTGGGGCTTCGCACTATATTTGTGTCCAGCCAGGTACAGCAGGCAGGAACGGGCTGCCCCCATCCACCAGCTGCCTATTTGTACCTGGCCGGACACAACAATATAGGGAAGCCCTTTTTTTCTTAATTATTTCATGAATTTCATGAAATAATTAAAAAAAATTGAAGTGGGGCTTCGCACTATATTTGTGTCCAGCCAGGTACAGCAGGCAGGAACGGGCTGCCCCCAACCACCAGCTGCCTATTTGTACCTGGCCGGACACAACAATATAGGGAAGGCCTTTTTTTCTTAATTATTTCATGAATTTCATGAAATAATTAAAAAAAAAGTACGTGGGGCTTCGCCCTATTTTTGTGTCCAGCCAGGTACAACTAGGCAGCTGGGGGCTGGAATCTGCAGCGCAGGGAGGCCCAAGCTTTCTGGGCCCCCCCCCGCTACAAATTGCAGTCCGCAGCCACCCCGGAAAATGGCGCGTTCATAGAAGCGCCATCTTCTGGCGCTGTACCCAACTCATCCAGGGCCCTGGTGCGGTGGCTCACTGGGTAATAAAGGGGTTAGGGCCAGCTTGGTATTATCAGCTGGCCCCAAGCCCAAAATTCATGGGGTCACGCCAGTATTAGACATGACCGCCATGAATTTCTAGTAAAGTATTTAAAAAAAACACAACACCCAGAATAAAGTCCTTTAATTGAAATAAAGACACAATTCTTTATTGTTCTAAATTAAACCATACTTACCATCACACCCATTCCAGCTGAAGCCAACGATCTCCTGCAATAAAAGAAAAATAATAAACCAACCTCATCCTTACCTTTCCATGGTTCCCACGACAGCTTCAGCTCTGCTACATCGAGATGACTGGCTGGACCGCAGCAGAACGCTGCCATCCAGTCTGTCATCCCGCAGACACTGAGAAGCGCAGGCATGCTTGCGCTCCTCACTGTCTCGCTGTGACGGCATCCAGATGAGCCGAGGTCATGTCCAATGAACTCGGCTCACCTCATGCACGTCACTGACAGCGTGGGAGAATTCTCCTGCAATCAGCGCTTCAGCGTGAGAATTTTCCCACGCTGTCAGTGACGTGCATGAGGTGAGCCGAGTTCATTGGACATGAACTCTGCTCATCTGGATGTCGTCACAGAGAGACGCTGAGCAGCGCAAGCAAGCCTGCGCTTCTCAGTGTCTGCGGGATGACAGGCTGGATGGCAGCGTTCTGCTGCGGTCCAGCCTGTCATCTCGATGTAGCAGAGCTGAAGCTGTCATGGGAACCATGGAAAGGTAAGGATGAGGTTGCTTTATTATTTTTCTTTTATTGCAGGAGATCGTTGGCTTCAGCTGGAATGGGCGTGATGGTAAGTATGGTTTAATTTAGAACAATAAAGGATTGTGTCTTTATTTCAATTAAAGGACTTTATTCTGGGTGTTTGTGTTTTTTTTAACTTTGACTATGGGGTTAGTAATGGGGGTGTCTTATAGACGCCTCTCCATTACTAACCTGGGCTTGATGTCAGCTGGCATTATAAGCTGACATCAACCCCAACCCTATTACCCCCTGCCACCGCACCAGGGCAGCGTGGAAGAGCGAGGCTAAGTGCCAGAATTGGCGCATCCTATGAATGCGCCATTTCTGGGGCGGCTGACGGCTGGTGTTTCTAGCCTGGGAGGGGGCCAATATTCATGGCTCCCTTCCTGGGCTATTAATATCAGCCCCCAGCTGTCTGCCTAGCCTTTGCTAGCTATTAAATTAGGGGGGACCCCACGTCATTTTTTTTGGGGGGTCCCCCATTTTAATAGCTAGTAAAGGCTATGTATTCAGCTGGGGGCTGATATTAGTAGCCTGGGAAGCTCCGTGGGTATTACCCCCTTCCCAGGCTTCAAACATCTGCCCCAGCCGTCTGCTTAACCTCCGCTAGAGCCTAAAATTAAGGGGAACCCCACGCCAATTTTTTTAATAATAAATCCTTTATTTTAATACTAAATGACAAGTACAGTAACCAACACTATCACTGTACTTCATATATATGTGACTGACATGTTTCTATCTATCTAATCTATGTGTGATGCTCTATCTTTCTGTTCTAAATTGTCGGGTACCGCTGCTGAATTGCCGGCCGGCTTTTTTAAAGAGACAGTGCATGAAAACACTATTATTTTTTTAAATAAATCCTTTACACTAAATGACAAGTACAGTAAGCAACACTATCACTGTACTTATTATATATGTGACTGACATGTTTCTATCTATCTAATCTATGTGTGAAGCTCTATTCTTTCTGTTCTAAATTGTCGGGTACAGATGCTGAATTGCCGGCCGGCTTTTTTAAAGAGACAGTGCATGAAAACACTAATATTTTTTTTAATAAATCCTTTACACTAAATGACAAGTGCAGTAACCAACACTGTCACTGTGCTTCTTATATGTGTGACTGACATGTTTCTATCTATCTAATCTATGTGTGATGCTCTATTCCTTCTTGTCTAAATTGTCGGGTACCGGTGTATGCCGCTGCTGAATTTGCCGGCCGGCTTTTTTAAAGAGAGTGTCTTCTGAGCAGTTTGTCAGCTTTTGGACACCTTTGCAGGTGTTTTCTATGTGTTTCTATGTGTTTTTGTTTGCCTGCCATTGGTTTTAACGGTGTTCGACGGTGTTCTAAGGTGTTCGACGAACAGTTCGACGAACAGTTCCTCGAACATCCAGGTGTTCGACGAACCGAACCGAACCCGAACACTACGGGGGTGGCTCAACACTACTCAGGAGGATTGATCCTACTGACAGATTCCCCTTATGTTATACTCCTGCATAGGAAAAACAATTGCTGGAGTGCGGCTTTAAAGAGAACCTGTTACCAAAGTCAAAAGTGGGCAGATTTTGATATTATTTTATTCCCGCTGTTCTCCAGAGTATGCCATTTTTATTTTTTTAAATCCGCCTTACATCGCGGAGATATGGGCTTTTTTATTCAGGGCTAATTTTTATGGTCTTTACCAAAGGGGCAGTCATCACAAGATAACAATATAGAGCAGTCTAAAGGCATGCCGTTATAGAATCCTATATATATATATATATATATATACATATATATATATATATATATATATATACTGTATATATATATATATATATATATATATATATATATATGTATATATATATATGACGCGCCCCCTGGGCCATGTTCAAGGGGATACCCGGAGCCGGATCTGTATGGGGGTAGTAGTCCTTGTGGCGGTGACCCGGTCCGTGCCCGGGGTGTCAAACTAAGTGGCAGTCTATGGCAGTAGATGTTGTTAAGTGTCGACTACGCCACCCGTTGAGTGCGGCTTTGAAGCCGCCGCTGCAGAGCAGTCCGCTGAGGCCGGTGGTATATGTGCAGCAGTGATGGTATAACCCCCAACGGGAGGGGTATGGCCTCAGGGCAGCAGGTGTGGATGATGGGGGTTGTGATGGTGCAGTAAGAAGACTCAGAGTCGGGAGATGCAGTTCAGGGTTTTTACTTACTGGTGTCCTTTTGGTCACTCTGGCCTTGAGTGACCACCCGAGCCGTGCTGCGTCCACCAGGTCCTGGACTCGGCCAACCCCCAGGCAATTCCGGAGCGTGGTCCTGAGCTCCTTTCTGACTCTCCCTTTCTCTGGCCGTTCCCACCAGGGATCCACTTTTGGCCGGCTCCCTCGGGTCTCTTGGTGGTCAAGCCTCCTCTGGGCTCCCTGACCCTATACTTGGTGTGCCTTTCTAGTGGATTTGGTGAGGGTCGTGGCAGATCCTGCCCACGACCTCCGGTTCCTGGCTAAGGTTTGTTTTGGCCTCTGCCAGCTTGGGATCCAGTACCCTTGTCCGCCAACCCTTCACCCTTCTGTCCTTATTCTGGGATCTTGGGGTTCCTTCTTGTTTCCTCTCTGGGTCCTTCTGACTCCTCTCTCTCTCTCTCAGCAGGCTCTGTTCTGGAGCTGGGCCCAGCCGGAGCCACAGCTCCCTGTCAGCCCTCCTGGCTGAGCTCCTCTGCTCTGCTTCTCAGGCTCTCTGACTTCACCCTGATCTAAGATGGTGCCCACCTTATATACTCCCTCTATGTGTGAGCCCAGGTGACCAGCACCCAATGAGCTCCTAGCTTTACCCAGACTGCCCCCCCTATCTGCCCCTACACTGCTGGGATGTTCCACCCCCCTCCCACTCCAGCCAGGGACAGACGCTGTCGTACCTGCACATATACTGGTGGGAGTACCGTAGTTCTGTCCCCCGGAAATGGGATGTATGTAGTGCATGCAGCCTACTAAGCTCAGTTCCACACTCCATCCTTACCCGGGAGTGGAATACCACACCTCTGGGTTGAGGTGCAATACCCCTGTAGCAGCCGAATCCTCAGGGTGCTACATATATATATATATATATATACATATATATATATATATATATATATATATATACTGCATATATACACTGTTCAAAAAAATAAAGGGAACACTTAAACAACAGAATATAACTCCAAGTAAATCAAACTTCTGTGAAATCAAACTGTCCACTTAGGAAGCAACACTGATTGACAATCAATTTCACATGCTGTTGTGCAAATGGAATAGACAATAGATGGAAATTATTGGCAATTATCAAGACGCCCTCAATAAAGGAGTGGTTCTGCAGGTGGGGACCACAGACCACATCTCAGTACCAATGCTTTCTGGCTGATGTTTTGGTCACTTTTGAATGTTGGTTGTGCTTTCACACTCGTAGTTGAATGAGACGGACTCTACAACCCACAGAATTTGCTCAAGTAGTGCTGCTCATCCAGGATGGCACATCAATGCGAGCTGTGTCAAGAAGGTTTGCTGTGTCTGTCAGCGTAGTGTCCAGAGGCTGGAGGCGCTACCAGGAGACAGGCCAGTACACCAGGAGACGTGGAGGGGCCGTAGGAGGGCAACAACCCAGCAGCAGGACCTAAACCTCCGCCTTTGTGCAAGAAGGAACAGGAGGAGCGCTGCCAGAGCCCTGCAAAATGACCTCCACCAGGCCACAAATGTGCATATGTCTGCACAAACGGTTAGAAATCGCCTCCATGAGGGTGGTATAAGGGCCCAACGTCAACAGATGGGGGTTGTGCTCACAGCCCAACACCGTGCAGGACGCTTGGCAAAGTCGCCACTGGCGCCCTGTGCTCTTCACAGATGAAAGCAGGTTCACACTGAGCACATGTGACAGACGTGACAGAGTCTGGAGACGCCGTGGAGAGCGATCTGCTGCCTGCAACATACTTCAGCATGACCGGTTTGGCAGTGGGTCATTAATGGTGTGAGGTGGCATTTCTTTGGAGGGCCACACAGCCCTCCATGTGCTCGCCAGAGGTAGCCTGACTGTGATTAGTTTCCGAGATGAGATCCTCAGACCCCTTGTGAGACCATATGCTGGTGCGGTTGGCCCTGGGTTCCTCCTAATGCAGGACAATGCCACACCTCATGTGGCTGGAGTGTGTCAGCAGTTCCTGCAAGATGAAGGTGTGGCGCCCCTGAGGGTTCAGTCACCACAGAGGTACTGCACCTCACCCAGAGGTGTGGTATTTCCTTCTCTCAGCTAAGGAGGGAGTGCTGCCCGGAACCCCAACACCTGCATCCAACACTACACTACTCCAGGCCGGCTGGAGGGGCAAGATGCATGCACAGTGCTGAGCCCTGTCCCTGGCTGGAGTGGGGAGAACCCAAAGGTAGGGGGAACCAGTAGTGGGTGTGGGTGGAGGAAGCAGTTTAGGGGAGCACTTTGACAGTAGGTATAAAAAGCGAAGCCATTTTAGGGTGGCAGAATAGTTCAGTAAGAGGAGTGAGTGAAGATAGTCTGGGAGCAGAGTCTCTTTAGGAGCTCTGCTCCACAAGTAGGGCCCAGTCCTAGAGGCCCAGGAGGGGAGCAGAGGAGTAGGCTCCGTTCTGTTAAAGGGATCCCAGGGGGTACGGCGAGTGCAGGACGGCACCTGTACGCCCCGAATCTGTCAGAAGACAGAGGGATCATAGGCTGCAAGAAGGGGACCAGCCCCTGGACCAGCCGTGTTACTCCAGGTCTCGGCTGGAAAAACTGGAGACTTCTGGCTTTCATAGTCCAGTTGCCAAAGCCTCCTTCTAATCTCCGTGAGGGTCAAGCAGGTCCAGGAACTCCAGTTAGACAGGAGGGACTTCCGAGCACCCGAGCGGGACTGAGAGTGGGGAAGCGCAGGGCAGGATGGAGAAGACCCAGCGTGAAGATGGTCTAGAGAGGAACACAAGAAACCGGGGTTCCGTCAGGTGCTCCTAAATTACCTGAGGAAGAGCTGAACCCCCGTTCTGGTGAACGCAGCGCGACGTGGGAGGCTGTAAGCTGGACAGTACAACCTGAGGAACTTAACAACTGTGAGTAAAGACTCGAATGACTGCACCGCACTGCATCCGTCCATTATCTCAGCTGTGCCATCTTCCCCCTGCACTACAATGCCCAGCGCAACCAACACTATCTACATTGCCCTGGAGCTAGCTCTTCCTGTGGAGAGCCACACCATCCCTGCTGCAGTTACATCAGCTCCAGAGGACTGCTTTGCAGCGGCGGCTCCCTTTGGCCGCATTCCACAGGTGGCATCACGAACACTTTCTAAAACTACAAACCCCTTACAAATAATATTTCCCCTTTTTGTTGACCGTCCTGGGCCACGGACCGGGCCAGCCACCGTGATATCCCCCACCAGCATCCATAGGCCCGGCTGCCAAGTACCCCACGGCTCTGGGGGCGCATCAAAGGCATTGAAGCTATGGACTGGCCCGCCCGTTACCCAGACCTGAATCCGATTGAGCACATTTGGGACATCATTTCTCGCTCCATCCACCAACATCACGTTGCACCACAGACTGTCCAGGAGTTGGCGGATGCTTTAGTCCAGGTCTGGGAGGAGATCCCACAGGAGACCATCCGCAACCTCATCAGGAGCATGCCCAGGCGTTGTAGGGAGGTCATACAGGCACGTGGAGGCCACACACAATACTGAGCCTCATTTTGACTTGTTTTAAGGACATTACATCAAAGTTGGATCAGCCTGTAGTGTGTTTTTCCACTTTAATTTTGGGGGTGACTCCAAATCCAGGCCTCCATTGGTTGATAAATTTGATTTCCATTTATGATTTTTGTGTGATTTTGTTGTCAGCACATTCAACTTTGTACAGAGCAAAGTATTCAATGAGAATATTTCATTCGTTCAGATATAGGATGTGTTATTTGAGTGTTTCCTTTATTTTTTTGAACAGTATATATATATACTGGAGTAGGGGAGTAGAAAAGCGCAATATGGTCTCACCAGGAAATAAAATTATAAGTAATAATGGGTGGTGCTAACCTGGTAGAGTTATGACCATACAATAATATTTGAGCAGGAATAACCAGCTGCTGCAGATCCACAGGTCATATGACGGATACCAAGAAAATAGGAGAAAAAAAAATTGAATTTTTCCATGCTGCTGATAATTGGAAATGAGGATCCAAAGCCAGGAACTGCATTAATGAATTAATGTGGTTTTAATTGACGTGTTTTGAAGTACATACGCTTCTTTCTCAAGATATAACCACATGGGCACCAAAACACATCTCTTAGCAGGAAAAATGCTGCGTAAAATATGCATGGTTTTGACGCTTATTTATGTGTTTTTAACACGTTTTTTGAATGAGTTTTGAAGGCGTTTTTTACCCATTCATTTGAATGGGCACAGAGCAATGCATAAGCCCTGAAACCGTAGATGTTATTACAGCTATATTGTAGTAAACTTAGTGGTGGACATTGGAGGAGGGGTGTTAGTTCCAACAGGGACACACCAGCTGGATCATTAGCACTGTAGCTGTATTTCTTTTTAAATGTTTTTATCATTGCGTGTCATTGTTTGGTTTGTCTTTTTAAATAATTTTATACTATTTCATTTGGTGATCCCAATTATGCAGCACACTTCTTTCACTTAATTATTGGCTTGCGTTTCAGTGTGTAGTAGGCTGATCCAATACTTATTTGTAGTGCCTTCATTGTTTTTTTTCTTGTTAAATACGCATGGTTTTGCTGCTTTTTTAAGTGTTTTTAACATGTTTTTTGCATGAGTTTTTAAGGCATTTTTTACCCGTTTATTTGAATGGGTGCAAGTGATGGGAAAGCCCTGAAAGAATTGACATGCTGCAGATTGGAAACTGCTTCAAATATGAAAGGAAAAAACAAGCGGCGTGTGCAGCGAGTTCAGAAATCTCATTCATATGTATGATACTGAAAACTGCAGCATTTTTGGTGAAGAAATTTTTGCTGCAAATACTCAACCCTAAGCGTATTGCACTATTTTAAGCAGCGATTGAATGACTGCAGGTTAAAGTCCCCTACTGGGCCTGAAAATAAAATTGAAAACTGTTATTTTTTTTATAAAACATAAAATCTAAAAATAAAATCAAGCCCCATTTCTCAGTTGTTGAATGTAAATGAAAAATAAAAATAATAAAAATTTAACCATATAGGGTATTTTCAGGAGTGTTAATGTAACTTTAAAATTCTGGACTACTAAAATATTGCAATGTTATTTTTGTGAACTCCATAAATAAGATTTCAAAATGCTGGAATTGCTGTTTTTGGTCACTCAAAATAAAGTGGAATAAAAAATGATCAAAAAATTGTATATTCCTAAAATGGTGGCAACAATAATAAAAGAAAAGGTCATGGCTTGCAATAAGCGGTTGACCACTTTATCTGGGAAGTGTAGCTTTCCTAACAAATTGACCAGCACTTCTGACTATAAAATGCCTGTTGGTGGAGGAGCATGTGACCAGATCTCCTCCAATTGTAAAACATCTGACAGAGGGAATCTGCTTTTCTATTGGAGGAGCTGATGAATTGCTTCAGGCTATGTTCCCACGATGCAAAAATGCTCCGGATTTTTCCTGAGCGTTTCTGCAGCTCCCCTGGCAGAAAAAACTCATGCGGATTGTACATGCGGATTGTACATGTGGATTGTACATGTGGATTGTACGTGCGGATTGTACGTGCGGATTGTACGTGCGGATTGTACATGCGTTTTTCCTGCCAGGGACATGCGGATGTGAAGCGTTCTTCACTTGCATTTCCGCTTGCGGGTTGACAAGCGCTTTCCAATCGATTTTAGCATCACTTGGAAAGTGCTTGACAACTTGGTCACACTATATAAATCCATGCAAACGGCATGAATTTATATAGTGTGACCCCAAAGAATGGTTAAAAATAAAAAAATAAATCTATACTTACCTTCTGATGGCCTCCAGAGTCTTGCTCCGCTCCGTCCTGGCTGGTCTGGTCACATGCGCCTCCATTAGCAATCATGCTATGGACAGAAGCGCTGGTCCATTTGTGAGGAAAGTTAAACTAACCAGAGAAAGTGGCCAACCCCTTTAATTAAAAAGTGAAAAAAGATGGTTTACAGTAAAACCAAACATTTTTTATTTTTAGATTATTTATAAAAGCTTTTAATTTTTTATTTAACCCCTTTACCACCTTGGGTTTTTCCGTTTTTGTTTTTTGCTCCCTGTCTTCCCAGGGCCATAACTTTTTTATTTTTTGGTTAATATGGCCGTTTGAAAGCTTGTTTTTTTGCGGGAAGAGTTGTTTTTTGAATGACATCATTGTTTTTACCATATTGTGTACTGGAAAACAGGAAAAAAATTCAAAGTGTGAAGAAATTGCAAAAAAAGTGCAATTCCACAGTTGTTTTTTTTTCCATGTTCACTAAATGCAAAAACTGACCTGCCATTATGATTCCCCGGGTCATTAAAAGTCTGTAGATACCAAACGTGTATAGGTTCTTCTTTATTTAAAAGGTGAAAAAAAATCCAAAGTGTGCAAAAAAAAAGTTGCCATTTTCCGAGACTTGTAGCGTCTCTATTTTTAAGGATCTGGGATCGGGTAAAGGGGTTAAAGTCATAAAACACAAAAAAATAAGCATTTGGTATCGCTATGATCACAATAACCTCAAGAATAGTATCAATATCAATCTACCTTGCTGTAAATATTGTTAAAACAAAATTCAAACAACAATGTTGGAATTTAATTTCTTTAACCATTCCACGTCACGAAGATTTATTTTTAGTTTTTCAGTGAATTTATATGCTGCAAAACATATGTTACACAATTATGTCAATGCAAGAATAAAAAAGTTATAGGAACAGAGCTGCAGCTGTAGCACAGGACTGGCTGCTGTTCTTGCTCTGTTCTCTGTTTACCTCCAGCCACAGGTAAATCAGCATATTTTATGAGGTTATTACTAGTGATGAGCGAGCATGCTTGCTACTGCTCAGTGCTCGCCTGAGCATTTCACTGCTCGAGATGCTCGATACTCGCCGAGTATTTCCTGGGTTGCTCGGCGGGAACTCGGGTCCCCTCCCTGCATGTTTGGTGCTCTTTAGAGTGCCAATCAACATGCAGGGATTGCCAGCCACTCACTGTAATGCCGTAGCCATGTTGGTTGTGGCATTACAATGATTGGCTGGCCGCACAGCGTCATCAGGTCTATAAAAGACCTATCGCCGCTATGCTCGTCACAGTCACTCTGGAATTAGACAGTGTAGGGAGAGGTGTTGCTGCGTCAGGGAGAGATTTGCTTGTGTATTAGGTAGTGTAGGGAGAAAAAACGTACATTATACATATCCATCTTAACAAACAGTCCTTCTGAGGACTAACTAATCCATCTGCAGAGCTATCAGGCAGGCAGTGTATATAGGCAGGCCGGCAGGGTATAAAGCAGACTGCAGTGCATATAGCACAATAAGCTCCATTCCAATTCTACCTTCTGCTGCTGTTAGATATTTCTATACAAAGGCCCAGGTCTCAGGGGCCAGGAATACATTTTTTTTGGATCTTAATCCTCATTATTTGCTTAAAAAGCAATCCAGAGAACACAGTTTTTCTGTGCCATTTGCTTGTTGGCACTGCAGAATACAGCCAGGTCTTTTCCATATTACAGCGCTAGAAATCCAGCTATTTAAAACTGTGTTTTCTCCATCAAACAGATCACATATACGTTGTCAGAAAATACTGCCATTTCTGGCCTCCATTAAAAATTTTCTTTAGTGTGTCAGTGAAGCAATTCACACCAGTTTGCTGTTCAAACTACTTACCTACAGGCCAGGTATTTAAAACTCTGTTTTTTTCGTCACACGGATCACATATACTTTATCAGAAAATACTGCCATTTCTGGCCTCCATTAAAAATTTCTTTCAGTGTATCAGTGAGGCTGTGTGCCCACGATGCGTTTTTTAAGCATTTCCGCAGTGGCAAAAACGTTGCAGAAACGCTTAAAAAACACATGGTAGAAGGCCTGCCATGTTCCCCAATGATAATCCGCATGTGCTGTGCACATGCTGCGGAAATTTCCGCTGCGGATTATCATTGCGGAAAAAAAAACAGCACTACCAATTATTTTGCGGAAGCGCTGCGTTTTCGCCGCCATTGACTTGCATTGGAACGCATGGATTCTGCATCACTGTATATGTAGATGCGCATTCCATGCGTTCCAATGTGCAGATGGTACCCGGTTGTGGAGGACAGGAGACTCTCCTCCGGACCTGGGCACAATAGAACTTGATAAAAAAAGAATAAAATAAAAAATAAATGTTATATTTACCTTCTGACGGCCCCCGCTGCGCTCGTCCTCCCATGCCGGCAGATCGCGGTGGACTGAAGGACCTGCGCTGACGTCATAGTCATGTGACGGGTCCAGCGATGCTGAAGTCGGCAGGTCCTTCAGTGTACCGCGATCTGCCGGCTGCCAGGACGGAGCGAAGCAAGACTCTGGAGGCCATCAGAAGGTAAGTATAGATTTATTTTTTTATTTTTAACCATTCTTTGGGGTCACACTATATAAATCCATGCCGTTTGCATGGATTTATATAGTGTGACCAAGTTGACAAGCACTTTCCAAGTGATGCTATAATCGCTTGGAAAGCGCTTGTCAACCCGCATGCGGAAATGCATGTGAAGAATGCTTCACATCCGCATGTCCCTGGCAGGAAAAACGCATGTACAATCCACATGCGTTTTTTCTGCCAGGAGAGATGCAGAAATGCTCAGGAAAAATCCGGAGCATTTCTGCATCGTGGGAACATAGCCTGAAGCAATTCACACCAGTTTTCTGGTCAAACTACTTACCTACCGGCCAGGTATATAAAACTCTGTTTTCTCCGTCACACGGATCACATATACGTTGTCAGAAAATACTGCATTTTCTGGCCTCCATTAAAAATTTCCTTTAGTGTGTCAGTGAAGCAATTCACACCAGTTTGCTGTTCAAACTACTTACCTACAGGCCAGGTATTTAAGACTCTGTGTTCTCCGTCACACAGATCACATATACGTGGTCAGAAAATACTGCCATTTCTGGCCTCCATTAAAAATTTCTTTCAGTGTGTCAGTGAAGCAATTCACACCAGATTGCTGTTCAAACTACTTACCTATAGGCCAGGTATTTAAAACTCTGTTTTCTCCGTCACAAGGATCACATATACGTTGTCAGAAAATACTGCCATTTCTGGCCTCCATTTAAAATTTCTTTCAGTGTGTCAGTGAAGCAATTCACACCAGTTTGCTGTTCAAACTAGTTACCTACAGGCCAGGTATTTAAAACTCTGTTTTCTCCGTCACACGGATCACATATAAGTTTGCTCCAAACTCAGTCATTTGTAGTGAGCGTGGAAGAAAATGTCCTCTATTTAAGATGGGCAAGGCACGTGGCAAGGGACGGGGAACTGGACGTGATGGTGCATGCAGAGGCCGAGGACAAGGCCGTGGGCAAGCTGAAATTGTGCCACAACAAACACCCGCATCTTCTCGCCTGACCTTCCTGTCCCAATTCCTAGGGGACCGCAGCACACCACTATTGAACCCAGAGCAGTGTCAAAAGGTTGTTAGTTGGATAGCGGATAATGCTTCAAGTCACTTAGCCACCACCACCACCACCCTGTCTTCGACATGGTCAAGTCTCAGTAGCTGTGAGTCTGGACCACATACTCCTTACCCTGATCCTCCTTCCTCCCACCATGCCGAGTGCCCGGAGACAACTGATCCCACGCTTGGACACTCTGAAGAGCTGTTCACTTTTCCATTTGTAGATTCGGGCCTCTCGCCCGGTCCACTTGAAGCGGGGCAAGAGGAGATCGCCAAATATTTGAGCAGCCACGGTCACACGAAGGCGACGGTGGGAAAGTGTCACAAGAGGTGGATGATGGTGAGACACAATTGCCAGAAAGTCAGGAGGAGGACCAGGGTGAGGAAGTGGAAGATGAGGTGGTGGATGATATAGTAAGTGACCCAACCTGGCAGGAGGACATGCAGAGCGAGGACAGCAGCACACAGGGGGAGGGAGGCAGAGCACCCCAACAGGCAGGAAGAATCAGTGTGGTGGCCGAAGACAGAAGGCAGGCAACCGTTCCCCATATAACCAACAACAAGGAAGTTGCCAGTAGAGATGAGCGGTGTTCGACTAGAACTGTTCGCCAATCTCAAATTCGAGCTGTTTTGGGCGGTGTTCGAGTTGTTCGACGAACCCGAACGATTTGCAAAAAATTCGGCTGTTCGAGGTTATGTTCGATAACTGTTCGTGCACCAAAAGCGTGTCCTGCATGTCTGGTGCTATTTAGAGCACCTATCATGCAGGGATTGTCTGCCACTCACTGTAATACCACAGCCATGGTGGTTGTGGCATTACAGTGATTGCCCAAATCGATGGGAACAGTGCCAACAGTGAAACATGAAAAGCCGGCAATTCAGCAGCGGCATACACCGGTACCCGACAATTTAGAACCGAAAGAATAGAGCTTCACACATAGATTAGATAGATATAAACATGTCAGCCACATATATACGAAGTACAGTGAAAGTGCTGCTTACTGTACTTGTCATTTAGCGTAAAGGATTTATCAAAAAAAATAATAGTGTTTTTATGCACCGTCTCTTTAAAAAAGCCGGCCGGCAATTCAGCATCTGTACCCGACAATTTATAACAGACAGAATAGAGCTTCACACATAGATTAGATAGATAGAAACATGTCAGTCACATATATATGAAGTACAGTGATAGTGTTGGTTACTGTACTTGTCATTTAGTATTAAAATAAAGGATTTATTATTAAAAAAATTGGCGTGGGGTTCCCCTTAATTTTAGGCTCTAGCGGAGGTTAAGCAGACAGCTGGGGCAGATGTTTGAAGCCTGGGAAGGGGGTAATACCCACGGAGCTTCCCAGGCTATTAATATCAGCCCCCAGCTGAATACATAGCCTTTACTAGCTATTAAAATGGGGGACCCCCCCAAAAAAATGACGTGGGGTCCCCCCTAATTTAATAGCTAGCAAAGGCTAGGCAGACAGCTGGGGGCTGATATTAATAGCCCAGGAAGGGAGCCATGAATATTGGCCCCCTCCCAGGCTAGAAACACCAGCCGTCAGCCGCCCCAGAAATGGCGCATTCATAGGATGCGCCAATTCTGGCACTTAGCCTCGCTCTTCCACGCTGCCCTGGTGCGGTGGCAGGGGGTAATAGGGCTGGGGTTGATGTCAGCTTATAATGCCAGCTGACATCAAGCCCAGGTTAGTAATGGAGAGGCGTCTATAAGACACCCCCATTACTAACCCCATAGTCAAAGTTAAAAAAAACACAAACACCCAGAATAAAGTCCTTTAATTGAAATAAAGACACAATTCTTTATTGTTCTAAATTAAACCATACTTACCATCACGCCCATTCCAGCTGAAGCCAACGATCTCCTGTAATAAAAATAAAATAATAAAGCAACCTCATCCTTACCTTTCCATGGTTCCCACGACAGCTTCAGCTCTGCTACATCGAGATGACAGGCTGGACCGCAGCAGAACTCCGCCATCCAGCCTGTCATCCCGCAGACACTGAGAAGAGCAGGCATGCTTGCGCTCCACATTGTCTCTCTGTGACGGCATAAAGATGAGCCGAGGTCATGTCCAATGAACTCGGCGCACCTCATGCACGTCACTTACAGCGTGGGAGAATTCTCACGCTGAAGCGCTGAGTGCAGGAGAATTTTCCCACGCTGTCAGTGAGGTGCATGAGGTGAGCTGAGTTCATTGGACATGAGCTCACCTCATGCACGTCACTGACAGCGTGGGAGAATTCTCCTGCACTCAGCACTTCAGCGTGAGAATTTTCCCACGCTGTCAGTGACGTGCATGAGGTGAGCCGAGTTCATTGGACATGACCTCGGCTCATCTGGATGCCGTCACAGCGAGACACTGAGGAGCGCAAGCATGCCTGCTCTTCTCAGTGTCTGCGGCATGACAGGCTGGATGGCAGCGTTCTGCTGCGGTCCAGCCTGTCATCTCGATGTAGCAGAGCTGAAGCTGTCGTGGGAACCATGGAAAGGTAAGGATGAGGTTGGTTTATTATTTTTCTTTTATTGCAGGAGATCGTTGGCTTCAGCTGGAATGGGCGTGATGGTAAGTATGGTTTAATTTAGAACAATAAAGAATTGTGTGTTTATTTCAATTAAAGAACTTTATTCTGGGTGTTGTGTTTTTTTTAAATACTTTACTAGAAATTCATGGCGGTCATGTCTAATACTGGCGTGACCCCATGAATTTTGGGCTTGGGGCCAGCTGATAATACCAAGCTGGCCCTAACCCCTTTATTACCCAGTGAGCCACCGCACCAGGACCCTGGATGAGTTGGGTACAGCGCCAGAAGATGGCGCTTCTATGAACGCGCCATTTTCCGGGGTGGCTGCGGACTGCAATTTGCAGCGGGGGGGGGGCCCAGAAAGCTTGGGCCTCCCTGCGCTGCAGATTCCAGCCCCCAGCTGCCTAGTTGTACCTGGCTGGACACAAAAATAGGGCGAAGCCCCACGTATTTTTTTTTTAATTATTTCATGAAATTCATGAAATAATTAAGAAAAAAAGGCCTTTCCTATATTGTTGTGTCCGGCCAGGTACAAATAGTCAGCTGGTGGTTGGGGGCAGCCCGTTCCTGCCTGCTGTACCTGGCTGGACACAAATATAGTGCGAAGCCCCACTTCAATTTTTTTTAATTATTTCATGAAATTCATGAAATAATTAAGAAAAAAAGGCCTTCCCTATATTGTTGTGTCCGGCCAGGTACAAATAGGCAGCTGGTGGTTGGGGGCAGCCCATTCCTGCCTGCTGTACCTGGCTGGACACAAATATAGTGCGAAGCCCCACTTCAATTTTTTTAAATTATTTCAGGAAATTCATGAAATAATTAAAAAAAAAATTGACGTGGGGCTTCGCACTATATTTGTGTCCAGCCAGGTACAGCAGGCAGGAATGGGCTGCGCCCAACCACCAGCTGCCTATTTGTACCTGGCCGGACACAACAATATAGGGAAGCCCTTTTTTTCTTAATTATTTCATGAAATAATTTAAAGAAAATTGACGTGGGGCTTCGCCCTGTTTTTGTGTCCAGCCAGGTACAACTAGGCAGCTGGGGGCTGGAATCCGCAGCGCAGGGAGGCCCAAGCTTTCTGGGCCACCCCCGCTGCAAATTGCAGTCCGCAGCCACCCCGGAAAATGGCGCGTTCATAGAAGCGCCATTTTCTGGCGCTGTACCCAACTCATCCAGGGCCCTGATGCGGTGGCTCACTGGGTAATAAAGGGGTTAGGGCCAGCTTGGCATTATCAGCTGGCCCTAAGCCCAAAATTCATGGGGTCACTCCAATATTAGACATGACCACCATGAATTTCTAGTAAAGTATTTAAAAAAAACACAACACCCAGAAAAAAGTCCTTTAATTGAAATAAACACACAATTCTTTATTGTTCTAAATTAAACCATACTTACCGTCACGCCCATTCCAGCTGAAGCCAACGATCTCCTGAAATAAAAGAAAAATAATAAAGCAACATCATCCTCACCTTTCCATGGTTCCCATGACAGCTTCAGCTCTGCTACATCGAGATGACAGGCTGGACCGCAGCAGAACGCTGCCATCCAGCCTGTCATCCCGCAGACACTGAGAAGCGCAGGCTTGCTTGCGCTCCACAGTGTCTCTCTGTGAGGGCATCCAGATGAGCCGAGTTAATGTCCAATGAACTCGGCTCACCTCATGCACGTCACTGACAGCGTGGGAAAATTCTCCTGCACTCAGCGCTTCAGCGTGGGAGAATTCTCACACTGAAGCGCTGAGTGCAGGAGAATTCTCCCACGCTGTCAGTGACGTGCAGGAGGTGAGCTGAGTTCATTGGACATGAGCTCACCTTATGCACGTCACTGACAGCGTGGGAGAATTCTCCTGCACTCAGCGCTTCAGCGTGAGAATTTTCCCACGCTGTCAGTGACGTGCATGAGGTGCGCCGAGTTCATTGGACATGAACTCGTCTCATCTTTATGCCGTCACAGCCAGACACTGCAGAGCGCAAGCAAGCCTGCGCTTCTCAGTGTCTGCGGGATGACAGGCTGGATGGCAGCGTTCTGCTGCGGTCCAGCCTGTCATCTCGATGTAGCAGAGCTGAAGCTGTCGTGGGAACCATGGAAAGGTAAGGATGATGTTGCTTTATTATTTTTATTTTATTGCAGGAGATCGTTGGCTTCAGCTGGAATGGGCGTGATGGTAAGTATGGTTTAATTTAGAACAATAAAGGATTGTGTCTTTATTTCAATTAAAGGACTTTATTCTGGGTGTTTGTGTTTTCTTTTAACTTTGACTATGGGGTTAGTAATGGGGGTGTCTTATAGACGCCTCTCCATTACTAACCTGGGCTTGATGTCAGCTGGCATTATAAGCTGACATCAACCCCAGCCCTATTACCCCCTGCCACCGCTACAGGGCAGCGTGGAAGAGCGAGGCTAAGTGCCAGAATTGGCGCATCCTATGAATGCGCCATTTCTGGGGCGGCTGACGGGTGGTGTTTCTAGCCTGGGAGGGGGCCAATATTCATGGCTCCCTTCCTGGGCTATTAATATCAGCCCCCAGCTGTCTGCCTAGCCTTTGCTAGCTATTAAATTAGGGGGGACCCCACGTCATTTTTTTTGGGGGGGTCCCCCATTTTAATAGCTAGTAAAGGCTATGTATTCAGCTGGGGGCTCATATTAGTAGCCTGGGAAGCTCCGTGGGTATTACCCCCTTCCCAGGCTTCAAACATCTGCCCCAGCTGTCTGCTTAACCTCCGCTAGAGACTAAAATTAAGGGGAACCCCACGCCAATTTTTTTTAATAATAAATCCTTTATTTTAATACTAAATGACAAGTACAGTAATCAACACTATCACTGTACTTCATATATATGTGACTGACATGTTTCTATCTATCTAATCTATGTGTGAAGCTCTATTCTGTCTGTTATAAATTGTCTGGTACAGATGCTGAATTGCCGGCCGGCTTTTTTAAAGAGACAGTGCATGAAAACACTATTATATTTTTTAATAAATCCTTTACACTAAAATGACAAGTACAGTAAGCAACACTGTCACTGTACTTCATATATATGTGACTGACATGTTTCTATCTATCTAATCTATGTGTGAGGCTCTATTCCTTCTTGTCTAAATTGTCGGGTACCAGTGTATGCCGCTGCTGAATTGCCGGCCGGCTTTTTTAAAGAAAGCGTCTTCTGAGCAGTTTGTCAGCTTTTGGACACCTTTGAAGGTGTTTTCTATGTGTTTCTATGTGTTTTTGTTTGCCTGCCATTGGTTTTAACGGTGTTCGACGGTGTTCTAAGGTGTTCGACGAACAGTTCGACGAACAGTTCCTCGAACATCCCGGTGTTCGACGAACCGAACCGAACCCGAACACTATGGGGGTGGCTCAACACTAGTTGCCAGTACAACTGTTAGGTCTTCCCGAGTCTGGTTGTTTTTTAAAGATTCTGCCGATAACCCCAAAAAGGCCATTTGCACCACCTGCCAGGCCAGCATCAGCAGGGGTGGCAAAACTAGCAGTCTGACCACCACCAGCATGATCAGGCACATGGCAGCAAAGCACCTGACTTTGTGGGCCGAACCCCAGGGTCCAGGAACAGTGTCTGCAGGTGGCATCATTGCTTCTTCCGCTGTAGTGCATGCAAGCCAATCCCCTGTGTGATGTCCCCACGCATTGGAACTCTACACTGCAGAAGGAAGGATTTGTGAGCAGAAGAGGGCAGTTGTTGAGTGCCAGCATCAACAAGGCCATCGGTATTCAGTTCAGACTCCACACATAAGACCTCAGGAGTGGACATGGATGTCAGACATATGTACCATCCTCCAAAACTTTGAGGACTCCACAAAGATGGTGAGCGGTGATGACACCATATTTAGCGTCACAATCCCGCTTCTCTGTCTTCTGAAACGCTCTATGCTCACAATCAAAGAAGATGCATTGCAGGCAGAGCACGATGAGATGGAGTAAGGAACCATACAGGGTGATTACTCACAGCCAAGCCTCATCTCATCCCAACATGGATTGGGTGACAATGAAGAAGAGGGGGAGGAGGAAGGACAGGAGCTAGTTTCATGCACTATAGACGGTACTACCTGCACAACTGTCATACCGTCTGTTCAGCGTGGATAGCCAGAGGACAGAGAGGAGGAGGATTAAGAGAACATGGCCAGTCATCCTCTTGGTGAGGACACGGAAGTCTTGCCTGTTAGTAGACTGGAATGCATGGCTGAGTTTATGTTACGCTGCCTTTCCCATGACCCTCGCGTTCTCAAAATTTTGGGTGACAGTCATTACTGGTTGGTGACACTTCTAGACCCACGCTACAAGGAGAACTTTATATCTCTTATTCCTGAGGTGGACAGGTCTACAAAAATGGGGTTGTACCAGAAAGCCCTTGTTGGGGAACTATTAAAAAAATTCCATCTAGAAACGCTGGCGGCAGAGGGCACAGTTCATTGGACAACCAAGGAGTACAGACGAGAGAGACACAACTTTAATCCAGCAGAGGCAGGGTAACACTGTCAAAGTTCTGCGAGCGTTTTCTCAGACCTTCCCATCACACAGGCTCTGAGGCGCGGGGTACTCTCACAAGGAGTGCAAATTTTTGGAAGATGCTGAGGGAGTACCTTGACGACCACACCAACATCCTCTGTGATTTCTCTGTGCCTTATAATTATTGGGTGTCCAAGTTGGATACGTGGAATGAACTGGCTCTCTATGCCTTGGAGGTCATGGCCTGACCTGCCGCCAGCATTTTATCAGAGCGGGTTTTTAGTGCCGCTGGTGCAATTATAACTGATAAGCGCATCCGCCTGTTAACTGAAAATGCTGACAGGCTGACTCTTATTAAAATGAGCAAGGGCTGGATTGGGCCAGACTTCTCAACACCACCGAATGATAGCGGCGTAACATAAACTCAAATCCAGTGTCTTTTCTTGGGAGGTGTATTCCCATGCACCTTTTCACACCCAAACATGGGTATACGCTTCCTGATTTTGGCTATTTGCTCTTGTCCTCCTCCTTCTCCTCATCCTCCACCACCATATCACCAGGGTGACTGTGGTCCATGATGCAAAACCCACATAATTTTTTTAAAGGGTGTTTATGATGCCCGTAAAAAAAAAGTTTTTTATACACTATGTTTATGTATACCCCTCAGGGGTAAATGTTTGTCAGCCCATACACTTAGTGCATGGGCATTACAAGTATAGGAGGCCCGCTCCTTTCTAATGGGAACATTTTTTTATGAGGCACTCCTCCACATCTCTTCCAAGGGGCATTGAAGTGCCTCCAAATTTTTGGCATCCCTTGCATTCACTGCATAGCCCAACACTCTGTGAGACTCTCTCCTTTCTAATGGGAATTTGTCGTAATTGTGGCCCTGCTCTATGTCTCTTTAAATTGTTAGTGGGTTTTTTCCTAAAATTGGTTAGCCGTTGGACTCACTGCATACCCTATAACTGTATAGCAGACTCTCTCCTTTCTGATGTGAACATGTTGTACCTTGTTACTGTGGCCCTGCTCTATGCGTCTTTAAAATCTTAGTGGGGTTTTTCCTAAAATTGGTCAGCCGTTGGACTCACTGCATACCCTATAACTGTATAGCAGACTCTCTCCTTTCTAATGGGAATTTGTCGCACCTTGTTACTGTGGCCCTGTCTATGTGTCTTTAAATTCTTAGTGGGGTTTTTCCTAAAATTGTTCAGCCTTTGGACTCACTGCATACCCTATAACTGTATAGCAGACTTTCTCCTTTCTAATGGGAATTTGTCGTACCTTGTTACTGTGGCCCTGCTCTATGTCTCTTTAAATTGTTAGTGGGGGTTTTTCCTAAATTTGGTCAGCCGTTGGACTCACTGCATACCCTATAACTGTATAGCAGACGCTCTCCTTTCTAATGGGAACATGTCGTACTTTGTTACAGTGGCTCTGCTCTATGTGACTTTAAATTCTTAGTGGGGTTTTTCCTAAAATTGGTCAGCCGTTGGACTCACTGCATACCCTATAACTGTATAGCAGACCCTCTCCTTTCTAATGGGAACATGTCGTACTTGTTACTGTGGCCCTGCTCTGTGTGTCTTTAAATTCTTAGTGGGGTTTTTCCTAAAATTGGTCAGCCGTTGCACTCACTGCATACCCTATAACTGAATAGCAGACCCTATCCTTTCTAATGGGAACATGTCGTACTTGTTACTGTGGCCCAGCTCTATGTGTCTTTAAATTCTTAGTGGGGTTTTCCTAAAATTGGTCAGCCTTTGGACTCATTGCATACCCTATAACTGTATAGCAGACTCTCTCCTTTCTAATGGGAATTTGTCATTACTGTGGCCCTGCTCTATGTGTCTTTAAATTCTTAGTGGGGTTTTTCCCAAATTTTGGCAGCCCTTGCAGTCACAGCATGGGCATTACCACTATAGGAGACCCGCTCCTTTATAATGGGAACATTTTTTTTTTACTGAGACCCTCCTCTATGTCTCTTCAAAGGGGTATTGGGTTGCGTCCAAATTTTTGGCAGCCCTTGCAGTCACTGGATACGCAATAACAGTATAGGAGACCCACTCGTTAATAATGGGAGCAACAAAGCATAGCCGGCTGATGGCTCTCTAACAATAGCTAGGACCGACTTCTGGCCTTTTAAGAATAGTAAGGGCTGTCTGATGGCCCTATAAAATAGGCTTTTAGACTTTCAGAGTACCTCCATCATAAATAAAACAGGATGTGTCTGATGATGTGTCACACACCACATTGCCAGATAAGGTTGTAAAATGTTAAAATGACATTTCCCGGTGAATGCATTTGTCTTAAAAAATAACGTAAAAAAAACAAAACAATAGGATCTTTCTTTAGTATAAAAAACAGCATCACAAATTTAACCTCAATGTAATCACATTGTTCAGCTCCTGCACCTCCTCCTCCATCTCCGAAATGACCACATCAGTCACAAGATGACAGCACTGCAGCACTGCCTTGGCCGAGCGGCAACAGGCTGTGCTGAAGATAGCATGCTTAATGCTTAATTGACAAATTGCCCAGCGCTGCAAAGTTGTTGAAAGCTGTAACACAGCAGCCTGATCTGTGGCTCTCACCGCTGAACATACAGCCAGGCATGGTCATGTGTGACAATGGGCAGATCCTGGAGACAGAGAAATGACAGCCAGATTAGATGCGGTTTCCCTCTATGCCAGTCCTTTCACCGAGCTAAATACAACTCTCAGCAAAAAAAGCTGTGGACTGGCTCCGTACCGTCCCTGGCCACATTCACCTGTTCACGTGTAGGCGGTCCTTTTCAGTAAGTGCACTGGAGAGGGCACGGGTAATGTTGTGGGACCCGTGCTTGTGGAAGGCGAAGACGATACCGGGAAAAATAGTGGCAGCTGGGGACCAAGTATGGACACCCGGCCACCGCCGGCATGAGGTTATGAAAAGCTTCCGCCTCCACGAGCCTAAAAGGCCACATTTCAAGTGCAAGCAGCTGTCAAAAATTTGGCAGTATAGTATTGCAGCCTGTGGGTGGGTGGCTGGCTACATACTTGCGCTTGCATTCTAAGGAATGGGGTAGGGACAACTGAATGCTGCACTGGGACAAGGACGTGGACGGTGATAGTTGCAAGTCTGCAATGACAGGTGCATGGCGGGAGGCATCTTCGCATGCGCCAAGGATCACTTATGATGGGCACACTTTTAGGCAGTGACCTGGGAGTCAGAAATGCTTCCAGAGGTCTTCCCCATGCTGTTTCCATGTCTTTTCAGCACTGTATGCATGTGTCTGATGATGTGTCACACACCACATGGCCAGATAAGGTTATAAAATGTTAAAATGACATTTCCCAATGAATGCATTTGTCTTTGTTGAAAGCAATGCAAAAGTGCAAAAATGCATCAAAAACGCTACGTGTGAACATAGCCCAAGGTGTGGAGGAGTATTTTTGGTTTTGGTTATTTATTTTGCCTTATATACAAGTCATTACCCTGGAAAGGATGTTTCTTAATATATTTCCCAGGAAAATCCATTTTGGTTTTGTTTTTGTATGTTTTATTGTGAGTCCGTAAAAGTGGCGTAATACTCTGACAACGTTGTTGACAGCAGTGACCTGGGAGTCAGAGATGCTTCCAGGAGTCTTCCCCATGCTGTTCCCATGTCATTTGAGCACTGTTCCCATCGATTTGGGCAATTTTTAGGCCCTCTGTAGACTGCCGGGGGAGCCGCCTGAAAAATGCTCGAGTTTCCCATAGACTTACATTGGGCTCGTTGCTCGGGTCGAGCACCCGAGTATTCCAATTTGCTCGACCCGAGCAACGAGTACCCGAGCATTTTAGTGCTCGCTCATCACTAGTTATTACCTGTTGGATCCGATCCCCACCGATCTGATCTTGATGACCTTTCCTATAGAAACTTGATTTTATCAGATGTCATCTTAGTACTTTCTTCTCACCACAAAACAAAGAGTAAAAAGGAAAGCAGCAATCATTACATTTGTTCTCCCAATACATAAATGGATTTGAAGGGTGTTTATAAAAAGACTGAGAGCACATTAAGGAAATTTTTCGATTGCATGGCTACATTGTCAGCTTTACTAAACACACATTTTAACTTTTTCTTAACAGCAGGCAACTGGATTATTAGTATTAGTGAAGTATGAAAAGTTTTCACCTTCAATTTCACAATTCACTATAGTGTATGTTACATCAAATTTTGGCTAAACATAAACACAACAATAATTCTTAACATTTTTCCTACCAACATTCTCCAGAAGTTGAATGTTCTTAGATAAACATTAAACCTATTTTTTTTTTCAAAATAAATACTTATGCTGGAAGAGTGTTCTGGTAGATTCTGTAATTTTACTGATTAAACTGTGTTGAACGTGTAAGACATCACTATCAATGCTAGGTAGTCCCATATACAGATGTGGACAGTATATTTTCATTAGTTTGTTTTTTAAAGGGAATCTGTCAGCAGGTTTATGCTATCTCATTTGAGCAGCATGATGTAGGCAAAGAGAAGCTGAATCCAACGATGTATCACTTATATTACTGGGTGCAGCCGTTCTAACACAATCAGAGTTTTTATATTTAGCATGTAGCATAACTAAGAAAGCTAACCCCACCCAGACAAGACTCTGTATATAGGTAGCTATAGACAGTGAGCTGCTTATCAGAGAAGGGGGCAGAGTCAGACTTGCAAGCGAAGCCAGCTAGTCACAGCAATGATAATCATCAGGTAAGTAAACACCAGCACATAGCCGGACATGTGAAATATCTTTAAATTCTGTGTTTCAGCCCCTACCTCACGCTGTCCTCAGATTACATAACAAAAAACTGCTGACAAATTCCCTTTACATTTTTCTGTTGAACCACAATTCCAAAGCAAGGTCTGATTTTCATAAGTTGATATCAAGTCAATTTAAATTGAAAATTACTTTTGTTAGTTTCAATTATTTCAGTGACCATGATTGGTTTTTCTGACTAACAGAATTGTACCTACAATTTTGTTAACTTCAGTAGTATGAATGAAACTGAAATACTGACTAGAGAAACAACTTGATGCTAATCAAATATGTGTAAAATTTTTAGTAATTCACTGATCCTGGTGAATTCAAAGAATTTGAGATTAGCTTTGCATGAATTGCCTAAAATGGCCACCATTTTACACATTAAAGTTGGTTGTATCAGCCAGAAATCACACATGACACAAAATACCTTGCAGCTATCATATTGCATGTTATAGTACAGCCAATTAGAAGGGACTATCAGAGCCTGTAGAAAAGCAGAAGGAAGAAATACAGCAGCCATTTTGTAGCAAATCTGGATTGGGAGAAGAGGTCATAGCTTAGACATAAGTGGGACAATACCAGATACAGAAACAGCAGACAAAACTGAAGTCAGAGGGTAAACCAGAGTCAGATACCAGGAGGCCAGTTTCGAGCAGAGTCAGACAAGCCGAGGTCAGAAATACAGGTGCATCTCGCTAAATTAGAATATCATCAAAAAGTTAATTTCTTTCAGTTCTTCAATACAAAAAAGTGAAACTCATATATTATATAGAGTCATTACAGAGTGATCTATTTCAAGTTTTCATTTCTGTTGATGATTATGGCTTACAGCCAATGAAAACACAAAAGTCATTCTCAGTAAATTAGAATACTTTATAACATCAGCTTGAAAAATGTTTTTAAAATCTGCAACGTTGGCCTACTGAAATGTATGTTCAGTAAATGCACTCAATACTTGGTCGGGGCTCCTTTTGCATCAATTACTGCATCAATGCGGTGTGGCATGGAGGTGATCAGCCTGTGGCACTGCTGAGGTGTTATGGAAATCTAGGTTGCTTTGATAGCAGCCCTCAGCTCATCTGCATTGTTGGGTCTGGTGTCTCTCATCTTCCTCTTGACAATACCCCATAGATTCTCTATGGGGTTAAAGTCAGGCGAGTTTGCTGGCCAATCAAGCACAGTGATACTGTTGTTTTTAAACCAGGTATTGGTACTTTTGGCAGTGTGGACAGGTGCCAAGTCTTGCTGGAGAATTAAATTTTCATCTCCAAAAAGCTTGTCGGCAGAGGGAAGCATAAAGTGCTCTAAAATTTTCTGTTAGACGGCTGCGCTGACTTTGGTCTTGATAAAACACAGTAGACCTACACTAGCAGATGACATGACTCCCCAAACCATCACTGATTGTGGAAACTTCACACTAGACCTCAAGCAGCTTGGATTGTGTGCCTCTCCACTCTTCCTCCAGACTCTGGGACCTTGATTTCCAAATGAAAATTGGAACTCTGCGACCTTGTGGAGTGTGTCAATGACTGCCTTCTGGACATCTGTCAAGTCAGCAGTCTTCCCCATGATTATGAAGCCTACTGAAACAGACTAAGTGACCTTTTTAAACATTTAGGAAGCCTTTGTGTTTTTTGTTAATTGTTTTAATTTACTGAGATAATGACTTTTGTGTTTTCATTGGCTGTAAGCCATAATCATCAACATTAACAGAAATTAACACTTGAAATAGATCACTCTGTTTGCAATGACTCTATATAATATATGAGTTTCACTTTTTGTATTGAAGAACTGAAATAATTAACTTTTTGATGATATTCTAATTTAGCGAGATGCACCTGTAGGAGGGACAAAAGGTAAGACAAAGCTGAGACAAAAGTCTAGTCAGAAATAGGAACAGCATAAGAAAAGTCAAAATTAACTGAGCTCAATATGTATCATAATGTTTGTAGTTTAAATAGGATGTGGTACTGCCCCATTGGCCACAGCTGATCACACTTGTTGCGTTGATTGACAGCACACTAATCCCTGCTGGACAGCATCTATGTCACTCAGACATACTGTTCATGATGTCTCCTCCAGTACCAGCTCTGCTAACAAAGTAAATACAAATATCAAAAGACTGACCAACACCTCCAAATAGAATAAGACAAGTGTGAGCAGGTGCAAACCATCACAACTATTCAATATAACCAAGAAAATACAGCTGCACTCTGAAATGCTATATCCACACCTTGTCCGCTACCTCAAAATGCTGTCCACGCATATCTCTCTTATTAGCAGATGAGCCATGTCTAATCTATGCTTTTTCTCAAGTTCTTTCTGACTTCAAATCAGATAATCTTTAACCTATCCACAAGTTTTTTCAGTCTCTAGGGTAATGATTGCAGAGGCTAAAAAAAGAATCAAATCAAGAATGATATAAAAAATTATAGAAAAGCTGAGCTTTAATTTATTCTTGATATTAATTATTAATAGCAAACTTAGTTAATGTAAGATATTTTACCCAGTCAGATTGATAACCAGAGAAATAACATCAAATAAATTGATAGAGTGTCCGATTACCATGCTTGGTTTCAGTATTGGTCTCTGAGTGGTGGGCAGGTGAAAAAGACAATTCTATATTGACCCTACACAGTGGAGCGTATATTCT
The DNA here is from genome assembly GCF_046119375.1 of Phyllobates terribilis. Lineage (NCBI taxonomy): Eukaryota > Metazoa > Chordata > Amphibia > Anura > Dendrobatidae > Phyllobates > Phyllobates terribilis. The sequence goes on from NW_027362761.1 coordinate 391,117,135, forward strand.
CTATAACTTCCAACTATGGTAGACCACCAAAAATTTATATCTGTAAGTCGAATCCCAGGGTGTCCTGCGAGGAACAAACATCTTTTCTGTGGAAGTGTTATCTGGAGCTAAATCTAGAAATCTACAGATCTATTTAGTCAGATCTAGAGAAACAAGGGATACAACTACACCTTTAGCAAGATTGGGAACATATTCAGAGTTTTCCGACTGAGACAAAAAGAAACTTTGGAGGGCACATCTGCTTTTACATTATAAGTACCAGATCTGAATATCATCACAAAATATAATCTAGAAAAGAACAAAGCCCATCTAGCTTGTCTAGGGTTTAGTCGCTTGGTTGAGTCTAAATAAGTCAAATTATTGTGATCCTTGTTGACCGTGATCATATGTTTAGTGCCAAATAGATAATTATGCGTATTCTTAAAGGCTGATTTGATTGCTAACAATACAGGAATATCATAATTTACCTTTGTAGATGACATTTTTTGTGAAAAGTAGGCGCATGAGTGAGAGATAGTATACCTTGTGATAACATGGTTCTAACTCCAACCTCTGATGCATCAATCTCTACTACAAAACGATGCTGTAGATCAGGCTGCTCTAATACAGAATCAGAAGAGAATTGTTCCTTTATCTGTATGAAATCACAGGCTGCTTTAGGTTTCGAGTTGAACACATCAGTTCCCTTTTTAGACAAGTCAGTCAATGGTCTGGCAATCTTGGAAAAATGTTTATTAAATGTATGATAGTAGTTTGCGAATCCTAAAAAATCCTGCAAAGATTTCAAAGATTTGAGTTACGCTCAATCCTTGATAGTTTGGAATTTTGAGGGGTCCATTCAAGAACTTTTGACATAGAAGATATTCCCCAGGAAAATACATTTTCCCAGTCTTTGAAGTACAGTGGATACATGACAAATGTGTGACTCATAATCAGATGAAAAAAGCAAGATGACATCTAGGTTGACAAATAAATAATGAAAATATGTATTTCGGAATAAATCATTACCAAAATTAATACTTATAATGATCCTTAGGAGCATTAAATGTGTAGCATCGGCGTCTCTGCCTCATGCCGGGCAGAGACGCCATTCCCCTCACCGCCGCGGTCCCGGTCCGGCGTCTTCCTGCTCCCCTGCTGCTGCTGTGGCACGCACCGCGTGCAGCTTCCTGGGCACCGTGCTTAGGGCGCGCTCGCTCTCCCTTCCGATTAAAGGGGCCGTGCGCCGTCCTAAAGAGTCCCCGGCCAATGGCCGGAGGACTTCTCCTATATAGGGCACCTCCTCCAAAATGGAGGTGCCTGTGCAAGGTTGTTGTTTTGTGTGCTAACACTTTCCTCAGCCCTCAGGTCCCGCTGCCTGTCAGTCCTGCCCACCAGTCTGTCTAACAGTCCAGCCCGCCAGTCTGTCTAACAGTCCTGCCCGCCACCTGCCAGTTACTTACCGTGCCCGCCAGCCTGCCTATCTGGAGCACCTGCCAGTAACCTGCCGTGCCCGCCAGCCTGCCTACTTGGAGCACCTGACAGTTACCTGCCGTGCCCTCCAGCCTGCCTACCTGGAGCACCTGCCGGTTACCTGCCATGGCCGCCAGATGCCTATCTGGAGCACCTGCCAGTAACCTGCCGTGCCCGCCAGCCTGCCTACCCGCAGTACCTGTCTGGCTATCCGCCATACCCACCTGCTTGCCTACCCGGAGCACCTGTCTGGCTATCTGCCGTACCAGCCTGCTTATCTAACCGGTCCACCCATCAGCCTTCCTGCTGTGCTCATCCGCTGTACTGGTCAGCTCCTGTCATCTGACCCGTGGGAGTCACCTGCTCTCACACAAGGTTGGTCCCAAAGTGGCACCTGATTCACCTGCCCTGTCCCTCCCTGGTTCACGGAGTCGACTAATCCGCCGTGTGACCTGGGTCGGTCCGAGTAGGCATTTAGTTACGCCACTCTGGTCCCTCCTTGCACTGAAGCACAGAGGTTCCACCTCCCGGACCCATAACAGTTTGCACAGGCCATGGAACCCGGTGGCACCCAGGCTCCTTCGCTCTCAGACCTGTATCAAAAGGTGTCTCGCCAGAGATCCCAACAGGATACTATCCTGTCCTATCTGCGGACAGTCAACTCCTGCCTGGACGCGCTGTCCACCCCGATTGTTTCCGTCTCTAACAGAGCAGCACCCACTCCGGTGGCATCTCAACCCAGTGGCGCTGTTGCACCCGGCTTTCGACCCCTACTCTCTGCACCTCCACGTTTTGGTGGTGACCCCGTCTTATGTCGGGGCTTCATAAATCAGTGCACACTGCACTTTGAACTCCTTGCACACCAGTTCACCTCCGATCGGGTTCATCATATCTCACTTCACTGGGGAGGCATTGGCATGGCTAAACCCTCTGTGGCAAAGACACCATGGTGTCTGATCTTCTGGCTTTCCTCGCTGCCTTCCAGAAGGTCTTCGATGAACCCGGTCGTAAATCTTCTACTGCCTCCTCACTTCTCCGTCTCCACCAATGGAGTCTCACTGTGGGCCAGTATGCCATACATTTCCGAACCCTTGCATCTGAATTTGCCTGGAACAATGAGGCCCTGGTGTCCACCTTTTGGGAGGGTCTTTCCAGACGGATCAAGGATGAGCTAGCCGGTCGAGACATCCCTTCCACCCTGGACGACCTGGTGTCATTAGCTACCCGGATTGACATCCGTTTTCTGGAACGTGCTAAGGGGACTACCCGGGAGAGAAGATTTCCGCGTCTCGCTCCAACATTCCAAAGGTCAGCCTCGCAACCAGCAAATCCCCGGGCATGTTTGCCTGAGCCTATGCAAATTGACTAGTGTTGAGCGAGCACTAAAATGCTCGGGTGCTCGAAGCTCGGGCCGAGCTCGCCGTGATACTCGGGTGTTCGACCCGAGCAACGAGCCCTATGTTAGTCTATGGGAGACTCGAGCATTTTTGCGGTGGCACCCCCGGCAGTTTTTTAAAAGCCTAACAAGTGCCAAAAACGATAGTGACAGTGCTCAAATGACATGGGGACAGCATGGGGATCGCCCCAGGAAGCATTTCTGACCCCCAGGTCACTGCTGTCAACAACGTGGTCAGAGGTATTAAGCCACTTTTACGGGCTCACAATAAAACGTTCAAAAACGAAAGTGAAACTTTTTTCCTGTGAAATATGTTAAGGAACATCCTTTCCAGGGAAAAGACTTGTGTATAAGTTAAAATAAATGACCAAAAACAAAAATACTCCTCCACACCTTGGGCTATGTTCACAAGTAGCATTTTTTATGCGTTTTTGCACTTTTGTATTGCTTTCAACTATGACAAATGCATTCACCGGGAAATGTCATTTTAACATTTTACAACCTTATCTGGCCATGTGCTGTGTGACACATGCATAAAGTGCTGAAAAGACATGGGAACAGCATGAGGAAGACCCCTGGAAGCATCTCTGACTCCCAGGTCACTGTCTAAAAGTGTGCCCATCATAAGTGATCCTTGCCGCATCAGAAGATGCAGACTTGCAACTATCCCCATGCAAGTTCTAGTCCCAGGGCAGTGTTCAATTGTACCTCCCCCATTCCTTGTAATACAAGCGCAAGTATGCAGCCTGCCACCCACCCACCCCCAGGCTGCAATACCATACTGCTTGCTTGCTTGAACTTGAAATTGGGCCTTTTAGGCATGTGGAGGCGGAATCTGGCCACCACGTCATGGCTGTGTTGGCAGCCTGGAATCCATACTCAGTCCCCAGCCGCCCGGCGGCCGGGTGTCCATACTCGGTCCCCAGCCGCCCCGCGGCCGGGTGTCCACACACGGTCCCCAGCCACCTGGGGGCAGCCGGGTGTCCATAAACGGTCCCCAGCCGCCCCTATTTCTCCTTGGAACATCCCCCCACACACTTTTCTTAGCCCGGCCTGCTTTAGGCAGCATTGGACGAGCCCACCAGAGAACCAGACTCCTCCGGTGGGCCCTGACTTCTCCATCGGTGGAGTTGAGAGTGCCAAGGTGAGGAGCATGATGATGATGACAGAAGTTAGCATCTGCTATGTTTTCTTTTAATGCAAGTGTAAGTGTGCAGCCTGCCACCCACCCACCCCCAGACTGCAATTCCATACTGCTAGCTTGCACTTGAAATGGGGCCTTTTAGTTTGGAGGAGGCCGAAGCTGGCCACTACCTCATGGCTGCTTCGGCAGTGAGGTATCCATACTCAGTCCCCAGCCGCCCCTATTTGTCCTGGTGTGCCTTATACATAAGATTAAGCGCATATACCAAAACATTACCTGTGCCCTCCCCAGTGCATTTAGTGGGAAGGAGAACCTATTCCGCTGTAGAGTGTGCATGCCAAATCCCTGTTCATGGTACATGCGAAGATGCCTCCCACCTTGCACCTGTCGTTGCAGACTTGCAACAATCCCCATTCAAGTCCTTGTCCCAGGGCAGTGTTCAATTGTACCTCTCCCATTCCTTGCAATGCAAGCGCAAGTATGCAGCCTGCCACCCACCCACCCCCAGGCTGCAATACCATACTGCTTGCTTGCTTGCACTTTAAATTGGGCCTTTTAGGCATGTGGAGGCGGAATTTGGCCACCACGCCATGGCTGTGTCGGCGGCCTGGTATCCATACTCAGTCCCCAGCCGCCTGGTGGCCGGGTGCCCCTGCTTGCTCCCCAGCCTCCAGGGGGTGGCCTGGTGTCCATACTCGGTCCCCAGCCACCCCTATTTGTCCCAGTAACCTTTCCCACACTTTTCTTAGCCTGGCCTGCTTTAGGGCAGCATTGGCCTAGCCCACCGGACTATCAGACTCCTCCGGTGGTCCCTGGCTTCTCCATCAGGGGAGTTGAGAGTGCCAAGGTGAGGAGCATGATGAGGATGATAGAAGTTAGCATCTGCTTTGTTTTGTTGTAATGCAAGCGCATGTATGTAGTAGCAGCTAGGCCTGAGGTGGTCAGCGTTTTGGCGCATATCCTACCTCCTCCGAGGATTGCTGGATGTTTTCCTGCTACTATCCAAGTTCTATGACTCCCGTTAAAACAAAGCTTCAGGTGATAAATGATGGATGAGGTAGTGGCAAAGGAGAAAGAGCAGGAGGAACAGGGACCATTCACATCAATATCAGGCCAGTCAACCAGATATGTCTTGTAGGATATGTTTCTGTAACAAAAGGAGCGGTTCGGCTACACAGTTATAGGGCATACAGTGAGTGCAATGCCTACCAAAAATTTCGAGGCACTCCAATGCCCCTTGGAAATGACATGGAGGTCAGAGGGCGTTAACTAAACCTTTTTTTCCATTTATAGCAACTGGGTCTCCTGTGCATTGTTGGCCTAAGCAGTGAATGGAAGGCTTTCCAAAAATTATGAGGAACTGCAATGCCCCTTACAAGAGCCATGTGTGGCACCCCAGGGGTCTGGTCACCACAGTAATAGAGATATTACGTCGGAGAGCAAGTGGGAGGTTTCCTGGTCAGGATCCCTTAAACATGCAACATCGTCCTGCCCCAATCCTGGGAGGGGAGAATTCTGCCCTTATAAACTGGATCTGGGGCGGGGTTGAGTGAGTCAGAGAACAGAGAAAAGTCAGAGTGAGAGCAAGGGAAAGTAACAGCAAGGAGCTCTGTAGGAGCTAGGAGCTAAAGACCAGGGGCTGGAAGCTGAGCAGAGCTCGCCCTGGCAGAAGACAATAGGAACTGGACACAGGAGTCCGAGGCTGTGAGGACTTATATATCCAGCAGCAGAAACCAGCCGGCAGGGGATTTCAGGTCCTCTGGCCATAGAAGCCCGGAGGCTCAGTCACAAACAAGGGACCAGCACCGCTGTCGTAGAGCGGAGGCTAACAGAAGGCCCCAAGTCACCAGCCATACGGGTGAGCACTACACGGTACACTCAGGGACGTGGGCTACTTCTACCCGCTTACAGCAAGGTAGCCAGGAAGAGTGCAGACAGACGGGGAGGCCTACAACTCCACCTGGCCAGGGGAACTCCTGCTTGCTCACAGACTGACCAGGCCTCTTATGCTAGCCAGTACTCCCAGGAGGGTCTACCTTATAATCATCAGTAAAGACCCTGAACTGCACTGCAAAGACTCTGAGTCGTTCCTGCTGCGCTCGTGCACCATCACCCCCATCATCCACACTCACTGCCCTGAGGCTATACTCCTGCGAGCACACAACACCAGCCTCAGCAGTCTGCCACGCAGCGGTGGTACTCCCTGACCACAATCTACGGGTGGCGCAGTCGGACAATTAACCTCAAAACCTAAGAAAGACTGCCACTGGTTTGACCAGCCTGAGCCAATGGACCGGGTCACCGCCACGGAGACTACAGACCCCAGAGACCCGACACCGGGTATCCCACACACGTGTACACACGGCCCAGGGGGCGCGTCACATGCAGTACAGCATATTACAAACATAAGTCCCATCATTGGGGAGTGGGTCTCCCATAGTATTTTCTTATGCCTTGCAAGCAAAAGCTGCCAAAAATTAGGATGGAGCAACTTGCAATGCGCCTTACAAGAGCCATGCAGTACAGCATATTACAAACATAAGTCCCATTATTAGGGAGTGGGTCTCCCATAGTATTTGCTTATGCCTTGCAAGCAAAAGCTGCCAAAAATTAGGACGGAGCAACTTGCAATGCCCCTTACAAGAGCCATGCAGTACAGCATATTACAAACATAAGTCCCATTATTGGGGAGAGGGGGTGTCCCATAGTATTTGCTTATGCCTTGCAAGCAAAAGCTGCCAAAAATAAGGACGGAGGAACTTGCAATGCTGGCACCCTGGTGGTATAGTGGTGGTGGAGGCTGAGGATAAGGAGAAGAAGATAAAACAGCCGAAACGAGGAAGAGTATACCCATGTGTGGGTGTGAAGCGGTGCATGTGAATACACCTCCCGAAATAACAGTGGATTTGACTTTATGTTACTCTGCTGTCATTTGGTGGTGATGAGAAGTCTGGCCCAATCCAGCCCTTGTTAATTTTGATAAGGGTCAGCTTGTCAGCATTGTCAGTTGACAGGCGAGTGCTCTTTAGTGTTGAGCCACCCCCGTAGTGTTCGAGTTCGGTTCGGTTCGTCGAACACCCGTGTGTTCGCCGAACTGTTCGTCGAACTGTTCGTCGAACACCTTCGAACACCGTTAAAACCAATGGCAGGCAAACAAAAACACATAGAAACACATAGAAAACACCTTCAAAGGTGTACAAAAGCTGACAAACTGCTCAGAAGACATAACTAACACATGGAAAAGTGACAAGTACATATAGTCATGCGAAAATAAAAGAGGTGGAGGAGTAAAAGGAGGGGGAGACACAGATATAGGCATGTCATGCCCTTCTAAAATCCAAAAAGTGAGAAGCCGACACGGCCAGTCCGCTCCTGCCCGTGCCACCTCCGTGTCGCCGGGTTTGTGCCAGAGCCGCGGTGAACCCTGACGGCCAGCCCCCCTCTCCCAATACTGGTGCCTGTCCGCTGGTGGGTCGAGCGAGCCCCCCTGTGGTGGAGGCAGCTCTAAGCTTTTTAATTTAAATTGTCTCTCTAATTTGAATGAATACACTTTAAATCCATTTACAAGGATCTATTGGAGGGCAAGTCTCATGCCAGCAGCCGCGGTAATTCCAGCTCCAGTAGCGTCCACTAAAGCTGCTGCAGTTAAAAAGCTTTTATAAGGATCGAGCTCGGCTGTCCACCGCAAGGCATCCTACTGCCAGTCCCAGCCCCTATGCCTTGGGGTGCCTCCTGATGCTCTTCACTAAGTATCCCATGGTCCCGAAGCATTTCCTTTGAAAAAATTAAGTGTCTAAACTACAGGTGGTGCAGCTTGCTTAACAGCCGGGATAATCCGCTCACTAGCAGACACTGCTACTAGGCACAAAGTATTTCCTGGGCTAGATGCAGTTAAAAATTTGTAATTAGATACTCTCGTTGGATGCTGAGAAAGCATTCCATAGAGTCTCCTGGCACGCCATATATGATTCTCTTAAAAAGCTTGGGGTAGGGGTCTAGGGGACCCTTTTATAGCCAAAATCACGGCCCTGTATCGCAATACGTCACCTAGGCTGAAGATAAATGGAACTGTAGCACCCTGAGGGCTCGGTTGCTACAGACGTATTGCACCTCACCCAGAGGTGTGATATCTCACTCTCAGGTAAGGATGGAGTGTGGATCAGGACCCGACACCTGCATGCATTACACCACATTGCCGTGGGGCAGGGCGACCAATATGCCCCTGAGATGGGCACGACAGTCCCTGTCCCTGGCTGGAGTGGTGGGAGGGAACACTGAGGAAGGGGAACCCTGTAGTGCAGGAGCAGGGAGGAAGCAGTTCCTGGGTGCATTGAGAAGGGAGTATAAAAGGTGGGCACCATCTTAGTTCAGTGCAGAGAAGTCTGAGCAGAAGTGGCAGGGAGCAGGGGCTCTGCATGAGCTCTGCTCCGGAGGCGGGCCTAGTAACAGAGGCCCAGGCCTGGAAGAGGGAGAAGGAAGGAAGAGGAGCGGAGAAGGCTCCAGGAACGAGGAATGAAGGGATCCCAGGGGTGCGGACGGGCGAGTCGCCACCGCACGCCCGAATCCACCTGCGTGGAGGGGTCAGGCCAAAGGGGGAGACCGGTCCCCGAACTAGTGGAGGCAGGAAACGACCCTCAGCTAGAAACCGGAGGCTCTGACATTTTATGTGGCGCAGCCCCTCGCTACACCCGCTAGGAAGGCACCACATAGGGTCAGGGAAACTGGCGCCAAGTTTACCAAGAGGAGGCCCGAGGCAGCCGGACAGAAGTGTTGGTAAGAAAGGCCAGACAAAGGACACACAAAGGGGGTCCTGTGAAGTGCTCCAAAGTTATCTGGGAGTTGTCTGAGCCCCTCACCTGGTGAGCACAGTACGACGTGGGCAGCCGTTACCTGCAGACGTGGTCTGGATAATAAGAACTGTGAGTAAAGGCCCTGAACTGCATCACTGACTCCGTGTCGTTACTGCTGCTGCCCTGCACCATCACCCCCATCCTCCGCATACACTGCCCTGAGGCTATACTCCTCCCGTGGGGAGTTATGCTACGCTCTGCTGCACCCACAACACCAGCCTCAGTGGTCTGCCCTGTAGCGGCGGTTCACTCTGACCGCAATCCACGGGTGGCGTAGTCGGACATTTAAACATGAAAACCACATAAATAGTTCCGCCACTGGTTTGACCGCCCTGAGCCACGGAACTGGGTCGCCGCCACGAAGACTACAACCACCAGCATCCACCAAAAAGGGTCCGGCTCCGGGTGTCCCAAGGCCCAGGGGGTGCGTCAGAACATTTTCATCACCTTTCACAATCACCAATGGGACAAGGCAGTGATGTCCTCTGTCCCCTCTCTTATACATCCTAGTGACGGAGCACCTGCTCTCATCAATTCGCCATAACCCCAATATTAGGTGGATTGAGGTGGGAGGCACCGAGTACAAGTGCTCTCTATTTGCTGATGATGTCCTAGTATATATCACTCAATCACATATATCCATCCCTGCTGTTATGGCTGAAATAGATCACTTTGTTACATGGTCAAATTTTAAAATCAATGCAGCGAAGTCTGAGGCCCTCGATGTCTCCCTCCCCAAATCCATATAGGATTCCATCCAGTCCAACTTTCCCTTTGCCTGTCCCTCACAGGGTATCAAATACTTAGGAATTCCTATTCATAGAGACCTCTCCCATCTATGTTATCTTAATTTTGGGCCCTTTATTGAACAACTCCATACAGACCACGGTTGGCAAGTTAGAACTGTAAGATTCACTACGTGAACCGCTGGTGTTTTGTGGAAAAGCACATGTACACTGCGTTCCAAATTATTATGCAAAAAGTGTTTAGGAGTGATAAGGGAAGAATTTGTTTGTTTGTCAGTTAAACTCATTGATGGAGATGTGTGTCAGGGCTCTTTATATCACTGTAAGCAATTGCAGACACCTGTGCTAATTAGTTTGGCAGGTGTGTCCGATGAAAGGCAAGACTACTTAAGAAGGCTCTCTCACATTATTAAGCAGCCTACATTTTCTGCCAAAATGGGAAAGGAAAAGGATGTGTCGGCTGCTGAGAAGCAACAAATTGTGGAGTGTTTAGGTCAAGGCATGACTACAATCAACATTGTGCGATGATCAGGATGAAGTGTCTTGGCAATCAAGAAGTATGTAGCTGATTCACAGTACACACGTGTGCGTGCTGATAAGGGCAAATTGAGGACTCTTTCCTACAGGCAATTACGTCAGGTTGAAAGAGCAGCAGCCAAAAAGCCTTGTCATAGCAGCAGACAAGTTTTTGAAGCTGCTTGTGCCTCCAACGTCCCCCGAACAACAAGATGCAGGGTCCTTCAGAGGTTTGCAGCTGTGCATACGCCATCCTGTCGACCTCCTCTATCCACTTCACACAAGCAGAAAAGGCTCCAGTGGGCCAAACATTACATGAAGACTGATTTCAAAACAGTTTTGTTCACGGATGAGTGCCGTGCAGCGCTCGATGGTCCAGATGGATGGAGTGGAGGATGGCTGGTTGATGGACACCCCACGCAAACACGGCTACAGCGCCAACAAGGAGGAGGTGGAGTAATGTTTTGGGCTGGAATCATGGGGAGAGAGATTGTCGGCCCCTTTAGGATCCCTGAAGGCGCTAAAGATGAACTCCATAATGTATGTGGATTTTCTCAAACAGCACTTCCTGCCATGGTTCAAGAAGAAGAACCGTGTATTTCACAGCAAGATCATTTTTCTGCATGATAATGCACCATCTCATGCTGCACATAAAACATCTGCATCTCTGGCTGATATGGGCATAAAAGGGGACAAACTTATGGTGTGACCCCCATGCTCCCCTGACCTCTACCCCATTCAGAACCTTTGGAGCATCATTAAAAGGAGTGTCTATGATGGCGGGAGGCAGTTCACATCTAAGCAACAGCTCTGGGAGGGTATTCTGTCCTCATGCAAAACAATTGAAGCAGAAACCATCCAAAACCTGACAAATTCAATGGACGAGAGAGTTCAGAAGCTCCTTTCGAACAAGGGGTCCTATGTGAAAATGTAACATCACCTAGAATAAAGTTTTGAGTTGAAAACTGTTTGATTTCAGTTTCTAACAACCTGCTAATGCTTATAATTTCAAAAATGACCATTTTTTTGGTCTTTATTAAAATGAAAAGGTTGATCGAAAAGTTTGGGGGATCTAAGAGTGTGGCAACCCAGTAGTCATGATTACTTCGAATTCTGACAATATGAGGGTCATGCTGCAGGTAGTGCAGCAAGAAGGCACTTATGTGTCTTGCGCATCTCGGAGCACCAAAATTATTTTCCGGGCTAGATGCAGCTAAAAATTATTTTAAATTTTAAATCTGGTGAAGCTTTAGTATAGATGGCCTAATAGGATCAGTGCTGCACACTGCTACAAAGCCCAAATTATTTTCCAGTCAAGATACAGATAAACATGATTAGTAATTTGAAAGCTTAAAACGGTTGGTAGGGTGATTTTAACCAATCATCAAGCTTTTACTCTCCCCAGGATGACACAGGGGTAGAAAAGTCGTTTCGGATCCATGATTTGTTCATCTTTATGAACGTGAGTCTGTCTACATTATCAGTGGAGAGCCGCGTGCGCTTATCTGTCAGCACACCACCAGCAGCGCTGAACACACGTTCAGACAGAACGCTGGCTGCGGGGCATGACAAGATCTCCAAGGCGTAAGTGGCTAGCTCCGGCCATTTATCCAGATTGGAAGCCCAAAAAGAGCAAGGGTCCAGTGACACAGTCGTGGCTTCAATGTTTACTTGGAGATACTCCTGTACCATCGTCTCTAGGCGTTGACTATGTGTCAGACTTCTTGTCTCCTGTGGCCTTGCAAAGGATGGGCTAAAAAAGTGGTGAAATGATTCCGCAAAATTGATGTTACCAGCAGATACTGTGGTTCTGTTACGGTTTGAGTGCTGAACACTTGACGGTCCCACGGTTGGCAAGTTGGAACTGTGAGATTCACTACGTGCACCACTGGTATTTTGTGGAAAAGCACATGTAAGATTCTGCAACAGTCTCTGCTGATACTCCTGCATGCGTGCATCCCTTTCTATGGCAGGAATAATTTCTGCAAATTTACTTTTGTACCGGGGATCTAACAGTGTGGCAACCCAGTAGTCAGGATTATTTCTAATTCTCACAATTCGAGGGTCATGTTGCAGGTAGTGCAGCAAGAAGGCACTCATGTGTGTTGCGCATCCAGGAGCACCAAGTCCCTGTTGTGTTGGTGGCGAGGTAACAATCATGCTTCCTTCCTCTGTCCTCTCCCCCCAACCTCGCACAACAGAAATGTGATCAAGGTCTCCCTCATCTGATGAGTCTTCCATCAGTTCGTCCTCCACTTCTTCCTGGGCTCCTGCACCTTCCTCACTAGTTTGGCTGCTACCATGCGCCCTGGTAAAACCATCTCCCCCACCCTCACATGCCTGCCGCCTTGGTGCTGCCGACCGTCTGGACCTTGCAGATGTTAGCCCTTCCGCATACAACTCCTCCTCCTCTACTTCCTCCACCTCCTCTTGTGCCACCACCTGACTCCGAATTCTGTTTAACATGTGCTCCAGCATGTAAATCACCGGAATAGTCATGCTGATAATGGCATCGTCAGCACTAAACATCTTCGTCGCCATTTCAAAACTGTGCAGAAGGGTGCATAGGTCCCTGATCTGAGACCACTCCTCCAGCGTGATTTGCCCCACCTCTGAATCTCGTTGGCCCAGGCTATACGTCAGAACGTATTGCACCAGGGCTTGTCGGTGCTGCCACAGTCGCTGCAACATGTGCAGAGTTGAATTCCACCGGGTAGGCACATCGCATTTTAGCCGGTGAAGTGGCAGGCCCAACGACTTCTGTAGAGATGTAAGTCGCTGAGCTGCGGGATGCGAACGGCGGAAGTGAGCACACAGCGACCGTGCCCTCTGCAGAAGGCCATCTAGTCTGGGATAGTGGGCTAAAAATTGCTGGACAACCAGGTTCAACACGTGAGCCATACAAGGCACGTGTGTGACATTGCCCCGGCGAAGGGCCGCACCCAGGTTTGCAGCATTGTCGCACACGGCCTTCCCTGGTTTCAGGTCCAGTGGAGACAACCATTCATGAAATTGGTTCTCCAGAGCTGACCACAACTCCTCAGCTGTGTGACTCACATTTCCCAGACATTTCAATGTAAAAACCGCCTGATGACGTTGAGCCCTACTGCCAGCATAGTAAGGAGGTGTGCAGGATCCCTTCTGCGCAGTTAGAAAGCTTGTGGCATGACCAGACAGGCTTTGGGTGCAGGTGGAAGACCGAGAGGAGGTTGAGGAGGCAGAAGCAGTGGAGGAACTTTGACATAAAGAGGATTGACGCACAACTCGTGGGGACGGCAAGACTTGGACAGCAGCCCCTTGTCCTGCTGTCACCATAGTTACCCAGTGCCCAGTCAGCGACATGTAACGCCCCTGTCCATGCCTACTCGTCCAAGTGTCTGTGGTGAAATGCACCCTGTCACACACAGAGTTTCTCAAAGAAGCGGTGATGTTGTGTGCGACATGCTGGTGGAGCGCAGGCACACCTTTCTTTGAGAAGTAGTGCCGACTGGGCATCTGGTACTGGGGCACTGCAACCGACATAAGGTCTCGAAAATCCTCTGTGTCCACCAGGCGGAAAGGCAGCATTTCTGTAGCCAAGAGCTTGCAGATGGTGAAATTCAACCTCTTAGCTTTCTCATGGCTAGGAGGAAATGGTCTTTTACTTTTCCACATCTGAGGGACCGAGGGCTGGCTATTGTGCTTAGACGGGGTTGATAAGGGTGTCCCCGGCAAACTGCCGGTCTGTGAGGAAGATGCAGGCGGACATGTTAGGTTGCCTTGATCCAAAGGTGGTGCTATCGATGTCGGACAGCGCTCAACACCAGCTGGTGTTACCACCTCCAAAGAAAATGATGACCTGCCAATCACGCTGGCTGTTGCGGGTAAAGAGGTGGCAGGTCTGCGCCCCAAAACAGGTGTGACTGCTGTCCCCCCAGTCACAGAGGATGAAGAGGCCGCGGATGCACAAGATATGGCAGACGGTGATTGGCCCGGCCGGCTAGGCCGCATTGTAGCACACTGAGCTTCCCACTGCAACTTATGCTTCATGTCCATGTGCCGGTTCATGCATGAAGTACTCAAACTATGTATTTTTTGGCCTCTACTTAGCTTTTGCTGACAAATGTTACAGATAACACGAGTTGGGTCATCTTTATCGATCTGAAAAAATGCCCAGGCTATGCAAGGCTTAGCACCCATGCGACCTGAAGAGCCACCACGACTTGTGGTGAGAGGCAGAGTTGTGTTTGAGGATGCAGTTGTTGACGTGCTTCCAGTACTACGTCTCTGTCCAGGAAGGCGCAACCTGACCTCGTCGTCACTAGCATCTTCCTCCACCTCCTCTGCTGACCTCATCTCTTGGCTGACTGTGGGTTGACAGTAAGTGGGATCTCCGACCTCATCATCATCACCCTGTGCGTTATCACACCCGTCGTCCTCAGAGCCAACCTGTTCCTGACCTGACAAAAAACTAAAGTTGTCGCTCCAATCAGGTATTTGAGTCTTATCATCGTCTTCCTCATTGTCTCCACCAACAGGAGTTACAGTTTGGGAATGAGGGTCTACATTATGGTCAGAACCTTCTGCGTCTGGTCCTGGATCCGACTCATAAAGATTCTGGGCATCAGTGCAGATCATTTCCTCGTCTGGATTCACAGAAGCGCTGGAGTTGACCTCTGATTCCCAGGCTATAGTATGAGTAAACAGCTCTGCAGACTCAACCATCTGTTCTACCTCATACTCAGACGGGCAGCTGGAGATTTGGGAGCTGTGAGGAAGCAAGTGCGATTTGGGTGACACCTTTGAGGACTGGAGTATTTGTGATGTTGAAGTTGATGTGGAGGAGAGCCCACTTAAAGGAGCACTTGATATCCGTTGAAGCACCTGCTGTTTTTGTGCCTCATCTGGAATTTGTAGCGATTGGCGTGGCCGTAAGAAAGGGATCTTATCACATTGTCCGCTAAAAGAAGTAGACATTTTAGTTTGGCTGGAAGATGGTCTTTCTTCTGCAGATGTTACTGTTGCTTTAACACCTACCCCACGGACACAACCTTTTTTCCCCTTCCCAACACGCCTATTCCCCTTTCCACCAGCAGCAGGCCTTTTTCCACTCATTTTGGTGGTTAACTAATTCACAACTCTGGAGTTGTTTGCACAAAAAAACAATGGATGGTAACCGAGCAGAGCTGAGTGGCCAAACTGTGGTATTAGGCCAAAACTATTGGCTGGGTTAGATGCAGAAAAAAATTATTTTGAATTTGCAACCTGATGGAGGTCAGTATAGATGGACTAATACAAATAGTCCCACACACTGCTAGAAGCCCAAATATTTTTTCAGAGGTACTGTAGATGCAGATAAAAATTATTTTTAATTTGCAACCTGATGGAGGTCAGTATAGATGGACTAATAGACCAAGTCCCACACACTGCTAGAAGCCCAAATATTTTTTCAGAGCTAGATGCAGAAAAAAATTATTTTTAATTTGCAACCTGATGGAGGTCAGTATAGATGGACTAATAGACCAAGTCCCACACACCGCTAGAAGCCCAACTATTTTTTCAGAGCTAGATGCAGAAAAAAATTATATTCAATTTGCAACCTGCTGGAGGTCAGTATAGAAGGACTAATAGAACAAGTCCCACACACTGCTAGAAGCCCAAATATTTTTTCAGAGCTAAATGAAGAAAAAAATTATTTTTAATTTGCAACCTGATGGAGGTCAGTATAGATGGACTAATAGAATGATGCTATGCCCAAAAGATTTTACTTCACTAGGTGCAGTAAAAAAATTGGTATTCTATACACAGGTGGTATATCTTGCAACACAGATAGGCTACTCCACTGACTAACACACTCTGCAATAGGCCAAAAAGGATTAGCTTTGCTAGATTCAGCCAAATGCTGTGAAAAAAACTTGCACAGCACTGGCACAGACCTGCCTGGCAAAAACTGATAGGAACTCATGTAACCTAGTCCTGAAAAGGACTCCAATTACAATTAGTCTTTACTCCCACAACCTATCTATTTAAGAGCACAGACCTCCCTGATAAAAGTCGTAGGAAATGCTGTAACCTAGTCCTTAAAAGGACTGCAATCACAACTATTCCCTACTCCCAAGCTATCTGTATATTTGTGCGAAAATTGGCTTGAAATTAACAAGGTATAGCGCACACAGCAACAGCGGTGCCGTCTAACACGCAGCTGCAGCAGTGAGAAAATGGTGGCGACGGGGAAAATGGCTTGGTCTTATAGGGCAAGGACATGTGACATACACTGCCAATGACACATGCCCTTGCTTGTGTGAAAAAAAGCACTTCGCTCCGTGTGTGCGCTGCTGATAGGCTGACAGATTGCACCACCCCACTGCAAATGCGGGAAAGAGAAAAAAAAATGGAGATCTTCATTGTTCCTGCAGAGATCCATCCCCTGCCCCTCCCCCCACCCCGCTGTACACTCAAACTGCGTATTAACATTAATTTTCATCATTACTGAGAAAAAATCCAGTTATGATTTTGGTGCACGAACAGTTATCGAACATAACCTCGAACAGCCGAATTTTTCTCAAATTGTTCGTGTTCGCCGAACGGCTCGAACACCGCCCAAAACAGCTCGAATTTGAGATTGGCGAACAGTTCGAGTAGAACAACGCTCATCTCTAGTGCTCTTATCAGTTATAATTCCCCCAGCGGCACTAAAAACACGCTCCGATAACAGGCTAGCGGCAGGGCAGGCCAGGACCTCCAAGGCGTACAGAGCGAGTTCATTCCAAGTGTCCAGCTTGGATACCCAATAATTAAAAGGCACAGAGGAATCACGGAGGACGCTGGTACGGTCGGCAAGGTACTCCCTCACCATCTTTTGAAACTTTCCACTCCTTGTGAGAGTACCCTGCGCCTCAGGGCGGGTGTCAGAAAACTGTCCCAGAACGTTGACAGTGTTCCCCTGCCTCTGCTGGATTGGAGTTGCATCTCTCTCGCCTGTACGCCTTGGTTGGGCAACGAACTGTGACCTCTGCCGCTAGCGTGTTCAGATGGGAATTTTTTTAAGAGTTCTGCAGCAA
This sequence comes from Phyllobates terribilis, assembly GCF_046119375.1. Lineage (NCBI taxonomy): Eukaryota > Metazoa > Chordata > Amphibia > Anura > Dendrobatidae > Phyllobates > Phyllobates terribilis. The sequence goes on from NW_027362761.1 coordinate 391,134,279, forward strand.
GGGCCTTCTGTTACTGCCCCATTTTTGTAGACCTCTCCACCTCAGGAATAAGAGAGTGAAAGTTCTCCTTGTAGCGGGGGTCTACAAGTGTCACCAACCAGTAATGACTGTCACCCAACATTTTGACAACACGAGGGTCACGGTTAAGGCAGCGTAACATAAAGTCAGCCATGCGTGCCAGACTGGTAACGGGCAAGATTTCCGTGTCCTTACCAAGATGACGACTGACCATGCTCTCCTCCTCCTCCTCCTCTTCCTCCTCCCCCCTGTCCTCAGGCCACCCACGCTGAACCGACGGTATGACACTTGTACAGGTACTACCGTCTACAACGCATGATAGCAGCTCCTGTTCTTCCTCCTCCTCCTGCTCTCCCTCATTGTCCCCCAATGCACGTTGGGATGAGATGAGGCTGGGCTGTGTGTAATCGCCCGCTACGGCTTCTTGATCCATCTCATCATACTCTGGCTGCAATGCCTCCTCTTTAATACTCTGCAGAGAGCGTTGCAAAAGACAGACAAGTGGGATGCTGACACTAATGATGGCGTCATCGCCACTCACCATCTTGGTGGCCTCCTCAAAGTTTGTCAGGATGGTACATATGTCAGACATCCAGGTCCACTCCTGAGGTCTTATGTGTGGAGTCTGACCTGAATATCGACGGCCTTGTTGCAGCTGGTACTCCACAACTGCTCTCTTCTGCTCACAAATCCTTTGCAACATGTGGAGGGTAGAGTTCCAACGTGTGGGGACATCACACACTAGTCGGTGTGCCGGAAGCTGCAAACGCTGCTGCAACACAGCAAGGGCGGCGGATGCTGTAGCCGACTTGCGAAAATGAGCTGACAGGCGGCGTACTTTCACGAGCAGATCTGGCAACTCGGGGTACGATTTAAGAAACCGCTGAACCACGAGGTTAAGCACATGAGCCAGGCATGGTACATGTGTGATCTCACCTCGCCTCAGAGCCGCCACCTGGTTACGGCCATTGTCACACACGACCATGCCGGGATGTAGGTTCAGCGGTCTCAGCCACAGATCTGCCTGCTCTTTCACAGCTGTCCACAACTCACAAGCAGTGTGAGGTGTATCACCTAAGCTTATGAGTTTCAGCACAGCCTGTTGTCGCTTAGCGGAGGCAGTACTGCAATGCTTCCAGCTTGTAACTGATGTGGTGATATCTGAGATGGAGGCTGAACATGAGGAGGAGGAGGATGCGCAGGAGCTGTACACTGTGGGGGCAACTCTGACTGACATAGGGCCCGCAATCCTCGGTGTGGGGAGGATGTGTTCCGTCCCAAGGTCCGACTGGGTCCCGGCTTCCACTATGTTTACCCAGTGTGCCGTCAGAGAGATGTACCGTCCCTGGCCACAAGCACTTGTCCACGTGTCCGTTGTCAGGTGGACTCTCCCAGTAACTGCGTTGTTGAGGGCACGGCAGATGCTTTGGGACACGTGCTTATGTAGTGAGGGGATGGCACACCGGGCAAAATAGTGTCGGCTGGGGACCGAGTACCGAGGGACGGCCACTGCCATAAGATTGCGTAAGGATTCCGTCTCCACCAGCCTAAAAGGCAGCATTTCCAACGCAAGCAGTCGTGAAATGTGCGAATTTAGGACTGTGGCCTGTGGGGCGTTAGCTGCGAATTTCCGCTTTCATTCAAAGGTCTGGGATATGGACAATTGAACGCTGCGGTGGGACGTGGATGTGGACGTTGATGCTGTTTCTTGAGAAACTGCCATAACAAGTGAAGACTGAGAGGAGGGGTCATCTTTACATGCAGTATGGACAGGGGATTGCCTTGTACACACAACAGGGGGTTCTATTGCACGAACAACAGTGGAAGAAGCAGTGGTGACACCCGCTGACACTGGTCGTGGACTCTGGGTTTCGCCCCACAAAGTCGGGTGCTTTGCTGCCATGTGCCTGATCATGCTGGTGGTGGTCAGGCTGGTAGTTTTGTCACCCCTGCTGATGCTGGCATGGCAGGTGGAACATATGGCCTTTTTGGGGTTATCAGCAGAGTCTTTAAAAAAATTCCAGACTCTGGAAGACCTACCGCTTGTACTGGCAACGTCCCTCGTGTTGGTGTTACGGGGAACGGTTGCCTGCCTTCTGTCTGCGGCCGCCACACTGCTTCTTCCTGCCTGTTGGGGTACTCTGCCTCCCTCCCCCTGTGTGCTGCTGGCCTCACTCTGCATATCCTCCTTCCACGTTGGGTCAGTTACTAGATCATCCACCACCTCCTCCTCTTCCACTTGCGCACCACGATCCTCCTCCTCACTTCCTGGCAATTGTGTCTCGTCATCGTCCACCTCTTGTGACAGATTGTCAACGTCGACTTCCTGTGGCCATGGCTGTTCAAATATTTGGGCATCGCTACATGGGATCTCCTCTTCCACCACTTCAAGCGTATCAGGTCAGGGGCCCAAATATGGAAATGGACCAGTGAACAGCTCTTCAGAGTGTCCAAGTGTGGGATCACTTGCTGTCTGACGACACTCGGCATGGTGGGAGGAAGGAGCATCAGGGTGAGGAGGAGTATGCGGTCGAGACTCACGGCTACTAAGAGTTGACCGTGTGGAAGACAGACCGGAGGTGGTGGTGCCCAGGTAACTGGAAGTATTATCTGCTATCCAATTAATAACCTGTTCACACTGATCAGTTCTCAATACTGGTGTTGTTCTGTGCTTCCCTAGTAATTCGGTCAAGAAGTGGGAGCGAGAAGATGTGGCTGTTGGTTGTGGCACATTTTCACCTTGGCCACGGCCCTGTCGGCCCTGTCCAGAACGTCCACTTCCACGTCCCTTGCCACACGCCTTGCCCATTGTAAATGAAGCAAAATAGCTTACACTTGCGCTATCAATGGGAAAAGGGTAATAAAGAGTAGATTAGAACCGTGGAAGAGGAAAACCACAGTTATTGTTTACTGGGGTATACCACACTTTTTTAAATAGAGATATTTGCGGCTGAACAGTGAGCGACACACTCAAACTGCTTTTTTTTTTAGATACCAAAGGCCCAAAACTGGATAGTACAGCGATTTGACCCATGGAACTGCGAAACCACACTGGGATGTCGGGCCTACACAAGACTATTTTCAACAGATATATTTTTGTGTCACAACAGTCAGGAGACACTACTGTTTTTCTTTACGGAAAATATACCAAAAGCTGAATAACAGAGATTTTTTACCGTGGGATGGCAAAACCACAGTTATTGTTTACTGGGGTATACCACACTTTTTTAAATAGAGATATTTGCGGCTGAACAGTGAGCGATACCAAAAGCTGAATGATAGAGATTTTTTACCGTGGGATGGCAAAACCACAGTTATTGTTTACTGGGGTATACCAGACTTTTTTAAATAATAGATTTGCGGCTGAACAGTGAGCGACACACTCAAACTGTTTTTTTTTTTAGATACAAATGGCCCAAAATGGATAATACAGAGGTTTGAACCGTGGAAGTGCAAAACAACACTTCTGTTTCTCTAGCCTACACCAGACTATTTTCAACAGTTATATTTGTGTCTGAAAAATCAGAGACACGCTTTTTTTTGGGGGGGGAGGACACACCAAAAGGTTAATAAGACGGGTATTTGTACAGTGTGAAGGAGGAAAAAAAAAGGAGGATTTAGATGAAAAAAAAAGGATTTTTCATGGCCCCCGACACCTGGTGCTAAGTCCAGCAATTTCAGCAACAGGATCACACAGGACTGTAATGCAGCGTTTGCTGGTATAACCACTGTGTCTCCTATACAGCCTGCCTGCCTGGTATCTGGGATGGATATTAGTCCTGAAAGGACTGTTTGTTTGTTCTGGCAGCCTTTACAGACCCTACACTAACTATTTCGCAGTTTATATCTCTCCCTAAATCAGCAGCGCTGTCCCTACACTGTCTAATCCGGAGCGACTGTGTCCAAGATGGCGGCGCCCGGTTTTAAATACTCGAGGTGACGCTGTGCGGCCAGCCAATCACTGTAATGCCCACAACCAACATGGCTGCAGCATTACAGTGACTGGCTGGCAATCCCTGCATGTTCATTGGCTCTGAAAAGAGCGCCAAACATGGAGGGCGGAGACCCGAGCTCCCGCCCGAGTAACCCGGAAATGCTCGGTGCTCGCCGAGCATCCTGAGTAGCGTGATGCTCGGGCGAGTACCGAGCAGTGTCGAGAATGTTCGCTCAACACTAAAATTGACCAATACAAGATGGTCAAGTCTCGCCTGGAGACACGCCGAGCTGAAGGGAGTTGCTTCTACTGTGGCAGTATAGAGCATCTGATCCGTTCCTGCCCAGTGAGGCCGGGAAACTCCAGTGTCTAGGACCGCTCGGAGAGGTCGTCCTAGGCAAGAGTAAACCCTCTCCATCTTTGACTCTGTCTGTTTCCATTTCCAGTGGTGAGACCCGTTTCTTCGAGACAGCCCACCTGGATTCCGTAGCCGCTGGGAATCTCATTCAACAGGCCATCGTGGAGCGTTACCAGATTCCTACCGTACGTCTGGCTGAACCATTGGCGGTTGCCTCTGTGGATGGGAAGCTTCTCCCAGAGACCATCTTGCTTGTCACTGTACCTGTAACCCTTCAGGTAGGAATGCTGTACTCAGAGAAGATCTCCTTTCATGTGCTGTCCGGTCTCTCTCACTCCCTCTTCCTTGGTCTACCCTGGTTACAAAGACATGAGCCCATCCTGAATTGGAGATCTGGTGAAGTGCTCCGTTGCGGTCTGGAATGCCATGAGCCCTGTCTTGTTCTGGTTCGTCTTGCTCGACCCCCGTCTAGTCCAGCTAATCTACCTGGTCTGCTGGCACCCTACTTGTCCTATGCAGATATCTTTGACAAAAAGGAGGCTGGTACCTGGTGCTTCTCCTCCCCGTGGGCGAATCTACCCTTTGTCGCTGGTCGAGACCCTTGCCGTGTCTGAATACATAGAGGAGAATCTTGCTAGGGGATTTATCCAGAAATCCTCCTTCCCGGCTGGAGCAGGATTCTTCTTCGTCAAGAAGAAAGACATCTCTCTACATCCCTGTATCAATTACAGGGGCCTTAACCAGATCACCATCAAAAATAAGTACCCCCTGCCTCTCATCTCGGATCTGTTTGATGTCCTTAAAGGCGCTAAGATCTTCACCAAGCTCGATCTTCGTGGGGCATACAATTTGGCCCGGATTCGCCAGGGAGACGACTGGAAGATGGCACTCAACACCCGGGATGGTCACTACGAATACCGCGTGATGCCCTTTGGTCTCTGTTATGCTCCAGCCATCTTCCAGGAGCTGGTCAACAGCATCTTCCGAGATCTCCTATATTCTTGCGTGGTGGTGTACCTGGACGATATCTTGGTTTTCTCTCCGGATCTGCCCTCACACCGGAGGGATGTTAGTCAGATTCTGCTGAGGCTCCGGAAGAATCGACTATATGCTAAATATGAGAAATGCCTCTTTGAGCAGACCTTTCTGCTGTTCCTGGGCTATATTATCTCCGAGACTGGTCTGTGGATGGATCCCGAGAAGGTGTCTCCCGTCTTAAAGTGGCCCTGACCGGAGGGGTTGAAGGTGATTCAGCGATTCCTGGGCTTCACAAAATATTACCACCTCTTCATTCCTCATTTCTCCTCCCGGACTGCTCTGCGCTCACCCGTAAAGGAGCAAATCCCAGGGAATGGACTTCCGAAGCAGAGAAGGCCTTCGTCTCCCTTAAACAAGCCTTCTCCTCCGCTCCTGTGCTACACCGTCTGGATTGCAACAAGCAGTTCTTCCTGGAGGTTGGTGTTTCCTCCTCCGGGGCAGGAGCAGTGCTCACCCAGAAATTCTCGTCCGGGAGAATAGTGACCTGCGGCTTATTCTCCAAGCTCTTCTCCTCATCCGAGCGCAACTACTCCATAGGAGATCGAGAGCTGCTGGCCATCATATTAGCGCTGGAGGAGTGGCGCTATTTGCTTGAGGGGGCTCTACACCCGGTGGTCATCTACACTGACCACAAGAACCTCGCTTGGAGGTCCGCGTCAGGCCAAGTGGTCTCTATTCTTTGCCCGATTCTGCTTCACTCTGCACTACCACCCGGCGGACAAGAACATTAAAGCTGACACTCTATCCCGCTCATTCCTGTCTTCTGACCAAGAGGAGGAGCCTCTACATATCATTGACCCCTCCAAAGTAATGACTGTTGCTCTGGTTGATCAGTCTCATCTTCCACCCATTAAGACCTTTGTAGCGGTTCCAGATCGAAAGAAGGTTCTACTCTGGGGCCATTCATCCAAACTAGCCGGTCATGCTGGCCAGAGGAAGACCTTTCTGCTCGTCGCCCGATATTACTAGTGGCCTTCCCTGCGTAATGATGTTGCGGACTTTGTCGCGGCTTGTTCCTCTTGTGCCCGTAACAAGGTTCCCAGGCACCTTCCAGCCGTCTGTCTTCTTCCTCCTCCTGTGCCTTCCACTCCGTGGCAACACATTGCAATGGACTTCATCACGGGTCTCCCTGTTTCTGCCAGTTGTACTGTCATTTGGGTGGTCGCCGACCGCTTTTCTAAGATGGCCCACTTCATCCCTCTGCCTGGTCTTCCGTCTGCATCTGTGCTGGCTAAGGACTTCATCCATCACATCTTCCGTCTCCACGGATTACCCCTCCACATTGTCTCGGATCACGGAGTTCAATTCACTTTGCGCTTCTGGAGAGCCATGTGCAAGCTGCTGGATGTCTCTTTGGATTTCTCTTCTGCTTATCATACTCAGTCCAATGGTCAAGTGGAACGTATCAACCATATCCTTACCAAATTTCTTCAGCACTTTGTCAACGCTCACTATAGTGATTGGGTTGAGCTCCTGCCCTGGGCCGAGTTCTCCTATAACAACCATGAGAGCGAGTCTTCTACTAAATCCCCGTTTTTTGTGGTCTACGGTCGACACCCCCCCGATTCCGTTTCCCGTCTCCTGTTCAGTGGACACTCCTGCCGCGGAGTCTCTTGTCAGTGAATTTTCGGCTATTTGGGAAGACACTAGATCTGCACTTCTACAGTCCTCCGAGTGGATGAAGAAACATGCTGATAAGAGACGTCTGGATCCTCCTCATTTCCGTCCGGGAGACAAGGTCTGGCTTTCCTCCAAATATGTCCATCTCAAGATACCTTCTTATAAGTTGGGTCCGCGTTTCATCGGTCCGTTCGAGGTTCTGAACCAAATCAATCCCGTGGCTTACAAGCTGAAACTCCCGGTCACCTTACGGATTCTCAACTCCTTTCATGTATCCCTCCTCAAACCAGTTGTTCTTAATTCATTCTCTGATGATCCAGGTACCACCCCAGCTCCAGTCTCTTTGAGGTAGAAAACATTTTGGCAACCAAGAGGGTAAGAGGAAAGACTTTCTTTCTTGTGGATTGGAAGGGGTTTGGCCCGGAGGAGAGGTCTTGGGAACCCAGGGAGAACATTCATGCCCCTCATCTTCTTAAAAAATTTCTCGCGGGCCTAAAGAAGAGGGGATGTAAAGGGGGGTACTGTAAATCGGCGTCTCTGCCCAGCAGAAGGCACCTCACCCCCACGATCCCGGTCCCACGTCTTCCTGCTCCCCTGCTGCTGCTGTGGGGCACAGCGCACGCAGCTTCCCGGGCACTATGCTTAGGGCGCGCGCTCCCTCCCTCTTAAAGGGGCCACGCGCGCCGTCCTAAAGAGTCCCCGACCAATGGCCAGAGGACTTCTCCTATATAGGGCACCTCCTCCAAAATGCAGGTGCCTGTGCAAGGTTGTTGTTTTGTGTGCTAACACTTTCCTCAGCCTGTCAGTCCTGCCCGCCAGTCTGTCTAACAGTCCAGCCCACCAGTCTGTCTAACAGTCCTGCCCGCCACCTGCCAGTTACTTGCCGTGCCCACCAGCCTGCCTATCTGGAGCACCTGCCAGTAACCTGCCATGCCCGCCAGCCTGCCTACCTGGAGCACCTGCCAGTTACCTGCCGTGCCCGCCTGCTTGCCTACCCGGAGCACCTGTCTGGCTATCTGCCGTACCAGCCTGCTTATCTACCCGGTCCACCCGTCAGCCTTCCTGCCATGCTCATCCACTGTACTTGTCAGCTCCTGTCATCTGACCCGTGGAAGTCAACTGCTCTAACACAAGGTCTGTCCCAGAGTGGTACCTGGTTCACATGCCCGGTCCCTCCCTGGTTCACGGAGTCGACTAAACCGCCGTGTGACCTGGGTCGGTCCGAGTAGGCACTTAGTTACGCCCCTCTGGTCTCTCCTTGTACCGAAGCACAAAGGTTCCACCAGCCGGACCCGTAACAAAATGCTGTCTTCCACTCATCTACCTTCCTAATTCAGAGCAGGTTATATGCCCCCCTAAGATGTAGCTTGGTGATTCCATGTGTGCCCAACAGCTGGTTGTAGAAGTCAGGTATGATTGGCATTGGCATATAACATGGCTATCCAATGTTTTATCTGATAGCTCTCGGCCCAATGTCAAACTATGGGGCAGCGCAGATGTGCAATTATCTTCTCATGCTGAATCAGCATGAAAAAACAATTGCGGCATGCTGCGATTGGCAGCGAGACGGCTCACACACACCCATACAAGTCTATGGGTGCGTGTGAAACATTGGACTGCACTCAGATGTCATCCCAGTAGTGCAGTCTGATATACGCCGAGACAGGCAATGGAGGAGATGGAGAAATTACTTCCCCGTCTCCTCCGCACATGGGCTGTGATTCTCTCATGCGAGAGGATGGGAGCACAGAGCACTGACACTCGGCTCCCACTCGCAGCAGTATCATTAGCATATCGCATCCGATGCTAGTGTGATTCTAGCCTTAGTGATATAATTCACCACAGCCTGAGTGAAAGGTGAATTGTCAATAGGAGTAACTTTCATAGGAAAACATCATTTTAGCAAGGGTACAACAAGGTTTTTTGCCACTTTGGCATTAACAAAATCAGGAGGGACAAAAGATTAGACATAGTCAGGACAAAGCTGAGTCAGTAACAGGATATCCACAGGAACAGCACAAGAGGTGTCTGAAATAACTGAGCTCAATATCTAACAATCACCCACAGAGTGCTAGGAGACTAAGTAAATTGCCCCATTGGGAGGTGATTACACCTTATGACTTTTCGGATAGTACACATCTATAGCCTGGCTTATGACACCACACGTTGGCAGCACAGTGGCTCAGTGGTTATCACTGCAGCATTGCAGCACTGGGTTCCAGGGTTTGAATCCCATCAAGGACAACATCTGCAAGGAGTTTGTATGTTCTACTCGTGTTTGTGTGGGTTTCCTCCGGGTTCTCCGGTTTCCTCCCACATTCCAAAGACATACTGATAGGGAATGTAGATTGTGAGCCCCATTGGGGACAGCCATGATAATGTATGTAAAGCGCTGGAGAATATGTTGGCGCTATATAAAAATAAAGATTACCACTTTTACACATGATATACTTCTTTGCAATCTCCTCTTTGCTTCTTTTCAGTCTCCATCTTGATTCCTAGATTTTACCATGCATTTTATTTCTCTGTGTTCTGCTCTAACACATAAGTACAGCAACACATAGGCAGTCAGAGCCAGTACTATATCTGCATGCTGTTGTAATAGTATTATTATTCTCCTGTTCTATATTCTTCTAAAAAAGCTGATACATTATAAGTATGCAGTCATGGAGCCTGAATTGTGATCTCTTACATTATAACTATGTGACAGGAGCTGTCTAGTCATTATCAGTAACTATATTAGGAGTTTTTACCTCCTCCTATGAAGAACTTCAGTGCTAAAGTCCATGCAATTTTATCACTGGTAACTGAGATGATTGCCGCCTTCAAAAACATAAAGGCAAGTAATTCTCAAGGGGTCAACAGAATATCACATGACTTAACTGAGAAGAAGGAAGCCATGAATTTTCAGATAGATAGAAAGAAAGAAAGGTAATATTAGTCAAATTATATACAGTACAGACCAAAAGTTTGGACACACCTTCTCATTTAAAGATTTTTCTATATTTTCATGACTATAAAAATTGTACATTCACACTGAAGGCATCAAACTATGAATTAACACATGTGGAACTATATACTTAACAAAATAGTGTGAAACAACTGAAAATATGTCTTATATTCTAGGTTCTTCAAAGTAGCCACCTTTTGCTTTGATGACTGCTTTGCACACTCTTGGCATTCTCTTGATGAACTTCAAGAGGTAGTCACCGGAAATGGTTTTCCAACAATCTTGAAGGAGTTCCCAGAGATGCTTAGCACTTGTTGGCCCTTTTGCCTTCACTCTGCAGTCCAGCTCACCCCAAACCATCTCGATTGGGTTCAGGTCTGGTGACTGTGGAGGCCAGGTCATCTGGTGTAGCACCCCATCACTCTCCTTCTTGGTCAAATATCCCTTACACAGCCTGGAGGTGTGTTTGGGGTCATTGTCCTGTTGAAAAATAAATGATGGTCCAACTAAACGCAAACCGGATGAAATAGCATGCCGCTGCAAGATGCTGTGGTAGCCATGCTGGTTCAGTATGCCTTCAATTTTGAATAAATCCCCAACAGTGTCACCAGCAAAGCACCCCCACACCATCACACCTCTTCCTCCATGCTTCACGGTGGGAACCAGGCATGTAGAGTCCATCCGTTCACCTTTTATGCGTCGCACAAAGACACGGTGGTTGGAACCAAAGATCTCAAATTTGAACTCATCAGACCAAAGCACAGATTTCCACTGGTCTAATGTCCATTCCTTTTGTTCTTTAGCCCAAACAAGTCTCTTCTGCTTGTTGCCTGTTCTTAGCAGTGGTTTCCTAGCAGCTATTTTACCATGAAGGCCTGCTGCTCCTCTTAACAGTTGTTGTAGAGATGTGTCTGTTGCTAGAACTCTGTGTGGCATTGACCTGGTCTCTAATCTGAGCTGCTGTTAACCTGCGATTTCTGAGGCTGGTGACTCGGATAAACTTATCCTCAGAAGCAGAGGTGACTCTTGGTCTTCCTTTCATGGAGCGTTCCTCATGTGATACAGTTTCTTTGTAGCGCTTGATGGTTTTTGCAACTGCACTTGGGGACACTTTCAAAGTTTGCCCAATTTTTCGGACTGACTGACCTTCATTTCTTAAAGTAATGATGGCCACTCATTTTTCTTTGCTTAGCTGCTTTTTTTAGCCATAATACAAATTCTGACAGTCTATTCAGTAGGACTATCAGCTGTGTATCCACCCGACTTCTGCACAACACAACTGATTTATAAGACAAGAAATCCCACTTATTAAACCTGACAGGGCACACCTGAGAAGTGAAAACCATTTCCGGTGACTACCTCTTGAAGCTCATCAAGATAATGCCAAGAATGTGCAAAGCAGTCATCAAAGCAAAAGGTGGCTACTTTGAAGAACCTACAATATAAGACATATTTTCAGTTGTTTCACACTTTTTTGTTAAGTATATAATTCCACATGTGTTAATTCATAGTTTTGATGCCTTCAGTGTGAATGTACAATTTTCAAATTCATGAAAATATAGAAAAATAAATGAGAAGGTGTGTCCAAACTTTTGGTCTGTACTGTATATTCGGGAATTAGTTCAGCTGACTTCAAGACATCCCTTGTACAGCCCATGTTGTATGGACTGGCCACAGTTCTCCTGACCTGGACTCAATAGCCTCATATGTGCCTATTCGGTTATGGAGACCTTTAGCAAGTCTATGCAATGTAGTCCATATTTAGACCATGTTTCACAGATATGTTAATGAGGTCTAACAAAATGAAAACAAAAATCAATGGACTGCTACTTTAAATGAGATGATAGTGACCCTTTAATGACAATCATGTTGGCTGCTGAAAGAGTTTTGTTGGATTAGAAATGTGAAGACTGACATGAAATAAAACTTATAATCAGAATAATATGAATTGACCATTCTAACATACAGACTAAAACTTATGTGCAGTTATATATTTAGATCAATATCTAATGTCTGGTTTAATATTCAGACACACATGTAGTGTCCACTTCAATATGCAGACAATATTAGTAGCAAACTTAATATGCAGACCACATCTAATAACTTTATGAAAATTCAGACCACATCTGGTGTCCAGTAAAAATACAAAGTAAGTCATATCGTGTCACATAGGAGAATAGAGGAATATCTAAGTATATATTGAAAGACCAGTTAAATATATGAACTTACACTTTTTGTCAAATGTAAAGAGTAAGTAAGCTTTACTCCAAATCTGATCCGATGTGTTGCACTTATCAATGGATCTGCTAGTTATTCTGAAAGATTACTAGCATGATGAAAATAGATATTGCAGAAAAACCATGAAATACAGTGGCATGAAAAAGTTTGGGCACCCCTGGTCAAAATTACCATTATTGTGAACAGTTAAGCAAGTTGAAGATGAAATGATCTGATGTCTAAAGATGACACATTTTTTTTTGTGTTTTAGGCAAAAAAAGCTTATATTGTCCCTTATTATATTTTAAAAATGACAAAAAAGGAAAATGGGCCAATGCAAAAGTTTGGGCACCCTTGGAGATTTGTGTGCTCAGATAACTTTGACCAAGGTTTCAAATTTTAACTAGCCTTTTAGTGTTATTGCTTGCTTCCTGTCATCATTAGGAAAGGTCAGGTGATGCAAATTTCTCAGCTTTATAAAAACTCAGCCTCCTCTAATCTAGTGCCAAAAAACAGCAGCCATGGGTTCTTCTAAGCAGCTGCCTAGCACTGTGAAAATGAAAATGGTGGAGGCCCACAAAGGAGGATAAGGCTATAAGAAGATAACAAAGGGGTTTCAAGTTGCCCTTTCCTTAGTTTGAAATGTAATTAAGAAATAGAAGTTAACAGGAACAGTAGAGGTCAAGATAAGGTCTTGAAGACTGAGCAAAATTTATGTGAGAGCTGCTCGTAGGATTGCTAGAGAGACAAATCAGAACCCTTCAGAAGAAAAAGACCTTCAGAAAGATTTAGCAGACTCTGGAGTTGTGGTACATTGTTCTACTATTCACCTGCACAAATATGGCCTTCATGGAAGAGTCATCAGAAGAAAACCTCTCCTGCGTCCTCACCATAAAATTCAGCGTCAGAAGTATGCAAAAGAACATCTAAACAAGCCTGATGCATTTTGGAAACAAGTCCTATGGACTGAGGAAGTTAAAATAGAACTTTTTGGCCACAGTGATCAAAGGTACGTCAAAGATTAAGCATTGGGGTGGGTCAATCATGCTTTGAGGTTGTGTTGCAGCCAATGGCATGGGGAATATTTCACGGGTAAGAATGGATTCAATGAAATTTCAACAAATTCTTGATACAAACATACTTGTAATACCATCTGTAAAAAAAAGCTGAAGTTGAAAAGAGGATGGCTTCTACAAATGGATAATGATCCTAAACACACATAAAAATCCACAATAGACTACCTCAAAAGGCGGGAACTGAAGATTTTACAATGTCCCTCACAGTCTACTGATCTGAACTTCATTGAAAATCTGTGGCTAGACCTCAAAATAGCAGTGCATGCAAGACGACCCAGGAATCTCACAGAACTGAAAGAATTTTCCAAGGAAAAATAGATGAAAATCCCTCAAATAAGAATTGAAAGACTCTTGTCTGGCTACAAAAAGTGTTTACAAGCTGTGATACTTTCAAAAGGGAGTGCGGCTAGGTACTAACCATGCAGGGTGCAAACTTTTGCATCGGCCCATTTTACTTGTTGCAGTTTTTAAAATGTAAAAGATGAAAACATATATATAGATTTTGCCTAAAATACAAAGGAAATGTGTCATCTTTAACTTTAGGCCTTTTAGAGATCATTTCATCTTCAACTTGCTTAACTGTTCACAATAACAGTAATTTTGACCAGGGGTGCCAAAACTTTTACATGCCACTGTATGTCCAGAATGCACAACTTGTACTGTTGTACACTTGTACCCTGCATGCTGGAACAGGTTCTGTGAATTTCAATTATTAGTGTTTAAAAATGTATGGATTACAGAATTTTAGAGCTTTCAATCAGCTGATTACCTTTAGCTTGAAAACTTGCATCACATACATCTTTGATTTGCCATTTATTTGTACAGCTAGAGGTGACTTATCCCACCCTTTCTTTCTCATATAAAATAATTAGACATTTCTATATAAAAGTGCAAGGTTCAATCACTCTTTCCCCAACATCCGCTATATATGTTTGTCAGAAACCAGTAACTGTTGTAATGAGCAGCTTCAGCAGCTGAGCCCCCTCCATTGGCAGTGGGTGCCTGCTGTGTTATACAGACACCCTTCAACAACTGCTGTGATGGGAGATAAATCTGATGATGGCAATTTAACCCCTTTGATGCTGCTGTCAATAGTAACCAAGTGCCATTAAAAATGCAACTGTAAAAAAAACTAGACCTCATATGGTAATGTTGACTGAAAAATAAAAAGGTAGAGCTCTTGGAAAGCAGGGAAGAATAAAGAAAAGCATTGAAATAAGAAATTCCTGTGTCTAGAAAGAGTTAATACAAGCTTTTTGTCCCTCTGACTGATGTATTTACAGGTAGATGCCATTGCACATTTAGGATACATGATATGAGTGACTGTGTCAGATATGTGTCAGATAATCTGTGATCCGATCTGTGTCAGATAATCTGTGATCAGATCTGTGTCAGATAATCCGTGATCAGATTTGTGGCAGATAATCCATGATCAGATCTCTGTCAGATAATTCGTAATCAGATGTGTGTCAGATAATCTGTGATAAAATCTGTGTCAGATAATCTGTGATGAGATCTGTGTCAGATAATCTGTGATGAGATGTGTTAGATAATCTGTGATGAGATCTGTGTCAGATAATCTGTGATGAGATCTCTGTAAAATAATCTGTGATGAGATCTGTGTCAGAGAATCTGTGATCAGATCTGTGTCAGAGAATCTGTAATGAGATCTGTGTCAGATAATCTGTGATGAGATCTGTGTCAGATAATCTGTGATGAGATCTGTGTCAGATATTCTGTGATCAGATCTCTGTCAAATAATCTGTGATCAGATCTGTGTCAGAGAATCTGTGATCAAATCTGTGTCAGATAATCTGTAATGAGATCTTTGTCAGATAATCTGTGATCAGATCTGTCAGATATGTGATCAGATCTGTGTCAGATAATAAAAATATTGAGGATATTTTTTAATTTATTTATTAATTAACGACCATAGGATGAGACTGCTAGTTGGTGAAAATGGAGTTTTACTTTTTGAAATGGGGCACATAACTACATATACTTCAGTTTATGCCATACACAAGGCGTAGTAGACACATTTCTATTCCTTAGCTCACCTGAAGCATGATGTATTTTTATAACAATATTTTGCACCAAAATAAATATTAAAAAAATAAATTGGGCTAATTTTGAACCGGCATGTGCAATTTCTTAGTAAATTCCCCCCATTGTCTGTAATATTTCAATGAATCTATATCAAAGTCAATCTTGTAAAAAAAAAATAAAACAACAACAAACATGAGACAAACCCTTTTGTTAACATGGAAAAAAATGAATTTTACTTTTCAACGTAGAATTTATATGCATATCAATATGGCTGTTGAGTTTCTAGCACTATGTGTTACAGACAATATAACTGGAATACCCAATGTCAATGTAAAGCATTCAAATACCTTATATACATGGTAATTATGGTTCTATTTCATAACTCACTTCTGCTTCTTATCATAACCTAACCAAATGTACTATAACTATGAGAATGATAGCACTTTTTCCTGTAAAGACTTGGCAGATTGTTTCTGGTAAAATCATGGAAGGAAATATCATAGTGCATCTTTTCCAATGTATAGTCTCTAAACAATTATTAATGACATATTTATAATGGACTTGTCACACATATGCAAAGTGATCAACAGGGATAATAGTAAATAATAGCAAACTCTATCCTGTAAGTAGTAAGTGATGGAAAGTAACCATTAGGATCATTATCATGCTACTGTATCCCAAAACTTTGGTGCTCTGGGTATTCCAAGTACACATATTTAGTAATGTCCTGCCAGTACGACTGTCACGAATAGGACACATCAGATAGATAGATATATATATATATATATATATATATATATATATATATATATATATATATATATACATAAAGAGATGCAGAGAATCACATAGACTCCCATTCTCATATGTTGCCAGTGTTCTTGCCAGGAGATATGAATATCTTCTATCAGTCACGATACAATGAGTCATGCAGATGAACCAAATAATACATAGAAAGTGAGAAGAATAAAATGTATATCAGATGTTGACACGCTTCAACATTCACCGGTTTACCTTGTTCTAGACGATAGAAAACTCGGTCCATTCCCAGGCGTATCAGTTATTTGCGAACATCTTCAAGTGTCATTCTTGCCGTTTTCCACCCATCAAAGTAAGAACAGCTTATAACCCGACATTTTGGCTACTGTGTTAGTAAAGCAATAAAATGGAAGTAACTTTTATGTAGTCTTAGTCCTTAATGCTAGATGTCACGAGCTGATGCTGCTCCATGTTCTGAAAAGCAGAGGCTGATTTCCTTTCTATCTCAGCAGCCCGTCGCTTCAATGTATTCCGTAGATGAGAAGCAGTTGTGCAGCCTGTCTGAAATCCTCTT
Organism: Phyllobates terribilis; assembly: GCF_046119375.1. Taxonomy (NCBI): domain Eukaryota; kingdom Metazoa; phylum Chordata; class Amphibia; order Anura; family Dendrobatidae; genus Phyllobates; species Phyllobates terribilis. The sequence continues at coordinate 391,150,869 of NW_027362761.1, forward strand.
CAGAAGGACATTGAAATTCACCAGCAGTACAGACTTCGCAGGGTATTCCCACACCATACACAGCCATGCGTTTATAAAATCTACCTCTCCCACTTTATTGATTACTGTCAGCAATCAGTTGTTTTTTTTTCATTCCAATTAGCACTCATATACCGACGAGACTTCATGTTGATCCCTTTTTGTGTTCTTCAGTCCTATCCACGAACATATCATTGAAGCATATAGGGCGCGTCACTTTCTATGGCTATAAAAATTAAATTGGAAAGAACTTAAGGATTGATTGTGCATGCAAAAGGATGCCACTCACAGTCCGCAGCCTCCGTCAGCACTACTGAACTGTAAGACACATTCAGATTCCAATTACTTAGTGGTTGTTGCTCGTCCACAGGTGTCTAACTACAAGGATGCAGAGAATGGCGTATTTCCTGGTCCAAACACCCTTGGGAAAATATAACATAGGCTACTCCCTTTCATATAATTATATTACATGCTGCAGAGTAAAACAATAGGCTGTCCATTGATGCCGACTGTATCACCCCATAAACCAGGATTTAAGTCTTCTGTCAAGCAAGAAGACAATAAATTCTTACCTAATACATATTACAGTGCACACAACACAGGCAACATAATAATCACCTAGGCAGGATAACACTGCAACTATTTTTTATTCATTACATCCATGGTTTTACAGCAGTTCCAGGTAAATGGCCAAAATACATTACCCCCAGTCCACAAGATCCCCTCCCTAGGGTGGTAATTCCACTGTCCCTGTACCGGGCGGTAATTCCACTGTCCCCGTACTGGGCCATACTCCCTGTCTCCCAACTTTTGGTTGGCCCACAGATTTCGTACCTCCTGCCGGTATAGTCTGCAGTCACAGTCCACGCTCCTCCTGACGACAGTTAAAACAATAAAAACACAGGTATCCACTAGCAACAGTCCTTAAGAAAGATCATGAAATCCAGATGACAGATCCCACAAATGTAGCATGTTTATCCAGCCCAGCTGGCAACCGATCTCTAAACTCCATAGGCCATCCATTCATGGGCTCCAGGACCTTAACTTAGATCCTGTCCCTTCAACATCATTCAACACTCTCCCACTAAACATGTGGCTTCTTTTCCTCCCTCCCTGGGATCAGACCCCTGAATGGTCAGAACTTGTGTTCACACCCTCCCCTAAAAGCTAACTGTGCATTGGAGGAGGTATTTTTGTCAAGTGGGACTGCATGCGAGATCCCCTGTGGTGACGGCTTCCCTGGGTCTACTTTCCCCATCCACACAATGGGACTAGTAGCTGGGAGAAATGGCTTGAGGCCCATGAGATACTAACGAGATTAATGGAGTGATTCCTTTACATTTTTCTTTAGCGATCTCCTGTCTGGCCTTATGTATACATAAGATCCAACCAGCACGTCTTCCTCTGCTTACTGTCACTGAATGGAAACATTGATTCCTGAAGTGCACCTAAACTGACGAGTAAGCAAATTTCTAATAAAACACAACATGCAAATCTCTAATAAAACACAGCAATAACATTGACAGAATCGGTGCTCCGTGATGGAAAAAGTCTGCATCCCTTAGAGCCGTGGATTCCGCTCTACGTGCATTGGTCCAATAATCTTTAGTAAGTGGCTAGCTCCTCACAGCTGTTTGTTATAACCACAATATAGTGTCTAAAGAGCATATATAAACAGATTTCACAATAAAAACTGCATCCATAATTAAATAAATCTCTTATTATGAGTATCTATAGAGAGAGAAAGCTCATGTCCAAGTGTATTCAATCTCCACCTACCCAGTCTGTCAGGGAGGAGGGCCACTAGGAGGCATTGTCAATCAGGCTAGGTGGGTAGAGACTGAGTTTAAACTTTGACAAAAGTATATACAGTCATTCTAACATTAATTTTCAAAGTAAGCATAAAAGTCCCATGAGGCCTCAGAAATCTATTTTATAATCTGGCAACAGATCTCCCTTAAAAAGGATGCCTCATCTTTGTAAATGAGTAAAATTGCAAAATACTTATTAAAAGCAAGCAACTTTGCAGTTTACCTCTTATTAAAAATCCTCTCCATAATTAATAATGGAGGGATTTTCAATTCTATTGTGTACTGGTCCCCTCTGCTGTCTATCACAGGTGGTCAATCTCCTAAACAAGGGACAGAGTGCTTACAATCTGATTGTTATAGAGCTTGTAAGTTCTGCTATGAAACTGGCCAGATTGTTCGTGGCATTCCAGTGCCACTATGTTCCTTCGATGCTTTAGAGCATACGTGTCAAACTCAGGCCCAAGGGCCCAATCTGACCCAGAGTGTAATCATATTTGACCCTTGAGAAAATACCCAATGTGTACTAGAGCTGGTCCGCCGGTAAACAGCGCATTTTAATACTACAAATCCATACCCCATAGTGTCCTACTCTTTCACAATCTGCCATTGACACTATTGTTGTGGCCGTAATCACACCTACATTTGTGGCATACATCACCTAATCCCTCCCGGTTCCAATTCCAACAAGGGGCCTCCACAATGCCCACACCAATGATGCTGTGCAACCGACCCTTCTCCCATACACGCCTCCAACACCTGACGTCACTCCCTTGAAGGCGCGGCACCGCAAGCATTTCCGGGTTCTGGTGCCTGTGTCCCACACACACACAATTGTTTGCATGGCTCCCTCCACTCCTTCCCATTACCTGCTCAGTGTGACATACACTGACCTCCTTCCTATAGGTAAGTCTCCATTTTGACTACCTGCTGTTATAGCAATTCTGCCTTGCAATGTCATGCCTATCTCCCCTTGCATACTGTTCTACCATCACTATTTTTGAGGAAAAATTTCCTCAATTGTAGATATTTTTTTAATAAATATCAAAGTTGGCCCGTGACTTTGACCAAGTTTTTAGTTTTGGCCCACTGTGCATTTGAGTTTGACATCCTTGCTTTAGAGCAGGGGTGGGGAATCTTTTTTTCTGCCAAGGGCCATTTGGATATTTATACCATCCTTCGAGGGCTGTGCAAATCATGCGATAACTCCTCCCACAAAATATGTTCTGACAATGACACTGGTGTCAGGATGTAATCTTTCATTGCACACACCCCAGCATTCAGTCGTGAACATTGCGTACACGTGCTCACAGAGCAAGAAGAAATTAATGGGAAGGTGGCCATCAAAGTACAGCTGCCGGCCCAAGGACTGCATTTCCCAGGAATCTGCCCAGGGGCCGGATAAAAGGTACTCCAGGGCTGTAACGGGCCGGTGGGCCTGAGGTTCCCCATCCCTGGATTAGAAGCAAAGCTGCCTCTGCAGGCAGCATCAAGGAGTGCACCATTAAGGTCGACAGCGCAACTACGCCACCAGCCTAAATGGTCAATCATCAGAAGAGTACTGCTACCCAGCAAGAATGATACTGGACTCAAGAGAATGGTGTGCACCTGAAAATACTTGAGACAACCAGTTTCGGTCAAAGCTTGTGCTTGGCCATTACAAAGAATATGAACAGTTTACCACTATATTCCTGAAAAATGTATTATTTGTTACAGATTTCTTAAAGTTTCAAAGATATCAAGATTCAGAAAGATATCCCGATGCACTAAAATGTAACTCAAAGCCTAAGTATACAAATTTAATGGCTTTTGTTGTGTTAATTGTTAAATGGACTCAGTCATCAGGTTTATGCCACCTAATCTGGTAGCAGCATAATGTTGTGACAGGGATCTTGATTCCAGAGATGTATCACATACTGGGCTGCTTGTAGTTTTCATAAAACCATTGTTTTATTAGCAGGAGATTAACACTAGTGGAGTTGTAAACCTGATGCCATGTTCCTCCATATTCATGAGCTCTTTATAGACCCTGTCACAGATTGGCATCATTTTCCCTATGCACAGTGTATATAGAAAGCTGCCAATCAGTTGTGTAGGAGTGGTTATACGGAGCTCAGCATTCAGAGAACTGGTAGATCTGTGGCAGATAAAACAATGATTTTATCAAAATGACAGCAAGCAGCATAGTAAGGAATACATTGCTGGAATCAGGGTGTCTACGCCTATATCATGCTGCACTCAGATAGGTTATCAAAAAAAAGTGACAGAATCCCTTTAAGAGTTGCATTTATGCATTGCAATATCTTTTGTTTGTGTTCATTTAAGAAAGGCTACATCAACATATGTTAAAGAGGTCTTGCCACTTTTCTTTTTTCTATTAAATACATTTCATATGTGCAGGTCTTTTAAAATGTTCTCTGTTTTTCATATTTTTTGTTAACCATTGGTGCTGAGCTATTTTGCAGCCTAAGGGTAGTGCACACATTGTTTTTTAGATGCCTACTGAGTTTTTGAAGCAGTAGGCATTTAAAGGGAATCTGTCAGCAGGTTTTTGCTATGTAATCTGAAGACAGCAGGAGATAGAGGCTGAAACACAGAATTCATGGATGTGTCACTTGGCAAAGTGCTTGCTGTTGTTTACTAACTGTGAAATATTTATCAATAAGAGGTTAACATTGCTAGACTAGTCCAGCAACTAAGCACCTCACTGTCTATGGACTTGGTATATGGAGACCCAGGTGTGGGCGGGGTTATCTTCCTCAGCTCTGCTTCATTCTAAATCTAAAAGCTCTGATTGTGTGACAACGGCTGCACCCAGCAATGTAAATGATATATCATTGGATTCAGCTTCTCTTTCCCTACATTATGCTGCTTTCAGTTGAGGCAGCAAAAACCTGCTGACAGATTCCCTTTAAGATAAATTCGTATGGTATTTATCTTAAAGTGGCTACTTTGGCGTCTTTTTTGTTGTTTTTGTGGCGGCTTTCTAAGCCTGAAGTGGTTACAAGAAGTTAAAAAAGACTGACAGACTGACATATGCACAGCAAGTCATTTTGAGATTGCAATACATATGTTCATTCTTTTCAGTATTTATTTAAGCACTTTTTCAGGTGGATTTCATGTGGAACATGCCTGTAAAAGACAACATGTGCACATACTCTAAGGGTATATTCACACTTCATCTTTTTACAGCAGTCAAAAGCGACTCTTTTTCAAGTAGAAGATGCTTTTCTCTGGAGTTTTATAAACCTGAAGTGTCTTTTGCTAGAGATTTTTTTTTATAATTTGCTGTGTTTTTTTATGGCACTTTTTTTCAGCCAATGTTTTATGCTTGTTATTCCATTTTTTTGTTTTTACAGCATTTTCTAGATATTTTTTGATCTATAAAGAAATGAAGAAAACATTAGCAATTTTTGCAGAAAAAACGCCTGGACATCCTTCAGGTGGTTTGTTAGCCCTGTATTGTAAAGTATTAAGCGCCTTCTTAGTGGAAAACGCCTGAAGAATGTACAGTACAGACCAAAAGTTTGGACACACCTTCTCATTTAAAGATTTTTCTGTATTTTCATGACTTTGAAAATTGTACATTCACACTGAAGGCATCAAAACTATGAATTAACACATGTGGAATTATATACTTAACAAAAAAGTGTGAAACAACTGAAAATATGTCTTATATTCTAGGTTCTTCAAAGTAGCCACCTTTTGCTTTGATGACTGCTTTGCACACTCTTGGCATTCTCTTGATGAGCTTCAAGAGGTAGTCACCGGAAATGGTCTTCCAACAATCTTGAAGGAGTTCCCAGAGATGCTTAGCACTTGTTGGCCCTTTTTCCTTCACTCTGCGGTCCAGCTCACCCCAAACCATCTCGATTGGGTTCAGGTCTGGTGACTGTGGAGGCCAGGTCATCTGGCGTAGCCCCCCATCACTCTCCTCCTTGGTCAAATAGCCCTTACACAGCCTGGAGGTGTGTTTGGGGTCATTGTCCTGTTTAAAAATAAATGATGGTCCAACTAAACGCAAACCGGATGGAATAGCATGCCGCTGCAAGATGCTGTGGTAGCCATGCTGGTTCAGTATGCCTTCAATTTTGAATAAATCCCCAACAGTGTCACCAGTAAAGCCCCCCCACACCATCACACCTCCTCCTCCATGCTTCACGGTGGGAACCAGGCATGTAGAGTCCATCCGTTCACCTTTTCTGCGTCGCACAAAGACACGGTGGTTGGAACCAAAGATCTCAAATTTGGACTCATCAGACCAAAGCACAGATTTCCACTGGTCTAATGTCCATTCCTTGTGTTCTTTAGCCCAAACAAGTCTCTTCTGCTTGTTGCCTGTCCTTAGCAGTGGTTTCCTAGCAGCTATTTTACCATGAAGGCCTGCTGCACAAAGTCTCCTCTTAACAGTTGTTGAAGAGATGTGTCTGCTGCTAGAACTCTGTGTGGCATTGACCTTGTCTCTAATCTGAGCTGCTGTTAACCTGTGATTTCTGAGGCTGGTGACTCGGATAAACTTATCCTCAGAAGCAGAGGTGACTCTTGGTCTTCCTTTCCTGGGGCGGTCCTCATGTGAGCCAGTTTCTTTGTAGCGCTTGATGGTTTTTGCAACTGCACTTGGGGACACTTTCAAAGTTTTCCCAATTTTTCGGACTGACTGACCTTCATTTCTTAAAGTAATGATGGCCACTCGTTTTTCTTTACTTAGCTGCTTTTTTCTTGCCATAATACAAATTCTAACAGTCTATTCAGTAGGACTATCAGCTGTGTATCCACCAGACTTCTGCACAACACAACTGATGGTCCCAACCCCATTTATAAGGCAAGAAATCCCACTTCTTAAACCTGACAGGGCACACCTGTGAAGTGAAGACCATTTCCGGTGACTACCTCTTGAAGCTCATAAAGAGAATGCCAAGAGTGTGCAAAGCAGTCATCAAAGCAAAAGGTGGCTACTTTGAAGTACCTAGAATATAAGACATATTTTCAGTTGTTTCACACTTTTTTGTTAAGTATATAATTCCACATGTGGTAATTCATAGTTTTGATGCCTTCAGTATAAATGTACAATTTTCATAGTCATGAAAATACAGAAAAATCTTTAAATGAGAAGGTGTGTCCAAACTTTTGGTCTGTACTGTACATTATATTTCTTTTAAATGTCTGGTGTCTTATGACAGCCTGAAAGTATTTAAAGCTGTTTGTTGACCCTAGTCTTATATTTATTAGCCACCATCTTCAGCTCTTCCCAGTGCCACCCCAGTTTTGCGACAGCAATTTCTTACTGACCGGAAGTCAGAGGTAACGGTTGTGGGGAATAGCTGAAGACGGCAACCGGTAAGTATAACACTAGGGTCAGGGAACTTAGATTAGTAGCACCACTCCAGCACTGCAGTCAAAAAGATGCAGGAGTGGGACTTTAAAAGACCCCCAAAAGCCTGAGTATATTAGCCTGAGCAATTTTTTTTCATAGAAATGAAGATGTTCATTCTTTTGGGTGTTTTTTTGGCTTTTTTTTGTGTGTTTTCCACACTGAACGACGGAAAAAGATGCTGTATGAATATACGATTTGGCATTTTAGGAGTCTCATTCACTGGAGAATTCTCTAATATCTTGACATCTGTGGCATTGTAGTCAGTGACATGTCATGTCCTTGTAAAGTAGGATCCTTGTCTGACTAATACATTTAATGTCCACTGGAAAATGGTGACTGTTGCTTTAGCTCCAACCTCTCAATAGAGATGCATTGGAAATACTTGGCTATTAAAGTTCCATCATCATTGGGCAATGTGAAATCAACAACATTCACAATCTCAGATAAATTCTGATAAATACTTAATGTCCTTTTCATAAGTCTGGCAAAGACTGAGCATTATCCATTTAATAAGGTGACATGGGATTAGCAATATACCATCCAGTCGGCTATATGAAACAACACTTTGTACATCTGTTCTTCTAACAGCCAAATTGAACTTGGCCACCTACATACAGTCAACATACAGTAATTGCATTTGTTGCACTAGTAACAGAAATAAATATAAACTTTAAAAAAAAAATAGACACTTTGATTTTTGCTGAGATTACACTGGCACAAGCACAGAGACGTAATTCCCAAGTGGCAAGGTACTTCGGCTTTCTAAATATCCAAACATACATAGCCAGGAGACAGCACTGTGAACCACTTCTAGGCTGGCTGCCAATGAACCGAGCTTCAATTATGGGCCCTTACCAACGGAAATACAAAAAAATTGCATAATACATTTAAGGTATTTATTTTTGCCGTCTGCATTTGTTACTTTAATCATTCAATATCTATGTGTACTTTTGATAATTTCCTTAATACTGTACGTCTCTAATAATGTGGGCTTCATCTTGAGTCAGTGCCAAGACCAATCTGCAACAAATGTCTTCCTTATGAATATATTTCTACATATGATAGAGCTATGGTTTGTGTAAACGTCTGTCAGTTTTTGATTACCAATTATCATGTTTTATTTTTCTCCATGATTATTTATTTATTTATTTTATTTTACTCACTTATATATGACTACATTCTTATTTGCAGTTATCAATTTAGAAATAAAGTTACAAAAAAGGCAAGGTTAATTAATACATTGTACACCCGATTGTTAGTAATTATACCTATACATAACAGAAAAGATTTATACACAGCGTATAAATTGGGTTCACAGGTGCCAAAGTTTTTAAAGACTTAGAGAGTTAGAGACGATGGGCTGAAATATTATTAGCTTGTGAGAACACAGGTTATTACCTCTTCTTCTATCCACTATAGAATGATGATTTCCACGATGATATAATTGCAAACCTGAAGGCAATAAGAAATGGGTGAATAATCAATCTAAATTTAGTAGGAAATACCTCTAAATACACATCCAAAAATGCCAAAGCAGGGACCTCTAGTAATTGTCTTTAAGACACTTTTAAAAATTAAAAACCTATTCTATGTCTCCAAAAGGACTTTGTAAGACCACCACATGTTAATTGAAATCCAATATATGAGCTAGTAAAGGAGGGGTTAAATGAATTTTTCTTATCAAACCAATATCATATTTTTTTATTTAAACTAAACCATCTTAGTAGGAATGATAGTGTTCCTTGTAAAGTGTTTATTGTTTTGTGAACATGTAAATGCTCCGAATTTCCCATTACAGAAGTAAATATAAGCTGGAAGATACAAATAATTGGACGTACACATAATGCAGGCAAGACAACTACAGTTAGGTCCATATATATTTGGACAGAGACAACATTTTTCTAATTTTGGTTCTAGACATTATCACAATGAATTTTAAACAAAACAAATCAGATGCAGTTGAAGTTCAGACTTTCAGCTTTCATTTGAGGGTATCCACATTAAAATTGGATGAAGGTTTTAGGAGTTAACATGTGCCACCCTGTTTTTAAAGGGACCAAAAGTAATTGGACAATTGACTCCAAGGCTATTTCATGGACAGGTGTGGGCAATCCCTTAGTTATGTCATTCTCAATTAAGCAGATAAAAGGCCTGGAGTTGATTTGAGGTGTGGTGCTTGCATTTGGAAGGTTTTGCTGTGAAGTAAATGACGCGCCCCCAGGGCCATGGGGTACTCGGCAGCCGGGCTTCTGGTTGCCGGGGGATATCACGGTGGCTCGTCCGGTCCGTGGCCCAGGAGGGTCACTGAAAAGAGAAATTATTGGTTGGGGAAATTGTCGTGACGCCACTTGTGGTGTCTGGTGAGGATCACCAGCGCTGCGACAGTCCTCTGAGGCAGATGATAGGGCAGCCTGAGATGGAACGGCTCCCCACAGGTGGAGCAGGCCTCAGGGCGGTGTAGAAAAATGGAGGAGGTGCGCTGGGCGTTGTAGTGAGGGAAATGGCACCGGCAAAATAAAGGAGCGGAGGCAGCTCAGTACAGTCGTCCAAGATTTACTCACAGTTCTTAGACAGTCCACAGGTGCACTGTACTGGTGCAAGCCTCCCGCGTCGCGCTGCGTTCACCGGGCAGGGGTTCAGTCCTTCCTCAGGCAGTTCGGGTGTAGCTGGCAGAACCCCACTTTCTTATGTACCGCTCTAGACCGACTTCACGCTGGGTCTTTACTCCCTCCTGCCCTGCGCTTCCCACTGTGAATCCTGTTCGGGTGCTCTGAGATCCCCCCTGTCCGTCGGAGTTACACAGACCTGCTTGACCTTACTTGGATTGGAGTGGGGATTTGGCTACTGGCTATAAAAGCCAGAAGCCTCCGGTTTTTCCAGCCGAGGCTGGAAGCTGCATGACTAGGCCAGTGGCCGGTCCCCTTCTTGCGGCCTAGATCCTCCTGACACCTGGCAGGTTCGGTGTGTACGGGTGCCGCCTGCAATCGCCGTACCCCCTAGGATCCCTTCTTCAGAATGGAGCTTCCTTCCTGCTCCCCTCCTGGGCCTCTGAGGCTGGACCCTGCTTGAGGAGCAGAGCTCTGACTGAGACTCTGCTCCCTGACTGTCTTCACTCTCTCCTCTCACCGACTGAACTGCACTTTTCTAAGATGTTTTCTTTTTATATCTTTACTGTATGAGTGCTCTCCTAAACTACTTCCTCCACCCACACCCACTACTGGTTCCCCCTACCTTTGGTTCCCCCACTCCAGCCAGGGTCAGGGCTCAGCAGCTGCGCTCTGCATGTCGCCCCTCCAGCCGGCCTGGAGCAGTGTAGTGTTGGATGCAGGTGTTTGGGGTTCCGTGGAGCACTCCCTCCTTACCTGAGTGAAGGGAGGCACCACACCTCTGAGTGAGGTGCAGTACCTCTGTGGCGACCTCAGGGGTGCCACATAAACTTGAGGTCAAAGGAGGTCTCCATGCAAGTGAAACAAGCCATCCTTAAGCTGCAAAAACAGAAAAAACCCATCCGAGAAATTGCTACAATATTAGGAGTGGCAAAATCTACAGTTTGGTACATCCTGAGAAAGAAAGAAAGCACTGGTGAACTCATCAATGCAAAAAGACCTGGGCGCCCACGGAAGACAACAGTGGTGGATGATCACAGAATAATCTCCATGGTGAAGAGAAACCCCTTCACAACAGCCAACCAAGTGAACAACACTCCCCAGGAGGTAGGCGTAGCATGAAAGTAAATACAGAGGGTTCACTGCACGGTGCAAGCCACTCATAAGCATCAAGAATAAAAAGGCTAGACTGGACTTTGCTAAAAAACATCTAAAAAAGCCAGCACAGTTCTGGAAGAACATTCTTTGGACAGATGAAACCAAGATCAACCTCTACCAGAATGATGGAAAGAGAAAAGTATGGCGAAGGCGTGGTACAGCTCATGATCCAAAGCATACCACATAATCTGTAAAACACGGCGGAGGCAGTGTGATGGCTTGGGCATGCATGGCTGCCAGTGGCACTGGGTCACTAGTGTTTATTGATGATGTGACACAGAACAAAGCAGTTGAATGAATTCTGATGTATTCAGAGCCATACTGTGTGCTCAGATCCAGCCAAATGCAGCCAAACTGATTAGTCATCATTTCATACTACAGATGGACAATGACCCAAAACATAAAGCCAAAGCAACCCAGGAGTTTATTAAAGCAAAGAAGTGGAATATTCTTGAATGGCCAAGTCAGTCACCTGATCTCAACCCAATTGAGCATGCATTTCACTTGTTAAAGACTAAACTTCAGACAGAAAGGCCCACAAACAAACAGTAACTGAAAACCACCGCAGTGAAGGCCTGGCAGAGCATCAAAAAGGAGGAAACACAGCGTCTGGTGATGTCCATGAGTTCAAGACTTCAGGCAGTCATTGCCAACAAAGGGTTTTCAACCAAGTACTAGAAATTAACATTTTATTTACAATTATTTAATCTGTCCAATTACTTTTGATCCCTTTAAAAACAGGGTGGCACATGTTAAGGAGCTGAAACTTCTAAACCCTTCATCCAATTTTAATGTGGATACCCTAAAATGAAAACTGAAAGTCTGAACTTCAACTGCATCTGAATTGTTTTGTTTAAAATTCATTGTGGCAATGTCTAGAACCAAAATTAGAAAAATGTTGCCTCTGTCCAAATATATATGGACCTAACTGTATGTGACTGAAAGCTTATGAGTTAATCTGTTGTACAATGTCATGCTTTCCCTAAATTCTGTTTAATTTATCTAATTTATTGCTTTATCCTTATTTTCATAAAATACCTACAAACATGCATCACATAGAAGTATCCTTATTATGCTTAAAGGGGTTGTACACTACTATTTAAAATATGCCAAAGCGTTTTTATGATGAAAAGCAACTTCTTTATAACTACCTCCCTCTGCCTTTTATGTTTGCAAGCGGCGCTATCACTGGCCGGTCACAGGCATCATGTGACCCCCCCTGACGTCTAGTCTATTGAGGCGTGACTCAGCGCTGGGGTCCCCGTGGTGGCTGCTGGGTTGTGGGTGGGGTTATTCCCAGCGTAACACCCAGCATCCACCGCACCCTTTCCCAATGAATGGGGAGAGAGCGCGCGGTGGATGCTGGGTATGACGCGCGGGGATAACCCCGCCCACAACCCACCAGCCACCGTGGAACGTGGAAGAGAGAGACCCCCGCCTGCAGCCTGGATTTGTTGTGACGTCAGCGGATGTCAGAGCCGGCTGCAGCCGGGGGTAACGTGATGCCTGTGAGCGGCCAGCGATAGCGCCGCTCACAGGCAGAAAAGGCAGAGGGAGGTAATTACAAAGAAGTTGCTTTTCATCATAAAAACTCTGTGGCATATTTTAAATAGTAGTGAACAACCCCTTTTAAAGTGGGTCTCTCATTAAATTTCACAGTATAAACTTAATAGATTATCATAGCACATACTCCAGCCTCATCAAGTCTAACATCTATTCAATAGCTTGTACAGTTTGTATTGTTAAAGCTGGCGACAGATACTCTTTAAAGAGAACCTGTCATTTAAAATAGCCTATTAATCTGAAAATATGGGGTTAATATGCAAGTTAATAGCGCTCTAAGGGTACGTGCACGTAATCAGGAATTGCTTGCAGAAATTTCTGCTGCGTTTCTGCAAGTTTCTGCACCTCTTGGCAGCAAAAACTATGCATTTTGTGTTTTTTGTGCGTTTCTGCCTGCGGATTTGCCATGCATTTTTTCCAATGCATTATATTGGAAAAACACAGGCTAAAGCGCACAAAGAATGGACATGCTGCTTCTTTTTCTGCACATGAAATTCAGCCAGGTAAACTCCTGATCATGTGCACAGATCTTGCAAAATGTCACAGGAAATAATAGGATAGTTTGCAATGCATTTTTGGCCCATTTCTGAGCAGAAAGAACGCACAAAAAACGCACGAAAAACGCAATGCGTGCTCATAGCCTGAGGCTTCAGGTGCCCACACTGAGAGCCACGCTGCCAGGAGGAAATTAAATGTATTCCTCCCAACACCCTCAGGCTTTTAGTCATAGGGATGGGCTGATGCAGCTTCAGTCACCGCTCAGTGCATGGTGAGCTGTGGCTGTAACTGCACCCTGGCACTGACTGACAGCCAGCTCTAATGCTGTCAGTCAGTGCCGAGGTGTGATTACTATGCACTATGCACTATGCACTGAGCAGTGGCAGGCCACGACGGACAACCCCTATAACTGACAGCCCGAGGCTGCCAGGAGGAATACAGTTAATTTCCTCCTGGCAGCGGGGCTCTCAGTGCAGGCGCAGGGCAGCTTAAGAACACTATTAACCTGCATATTGAATCTATATCTGCAGGTTAGTAGAGGTTTTTTCACATGAGAGGTTCCCTTTAGTGTATGTATAGTTACTACAACCCATGGCAAAAATTATGGAATCATCGGGCTTGGAGGATGTTCATTCAGTTGTTTAATGTTGTTGAAAAAAAGCAGATCACAGACATGGCACAAAACTAAAGTCATTTCAAATGGCAACTTTAGGGCTTTAAGAAACACTAAAAGAAATCAAGATAAAAAATGTGGTACTCAGTAAGGGTAATTTTTTTCAGACCAAGCAGAGGGAAAAATTATGGAATCACTCAATTCTGAGGAAAAAATTTGGAATCACCCTGTAAATTTTCATTTCCAAAACTAACACCTGCATCAAATTAGATCTGCTTGTTAGTCTGCATCTGAACAGGAGGGATCGCACCTTGGAGAGCTGTTGCACCAAGTGGACTGACATGAATAATGGCTCCAACACGAGAGATGTCAATTGAAACAAAGGAGAAGATTATCAAACTCTTAAAAGAAGGTAAATCATCACACAATGTTGCAAAAGATGTTGGTTGTTCACAGTCAGCTGTGTCTAAAATCTGGACCAAATACAAACAACATGGGAAGGTTGTTAAAGGCAAACATACTGGTAGACCAAGGAAGACATCAAAGCGTCAAGACCGGAAACGTAAAGCAATATGTCTCCAAAACAGGAAATGCATAACAAAACAAATGAGGAACGAATGGGAGGAAATTGGAGTCAATGTCTGTGACCGAACTGTAAGAAACCGCCTAAAGGAAATGGGATTTACATACAGAAAAGCTAAACATAAGCCATCATTAACACCTAAACAGAAAAAAGCAAGGTTACAATGGGCTAAGGAAAAGCAATCGTGGACTGTGGATGACTGGATGAAAGTCATATTCAGTGATGAATCGCGAATCTGCATTGGGCAAGGTGATGATGCTGGAACTTTTGTTTGGTGCCGTTCCAATAAGATTTATAAAGATGACTGCATGAAGAGAACATGCAAATTTCCACAGTCATGATGATATGGGGCTGCATGTCAGGTAAAGACACTGGGAAGATGGCTGTCATTACATCTTCAATAAATGCCTAAGTTTACATTGATATTTTGGACAATTTTCTTATCCCATCAATTGAAAGGATGTTTGGGGATGATGACATCATTTTTCAAGATGATAATGTATCCTGCCATAGAGCAAAAACTGTGAAAACATTAATTGAAAGAAGACACATAAGGTCAATGTCATGGCCTGCAAATAGTCCGGATCTCAATCCAATTGAAAATCTTTGGTGGAAGTTGAAGAAAATGGTCCATGACAAGGCTCCAACCTGCAAAGCTGATCTGGCAACGGCAATCAGAGAAAGTTGAAGGCAGATTGATGAAGAGTACTGTTTGTCACTCATTAAGTCCATGCCTCAGAGACTGCAACAGGTGCAACAAAATACTAGTGATGTATTGGAGTGTTCTTTTGTGTGTTTGTTTTTCATGATTCCAGAATTTTTTCCTCAGAATTGAGTGATTCCATAATTTTTTCCCTCTGCTTGGTCTGAAAAAAATTACCCTTACTGAGTACCATATTTTTTATCTTGATTTCTTTTAGTGTTTCTTAAAGCCCTAAAGTTGCCATTTGAAATGACTTTAGTTTTGTGCCATGTCTGTGATCTGCTTTTTTTAACAACATTAAACAACTGAATGAACATCCTCCGAGCCCGGTGATTCCATAATTTTTGCCAGGAGTTGTATGTGGAGCTATCCTGTAATCCACACTGGTTGGAAATAATTAAAATTCAAATCAAGAAAACTGTATGATCAGCGATTCTCAAATACAATTAAATAAATGAATCACTTTATGGCAGTCTGGAGTCTGTGAATGAGATGCAGACTACACTGTGTTCCAAATTATTATGCAAATAATATTTTCTCAGATTTTCCCAAATTACCTATATGAATTGCAGTCATTGTAATTTTCCAGTCAAATAACTATTAGAGTACAATTGAAACGTTTTTGTACAAACTGCCTATGATAACAGTATATTTTTAAAAAAATAAAAAACTCAAACTGCACTCAAAGTGCATGTTCCAAATTATTATGCACAGCAGAGTTTACAACCTTTTCATTTTAATAAAGAACAAAAAAATTGTCATTTTTTAAATTATAAGCATTAGCAGGTTATTACAAACTGAAATCAAACAGTTTTCAACTCAAAACTTTATTCTAGGTGATGTTACATTTGCACATAGGACCGCTTGTTCGAAAGGAGCTTCTGAACTCTCTCGTCCATTGAATTTGTCAGGTTTTGGATGGTTTCTGCTTCAATTGTTTTGCATGAGGACAGAATACCCTCCCAGAGCTGTTGCTTAGATGTGAACTGCCTCCCGCCATCATAGACACTCCTTTTGATGATGCTCCAGAGGTTCTTAATGGGGTTGAGGTCAGGGGAGCATGGGTACCACACCATAAATTTGTCCCCTTTTATGCCCATAGTAGCCAGAGATGCAGATGTGTTATGTGCAGCATGAGACGGGGCATTATCATGCATGAAATGATCTCGATGGTCCAGATGGATGGAGTGGAGGATAGCTGGTTGATGGACACCCCATGCAAACACGGCTACGGCGCTAACAAGGAGGAGGTGGAGTAATGTTTTGGGCTGGAATCATGGGGAGAGAGATTGTCGGCCCTTTTAGGATCCCTGAAGGGGTAAAGATGAACTCCATAATGTATGTTGAATTTCTCAAACAGCACTTCCTTCCATGGTTCAAGAAGAAGAACTGTGCATTCCGCAGCAAGATCATTTTCATGCATGATAATGCCCCGTCTCATGCTGCACATAACACATCTGCATCTCTGGCTGATATGGGCATAAAAGGGGACAAACTTATGGTGTGGCACCCATGCTCCCCTGACCTCAACCCCATTGAGAACCTCTGGAGCATCATCAAAAGGAGTGTCTATGATTGCGGGGGGCAGTTCACATCTAAGCAACAGCTCTGGAAGGGTATTCTGTCCTCATGCAAAACAATTGAAGCAGAAACCATCCAAAACCTGACAAATTCAATGGACGAGAGAGTTCAGAAGCTCCTTTCGAACAAGCGTTCCTATGTGCAAATGTAACATCACCTAGAATAAAGTTTTGAGTTGAAAACTGTTTGATTTCAGTTTGTAATAACCTGCTAATGCTTATAATTTCAAAAATGACCATTTTTTTGTTCTTTATTAAAATGAATAGGTTGAAAACTCTGCAGTGCATAATAATTTGGAACATGCATTTTGAGTGCAGTTTGAGTTTATTTTTTTAAAAAATATACTGTTATCATAGGCAGTTTGTACAAAAACGTTTCAATTGTACTCTAATAGTTATTTGACTGGAAAATTACAATGACTGCAATTCATATAGGTAATTTGGGAAAATCTGAGAAAATATTATTTGCATAATAATTTGGAACACAGTGTATAGCTTTGTGGTCTGGAAGGGAATTTAATGAATTGCTATTATTTAATATTTCATATAAGGTTCTTTCAAGTCAGAAATCTCAGTTTGCTTTTATTATCGTCAATAATTTACACAATGTGTCTGTTATAATTGGACTGAGGTACTGCTTAGTGAACATGGGCCTGCCTGTCAGTAGCATTTATAGACATTGCTAATCACAGTGTGTCAGGACAATTCTATGCTGAATTCAGCAGTCCTCGTCTGTCACCGGCTATATTTCAGAGATGAGAAGCAGTGGTGCATTACATTTCAAAGTACAATCAACGCAGAACCCTCTGTGTGAAATAATACAGGATCTACGTTACCTCTTCTCAAAACTCTAACCTCAGGTACAGAAAGCATGGAGAGTTCAGAAGAGGATAACAAGGACAGCACTGACATTCAGGGAATAGAAAACTATTCAACTGATGCTTTCAATACATCAGCTTTCCGAAATATGAAACCTATTATTTGCATTTAAAGGGAACCTGTCATGTCCCAAAATACTATTACCCTGCAGATATTGGGTTAATAGAGTTCTATATCAGTGCGATCGCTGCACTAAAAGCCTGCCAAATGGAAGAAATTAACTTTATTCCTCCTGGCGGCCTCCAGCTTTCAGTCATAGAAGCGCGGCCGCGCAGCTCAGTCACTGCTCAGTACATAGTGAGCGGCTGCTGTATCCACTCCCCCGCACTGATTGACAGCTGGCTCAGCAGTGCATCAGTACCGAGCTGGCTGTCAGTTAGTGCAGGGGAGTGGTTACAGCCACCTCTCACCATGTACTGAGCAGCAACTGAAGCCACGCCTCTGTGACTGAAAGCCGGAGTCTGCCGGAAGGAGTACAGTTTATTTAATCCTGACAGCCAGGCTTTAAGTGCAGTGGCCACATCACTGCCAAACACGACTGACATATTAGTTATGTAGAGACAGGTCCATGTGGGTATTTGAGTCTCACCAGCATAGAGCAGGAATCCAGTTAGATATATGAGGAGCCATAAATACAACCTGTTCCCATAAGCTTCTCGGTGGTAAATTATTTGTGCCAAATTAGCTGCTTATTTGATTTTGCTTTATATAATGCAGAGTTTCAGAATGAAAACATTACCAGTTCCAACAACAGAAAGCTATTAATATTTTTTTTTTACCAGCCACGTTATGTCTGGGAGCCAAAGAAAAGTAGAATTAGTCAATAAATTTTTAATAATAAGACCAAATATGGCTTTAAGCCATGCTACTTGCAGAGATAGCTGTGTAAGCAGCCATAGCTTTAATACCATTTCCTCTGATTGCTACAATAACATTAAAGGAATTCTGTCATCAGAAATGCCATTATTAAACCACTGACAACATGCTATGGGGCTCATAAATGCTGCTCTATCTGTCCCCAGGTTAAAATCTCTGCTTTTATAAGGAGAGAGAATTAAACTTATAAAACTAGCTCTAACTAGTCATCGGGGCGGTGCTGCTGCGGTGACTAGTCACAGATTCCTCACTGTTAGGGAAGGTGCAGACAGGCGTATATTCCGTTATCTCAGAGAATTGGGCGATTATGCAAATCAAACTCTGATCAGAGTATGATCAGAGTGTGATCTAATTCTCTCAGATGAAGAGAAGATGGAGAAAAAAATGTCTGCTCCATTTTGTCATCCGAGTGCAGTCCAATGTTTCCCACAGACTCATTGACTTGCATGGCCAAGTGCTATCCAAATATCAGAACAAACTTGGGCGGCCTGAGATTTTTTTTCCCTGATCGACTCTATCCGAGGAAAAAATTGGACATCTGCAATATATAGAATAACAATGGTCCGAATATAATCTAATGTTTTGTCAGATAGCACGTGGACCGATAATACGATTGTCTGCATGAGCCCTAAGCATACCCACTCAGTCCTCAGTGAGCCTGACAAAGCTAGCACTGACTTTCAATGCAGGGACAATTCATCAATCAAGGAAGAGTGGGTATTCTTATAGCCTGTAGAACAAAACTAGTCCCTGCTGAAGCACTTCTCACATGACTAGTGAAAGCAGCAGTTATAGATGTTTCATTTTAATCTCCTTAAGGGCAAGTGCAAAACACAGATTTTTTTCTGCATCTGAGAAAATTAGTTGGATTATGCTAATCACACTCTGATCAGAGTATAATCAAAGTGTGAGCAGAGTATAATCAGAGTGTAATCATAGTGTGATCAGAGTGTGATCAGAGTGTGAGCAGAGTATAATCAGAGTGTAATCAGAGTGTGATCAGAGTACAATCAGAGTGTGATCAGAGTATAATCAGAGTATGATCAGAGTATAATCAGAGCGTGATCAGAGTGTGATCAGAGTGTGATCAGAATGTAATCAGAGTGTGATCAGAGTGTAATCAGAGTGTAATCAGAGTGTGAGCAGAGAATAATCAGAGTGTAATCAGAGTGTGATCAGAGTACAATCAGAGTGTGATCAGAGTATAATCAGAGTATGATCAGAGTGTGATCAGAGTGTGATCAGAGTGTGATCAGAATGTAATCAGAGTGTAAACAGAGTGTAATCAGAGTATAATCAGAGTGTGAGCAGAGTATAATCAGAGTGTAATCAGAGTGTGATCAGAGTACAATCAGAGTGTGATCAGAGTATAATCAGAGTATGATCAGAGTATAATCAGAGTGTAATCAGAGTATAATCAGAGTGTGAGCAGAGTATAATCAGAGTGTAATCAGAGTGTGATCAGAGTACAATCAGAGTGTGATCAGAGTACAATCAGAGTGTGATCAGAGTATAATCAGAGTGTGATCAGAGTATAATCAGAGTATGATCAGAGTATAATCAGAGTGTAATCAGAGTGTGATCAGAGTGTGATCAGAGTATAATCAGAGTATGATCAGAGTATGATCAGAGTACAATCAGAGTGTAATCAGAGTGTGATCAGAGTGTGATCAGAGTATGATCAGAGTACAATCAGAGTGTAATCAGAGTGTGATCAGAATGTGATCAGAGTATAATCAGAGTGTAATCAGAGTGTGATCAGAGTGTGATCAGAGTATAATCAGAGTATAATCAGAGTATGATCAGAGTATGATCAGAGTTCAATCAGAGTGTGATCAGAGTATAATCAGAGTGTGATCAGAGTTTGATCAGAGTATAATCAGAGTATAATCAGAGTGTGATCAGAGTATAATCAGAGTGTGATCAGAGTGTAATAGAAGGAGAAAAGTCTTTCAGAGAATCAGTGCGAGATGTATGTAATAAAGAGAAAGAGCGCCATCTGGTGAGCATTTCAAGTTTGAACGCTGGACTCGGTCAGGTGTCCTACAGCAGAGGATATCAAAATTTAACGGTCGCGCACGCAGTGCCTGAGGTGATTTCGGCCCCAGACACAGGGAGCGACAGGACGCAGGCCGGGCGCGCTGGAGGAACCAGTGAGAGAGACCGGGGTGAGAGACCCGTAAGGCAAGACGGGTGGCTGCCGGTGAACGGGATTCAGCGCAGCAGTCCCTCGGGTGCCACGGCTACAGAAGAGGACCGGGACTTGGATGCGACATTAAGGAAATGTACAAGACCCTCCTACCCACGACGTGGTAAGCCGCCCCGATTGACAGGACAAAGAGAGGATAGAAACGAGTCGTGCTGGAGAGATCACATCAGCAAAAGCCGACAAGTATCATCATGGAACAGGGCTGTCACTTCAACCGCTTCCTCACGGTACCGCGAACAGGGTATCAGGTTAAGAGGGGGGCGGGTGAGGTGGAACAAGCCAAAACGGGATCTGATTGACTTTGTCAGAAAAAGACTTAAAGGCCTAGCGGGAATAACCGGAGACCCCCGCTAGGGCCATTTGCAGAACCGATGGACTTCAGTGATTAATCCCATATTTGGGCTAGATACAATATTTTAGAGAAGGATTTTATTGCTATTTCATAAATATTTGTTATTGTTCTCATTACTAACCCCTGTTGCAATCCCTGTCAGCTTTGTTTAACATATATACATATATAAATTGTTATTTATAGCTATTTGACTGCCCTCATTTTGTGACTCTGCGTGTTGCATTCTGACACCTGCTTTACATTAGTATAATCTGAGAGTGATCAAAGTATAATCAGAGTTTGATCAGAGAGTGATCAGAGTATAATCAGAGTGTGATCAAAGTGTGATCAGAATATAATCAGAGTGTGATCAAAGTGTGATCAGAATATAATCAGAGTGTGATCAAAGTGTGATCAGAATATAATCAGAGTGTGATCAGAGTGTGATCAGAGTATAATGAGAGTGTGATCAGAATATAATCAGAGTGTGATCAAAGTGTGATCAGAATATAATCAGAGTGTGATCAGAGTATAATCAGAGTGTGATCAGAGTATAATCAGAGTATAATCAGAGTGTGATCAGAGTATAATGAGAGTGTGATCAGAGTATAATCAGAGTGTGATCAAAGTATAATAAGAGTATAATCAGAGTGTGATCAGAGTATAATCAGAGTGTGATCAGAGAGTGATCAGAGTATAATCAGAGTGTGATCAAAGTGTGATCAGAATATAATCAGAGTATAATCAGAGAGTGATCAGAGTATAATCAGAGTGTGATCAAAGTGTGATCAGAATATAATCAGAGTATAATCAGAGAGTGATCAGAGTATAATCAGAGTGTGATCAGAGTATAATCAGAGTATAATCAGAGTGTGATCAAAATGTGATCAGAATATAATCAGAGTGTGATCAGAGTATAATCAGAGTGTGATCAGAGTATAATCAGAGTATAATCAGAGTGTGATCAAAATGTGATCAGAATATAATCAGAGTGTGATCAGAGTATAATCAGAGTGTGATCAGAGTATAATCAGAGTATAATCAGAGTGTGATCAGAGTATAATGAGAGTGTGATCAGAGTATAATCAGAGTGTGATCAGAGTATAATCAGAGTGTGATCAAAGTATAATCAGTGTGATCAAAGTATAATCAGAGTGTGATCAGAGTGGGATCCAGTTTTCTCAGAGGTGGAGAGAAAAAAAAACAGTTTCTCCATCTTCTCCATTATGTCAGTCTGTGAAAATTGGACAGCACTCGCATGTCATCTGAGTGTGGTCTGATTTTTTCAACGGACTATTGACTTGCATGACAGTGCGATCCAAATATCGGATGCAAATCAAGCATGCTGCATTTTTTTCCTCGGACAGGCTCTGTCCAAGGAAAAAAATCAGACATGTATACGACCCCATAGAATAACATCTGATGTTTTATTGGATCACACTTGGACCGATTCTCGGAAGCAAATTGTGCATGCTGCAATTTCTTGCAAAAAATTGGACATGTGCACTGCCCCATAGAATAACATGGGTACGAGGACTATCTGTCAAAACAAAGGCTAGCACTTGTCCAATTATAACGGTCATCTGCACGAGCCAAAGAAAGCAGCGATTTGAACAGAAGGGACAGCTATAAAAAATATACAATCTGTATAGAATACTGGAGGTAGTTTAATACCCACAGGTGTAACTGACAATATAACAGAGATAACTGCTGCTATGGGCCCATCTCCTTTTAGAGGTAAGGTGTTCATAGTATTGACAGTGTATACGGCATTATCCCTTACTGCTGATTTGCTGCATTACTTTTATGCAATAACATTACTATGTGCTCTACACCTTGTTAGTGACTTGGCTGCATAATATTATAATAATGAGCTTGTCATGCAGTTATATTAAAATCACTTCTGAGATTGATCCTAGAGGGGTGGGTTTCCATTCCATGCTTTGCTGGGTGGCCCTATGTCACATAGTACACCTTCTATACGGGACCAGCACTTTATAAATAACAGTTTTACTTTCTGCCATCTGTGATTCCATTGTACCAGGTATGATAAATATTCAGTATAGGAATCAAGTATTTGTATAGTGAGACAGCGCCGTACAGCAGGATAATATGCTATGATATAGCAGTGGCCATATTCAGCTCTGTTCTCCTATAAACTGACAGCAGCTTCAGCATCCTTCAAAGGGCCCAGCTGAAGTCTGAGACCCCTGTCCTAAGTCTTGACAGGTCGGGTTCACGCAGTGATAACTTTTCTCTGTTCACACAATATGCCGGATGGCTATAAATGTCAAGACATCTTCTGGTGCAAAGGTTAAATATTTGGAGACATGAAAAACATTCTGTGTTGATTATGATACTTATTGATTGTCCACTTGATTATAAAGTGGCAGAATGGGAGAAATCAATATCTCTTCTTATCTCCAGGACTAGAAGAGATGCCACTGTTCAATTTAACCTTCACGTTACACATGACCTGTTTACGTCTTAGATGCAATGTTAATCTCTTTAGATTCTTGATGAAAGAAGAGCCATACACAGACAGCATTCTGGTGTCATATATACTGCATGGAATTGCTTTTTCTTTTAGTAACAAATATTCTTTAAAAGAAAATAAAACCCTTTTCTGTTATATAATTAATTCAGGATATTTCACAAGAAGCGGTTAACCACCTGTGTATAAACCTAAATCCTTTTACAGGAAAATATAGATGATAAAGAGGTATTTATCTTACATTGGACACATTAGTCAGTAATACTTGAAAAGCTGAAGTGGAAAGCAAAAGAGAAAATGGATGACCATAGATAGAGTTGAAAGTCACATCATTGAGAGGTCTGAGGACTCCAACAGCCAAGCAGAAGACAATTTCAATATAAAGAGAACTCCAAAATGTTTACAATGTATATTAGATGTTTTTATAAAGTAACTATGGGTTTTACAAACTAAAAAGGACTGTCAAGGATTTTTAAAAAATTGGAGAAAAGACAGGAAAATGTATAAAAATGTTAATATATACAGCAGGTGAAATAAGTATTGAACACATCAACAATTTTCTAAGTAAATATATTTCAAAATATGCTATTGACATGATGTTGGTAACAATTCATAACAATCCACACAGGCAAAGAAATCAAACCATTGATGTCCATAAATGAAGTTAAGTGTAATAATGAAAAATGACACAGGGTAAAAGTATTGAACACGCTTACTGAAATGTATTTAATACTTTGTACAAAAGCCTTTGTTGGTGATGACAGCTTCAAGATGCCTCCTGTATGGAGATACTAGTCACATGCATTGCTCAGGTGTGAATTTGGCCCATTCTTCCACATAAAAACACTCTTCAAATCCTGAAGGTTCACTGGGCTCCTTCGATGAGCTCTGAGCTTTAGTTCCTTCCATAAATGTTCTATTGAATTCAGGTCAGGTGATTGCCTAGGCCATTCTAGTAGCTTTTTTTTATTTTTCTGAAACCAATTGAAAGTTTCCTTGGCTGTGTGTTTGGGATTATTGTCTTGCTGAAATGTCCATTCTCGTTTTATCTTCATCATCCTGGTAGATGGCAGCAGATTTTTATCAAGAATGTCACGGTACATTTGTCCATTCATCCTTCCTTCAATTACATGAAATTAATTAGTGCTGTATGCTGAAAAACAGCCCCACACCATGATGTTCCCACCTCCAAACTTCACTGTTGGTATGGTGTCTTGAGGTGATATGCAGTGCCCTTTGGCCTCCAAACATGGTGTGTATTATGGCATCCAAAGAGTTCAATTTTGGTCTCCTCTGACCACACTATATTATCCCAGTATTACACAGGCTTGTCTAAATGTTGTCGAGCAAACATTAAATGTGCTTGAAAATGCTTTTTGTTCAGCAATGGTGTCTTGCATGGTGAGCGTGCATGCAGGCCATTGAAGTTGTTTGTATAACTTACAGTTTTCTTTGAAACAATTGTACCTGTTGATTCCAGTTATTTCTGTAGCTCTCCGTAGATGGCCCTTGGCTCTTGGACGACTCTTCTGGTAATTATTTTCACTCTTCTGTATGAAATATTGCGGGGAGCACCTGGTCATGGCTAGTTTATGGTAAAAGGATGTCCTTTCCACTTCCAGATTATGGCCCCAATAGGGCTTACTGGGACCCTCAGTAGTTTAGAAATTCCTCTGTAACCATCAGTATGTTTTGCAGATCTAACAACACCCTAACTCCCCTAGTCTCCCTAAATAGGTTTCGCACTTATCGCTGAGCAGGATACCTTAGCCCTGGCTGACCCTAGAGCTAGGCCCTAGATAGGGAGGGGGAGGGGTGAACACTAGTCAGCCCCACTGCAGCTAAAGACAAACAAGGGAAATAGACAAGGGGATACACTTAGCTTTGAGAAGACACCAGAGAGATCACAACTACAATCCACAAAGGAACTCCAAAAAGAACCTAGCCAACTGATAGAACTCCAGACCTGAACAGAGAAATATACTCTATCACCAGCGATTCTATGGAGCAACTGAGTGTATTTTAAAGATCCAGAAAGGGTGTGTTAATTAGCAGCAGGCGGTGGAGATCACCACTGGGTCCTAGAGTCCTAGAGAGGGAGGAATGATGAAAGGATCAAGAAGGTGTCTGCAAGGCCAAGCACAGCGACCTTCTACAGCCGGATCCAGAATGAGTGTCCGTCAAACCTGACACACTGGTGACAGGTCTTGAGACAGCTTACTGGTTTTACCCATCATGAAAGGTTTCATGTGTGGCACCTTGGAAATGAGACACCTTCTTATAGGCCATGAGTTGAACCAGCTGTTATTATTTTTCATTAAGTGGCTGGATTGCTTGGAAATTACTGATAGATTTCAGCTGGTGCCCTGATTTTCCATGGTTTTTTGCACCTCTCTTTCTTCATGTGTTAAATACTTTTTCCTTGTGTCATTTCTCAATATTACAAATAACTTAATTTATGGATAACCTATTGAGACGCCACCCTGAGTGGAGCCTGACCCGATTTCATAAATTAAACCAAAAAATTGACAGAGTCCTATGATCTGAGATGTATAGTCAATTCAAGAAACCCCCCAGAAAAATAGTAATGAAAATAAAAGTATTTAGAGGTTCTTAATGATTATTAAGGTCAAGACAAGGCCAGAGGACTCTTAACAGAAAAAAACTGCGGGATCAGTTTAATTATACATATAACAAATTTTTATTGAAAATATATATTCATATAAATAGAAAACCCATGAAAGGTGAGACAGAATAAATTGCTAGGGTTATTTAAAGCAATAGTGTGCAGATAAAAAACCCATAAGAACACATTGGATCCCCAACCCTAATCACTTAGGATTATCGGGTAGGCAGCAAAGGAACATGTTCTCCCTCAGGGATAGGTAAAGTGCAAAATATTGTACAGATAACATGTGCACAATTGCACACAGACACTTAATAGGTTATCAAAGCATTGTAAACATTAATTGTTGAGTGCTATACCTGAAGACATGCTGGCGTGTCCTAGAGCGGGTAGGGGTCCAGATGAGCGCCTCGACGCACATTTCTCCTTCCGGCTTCGTCAGGAGGCGTGGGGAGAATTTAAAAAGGGGCAAAAATGAAGGTTTTTAGCGCATAATTTGGCCAAATTCACGTGTGCCCATCAACCGGGACAAGGTAACCTCCATATGATGGGAAACTATGCTACCACTGGATATGCCACTCTTGGGCTGTAAGGGTAGTTACCCATCATACGGAGGTTACCTTGTCACGGTTGATGGGCACACGTGAATTTGGCCAAGAGTGGCATATCCAGTGGTAGCGTAGTTACCCATCATACGGAGGTTACCTTGTAGCGGTTGATGGGCACATGTGAATTTGGCCAAATTATGCGCTAAAAACCTTCATTTTTGCCCCTTTTTAAATCCTCCCCACGCCTCCTGACGAAGCCGGATGGAGAAACATGCGTCGAGGCGCTCATCTGGACCCCTTACCCGCTCTAGGACACACCAGCATGTCTTCAGGTATAGCACTCAACAATTAATGTTTACAATGCTTTGACTACCTATTAGGTGTCTGTATGCAATTGTGCACACGTTATCTGTACAATATTTTGCACTTTACCTATCCCTGAGGGAGAACATGTTCCTTTGCTGCCTACCCGATAATCCTAAGTGATTAGGGTTGGGGATCCAATGTGTTCTTATGGGTTTTTTATCTGCACACTATTGCTTTAAATAACCCTAGCAATTTATTCTGTCTCACCTTTCATGGGTTTTCTATTTATATGAATATTTATTTTCAATAAAAATTTGTTATATGTATAATTAAACTGATCCCGCAGTTTTTTTCTGTTAAGAGTCCTCTGGCCTTGTCTTGACCTTAATAATCATTAAGAACCTCTAAATACTTTTATTACATTACTATTTTTCTGGGGGGTTTCTTGAATTGACTATACATCTCAGATCATAATACTCTGTCAATTTTTTGGTTTAACTTAATTTATGGATGTCTGTGGTTTGATTTATGTGTGGATTAGATTGGCTGTTAATGACATCTGGTGAGAATTTCATGTCAATATCACCTTTAGAAATATATTTACTTAGAAAATTGGGACATGTTCAATACTTATTTCACCCACTCAGTGACTCAGTACCCAGTGACTCTCAAGATGGAAAACGACTCTGCTATACAAACTGTTCTCCACTAGGAACTGCTGATCTGTGATGGCCCAGGTGCTGACCACTATACATGGTATGAAAACCTGGAAGATGACATAGTTGAAGGTCATTATGGGGAAGCCTGCAGTGCCGGGCAAGTTTTTTTTTTTTTTGCAAACCGCGAATCAAATCTCAAAATGTTCGCATCTATGTGAAAGCACGAATTTTAGGAAATTTGATTCAAACTCAATCTTCCGTGAATTGATTCGTTCACATCTAGTGAACAATCTTATATTTTGATAGATTTTACTTTTTTGGATGTGTTTTTTTTATATTATCAATTATGAATTGTTTGAAAGTAAAATTCGCTGGCTTTGCCGCAGAAGCCGCACTGTAGAGAATAAAGACAGGACAGGCAAGGAGATGTTTGGTAGTGTAGACCAGCAATGGCAGCTCTGGCAGGAACAATATGGTCTTGCACTATAAAAAATCAGTGGGGCAGTAGCCAGGAGATGACCACACTATATGGCTGTGCAGTTGCAGTGGCAGTGGCAGAAGCTGCATGGTAGAGAATTAGGGCCAACAATAGCAGCCCTGGCAGCAGTGCTACAGTTTAGATGACATGATGGACAAAGAGTAGGTGCCTAGATGAGAGTGGGCCACTGGCTCTCACGACAGTAGAATGGTGTAGAAGACAGACAAAGGACAGGCAAGATGGTATGCAGAATTTAAACACTAGTATCAGCCAAAGGGGAATGAAAGTTGTCACTGATCCATGTGTCTCACCCAGGGGGATATAGGGGACTCGGTACCGGGCCTTTTACCTTGTTTAGGATGTCACGGCAGTCGGCTCCCGGGCCCGTACTCTGGGGTCTCTCTTGAAAAGGGGGTTTTAGTGTACAGTTTGTCTCGTGACACCACCTGTGGTTTCCGGTAATAGTTACCAGCGCTGCTGCAGACCTCCGGGGGTGATGGGATGGCAGCTGGGATGTTTCTGCTCCTCACAGGCGGAGCGGGCCCCCGGGGCAGTGTAAGTGCAGATGGTGATGCTGGGCGTTGCAGTGCAGAAGACAGAGATGGCGCAGCGGAAATAACTGATGGAGGCAGGGGAGTGCAGTCATCAGAGTTTACTCACAGTTCTGTTCAAGTTCCTCAGGTACACTGTACTGGTGTCAGCCTCCCACGTTGCACTGCGTCTACCAGACAAGGGGTTCAGCACTTTCTCAAGTATATCAGGAGCGCTTGACGGAACCCCGCTTTCTTTTTGTTCCTTACGAGACCGACTTCCCGCTCTGGGTATTCTCCCTCCTGCCCTGCGCTTCCCCACACAAAGTCCCGATCAGGTACTCTGAAGTCCCTCTGGGTAACGTGGAGTTCCTGGACCTATTTGGTGCCCTTCACGGTGGCTAGGGTGAGGTTGTGGCAACTGCACCATGGAAGTGCAGAAGCCTCCGGTTTTTCCAGCCGAGACCTGGAGTAGCACGGCTGGTCCAGGGACCGGTTCCCTTCTTGCGGCCTGATCCCTCTGACACTTGGCAGACTCGAGCGTACGGGTGGCTTCCTGCTCTTTCCGTACCCCTGGGATCTCTTACGTTACCGGAGCCTTTCTCCTCTGCTCCCCTCCTGGGCCTCTCTTACTAGGCCCCAGTCATGGAGCAGAGCTCCTGAAGAGACTCTGCTCCCCTCCTCTCCTTACTACTCACTGACTGAACTTAACTCTCCTTCCAACTAAGATGGATATACCTCCTATAATGGTGCTCCCCTATGCTACATCCTCCACCCTCACCCACTACTGGTTCCCCCTCTCTTTGGTTCCCCCCACTCCAGCCAGGGACAGGGCAGCAGAAGGAGTGCATAATGCCCTTCCAGCCGGCCTGGAGTAGTGTAGTGTTGAATGCGGGTGTTGGGGTCCCAGGCAGCACTCCCTCCTTACCTGAGAAAAGGAGACACCACACCTCTGGGTGAGGTGCAGTACCTCTGTGGCAACTGAGCCCTCTGGGGCGCCACACATGCATGATCCATTTTGATAAATGTAAGGTCATCCACAGTTGTGGAGGGTAACCTGGTCTGCTTGGGTGTGACAAAGCCAGTGGCCACTCTCAAACCCCTCTGACAACACATTGAAGGCTGGCCATGATAATATGCCAATAGCAAACTTTGTCACTTCTTTTCAATGGTCGATATTGCTGAGCAAGAAGTCCATGGGATCGGAGCTCAGAGTATCTGCTAGAGAAAGCAAAGACACAGTGTAGGTATGACTGAACCTGGCTATACAGTCGCTGCAACTTTCTTTGATGATGTGCATCAGTTTGTTGGCAGATAAAGATCTGGCAGATAAAGATCATATTGTCCATCATGTCATATACAGTTAGGTCCAGAAAAATTTGAAAATGTATACAGTTTTGGGCATTTTAGCAGTTTACCAAAAACATATTCAAGATAAAGATATAAAATCAATATGGGCTTAAAGTTCAGACTCTCAGCTTTAATTTGAGGATATTCACATCCTAATTAGAGTAAGGGTTTAGGAATTACAGCTCTTTAACATGTAGTTGCCTCTTTCTAAAGGGACCAAAGTTAATTGGACAATTATCCCAAAAGCTCTATAATGGGCTGCGTGGGCTATTCCCTCATTAATCCACAATCAATTAAGCAGGTAAAAGCTCTGGAGATGATTCCAGGTGTGGCATTTATATTTGACTTTGCCAAAAAAAAATATAAAGAAGCCAGCCTAGTTCTGTAAAATCATTCGTTGGACAGATGCAACTAAGATCAACCTGTACCAGAATGATAGGAAGAGGAAAGAATGGAGTAGACTTGGAACAACTGATGATCCAAAGCACACCAGATCCTGTGTAAAACATGGTGGAGGCAGTGTGATGGCATGAGCATGCATGGCTTCCAATGGTTCTGGGTCACTAGTGTTTATTGATGATGTGACTGGAGACAGAAGCAGCCAGATGAATTCTGAAATGTACAGGGCTATACTTTCTGCTCAGATTCAACCAAATGCAGCAAGGCAGAAAGACCCACAAAAAAAGCAACAACTGAAGTCAGCTGCAGTAAAGGCCTTGAAAAGCATTACAAAGGAGTGTTGGGTGATGTCCATGGCTTCCAGACTTCGAGCAGTCATTGCCTGCAAAGGAATCTCTACAAAGTATTGAAAATGAACATTTTATTTATGATAAAGTTAATTTGTCCCATTACTTTTGAGCCCCTGAAATGAAATGATTTTGTATAAAAATGGTTGCAATTCCTAAACGTTTCACAGATTTTTTTGTTAAACCCCTTTAATTAAACCTGAAAGTCTAAACTTCAAAGAATTTTGGTTTGATAATTTTAAACAATTTATCATTTTTATGACAATTTTGGCCTTTCTGACCTGCCTTGCACAAGGGTCGCACATGTTGTCTTGGCATAGAGTGGATCTTGGTCACCTGGTCGTACATGCAGTTGGTAACAGTACACTGTGCAAAAGCTTCAGTGATTAGGGAACACAGATTTCCCTGGTAATATGCCAATTACTGCTCCCAAAAAATTTCTTTCCAATTTTGAAAAAATTTCTTGAAAGAAAATTGCAGTCATCATCATGGAAATGATGTAATTTTTGGTATAACAGTTTTAAACAATTTAGCCCTTTCCCTCAATTTTTCCCTTTCTGACCTGCCCTTTGCAGGGGTTGCACACATGGGGAAGTGTTGATTTTCAAAGGAGCGTCTGCTGTGTAGTTCCGTCACCCCAACAAACTGTGCAAAATTTTGGAAAATAATAATTTTAGTAAAGCACATTGCAGTCATAGAAGTCAAATAATTTTGGTTTGCTAATTTTCAACAATTTTGCCCTTTCTCACAATCTTGATCAGTGTGTTACTGGGAAAATTCACCCCAGATGCATTCACAATCAAATTGAATTTCACCCAAAATCAGAAAGAAGGTGAGTTTATTGTATTAAAAAATGTATGCATGTAACACGTTGAATTTAGCATTTTGTGCCCAGCAATTCTTTTGCAAAAGGCAGTAGAATCCAGGTGGTCTGGCATCAATTGTGGTGATCTTGAACATGTGGGAGTATAATTTCCACCTATTTGGATGACTGAATCCATGTTCCATAAGGACACAAAAGAATAAGTGATGATGCAATGGAGGTAGAGGAAGAAATGTATGGAAATCAGTATAAGGCTATGTGCCCACGATGCAGAAATGATCCAGATTTTTTCCTGAGCATTTCTGCATCTCCCTGGCAGAAAAAACACATGCGGATTGTACATGCGTTTTCCTGCCAGGGACAAGCAGATGTGAAGCGTTCTTCACATGCATTTCCACATGCGGGTTGTCAAGCGCTTTCGAAGCGATTTTAGCATCACTTGGAAAGTGCTTGACAACTTGGTCACACTATATAAATCCATGCAAACGACATGGATTTATATAGTGTGACCATAAAGAATGGTAAAAAATAAAAAAATAAATCTATACTTACCATCTGATGGCCCCCGCAGTCTTGCTTCGCTCCGTCCTGGCTTGCCGGCAGCTCGCGGTACACTACACTAAAGGTCCTGCCGTCACATGACAATGACGTCAGCACAGGTTCTTCAGTCTACCGCGATCTGCCGGCAAGCCAAGACAAGGAGACCGGGGGCCATCAGAAAGTAAGTATAATATTTATTTTTTATTTTATTCTTTTTTTACAGGTTCTATGGTACCCGGCTCCGGAGGAGAGTCTCCTGTCCTCCAGACCTAGGTACCATCCGCACATTGAAACGCTTGGATTCCGCATGTACAGATACAGTGATGTGGAATCCAAGCGATTCAATGTAAGTCAATGGCGGCGAAAACGCAGCGCTTCCGCAAAATAATTGGTAGTGCTGCGTTTTTTTCCGCAATGATAACCCGCAGCGGAAATTTCTGCAGCATGTGCACAGCACATTCGGATTATCATTGGGGAACATGGCAGGCCTTCTACCATGCGTTTTTTAAGCGTTTCTGCAACGTTTTTGCCGCTGCGGAAACGCTTAAAAAACGCATCGTGGGCACAGAGTTTTACTCTGAAAAAATCAAAGTCTACTTTTATCATGCGTTTTCCCCTTCTTTAGCTATGTTTGTTGGTGGGAGGAATGTTTTTTTTCCCAATCCAATCCTTTTTCTCCCACATAATCTGTTATGGCCATTACATGGATGACATACTTATTGTCTTGTCTGGCAGTGTTGCAGTCATACCTGATTTTTCCCAATTTTTAAACCATAATAACGTTAACCTAAAATTCACATTCTCCAGTTCAAACACCAAAATGGAGTTCTTAGATATCTTGCTGGAAGTCAATCCTGTACCCAGGAAGATACAGTGTATTTATTGGAAGTCTGTCTGTGGTAATACTACACTATTCCAATCAATGATAGATTGAAAACCAAGCATATAAAAAAACCTCAAAGATTTACTAGAAAAAGTGCATCGGAATTATGCACTCTGCTCTATGTGCAGACAGTTGTCAACCTCTTCACACTATTGAGTCCATCCTATATGTGGAATTCATCAGAGCAAAACACATTTGCACTTTTGAAAAACCTTTTTTCATTGAGAATTTCATAATCAAATAATCAAGGATAGAATGAAAGGGCTATAAAGATAGATCTATTAATCAAGCATATAAGGATGTAAAGGTTTACCAGGGAAAGCACATTATTCAGTCAGGACTGTTAAAAAGACCCATTCTCACCCATCAAAAAATTGCTAACATTTAGCACCCCACATAAATTACAATCTAATGAGATTAAAAGAATTATATATACCTTTTTGGTAAATTGCCTCTAGATATGTTGCTAGAAGAGGTCGATCTTTGGTCAATAGGTTAACTCTGAGTATGTATAAAAAATAAACAAACGTTACTTAGCTATGGCTAAAAGTTTTTTTAATGCACTGAAAATAAGTGCAATATGTGCAAATATGCAAAAATAATACAGAAAACTGGTGCGCTTTTTAATATTGATTCTTTCATCAAATGTAGGGATAAGCGGGCCCGTGGAAGTTCGGGTTTGGTCGAACTTGAGTCCAAAGATTGGTTCGGGTACCACAGTTTGACCTGAACTTGACCTCAGAGCTAAACCCAAGAGAAGTCAACGGAGTCCCAAACTTTGGTGCTTTAAAATGGCCGTAAAATGGTCATAGTAGTAGTAGTAGTAGTAGTAGTAGTAGTAGTTCCCAAAGTGTCCAATTTGGAGACCAAAAAGTTAAATGGGGCAGACCTATCACTCAGTACATGGAGTCATCATGAGCACATATGACGCGCCCCTGGGCCTGAGTCGCGCAGCGTTGCGCACGCGGGAGCCTACCCGGAGCCGGATCAGATGGGGGTAGTAGTCTCGTGGCGGTGACCCGGTCCGTGCCCAGGGAGTCAGACTAAGTGGCAGTCTATTAGCAGTAGATGGTGGATGACTACGCCACCCGTTGAATGCAGCTATGGAGCTGCCGCTGCAGGGCAGACCGCTGAGGCCGGTGGAAGGATGGTGCAGCGTGGATGGTATAACCCCCAACGGGAGGGGTATGGCCTCAGGGCAGCCGACGTGGATGATGGGGGTAGAAGGAACCACTCAGAGACGATGCGGTGTAGTTCAGGGTCTTTACTGGTGACAAAGATAGACCCTCCCGGAGTACTTGCTAGCAATCGGGGCCTGGTCAGTCCTTGAGCAGATGGGATCTCCCCTGGCCAGGCGGAGTTGTAGGCCTTCCCAACTAACTGTACTCTTCTGGCTACCTTGCTAGAGGTGGGTAAAAGTAGCCCACGTCCCTGAGTGTACCGTGTGGTGCTCACCCGTATGGCCGGTGACTTGGGGCCTTCTTGTAGCTTCCGCTCCACGATGGCGGTGCTGGTCCCACGCGTGTGACCGTGCCTTCGGGTTTCTGGGCCAGAGGACCTGCAATCCCCTGCCGGTCGGTTTCTGCTGCTGGGTAGAGATTAGTCCCCACAGCCTCGGACTCCGGGTCCGGTGATACTTCTCAGTCAGGGCGAGCTCTGCAGCTGCCAGCCCCTGACTCCTTGTAGCACTGTTCCCACAGAGCTCCTGATGTTCTTTTCCTATATCTGCTTCTCTGTCTCTACTTCTTCTCTACTCACTAACCCTGCCTCAGCCCTAGGTTTATATAGGGGAAGTTCTTCCCCTCCCAGGACTGGGCAGGAGGTGTGGCATGCATAGGATTCCTCACCAAGAGACCTCCCACCTGCTCTCAGACGTAATATCTCTATCACTGTGGCAACCAGACCCCTGGGGTGTCACACATACTCTTCCACCATGTTCTTTAAACGCTGCCTCCTCCAAATACGTACCGTATTAAATGGTGGTGCCGGATGCTGTGGAGTGCTGAGTGCTGCAACTCTGTTTGATGATGTGCATCAGTTGGTTGGCAGATATAGATCATATTGTCCATCAAGTCATATACAATTAGGTCCAGAAGATTTTTAAAATTTGGACAATGACAAGTTTTGGCCTCTTAGCTGTTTTCCAAAAACATATTCAAGATAAAGATATAAAATCAATATATGCTTAAAGTTCAGACTCTCAGTTTTAATTTGAGGCTTTCCACCTTTCGGCCATGCTAACCCTCCCTTCCGAGGTGGTACCGGTGCCCAGCGGCATTGGTGACTTCCTCCTCTGCCTTGTTGTTCCACTGTGCCCCCGCTGTCAGGTGGGAATGCCATTAATAGTGCTCCACAGACACATGTGCAAAGTTGAACAATTTGTTTTTATGCACAGTACTCCCACAGACACGGGTGCAGAGTAGAAAATTAGTTTTAACCCACAGTACTCCCACAGACACGGGTGCAGAATAGAAATGTGGCTTAAAGGCACAATATTCCCATAGATACAGATGCTGAGTAGAACAATTTGTTTTTACACACACTATTCCCTCAGACACGGGTGCAGGGTAGAAAAAAATTGTTTTTAGGCACAATACTCCCACAGACTCAGGTACAGAGTAGTAAAATTTGTTTTTAGGCACAGTACTCCCACAGACATGGGTGCAGAGTAAAAAAAGTGGCTTAAAGGCACATTTCAATGGCAATGCTTATCATGTAATATATTTTATTGCATGAGATGTCTGCAATATGAAACTTATTGGATGCATCCGTCGAAAAATTAAAAAAAGAATAGCTGAACATTTATAGAATATTACCAATAAGAATAGAACATTAGTGATGGGCAAGAACTAAAATGCTCGGGTCGAGCACATTGGAATACTCGGGTGCTTGACCCAAGCAACGAGCCCAATGTAAGTCTATGGGAAACTCGAGCATTTTTCAGGCGTCTCTCCCTGGCGGTCTGCAGGGGACCTAAAAATTGCCCAAATCGATGGGAACAGTGCAAATATGTTAAGGAACATCCTTTCCAGGGTAATGACTTGTATATAAAGCAAAATAAATAACCAAAACCAAAAATGCTCCTCCACACCTTGGGCTATGTTCACACGTAGCGTTTTTGATGTGTTTTTTCACTTTTGCATTGCTTTCAACCGTGACAAAAGCATGCACCAGGAAATGTCATTTTAACATTTTACAACCTTATCTGGCCATGTGGTGTGTGAGATATCATCAGACACATTGTGTTTCATTTATGAAGGAGGGACACTGAAAGTCACAAAGCTTATTTTTATAGGGCCATCAGGCAGCCTTTACTATTCTTAAAGGGCCAGCAGTCGGCCATCACTATTCTTAGAGAGCCATCAGCCGGCTATGTTTTATTGTTCCCATTACTAAAGAGTGGGTCTCCTATACTGTTATTGTGTATGCAGTGAGTGGCAGGGCTGCCCAAAATTTGAACGAACCCCAATACCACTTTGAAAATTTGAATGCGCCCTAATACCCTTTTGAAGAGACTTAGAGGAGGGCCTCCTGAAAACAATGTTCCCATTATTAGGAAGTAGGCCTCCCATTGTGTTTGCCTATGCAGTGAATGCAAGGGTTGCCAAAAATTTGGAGGCACTCCAATGCCCCTTGGAAGAGACGTGGAGGTCAGAGGGCCTCCTGAAAACAATGTTCCCATTATTAGGAAGTGGGTCTCCCATTATGTTTGCCTATGCAGTGAATGCAAGGGTTGCCAAAATTTTGGAGGCACTCCAATGCCTCTTGGAAGAAACGTGGAGGTCAGAGGGCCTCATGAAAACAATGTTCCCATTATTAGGAAGTGGGTCTCCCATTGTGTTTGCCTATGCAGTGAATGCAAGGGCTGCCAAAAATTGGGAGGCACTCCAATGCCCCTTGGAAGAGACATGGAGTAGGGCCTCATAAAAAAATGTTCCCATTATTAGGCAGTGGGTCTCCCATTGTGTTTGCCTATGCAGTGAATTCAAGGGTTCCCAAAAATTTGGAGGCACTCCAATGCCCCTTGGAAGAGATGTGGAGTAGGGCCTCATAAAAAAATGTTCCCATTAGAAAGGAGCAGGCCTCCTATACTTGTAATGCCCATGCACTAAGAGTATGGGCTGACAAACATTTACCCCTGGGGGGTATACATGAACATACTGTATAAAACATTTTTTTTACGGGCATCATAAACATCCTTTAAAAAAATTATGTGGGTGTTGCATCACGGACCACGGTCACCCTGGTGATATGGTGGTGGAGGATGAGGAGAAGGAAGAGGACAAGAGCAAATAGCAAAAATCAGGAAAAGTATACCCATGTGTGGGTGTGAAAAGGTGCATGGGAATATACATACAAGAAAAGACACTGAATTTCAGTTTACGTTACGCTGCTATCATTCGGTAGTGTTGAGAAGTCTTGCCCAATCCAGCCCTTGTTCATTTTTATAACAGTCAGTCTGTCAGGATTTTCAGTTGACAGGCGGATGCGCTTATCAGTTATAATTCCACCAGCGGCACTAAAAACCCTCTCTGATAAAACGCTGGTGGCAGGGCAGGACCTCTAAGGCATAGAAAACCAATTCATTCCAGGTATCCAGGTTGGATACCCAATAATTATAAGGCACAGAGGAATCACGGAGGACGTTGGTACGGTCGGCAAGGTACTCCCTCAACATCTTCCCAAACTTTGCACTCCTTGTGAGAGTACCCCGTGCCTCAGGGCTTGTGCGATGGGAGGGGCTAAGAAAATTCTCCCAGAACTTTGACAGTGTTCTCCTGCCTTTGCTAGATTGAAGTTGTGTCTCTCTCTCCTGTACTCTTTGGCTGTCCAAGCATCCCTCTGCCGCCAGCGTTTTCAGATGGGAATTTTTTTAATAGTTCCGCAACAAGGGCCTTCTTTTTTTTTGTAGACCTGTACGCCTCAGGAATAAGAGATATAAAGTTCTCCTTGTAGCGTGGGTCTAGAAGTGTCACCAACCAGTAATGACTGTCACCCAAAATTTTGAGAACGCTGAGGGTAATGGGAAAGGCAGCGTAAGATAAACTCAGCCATGCGTACCAGACTGCTAATAGGCAAGACTTCCGTGTCCTCACCAAGAAGGTGACTGACCATGCTCTCCTCCTCTCTGTCCTCTGGCCATCCATGCTGAACAAAAGGTATGACAGCTGTGCAGGTAGTACCGACTACAGCGCATGAAACTAGCTCCTGTTCTTCCTCCTCCTCCTCTTCCTCATTGTCATCCAATCCACGTTGGGATGAGATGAGGCTGGGCTGTGTGTAATCACCCTGTATGGTTCCTTGCTCCATTTCATCATGCTCCGCCTGCAATGCATCCTCTTTGATTGTGAGCAGAGAGCGTTTCAGAAGACAGAGAAGCGGGATGGTGACGCTAATTATGGCGTCATCGCCGCTCACCATCTTGGTGGAGTCCTCAAAGTTTTGGAGGATGGTACATACGTCTGACATCCATGTCCACTCCTGAGGTCCTATATGTGGAGTCTGAACTGAATACCGACGGCCTTGTTGATGCTGGTACTCAACAACTGCCGTCTTCTGCTCACAAATCCTTCCCAACATCTGCAGTGTAGAGATCCAATGCATGGGGTCATCACACACCAGTCTGTGAGTCGGAAGCTGCAAATGCTGCTGAAACACGGCAAGGGCGGCGAAAGCTGTTGGTGACTTTCTAAAATGGGCACACAGGCGGTGTACTTTAACAAGCAGATCCGATAGCTCCGGGTAGGATTTGAGAAACCGCTGAACCACAAGGTTAAACACATAGGCCAGGCATGGTAAGGGTGTGAGCTCGTCTCGCCGCAAAGCCGCCATCGGGTTCAGGCCATTGTCACACACGACCATGCCTGTCCACAACTCTTCAGCATTGTGGGGTTTGTCACCTAAGCATATTAGCTTCAGCCCAGCCTGTTGCCGCTTGGCCGAGGCAGTGCTGCAGTGCTTCCAGCTTGTGACTGATGTGGTCATTTCGGAGATGGAGGCTGAAGAGGAGGAGGAGACTGAGGAGGAGGAGGTGCAAGAGCTGTAGACTGTGGGGTCAACCCTGATTGACCTAGGGCCCACAATCCTTGGCGTCGGGAGGACGTGTTCCGTCCCAAGGTCCGACTGGATCCCGGCTTCCACTATGTTAACCTAGTGTGCCGTCAGCGAGATGTACCGTCCCTGCCCACAAGCAATTGTCCACGTGTCCGTGATTAGGTGGACTTTCCCGGTAACTGTGTTGTTGAGGGCACGGCTAATATTTTGGGACACGTGCTTGTGTAATGCGTGGACTGCACACCGGGAGAAATAGTGTCGGCTGGGGACCGAGTACCGAGGGACGGCTGCCGCCATCGGGTTGCAGAATGCTTCCATCTCCACAAGCCTAAAATGCAACATTCAGAGCGCAAGTAATCGTGGAATGTGAGAATTTAGTAGTGTGGCCTGTGGGCGTTGGCTGCGTATTTGCGTTTGCATTCCAAGGACTGGGGTATGGACAACTGAACGCTGTGCTGTGACAAGGACATGGACGTGCTTCCTGATGCTGCTACTTGAGAGTGTGCAACGACAGGTGCACGGCAGTAGGCATCTTCGCACGCACCATGGACAGGGGATTGGCTTGCATGCACAACAGTGGAGGAAGCAATGGTGCCACTCGCAGACACTGTTCCTGGACCCTGGGGTTCGGCCCACAAAGTCGGGTGCTTTGCTGCCATGTGCCTGATCATGCTGGTGGTGGTCAGGCTGGTAGTTTTGCCACCCCTGCTGATGCTGGCCTGGCAAGTGGTGCAAATGGCCTTTCTGGGGTTATCGGCAGAGTCTTTAAAAAACAACCAGACTCCGGAAGACCTAACAGTTGTACTGGCAACTTCCTTTGTGTTGGTGTTATGGGGAACGGTTGCCTGCCTTCTGTCTGCGGCCACCACACTGCTTCTTCCTGCCTGTTGGGGTGCTCTGCCTCCCTCCCCCTGTGTGCTGCTGTCCTCGCTCTGCATGTCCTCTGCCAGGTTGGGTCAGTTACTATATCATCCACCACCTCGTCTTCCACTTCCGCACCATGGTCCTCCTCCTGACTTTCTGGCAATTGTGTCTCATCATCTTCCACCTCTTGTGACACTTTGCCACCTTTGCCTTTGTGTAACCGTGACTGCTCAAATATTTGGGCATCGCTACATGCGATCTCCTCTTGCTCCGCTTCAAGTGGACCGGGCGAGAGGCCCGAATCTATAAATGGAAAAGTGAACAGCTCTTCAGAGTGTCCAAGTGTGGGATCAGTTGTCTCCGGGCACTCGGCATGGTGGGAGGAAGGAGGATCAGGGTGAGGAATATGCGGTCCAGACTCACGGCTACTGAGACTTGACTGTGTGGAGCATAGGGTGGTGGTGGTGGCTAAGTGACTGGAAGCATTATCCGCTATCCAACCAACAACCTTTTGACACTGCTCTGGGTTCAATAGTGGTGTGCTGCGGTCCCCTAGGAATTGGGATAGGAAGGTTGGGCAAGAAGATGTGGGTGTTTGTTGTGGCACAATTTCAGCTTGCCCACGGCCTTGTCCTCGGCCTCTGCATGCACCATCACGTCCAGTTCCCCGTCCCTTGCCACATGTCTTGCCCATTTTAAATGGAGGACAATATCTTCCATGCTCACTACAAATGACTGAATCTGGAGCGAACGTACGGAGAAACCACAGTTTTAAATACCTGGCCTGTAGGTAACTATTTTGAACAGCAAACTGGTGTGAATTGCTTCACTGACACACTGAAAGAAATTTTAAATGGAGGCCAAAAATGGCAGTATTTTCTGAAAACGTATATGTGATCCGTGTGACGGAGAAAACACAGTTTTAAATAGCTGGATTTTTTGCGCTGTAATATGGAAAGGACCTGGCTGTATTCTGCAGTGCCAACAAGCAAATGGCGCAGAAAAACGGTGTTCTCTGGGTTGCTTTTTAAGCTAATAATGAGGATTAAGATACAAAAAAGTATTCCTGGCCCCTGAGACCTGGGCCTTTGTACAGAAATTTCTAACAGCAGCAGAAGGCAGAATTGGAATGGAGCCTCTTGTGCTATATGCACTGCAGTCTGCTATATAAACTGCCTGCCTATATACACTGCCTGCCTGATATCTCTGCAGAT
This sequence comes from Phyllobates terribilis, assembly GCF_046119375.1. NCBI lineage: Eukaryota > Metazoa > Chordata > Amphibia > Anura > Dendrobatidae > Phyllobates > Phyllobates terribilis. The sequence goes on from NW_027362761.1 coordinate 391,191,783, forward strand.
GGATTAGTCCTCAGAAGGACTGTTTGTTAAGATGGATATGTGTAATGTACGGTTTTTCTCCCTACACTACCTAATACACAAGCAAATCTCTCCCTAGCTCAGCAGCACCTCTCCCTACTCTGCCTGATTCCGTAGTGACTGTGACGAGCACAGCGGCACCAGGTCTGATATAGACCTGATGACGCTGTGCTGCCAGCCAATCACTGTAATGCCACAACCACCATGGCTGCGGCATTACAATGAGTGGCAGACAACTCCTAAAGAGCGCCAAACATGCAAGGAGGGCACCCGAGCATCCGCCCAAGCATCTCGCAAGTACTCTGCGAGCTCTGAGCATCTCGAGTACTGAGATGCTCGGGCGAGTACCGAGTACTTGCTCGCTCATCACTATAGAACATATTTAGGCATGGTAAAACATTTTTTGGAAGTGCATGGTGGTAATACTGATAGTTTTAGCTTTTATTTTGTATTGAGGGCGTTAAATCCTCTGATAGAGGAGGCAGTTGGCAGAAAAAAAAGATTTTTTTAGAGAGACCTTTTGGATTATTAACCTGGATTAGTGTTGAGCGAGCACTAAAATGCTCGGGTGCTCGAAGCTCGGGCCGAACTCACCGTGATACTCGGGTGCTCGACCCGAGCAATGAGCCCAATGTTAGTCTATGGGAGACCCAACCATTTTTGCGGCGGCACCCCCGGCAGTCTGTAGAAAGCCTAAAAAGTGCCCAAAACGATAGTGACAGTGCTCAAAAGACATGGGGACAGCATGGGCATCGCCCCAGGAAGCATTTCTGACCCCCAGGTCACTGCTGTCAACAACGTGGTCAGTGGTATTAAGCCACTTTAACGGGCTCACAATAAAACGTTAAAAAACGAAACTGAAACGGTTTTGTTGTGAAATATGTTAAGGAAATTCCTTTCCAGGGTAAAGACTTGTGTATAAGGTAAAATAAATAACCAAAAACAAAAATACTCCTCCACACCTTGGGCTATGTTCACAAGTAGCATTTTTTATGCGTTTTTGCAATCTTATCTGGCCATATGCTGTGTGACACATGCATACAGTGCTGAAAAGACATGGGAACAGCATGGGGAAGACCCCTGGAACGATCTCTGACACCCAGGTCACTGACTAAATGTGTGCCCATCAGAAGTGATCCTTTCCGCATCAGAAGATGCAGACTTGCAACTATCCCCGTGCAAGTCCTTGTCCCAGGGCAGTGTTCAATTGTACCTCCCACATTCCTTGCAATGCAAGCGCAAGTATGAAGCCTGCCACCCACCCACCCCCAGGCTGCAATACTGTACTGCTTGCTTGCTTGCACTTGAAATGGGGCCTTTTAGTTTGGAGAGGGCCGAAGCTGGCCACTACCTCATTGCTGCTTTGGCAGCGATGTGTCTATCCTCGGTCCCCAGCTCCCCTCGCGGCCTGGTGTCCACACACGGTCCCCAGCCACCAGGGGGCGGCCGGGTGTCCATAAACGGTCCCCAGCCGCCCCTATTTCTTCTTAAAACTTCCCCCACACTTTTCTTAGCCTGGCCTGCTTTAGGGCAGCATTGGACGAGCCCACCAGAGAACGAGACTCCTCCGGTGGGCCCTGGCTTCTCCATCAGGGAAGTTGAGAGTGCCAAGGTGAGGAGCATGATGATGATGATAGAAGTTAGCATCTGCTTTGTTTTCTTGGAATGCAAGCGTAAGTGTGCAACCAAACACCCACCCACCCCCAGGCTGCAATACCATACTGCTAGCTTGCACTTGAAATGGGGCCTTTTAGTTTGGAGGAGGCCGAAGCTGGCCACTACCTCATGGCTGCTTCGGCAGCGAGGTATCCATAGTCAGTCCCCAGCCGCCCGGCGGCCGGGTGTCCACGCTCGGTCCCCAGCCACCAGGGGGCGGCCGGGGTGTCCATACTCGGTCCCCAGTCGCCCCGCGGCCGGGTGCCACAAATGGTCCCCAGCCGCCTGGGGGTGGCCGGGTGTCCATAAACGGTCACTAGTCGCCCCTATTTCTCCTTCAAACTTCTCCCACACTTTTCTTAGCCTGGCCTGCTTTAGGGCAGCATTGGACGTGCCCACCAGAGAACCAGAATCCTCCGGTGGGCCCTGGCTTCTCCATCAGGGGAGTTGAGAGTGCCAAGATGAGGAGCATGATGATGATGATGATAGAAGTTAGCGTCTGCTTTGTTTTCTTGGAATGCAACCGCACGTATGTAGTAGCGGCTAGGCCTGAGGTGATCAGCGTTTTGGCGCATATCCTACCTCCTCCGAGAATTGCTGGTTGTTTTCCTGCTACTATCCCAGTGCTATGACTCCCGTTAAAACAAAGCTTAAGGTGATGAATGATGGATGAGGTAGTGGCAAAGGAGAAAGAGCAGGAGGAACAGGGACCATTCACATCAATATCAGGCCAGTCAACACACATGTCTTGTAGGATATGTTTCTGTACCAAAAGGAGCGGTTCGGCTACACAGTTAAAGGGCATGTAGTGAGTGCAATGCCTAACAAAAATTTCGAGGCACTCCAATGCCCCTTGGAAGTGACATGGAGGTCTGAGGGCCTTAACTAAACCGTTATCTCCTTTTACAGCAACTGGGTCTCCTGTGCACTGTTGGCCTAAGCAATGAATGGAAGGCTTTCCAAAAATTATGAGGAACTGCAATGCCCCTTGAAACAGACATGGATTACAGCATACTAAAAACCTTCTACCCATTATTGGGGAATTGGGGAGTGGGTCTCCCTTAGTGTTCGCCTATGCATTGAAAAGCAAAAGCTGACTAAAATTAGGAGGAAATGCAATGCCCGTTGGAAGAATGGTGGAGGTCGCAGTGGAATAAAAAGGAAATATCAATGCCCCTTGGAAAAGTGGTGGAGGTCGCAGTAGCTTAACAAGACGGTTTTAATGCCCCTTGGAAGAATGGTCGAGGTCGCAATGGAATAAGAAAACAATATCAATGCCCCTGGGAAAAGTGGTGGAGGTCACAGTAGCTTAACAAGACGGTTTTGATGCCCATTGGAAGGATGGTGGAGGTCGCAGTGGAATAAAAAGACAATATCAATGCCCCAGGGAAAAGTGGTGGAGGTCGCAGTAGCTTAACAAGACGGTTTTAATGCCCCTTGGAAGAGTGGTGGAGGTCACAGTAGCTTAAAAAGACGGTTTAAATGCCCCTTGGAAGAATGGTGGAGGTCGCAGTGGAATAAAAAGACAATATCAATGCCCCTGGGAAAAGTGGTGGAGGTCGCAACAGCTTAACAAGACGGTTTTAATGCCCCTTGGAAGAGACGTGGATGTCGCAGTACCTAAAAAAGACGGTTTTAATGCCCCTTGGAAGAGACGTGTAGGTTGCAGTAGCTTAACAAGACGGTTTTAATGCCACTTGGAAGAGACGTGGAGGTTGCAGTAGCTTAACAAGACGGTTTTAATGACCCTTGGAAGAGACGTGGAGGGCGCAGTAGCTTAACAAGATGGTTTTAATGTCCCTTGGAAGAATGGTGGAGGTCGCACTAGCTTAACAAGATGGTCTTAATGCCCCTTGGAAGAGTGGTGGAGGTTGCAGTAGCTTAACAAGACGAATTTAATGCCCCTTGGAAGAGTAGTGAAGGTCACAGTGGAATAAAAAGACAATATCAATGCCCCTTGGAAGAATGGGGGAGGTCGCAGTGGAATAAAAAGACAATATCAATGCCCCTTGGAAGAATGGTGGAGGTCGCAGTAGCTTAACAAGATGGTTTTAATGCCCCTTGGAGAAGTGGTGGAGGTCGCAGTAGCTTAACAAGACGGTTTTAATGCCCCTTGGAAGAGACGTGGAGGTTGCAGTGGAATAAAAAGACAATATCAATGCCCCTTGAAAAAGTGGTGGAGGTCGCAGTAGCTTAACAAGACAGTTTTATTGCCCCTGGGAAAAGTGGTGGAGGTCGCAGTAGCTTAACAAGATGGTTTTAATGCCCCTTGGAAGAGACGTGGAGGTCGCAGTAGCTTAACAAGACTGTTTTAATGCCCCTTGGAAGAGTGGTGGAGGTCACAGTAGCTTAAAAAGATGGTTTAAATTCCCCTTGGTAGAGTTGAGGAGGTCGCAGTAGAAATAAAAGACAATATCAATGCCCCTGGGAAAAGTGGTGGAGGTCGCAGTAGCTTAACAAGACGGTTTTAATGCCCCTTGGAAGAGACATGAAGGTTGCAGTAGCTTAACAAGACGGTTTAAATGCCCCTTGGTAGAGCCATGCAGTACAGCATCTTAAAAACATTATTCCCATTATTGGGGAGTGGGTCTCCCATAGTCTTTGCTATGCCTTCCAAGCAAACGCTGCCATAAAATTAGGACGGAGAAAATTGCAATGCTGGCAAACAAGAACCATGCAGCACAGCATCTTAAAAACATTATTCCCATTATTGGGGAGTGGGTCTCCCATAGTCTTTGCCTATGCCTTCCAAGCAAAAGCTGCCAAAAATTAGAATGGAGGAACTTGCAATGCTGGCAACACAGACCAAGGTCACGCTGGTGGTATAGTGGTGGTGGAAGCTGACGATAAGGAGAACAGCAAAATACAGCCGAAATTAGGAAGCGTATACCTATGTGTGGGTGTGAAGCGGTGCATGGGAATACACCTCCCGAAATAACACAGTGGATTTGACTTTATGTTACTCTGCTGTCATTTGGTGGTGATGAGAAGTCTGGCCCAATCCAGCCCTTGTTCATTTTGATAAGGGTCAGCTTGTCAGCATTGTCAGTTGACAGGCGAGTGCACTTATCTGTTATAATTCCCCCAGCGGCACTAAAAACACGCTCCGATAACACGCTAGCGGCAGGGCAGGCCAGGACCTCCAAGGCGTACAGAGCGAGTTCATTCCAAGTGTCCAGCTTGGATACCCAATAATTAAAAGGCACAGAGGAATCACAGAGGATGCTGGTACGGTCGGCAAGGTACTCCCTCACCATCTTTTGAAACTTTCCACTCCTTGTGAGAGTACCCCACGCCTCAGGGCCTGTAAGCTGGGCGGGTCTCAGAAAACTGTCCCAGAAGGTTGACAGTGTTCCCCTGCCTCTGCTGGATTGGAGTTGCGTTTCTCTCGCCTGTACGCCTTGGTTGGGCAGCGAACTGTGACCTCTGCCGCTAGCGTGTTCAGATGGGAATTTTTTTAACAGCTCTGCAGCAAAGGCCTTCTGGTACTGACCCATTTTTGTAGACCTCTCCACCTCAGGAATAAGAGAGTGAAAGTTCTCCTTGTAGCGGGGGTCTAAAAGGGTCACCAACCAGTAATGACTGTCACCCAACATTTTGACAACGCGAGGGTCACGGTTAAGGCAGCATAACATAAAGTCAGCCATGGGTGCCAAACTGGTAACGGGCAAGACTTCCGTGTCCTCACCAAGATGAAGACTGACCATGCTCTCCTCTTCCTCCTCCTCCCTCCTGTCCTCAGTCCACCCATGCGGAACCGATGGTATTACAGTTGTACAGGTACTACCATCTACAGCGCATGACACCAGCTCCTGTTCTTCCTCCCCCTCCTCCGCTCCCTCATTGTCCCCCAATGCAAGTTGGGATGAGATGAGGCTGGACTGTGTACAATCGCCCGCTATGACTTCTTGATCCATCTCATCATACTCTGTCTGCAATGCCTCCTCTTTAATTCTCTGCAGAGAGCGCTGCAAAAGACAGACAAGTGGGATGCTGACGCTAATGATGGCGTCATTGCCACTCACCATCTTGGTGGACTCCTCAAAGTTTAACAGGATGGTACATATGTCAGACATCTAGGTCCACTCCTGAGGTCATATGTGTGGAGTCTGACCTGAATATCAACGGCCTTGTTGCAGCTGGTACTCCACAACTGCTCTCTTCTGCTCACAAATCCTTTGCAACATGTGGAGGGTAGAGTTCCAATGTGTGGGACATCACACACCAGTCGGTGTGCCGGAAGCTGCAAACGCTGCTGCAACACAGCAAGGGCGGCGGAAGCTGTAGCCGACTTCCAAAAATGAGCTGACAGGCGGCGTACTTTGACGAGCAGATCTTGCAACTCGGGGTACGATTTAAGAAACCGCTGAACCACAAGGTTAAGCACATGAGCCAGGCATGGTACTTGTGTGATCTCGCCTCGCCTCAGAGCCGCCACCAGGTTACCGCCATTGTCACACACGACCATGCCTGGATGTAGGTTCAGCGGTCTCAGCCACAGATCTGCCTACTCTTTCACAGCTGTCCACAACTCACAAGCAGTGTGAGGTTTATCACCTAAGCTTATGAGTTTCAGCACAGCCTGTTGCCGCTTGGCTGAGACAGTACTGCAGTGCTTCCAGCTTGTAACTGATGTGGTGATATCTGAGATGGAGGCTGAACATGAGGAGGAGGAGGAAGATGATGCGCAGGAGCTGTACACTGTGGGGGAAACTCTGACTGACATAGGGCCCGCAATCCTCGGTGTGGGGAGGATGTGTTCCATCCCAAGGTCCGACTGGGTCCCGGCTTCCACTATGTTTACCCAGTGTGCCGTCAGGGAGATGTACAGTCCCTGGCCACAAGCACTTGTCCACGTGTCCGTTGTCGGGTGGACTCTCCCAGTAACTGCGTTGTTGAGGGCACGGCAGATGTTTTGGGACACGTGGTTGTGTAGTGCGGGGATGGCACACCGGGCAAAATAGTGTCAGCTGGGGACTGAGTACCGAGGGACGGCCACCGCAATAAGGTTGCGGAAGGATTCCGTCTCCACCAGCCTAAAAGGCAGCATTTCCAAAGCAAGCAGTCGTGAAATGTGGGAATTTAGGACTGTGGCCTGTGGGGCATTGGCTGCGAATTTGCTCTTCCGTTCAAAGCTCTGGGATATGGACAATTGAACGCTGTGGTGGGATGTGGACGTTGATGCTGTTTCTTGAGAAACTGCCATAAAAAGTGAAGACTGAGAGGAGGGGTCATCTTTGCATGCAGTATGGACAGGGGATTGCCTTTCACACACAACAGGGGGTTCTATCACACGCACAACAGCGGAAGAAGCAGTGGTGACACCCATTGACACTGGTCGTGGACCCTGGGGTTCGCCCCAGAAAGTCGGGTGCTTTGCTGCCATGTGCCTGATCATGCTGGTGGTGGTCAGGCTGGTGGTTTTGTCACCCCTGCTGATGCGGGCATGGCAGGTGGTACGAGTGGCCTTTTTGGGGTTATTAGCAGAGTCTTTAAAAAAATTCCAGACTCTGGACGACCTACCGGTTGTACTGGCAATGTCCCTCTTGTTGGTGTTACGGGGAACTGTTGTCCGCCTTCTGTGTGTGGCCACCATACTGCTTCTTCCTGCCTGTTGGGGTACTCTGCCTCCCTCCCCCTGTGTGCTGCTGGCCTCACTCTGCGTGTCCTCCTGCCACGTTGGGTCAGTTACTAGATCATCCACCACCTCCTCCTCTTCCGCACCACGATCCTCCTCCTCACTTCGCGGCAATTGTGTCTCGTCATCGTCCACTTCTTGTGACAAATTGCCAGCGTCGACTTCCTGTGGCCAAGGCTGTTCAAATATTTGGGCATCGCTACATGGGATCTCCTCTTCCACCACTTCAAGCGGAGCAGGCGAGGGGCACAAATATGGAAATGGACAAGTGAACAGCTCTTCAGAGTGTCCAAGTGTGTTATCAATTGCTGTCTGATGACACTCGGCATGGTGGGAGGAAGGAGCATCAGGGTGAGGAGGAGTATGCGGTCGAGACTCACGGCTAATAAAACTTGACTGTGTGGAAGACAGACCGGAAGTGGTGGTGCCCAAGTAACTGCAAGTATTATCTGCTATCCAATTAATAACCTGTTCACACTGATCAGTTCTCAATACTGGTGTTGTAGTGTGCTTCCCTAGTAATTCGGTTTTGAAGTGTGAGCGAGAAGATGTGGCTGTTGGTTGTGGCACATTTTCACCTTGGCCACGGCCCCTTCCTCTACAACCACCATCACCAGAACGTCCAGTTCCACGTCCCTTACCACGCGCCTTGCCCATTGTAAATGAAGTAAAATAGCTTACACTCGCACTATCAATGGTAAAAGGGTAATAAAAAGGAGATTAGAACCGTGGAAGAGGAAAACCACAGTTCTATTTGTCTGGCCTTCACCAGAATCTTTTAAACAGATATATTTGTGACTGAACAGACAGGGAGACACTATTACTGTTTTTTTTACGTAAAACAGGCCAAAAGCTGGATAATACAGAGATTTGAACCGAGGAACTTCAAAACCACAGTTCTAATTTACTGGCGTATATCAGACTTTTTTAAATAGATATATTTGGGGCTGAACAGTCAGCGACACAATCAAACTGTATTTTTTATGTAAAAAAGACCCAAAAGTGGATAATACAGAGATCTGACCCGTGGAACTGCAAAACCACAGATATAGTTATGTGGCGTACACCAGAATCTTTCAAACAGATATATTTGTGTCTGAACAGTCAGGAAGACACTATTACTGTTTGTTTTTACGGCAAAAAAATGCCAAAAGCAAGATAATACAGAGATTTGACCCTTGGAGCTGCAAAACCACAGTTCTATTTTTCTGGCCTACACCAGACTCTTTTAAACAGATATTTTGGTGTCTGACCAGTCAGGGAGACACTATTACTGTTTTTTTTTATGTAAAAAAATGCCAAAAGCAGGATAATACAGAGATTTGACCCGTGGAACTGCAAAACCACAGTTCTATTTTTCTGGCCTACACCAGACTCTTTTAAACAGATATTTTGGTGTCTGACCAGTCAGGGAGACACTATTACAGTTTTTTTTAAGGCAAAAAATGCCAAAATCAGGATAATACAGAGATTTGACCCGTGGAACTGCAAAACCACAGTTCTATTTTTCTTACCTACACCAGACTCTTTTAAACAGATATATTGGTGTCTGACCAGTCAGGGAGACACTATTACAGTTTTTTTTTACGGCAAAAAATGCCAAAAACAGGATAATACAGAGATTTGACCCGTGGAACTGCAAAACCACAGTTCTATTTTTCTGGCCTACACCAGACTCTTTTAAACAGATATATTGGTGTCTGAACACTCAGACACACTCAATTTTTTTTTTTAGGGGGGGGGGGAATACCAAAAGGTTAATAAGACGCGCACTTCGACAGTCTGACTGAGGAAAAAAAAAATACAGGATTTAGATGAAAAAAAAAAAAAATTTCCTGTCCCCTGAGACCGGGGTGATAAGTCTAGCAATTTGACCAACAGGAGCACACAGGACTGTAATGCAGAGTTTCCTGGTATAACCACTGCGTCTCCTATACAGCCTGCCTGCCTGATATCTGGGATGGATATTAGTCCTAAGAAGGACTGTTTGTTTGATTTGGCAGGCTTTAGAGACTCTACACTACCTATTTCGGAGTGTAAATCTCTCCCTAGCTAAGCAGCACTGACCCTACACTGGCTGATCCGGAGCGACTGTGTCCAAGATGGCAGTGCCCGGTTTTAAATACTTGGGGTGACGCTGTGCGGCCAGCCAATCACTGTAATGCCCACAAACAACATGGCTGCGGCATTGCAGTGACTGGCTGGCAATCCCTGCATGTTCATTGGCTGTGTAAAGAGCGCCAAACGTGCAGGGCGGAGACCCGAGCTCCCGCCCGAGTAACCCGGATATGCTCGGTGCTCGCCGAACATCCTGAGTAGCGTGATGCTCGGACGAGTAACCAGCAGTGTCGAGCATGATCGCTCAACACTAGACTGGATAAGAAGCAGCCTAAAGGCATGAATTATAGTAATGACACCATGTTTATTTATTAAACAGTGGAAGATGTGTCTTTGTTTTTTATATGCTACTTTGTAATTCACTTATAATTATAAATGTTGTTTTCCAGTTTATTAGCATTAATTATGATGTTGCCCCACGATTGGTGGACTTTTCCTATAATGTTGTGCTATACTCTATGACTAAGGTCATTATCAATGCCAGAAATGCATCAAAGTGTTTTATTATCTACCATCAGAATGTGCAAATTTTAATCATATGGAATAAAGTTTAACGTTTGATTTTATGGATGTGTTGATCTGTTTTTCTTCGCATACGGAAAGCAATAGGTGAGGATGATAATGGAAACAGAAAGACAATCACAAAGAGAGGAATGGGTACAGCTAGAGCATTGATAATCTTGCTGGTCAGTTTTCTTTCATAACATGAACAGGTGATACCTTTTCAGGTGGAGATGGAGAGATATTGTTCTTATTCTATATGTGCCAGGATATACCCAACTTATTTTCCAACAGCACAGTCTGCACACTGCAATAAGTTGGTCCTCTGGCAATGTGGAAAAGAATTCCAAAACATGAGGTGCATGCATATAGAACTCACTAACACTATGACCATCATTAGAGCTTTCAGGCAGTATTGAGCCTCATAGATCAATAACTGTTGTGATATCACCTACTCCAGAGCTGACGACAGAACAAGTAGATTTTGCCCCGATTGATGTTTTAGCCACAAATCGCCTGTTCTGTGTATTGCTGAGGCCAACAACTTCCTACTCTGATAACATCACCTCTTCAACACCTCTGCTTTTTTCCCAGGTCTTGTCCACCACAAAATCATCATCATCATCCCTGATTCGGCTGATAGTTGGCTTTGTGTAGAAAATGGCCTGAGCTCTTTGCCTGATTCCCACCTTGACATTTGCACTAGCTCAGAGGACTACTACCACTACCAGTGACCCTACCACCACATCTCACAGACCCAGCAACACAGCTTGGCGTTAAAATCGTGTTCTCCATCTCCTCTGGCTACATGTCATACGAGAGCAAAGGTGTCATTGACAGAACTGAAATTCTGCTTTGTACAACAATAAGTGTTATGATGGCAGAGGAGATGGACAGAGCAGAACAGTGATTCTAGCTGATGGTGTCACTGTCAGAGGCTACATTATCCTGCTGTGATTGAGATGAGAAGTGTGACAGATATTCCGTTACGCCCTGCACTTCCATTCTATTAATACTCCTATCCTATTAATAAGGAGGCCAAGAGTGACTTGCGTTTGGTACTATTATGGTCAGGACGGTTGCTGCCAGAAGTGTTTCGTTGGTGTTGCTGCTACTAGCTGTTCCCACATTTTTTCCCAACATTGATAGTTCTTTTTTTATCACGCTACTCTGTGTCACATTTTGGTTTAGGTCACATTTTAGACAAAAGTATAGCATTTAATTTGTGTCCAAACTTTGTTACCTAACTTAGCCAATCCAGGAAAAATATGTAATTAATTGGCTCACATGATGGACAAAAAGGATAATTCCATAACAGTCTGACCATAATATTCGTGAGGCATTTATGTCTCTCCAATTTGACAAAAACAGACCAGCACAATTAAGTATCTTAATTTACTGTAATAATTTGTTTGCAACAAAGCACATTTATTCCACTTAAGCAAAAAAGGACCACGTAAGAACAAATACCAAAAGGTAGGAACACTGCATAAAAATTCTGTATCAAACAACAGTATAGTTGTGTGGTATACTGTTGCCAAACTGTTATATTAAAATAGGCATGTAAAAAAATGTGTATATCTGTGTATAGTTTTCTCCAAATATTTTTTGGGGTAAGAGATTTTTTGGGGGTTTAAATCCCCTCTCCTTAATAAAAATTGCTTAACCCTAAAAAATTAGGTAACTATGTAGGTACATGCATGGAAAATAATTTATGGCAACAGCCAGCAGCATTGTTGTGGCCCAACGATTGTTAAATGCAACCAGTAAAACAATTGTAATGTTTTTTTATATTTCTTTTCAATTTTTTATTTTTATTCTTTTTTTATATATATTTTAACTGTAACTAGTAATAAGCAAGCATATTCGCAAGTACTCGGTACTTGCCTGAGCAACTCAGTACTCGAGATGCTCGGAGCTCGCCGAGTACTTGCGAGATGCTCGGGCGGATGCTCGGGTCCCCTCCCTCTTTAGAGCACCAATCAACCTGCAGGGATTGCCTGCCACTCACTGTAATGCCGCAGCCATGTTGGTTTTGGCATTACAGTGATTGGCTGGCCGCACAGCGTCATCAGATCTATATCAGACCTGGTGCTGCTGTGCTTGTCAGTCTACTCCGCAATTAGACAGTGTAGGGAGAGGCGCTGCTAAGCTAGGGAGAGATTTTGTTGTGTATTAGGTAGTGCAGGGAGGAAACAAGTACAATACACATATCCATCTCAACAAACAGTCCTTCTGAGGACTAATCCATCTGCAGAGATATCAGGCAAGCAGTGTATATAGGCAGGCAGTGTATATAGCAGACTGCAGTGCATATAGCACAAGAAGCTCCATTCCACTTCTGCCTTCTGCTGTTGTTAGACATTTCAAGACAAAGGTCCAGGTCTCAGGGGCCAGGAATAATTTTTTGGGGATCTTAATTCTCATTATTTGCTTAAAAAGCAATCCAGAGAACATCGTTTTCAGTGGCATTTGCTTGTTCGCACTGTAGAATACAGCCAGGTCCTTTCCATATTACAGCGCTAAAAATCCAGATATTTAAAACTGTGGTTTGTCCGTCACACGGATCACATATAATGGCGCTGAAAATACTGCCATTTTTGGCCTCCATTCTAATTTTTTTTTCAGTGTGTCAGTAAAAGTTTTTGACACCGGTTTGTTGTTCAAAATAGTTACCTACAGGCCAGGTATTTAAAACTGTGGTTTGTCCGTCACACGGATCACATATACGTTTTCTGAAAATTCTGCCATTTCTGGCCTCCATTCAAATTTTTTTTCAGTGTATCAGCAAAGTTTTTGACACCGGTTTGCTGTTCAAAATAGTTAGCCACAGGCCAGGTATTTAAAACTGTGGTTTCTCCGTCACACGGATTACATATAACTTCGGTCCAAATTCAGCCATTTGTAGTGAGCATGAAAGATATTGTCCTCCATTTAAAATGGGCAAGGGACGGGGAACTGGACATGATGGTGATGGTGATGATGCATGCGGAGGCCGAGGCCGTGGGCAAGCTGAAATTGTGCACCAACAAACACCCACATCTTCTCGCCCCACCTTCCTGTCCCAATTCCTAGGGGACCGCAGCATGCCACTATTGAACCCAGAGCAATGTCAAAAGGTTGTTGGGTCGATAGCGGATAATGCTTCCAGTCACTTTGCCACCACCACCACCACTACCACCCTGTCTTCCACACGGTCAAGTCTCAGTAGCCGTGAGTCTGGACTGCATATGCCTCAACCTGATCCTCCTTCCTCCCACAATGCCAAGTGCCCGGAGACAACTGATCCCACACTTGGGCACTCCGAAGAACTGTTTGCTTTTCCATTTATAGATTCGAGGCAAGAGGAGATTGCATGTAGCTATGCCCAAATATTTGAGCAGCTACGGTCACATGAAGGCAATGGTGGGAAAGTGTCACAAGAGGTGGACAATGATGAGACATAATTGCCAGAAAGTCAGGAGGAGGACCAGGGTGCGGAAGTGGAAGACGAGGTGGTGGATGATATAGTAACTGACCCAACCTGGCAGGAGGACATGCAGAGCGAGGACAGCAGCACACAGGGGGAGGGAGGCAGAGCACCCCACCAGGCAGGAAGAAGCAGTGTGGTGGCCGCAGACAGAAGGCAGGCAACCGTTCCCCGTAACACCAACACGAAGTTGCCAGTACAACTGTTAGGTCTTTCTCAGTCTGGTTGTTTTTTAAAGACTCTGCCGATAACCCCAAAAAGGCCATTTGCACCACCTGCCAGGCCAGCATCAGCAGGGGTGGAAAAACTACTAGCCTGACCACCACCAACATGATCAGGCATATGGCAGCAAAGCACCCAACTTTGTGGGCCGAACCCCAGGGTCCAGGAACAGTGTCTGTGGGCGGCACCACTTCTTCTTCCCCTGTTGTGCATGCAAGCCAATCCCCTGTCCATGGTGCATGCGAAGATGCCTCCTGCCCTGCACCTGTCGTTGCACATTCTCAAGTAGCAGCATAAGGAAGCACATCCACGTCTTTGTCCCAGCGCAGCATTCAGTTGTCCATACCTTGGTCGTTGGAACGCAAGCGCAAATATGCAGCCAACGCCCCACAGGCCACACTACTAAATTCCCACATTTCAAGACTAATTGCACTCAAAATGTTGCCTTTTAGGCTCATGGAGTGAGAAGCAGCCGCCACTATTTCTCCTGGTTTGCCGTCCCTGCATTACACAAGCACATGTCCCAAAACATTAGCCGTGCCCTCAACAACGCAGTTACCGGGAAAGTCCACCTAACCACGGACACGTGGACAATTGCTTGTGGGCAGGGAGGTACATCTCGCTGATGGCACACTGGGTTAACATAGTGGAAGCCGGGACCAGTCAGACCTTGGGATGGAACACATCCTCTCGACGCCAAGGATTGCGGGCCCTAGGTCAACCAGGGTTACCCCCACAGTCTACAGCTCCTGCTCCTCATCCTCCTCAGCCTCCTCCTCCTCTTCAGCCTCCATCTCCAAAATGACCACATCAGTCACAAGCTGGAAGCACTGCAGCACCGCCTCGGCCAAGCGGCAACAGGCTGGGCTGAAGCTAATATGCTTAGATGACAAACTGCACAATGCTGAAGAGTTGTGGACAGCTTTGAAAGAGCAGGCAGATCTGTAGCTCACACCGTTGAACCTACAGAAAGGCATGGTCGTGTGTGACAATGGCCAGAACCTGGTGGTGGCTTTGAGGCGAGACGAGCTCACACACGTACCATGCCTGGCCCATGTGCTTAACCTCATGGTTCAGTGGTTTCTCAAATCCTACCCGGAGCTGCCGGATCAGCTTGTTAAAGTATGCCGCCTGTGCGCCCATTTTAGAAAGTTACCTGCAGCTTCCACCGCCCTTGCCGTGTTTCAGCAGCATTTGCAGCTTCCGGATCACATCTGGTGTGTGATGTACCCAGGCATTGGAACTCTACACTGCAGATGCTGGGAAGGATTTGTGAGCAGAAGAGGGCAGTTGCTGAGTATCAGCATCAATAAGACCGTCAGATTCAGTTCAGACTCCACACATAACACCTCAGGAGTGGACATGGATGTCAGACATATATACCATCCTCCAAAACTTTGAGGACTCCACCAAGATGGTGAGCGGCGATGACGCCATAATTAGCGTCACCTTCCCTCTTCTCTGTCTTTTGAAACGTTCTCTGCTCACAATCAAAGAGAGTGCATTGCAGGCGGAGCACGATGAGATGGAGCAAGGAACCATACAGGGTGATTACACACAGCCCAGCCTCATCTCATCCCAACATGGATTGGGTGACAATGAGGAAGAAGATGAGGAGAAGGAAGAACAGGAGCTAGTTTCATGGGCTATAGACGGTACTACCTGCACAGCTGTCATAGCGTCTGTTCAGCATGGATGGCCTGAGGACAGAGAGGAGGAGGAGAACATGGTCACTCGTCCTCTTGGTGAGGACACGGAAGTCTTGCCTGTTAGCAGTCTGGCACGCTTGGCTGAGTTTATGTTACACTGCCTTTCCCATGACCGTCACATTCTCAAAATTTTGGGTGACAGTCATTACTGGTTGGTGACACTTCTAGACCCATGCTACAAGGATAACTTTATATCTCTTATTCCTGAGATGGACAGGTCTGCAAAAATGGGGCACTACCAGAATGCCCTTGTTGCGGAACTATTAAAAAAATTCCCATCTGAAAACGCTGGCAGCAGAGGTCACAGTTCGTTGGACAACCAAGGAGTACAGGCGAGAGAGACACAAATGCAATCCAGCAGAGGCAGGGAACATTGTCAACGTTCTGGGAGAATTTTCTCAGCCCCTCCCATTGCTCAGGCCCTGAGGCGCAGGGTACTTTCACAAGGAGTGCAAAGTTTGGGAAGATGCTGAGGGAGTACCTTGCCGACCGTACCAATGCCCTTCGTGATTCCTATGTGCCTTATAATAATTGGGTATCCAATCTAGATACGTGGAATGAACTGGCTCTCTACGCCTTGGACGTCCTGGCCTGCCCTGCCGCTAGCGTTTTATCAGAGCGGGATTTTAGTGCCACTGGTGGAATTACAACTGATAAGCTGATAAACTTTTCATGAGGCCCTCTACGTCTCTTCCAAGGGGCATTAGAGTGCGTCCAAATTTTTGGCAACCCTTGAATTCACTGCATAGGCAAACACAATGGGAGACCCACCTCCTAATAATGGGAACATTGGTTTCAGGAGGCCCTCTGACATCCACATCTCTTCCAAGGGGCATTGGAGTGCCTCCAAATTTTTGGCAACCCTTGCATTCACTGCATAGGCAAACACAATGGGAGACCCACTTCCTAATAATAGGAACATTGTTTTCATGAGGCCCGCTGACCTCCACGTCTCTTCCAAGGGGCATTGGAGTGCCTCCAAATTTTTGGCAACCCTTGCATTCACTGCATAGGCAAACACAATGGGAGACCCACTTCCTAATAATGGAAACATTGTTTTCTGGAGGCCCTCCTCTAAGTCTCTTCAAGGGGGTATTGGGGTGCATCCAAATTTTGGGCAGCCCTGCCGCTCACTGCATACGCAATAACAGTATAGGAGACCCACTCTTTAGTAATGGGAACAATAAAACATAGCCGGCTGATGGCTCTCTAAGAATAGTGAGGGCCGACTGCTGGCCCTTTAAGAATAGTAAAGGCCACCTGATGGCCCTATAACAATAGGCTTTGTGACTTTCAAAGTCCCTCCTTCATAAATGAAACACGATGTGTCTGATGATATCTCACACACCAGATGGCCATATAAGGTTGATAAAATGTTAAAATGACATTTCCTGGTGAATACATTTGTCACAGTTCAAAGCAATGCAAAAGTGCAAAAACGCATCAAAAACTCTAAGTGTGAACATAGTCCAAGGTGTGGAGGAATATTTTTGCTTTTGGTTTTTTATTTTGCTTTAAATACAAGTCATTACCCTGGAAAAGATGTTCCTTAACATATTTCCCAGGAAAATCCATTTTGGTTTTGTTTTTGTATGTTTTATTGTGAGTCCGTAAAAGTTGTGTAATACCTCTAACAACGTTGTTGACAGAAGTGACCTGGGAGTCAGAAATGCTTCCAGGGGTCTTCCCCATGCTGTTCCCATGTCATTTGAGAACTGTTCCCAACGATTTGGGCAATATTTAGGCCCTCTGCAGACCGCCGGGGGGAGCCGCCTGAAAAATGCTCGAGTTTCCCATAGACTTACATTGGGCTCGTTGGTTGGGTCGAGCACTCGAGCATTCCAATTTGTTCGACCCAAGCAATGAGAACCCGAGCTTTTTAGTGATCGCTCATCATTAATTACAGCCAATGAAAACACAAAAGTCGTTATCTCAGTAAATTAGAATAATGAGCAAAAAACACCCGTAAAGGCTTCCTAAGCATTTAAAAAAGTCCCTTAGTCTGTTTCAGTAGGCTCCACAATCATGGGGATGACTGCTGACTTGACAGATGTCCAGAAAGCAGTCATTGACACACTCCACAAGGAGGCTAAGCCACAAAAGGTCATTGCTAAAGAAGCTGGCTGTTCACAGAATGCTGTATCCAAGCATATTAATGGAAAGTTTAGTGGAAGGGAAAAGTGTGGTAGAAAAAGGTGCACAAGCAACCGGAATAACTGCGGCCTTGAAAGGATTGTTTAGAAATGGCCATTCAAAATTTTTGGGGAGATTCACAAGGAGTGGACTGCTGCTGGAGTCATTGCTTCAAGAGCCACCACACACAGACGTATGCAGGAAATGGGCTACAAGCGTCGCATTCCTTGTGTCAAGCCACTCATGACCAATAGACAACGCCAGAAGCATCTTACCTGGGTCAAGGAGATAAAAACCTGGACTGTTGCTCAGTGGTCCAAGGTGTCATTTTCAGATGAAAGTAAATTTTGCATTTTTTTTGGAAATCAAGGTCACAGAATCTGGAGGAAGAGTGGAGAGGCACACAATCCAAGCTGCTTGAGGTTTAGTGTGAAATTTCCACAATCAATGATGGTTTGGGGAGCCATGTCATCTGCTGGTGTAGGTCCACTGTGTTTTATCAAGACCAAAGTCAGCACAGCCATCTACCAGGAAATTTTAGAGCACCTTATGCTTCCCTCCACTGACAAGCTTTCATTCTCCAGCAGGACTTGGCACTTGTCCACACTGCCAAAAGTACCAATACCTGGTTTAAAAACAACAGTATCACTGTGCTTGATTGGCCAGCAAACTCGCTTGACCTTAACCCCATAGGGAATCTATGGGGTATTGTCAAGAGGAAGATGAGAGACACCAGACCCAACAATGCAGACAAGCTGAAGGCTGCTAGCAAAGCAACCTGGGCTTCCATAGCCCCTCAGCAGTTCTACAGGCTGCTGATCGCCTCCATGCCACGCCACATTGATGCAGTAATTGATGCAAAAGGAGCCCCGACCAAGTACTGCATGCATTTACTGAACATACATTTCAGTAGGCCAACATCTTGGATTTTAACCACTTCGCGCCAGAGCCTGTTTTTGCCTTCGTGACCGGGCCAATTTTTTCAATTCTGACCACTGTCAGTTTATGAAGTAATTACTCTGGAACGCTTCAATGTATTCCCCTGATTCTGAGAATGTTTTTTCATGACATATTGTACTTCATGATAGTGGTAAAATTTCTTCGATATAACTTGCGTTTATTTGTGAAAAAATTGGAAATTTGGCGAAAATTTTGAAAATTTTGCAATTTTCAAACTTTGAATTTTCATGCCCTTAAATCAGAGAGATATGTCACACAAAATAGTTAATAAATAACATTTCCCACATGTCTACTTTACATCAGCACAATTTTAGAACCAAAATTTTTTTTTGTTAGGGAGCTATAAGGGTTAAAAGTTGACCAGCGATTTCTCATTTTTCCAACAAAATTTACAAAAACATTTTTTTAGGGACCACATCATATTTGAAGTCACTTTGAGGGGTCTTTATGACAGAAAATACCCAAAAGTGACACCATTCTAAAAACTGCACCCCTCAAGGTGCTCAAAACCACATTCAAGAACTTTATTAACCCTTCAGGTGCTTCACAGGAATTTTTGGAATGTGGAAGAAAAAAATTAACATTTAACTTTTTTCACAAAAATGTTACTTTAGACCCAATTTTTTTTATTTTCACAGGGGTAACAGGAAAAAATGGACCCCAAATTTTTTTGTGCAATTTCTCATGAGCGTGCTGATACCCCATATGTGAGGGAAAACCACTGTTTGGGCGCACTGCAGGGTTCGGAAGGGAAGGAGCGCCATTAGACTTTTTGAATGTAAAATTTGTCTGAATAATTAGCAGACGCCATGTTGCGTTTGGAGAGCTCCTGATGTGCCTAAACAGTGGAAACCCCCCACAAGTGACCCCATTTTGGAAACTAGACCCCTTAGGGAACTTATCTAGATGTGTGGTGAGCACTTTGAACCCCAAGGTGCTTCACAGAAGTTTATAATATTGAACTGTAAAAATAAAATTTTCACATTTTTCCCACAAAACCGTTTTTCATCCCTTAATTTTGCATTATCATAAGGGTAATAGGATAAATTGCACCATGAAATTTGTTGTTCAATTTCTCCTGAACACGCTGATACCCCATATGTGGAGGCAAATTACTGTTTGGGCACATGGCAGGGTTTGAAAGGGAAGGAGCGCCATTTGACTTTTTGAATGTAAAATTTGTTTGAATAATTAGCGGACGCCATGTCACATTTGGGGAGCCCCTAATGTGCCTAAACAGTGGAAACCCCCCACAAGTGCCACCATTTTGGAAACTAGACGCCTTAGGGAACTTATCTAGATGTGTGGTGAGCACCTTGCACTCTCAGCTGCTTCACAGAAGTTTATAATATTGAGCCGTAAAAATAAAATTTTCACATTTTTCCCACAAAAAATGTTTTCATTCCCTAATTTTGTATTATCATAAGGGTAACAGGATAAATTGCACCATGAAATTTGTTGTGCAATTTCTCCTGAACACGCCGATGCCCCATATGTGGAGGCAAATTACTGTTTGGGCACATGGCAGGGTTTGAAAGGGAAGGAGCGCCATTTGACTTTTTGAATGTAAAATTTCTTTTGAATAATTAGCGGACGCCATGTCACATTTGGGGAGCCCCTAATGTGCCTAAACAGTGGAAACCCCCCACAAGTGCCACCATTTTGGAAACTAGACGCCTTAGGGAACTTATCTAGATGTGTGGTGAGCACCTTGCACCCCCAGCTGCTTCACAGAAGTTTATAATATTGAGCCGTAAAAATAAAATTTTCACATTTTTCCCACAAAAAATGTTTTTCATTCCCTAATTTTGTATTATCATAAGGGTAACAGGATAAATTGCACCATGAAATTTGTTGTGCAATTTCTCCTGAACACGCCGATACCCCATATGTGGAGGCAAATTACTGTTTGGGCACATGGCAGGGTTTGAAAGGGAAGGAGCGCCATTTGACTTTTTGAATGTAAAATTTATTTGAATAATTAGCGGACGCCGTGTCACATTTGGGGAGCCCCTAATGTGCCTAAACAGTGGAAACCCCCCACAAGTGCCACCATTTTGGAAACTAGACCCCTTAGGGAACTTATCTAGATGTGTGGTGAGCACCTTGCACCCCCAGCTGCTTCACAGAAGTTTATAATATTGAGCCGTAAAAATAAAATTTTCACATTTTTCCCACAAAACCGTTTTTCATCCCTTAATTTTGCATTATCATAAGGGTAACAGGATAAATTGCACCATGAAATTTGTTGTGCAATTTCTCCTGAACACGCTGATACCCCATATGTGGAGGTAAATTACTGTTTGGGCGCATGGCAGGGTTTGAAAGGGAAGGAGCGCCATTTGACTTTTTGAATGTAAAATTTGTTTGAATAATTAGCAGACGCCATGTCGTATTTGGGGAGCCCCTAATGTGCCTAAACAGTGGAAACCCCCCACAAGTGCCACCATTTTGGAAACTAGACCCCTTAGGGAACTTATCTAGATGTGTGGTGAGCACCTTGCACCCCCAGCTGCTTCACAGAAGTTTATAATATTGAGCCGTAAAAATAAAATTTTCACATTTTTCCCACAAAAAATGTTTTTCATTCCCAAATTTTGTATTATCATAAGGGTAACAGGATAAATTGCACCATGAAATTTGTTGTGCAATTTCTCCTGAACACGCCGATACCCCATATGTGGAGGCAAATTACTGTTTGGGCACATGGCAGGGTTTGAAAGGGAAGGAGCGCCATTTGACTTTTTGAATGTAAAATTTATTTGAATAATTAGCGGACGCCGTGTCACATTTGGGGAGCCCCCAATGTGCCTAAACAGTGGAAACCCCCCACAAGTGCCACCATTTTGGAAACTAGACCCCTTAGGGAACTTATCTAGATGTGTGGTGAGCACCTTGCACCCCCAGCTGCTTCACAGAAGTTTATAATATTGAGCCGTAAAAATAAAATTTTCACATTTTTCCCACAAAACCGTTTTTCATCCCTTAATTTTGCATTATCATAAGGGTAACAGGATAAATTGCACCATGAAATTTGTTGTGCAATTTCTCCTGAACACGCTGATACCCCATATGTGGAGGTAAATTACTGTTTGGGCGCATGGCAGGGTTTGAAAGGGAAGGAGCGCCATTTGACTTTTTGAATGTAAAATTTGTTTGAATAATTAGCAGACGCCATGTCGCATTTGGGGAGCCCCTAATGTGCCTAAACAGTGGAAACCCCCCACAAGTGCCACCATTTTGGAAACTAGACCCCTTAGGGAACTTATCTAGATGTGTGGTGAGCACCTTGCACCCCCAGCTGCTTCACAGAAGTTTATAATATTGAGCCGTAAAAATAAAATTTTCACATTTTTCCCATAAAAAATGTTTTTCATTCCCTAATTTTGCATTATCATAAGGGTAACAGGATAAATTGCACCATGAAATTTGTTGTACAATTTCTCCTGAGTACGCCGATACCCCATATGTGGGGGAAAACCACTGCTTTGGTGTACGGCAGGGTTCGGAAGCGAAAGGAGCGCTATGTTGGCTGGGATAGGCAGCAGACGCCATGTCACATTTGAAGAGTCGCTGACATGCCAAAACAGCAGAAACCCCCACAAGTGACACCATTTTGTAAACTACACCTCTCAAGGAATTCATCTAGGGAAGTAGTGAGTATTTTTTAATTTTTAAATTTATACCATTGGGCAGTGAAAAAAGCATAATTATATTTTTACCACAAAAAAATGTTTCACCCTCAGATTTTACATTTTCACACAGGGCAATGGGTAAAAATGGTGCCGAAATGTGTCACACAATTTCTTCTAAAAGTGGCAATACCCCATATGTGGCTGTATCGTACCGCTCAGCCGTACGGCGAAATCTGGGGGGGACGGAGCGCTATTTGACAATTGGAGAACAAATTATTGTAGAATAGGCATTTGGATTTGGGAGCACAAAATTTTCTGAATTTCTTTTGGGGGGCAAGGGTCATTTTGCTTTTCCAGAGCCTTTCTGCTACCAGTAACTTGGAAGTCCCTTATATTTTTAACAGATGACGGACCTGAGTGGGGACTAGCTTTTATTGAGGACTGAGTTGAAGCTTTTATTGGGAACATTTTACGTAACATTTATCCGGCGCTCTAGGCTGAGCACTTACATCGGGGTTTCCATCTAAATTTCCAAGTGATGTAATTCAGATGAAACCCCTGCAGGATCCATTCACTATAATGAGGCAGCAGAATTACTCTGGACTCCGTCTGGCCTCTGTTTAGCAGTGTCCTTTTTTTCAGAAGTGCACAAAACTGTGGCCAACCGCACTTTTATGCACGCCTAAAACAAATGACACCGTGGGATCCCAGGCTAGACGGCGTCCACAGTGGTCTATATCTGCCTCATTACAGGGAATCTCCCATCATGGGTTCCGGCTGAATCACGTATTTCAGAGATTTACACGGAAACTCTGGTGTAAGTGCTCAGCGCAGAGCACAGGATAAATGTGAGCAGAGCCTTACTGGGATCTTTGGGAGACATAATAAACAAATCAGTAGCAGGTGAAGAATTGGTTTTATTTATTTTTTACGCCGTTCCTAGTGTGATATAACTGATTAGATTACTTTATTCTTCGGGTCGGTGCGATTACAGAGATACCAGATTTATATTGGGTTTTTATGATTGACAGCTGTCACACACTAAAATACGCTTTTTTTGCAAAATCTAGTTTTTGCATCACCATATTTTGAGAGCTATAATTTTTCCATATTTCGTCCGACAGAGTCATGTGATGGCTTGTTTTTTGCGGGACGAGTTGACATTTTTATTGGTACCATTTTTGGGAACGTGACATTTTTTGATCGCTTTCTATTCCATTTTTTGGGAGGTAAAATTAACAAAAACAAACAATTCAGGAATTGTTTATTGAGGTTTTTTTTTTATGCCGTTCTGCGTGTGGTAAAAGTGATCAGGCAGCGTTATTCTTGGGGTCAGTACGTTTACAGCGATACTACACTTACTGTATTTTTTTTATGTTTTGGCGTTTTTACACAATAAAACTATTTTATAGAAAAAAATATTTTTTTTGCATTGCTTTATTCTGAGCACTATAACTTTTTTATTTTTCGGCTGATGGAGCTGTATGGCAGCTTTTTTTTTGCGGAACAAGATGACGTTTTCAGCGGTACCATTTTTATTTCTATTTTGTTTTTTGTTCGCATTTTTTTCCACTTTTTGTTTGGCGATATGATGAAAAAGCATTTTTTTTGCTCCGTTTTTTATTTATTTTTATTACCGTGTGCACAGAAGGAGTTAATTAGTGTGACAGTTTTATAGCTCGGGTTGTTTCGGACGCGGCGATACCAAATATGTGTACTTTGTTTGGTTTTGTAAAAATATACGGATTTATTGGTTTAATATTTTATTTATTTATTTTTATTTATTTTGTGATTTTTTTTTTTAATAGTTTAAAAACTTTTTTTTTACTTTTTTTTACATTTTTACTTAGTCCCTGTATGGGACATTAATTTTTATTTTTCTGATCACTGATCTCATGTAATGTAATAGACATATATTACATTACATGAGATCTTCCCTGACTGTTTCAGTCAGTCTCCTGTCTGGCTCAGCTTGCAGGCTGAGCCAGACAGGACACCATATATGGCAGAGCTGGAGGCGGTCATGTGACCTCCAGCTGCCATAGCAACCCCAGGTCCTGGAAGGAAACGGAGGTCTTTGGAGAGGTAAGACGACCCCCTCTCCTCCTGCTGTCTCCTATATGCCGCGATCACTATAGATCGCAGCATATAGAAGACAGCAAGGGGTTAACATCACTGGGACCTGATCTAATCAGGTCCCGATGATGTTCCCTGTCAGAGCTAATGCTCTGCACCGCAATCGCAGGGCTTGCAGGACCCTGGGGGTCCTGAGCGCTGCGAGACCACCCACCGTTTTTAAACGTCGGCGCTGCACAGAGCCCGGCAAGCGCCGACGTTTATCTACAGTGGGTGGTCGGGAACCGGTTAAAAACATTTTTCAAGCTGCTGTTATATTATTATTAGTAGTAGCAGTATTCTAATTTACTAAGATAATAACTTTTATTTCATTTTATTTCATTGGCTGTAATCCATAATGATCAACATTAACAGAAATAAACACTTGAAATAGATCACTCTGTTTGAAATGACTCTATATGATATATGAGTTTCCCTTTTTGTATTGAAGAACTGAAATAAATTAAATTTTTGAGGATATTCTAATTTTTTGAGGAAGCACCTGTATATATTTAGACTTATGTATTTGTTGAAATTGAAGATAAATTGAGCTTTTAAATTAGGTGAAATAAAAAAAAATGCATACACACAGGCATACAATAAGCAAAATCACAGTACACAGAGATACTCATGAAACCCCTATGGTAAAACCAGATACACTCCCAAATACTGATGAAAATTGGATCCAAAAAAACGATGAAAACCTAAGCCATATAGCTTCATCATTGCAATGCTGTCCCGTGAATTTTGAAAAATAAGCAATGCTGGGGAACACTATAAATTCCTAACATTCAGCTTTTGAAGCTGCACAAGCTTTTATCAATACCATTGTATGAGTTGTGACTTTTTGTACGTTGACTTTAATCTCTAAGGTTAGAATAAGGCAGAAAACAGGACTGGAAGTGGCAGCACAAAGGAATAAAGATGAATTGCCAGGCATGTGATGCATATATATTTTGATTTGATGTCTGGGCGCAAATGACTGAAAGTATTCTTGATAAATGGTGAAAGCTAGATGCAATGGATTTTATAATTTGTAATCTGGGTATTCAATCTCTGGAACAACTGTAACTGCCTGAACATGCACAATCTTTATATATACACAAGTAAACTGTAATATGGTATATGGTATAATCAAGTCTTTACAGTGTCATTGAAATCAGACAAAATGTGAAATGTTTATGATTTACAGTACAGACCAAAAGTTTGGACACACCTTCTCATTTAAAGATTTTTCTGTATTTTCATGACTTTGAAAATTGTACATTCACACTGAAGGCATCAAACTATGAATTAACACATGTGGAATTATATACTTAACAAAAAAGTGTGAAACAACTGAAAATATGTCTTATATTCTAGGTTCTTCAAAGTAGCCACCTTTTGCTTTGATGACTGCTTTGCACACTCTTGGCATTCTCTTGATGAGCTTCAAGAGGTAGTCACTGGAAATGGTTTTCACTTCACAGGTGTGCCCTGTCAGGTTTAATACGTGGGATTTCTTGCCTTATAAATGAGGTTGGGACCATCAGTTGTGTTGTGCAGAAGTCATGTGGATACACAGCTGATAGTCCTACTGAATAGACTGTTAGCTGCTTTTTTATTGCCATAATACAAATTCTAAGTAAAGAAAAACGAGTGGCCATCATTACTTTAAGAAATGAAGGTCAGTCAGTCCGAAAAATTGGGCGAACTTTGAATGTGTCCCCAAGTGCACTTGCAAAAGCCATCAAGCGCTACAAAGAAACTGGCTCATATGAGGACCGCCCCAGGAAAGGAAGACCAAGAGTAACCTCTGCTTCTGAGGATAAGTTTATCCGAGTCACCAGTCTCAGAAATCGTAGGTTAACCGCAGCTCAGATTAGAGACCAGGTCAATGCCACACAGAGTTCTAGCAGCAGACACATCTCTTCAACAACTGTTAAGAGGAGACTTTGTGCAGCAGGCCTTCATGGTAAAATAGCTGCTAGGAAACCATTGCTAAGGACAGGCAACAATCAGAAGAGACTTGTTTGGGTTAAAGAACACAAGGAGTGGACATTAGACCAGTGGAAATCTGTGCGTTGGTCTGATGAGTCCAAATTTGAGATCTTTGGTTCCAACTACCGTGTCTTTGTGCGATGCAGAAGAGGTGAACGGATGGACTCTACATGCCTGGTTTCAACCGTGAAGCATGGAGGAGGAGGTGTGATGGTGTGGGGGTGGTTTGCTGGTGACACTGTTGGGGATTTATTTACTGAACCAGCATGGCTACCACAGCATCTTGCAGCGGCATGCTATTCCATCCGGTTTGCGTTTAGTTGGACCAACATTTATTTTTCAACAGGACAATGACCCCAAAACACCTCCAGGATGTGTAAGGGCTCTTTCACCAACAAGGAGAGTGATGGGGTGCTATTCCAGATGACCTGGCCTCCATAGTCACCAGACCTGAACCCAATCGAGATGGTTTGGGGTGGGCTGGAACGCAGAGTGAAGGCAAAAGAGCCAACAAGTGCTAAGCATCTCTGGGAACTCCTTCAAGATTGTTGGAAGACCATTTCCAGTGACTACCTCTTGAAGCTCATCAAGAGAATGCCAAGAGTGTGCAAAGCAGTCATCAAAGCAAAAGGTGGCTACTTTGAAGAAGCTAGAATAAAAGACATATTTTCAGTTGTTTCACACTTTTTTGTTAAGTATATAATTCCACATGTGTTAATTCATAGTTTTGATGCCTTCAGTGTGAATGTACAATTTTCATAGTCATGAAAATACAGAAAAATCTTTAAATGAGAAGGTGTGTCCAAACTTTTGGTCTGTACTGTATATATAAGAGAAATTCTACAAAAAAATGTAAATACCAGTCCTTGGGGATGAATGATGGATTTACTACATAGCCAAATTCAATGTATTTGCATAGTACTTCCATGATATGGTCTGTTATGGAGCTTGTGGCAAAGAGGGAGAATAAAGCCAAATGCCCCAGATTTCACAATTTGGACAAAAAAGTTTTTCATAACTTGAATAACTTTTTTATATCTTGTATATATGTTTTAGATACTTTCCACATCTTGTCCAACAAGAAATGGGCATGATTCAATGTGCAATCCCAAGCACCAAACATGTGCCTAACTTTTGGCACAAGGATTCGGCACAAAGTAAGCTAAATTATAAAGTAGATGGTGTAAACTTGTAATCTAAAGATGTGTCAAAGTTAGCAAAGACCATAAAACTCTTTGACAGGTTTGGTTTAACAGTCTAGTCTAAGTTTACACTGAATAAAAGTAACACAATCTTGATAAATAAGTCTCAATATCTTTTCCTGACAGTCACAATTTGTGTAAGCAAGACAATCACTGTGACTCTGGAAATTAGATCCCCACCAAACAGGATTCTCTTAGAAGGATTAGCTCTGTAATTTTTATATATAGCAACTCAGCAGTTGCACAAAAATATAGCCAGCTACACCAACATTGGTGCAGCATGGGTGGGATATGGGCGGGACAGGGCGTCACGCCCACCAGTGAAATTCATCACAAGCCGCCCCCAGCTGCATCCATTTCTGAAGATGATGCACACTGGGTATCAGATGTGCCTGATTTATTAAGATTAATGAATCAGTTCAGTGTACTCCAGTAAGCACTTCATTAAGGCTGGCATGTGCTACACCAGTCTTAATGAATCGCCCCTTAAGAGTATTAATACTAAATCAGTTTACAAGAGGCTGAAGACCATTGATGCTAGGTGAGCATTGTCTGGATACATAAGAAAATATGTGATGCGCCCCCTGGGGCCATGGGGTACTTGGTAGCTGGGCCGATCCTTTTCGGGGTAGTCATGGTGGCGGTGACCCGGTTCCTGGCCCTCAGCGGTCAAATAAAGAAAAGGGAATAATGTTTGTGATGCCACCTGTGGTATGCGGCTATATGGGGCCGCCGCTGCAGTGCAGATCCACTGTAGCTAATGGTGACGCATCAGAGTTGGTTCAGCTCTCCACAGGCAGAGCTAAGCTCCAGGGCAATAAATGATGAATTGTGGATGTAGATGTTGTTGGTGCGGTGTAGTGCAGGGCTGAGGGTTCAGACAACAAATTAATGGCGGTTTTCTCTACCTTTACTTGCAGTTTGTCAGAGCAGACTGGGGCACCGATACTAGCTGGTGGTGGAGGTCTGGGCAGCCTAGAAGCAAGTTGGGGATCCACCTCGCCAGGTGGAGTTGTAGGCCTTCCCTCTGCGCTATCCGCTTTGGCCCTGCTGCTTAAAGCTATGCTCCAGCCCTCGTTCCTGAGCAAAACGTCTATTCCTCACCCATATGGCATGCAGCTCGAGCCTTTTTCATGTGTCGCTACTTTGTGGTGGCGCCAGGCCCTAGTATGCTGCTGGGCCGCCGGGCGTTTGGTGGGGCCAGGAGACCTGCAGTCTCCTGCCCTCCAGATTTAGCTGCCGGGCCTTCAGTGCCTGCACAACCACGGACTCCGGTGTCCGATTCCTTGTGCTTTTTCCTCTGGGGCAAGCTTGTTCACAGCTCCATTCCCCAGGTTCTTCCTTGTTGCTTCCCTGTCTCCAACTCCCTTCAACTTACTTTTTTAACCCCGCCTCCAGGTTCCAATTTAAAGAGGCGGAACTCCCCCTTCTGGTCTGGAGCCAGGAAAGTGTTGGATGCTGGTATACCTGATCAGGGGATCCCTCCTTGCTTCTAGGCATGGCATCACCCCCTGTTAGGGAGGCCTTGACAATGTGGCAACCGGACTCCTGGGGTGCCACATTCCCCCCTAGTTAAATTCAGTACTCCCCGACTGAGGACACCTTTTAGAGTTAAACAATTAACAACAATAACAATTCATATTATCAAAAATTTACAAAGTCTCAAAAAGGCAAAAATCATAAAACCGAACAAAAATTGGTAGCAGTCTTTATGCCGCTATCCGGGAATTGTCTTTTTCTGGATACCTGAAGGTTGGTTGGTGGGAACCGCCTCAACCCACTTCATGTATCGTCCCTGGGCGTGGCTTCAGGGCACTCTGTCGGTGGGCCTGGTTTTCGGCCACGCCTGCGGTTTATTTTGAAGGCCAACAATTAACTTTACTCGACATTGTTCTGACCACATCTAGTTTCTGTGTGCTGGGGGCTGTTTTGGTCTTCCTCTTGGTGTTTCAATTGATCAGGGCATATCTTCTGGTGGTCTCTTGAGACTGCCGCCGAAGTCTCTCCTCCATCCTTACTGATGAGGCATACCTTGGTGTTGTCGAAATTTGAAGGTAAGACGGTGTATGGCTCAACCTCCCACTGATCGTCTAATTTGTGAACTCGTCTCTTCCTTTTGAGTACCTGTTCTCCAGGTGACAAGGGAACTGCAGGTGCGTGCTTATTATAAGCTCTTTCCTGCCTCTGTCTCGCCTGGGACAAACTTCTCTCTACACATTTCTTGCACCTTGCGGTATTGTTGTTGCCGCTCCGTATCCCAGTCTGCATCTGGTGATGTCGTCTCAGGTGTTAAAACTCCCATGTCTAAGTCAATGGGTAGCTTGCCAGTTGTTGCCCTCATCAGGTAGTCAGGTACACAGTTGGTGGAGTTCACCGGGATGTGGTTATATAGGTCTACCAAATCCGGTAACTTCTCTGGCCACAGGCTATGTTCCTCAAGGGGCAACGTCTTCAACAGGTCTATTCCCACCTGGTTCATTTTCTCGCATAACCCGTTGATCTGGGGATGATACGACGTCGTCCTTATTTTCTTGCAGCCGTACAAGTTACAGAATTCCTGAAACACTTCTGCTTCAAAGGCTGGGCCTTGGTCTGTAAGCACTCGTTCAGGGTAATCGTGCGGGCTACAAAAGTGTTGTTGAAACGCTTTGGCTGCTGTCTTAGCCGTCTGATCCTTCACTGGCACTACTACCAGGAACCGGGAGTAGTGGTCTACTATAGTGAGAGCGTAGACATAGCCTGACCGGCTTGGGGCTAGCTTCAGGTGGTCCAAAGCTACCAGTTCAAGTGGTTGTTTGGTGACTATGGGCTGCAGGGGAGCCCTCTGACTATCACGGTCTTTTCGTCTCAGGTTTCATGGACCACATTCTCGAAACCATCTCTCGATTGCTTTCCTCATGCCAACCCAGTAGAATCACTCACGTAGCAGGACTTCCAACTTCTTCCACCCGAAGTATTCTGCTCCATCGTGGTATGCCTCTAAGACCATTGGCGCATCCCTCTTCGGGACAACCACCTGCCAGACCAGTTCGTGTGTCCGGGAGTTGATACTCCTCTGACACAGCTTTCCCTCATAGATGAAACGCTTGCCCTTCTCCTTCCACAACTGTTGGGTCTCCTGTGGAACATTGGGACCAGGGTGCGAGTCAGTTTGTGTCAGCAACTCCTTTACTAGGTGGAAAGCTGGGTCACTATTCTGCGTCTCTGCCCATCCATGGTGGGGCAATGGGTTAAATGTGGTCTCCCTGTTGGTGGAGCGCTTGTCCCTCAAGCAGTGGGAGCACTGAGTCACCCCATGACGATGGAAAGCCAGTAGTTCTATCTCCTCCAGGTCTTCTCCCCCATCTGGCAAGTTGGGCATACTGGGCAGAGCATTAGCATTAGCGTTTTTATGCCCCGCCCGATACTTGATGGTAAACTCGTAGTTGGACAGCCGGGCCATCCATCGGTGCTCCAGCACACCTAGCTTCACCGTTTCAAGGTGGGTCAGCGGATTATTGTCTGTGAAAATTGTGAACTTCGCTGAAGCCAGGTAGTGTTTGAAGCGCTCTGTTACAGCCCACACTATGGCTAAAAACTCGAACTTGAAGGAACTATAGTTGTCGGGGTTCCTTTCCGTGGGACGGAGCTTCCTGCTGGCATAGGCAATCACTCTCTCTCTGCCCTGCTGTACCTGGGACAGCACCGCTCCCAATCCCACGTTGCTGGCATCCGTATAGAGTATAAAGGGTTGGCCATAGTCGGGGTAGGCCAGGACCTTGTCTCTCATAAGAGCCACCTTCAGCCGGGTGAAGGATTCTTCTTCTTTTTTACCTCACTCCAACGGAGGATTCGGGTTCTTGGACTTCTTGGACTGGCCCACTAAGAGGTCCTGCATGGATGCCACTATCTTGGTGAAACCCTTGATGAATCTCCTGTAGTAGTCTACCAGCCTGAGGAACTGCCACACTTTCTTGATAGTGGAGGGTCTTGGCCAGTCCTTGATCATGGTGACTTTTTCAGGGTCTGGTGATACACCTTCGGTGCTTACCACATGGCCTAGGTACTGCACCTTGGGCTTCAACAGGTGGCACTTGGATGGCTTTACTTTCAGGCCAAAACCAGATAGGGCTTTGAACACCTCGGCCCGGTGCTCCTGGTGGTCTTCGTATGTCTTTGAGTAGACGATTACATTGTCCAGGTACAGCAGAACGGTTTCGAATTTTTGTGTCCTAGGCAACACTCCATTAACCGCTGGAATGTTCCCTGAGCGTTGCAGAGCCCGAATGGCATGCAGTTGAACTCGCAAAGTCCCATTGGTGTCGTAAACGCGGTCTTCTCTCTGTCCGTCTCTGCCACGGGAACTTGCCAATACCCACTGGTGAGATCCAAAGTGGAAAAATAGTTAGCGGATCTCAGTGCTGCTAATGATTCCTTAGTTCTGGGTAATGGGTAGGCGTCCTTATGTGTAATGCGGTTAATCTGCCTATAGTCAACACACATACTCATTGTACCATCTTTCTTTCTAACGAGGACTAATGGAGCTGCCCAGGGGCTACAACTATCTCTGATCACCCCAGCCTCCATCATCTCCAGTAACATTCCCTTGGCACATTGATAGTGAGCTGGGGGTACAGGCCGGTACATCTCTTTAATGGGCAGATGATCTCCTGTGGGGATATGATGTTGGACCTCGTTTACCTGCCCAAAGTCTAGTGGGTGTTTGCTAAAGACTCGCTCATATTCTTGGACCACCCGGTACACCCCAAGCTGTTAGTGCAAAGGAGTGGAGTCTGTGCCTACTTGTACCGCAGGTGGTTTTAATTGCATCAGGATCTTACTTTCCCACACATAAGCAGACGGATGTCCCTTAGAGAGGTATTCACATTGGTAGGTCCTGACATCGAGAAACGCCTTATCGTGGCTGTTAGGTACATATGAATTGGCCAATTTATGTGCTAAGATTTCTCATTTGTTTCTATGTTCTACAGCAGTAATGCTATTCATATTTCATACTTCATATTTACACGCGCAAAAATTTTTCAAATATTTTTCATTTATTTCTATTTTCTATAGCAGTAATGCTATTCATATTTCATACTTCATATTCACATACTCAGCGTTACAGAGTGCTACTTTGTTTTTTCATTGTATATGGAGGTAGCTCCTCTTAGTAAGCACCTGTTCACACCTATTTCTTATAGTGGAAGTGCCATCATTTTCTTTGTTACTTGTAGCTTCTGACACCAATCTTCCATCTGCCCCTTGGTGCCGTTGTCTTCCGCCTGTTCGAACGGAGGCAAGGGTTCCACTGCCTTTATTGCGTTGTTACTGACAGTGAACAGCTTAGCAAGGGTGGCATACCGGAGTAAATGGACATCTTTCTCCCCACAATTCAGGATGCGTATCGGTACTCTCCCCTTGGCTGTCAAGATGGTGGGCCTACTATCAGAGTACACAGGTTCTACCAGGGCCTGATAATCTTGACCCTTGAGACCTATTGCTGCCCGACACCATATTAACATTTCACTCCTAGGGGGCATTGCAATGGGGAATGGATCACTCACTCTGACACTGCCGACTTCTCCACCAGACAGCTCTTCCTGTTGTCTCT
Source organism: Phyllobates terribilis (assembly GCF_046119375.1). Classification (NCBI taxonomy): domain Eukaryota; kingdom Metazoa; phylum Chordata; class Amphibia; order Anura; family Dendrobatidae; genus Phyllobates; species Phyllobates terribilis. Next base: position 391,224,732 of record NW_027362761.1, read on the forward strand.
GCATCAGGGCTTTGATCTCCTTCTGAAGAACTCGCAGCTGACTAGAACTGGCAGTCTCTGCGACCTGTTGCAACAAAACAATAACTTCCCCAAGACAATTCTCTATCACATTCGTACCTAAGGTTATCATAGAGTGGCTTTCTCGGTGATCAATATCTACAATAATCAACCCTTGTGATGGCAATTCTACTCGGCCAACCTTTATGGTCACCTCTTTATACCCCACCTGAGGCAAGGGCTGACCATTGCTGGCAAAGATAGTTAAGTGTTCATCTGGACTGCAGGTAATGTCTGAATCAGCCCCAGTATCGTTTAAAAAGGATATATGGCGTCTTTGTCACCTTGGAACCAGTGACCAACAATGCGTTCTTCGGGATGCCATCAAGCACGACAGGTAAGACCGGTCGTCCTCCCACGTACTTGGCTCGCCAGCTTTGTGGGTATGGTTGTCTTACTCCTTGGGGTTGGCCTTCTGCCCCAGGGGTTACTCATTTAAATCGCAGAATCTTGCGAGGTTCCCCGAATTTTGACAGCTGCGGCAGATGGGTTGTCCGTTCTGGTCGTAATGATCGCTGTCTCTCCCTCTGGTCCGTGGGATTCTTCTCTGCCGTCGCCATGGGACGTCATCTGGACTGGAAGCCAGCTGGATTCTTTCCTTTGGAGACACTTGCATGGCCTGCACGGTTTTGGTTAGTGTAGCCACACTTTTGGTCAGCTCCTGGACCTGAAGGCGTAGGTCTCCAGACTGGTCATTATCTAGGGTCTACGCGTCAGCCTCCACAGGTGCCTCCTGGTGGTATGTGATAGCTGGGTGCCGGAGGGGTGCAGTGCCACTTGGGGTTGATTCTCACAGCACCCGGATGGCCCGTCTTTAAATTGCGCAAAGTCCAAATCAGGGTTTTGCAGAGCCATAATGCGCAGCTGTGTCCGGTGAGCATTAGACAGGAGCCCCTCAATAAACTGTTCGGTTAGCAATCTGTCCTCGTCTTGCACACTGTCAGGGTCTACCTGTTTAATGGCCCGCAGTGCCTCCTGCAGGTTTAGAGCATAGTCCCGTACACTGTCCTGCACCCTTTGTTTGCACCCATAGAACTTTATTTTAATCTCTGCTGCTGTGCGGGTGTCAAAGGTATCTTTTAACCTGGCCAGAATTTCCTTAACAGTGCTTTTGTCCCTGCCCAGTCAGGACTTCACTTCCCTCTGGGCTGCACTGATTAGCTGGCCTATAAGGATGTTGACTTTTTGCTCCTCAGACAGGGGGTACACTTGGAACAAACTGCGCAGTCTCTCCTAAAATTCACTCATGGTGTGTGACTCCCCTGAGTACTGGGGCAACCATGCCCCCCCTGGAATATATGGCAAGGATAAAGGCATTACAGTTGCTGCGGCAGCGCCCACAGCCGGATCCTCTTCAAGGTTGGGTATCTTCCTTCCCCCTAGTAAACCTCAGCCAGGTCCTGGGTTTCTGCTGGCGTACCAGTCTGCTGCTCTGCAAGCTAGAGGGATCGTTTACCCGGCGGTTCTGGATCGGGGCCTCCTGCTTCCTCTTGGCTGATGGCAAATGTTGTGATGATACAGTTCAGCAAAGTCTATGGCACACAGTACGGTTATACCGGACTTCGTTTATCTTGCTCGTGACTCCAAGTTGATGCCCCCCCCCTGGGGCCGTGGGGTACTCGGTAGCCGGGCCGGTCCTTTTCGGAGTAGTCAAGGTGGCGGTGACCCGGTCCTTGGCCCCGGGCAGTCAAATAAAGAAAAGGGAATAATGTTTGTGATGCCACCTGTGGTATGCGGCTACATGGGGCCACCGCTGCGGTGCAGATCCACTGGAGCTGATGGTGACACAGGAGAGTTGGTTCAGCTCTCCACAGAAAGAGCTAAGCTCCAGGGCAGTAAATGATGAATTGTGGAGGTAGATGTTGTTGGTGTGGTGTAGTGCAGGGCTGAGGGTTCAGATAATGACCAGACAACAAATTAATGGGGGTTTCCTCTACCTTTACTTGCGGTTTGTCAGAGCAGACTGGGACACTGGTACTAGCTGGTGGTGGAGGTCTGGGCGGTCTAGAAGCAAGTTGGGGATCCACCTCGCCAGGTGGAATTGTAGGCCTTCCCTCTGCGCTATCCTCTTTGGCCCTGCTGCTTAAAGCTATGCTCCAGCCCTCGTTCCTGAGCAAAACATCTATTCCTCACCCGTATGGCAGGCAGCTCGAGCCTTTTTCAGGTGTTACTCCTTCATTGCGGTGCCAGGCCCTAGTATGCTGCTGAGCCACCGGGCGTTTGGTGGGGCCAGGAGACCTGCAGTCTCCTGCCTTCCGGATTTAGCTGCCGGGCCTTCAGTGCCCGCGCAAAACCACGGACTCCGGTGTCTGATTCCTTGTGCTTTTTCCTCTGGGGCGAGCTTGTTCACTGCTCCCTTCCCCAGGTTCTTCCTCGTCACTCCCATGTTTCCAACTCCCTTCAACTAACTTTTTTAACCCCGCCTCCAGGTCCCAATTTAAAGGGGAGGAGCTCCTCCTTCTGGTCTGGAGCCAGGAAAGTGTTGAATGCTGGTGTACCTGATCAGGGGACCCCTCCTTGCTTCTAGGCATGGCATCACCCCCTGTGAGGGAGGCAATGCCAATGTGGCAACCAGACTCCTGGGGTGCCACATATGCATTGCAAAAAATTATAAGAAGTATAGTGGCGACCAAAAGTTTTGCATTTTTTTTAAAAGTATGATTACTTCTGTCTGGTTGTTGTGAGGCCATTTCCCTGGTGATGAATTGAAAGTGCATGAAGTTGTCATCATGCAAGACCTCAATTTTAACCAAAGTGCTTTTGAATATAGGTATGGTCATTTAATTAAAGAAAACTGACTGCCAAAAGTTTTGCATATATTATTTATTAAACACAACAGAGAGTGTAATTCATTGTTTATAATGCCACAATTTAGTATTTTGTAGCATAACCGCTTGCTTTAATTACTGAACTACATAACGGGGCATTGAAGCCACTAGGGTATTCAAGACATCTTAAGAGGTCTTGCTCCATTCCGTTTGCAAATCTGCAAACAATTCATCTTTATTGGGTACAGGCCCCAACTCGTCGCCCTAACTCATCCCAACGGTGCTCTATAGGCTGTAAATCAGGTGATTGGCTTGGCCATTGCAACAGGCAAACATTTTTCTTTGCTAACCAATTTTTGACTAAATTGGATGTGTGCGTCGGATCATTGTCTTGCTGGAATTTCCTTTCCCAGCCTACTTTGGTTTTACCATGTGGCAGCAATACATTCTCCAGTATATCCCTGTACATAGTAGCATTCATATTTCCATCAACTTTATGCAGAGGGCCAGTGGCAGATGTAGAAAAGCAGCCTCAAACCATGACATTGCCACCACCATGTTTCATTGTAGGTATTTGGTTCCTTAAATTATTACGTTTTCCAATTGGGTGGTATATTGCCATCACTACCAAACTGATTGAATTTGGATTCATCCTACCACAAAACCTTAGACCAATCTGTCTCTTTCCATTGGCTGTGTTCTTTGGCAAACTCAAGTCTGATCTTCCAGTTCTTTGCAGAGATGAAAGGCTTCTTGATTGCAACTCATGCATTCAACCCTACTGCTCTTAGCCATCGCACCACAATTTGGTGACTCATTTTGACCCCATATTCTTCATTCATTTCGACCCCATATTCTTCGTTCATTTCATGCGAAATCTGTACAGCACTTTAATGGACATCAGATACTGACTTTTTCTTAATAATGTGATCAACTCTGAAGGAAGTTTTCGATGGTCGTCCACTTCTAGGTTTGTCAGCTGTTCCAAAACATTATTTTTCTTTCTTTAATATACGTGACACTTGACTTTGAGAGCAGTTGAATTCCATAGCTACCTGTTTTTGGCTTATGACTGACTTCACTCTCAGAATAATAAACTTCCTGACATCTGGTGAATAATTTGGCTTTGACTTTGCCATGTTTTAACCTAAAAACACACATAAAAAATGTAGGCGAAATGTGACTGCCCATGACAAATTATGCAAAACATAAAACGATAAAACAATGTCAAAAACAATTTTCGTCCTCATAGCTGACAACCATTTGCTTCCGGCTCACTAAAATCACCAGGAAAATGGCATCACAACAACAAGACAGACATAATCACACTTTTACAAAAAAATGCTAAACTTTTGGTCGCCATTGTAGATTAAAATACAGTTGTGTATTTGACTAATTCCTTTAAGGAGTCATGCAGACGACTAGATTATCGGTCTGAGTGTAATCCAACAAAACATCGGATCACACCCAGACCAATGTTATTCTAGCGGGCTGTTCACATGTCCGATTTTTTTCCTTGGACAGAGTCTGTCCGAAGAAAAAATCTCAGCATGCTCAATTTGCATCCGATATTCGGATCACACTCGGTCATGCAAGTCAATAAGTTCGTTGAAAAAAATCAGATTGCACTCAGATCTGAGTGCAGTCCCGATTTCCACGGACTGACAGAATTGAGAAGATGGTGAAATATTTTCTCCATCTTCTCCTCATCAGAGAAAATCGGATAACAAAATGATGGGGAAGAAGGTGGACCCAGGGAACTATAGGCCGGTGAGTCTGACTTCTATACCAGGAAAGATCTTTGAACAAATTATTAAACAACATGTATGTAAGTACCTGGATAAGAATGAAGTGATTAACCAGAGTCAGCATGGGTTTGTAACTAACAAGTCATGTCAGACTAACTTAATTTCCTTCTATGACAGAATCACTGACTGGGTGGATCAGGGAAATGCTGTAGATATAGTATATCTTGACTTCAGCAAAGCATTTGACAAAGTATCTCACACCATCCTTATTGAAAAAATGACCAAGTATGCAATGGACCAGGCAACTGTTAGGTGGATTCATAACTGGCTTAGTGATCGGACTCAAAGGGTGGTTGTAAATGGCTTCACATCCAGCTGGATGAATGTCTCAAGTGGGGTACCACAGGGCTCCGTCCTGGGACCTGTATTGTTCAACATCTTTATCAATGATTTAGATGAAGGAATTGAGGGTAAACTGATTAAATTTGCTGATGACACAAAGCTAGGATGGATAGCTAATACTAGAGAAGAGAGAGCGAAGATTCAAAAAGACCTAAATAAACTGGAGCAGTGGGCAGCAACCAACAGAATGGTTTTTAACAGGGAAAAATGCAAAGTACTACATCTGGGCAATAAAAATGAAAAAAGCATATACAGAATGGGAGGAATAGAGCTAAGCAACAGTACATGTGAAAAAGACTTAGGTATACTAATAGATCATAGACTGAACATGAGTCAACAGTGTGATGCAGCAGCAAAAAAGGCAAATACAATTCTGGGATGTATTAACAGAAGCATACAGTCTAGATCACGTGAAGTCATTATCGGTCTTTACTCCTCTTTGGTCAGACCTCATCTGGAATACTGTGTACAGTTTTGGGCACCACATTTTAAAAAAGACATAGACAAACTGGAGCAAGTTCAGAGAAGAGCGACCAGAATGGTGACTGGTCTGCAAACCATGTCCTATGAGGAACGGTTGCAGGATTTGGGAATGTTTAGCTTGCAAAAAAGAAGACTGAGAGGAGACTTAATAGCTGTCTACAAATATGTCAAGGGCTGTCACATTGTAGAAGGATCATCTTTATTCTCATTTGCACAAGGAAAGACTAGAAGCAATGGGATGAAACTAAATGGGAGGAGACACAGATTAGATATTAGAAAAAACTTTTTGACAGTTAGGGTGATTAATGAGTGGAACAGGCTGCCACGAGAGGTGGTGAGTTCCCCTTCAATGGACGTCTTCAAACAGAGGCTGGACAGAAATCTGTCTGAGATGATTTAGTGAATCCTGCTTTGAGCAGGGGGTTGGACCAGATGACCCAGGAGGTCCCCTCCAACTCTACCATTCTATGATTCTATGATTCTATGATCACACTCTGATCAAACTTTGATCACAGTTTGATCAGTGTGTGATTAGCATAATCCACCCAATTCTCTTGGATGAGAGAATATACTTTGGTGTGACCCTAGCCTTAGAGTCAGCAAGTATACAATACTTGGGTACTTAATTTCTCCGATGTTGTTCTGGGAATCTGTCAGCAGAACTCAGGTACAATCTACACAATTTACTTAGGTCATTTGCCCACCCTTTTGACACTTAGACCTCAATTCATCAAATAGTGTTTGCCAGAATTCTGGCATAAAACTGATTGAAATAATTCATGTCTCAAAAAGGGACCTTTACCTGGGATTGTCCAAAGGATAGCTATGATGCCTAAATAAAGTCTTTCCAAATATTAATTAAAGGTAGTTATTTTGTTCTGATAAATATTGTTACTCAGCAAAATGGATGCATTATCCACTGTTCGTCATGGAGTAGCATAATTCATAATGGGATCACTGGGTTTTAATGGACGGAGCCGGCCTATATGAGATCTTTCTCTACTTATTACATATTTCCATTACTTAAAGGATGTCATCTTGTATTCTGCACATACAGTGCATTAAACCTGCATCTAATGGGCATCAGTTGTACCATTTAAATCTCTTAAAGGTTCTCTACACCTTTGTTCCTGGAGCTACTATATCATGCAGAGCACATCTCTATTTGGCTTTCACTCTGCCAATGCACTTTGTGGGCAACTGCGCTACTTTCATTAAATTCCCCGGACTTCTGAGTGAACCGTCACAGTTTAAATGTGAATGCAAGATTTCAATGCTGTAAATAATTGAACACTTATTCAATTATAAAAGTGGATTTGAGAAATGATACTTTTAATGCTGCAGCTTGTGGTAGAAGTATGTCAGGCACTTGAATTTAATTTTGTTTTGTTACATCGCTTATAGAACACAGCTGGGTTTCAGTGGAGCTAGCAGTTTTCATTCCTGGATTTTTGCTGCCTGATAGATCTCATTTTTATTATTCTCGTATTCTCTATTGAAAAAAATCGAGCCATCATATTCATGAAAATAAATACATGAAGCTTGCTTGTTCCTGAAAAAATTATATATATTTTTGCATTTTAGATTTTTTAGATTAATGGTATAAGGGGTTGTGCATGTTCAACAGAAATAATGCTCCCTCTATTACTTGATGTTTAGGCATTTTTTTCTGCTATATACCATATACACACTGCTCAAAAATATAGGGAACACTCAAATAACACATCCTAGATTTAAATGAATGAAATATTCTCATTGAATACTTTGTTCTGTACAAAGTTGAATGTGCTGACAACAAAATCACACAAAAATCATCAATGGAAATCAAATTTATTAACCAATGGAGGCCTGGATTTGGAGTCACCCCCAAAATTAAAGTGGAAAAACACACTACAGGCTGATCCAACTTTGATGTAATGTCCTTAAAACAAGTCAAAATGAGGCTCAGTATTGTGTGTGGTCTCCACGTGCCTGTATGACCTCCCTAAAATGCCTGGGCATGCTCCTGATGAGGTTGCGGATGGTCTCCTGTGGGATCTCCTCCCAGACCTGGACTAAAGCATCCGCCAACTCCTGGACAGTCTGTGGTGCAACGTGACGTTGGTGGATGGAGCGAGACAAGATGTCCCAGATGTGCTCAATTGGATTCAGGTCTGGGGAACGGGCGGGCCAGTCCATAGCTTCAATGCCTTCATCTTGCAGGAACTGCTCACACACTCCAGCCACATGAGGTGTGGCATTGTCCTGCATTAGGAGGAACCCAGGGCCAACCGCACCAGCAGCATATGGTCTCACAAGGAGTCTGAGGATCTCATCTCGGTTCCTAATGGCAGTCAGGCTATCTCGGGCGAGCACATGGAGGGCTATGCGGCCCTCCAAAGAAATGCCACCCCACACCATTACTGATCCATTGCCAAACCGGTCATGCTGAAGAATGTTGCAGGCAGCAGATCGCTCTCCATGGCGTCTCCAGACTCTGTCACATCTGTCACATGTGCTCAGTGTGAACCTGCTTTCATCTGTGAAGAGCACAGGGTGCCAGTGGTGACTTTGCAAATCCTGGTGTTCTGTGGCAAATACCAAGCGTCCTTCACGGTGTTGGGCTGTGAGCACAACCCCCATCTGTGGACGTCGGGCCCTCATACCACCCTCATGGAGTCGGTTTCTAACCGTTTGTGCAAATACATGCACATTTTTGGCCTGCTGGAGGTCATTTTGCAGGGCTCTGGCAGTGCTCTGTTATGATCTGCAACAAGTACTAAGGAAAGAAAGGGGAAAGCTGTCCCTACAGTAAGACCAAGCTGAATCCCTACGATGTAGCAAGCTGCCTGTTCCTAGCGAACAGACCCGCCTTAGTCCTCGGCTAGTCTGAACGAAGACCTATAGCATAAGGGGAGGGGTCCCTAAAGGAACTGAGTACTGGAACAAAAATGGGACACCTCCTAAACAGAGAAGTTGTTGCAGAACACAAAAAGACAAACTGACAAAAAGGTACTAGAGGTCCCAGAAGGACCAAGCGAACTGACAGAGAAAGGCACCAAAGCACCTGGCTAGAGAAACAGTCAAAACAACACTGAAGTCCAGGACAGCCAGGAGGGCAGAGCTGTAATATAAAGGCAGATGGTCACGTGACCGCAAAACACAAGATGAAAAAAAACAAAAACAAACAGGAGGGTTCTAACAGTACCCCCTCTTTTATGAGGATCCTCCGGATCCTCCAGGCCCAGGCCTATCCGGAAACCTCTTGTGGAAAGCTTTAACAAGCCTAGGGGCAGAGACATCATCCGTCCTTACCCAGGAGTTGTCTTCGGGACCGAAACCCTTCCAGGAGACAAGATACTGTAATCTCCCTCTATGCCATCTTGAATTCAAGATACGAGAAATTTCCTATTCGCCGTCTTCCACCACATGAGGAACTGTGACAGTGGCATCCCTATCTGATACATCAGCCTTTTTCAACAAGGAAACATGAAACACAGTATTAATCTTCCAAGAAGTAGGGACATCTAACCTAACAGCAGACGGGTTAACAACCTGAAGCACTTTAAATGGACCCACAAACTTAGGACCCAGTTTTTTAGAGTGAATCCTCAACTGCAGGTTCTTCGAGGACAACCAAACCATGTCACCCACAGTAAACAAAACCTCCTTACGTTTCCTGTCAAAATACTTCTTGGACTTCTTGTTAGCCTCTTGAAGGTTGTAATGTACATTAGTCCAAACTTTCTCCAAATCACCAAATATTCTCCTCCTCCGGCACCGCCGACCCCAATTTGGAGAACTATCCAAAAGACGGATGTCTGCCAGTACAACAAAAAAAAGTAGAACACCCAACAGAGGAGGATGTATGATTGTTAAGAGCAAATTCCGCGAGAGACAGAAATTCAGACCACACCTCTTGATGGTCCTCCACAAAACAATGCAAAAACTGTTCTACATCCTGGTTCTTTCTTTCAGTCTGTCCATTAGACTCAGGATGATACCCAGACAAAAATGACAAATGGACTCCCAACCTGTCACAAAAAGCACGCCAAAAGTGAGCCACAAACTGAGGTCCTCTATCAGAAACAATATCCGTGGGAACGCCATGAAGCTTGACAATCTCCTTAACAAACGCCTTAGCGAGTGTCTTGGCGCAGGGCAACTTAATGAATGGAAACAAATGACACATCTTACTAAAACGGTCCACGACCACCCAGATGACAGTAAAACCCTCAGACACAGGAAGATCAGTAATAAAATCCATTGTGAGATGCGTCCAAGGGGCACTGGGAACCTCCAGAGAGGAAAGCAACCCCGCAGCAGGAGTATGTGAAGCCTTTGATCTAGCACACACAGTACATTGATGCACCCACTTGTTGACTTCTTTCTGCCATCCAGGCCACCAAAAACTGTGACTGATAAGTCTCTTTGTCTCAGAAATTCCTGGATGACCTGCCAAACGAGACTCATGACACTCCACAAACAAATCTCTCCTAAAGGTTCTAGGCACGAACAACCTCCAAGGGGAGTGTTAGATGGGGCATCATCTTGAGACTTCAGAATCCCATTCTCCAAAACGGAGTCCAATGCCGCCACCACAACTCTTTTCTGTAGGAAAGAAGCTGCGAGATAAAGCATCGGCTTTAACATTCTTAGTACCAGGGATATAGGTAGCAGAAAAATGAAACCGAGAAAAAAAAAGTGCCCACCTAGCTTGACGGGCATTCAAGCGCTTGGCAGCATCCAGATAGATCAAGTTCTTATGATCTGTGAAAACCTGAATAGGAAATCTAGCGCCTTTCAAAAAATGACGCCAATGTTCAAATGTGAGTTTAATAGCCAGCAACTCCCGATTTCCAGCATCATAATTCAGTTCGGTTTCCGAAAAATTTTTCGAAAAGAAGGCACAAGGATGTACTCCATCCCTGTTCTCCTGAGACAAAACTGCTCCGACCCCCATGGATGAAGCAACGACCTCGACCAAAAAAGGCTTGGTCTCATCAGGCTGCATAAGGATAGGGGCAGAACTAAACCTCTCTTTGAGATACTTAAACGCTTCAATGGCCTCAGTAGTCCACTGAACTGTATTCGCACCTTTCCTGGTGAGATCAGTTAGAGGCTTAACAATTACAGAAAAATTCTTAATGAATTTCCTGTAATAATTGGCAAAACCCCATAATCTCTGTATAGATTTCAAACCAATAGGCCTAGGCCATTCCTGCACAGCTTGAACCTTCACAGGGTCCATCTCAAAGCCCTCACTGGAGACAATGTAGCCCAAAAAACTAATTTTCTGCACAGCGAACTCACATTTCTCCAGCTTAGCAGAGAGTGAATTATCACTCAATAACTGCAAAACTTCACGTACACTCTGCCAATGGGACTCTAGATCTGGTGAATAAATCAAAATGTCATTCAAATACACAACCACATTCTTACCAATCAAAGGTCTCAGGATGTCATTAATAAAGTTCTGAAAAAATGCAGGTGCATTGGTAAGACCAAAAGGCATCACCAGATTCTCAAAATGACCTACCGGAGTGTTAAAAGCAGTTTTCCATTCATCACCCTCCTTCACTCATAACAAATTGTAAGCCCCCCGGAGATGAATTTTAGAGAACCACTTGGCCACCAATAACTGGTTAAACAAGTCAGGAATTAACGGCAATGGGTAGAAATTGCCTACGGTAATCTTATTAATTTCACGAAAATCCAGACATGGACGTAAACCCCCATCCTTTTTTTTAACAAAGAAAAATCCAACTGCCACAGGCGACTTAGAAGGTCTAATGTGACCAACAGCCAGGCTAGTCTGTATGTATTCCTCCAAGGCTTTTCTTTCAGGAATAGTCAGATTAAACAAGCAACTCTTGGGAAGAGTAGCTCCCAGAACAAACTCAATGGCGCAATCATAATCCCTATGAGGAGATAAAACTTGCGACTCCTCCTCCGAAAAAAAACTCCAAAAATCTTGAATAGGTACCGGTAAATCCCCTTTTTCCACAGCCGCTATGCGACCATTACAACATTTATCATAGCACTTCGGACTCCAAGACTTAATCCCATTAGTAGACCAGTCCAGTAAAGGATTGTGCAGTTTTAACCAAGGCAAACCTAGAACGACCGGAGAGGGTAAATTATCCAATACAACCAAGTCCAAAATTTCTTGGTGAACTCCATTGATAGTGAGGGGAAATGCAGCAAGCTTGTGCGTAATACATTTCAAGGGAGTGTTATCAATTGCAATCACAGAAATAGGTGATGACAAAGGTTTGGATTTCAATTTAAGTTTTTCCAAAAACCCTTCATCAATCACATTAAGTGTTGAACCACAATCCACAAATACCTGAAATTCAATCAAATCTTCCTGCAGAGTAGTACTCCCAGAAAGAAATACTCCTGCAGAGCGTAAACAAGCTATATGGCTGTACCTGACCTCTTTTTTTTTTCTTTACTTAAGCGAAGCTCACAATACTTAATCAAATGATCAGCTTTACCACAATAAAGACACAATCCCTCAGCGAACCTCCGGTCTCTTTCCTGAGAGCGGAGTGACATCATCCCAACCTCCATTGGTTCTCCGCCGTCTGAGAAGATTTTCTGGGGACTAGGACCTGACATTACAGGAGTCTTTACCTCATTCAGCCTGGACCTCAGCCTCCTGTCTACAGGAACAGCTAATTGCATGGCATCCTGCAGAGTCTCAGGTGCGGGGAATGCAATAAGCAAATCCTTAGCCCTTTCACTCAGACCAGCAAGAAATAAACATTTCAGAGCAGGATCATTCCATTTGACTTCTGAAGCCCATCTTCTGAAGTGTGTGCAATAATTTTCAACATCACCTGACCCCTGATTCAAATGCCTGAGTCTTGCCTCAGCAGATGAGATTCAATCAGAATCGTCATATAACAGCCCCATAGCAGAAAAAAATTCTTCTACCGACCTTAAGCATGAATCATTAGGTTGGAGAGAAAAGGCCCACCCCTGTGGTTCATTGCGCAAAAGTGACATAATAAAACCAATGCACTGTGATTCATTTCCAGAGGACCTTGGTCTCAAACGAAAATAAAACAAACAAGCATTTTTAAAGGAAAAAAAATCTTGCGTTTACCATAAAAAACATAAGGCAGACCTACCTTGGGTTCCACAAAATACGCTCCAGAACAGCTACTCACGTGTTGCTGGAGCTTGGCCACCTCCAGAGACAATCCCTGCAAGCGTTGAGCCAAATCCTGGATGGAAACCATACAGATCCCCGAATTTCTTTCCTTTTAGTTTTTTGGGCTGGACTTACTGTTATGATCTGCAACAAGTACTAAGGAAAGAAAGGGGAAAGCTGTCCCTACAGTAAGACTAAGCTGAATCCCTACGATGTAGCGGGCTGCATGTTCCTAGCGAACAGACCCGCCTTAGTCCTCGGCTAGTCTGAACGAAGACCTATAGCATAAGGGGAGGGGTCCCTAAAAGAACTAAGGACTGGAACAAAAATGGGACACCTCCTAAACAGAGAAGTTGTTGCAGAACACAAAAAGACAAACTGACAAAAAGGTACTAGAGGTCCCAGAAGGACCAAGCGAACTGACAGAGAAAGGCACTGAAGCACCAGGCTAGAGAAACAGTCAAAACAACACTGAAGTCAAGCACAGCCAGGAGGGCGGAGCTGGAATATAAAGGCAGATGGTCATGTGACCGCAAAACACAAGATGAAAAAAACAAACAAACAGGAGGGTTCTAACATGCTCCTCCTGTTCCTCCTTGCACAAAGGCAGAGGTAGCGCTCCTGCCGCTGGGTTCAGGGGTGGATTCAGAGTAGCAAGGGCCCGGGAAGTTTAGAAGACGCAGCCTCCCCCCCCCACACACACACACCTGATTTATCACGTGACATGTCACATGATCCCCTGTGATAGATCATGTGATAGTTCACGTGAAATTAATTTGGCACAATATTAATTATAATATTTTTTTTTAGGCTGTGTGCCCACTATGCGTTTTTTAAGCATTTCCGCAGCGGCAATTCTGCTGCAGAAACGCTTAAAAAAATGCTTGGTAGAAGGTCTGCCATGTTCCCCAATGATAATCCGCATGTGCTGTGTACATGCTGCGGAAATTTCCGCTGCGGATTATCATTGTGGAAAAATCCGCAGCATTACCAATTATTTTGCGGAAGCGCGGCGTTTTCGCCGCCATTGACTTGCATTAGAACGTATGCAATCCGCATCCCTGCATCTGTAGATGCGGAATCCATGCGTTTAAATGTGCGGATGGTACCCGGGTGTGGAGGACAGGAGACTCTCCTCCGGACCCGGGTACCATAGAACCTGTAAAAAAAGAATAAAATAAAAAATAAATGTTATACTTACCTTCTGATGGCCCCCGGTGTCTTTATCCGATGCGTCCTGGCTTGCCAGCAGCTTGCGATGGTCTGAAAAGGACCTGCCGTGACGTCATTTAGTCATGTGACGGGTCACGTGACCGCTGACGTCGGCAGGCCATCAGAAGGTAAGTATATATTTTTTATTTTTTACCATTCTTTTACGGTCACACTATATAAATCCATGCTGGTTGCATGGATTTGTATAGTGTAACCAAGTTGTCAAGCACTTTCCAAGTGATGCTAAAATCGCTTGGAAAGCGCTTGTGAACCCGCATGCGGAAATGCAAGTGAAGAACACTTCACATCCGCATGTCCCTCGCAGGAAAACGCATGTAAAATTCGCATGTACAATCAGCATGTAAAATCCGCATGCGTTTTTTCTGCCAGGGAGATGCAGAAACGCTCAAAAAAAATCCGGAACATTTGTGTATCGTGGGCACATAGCCTTACACTAATTGTATGACTCAATATTGAGCACACGTAGCCATCAATACACAGCAGGAGGCCGCACGTAGCCATCTATACACAGCGTGAGGCCGCACGTAGCCATCTATACACAGCGGGAGGCCGCACGTAGCCATCTATACACAGCGGGAGGCCGCACGTAGCCATCTATACACAGCGGGAGGCCGCACGTAGCCATCTATACACAGCGGGAGGCCGCACGTAGCCATCTATACACAGCGGGAGGCCGCACGTAGCCATCTATACACAGCGGGAGGCCGCACGGCGCCATCTATACAAAGCAGGAGGCCACACGGCGCCATCTATACACAGCAGGGGGCCACACGGCGCCATCTGTACACAGCAGGGGGCCGCACGGCACCATCTATACACAGCAGGAGGCCGCACGGCGCCATCTATACACAGCAGGAGGCCGCACGGTGCCATTATACACAGCAGGAGGCAGCACGGTGCCATCTATACACAGCAGGAGGCCGCACGGCGCCATCTATACACAGCAGGGGGCCACACGGCGACATCTATACACAGTAGGGGGCCGCACGGCGCCATCTATACACAGCAGGGGGCCGCACGGCGCCATCTATATACAGCAGGGGCCGCACGGCGCCATCTATACACAGCAGGGAGCTGCACGGCACCATATATACACAGCAGGGGGCCGCACGGCGCCATCTATACACAGCAGGGGGCCGCACGGCGCCATCTATACACAGCAGAGGGCCGCACGGCGCCATCTATACACAGCAGGGGGCCGCACGGTGCCATCTATACACAGCAGAGGGCCGCACGGCACCATCTATACACAGCAGGGGGCCACACGGAGCCATCTATGCACAGCGGGAGGCCGCACGGCGCCATTTATGCATAGTGGGAGGCCGCACGGCGCCCCCCCAGAGACAGCAGGAGGCCGCACGGCGCCAACTATACTCAGCAGGAGGCCGCACGCAGTCACGCATGCAGTCAAGCACACACACAAACATATACAGACATATACATACACGCATAAACACATTTGAAACACAAAAATAAATATAAACAGACATCACACAATGATATCTGCCTGCACACACACACACACACACACACCCACACACACACACATACACATACACACAGACTCACCATCCCCTGGCTCCATTCCTCCTGCCTGCTCTGATTTCTCCGTTGCAGCAGTGCAAGCCGGGCGCGCACTGCGTGACGTCACAGCTAGGAGACACGGCCGGGCACAGGGCCGTGTCTCCTATCAGTGACGCGGCCGGGGCAGCACAGGGAAGTTAACTGCTGCAGTGCTGGCCCGGCCGATGAAGAAGTAGCGGCGGCCGCTGCTGAGGGAGCGGTCCGGGGCCCCCCCTCCCGCCACTGCTACCGGTATGTGCCGCGGCGGCCCGCACATATAATGAGGGCAATCCGGCATTAGACACCCCGCCCGGAGCCGCGGGCCCCCTGCAGGCTCGGGGCCCCGGGCGGTAGCCCGGATTGCCCTCATTATAATCCACCTATGGCTGGGTTGATGCCCTCCTACGGCCCCCTCCACATCTCCTGGTGTGCTGGCCTGTCTTCTGGTAGCGCCTCCAGCCTCTGAACATTACGCTGACAGACACAGCAAACCTTCTTGCCACAGCTCTCATTGATGTGCCATCCTGGATGAGCTGCACTACATGAGCAACTTATGTGGGTTGTAGAGTCCTTCTCATGCTACCACGAGTGTGAAAGCACAACCAACATTCAAAAGTGACCAAAACATCAGCCAGAAAGCAATGATACTGAGATGTGGTCTATGGTCCCCACCTGCAGAACCACTCCTTTATTGACTGTGTCTTGATAATTGCCAATAATTTCCATCTATTGTCTATTCCATTTGCACAACAGCTTGTGAAATTGATTGTCAATCAGTGTTGCTTTCTAAGTGGACAGTTTGATTTCACAGAAGTTTGATTTACTTGGAGTTATATTCTGTTGTTTAAGTGTTCCCTTTATTTTTTGAGCAGTGTAGATAGAGAACTGTTTAATAAACTGTTATCAGTCTGACTTTTTTTATGTGCATTAATCACTTCAGCACTTTTTGTTGCATATCTTATGCATTTGTAAAGATAATTGCATTTAGCAGTTGTCCTTTTTCGCAAAGATTAATCTGTAGAGGAGTACTGACATGGCTAATACATTTAATAGAAAAGTTTTTGTTTTTATCTTGAATTTCTGTGTTTTCTGCCGTTTATCGTTTCTTCCTTTCTGATATGTTTCCCCTAATTCAGACTACTTTTCACCTGATACCATTGCAGAAGCGCAGCTAGGGCTTCAGCTCAGGATCTGAGTTGGCCTCTAACCAGTAACTCTAATTCTAACTACAGTGTTACACACTAAGGCCACGGCCCCACTATCAGTATTTGGTCAGTATTGGGTCAGTATTTTTTCTCAGGAGTGGGAGACAAAACCAGAAGTGGGTGATGAATGTAGAATTGGTGACTTGTTTCTATTATACCTTTTCTTTGATTGTTCCTCACCTGGTTTTAGCTCCCACTCCTGAGAAAAAATACTGACCAAATACTGATAGTGGGGCCGTGGCCTAGTAGTGGATGTAGAGAACCTCAGCAGATGACTGGGCTTTATCTGAAAATACATTTCTACACAAAGACCAACACCAATATTACCGCCATATCGTGACCATAGAGTGATAGATTTCCATCCTGCAAAATATACAAGTAATTGCAGTAGATTAGAGATGGTGACTTACAGTTGACGCTTTTTCTGATGGAGTCAATCACTTTTTCCGTCTTTTCCATCTGGCCTTGACTGAAAGGACAACTTCTTCCAACTATGACTCATCATCAGAGTTTACAACAAAGACTTATTTGACTTCTCATATGTCAAGCACCATCCCCATCTATTCTCAACATGCACAATCTCCTCATCCTGTTGTAACCCCAATACTGAGGCACTGCTGTTGCATGTGGCCCTATTACGGCACCTGTTGATTGGAAAAATAACAGTGCTCCTCTTGGTGTGCCACATAATAATTCCCACCACTGTGCCCATTACATAGTAATAATGCCTCCTTTGTTCCATCTAGATGGTAAAATGAATCCTATAAAATATTAATGCCCTGTGCAAGTGCCCTAGAAAACAGCATCCACATTTTGCTCCTAGAAAGTAATAATGTCCCGTGTGCACCTTTGACGGTCACTGTACTCTGAGTGCCACTATAACAATGATGCTTCTTAAGTGCCTAATATTTAATTAAGACCCTCGAGTCCCCTAATGTTCAGCTCCTCTATACACAGCATGAGGAGCCCACAGCTCCTCTATGCACAGTATAAGGCCCAGGGGAAGAGAAAAAACGACGATATACAGTCCAGGATAATATGAAAAAATGTATTGATCATTTATAAATACTGGATGGAGAAATTGGGAGTAGACATATGTGTGGGAAAAACTTCGTAAGGGGGCGCACAAACTGGGAGCAGCACAAATAATATATATGCATATGAATTCTCATATACTAGTATTCCCATTGTGGTGAGACGACTCACTCGGCTGCTTTCAGAAGTAGACTCAGGAACGTTTTCGTCTACAGGTTTATTTAAAATGGCATAAAGCACTGCAGATTCAGGAAAATAAACACAGCCTTGCTGGCACTAACAGCAAACAAAAGATAAATGATAACACAGTTCATATGTGTGTGGGATTCGCTTGCTTAAGTTGCAGCATACTTCAGCTCCTCCTGAGCTGAAGTTCCACAGTCTGGAGACTTCCTTCTCCAAACTCACAACCGAAAAAAAAAACACTGACTGAGCATTTAACTTGCACAGCCACACCCTGAGGTGGACATATGGTCAATGACTTCCCTCCCTTCTCTGTGTCATTCACAAAAAAACACTCACTTTTAAAATGGTGGTTTAAGCCCCAACACATAACATGCCGGAAGAAATTTGTAGGTTTAGTTCACTGAAGCTAGTAGCCGCAGTGAAACATATCTCCTCTTACATATATCACCAGTGACTCTGTCACATATCCCCCCCCCTCTTCCCAAAGACGGTTTGGGCACCTTCAGACACCAGACAGGAAATTATAGAGAGGGCATCCGCATTACCATGTAACTTCCCGGGTCTATGCTCCAAGTGAAAATTAAAGTACTGGAGACCAAAGAACCACCTAGTCACCCGGGCATTCTTACCCTTTTTTTCCCTCAACCATCTCAAAAAGGCATGGTCTGACACCAGTTTAAACTTCAGCCTACTAGGTAATATCTTAGCGTATCTACGGCCCATTTTATGGCTAAGCATTCTTTCTCTAGTATAGCGTAGTTTTTCTCATAGGATGAGAGCTCCCTGCCCAGATACAGGATGGGATGCTGTTCTCCATTTATCTCTTGGGACAGTATGGCTCCTAGGCCAACTTCTGAAGCATCTGTGTGAACCACGAATTCTTTATTAAAGTATGGTGCGACCAGTACCAGCTGCTTATACATTGCTATCTTCAGCTGTTGGAACGCCATCTCCGTTTCCGCTGTCCATTTCGCCATCATGTATTTAGTGCCTTTGAGAAGATCCATAAGTGGCACGGCCATCATGGCAAAATTTGGGATAAACTGCCGGTAATATCCCACAATCCCAAAAAACGCTCTTATCTGCTTCTTGGAGAGCGGTTGCAGACAGTTCTGGATTGCCTCCACTTTATTGACTTGTGGCTGAATTTCGCCTCTCCCGACAATATAGCCTAAGTACTTGCCCGCCTCCTTTCCAATGGCACATTTTTTCAGATGTATAGTAAATCCCGCCTTCCTCTTTGGTTGATGACTAGCCCAGTCTGGGCTAAAGACGAAAGTGTCATCAAGGTAGGCTGCAGTATACTTCTTATGTAGGGCGAGGATCTGATCCATGGCCCTCTGGAAAGTGGCAGGGGCCCCCTGAAGTCTGAAAGGTATTCGAGTGTATTGGAAACGCCCATCAGGTTTAGAGAAAGCAGTCTTCTCCTTGGGCCTCTGGGACATGTGGATCTGCCAGTAGCCTTTCGTCAGCTAGAGGGTGGTAATATACCTCGCAGGTCCAAGCCTTTCGATGAGTTCATCGATTCGGGGCATCGGTTATGCGTCACACTTGGATACCTCACTCAGCTGGCGGTAGTCATTGCAAAACCTCCACTCCCGGTCAAGCTTTGGCACGAGAACAATGGGACTCGACCATCCGCTCTTTGATTCCTCTATCATACCGAGGTCCAGCATCCTCTTCACCTCAGATGAGATCACCTCACAGCGGGCTTCAGGAATCCTATAGGGCTTAAGGTTTAGCCTAACATGCGCTTCCGTCAGTACGTCATGCTCGACCACATGCGTACGCCCTGGCAACTCCGAGAAGAGGTCACAGTTCCGTTTCAGCAGCTCACTACACTTTCGCTTCTGGGCCAGAGATAGAGTCTCTGCTATTGTGACATCCTCCACTTTGGCTTTGGACTGGCTCCCAAACAAGGAGTACCCTACATTTCCCAATCTCGCCATGGCTTTAGCAAGTTCACATGATATAGTTGGTGCGGCTTTCTTCGACCAGGCTGGTGGACCTTGTAGTTCACTTTGCTGAGTTTCTCCACCACCTCATACGGGCCTGGAGCTTGCTCTCAATGGTAGGAATAAGCACAAGAACGTGATCGCCAGGCTGGCACTGCCTCAGCCTCGCTGACCAGTTATATGCCCTTGCCTGTGCTTCATGCGCCTGGAGGAGATGTTCCTTCACGATGGGCATCACTTTCCCCATTCTCTGCTGCAACTGGGCAATGTGCTCGATGATGCTCTGGTGGGGAGTGACCTCAGCCTCCCAGGTTTCCTTGGCAATGTCTAGGAGTCCTCTGGGATGCCGACCATAAAGGAGCACGAACGGAGAGAAGCCAGTAGAGACTTGAGGAACTTCTCTGATGGAGAAGAGCAGAAACTAGTCCCAGTCTCGCCCATTCTTCTCAACAACCTTCCTGAGCATCGCCTTTAAGGTCTTGTTAAAGCACTCCACTAGACCGTCTGTGTGTGGATGGTATACTGAGGTCCATAGCTGGGCAATATGAAGGACCTTACACAACTCCTTCATCACTTTGCTTATGAAGGGGGTTCCCTGGTCTGTCAAAATCTCCTTTGGCAGACCTGTCCTGGCAAAATATGCACCAGTTCCCGGGCTATAGTCTTACTTGACGAGTTCCTTAGGGGTGCCGCTTCAGGGTACCAGGTCACATAGTCCATGACCACCAGGATGTATTGGTGGTCCCGGGCTGATTTAACTAGGGGACTCACGAGGTCCATGGCAATCCTCTCAAAGGGGACCTCTATCACAGGTAGTGGGACCAGGGGACTATTGGAGTGGGAGGAGGGCACGGTTATCTGGCAGGTGGTCTACGATCTCCCAGTATCACTCTGGCCAATAGAACCTCCTCATTATCCTCTCTTGAGTTTTTTCAACCCCCAGGTGTCCTCCCCAGAACATGTGAATGGGCCATATCTAATACCCTCCGTCGGTATGGTCATGGAACTAACAGCTGTTCCACTATCTCACCACCCCTTAGTTTGATAATCCAATACACTAATTTCCCTTGAACTTCAAAGTGTGGGAATCTGGTGTCTGCCCCCGGCTTTTGAGCTACCCCATTACAGACAGTAACATTAACATTGTCCCACTTGAGCAGGCCCAAAGTTCTCTCCGGACACCTCTAACTCTGGGAGGTCAGCCTCCTCGGTCACAGTCTCGTCCTCTTCTCCGGCAAGGACACACAGTGGGAACTCTTTCACCTTTGACATCAATGGGGTTTCTTCCTGAGGGATCTGGGTTTTTCCCGAGCAACTCAACGATACTGAACCCCTTTTACACAAGTCCCAAAATAAAGAGAAGTACCACCCCAATATGACGGGATGTATCAGGTCCTTGATCACCCCGACCTCCTGGGGCAGGGCACCACAGTCTGTTCCCACCGTTACTCTGGCCACAGGGTAGTCCTTGGCGTCCCCATGTATGCAGCGACCACCCATGGTTTTGGCAGGGATCAGCATAAAGCACTGCAGATTCAGCAAAATAAACACAGCCTTGTTGGCACTAATGACAGGACAAAAGATAAACTATAACACAGTCCATATGTGTGTGTCATTCATCCACTTAAGTTGCAGCACACTTCAGCTCCTCCTGAGATGAAGTTCCACACTCTGGAGACTTCTTCGTCCAAACTCACAACAGAGAAAAAAAACAGTGACCGAGTATTTAACTTGCACAGCCACACCCTGAGGTGGAGATATGGTGAATGACTTCCGTGTCTGTCATAACAGAACTCCTTTGAAACCTAGACTTTGGCTGGGCTTCAAAGGAGACCATGATTTTTACTACACTGCTCAAAAAAATAAAGGGAACACTTAAACAACTCAATGTAACTCCAAGTCAATCACACTTTTGTGAAGTCCAGTTATGACGCAACACTGATTTTGAATCAATTTCTCCTGCCTGCTGTTGTGAAAATGGAACCGTCAACCAGTAGACATGATAGGCAATTAGCAAGACAACCCCAATAAAGGAGTTGTTCTGCAGGTGATGACCACAGACCATTTCTCTGTTCTCGTCCTTTTTGGCTGTTGTTATGGTCTCTTTTGAATTTTGTCATTGCTCTCACCCCTAGAGGTACAGTAGCATAAGGTACAGTGTCTACAGTACAACACACAGAAGTTGCTCAGGTAGTGCAGCTCATCCAGGTTGGCACATCAATGCGAGCTGTGGCAAGAAGGTTTGCTGTGTCTGTCAGCAAAGTGTCCAGAGCATGGAGAAAATACCAGGAGACAGGCCAGTACACCAGGAGACGTGGAGGGGGCTGTAGGAGGGAATGCCAAGAGTGAAGGCAAAAGGGCCAACAAGTGCTAAGCATCTCTGGGAACTCCTTCAAGATTGTTGGAAGACCATTTCCGGTGACTACCTCTTGAAGTTCATCAAGAGAATGTCAAGAGTGTGCAAAGCAGTCATCAAAGCAAAAGGTGGCTACTTTGAAGAACCTAGAATATAAGACATATTTTCAGTTGTTTCACACTTTTTTGTTAAGTATATAATTCCACATGTGTTAATTCATAGTTTTGATGCCTTCAGTGTGAATGTACAATTTTCAAAGTCACAAAAATACAGAAAAATCTTTAAATGAGAAGGTGTGTCCAAACTTTTGGTCTGTACTGTATATGGTGTCAGTTTTATAAAATTTGTGCAACACTTTAGTTGTATAAATGGATTGTAAATTTATGTATTGTTAAATACCCTATCTGATGTCACATTGCTTGAGAAAGGCTCAAACGCAGAGCCGAAACGTTGCCTTAGCTCTTTTTGAGCGAATAAATCACTGGATTCCTAATAGGAGTGCAGTCTTCATTTTTTGGAGTTTATATGCTGGAGGACGTGCACCCGATCCATATATTTTTGTATGTTTGCTGGTGCTGTTTGGACTTTATTTTTATATATATATATATATATATATATATATATATATATATATATACACTGCTCAAAAAAATAAAGGGAACACTTAAACAACAGAATATAACTCCAAGTGAATCAAACGTCTGTGAAATCAAACTGTCCACTTAAGAAGCAACACTGATTGACAATCAAATTCACATGCTGTTGTGCAAATGGTATAGACAATAGATGGAAATTATTGGCAATTATCAAGACACACTCAATAAAGGAGTGGTTCTGCAGGTGGAGACCACAGACCACATCTCAGTACCAATGCTTTCTGGCTGATGTTTTGGTCACTTTTGAATGTTGGTTGTGCTTTCACACTCATGGTAGCACGAGATGGACTCTACAACCCACAGAAGTTGCTCAGGTAGTGCAGCTCATCCAGGATGGCACATCAATGCGAGCTGTGGCAAGAAGGTTTGCTGTGTCTGTCAGCGTAGTGTCCAGAGGCTGGAGGCGCTACCAGGAGACAGGCCAGTACATCAGGAGACGTGGAGGGGGCCGTTGTAGGGCAACAATCCAGCAGCAGGACCGCTACCTCCTCCTTTGTGCAAGAAGAAGTAGTGCCAGAGCCCTGCAAAATGACCTCCAGCAGGCCACTAACATCTATGTGTCTGCTTAAACTGTCAGAAACAGACTCCATGAGGGTGGTATGAGGGTCCAATGTCCACAAATGGGTGTTGAGCTTACAGTCCAACACCGTGCAGGGCGATTGGCATTTGCCAGAGAACACCAAGATTGGCAGATTTGACATTGGTGCCCTGTGCCCTTCACTGATGAGAGCAGGTTCACACTAAGCACATGTGACAGATGTAACAGTGTTTGGAGACGCCGTGGAGAGCGATCTGCTGCCTGCAACATCCTCCAGAATGACCGGTTTGGGTCAGTAATGGTGTGGTGAGGCATTTCTTTGGAGGGCCGCACAGCCCTCCATGTGCTAGTCATGCTAGCTAGAGGTACCCTGATTGCCATTAGGTGCTTGGATGAGATCCTCAGACCCATTGTGTGACCATATCCAGGTGCAGTGGGCCCAGGGTTCCTTCTGATGCTTGACAATGTGGCTCATGTGGCTGGAGTGTGTCAGCAGTTCCTGCATGATGAAGGCATTGATGCTTTGGACTGGCCCGCCCGTTCCCCAGACCTGAATCCAATCGAGAACATCTGGGACATCATGTCTCAGACTGCATTACTCCTAGTCCTAGAGAAAAAAAAGGTATAGTGGCTTCAGTGAACGCAGTATCCACCGTTTGTTCACAGGAACAAACGGTGGATACTGCGTTCACTGAAGCCACTATACCTTTTTTTTTCTCTCTAGACTAGGAAGTAATGTTCTTTTGGACACTGAGTCCCTCTATTTCTTCCCCCTTCTCACCTGTGCAGTTGGAGTACACTTATGAAGGTCTTTTTGTGACGGAAACATCTGCTATATTACTCTACTTTTGTGACTGCAAATAAAATTTAAAAAATGATTAAGCATAACTATGAGTGCCAAGTTTCTACATTATATTTGTAACAATTTTTGACTTTTCAGTTAAATCTCTTTTTTTTGCGAGGAAAACAAGCTGCCTAATAATTCTGCACAGCTTGATAAAGGGTGTTGTATCCTTAGGCCTCATCCTCCCTCATTACACAAATACACATCACCTGATCTGCTTCTTCCAATAAGTATTCAAGTTTATACAGCTTGGAGGTGGAAGATATGTATAAAACTGGTGATATGAAAATACTCACTTGCCTAATAATTTTACACTGTATATACGAAGGAGTATACAATTTTTTAAAATATATATTAGCAAAGATATGAAAACATTAGCAGATACATGCAGAAGTACATTTCTGCCATATACTTGACTATACATTCAGACAGCTGTTTTAAACAGTCCCATTGAAACACAACACGATATACTGGCCTTCTTCTTTGAGAGGACCACTCTTCTAAAACAAACATTTTCACAGCTATTTTGAGCGGTGGTCTTCACGAGCCCTCACTCTACTTATATTCATTGTATACTCTCCTGTAATGTAATGTAATATATAAAGTTTGATGGACAGAGCAGTAACTTTATCCAAAAGCTACAAATCATTAGTAGCCTTATTAATTATGACAAGAATGAAAAAAATAATATGCATATTCTACAGAGAGTTGTTAATCTGAAGATTATCCTTCTATAATCTTACCTTCCAGCAGAGGAAACAGCTTGTCTTCATGTCTATAGTCAGCAAGTTGTTCATTAAGTCAATAGTAGTGTAACTGGATATGCTGATAGGAATGAAAGGAGTGGGGAGGGGAGTTTAGTGCATTTTACCCTCTGTATTTTTGTGCCTTTCATTTCTTGAAGCCTTCTGCCAACTGGAGACCACATTGCACTTAACCGCTTCATGTCAAAGCAGCTGTCCTCACTGAAAACACTGTTGTGGAGGTGCGTCTTCAGACTGCAAGGCGTAAGAGTTGTATAGTAGTTGTACAGTAATTGTATAGTCTTTTACTTCTGTATTATTTTCCAACAAAAAATCTTGTTAGCAAGAAATATTCAGTAAACAGTAGGAAAACTGACTAAAGTGCTATTATATACTAATTGCAATTTACAATCAATACAATTACAGGCAAATGTAAGAAGACAGGTATAGATTTTATGTCAGGTACTGTCTTTAATATTAATAATGTACACACTGCACTATGTACATTAGATAAAGTTTAGAAAAATCATGCATAATGCATTCTGTGATAAATACAGTATATGGATGGGAGAATCAATTCGATAGCGAATCGAATTTGTTTCAAATTTTATGAACTTTGAATGTCCCGCCGAATCCAAAGAATATGAGATTTAATTGGCACATTGCAAATTATTGCATCAGACACAGAAGACTGAGATGAAATGACTTCTGGCGCTAAAGCCTAGGCTGTACTATAATATCACAAGGGATAGTGCAGTCAGTCAGGAGGGACTATCATAGACTGCTTAAAAGCCAAGGCAGGGAATGCAGAAGTCATTTTAGGGTGATTTAGGATAATGAGCTCACAGCTCAACAACAGAGATAGGAAAAGGAAGCCCTTGAACATTGGACAAATATGACAGACAGTAAGATGAGAGAGAGTGGAGAGTAAAGTGTAGTAGTCTAAGATTCAAATGATCGGTGAGAGAGAGATAGGAGTGGGGAAAGCAGCAGTGCCAGTGTGATTGATCAGTTATACAGTGTACATAGCATTTGTCCTGCTGCACTTGAGATACAATTACACATTTTTCTTTGTTCTTAATGCACTAGAAATCAGCAAAACAACACAATATTTTTTTACAGACTAAAAAATCTGAAATCAGTATCCGTCACTAAAGGAAAACATCAGCACTGACATTTTTACAAGAGTAACAGGAGAAAATGGACCATACAATTTGCTGGGCACCTTCTACTGAGTACGCTGATACCCCATAGGTGGTGTAAATCTACTGTTTGCGCGCACGGCAGAGCTTGGAACGGAAGGAGCGCCTTTTGAATTTTGGAGCGCAATATTGGCTGCATAGATAATGGACACAATGTCTGGTTTGCAGAGTCCCTGATGTGTCTAAACAATGGAAACCCCCCACAAGTGACACAATTTTGGAAACAACACCCCTCAAGGAACTTATCTAGAGGTGTAGGGAGCACCTTGAACCCACGTTGAGCTATGAAAATAAAAAAATATATTTTTCCAGCAAAAATGTTGCTTCAGCCCAAAATTTTTCATTTTCACAAGGGTAACAGGAGAAAATGGACCATATAATGTGTAATGCAATTTGTTCAGAGTACATCAATATCTCATATGTGATAGAAAAATACTGTTTGGGGACACGGCAGGGCTTGGAAGGGAAGGGAATTCTGGAGGCCAATTTTGGCTGAAAACTACACTTCTTGAGGAATTTACCTAGCAGTGTAGTGAGCATTTTTAACCCTCAAGCAATTTACAGAATTGACTAACATTGGGCTGGGTCAATGGAAATTACACAATTTCTCCTGAGTACGCCAATACCTCATATGTGGTTGAAAACTACTTTTGAGGTATAGTACAAAGCTCAGAAGGGAAGAAGCACCATATTGTAGTGCACATTTTGCTGGAATGATATGAGGGTGCCATGTCACATTGCCAGAGCCCCTGAGGTGCCAGAGCAGCAAAACCCACCCATAAGCTCATTTTACAAACTACATGTGTGTCACAGAATTTTATACTATTGGGCAGTGAAGAAAAAATAATTACATTATTACCACAAAAATGATGTTCTAGACCCAAATTTTACATTGTCACACTGGAAAATGAGTAAAAATGGCACCAAAATGTGTCTCACAATTTCTGATGAATGTGGCAATACCCCATATGTGGCTGTACTGTACTGCTTAGCAACATGGCAAGACTCAGAATGGAAGGAGTGCCATTTGACTCTTGGAGAAGAAATTATAGTAGAGTAGTTTTTAAACTCCATATACAGAGCCCCTAAGTGTCAGAAGAGCAGAATCCCCCCTCAAGTGACCTCATTTTGGAAATTACACCCCTCCAGAAATGTATCTACAAGTGCAGTGGCGATTTAGACTCAATGGGTGCTTGCCAGAAAAAAGTAGCAGTGAATGTGGCTGAGTGAAAATTGAAAATCTGCCACTGTAGTGCCCGTGCGTTGTAGTGCTCAATATGTTGTAGTGCCCAGTACATTGTGCCTAGCTCATGCTTCTGGAGACATGGACCCCGTAAATTAAGCAGGCTCTCATCGTTACAGATTTGCCAAACATGGATACTAACTGCAGTTTGGGCACACTGTGAGGCTCAAAAGGGAGGGGCATTTGGATTTGGGAGTGCAGAGTTTGCTGGATTTCTTTTGAGAGGGCGAGGAGCCATTTCACTTTTCCAGAGCCTTTGTGATACCAGTAATATGGAAGCCCCCTATATTTCCACTGACAGGTGATGGACTTGAGTGGGGGATTTCTTTCTTTGTGAATTGAGTTAAAGCTTTTATTGGAAACATTTTACCTAACATTTAAGATCACATTTATCCTGTGCTCTATGCTGAGCACTTACGTCCAGATTTCCATATAAATCTCCAAATCACGTGATTCAGATGAAACCCCCGAGGGATGCAATCACTATAATGATGCAGCAGAGTTACTATGGAGTCTGTCTGGCCTCTGTTTAGTGGTGTCCTTCTTTTCAGAGGTTCACAAAACTGTGATTGACTGCACTTTGATGCACACTAAAAAAGACAGACACCACCGAATTACAGGTCAGACGGCATCCACAGTGCTTCTCCCTAATTATAGGGAATCTTCCATCATGGGTTTTGTCTGAATCACGTATTTCAGAGATTTACACAGAAACCTCAGTATAAGCACTCAGCATAGAGCACAGGATAAACGTGAGCTGAGACTTACTGCAATCTTTGTGAGGCAGAATGAATAGATCAGCTACAGGTGAAAAAATTTTTTGGATTGCGCCAGCACTCGGAACCGCATACACCACTTCTATAGTGCAGCCTGTTACCACATTTTGCTTGTAGGTGTACCTACCTACTTAGCATTTCTTGTTACATCCTTTTTAGTAAGAGTTAAATAATTGGAGTTGATAAGATTGTCAAAGGTTAATTATAGTGTTGCCCAAAATGTAGGTAAAAAAAAGAGTGGCAAGGTGGCAATGGATGGGTTAGTGTAAAAGAAAAAAAACATACCACGGCTAAGAATGCGAGAGTCACTGGGAGTAGCAAAAGCTACACTACTACCACTGGAACCAGCTGTCTGGACAGTAGTACCCCCAATCGCAGGTCACAATTGTCCTTCTTTGCCTACGGAAAGCATTTTAATGGGGAGGAAGCTGAGGGTGTTATGGAATGTATGGCATATCGTTGTCTCAGTCACAGCAGGACGAATTCTGTCAGTGCACTGTGTGTATTATTAAATTGGCTGCTGCCCTAAAAAGATGCTCATAAGATTCTGAGGTCTCCTACATCTGTATCCAGCCTCCTTCAAACTTTGATCCCAGACCAGAAATAATAGAATACTTTGTACATTTTAAGAGGACCTGAAAAATGGACAGCAAATGGATGCAATCTGTATGCAATCTGTTTTTTTTCCACTGAACTATTCTCTTAAAATAATAGAATACCTTTTACATTTAAGAAGATCTGTCACCTAGTCAAAAATGGCCAGTTTTTCTTCTTTTTTTCCTGCTGCTTCTGAGTAGAAATGAGCAAAACCGTATTTAAAAGTTCGGGATTCGTACCGGAAGTTAGTGTCCGGTGCTAAACACAGAACACGGACTTCTCCCGGAGGTCCGTTGCAATGTTCGGAGTTCCGAGGGAAGTCCGAGAGGAGAGAGAATTTTCCAGATCAAAAGTTCGGGTCTCCATTGTTTTCAATGGGGTTCTGGTTCTGGTTCAAGTTTGGGTATAGTTCTGGTACTGGAACCGAACTTTGGAATAAAGTTTGGGTTGGGTACCAGAACCCGAATTTCCACGGCTCCGCTCATTACATTTTTTCTTTTTTTTATATATATATCTGACTTACGGTTCCAGAAGTAAAGGCCTTTTTATTTAGTGTGCCCACTATGCTAATTTTTAGAGTTTTTACCAAGCGAGCATGGCATACAAGGTGATTAAATGTACATCCATGCTGGGGTAACCACAAGTGGCATACAGGTTAATTAACTGTACATCAGCACTGGGGTGACCACATGTGGAGGGGGCTCAGGAGCTGAGCTCCCTCCATTCGCGCTCACCCCAGCGTGGACGAACATTTTATTACTCTATATGTCACATACAGTCATCCCAAGATTGACATACAGTTACACCCATATATGCAAATGGTTTTAAAGAAGACTTGTCATCAGGTCAAAAGTGGCCAGTTTTTGCTCTTAGTTCAATCCTGCAGTTTCCCTGCGTATTCCGTTTTCTTTGTTTTTTTTGTTTTTTTTATATTTTGCCATTTGGTGCTCGATATATGGGCATTTTTATATAGTGTGCCCAATATTGTGCTATTGCAGTTTATAGTATAAGCAATCGGATCATCGCAGATTTAAGTCGCTAAGAGATAAAAAAATTAACATGGAAAGTAAAAAAACGTTTTTAAAAATATTTTTAACATTTAAAACATTTTTTAATTATCTCTATTATCCTCAATAAAAATGAAGAAATAAAAAAACATATTTGGCATCACCAAATCCGTAAAAATCCATTATTTAATACATGATATAGTAAAATAAATGGTGTTATTCAAAACTACAACTCGTTTTAAATAAACAAGCCCTCATATAGCTATGTCGATGGAAAATTTAAAAAGTTATGGCTTTTGGAAGAAAAAGAGGAAAAAAACAAAAGTGCAAAAACCAGATGGGCAGTGGAAACGACGAGACAGGTAAATGGTGAGGTGAGTATTATTTTTTTTTACCCTATGTTCAGGTAAAAAAAAAGTATGATAGGAGTATGAGTATGAGTATGATATAGATATTTCTCTTAGCATTGAATAACTTTGATGCTAATTGAAATTCTAGGCCAATGTTGATGACATGACGATGTACTGCCATCTTCTGGAATCTGGCCACAAAGCTGCATGATCTGTCAAAATCTGTCAAGAAGCAACTTTCAGCTGCTGCAATGAAGGAGCGTTTGTCGTGGGTGAAAAAAACATGAAGACTAAACGATGAAGAAAAAATATTTTTTCTCTAAGGAAACTAGCTGTAACGTCTGACCAATGCCACAGATTCAAAAGGCTGCCTCGGACAGACTTGGCACAAGCCATTCCATCTGGCAGACTCCAGAGAAATCCCAATACTCTTTAACCCCTGTACAGGGATCTGGTTTTACAATAGGACCCAGAGGAATGGTACCACGGAAAGGCTGCCATCCAGAGATAGGAATGGTCGCCAAGCAGGGTCAGAGCCGAGAGGTCACGCCAAGGACAAAATCAGGATCCATAAGAATAGTTAGAAACATAAGCCGGGGTCAAAACCGGACTAGAACCAAACAGGAGCAGAAGACACACCCCAGCCAGGGGAACACAAAGCTATATCCGGCAGCTTCCAGCAGCAAGCTGGAAGCCTTGGTAGGGTGTGGTGCTCTCCAATTGGCTGGAGCAGGGAGCTGATAACTTCAGCTGGAAAGCACACACACCCATACTAACAGACTAGACTGTGCTACAGGTCCCAGCCACTCTAATCTTAAGTGCTATACAGAGCATGCCTTCCAGAGCTTCTGGTTCTGACTACTCTATCACCAGCACTGCCCGCAGAGTGAATACAGAGGTGCCTGGTGACAGAAGTAGAAGTTGCAGGTTCTGGTGGAGATGTGACACTAATTTTTAAGTTCAAGGGAATAGATTAAAGTATGCTTAAGGCCTCTTTCACACATCAGTGTGTCCGGTACGTGTGGTGCCAGTTTTCACACGTGCTGGAGACTCTTACACACATAGACCCATTCAAATATATCAGTCTGCACACATGTCAGTGTGTTTTCCAGACTGGGAGTCCGTGGACAAAACACGCTGACACGTCCGATTTTTGCATGCCACACGGACCGCAAAATGTCCAACACACGTGCACATTGATGACATCCATGTGTCAGCAATGTGACACGTAACGTGTGATCCTGATGTGATGCACGTTTGCTACACGTATGCCACACAGGTACACATGGACACGGATATCTCCGATACAGTTTTTTCCAGCACCGGAAATATCAAGATGTGTGAAACAGGCCTTATGCTCACCCTGGGAGCTTCTTTGACCTCACAACAATCAAGAACTACCCAAAACGATTTTTGGGAGTAATTTAAAGCTGCAGGTGAGGGAGAATCCAACCCAATGTTGACATGATGAACAATAAAAAAATTTGGCCATTTGAAGTCGAAACTGCTACTAACGCTGCAGAAATGGTTTCCAAGTGGTCATGACATGTTCCAGTAAGACCTGGCAATCTACTCTAATTCCTGGTACACTAAGGAATTTTTAAACAACATGAGCTTGTAAAATTGGAGTGGCTTGGAAGCTCGCTGGGTTTGAACCTGATAGAAAATATGTGGGTTATTAATTATGAAATCACAACAACAATGGAAATACTATCTATATTGCACATAAAAAATACATTACATGTCTATATACGTACAGTACTGCAATGTCCATATGGCTGCAGTTTCTGAGATCTCCATTCTAGAAAATCTAACAAAAACTTCTGGCTTAGTAAATAAATGTAATCTGTTGACACCCCTTTAAGAGAAGATGAGGACAGAAAAAAATCGAAAGTGATTTCTGCATGAAACATATGAGCTCATCTAGAATCAGCCGCTGGGCTGTCTAATATCTCCAGGCGCAGGACAGCGAAACGTAACATTGTTTATTGTTAGCGGTGAAAAGCAGGACAGGGATTTTGCAGAAAAAACAGCGTACAAAAAACCCAAAGGTTAATTCTGAAATAAATAAAAATCAATAAAACAAAAGACATTTTGCCGGTGAAATCATTGGGTTATTAAAAGAGACGTTTCTGTCATGTTGATGAATGTTACATAGAATGAATGTGGTTTCGATTAGATAGTTCTGCTCTAGGCGTGCATTGGCTAATGCAGGAGTAGTAAGTGAAGACGGCAGCTTGGGATGACAATATTTTTGAATCTGAAAGAACTACAACTGTCCCCCATTACACATTAATCGATTTGGATGATGTTTCTTCACCAGCTGCCTTCTTCACTAAGACTGAGTAAAGCTAGACAGATGAACCAGTAGCTATCCTTAAAATAGTGCCTTGGCTCCCAGTGATGTTATTGAAGCTCTGGACATGCCGTTATTACTTGCATGCTCTGGAATCCTGACTTCTACCTTTTAAGCTGCTTTGAAATATTTCAGGATAACACTTGTCCACTGGATTATGGGATTTCAACAATTAACAATCAGACAAGGCATTAAGGAATTTTTCCCCTAATATGAGGGAATTACCAACTGCCTCATGGGGTTTTTGCCTTCTTATGTATCAACATATTAGGTTATAGATTGAACTCGGTGTCTACCTTCAACTTTAAACACTATGAAACTATGAACTCAGGTATCATGAGCCAATTGGTCTATGTACTATTAAATATAGTAATTGTGCACATTGTTAATTAATGGTTAACAAAATTAGATTGCTGTGACAGGTCTAGATCAGTGATGACTGTTTATGAGCGCCAAAATGTCTCAGGTGATAAAAAGTTGGTATTCCTATGTATCATATAAAAAAACTGCATATAATAAATCAATATCAAATTGAAATGGCAAAAAAATCACTAAGACCACCCCTTTTAAATTTGTTATAGAGCTACTCACCTGCAGATATATTGGTTTCCCAGCAAAATATCCCCAGGACACGGCTCCAAAATCGCTTTCAGAAGGAAGACATGTAGTGTAGTTGTAACCAATGCTATAGGTCACTTACTACCTTAAAGCAAGAAAGATGTCAGTCTGCAGGAAATGCCAGATTCACAGTTTGGTAAAACCTAAAGGGAATCAATCTGTCAGTAGGATCAACCCTTCTAAGCCATCTATATGGGTATTCTCATACAGATTCTGCTTTCAATGACCTGCATGCCCATATAGATGACTTAGGAGGGTTGACCCTACTGACGGATTCCCCTAAAGGGGTTGTCCGACAGTAAAAAAAAAATTTTTAAGATATGGATTGATTAAAAATATTAAACGGAGGCACTGTCAATTTCTAGCACACAGACAACATGCGATAAAAAAACTTATTTACTTGCTACCAAAGTGGTAATCTGCAGTTAAATACCGTTTTAAATACTGTATATGCAGTTGTCTAACTGGAAGTTTTGGCTGCATGGGAAGAAAATGAAGTTATGCTCTACATGCAGGTACTTCCAGTCACGTGTGTACAAGGGGCTGTGTGAAAAACGCAGACTGCTCACAGCCCCCAGTGCTGCTCGTATGACTGGAAGTGAGCTGCTGCAGGGAGAATATAACTATAAAATCCCCATGCAGTTAAACTTTCAGTGAGGAATTCCATCAGCAGTTCTATACTGTTTAGCAAATAATTGTTGCAGATTTTATGGTACGTCAGAATAAACTGCACTCAAATTATGAATATAATTGAATTTAATGAATATAATCTCATAAAAGATGAAGAACTGCATCAGGGTTGATAACTAGTGTTGAGCGAGCACTAAAATGTTCGGGTGCTCGAAGCTCGGGCTGAGCTCACCGTGATACTCGGGTGCTCGACCCGAGCAATGAGCCCAATATTAGTCTATGGGAGACCCGAGCATTTTTGCAGCGGCACCCTCGGCAGTCTGTATTGATACTGACAGTGCTCAAATGACATGGGGACAGCATGGGGATCACCCCAGGAAGCATTTCTGACCCCCAGGTCACTGCTGTCAACAATGTGGTCAGAGGTATTAAGCCACTTTTACGGGCTCACAATAAAACGTTCAAAAACTAAACTGAAACTGTTTTCCTGTGAAATATGTTAAGGAACTTCCTTTCCAGGGTAAAGACTTGTGTATAAGGTAAAATAAATAACCAAAAACAAAAATACTCCTCCACACCTTAGGCTATGTTCACAAGTAACATTTTTTATGCGTTTTTTGCATTTTTGTATTGCTTTCAACCGTGACAAATGCATTCACCGGGAAATGTCATTTTAACATTTTACAACCTTATCTGGCCATGTGATGTGTGACACATCATCAGACACATGCATACAGTGCTGAATAGACATGGGAACAGCATGGGGAAGACCCCTGGAAGCATCTCTGACACCCAGGTCACTGCCTAAAAGTGTGCCCATCAGAAGTGATCCTTGCCGCATCAGAAGATGCAGACTTGCAACTATCCCCGTGCAAGTCCTTGTCTATCTGGGATGGATATTAGTCCTCAGAAGGACTGTTTGTTTGATTTTGCAGGCTTTAGAGACTGTACACTACCTATTTCGCAGTATAAATCTCTCCCTATCTCAGCAGCACTCTCCCTACACTGCCTGATCCGGAGCGACAGTGTCCAAGATGGCGGCGCCCGGTTTTAAATACTCGAGGTGATGCTGTGCGGCCAGCCAATCACTGTAATGCCCACAAACAACATGGCTGTGGCATTACAGTGACTGGCTGGCAATCCCTGCATGTTCATTGGCTCTGTAAAGAGCACCAAACATGCAGGGCGGAAACCCGAGATCCCGCCCGAGTAACCCGAAAATGCTCGGTGCTCGCCGAACATCCCGAGTAGTGAGATGCTCGGGCGAGTACAGAGCAGTGTCGAGCATGCTCGCTCAACACTAATAGAAACATGTCAGTCACATATATAACATTATTCCCATTATTGGGGAGTTGGTCTCCCATAGTCTTTGAGTATGTCTTCCAAGCAAAAGCTGCCAAAAATTAGGAAGGAGGAACTTGCAATGCCCCTTACAAGAGCCATGCAGTACAGCATATTAAAAACATTATTCCCATTAGTGTGGAGTGGGTCTCCCTTAGTCTTTGCCTATGCCTTCCAAGCAAAAGCTGCCAAAAATTAGGATGGAGGAACTTGCAATGCCTCTTACAAGAGCCATGCAGTACAGCATATTAAAAACATTATTCCGTTATTGGGGAGTGGGTCTCCCATAGTCTTTGCCTATGCCTTCCAAGCAAAAGCTGCCAAAAATTAGGACGGAGGAACTTGCAATGCTGGCAACAGGGACCACGGTCACCCTGGTGGTATAGTGGTGGTGAAGGCTGAGGATAAGGAGAAGAGCAAAAAACAGCCGAAATGAGGAAGCGTATACCCATGTGTGGGTGTGAAGCGGTGCAAGGGAATACACCTCCCGAAATAACACAGTGGATTTGACTTTATGATACTCTGCTGTCATTTGGTGGTGATGAGAACTCTGGCCCAATCCAGCCCTTGTTCATTTTGATAAGGGTCAGCTTGTCAGCATTGTCAGTTGACAGGCGAGTGTGCTTATCGGTTATAATTCCCCCAGCGGCACTAAAAACACGCTCCGATAACACGCTAGCGGCAGGGCAGGCCAGGACCTCCAAGGCGTACAGAGCGAGTTCATTCCAAGTGTCCAGCTTGGATACCCAATAATTAAAAGGCACAGGTATGTGGGGCGTTGGCTGCGAATTCGAAGGTCTGGGATATGGACAATTGAACGCTGCGGTGGGACGTGGACGTGGACGTTGATGCTGTTTCTTGAGAAACTGCCATAACAAGTGAAGACTGAGAGGAGGGGGCATCTTTGCATGCAGTATGGACAGGGGATTGCCTTGCACACACAACAGGGGGTTCTCTTACATGCACAACAGCAGAAGAAACAGTGGTGACACCCGCTGACACTGGTCGTGGACCCTGGTGTTCGCCCCACAAAGTCGGGTGCTTTGCTGACATGTGCCCGATCATGCTGGTGGTGGTCAGGCTGGTAGTTTTGTGACCCCTGCTGATGCTGGCCTGGCAGGTGGTACAAATGGCCTTTTTGGGGTTATCAGCAGAGTCTTTAAAAAAATTGCAGACTCTGGAAGACCTACCGGTTGTACTGGCAACGTCCCTCGTGTTGGTGTTACGGGGAATGGTTGCCCGCCTTCTGTCTGCGGCCACCACACTGCTTCTTCCTGCCTGTTGGGGTACTCTGCCTCCCTCCCCCTGTGTGCTGCTGGCCTCGCTCTGCGTGTCCTCCTGCCACGTTGGGTCAGTTACTAGATCATCCACCACCTCCTCCTCTTCCACTTCCGCACCACGGTCCTCCTCCTCACTTCGTGGCAATTGTGTCTCGTCATCGTCCACCTCTTGTGAAAAATTGCCAGCGTCGCCTTCCTGTGGCCATGGCTATTCAAATATTTGGGCATCGCTACATGGGATCTCCTCTTCCACCACTTCAAGCGGAGCAGGCAAGGGGACCAAATATGGAAATGGACCAGTGAACAGCTCTTCAGAGTGTCCAACTGTGGGATCAGTTGCTGTCTGACGACACTCGTCATGGTGGAAGGAAGGAGCATCAGGGTGAGGAGGAGTATGCGGTCGAAACTCACGGCTACTAAGACTTGACCGTGTGGAAGAAACACCGGAGGTGGTGGTGCCCAGGTGACTGGAAGTATTATCTGCTATCCAATTAATAACCTGTTCACACTGATCAGTTCGCAATAGTGGTGTTGTTGTGTGCTTCCCTAGTAATTCGGTCAAGAACTGGGAGCGAGAAGATGTGGCTGTTGGTTGTGGCACATTTTCACCTTGGCCACGGCCCCGTCCTCTGCACGTACCATCACCAGAACGTCCAGTTCCACGTCCCTTGCCACGCGCCTTGCCCATTGTAAATGAAGTAAAATAGCTTACGCTCGCACTATCAATGGCAAAAGGGTAATAAAAAGGAGATTAGAACCATGGAAGAGGAAAAGCACAGTTCTAGTTCTCTGGCCTACACCAGAATCTTTTAAACAGATATATTTGTGTCTGAACAGTCAGCGAGACACTCAAACTGGTTTTTTTTATGGAAAAAAAAGGCAAAAAAGTGGATAACACCCAGATTTGAACCGTGGAAGAGGAAAACCACGGTTCTATTTCTCTGGCCTACACCAGAATCTTTTAAACAGATATATGTGTGTCTGAACAGTCAGCGAGACACTCAAACTGTTTTTTTTATGGAAAAAAGGCAAAAAGGTGGATAACACCCAGATTTGAACCGTGGAAGAGGAAAACCACAGTTCTAGTTCTCGGGCCTACACCAGAATCTTTTAAACAGATATATTTGTGTCTGAACAGTCAGCGAGACACTCAAACTGTTTTTTTTTATGTAAAAAAGGCAAAAAGGTGGATTACATCCAGATTTGAACCGTGGAAGAGGAAAACCACAGTTCTAGTTCTCTGGCCTACACCAGAATCTTTTAAACAGATATATTTGTGTCTGAACAGTCAGCGAGACACTCAAACTGTTTTTTTTATGGAAAAAAGGCAAAAAGGTGGATAACACCCAGATTTGAACCGTGGAAGAGGAAAACCACAGTTCTATTTTTCTGGCCTACACCAGAATCTTTTAAACAGATATATTTGTGTCTGAACAGTCAGCGAGACACTCAAACTGTTTTTTTTTATGGAAAAAAGGCAAAAAAAAGTGGATAATACAGAGATTTGAACCGTGGAACTGCAAAACCACAGTTATAGTTATCTGGCCTACACCAGACTCTTTTAAACAGATATATTTGTGTCTGAACACTCACAGACACACTCAATTTTTTTTTCTTGGGGGGGGGGGGGGATACCAAAAGGTTAATAAGACGGGTATTTGTGTTGAGGGGAGGGCAACAACGACCCTTCATGGTTGGCCAAGTGAGTGTCAAATTTCTATGTTACAAGGTTGATTGCGCAATCCAGCAGAAAACCAGACGGAGACAGAACTCTGTATGGGAGGATTCGGAGAATCTCTAACCCCGTTTATTCCACTTATCATTATATATTGTTTTGAGTATATCAATAACCAATCACCTACAGCCAAGCTACAAGCTTAAGCGAATGTTAGTACAATTATTACGGAAACACACATATGGTCATGTTATCATAAGCTCGGTGTGTGATGGAAAGTTACACAAAGTTACACATTCCGGTGTAAACTAGTTAGAATAGTGGCAGAGTGTAGCCTTCAGAATGTTCTGTGTCTGTGAAAAGAATGTATGCTATGCAAGGAGTACAATAACATGATTTTAGAAACAAGCAACAGAAGTGGAGCAACTTTGGCATGAATATCAATATGTCCTTTACATTTCCCCCCTAAAAATTAGGTTATCGTCAACAATAGAGGTGCTTTCCCAGGGTCATGTAGAGCCTGAGGGACATTGGTCTTCACTCAATTAGTGCCCATGTTACCAATTGAGGCATGCCCATCCCCCCTTGTTTGTTGATATAATTGTAGAGCTCTGATCTTCAGACGTGAAGATGGTTGGGACGAGCGGTTAAAGGTCATCATTCCCTTGCCATCTAGGCCTTCAATGCTGATTAAATCTGGGAAATCCGTATATAGTAACCCTAGTTGTCAGTTGGCAGCATCCTCCTTGCTCTCTGACGACTGGCAGGTTTCCTCATGAAAATTGGGATACAATAAAAGACTAGTTTTACTAAGACATATATTAACAAAATGCAAACAGCAATATGCAACACTCCTTGTAATATTCCAACAATCCACCCACCAATCCCTTTAAACCAATTAGCAGGATTCAAAAAGGAGAATGTATCAGACCACCAACTGTCTTTGGTCAATTCATTGTGTTTGTTATATTCTTCCCTGAGTTTCCTAATGTCTTCCATTTTAGTCTTTAACCGTATGGTAGAGTCGGGGTCAATATAGAGACAACAGGCTGGACCTATAACCTGACACATCCCTCCTTGAGATGCTGTCAAATAGTCCAGCACTAAGGTATGTTGATTGGTCACTATAATAAGCTGATTTTGTACTGCAACAGTAGTATTAATTACTTCCAATATACTCCAAATTTGGTCATCTAAGTAGTCCGTGACTTCCACTAATTTGTCCCACATTTGTGTTACCATAGGGTAGAAGAAAACAGTACTAACTATCTTATTGGGTATACCCATTTGTACCAAATGAGGTCTTCCTGGTGGGCGTGGGGTATTGTCCTTGGCACGTTTATAGATGGTATGAAGAGGGATGGCTTTCATATCTACTTTACTATGGGGAATAAGATAAGTGGCTGGAGTTAGCCAGGCCAACGTACAAGTCCCCCCTACTCCGACTGGGAGCCATTTATACGCATTATTCTCACAGACCCAATATGTGGCTGATGGCAGATCCCATAAAGCGGAGTGCTGTAATGCTAATTTATGTACCAAATCGATAAGAACAGTGATATTTGACAACATACACCATGAAGGCATTTGTCCCAGGGGGCTACAATATCCAACATCCGGATTGCCACATGTTGGATCACTAGGCTTATATTCAGAAGATTCATTACAAGGGACGTTACCAGATATTTCATAACATGTGTCATTGCTGCCTTTTATAAACAGGTTTTCATGTACCCATGAGTGATTATGAATATATCTTTCCAATAATGATGGTTTAAAAGCATCTGCCGTACTAGAGGTAGCATTAAAACTGATTTGTAGACCCTCAGTTGGTATGAAGCCTAAATTGGTCAAGAAAGACTTGTTCCTGGTTACCCATGTGTTTCCTTTAAGGGAAAGATATTGTAGATTTTTACTGGTGGCAGTAAGATTTCCTTGCCACCAGGGGAGATCCACCCACCCAACTACTGGTATACCTATAGTGGTGTTCCATAATTTACTAAACTTAGTAGCGTTATCAGCAAGGATGTCGCTACAATTGGGCCAGTTTAGTATTTCTTCTAGAGTGACTGGGACCGCCAGAAAGGGCATACTAGCGGCTGAAACTGGTGAGTGAGTACATATCCAACAGTCACTGATTTTGCTTTTCTCTAATTGACTCAATTCTTGTACCAAAATCTGGTGGTGAGTAATGAACTTGTTATTAAAAGGGTCAGTACTCTGTTGTAGGCTATTCCAGATATTGACTGATTTAACCATACATATTATCATAAAACATCTCAGGAAGGTTGGCGTTTGCAGTGTGAAGCATGGATCCTTGTTGGCTTCCCTTCAAGTTTTACTGCTGTTGGGGTTGTCAGGAGCACTTGGTATGGTCCATCATACAATGGTTCTAGTCCGTTTTTCCGAACATGCCTCTTCACATACACATAATCTCCAGGCTTGAGGGTATGACAACCTTCTGCATCAGCTGGATCTGGAATAGAAGATGATACTAAGGCATGGGTGTTCGTTAGTGCTTTGGCAAGCTGAATCACATACTGTACAACATAATCCGTCTCTTCTGATAATTGTTGTGGGGTAAATCGAGCTATAGCTGGTTGTGACCCAAACAGTATCTCATAGGATGACAATTTATGTTTCCCTATGGGGGTGGTACGTATGTGATATAGTGCAATGGGAAGGAGCTCAGGCCGTAGTCACCTGCATCATTTTGTCAATTGCCTTTTCAGTGTGCCATTCAATCTCTCCCCCTTGTCGCTTAACTGTGGATCGTAAGGAGTATGTAATGCCACTGTTGATCCGATCATGGTAAGTATTTCTTGATATACACATGAGGAAAAGGCTGGTCCCTGATCGCTCTCGATAACTTCTGGGACTCCATACCTGCAAACAACTTCACAGACCAGCTTCTTGGGGGTGGTCTTGGCAGTCATGTTTGGAACGGCAAATGCTTCTGGCCAGCTGGAAAACATATCCACTACCAGTAAGCAATATTCATATCGTCCTGCTTTAATGACAGTGATATGATCAAACTGTAAACGTTGGAACGGATACTCTGGTTTAGCAAGGTGTTTTGTTGTTACATTCTGTAATCTACCTGGGTTGCAGGTTTGGCATATTGTGCAACCTTTGTTCTGTGCGCTCAACACAGTGGAAATTCCTGGGGCCCAATAAAGTTTCTGTACCAGTAGCAAAGCTCGGTTTTTCCCTCAATGCACCGGTTCATGGGCCCAGGCTGCTACAGCAGGATATAGGAGTTGAGGCAAACAATATAGTTGTTCCTTTTTCCATAGCCCATCTATCAATTTAGCACCTGCTTCCTTCCATGACTGGCATTCCTCTTTAGAGACTTTCTGCTGTGTGAAGCGTAGTTTTGTGATTGGAGGGACCAGTTGATGATTTTCTGCAGGTTGATCCTGACTTGGCACGGAATTTAGCTGTTTGGTCTGCTGTCGCGTAACAGCCATGGACATGGATGTCTGGAGAAGAGCTGCTTGTTTAGCATGGAGATCAGCAAGTGCATTACCTCTTGCTTCAGGGGCGTCTTGTCGGGTATGAGTTTTTACCTTTACAACAGCCAACTGTCTTTGTAGTTGTACCGCTTCCATCAATTGTCTAACGCTTTCAGCAATTTTTACAGGAGAACCTGCAGTCGTGACAAAGCCTCTCTTTGCCCAGATCTCCCCAAAGTCATGTGTAATCCCGAAGGCGTATCTTGAGTCGGTAAATATATTCACACTTTTTCCTTTGGCCTGTTGACAAGCAGCAATCAGAGCTTTGAGCTCTGCTTCCTGTGCTGACATACTGGGAGGTAAGGCTGCAGCCTCTACCAATGTATCTTCAGTTGTAACAGCATATCCAGTATGAAACCTGCCAGAGGTATCAGCATATCTGGATCCATCCATATATAACATGAGTTCTGGGTCGTCCAAGGGTACTTCCCCCACTAAAACAAGTGGAGTTGACTCTGCATTACAGACAATCATGTGGTGGAGCCTCTTTCCCCTCTCCTTCAGGTGCTGGCAGCAGGGTGGCCGGGTTGATGGTGGTGCACCAGTGTAATTTCACATTTTCTGGGAAAATCAACGAACACTGTAGCCGCAGGTGTCTCTGTTTGGACAGATGTTTAGGTTGCTGTAAAGCTAAAACAGCCGCAATATCGTGTGGAGCATAAATGTGAGTCTCATGTCCAAGGATGATATCCGCCGTTTTTTCAAGTAACTGTTGTGTGGCGTGAATCACTTGTAGACAGCTGGGGGAGGCCCTGGCTACCGGGTCCAGACACGCTTAGTAATAACCGACCGGGCACTGCTATGTACAGTGTCTCTGCGTGAGTACCCCGGCTGCATGCCCTCCTGTCTCGGAGACATACAAATGGAAAGGTTGAGCATAATCCAGGTTTCCAAGTGCAGGGGCTGTCATTATCCTTGATTTTAGTTGCTCAAAGGCTTGTTGCAGCAGTTCTTGGTGGTCCTTGATGTTTACATCAGCCAGAGTGTCTTCTTTTAGTGCACCATATAGGGGTTGCATCAGACGTGAGGCGTCTGGGAGCCATTGTCTGCAGTATGTACATAGTCCGAGGAACCGTTGCAACTCTATGGGATCCTTTGGGAATGGTAGTAGATAGATGGCTGTTTTTCTTTCTTCTGTGAGATGCCTGGCACCCTGAGTAAAGCAGTGGCCAAAGAAAACCACTTGACCAAGACAAAGCTGAAGTTTCGAGGCTGAGACTCGACAATTCAGTTTTGCTAGATGCTTGAGGAGGCTAACACTGGTCCTGATGGACATTTGCTCCGTGGGGGCACACAAAAGAAGATCATCAACGTATTGTAATAGCACTACCTCAGGGTTGTCCAGCTGCCACGGCAGCAGACAGCTGGACATGTTTTTTGTAAACTGATTGGGGCTATTCTGTGCTCCCTGCGGCATCACCGTCCAAGTCAATTGCCTACCCTGATATGTAAATGCAAACAGAAACTGACAGTCTTTATGTAGTGGAATACTGAAAAAGGCGTTTGCCAAATCAATTGCTGTAAACCAGGCTGCGGTAGATGGTATTTGTGAGAGAAGCGTATGTGGGTTAGGCACCACAGGAGTTTCCAAGACTGTCGCTGCATTTACTGCCCTCAAATCCTGCACCAATCCATAAGCGGGCGGCTGCCCCGGTTGGGATTTATTCCTTACGGGGAACAACAGCATATTGCACGGGGAGACGCAGGGAATTAGTGCCCCTTTCTCTATCAAGGTCTGAATTTGCTGGTGTAGACCTTGTTCTTGTGCAAGTTTGAGCGGGTACTTGCGAACCTTGGGAAAGGGCGCTCCGGGCTTGAGGTACACCTGTATTGGTTCTACCGGCAATCTCCCAATGTCGTCTGGGCCTTGTGACCACAGATGAGAAGGAATTTCCCCTATGTATGGGGCTAACCTCGGATCGTTTGGGAGATTTTCATTCGTATCTGATACGTTAACCATAACTGTGGGTAGTGCTCGTAAGATGCAGACCTCCTCTACGTGTGTATCAGAATTTGGATCCTTTATAGTAAGGATCATCTGACCATTGTCCTGGTATTGGATTCGGGATTGGAATTTAGACAAGAGGTCTGCCCCTAAAAGATTTACCGGGCAGGTCGGGGATATGAGAAATTGTGCCATTACTTCCGGGAATGGGCCAATTGGGATAGGTTTGGTGAGAGTATGTTTGTTAGGTCTGCCATCCACACCGATCAATATTAGATTGTCATTAGAAAATTGGACCGGGAGACCCTGGGGCAGTTCAGAAGATTTTAGAATGGAGTTGGCCGCCCCAGTGTCTACCATGAACTTCACCGTATTTCCTCCCACTGGGAGAACGACAGATGAACAGAGCCCGGGGGTGGTTACGGACATCAGGATGGCAGACTCTGGTTGGCCTCCATTTCAGTATGGACGGTCT
This sequence comes from Phyllobates terribilis, assembly GCF_046119375.1. NCBI lineage: Eukaryota > Metazoa > Chordata > Amphibia > Anura > Dendrobatidae > Phyllobates > Phyllobates terribilis. The sequence goes on from NW_027362761.1 coordinate 391,268,655, forward strand.
TGGGGGACATTTTCTCGTGAGTCTCGTGGGCCGGGCGTCCTATTTTTGGATATGGGGGCTTGGGCGGTACACTGGCTAGCAGGGGTGTGACATTCCCTTTGGAAGTGTCCTGTCCGGCCACATATCCAACATTTATGATGGGAATTCACTACTGGTCTTTTCCCGGGATACATTACTTGTTGATTGGGCACCGCCATGGGATAATAGTGGGGCTGTAAGGGAGGATACTCTGTGGGTACTGCGGGTGTCGCAACTGCCACTGCAGTGGGTTTGGATTTAGGCTTAACTGCAGAAGCGGTCCCGGCGACATTTTTCTGGAAGCTTTTTGCTACCTTTAGGGCATCTCCTGGGGTGGCTGACTCAACGTCTGGTCTTACAGCCAATATCGCATCCTTGATTTCAGTACATAAACCCTGGATAAAGGCGGACACTAACAGCTGGCAATGAGTTTTAGTATGTAAGGAGAACCCAAGGTCCTTATAGACCTGCATAAGTCGCCCATAAAACTTTTCAGCCGACTCCCCCTTCTCTTGAATGACGTCTGTGAGGGTAGTGGATTGATCAGCCAACTTATCCTGAGCCCATATTTTAAGGGCTTGACAAAAGTCAACCCCACTCTCGTACGTATTGGCATCTAATGCTCTGTTATATGGGATAGCAGCCTCTACCATCGGATAATATCCTTCACTGGCTTTTACACGGAGCAGGTGTAAAAGATCTTGCCTTGTTGCAGAATATATCTCTCTATTTGCAGCCATGCCCCTGTAAAAAGCTACGGGGGAGTGTTTGGGATCCGGGAGATGGTTACACAGAGTATCCGTCTGTGCTGGGGAAAACGGGGTATATTTGGGTGGGCCAGTATTCTTATCTGCTTCTTCCACCTCTGGGAGAGGAGGTGGAGGTGGAGGCAGAGGGAAATCAGCATGAGTACGGATTGTTGGGAGATCTTGGAGGTAGGGTACACTGGGGGAGACCAGATATTGGGTTTGATTAGTTGAGCGGCATAATCTACGAGATCCCTGTCGATGGCCAAGAGTCTTATCTCTCTTAGTTTAGTTGGATTCATGGTGATGTATAGCTTTATAGTCCCAACTACTATTTTGGCCGCGTTCCATTTCGGATATTCAATGATACCAGTGGAAATAAATGGCAGGGCTAGAGTTGGGGTCGCATGAAGCTGTGATGCGTATGCTATAATGTTCTGAATTGTTTCTGTAAGCAGGTGTTGTGACCTGGGTACATCCAGGGGGTCATATCTTGGTCCCACCGCATGTATAAAATCCCGACATGATAGCTGTCCCGCTCTCGTAGCCATCACCTCTCCTTCCCTTAGCGGACCGTGGTCACGGATGTGATCGTTGGATGCGGTTTGTATTATAGTTCCCCCAATACGACATATTTCTGCAGCTAGCCCCCCCCCCATGCTGTAGTTTTGCATTTGCTGTGTTTACAATGATCCCAACTTGCTGTTGCGTTATACTCCCTATGCCTATTCTCAATATAGTGGAATATTCCGAGGGACCATCCGGTAAAACAGACGCCACTTCATGGTACTCGTGTCCGTGTTTTATTTCCCCAGTTTGGGAGAGGGTGAATAGGGTAGAGTTCGGAGGACCTTGGGTCTCTCTGAATGGAGTATGAATCATGGCGGGAGCAGGTGGGGACAATGGTTTATAATACCTGCTCTCAGCGTTAAGTAATGGGAAGGTTGGTGCTACAACACTTCTCACGCCATCCCGGATTGGTGACCCAGCACACATTACAAAGCCAGCCATCTGGGTTATATGGTGGTGGCTGTCCATCAGTGGGAAGTGTAGGGTATTTAATCTCCTTAGGTATAAATTGCTCAGTTTCTGGGTTCAAAGGCTGGGGTACGGCTACCTTTGTGGGGGTAGGGGATGTTTCTTTAGGGGCTTAAGATTCGATCTGTGGACACATAAGTGTTATGATCTGCTACAAGAACTAAGGAAAGAAAGGAAAACTGTCCCTACAATAGGACTAAGCTGATTCCCTACGATGGAGCGGGCAACCTGTTCCTTGTGAACAGACCCGCCTTCGTCCTCAGCTAGTCTGAACACAGACCTATAGATATAAGGGAGGGGTCCCTAAAAGTACTAAGGACTGGGACAAAATTGGACACCTCCTAGCAGAAGTTGTAGCCGAGAAAAAAAACAAACAGACAAAAAGTACTAAGAGGTCCAAGGACCAAGCAAACTATAGAGATAGGTACAAAGCACCTGGCTAGATTAAGAGTCAAAGTAACACTGAAGTCCAGCAAAGCCAGAAGGGCGGAGCTGGAATAAGTAGGCAGCTGGTCACGTGACCACAAAATAGAAAAAAACTAACCGGAGGATTCTAACAGTACCCCCTCTTCTATGAGGATCCTCCGGATCCCCCAGGCCCAGGCCTATCAGGAAACCTCATGTGAAGCGCTCTGATAAGTCTAGGAGCAGAGACATCATCCGCCCTTACCCAGGAGTTATCCTCAGGACCGAAACCTTTCCAAGCGACGAAATACTGCAATCTCCCTCTATGCCTTCTGGAATTCAGGATACAAGAAATTTCATATTCACCGTCTTCCACCACCGGAGGAACTGTGACAGTGGCATCCCTATCCGATACATCAGCTTTTTTCAACAAGGAAACATGAAACACCGTATTAATCTTTCAGGAGGTGGGAACCTCCAACCTAACAGCAGACTGGTTCACCACCTGAAGCACCTTAAATGGTCCCACAAACTTCGGACCCAAATTCTTAGAAGGGATCCTCAACCGCAGATTCTTTGAGGACAACTAAACCAGGTCACCAACCGTAAACAAAACCTCTTGACGTTTCCTGTTAAAATACTTCTTGGACTTTTTGTTAGCCTCTTGAAGGTTACAGCGTACATCAGTCCAAACTCTTTCCAAATCACCGGAAAAATTCTCCTCCTCCGGCACGGCCGACACCAATTTGGAGAACAAACCAAACGACGGATGTCTCCCAGTACAACAAAAAAAACGGAGAACACCCAGCAGAAGAGGATGTATGGTTGTTAAGAGCAAATTCAGCGAGTGGCAGAAACTCAGATCACCCCTCTTGATTGTCTGCCACAAAACAACGCAAAAACTGTTCAACATCCTGGTTCTTTCTTTCTGTCTGTCCATTAGACTCAGGATGATAACCAGACGAAAATGACAAATGGACTCCCAACCTGTCACAAAAGGCACGCCAAAAATGAGCCACAAACTGGGGTCCCCTATCAGAAACAATGTCGGTGGGAACGCCATGGAGCCTGACAATTTCCTTAACAAAAGCCGTAGCGAGTGTCTTAGCGCAGGGTAGTTTAATGAAAGGAACCAAGTGACACATCTTGCTAAAACGGTCCACGACCACCCAGATGACAGTGAAACCCTCGGACACAGGAAGGTCAGTAATAAAATCCATTGCAAGATGTGTCCAAGGTGCACTAGGAACCTCCAGAGGGCAAAGCAACCCCGCAGCAGGAGCATGTGAAGCCTTTGATCTAGCACACACAGTACATTGACGCACTCACTTAATGACTTCCTTCTGCCACCCAGGCCACCAAAAACTGCGACCTACAAGTCTCTTAGTCTCAGAAATTCCTGGATGACCTGCCAACCGAGACTCATGATACTCAACAAACAAATCTCTCCTAAAGGTTCTAGGCACAAACAACCTCCCATGGGGAGTGTTAGATAGGGCATCCTCCTGGGCTTTCAGAATCCCATCTTCCAAAACGGAGTCCAATGCTGCTATCACAACTCCTTCCTGTAAAATGCTCTCCTCCTCCTCGGTACCAACCATAGGAGAAAAGCTGCAAGATAAAGAATCGGCTTTAACATTCTTAGTACCCGGGATGTAAGTAACAGAAAAATTAAACCGAGAAAAAAAAGTGCCCACCTAGCCTGACGGGCATTCAAGCGCTTGGCAGCATCTAGATAGATCAGATTCTTATGATCAGTGAAAACCTGAATGGGAAATTTAGCACCTTCCAAGAAATGACGGCAATGTTCAAATGTAAGTTTAATAGCCAGCAATTCCCGATTACCAACATCGTAATTAAGTTTGGTTTCAGAAATTTTTTTCGAAAAAAGACACAGGGATGAACTCCATCCTTGTTCTCTTGAGACAAAACCACACCAACCCCCACCGAAGAAGCATCAACCTCGACTAAAAAAGGCTTGGTCTCATCAGGCTGCATAAGGATGGGGGCAGAACTGAACCTCTTCTTGAGATACACAAAAGCTTCAATGACCTCAGTAGTCCACTGGACCGTATTCGCACCTTTCCTGGAGAGATCGGTCAGTGGCTTAACAATTATAGAAAAATTCTTAATGAATTTTCTGTAATAATTGGCGAAACCCAAAAATCTCTGTATCGATTTCAAACCAATAGGCCTAGGCCATTCCTGCACAGCCTGAACCTTCACCGGGTCCATCTCAAAGCCCTCGCTGGAGATAATGTAGCCCAAAAAACTAATCCTCTGCACAGCAAACTCGCATTTCTCCAGCTTAGCAAAAAGTGGATTGTCACTTAATAACTGCAATACCTCATGTACGCTCTGCCAATGAGTCTCCAGATCCGGCGAATAAATCAAAATGTCATCCAAATACACAACCAAATTCTTACCAATCAAAGGTCTCAGGATGTCATTAATAAGGTTCTGAAAAAACGCTGGTGCATTGGTAAGACCAAAAGGCATAACCAGATTCTCAAAATGACCCACCGGAGTGTTAAAAGCAGTTTTCCATTCATCACCCTCCTTCATTCGCAACAAATTGTATGCCCCCCGGAGATCAATTTTAGAGAACCACTTGGCCCCCACTAACTGGTTAAACAAGTCAGGAATTAACGGCAGTGGGTAGGAATTGCGTACGGTAATTTTATTAATTTCGCGAAAGTCCAGACGTGGACGTAAACCGCCGTCCTTTTTTTTACAAAAAAAAATCCAAATGCCACAGGTGACTTAGAAGGTCTAATGTGACCAGCAGCCAAGCTCGTCTGTATGTATTCCTCCAAGGCCTTTCTTTCAGGGATAGTCAGATTAAATAAACGACTCTTGGGAAGAGTAGCTCCAGGAATAAACTCAATGGTGCAATCATAATCACTATGAGGAGGTAAAATTTGCGACTCCTCTTCTGAAGAAAACCTCCAAAAATCCTGAATGGGTACAGGTAATTCCCCTTTTACCACAGCAGCAATGTGACCGTTACAACATTTATCATAACACTTAGGACTCCAAGAATTAATCTCATTAGTAGACCAGGCTAGTAAAGGATTGTGCAGTTTTAACCAAGGCAAACCTAAAACTACTGGAGAAGGTAAATTATCCAATACCACCAAATCCAAATTCTCTTGGTGAATGCCATTGATAGTAAGGGGAAATGCAGCAACCTTGTGAGTAATACATTTCAAAGGAGTGTTATCAATAGCAATCACAGAAATAGGTGATGACAAAGGTTTGGATTCCAATTAAATTTTTTCCAAAAACCCCTTATCAATCACATTAAGTGTTGAACCACAATCCACAAATACCTGAAATTCAATCAAATCTTCCTGCAATGAGGTACTCCCTGAAAGAAATACTCCCTTAGAGCTCAAACAAGCAATACGGGCGTAACTGACCTTTTTTTTCCTTTACTTAAACGAAGCTCACAGTTCTTAATCAAATGGTCAGGTTTACCACAATAAAAACACAATCCCTTGGAAAACGTGCGGTCTCTTTCCTGAGAGCAGAGTGACATCGCCTCAACCTCCATCGGTTCTCCGCCGTCCGAGCAGACCCTCTGGGGACTAGGAGCTGCCATTACAGGAATTTTTTCATCATTAACCCTGGCACGCAGTCTCCTGTCTGCACGTATAGCTAACTGCATAGCTTCTTGCAAGGTCTCAGGTGCAGGAAATGTAATCAGCAGATCCTTAACCCTTTAACTTAGACAAGCAAGAAAAAACATTTTAACGCCGAATCATTCCATTTCACTTCTGAGGACCACCTTCTGAAGTGTGTACAATAATTTCCAACATCACCTAACCCCTGATTCAAACGCCTCAGTTCTGTCTCAGCAGATGAGACTCGATCAGGATCGTCATATAATAACCCCATAGCAGAAAAAAAATCCTCCACTGACCTAAAACACGGATCATTAGGTTGGAGAGAAAAGGCCCACCCCTGTGGTTCCTTGCGCAAAAGTGACATGATAAACCCAATGCGCTGTGATTCATTCTCAGAGGACCTTGGTCTCAAACAAAAATATAATAAACAAGCATTTTTAAAGGAAAAAAAATCTTGCTGTTTACCATAAAAAATATCAGGGAGTCCTACCTTTGGTTCGACAAAATGCGCTCCAGAACAGCTAGTCACGTGTTGCCAGAGCTCGGACACCTCCAGAGACAATCTCTGCAGGCGTTGAGCCAAATCTTGAACCGAAACCATACTGATCCCCGGATTTCTTTCCTTAAAGTTTTTGTTTGGGCTGGACTTACTGTTATGATCTGCAACATAAACATAAACTAGGGAAAGAAGGGGAGAGCTGTCTCTACAGTAAGACTAAGCTGAGTCCCTAACATAGTAACATAGTTTGTAAAGCCGAATAAAGACTTGCGTCCATCAAGTTCGACCTGTTAGTTCTGTAATTGCTAAAGTTGATCCAGAGGAGGGCAAAAACCCCAAATGATTTAGCCAATCTTCACCTGAGGAAAAATTTCCTCCCGACTCTGAAACCAGCAGTCAGAATAAATCCCTGTATCAGCATACTATTTTATTTTATTTTTAAGTATATGCTGAAATCTGCCTAGTATCTAGAAATGCATCCAGTCCCCGCTTGAACTGGTGTAGTGAATTTGACATTACCGTCTCCTCACTCAGTGAATTCCATATTCTCACTGCTCTTACCGTAAAGAACCCCTTCCTATGCTGGTGCTGAAACCTTTACATTGTAGCGGGCAACCTGTTCCTTGTGAACAGACCCGCCTTCGTCCTCGGCTAGTCTGAACAGAGACCTATAGAGAAAGGGAGGGGTCCCTAAAAGAACTAAGGACTGGGAAAAAATGGGACACCTCTTAACAGAGCAAAAGATAAACTGACAAAAGTACTAGAGGTCCCAGAGGACCAAGCAAACTGGAGATAGATAGGCACAAAAGCACCTGGCTAGAGAGACAGTCAAAACAACACTGAAGTCCAGCAAAGCCAGAAGGGCGGAGCTGGAATATATAGGATGATGGTCACATGACCGCAAAACACAAGCTGGAAACAAAAACAAACAGGAGGGTTCTAACAAGCAGTGCAGGAGTTAATCTGCTTAGCTTTGAATATGTTACGGATCTGGGTGGTGGAACCTCTGTGCTGTGGTGCAAGGAGGGACCAGAGGGGCGTGACTAAGTATCTATTCGGCCTGACCAGGGTCGCACGGCTGCTCAGTCGACTCCATGAACCAGGGAGGGACCGAGCAGAGAGACCAGGTGCCACTCTGGGACCGACCTTGTATGAGAGCAGGTTACTCCCACGGGTCAGAAGGCAGGAACTGACCAGTACAGCGGAAGAGCACGGCAGGCAGGCTGACGGGTGGTCCAGGTAGTCAGGGTGGCTGATTCGGCTAATAGCCAGACAGGTGCTCCGGATAGGCAAGCTGGCGGACACAACAGATAACAGGCAGGTGCTTCCAAGTAAGCAGGCAGGTGGGCATGGCAGGTAAAGACAGGCAAGCGGGCACGGCAGGTAACAGGCAGGTGCTTCCAGGTAAGCAGGCTGGCAGGCATGGCAGGTAACAGGCAGGTGCTTCCAGGTAAGCAGGCGGGCAGAGCCCATAGACAGACTGGCAGACTGGACTGAAGGCAGACTGTCGGGCTGGAAAGTAGTCAGACTGGCGGACTGGACTGAAGCTCAGAAAGGCGGACAAGACTGACTTGCAGAGGACCTGAGGGCTGAAGCAAAGTAAGTATCACAGAGCAACAACCTTGCACGGGCACCTCCATATTGGAGGAGGTGCCTTTTATAGAGAAAGTCCTCCGGCCATTGGTCGGGGACTTTTTAGGATGGCGCGCGCGGCCCCTTAAAGAGGGAGGGAGCATGCGCGCCTTAAGCACAGTGCCGGGGAAGCTGCATGCACCAGCAGCAGCAGGGAGGCCGGAAGACGCCGGAGCAGGACCGCGGCGGTAAGGGGGACGGTGTCTCTGCCTGGCAGGGGGCAGAGACGCCGACGCTACAGAATATCTGTAGCTTCCTTCTTGGAAGTTCTCAGCTGTGCAGAATCAATTACTCCCCTTTCCTATATAGTCTCTGCTCTGGCAATCTGGATTGCAAGTGTTAAGTCTTGTACTGTCTGGTGAAGGAGTGGAGGATTCCACTAAAGTTAAATTTTTGTGATAAAAAGTTAAATGTTTATTTTTTCCTTCCACATTCTATTAATTCCTGTTAAGCACCTAAAGGGTTAATAAACTTCTTGCATGTGGTTTTGAGCACCATGAGGGGTGCAGTTTTTAGAATGGTGTCACTTTGGGGTATTCTGTGTCATATAGACCCCTCAAAGTCACTTCAAATGTGATGTGATCCCTAAAAAATGGTTTTCTAAATTTTGTTGTAAAAATGAGAAATCGCTGGTCAACTTCCTAACAAAAAAAAATTATGTTTCCAAAATTGTGCTGATGTAAAGTAGACAGGGGGGAGATATTATTTATGAACTATTTTGTGTGACATGACTGTGTGATTTAAGGGCATAAAGATTAAAAGTTTGAAAATTGCAAAATTTTCACAATTTTCACCAAATTTCCGATATTTTCACAAATAAACGCAAGTCATAACAAATAAATATTTCCACTATCATGAAGTACAATATGTCATGAAAAAACATTCTCAGAATCACAGGGATCCGTTGAAGCATTCCAAAGTTATTACCTCATAAAGTGACACTGGTCAGAATTCAAAAAATTGGCCTGGCCAGGAAGGTGAAAACAGGCTTCGGCGTGAAGGGGTTAAAAGTGGCATTTTGTGTTGAATTTGGAGAAACCAAATATTATACGAGGTATTAGTTGTGGCGGGCTATTTAAATTGTGTTTGTTAGATTATTTTATTGAAAACAGGAGAATGTTTATAAATTGTACTAATAAAATTAACTAGTGGATCTAAAATTTTGAGCGCAGAGATGCCGACGCTACAGAGTATCTGTAGCTTCCTTCTTGGAAGTTCTCAGCTGTGCAGAATCAATTACTCCCCTTTCCTATATAGTCTCTACTCTGGCAATCTGGATTGCAAGTGTTAAGTCTGTACTGCCTGGTGAAGGAGTGGAGGATTCGGTGTTCGGTAGAGGCGTTTAAGTAGAGTTGTTCTGTAACTGTTGTTTGGTGTTTTGGCTGTGCGCATAGTCCCATCCTCTTCTATTTTTGTTTACCTTCCTAATACCTTCGGTGTTTTTCTTCTGTTGTCTGTGAGTGTATATTTTGTATGTTTGGTATTTTCATATTTCTCTGTACGTCCTTTCCTTGTTTGACTGATTTGTGTATTTACATACACTATTCCTCCCCACTTCCCTGGACAGATAAGGGCTGATTCAGTACATGGCCCCAGCATCTTCAATATCAGAAGTAACCTGAGGAACAGGGATAGATAGGGCGCCACTAGTGTTAGGGACAAGGTAGGAGCCCTTGGTCCCTGGTCGTCAGACAATTTTATCGTGACAGTAGCAGTAGCACCGAGCAAACCTTGGTCACGCAACAGGTGTCACTGCCAAAGTTTTCTTGTAGCCATAGCCCTAGACACCCTGTAACTGGTTAAACAAATCAGGAATTAGCGTAAAATGGTATTGATTTTCAGCTGTCATTTTATTGAGTTAATGAAAGTCTATAAAAAGCCATAAACCTCCATCATTTCATTCCACAGGTTAGGCAAATGGTCTAATGAAGCTCTTACATAAACTATCCGATATGTAATCTTTCAGCCTGATTTTCAGAGTCAAAGAAATTAGAGATCTTATTATAGATGCATTTAAAAAGTATTGTCAATTCTTTATGTGACACTCTCAAAAAATGACCTGCTGGTGACTTGATTTCAGAAACACTGTCATAGCATAGTATTGATTCTATCTGATACAACATTGGCAGATGATCCTTATTTTACCTTTAATGTGGTCATAAATTTAGCTGTATAAAACAATATATTGAAAAATATATTAAACATACATGTACATCCAAATGCTGGAAAACATTATTATTATTTATTATGCATAGGTTATCATACATTTTGTCCTTGTCCTATGAGGTTGTGTCATCCTTACTCAAGGGGATTTCAGTGTTATTTTCTAGTGGATGGGTGGCACAGGAAATTTTCCTGCTGTCTCCTTCATTTATAAGCAGCATTGTTGCTTCTCTTGTCTGGAATTTCCAGTAAAGTCAAGATGACCTTCACACAGGAAAGCAATCACTATTTAATGTAATGAGAACAGTTTTTCATGTCAGAATCTATTAGAACATTACTTAAATTCATATCAATATAGAAAAAAGTGAAGGCTGCAACATTAATTCTATACATAAATGAACCTATACAATGCATGGGAGAGAGGTATTGTATTAGCTTGCCAATAGGGTTAAACACAAACACATTTAAACAGAACAGTATGTGCACCTCTAGTCCCACATACTAAAGTATAACTTACCACGGAAAATGCTGATAAATAAGTAGCACTGCAATTATTTATCATGATTTTTGTGACTATAAGGAAATCCGGAATACATGATCTGTCGGAGGGCTGTGAAGACTGCAGTTTGGGAAACGCTGGAATTTTTCATATCAGCAGTATGTCTGCAGGAGGAAGAATGAAACATACACTGAAAAAAAACACCTACCTAGAGTGAGGCAAAACAGAGGCTCAGTGATGTTCTGGGGCAGCTTTGCTTACTCTAGCACTAGAAACCTGCAGCATTGGGCAGGCAAGATTGATTCAATCAAGTGTCAGGATTTTCTAGGAGAAAACATCATGACTACAATCATATTGAAGTCCACCAACACTTTGTTTCAGGGCTCGCTAACACCACCATATTAATTAGACGAGTGCTATCCCATTTTTTATCGGATAGCTCTCAGACCAATGATATGCAATGGGGCAGAGCTGATCAAAGTTTTTTTTCTCATACCGATTCGGCATGAGAAAAAAGTTGCAGCATGTTGTTATTTGACACACAAATCGGACAAGACTCGCCAAGTCAAGTCTATGGGTGTGTGGAAATCATCAGACTGCACTCACATGACATCCCATTGCTGTCCTATTTCCGCGAACTTATAGAATGGGGAAGATGGAGAAATGTTATTCTACATCTTCCCCTCACAATGTGCTCCAATTCTCTCATTCAAAAGAATTGGATCACACTATGCTGACATTTTGATCAGGGTCATTAGCACAATCAACCCGATTCTCTAGGATGAGAAAAAATACCCTTGTGTGACACTAGCATCAGAAGGTTATTGCTCATGAAGAATTGCCTAAGATTCCTCAGGAACACTGCTATACACTGGTGTCTGGCTATACATCATGCACTGCTGTAGTCATTAACCCCTTCCTGACATGTGCCGTACATATACTGCTCTGTGGGAGCTGCGTTTCGACAAAGAGCAGTATATGTATGGCACAGTAATCGCGTGGGCTCACACTGAGACTGCCGCGATCATTTGAAGGTGTCAGCTCTATGTGAGAGTTGACACCCTGCAGCCATGCCAATGATCAGTGCTAGCACCAATAGCAGGCATTTAACCCCTCTGATGCCGCTGTCAATAGTGACAGTGACATTGCAGGGCATGGTAGACGGAGTGGGCTCCCTCTGTGATCCCATCAACTCAACGCGATGCGATTGCGTTGTGTTGATGGTCTCTATGGTGATCCCCAGTCTCAAAATGGCCACGGCGTCCTTCAGGGGCCTTCAGGAAGGTGGCCACTCAGTGCCTGCTCAGAGAGCAGGAGCTGAGACGCCTCCTTCCTGCCTGTCAGACGCTGATCTGATGCTCTACAGTGCAGATGCACTGCAGAGCATCAGATCGCTGATCTGACTGTAAAGTTGATGTCCCATCCTGGGACAATGTTAAAAAGTTAATAAAAATTGTAAAAATATTTTTTAAAAATCACAAAATAAAGAACATAAAAAAGAAAAAAAATATTGATCTAATAAATACATTTATCTGTGTAAAAAAAACAAACAAAATAAGTACACATTTGGTATCGCCGCATCCGTAGCGACCTTACCTGTAAAACTGTACCACTAGTTAATCCCTTTAGTGAACACCGTAAAAAAACTAAATGAAAAACGATGCTTTATCATGATACCACCGAGCAAAAAGTGTAATAAAACGTGATAAAAAAAACGCATGTAAATAAAAATGTAACCACTAAAAACGTCATCTTGTCCTGCAAAAAACAAGCTACCATACAGCTCCATCAGTGGAAAAATAAAAAAGTTACAGCTCTCAGAATAAAGGGATGCAAACATAATTATTTTTTCTATAAAATAGATTTTATTATGTTAAAGCGGCAAAACATAAAATACTATATAAATGTAGTATCGCTGTAATCATACTGACCCAAACAATAAAGCTGCCTTATCAGTTTTACCAAACGCTGAATAACATAAAAAAATCCCCAAACAACAATTCTTGAATTGCAGTTTTTTGTTCATTTTGCCTCCCAAAAACAGATTAGAAATCGATAAAAAAAGTAATCTTCCCGAAAATGGTACCAATAAAAACGTCAACTCGTTCTGCAAAAAACAAGCCATGACATGACTCTGTCGGCAGAATTATGGAAAAATTATAGCTATCAAAATATGGCGATGCAAAAACTTGTTTTTACAATTAAAATCGTCTTTTAGTGTGTGACAGTTGCCAATCATAAAAACCCGATATAAATTTGGTATCGCTGTAATCGCAATGGCCTGCAGAATAAAGTCATCTAATCACTTATACCCCTGCCTTATTATAGTAAATCCCACGGGATAGGGTTAGGGTTGTGTTAGGATTAGGGTTACAATGAGGGTTGCGTAAGAAGTAACGATTAGGGTTGTGTTAGGGTTACAATTAGGGTTATGCTAGGCTTAGGGTTGTGTTAGGGTTAGGGTTGTATTAGGGTTTGGGTTAGGATTGTGTTAGGGTTAGGGTTGTGTTAAGGTTAGGGTTGTATTAGGGTTGGGTTTAGGGTTGTGTTAGGTTTAGGGCTGTGTCGAGGTTGGGAATTTTTCAAAAGTAAAGAAAAAAATGATTACGATATGGCGACTAGTGCTGAGCGCAAGTGCTCGCTAATTGAGTTTGCATCGGGTGCTCGAGTATGCACTGAATATCGCGGGTCCTTGAGTGACATGCTCGAGTCTCCGCCCCATATGTTTCCCAGCTGTTATACAGCCAAAAACAGAATGCAGCGATTGCCTGCCATACACGAGCAATCCCTGCATTTCTTTTTGGGTGTCTAACAACTGTGAAACATACGGGGCAGGGACTCGAGCATGTTACTCGAGCACCAGCAATACATGGTGCATACCCGAGTACTCGATACGAACTCAAGTAGCGAGCACTTGCGCTCATAACTAATGACAACATATTCAATATGATGACCTAATGTTATCAAATTCTGTGTCGTACCTCTGGGTTCAAAATGTTCATTATACCCCTTGATAAAATCATTGAGGGGTGTAGTTTCCAAAATGGTGTCACTTGTGGGGGGTTTCCACTGTTTAGGCACATCAGGGGGTCTCCAAATCTGACATGGCGTCTGCTCTTGAGTCCAGTCAATTTTGTGTTCAAAAAGTCACACAGTGCTACTTCCCTTCTGAACTCTGACGTGCGCCCAATCAGTTTTTTTTCCCCCCATATGGGGTATCGGCGTACTCAAGAGAAATTGCACAACAATTTTTTTGGTCCATTTTCTCCTCTTACCCTTGTGAAAATAAGAAACATTGGGGCTGGAAAAATCATTTTTGTGGAAAAAGTTTGATTTTTTTTATTTTCACGGCTCTATGTTATAAACTTCTGTGAAGCACCTGGGGGTTCAAAGTGATCACCGTACATCTAGATAAGTTCCCTGAGGGGTCTAGTTTCCAAAATAGAGTCACTTGTGGGTGGTTCCACTGTTTAGTCACATCAGGGGCTAATCAAACGCGATCTGGCATCCGCTAATTATTCCAGCAAATTTTACATTAAAAAAGTCAAATGTCAGTCCTTTAGTTCCAAGCCCTGCTGTGTGCCCAAACAATAGTTTTCCTCCACATATTGGATATCTGCGTACTCAGGAGAAATTGCACAACAAATTTCATTGTGCAATTTTTCCTGTTACCCTAGTGAAAATGCAAAATTTAGGGCTAAAAAAACATTTTTGTGGAAAAATGTGATTTCTTTATTTTCATGGCTCAATGTTATAAACTTCTGCGAAGCACCTGGGGGTTCAAGGTGCTCACCACACATCTATACAAGTTCCCTGAGGGGTCTAGTTTCCAGAATGGTGTCACTTGTGGGGGATTTCCACTGTTTAGGCATATCAGCGGCCCTCCAAATGTGACATGGTGTCCGTTAATTGTGCCAGCAAATTTTACATTCAAAAAGTCAAATGCCGTTCATTCCCTTCCATGCCCTTCCGTGCTGTCTTCTCTAATAAACATTATAAATACAATCTCATCGTCTTGTCTTATTATCAATTTAATAAGTCTATACATTTATTTTTACTCTGCACTCAAATTTGATTTCTACTATGTGTAGTTTGGAACCACTGAAAATGTACTTTTAATGAGACCTTAACAGCTATGCTATTATAAGTCTATAAACATATGTCTCACTGTTTAGAGTACAGGACACCATGCAGTGTGACCTTTTTAAGGACATCTCTAATAGAATAAAACTTCATTTTAAGGTCATGTACAAACATTTCAGATTTAAACATACAGTGCATTGAAGAAGTATTCATACCCCATTAACTTTTTCACATTTTTTTACTTTACACCCACAAACTTAAATGTAAATGCATTTTTGGGGAAAGGAAATGATACATGGTTTTCTACATATTTTAAAACTATAAATCTGAAAATTGTGATGTGCATTTATATTCAGCCCCCCTGAGTCAATACTTTGTAGAACAACTACTTTTCACTGCAATTAGTGATGCAAGTCTTTTGCAGTATTCCTCTACCAGCTTTGCAAAGTTAGAGTCTGAAATTTTTGCCTAGTCTTCTTTGCAAACCAGCTCTTCTTTTGCAAACCAGCTCTAGCTCAGTGAGATTGAATGGAGAGCGTCTGTGAACAGAAATTTTCAAGTCTTGCCACAGATTCTCAATGGAATTTAGGTCTGGACTTTGACTGGGCTTTTCATACACATGCAAATGCCTTGATAAAAACCATTCCAGTGTAGCTCTGGCAGTATGCTTAGGTTCATTGTCCTACTGGAAGGTGAACCTACACTTCAGTCTCAAGTCTTTTGCAGCTCCAACAGGTTTTCCTCCAGGATTTCCCAGTATTTATCTCAATCCATCTTCACATCAACTTTGACCAGCTTCTCTGTCCCTGCTTAAGAAAAGCATCCCCACAGATGGTGTTTTCAGGCTTATGGGCTCTCCCTGCTTGGGATGTCAGTTTAGGTGGATGGCCATGTCTTGATAGGTTTGTAGTTGTGCCATATTCCTTTCATTTTTGGATGATGGATTGAGCAACGCTCTGTGAGATGTTCAGAGCTTGGCTCATATTTTTATAACCTAATGCTTCTTTACACTGCTTTACACATTCCTTAACTTTATCCTGATCTGTCTGGTGTATTCCTTGGTATTCATGATGCTGTTTGATCCCAAATAAACCTCTGGAACCTTCACAGAACTGCTGTTATTTCACTGAGAACAAAATACACACAAGTAAACTCAATTTACTAATTATGTAACTTCTGGAGGAAATTGAGGGCTGAATACAAATGCACATCACAATTTTCAGATTTATATTTTTAAAATATTTAAAAAACTATGTATAATTTCCTTCACACTTCACAAATATTTGTTACTTTGGGTTGGTATATTACATAAAATCCCAGGAAAACACATTTAAGTTTATGGGTGTAATGTAAAAAAAAAGTTGGAAAAAGTTCACGGAGTATGAATACTTTTTCAAGGCACTGTATTCATTAGTATTTATTGGTGGAATTTAAAGGAGTTTTGGAAACTTATCACCGAGCCATCGTAAACCTTCTCTCTGCTTGTAAAATGTTTGCAATTTTGATAATTACAAAAAAAAATCTGAATTAAAAAAAAGAGAAACATCATATATTACACCATACCCATATATTTCCTGAAAATAGACATCTGGTACCAGGTTTAGACTGGCCCACCAGGAAACCAAGTAATTCCTAAGTCCCAGTTTCGCCGCTAGCTTCTTCCGGGGGGCGAAACGCGTGTGGGGGTGAGATGATGCAGCGTGTGACCATATTCATCTCTCGGGGAACTCAATCTTTGGACACATACAGGTATTATCACTCATTAGGACTTTATATGGGACTGGTACCTTCACCTTATATAATATTAATTCAGAAATAATGATGTATATGCCTTGCTATTCATATACTGCCTGATAGACTGGTCTACTGGAGTTATTATTACTCATTTTATAGCCATTTGATGCACTTGCAATTACTATTATTTTCTTTGGCTAGAATTTAGGGACTTCATTGTGAGTCATATACTCTGTGTATATTATATATTTGTCGGGTGCATCATATACATATGCTGTTTTCTGGTTAGGAAAATATAGTACCTTATTGATCCCATTAAATCTACCTATATCTCCGGTTAGAATATTTGTATATTATATGTATGTAATTCTTAGAAATACTGTTCTAGTGGTCACACCAGCATCCCTTGTTGGACAGTGTGCTTTTTTAGTCTTCTATTTTAATTGGTTTCAATAAACATTGTATTTTATTTCATGGAACTCTTCCATACTCTGGCTTTGTTTGAGTCTGAGAGTGTTGTGGTATATTGATAGGAAGTGCCATATTCCTCATATTTGAGGATATTGTTAAGTAACTAGTGTGGTTATTTGTAAGTCTGAGTAAATTTGTGCCTTAACTGAGCTAAAAGCATTTTTTGTCTGACCCTGTATTGGTTCAGCCCAATCTTGAGCATCCTTTTATTGTCAAGGTCAACACCTTTGTAGTTGGAGTTGGAATGGTGCTATCGCAAGGTACCCGGTCTCTCACTCGCCTTCATCCATGCACCTTCTTTTCACGAAAGCTTTCACCTGCCAAAGAGGAATAATGAAATTGGTCATCATGAACTGTTGGCAATTAAGTGGGCATTCGAAGAATGGCGCTATTTCCTCGAAGGTGCCAAACATAAGTCACTGTTTTCACAGACCATAAGAATCTGACTTACCTATAATCAGTGAAAAGACTCAACCATAGGCAATCTAGAAGGGCTTTGTTCTTTTATAGATTTGATTTTTCTGATGTTTAGATGTGGTACTAAAAACAAAAAAGCTGACACACGCTCCCAAAGTTCCTATCCATCTCAGTCAGGGGACTCTGAACCAGTTCCTATTTACGATGAAGGTATAGTTATGTCTTCTGTTTCCCTAGATCTTGTAGAGCAGATTTGGAGATCCAAAGAGTTAGGCTATGTGCACACGAAGCAATTTTACTGCGTTTTTTTCTGTGTATTTTCGCTGTGAAAACGCATTAAAATCGATTGTAAAAGGTCTGCCATTTACTGCAATGCAAATCCACATGTGCTGTGCACATCATGCAGAAATTTCCGCTGTGAATTTGCATTGCAGTAAAACCCGCAGCAACACCAATTCTAGTGCGATTTTGCTGCAAAATCGCCGCCATTGACTTGCATTGGATCGTATAAGATTATAAGATCCGCATGACTACATGTAGTCATGCGGATCTTATGCGATTAATGCGCGGATGGTACCTGGGTCTGGAGAAGAGGAGACTCTCCTCCAGACGCGGGTACCATAGTACCTGTAAGTAAATAAAGAGTTAAAATAAAAAATAACCTTATACTCACCTTCTGATGGCCCCCGCTCTGCTCCCGGCGTCGCTGCTGGCTCCGTGGCGGGTACCGGTTATGTAAAAGGACCTTCCATGACGTCAGTGGTCATGTGACAGGTCCTTTTACATTATCGTTACCCACCACGGAGCCAGTAGCAACGCCGAGAGCAGAGCGGGGGCCATCAGAAGGTGAGTATAAGGTTATTTTTTAATTTTTTACGTTCTAATTCTTCGGTTGCATGGATTTATATTGTGTGACCAACTTTCAAGCACTTTTCCAAGTGATGCTAAAATCGCTTGGAAAAGCGCTTGACAAAAGCATGCGAAATCGCATGCTAAAAACGCTTGACAAACACTTGTCCCTACCAGAAAAAATGCATGTACAATCCTCATGTGTTTTTTTCTGCCAGGGAGATGCAGAAACGCTCAGGAAAATCCGGATCATTTCTGCATCGTGGGCACATAGCCTTAGCCCATACAATACTCCTACCTATCATTTATTTGTCTTTCTATAGTTTCATCTAAGTATTCTTCAGTAGTCTAGGGTTGCCTTCTTGTTTTTGATACTCTGGAGGCTGCAAAATCTGTGGATAAATTAAGGTTATCTGGTCTGAATGCAGAGAGAACGTTAAAAAGGCACAGGGTATTGAAACCTCCACTGCTGATAGGAGACATTCTATGGACCTAAGCTTTGGAGTTTGGGTGTGGTTGTTCACAAATATATCAAACTTAATGTTTCATCTCTCAAGCTGGGTCTCAAATTTATTGGTCCTTACAAAATCAAGGTAATTAACCCTCTATCTTTCCACCTAAAACTTTCTCCATCCTTTAGAATATCGAATGTATTTCATGAGTCCGTCCACAAGTTAGATCGCTTTCTGGCTCACCCTGTCAGAGATTCTCTTGCGACTATCATAGTCAATGGTGAATTGGAGTATGGAGTGCAGAGCATGCTAGATTTTTATGTGGTGTCCTTACAATATTTGGTACATTGGAGGGGTTATCATAGAATCAGAGAATGTTAGAGTTGGAAGGGACTTCCAGGGTCATCACGTCCAACTCCCTGCTTAATGTGTGATTCATTAAACCATCTAAGACAGATGTCTGCCCAGCCTCTGCTTGAAGACTTCCATTGAAGGAGAACTCATCACTAGTGATGAGTGAGCATACTCACAAGTTCTCGGTACTCGCTAGAGCATCTCAGTACTCGAGATGCTCGGAGCTCGCCGAGTACTTGCGAGATGCTCGGGCGGATGCTCGGGTCCCCTCCCTGCATGTTTAGCACACTTTAGAGCACCAATCAACATACAGGGATTGCCTGCCACTCACTGTAATGCCATATTGGTTGTGGCATTACAGTGATTGGCTGGCCGCACAGCGTCATCAGGTCTATATCAGACCTGGCACCGCTTTGCTCGTCAGTCTACTCCGCAATCAGGCAGTGTAGGGAGAGGTGCTGCTAAGCTTGGGAGAGATTTGGTTGTGTATTAGGTAGTGTAGGGAGAAAACAAGTACATTACACATATCCATCTCAACAAACAGTCCTTCTGAGGACTAATCCATCTGCAGAGATATCAGGCAGGTAGTGTATATAGGCAGGCAGGCAGTGTATATAGCAGACCGCAGTGCATATAGCACAAGAGGCTCCATTCCAGTTCTGCCTTCTGCTACTGTTATATTTATAGACAAAGGCCCAGGTCTCGGGCCAGGAATAATTTTTTGGGGATCTTAATCCTCATTATTTGCATAAAAAGCAATCCAGAGAACACCGTTTTTCTGCGCCATTTGCTTGTTGGCACTGCAGAATACAGCAAGGACCTTTCCATATTACAGCACTAAAAATCCAGCTATTTAAACTGTGGTTTCTCCGTCACACGGATCACATTCACATATAATTGCGTTGAAAATACTGCCATTTTTGGCATCCATTCAAATTTTTTTTCAGTGTGTCAGCAAAGGTTTTGACACCGGTTTGCTGTTCAAAATAGTTACCGACAGGCCAGGTATTTAATACTCTGTTTTCTCTGTCACACGGATCACATATACGTTGTCAGAAAATACTGCCATTTCTGGCCTCCATTAAATATTTCTTTCAGTGTATCAGTGAAGCAATTCACACCAGTTTGCTGTTCAAACTAGTTACCTACAGGCCAGGTATTTACAACTCTGTTTTCTCCGTCACACGGATCACATATAAGTTTTCTGAAAATTCTGCCATTTCTGGCCTCCATTCAATTTTTTTTTCAGTGTATCAGCAAAGGTTTTGGTATCGGTTTGCTGTTCAAAATAGTTATCTACAGGCCAGGTATTTTAAACTGTGGTTTCTCCATCACACGGATTACATATAACTTAGCTCATAGTGTAGTGAGCGTGGAAGA
The DNA here is from genome assembly GCF_046119375.1 of Phyllobates terribilis. Classification (NCBI taxonomy): domain Eukaryota; kingdom Metazoa; phylum Chordata; class Amphibia; order Anura; family Dendrobatidae; genus Phyllobates; species Phyllobates terribilis. The sequence goes on from NW_027362761.1 coordinate 391,289,024, forward strand.
TATTGTCCTCCATTTAAAATGGACAAGGCGCGTGGCAAGGGATGGGGAACTGGACTTGATGGTGATGGTGCATACAGAGGCCGCTGAAATCATGCCACAACAAACACCCACATCTTCTCGCCCGACCTTCCTGTCCCAATTCCTAGAGAACTGCAGCACACCACTATTGAACCCAGAGCAGTGTCAAAAGGTTGTTGGTTAGATAGCGGATAATGCTTCCAGTCACTTAGCCACAACCAGCACCTTGTCTTCCACACGGTCAAGTCTCAGTAGCCGTGAGTCTGGACCGCATATTCCTCACCTTGATCCTCCTTCCTCCCACCATGTTGAGTGCCCGGAGACAACTCATCCCACACTTGGACACTCAGAAGAGCTGTTCACTTTTCCATTTATAGATTCGGGCCTCTCACTCGGTCGACTTGAAGCAGGGCAAGAGGAGATCGCATGTTGCACACGCTCAAGTAGCAGCATCAGGAAGCACGTCCACGTCCTTGTCCCAGCGCAGCATTCAGTTGTCCATACACCAGTCATTGGAACGCCCCACAGGCCACACTACTAAATTCCCACATTTCACGACTGCTTGCACTCGAAATGTTGCCTTCTAGTCTCTTGGAGACGGATGCATTCTGCAACCTGATGGTGGTGGCCATCCCTCGGTACTCGGTCCCCAGCCGCCACTATTTCTCCCGGTGTGCCGTCCCCGCATTACACAAGCACATGTCCCAAAACATTAGCCGTGCCCTCAACAATGTAGTTACCAGGAAAGTCCACCTAACCACGGACACGTGGACAAGTGCTTGTGGGCAGGGATAGTACATCTCGCTGATGGCACACTGGGTTAACATAGTGGAAGCTGGGACCCAGTCGGGCCTTGGGACAGAACATGTCCTCCCGACGCCAAGGATTGCGGGCCCTAGGTCAATCAGGGTTGCCCCCACAGTCTACAGCTCCTGCACCTCATCCTTTTCAGCCTCCATCTCCGAAATGACCACATCAGTCACAAGTTGGAAGCACTGCAGCACTGCCTCGGCCAAGCGTCAACAGGCTGTGCTGAAGCTAATATGCTTAGGTGACAAACCGCACAAGTCTGAAGAGTTGTGGACAGCTCTGAAAGAGCAGGCAGATTTGTGGCTCACACTCTGAACCTACAGCCAGGCATGGTCGTGTGTGACAATGGCCGGAACCTGGTGGCGGCTCTGAGGCGAGGCGAGCTCACACACTTACCATGCCTGGCCCATGTGCTTAACCTCGTGGTTCAGCCGGTTTCTCAAATCCTACCCAGAGCTTCCGGATCTGCTTGTTAAAGTACGCTGCCTGTGTTCCCATTTTAGAAAATCACCTACAGCTTCCACCGCCCTTGCCGTGTTTCAGCAACGTTTGCAGCTTCTGGCTCACAGACTGGTATGTGATGTCCCCACGCGTTGGAACTCTACACTGCAGATGTTTGGAAGGATTTGTGAGCAGAAGAGGGCAGTTGTTGAGTACCAGTATCAACAAGGCCATCAGTATTCAGTTAAGACTCCACACATAAGACCTCAGGAGTGGACATGATGTCAGACATATGTACCATCCTCCAAAACTTTGAGGACTCCACCAAGATGGTGCGCGGCAATGACACCACAATTAGCGTCACCATCCCGCTTCTCTGTCTTCTGAAATGCTCTCTGGTCACAATCAAAGAGCATGCATTGCAAGCGGAGCATGATGAGATGGAGCAAGGAACCATACAGAGTGATCAGACACAGCCAGCCTCATCTCATCCCAACGTGGATTGGGTGACAATGAGGAAGAGGATGAGGAAGAACAGGAGCTAGTTTCATGCGCTATAGACGGTACTTCCTGCACAGCTGTCATACCATCTGTTCAGCGTGGATGGCCAGAGGACAGAGAGGAGGAGGAGGAGGAGAGCATGGTCAGTCATCCTCTTGGTGAAGACACGGAAGTCTTGCCTGTTAGCAGTCTGGCACGCATGGCTGAGTTTATGTTACGCTGCCTTTCCCATGACCCTCGCCTTCTCAAAATTTTGGGTGACAGTCATTACTGGTTGGTGACACTTCTAGACCCACACTACAAGGAGAACTTTATATCTCTTATTCCTGAGACGGACAGGTCTACAAAAATGGGGCTGTACCAGAAGGCCCTTGTTGCGGAACTATTAAAAAATTCCCATCTGAAAACACTGGCGGCAGAGGTCACAGTTCATTGGACAACCAAGGAGTAAAGACGAGAGAGACACCACTTCAATCCCGCAGAGGCAGGGGAACACTGTCAAAGTTCTGGGAGAATTTTCTCAGCCCCTCCCATCGCACAAGCCCTGAGGCGCGGGGTACTCTCACAAGGAGTGCAAAGTTTTGGAAAATGCTGAGGGAGTACCTTGCCGACCGTACCAACATCCTCCATGATTCCTCTGTGCCTTATAATTATTGGGTATCCAAGCTGGATACGTGCAATGGACTGGCTCTCTATGCCTTGGAGGTTTATCAGAGCGGGTTTTTAGTGCCGCTGGTGGAATTATAACTGATAAGCGCATCCGTGTGTCAACTGAAAATGCTAACAGGCTGACTCCTATAAAAATGAACAAGGGCTGGATTGGGACAGACTTCTCAACATCACCGAATGATAGCAGTGTAAAATAAACTCAAATCCAGTGTCTTTTTTGGGAGGTGTATTCCCATGCACCTCTTCACACCCCCACATGGGTATACGCTTCCTGATTTTGTCTATTTGCTCTTGTCCTCCTCCTTCTCCTCATCGTCATCCTCCACCACCATATCACCAGGGTGACCGTGGTCCATGATGCAACACCCACATAATTTTTTTAAAGGGTGTTTGTGATGCCCGTAAAAAAAAATTTTTAAACAGTATGTTCATGTATAAATGTTTGTCAGCCCATACACTTAGTGCATGGGCATTACAAGTATAGGAGGCCCGCTCCTTTCTAATGGGAACATTTTTTTTTGAAGCCCTCCTCCACGTCTCTTCCAAGGGGCATTGGAGTGCCTCCCATTTTTTGGCAGCCCTTGCAATCACTGCATAAGCAAACACAATGGGAGACCAACTTCCTAATAACGAGAACATTTTTTTTTAGGAGGCACTCCTTTACGTCTCTTCCAAGGGGCATTGGAGTGCCTCCAAATTTTTGGCAGCCCTTGCCTTCACTGCATGGGCAAACTTAATGGGAGACCCACTTCCTAATAATGGGAACATTGTTTTCAGGAGGCCCTCCTCTAAGTCTCTTCAAAGGGGTATTGGGGTGCGTCCAAATTTTCAAAGTGGTATTGGGGTGCGTACAAATTTTGGGTAGCCCTGCCACTCACTGCATACGCAATAACAGTATAGGAGACCCACTCTTTAGTAATGGAAACAATAAAACATAGCCGGCTGATGGCTCTCTAAGAATAATGAGGGCTGACTGCTGGCCCTTTAAGAATAGTAAAGGCCGGCTGATGGCCCTATAAAAATAGGCTTTGTGACTTTCCTGAGTCCCTCCTTCATAAATGAAACATGATGTGTCTGATGATATCTCACACACCACATGGCCAGATAAACTTGTAAAATGTTAAAATGACATTTCCTGGTGAATGCATTTGTCACAGTTGAAAGCAATGCAAAAGTGAATAAACGCTACGTGTGAACATAGCCCAAGGTGTGGAAGAGCATTTTTGTTTTTGGTTATTTATTTTGCTTTATATACAAGTCATTACCCTGGAAAGGATGTTCCTTAACATATTTCCCAGGAAAATCCATTTTTCGTTTTTGTATGTTTTATTGTGAGTCCGTAAAAGTGGCGTAATACCTCTGACAACGTTGTTGACAGACGTGACCTGGGAGTCAGAAATGCTTCCAGGGGTCTTCTCCATGCTGTCTCCATGTCATTTGAGCACTGTTCTCATCGATTTGGGCAATTTGTAGGCCCTCTGCAGACCGCCGGGGAGAGCAGCCTGAAAAATGCTCGAGTTTCCCATAGAATTACATTGGGCTCATTGCTCGGGTCGAGTACCCGAGTATTCAAATGTGCTCGACCCGAGCATCGAGCACCCGAGCATTTTAGTGCTCGCCCATCACTACTCACCACTTCTCATGGCAGACTGTTCCACTCATTGATCACCCTCACTGTCAAAAAGTTTTTCTAATATCTAATCTGTATCTTCCTGCTTTCAGTTTCATTCTGTTGCGTCTCGTGTGTCCATGTGTAAATGAGAATAAGGATGTTCCTTCTATACTGTGACATCCCATCAGATACTTATAGACAGCTATAAAGTCTCCTCTTATCCTTCTTTTTTGCAAGCTAAATATTCGCAGATCCTTTAACCGTTTCTCGTAGGACATAGTTTGCAGTCCGCTCACCATTCTGGTAGCTCTTCTCTGAACTTGCTCCCGTTTTTCGATGTCTTTTTTAAAATGTGGTGCCCAGAAGCCCAGAACTGGGCACAGTGTTCCAGATGAGGTCTGACCAAGGAGGAGTAAAGGGGGATAATTGCTTCATGTTATCTACACTCTGTTTCTCTTAATACATCCCAGAACTTTGTTTGCCTATTTTGCTGCTGCATCACACTGTTGACTCATGTGAAGTCTGTGATCTATTAGTATACTCAAGTCTTTTTCACATGTGCTGTTGCTTATTTCTATTCCTCCCATTCTGTAGATGTAAGTTTTGTTTTTCTTGCCCAGATGTAGAATCTTGCATTTCTCCCTGTTAAATGCCATTCTATTAGTTGCTGTCCAATATTCAAGCTTAACTAAATCCTCCTGAATATTTTCTCTGTCTTCTCTAGTGTTGGCTATCCCTCCTAGCTTTCCATCGTCTGTAAATTTGATTAGTTTTCCTTCAGTTCCATTATCTAGATCATTTATAAATATGTTGAACAACACTGGGGCCAGGACAGAGCCTTGTGGTACCCCACTTTAAACACTCTTACAATTTGATGTGCAACCATTTATTACCACTCTTTGAGTATGATCACTAAGCCAGTTTTGAATCCACCTAACCGTAGCCTTGTCAATCCCATACTTGGTCATTTTTTCAATAAAGATAGCATGAGATACTTCATCAAATGCTTTGCTGAAGTCAAGAAATACTATATCTTCCACATTTCCCTGATCCACCCAGTCAGTGATTCCATCATAGAAGGAAACTAGATTAGTCTGGCATGACTCGTTTGCTACAAACCCATGCCTGCTATAGTTAATTACTGTACTTACATACATGCTGTTTAATAATTTGTTCAAAGATCTTTCCTGAAGAAAGGCTCACCCACCTGTAATTTCCTGGCACTATCTTCTTTCCTTTTTTGAAGATAGGGACAACATTTGCCCTTTTTAAATCTTCTGAGACTTCTCCTGTTCTCAATTTTCCAAGATTCTGGCTAGTGTTTCTGCAATTTCCTCTGCTTTCTCTTTCAGTACCCTAGAATGTAATTCATCTGGACGAGGAGGTTTAAGTTCATTTAAATTAAGTAAGTTTTCCCTCACCATCTCTCTGTTTATAGATAGCGTGAATTATTTTATTTCTTTGATAGCACAGTGAAGATCAGTTGATGTTACATTTGCTTTCTTAGAGAACACAGGAGCAAAGTAGGAATTTAAAAGTTTGGCCTTCTCAACATCATATTTGACCACTTCACCCTTTTCAACCTGTAAAAATCCTATATCATCTTTGACTTTTCTTTAGCTTTTGACATACCCCCCAAAATCCTTCTGTATTGATTTTGGTCTCTCTTGCAAGCCCCACTTCATTACTAGCTTTAGTTCTTCTAACGCTTACCCTGCATTCCCTGCAGACAGCATTATATTTAGATATGCCCCCCTCTTTCCATTTGATATACAGTACATTTGTTTCCTTTTTAGCAAGTGTTTAAGTTCTATCCATCTTGGTCTCTTTAAATGCTTACAATTCTTCAATCTTTTTGGGATTGTTACTGATTGTGCAGTGATAATTTTATTTAGCAAAATCTCCCATCCTTCTTGGACATTTCTGTTCTTTAGAACATCCAGCTATTGAACCTTACCTACCTTCTTTCTGAGTCCATTAAATTCTGCCTTTCTAAAGTCCAACCATAACTACTGAGTCCTTGCAGGTCTTCCTCCTCTTGTAATCCAAAATTTGAGGATAGCATGATCACTGCCTCCTAAATTCACAGCCACCTTTACTTCCTCAACCATTTCCCCACTGTTGGTAAGAATTAGGTCCAAGAAGAAAGATCCTCTTGTTATCTCTTCTACCTTTTGAGTTATGGCCCAGAGGAGAGCACTTGGGTTCCTTTGAGTAATATCAATGCCAACAACCAAATTATGACGTTTCACCTACTACTCCTGAACAAACCTGGATAAACTGGGGGCCACAAATAGGGACATCACTACAGTAAAATATTTTATTTTTAGGGATACTAGAACTGTGCAAGGAACCATTGTGCCACTATGACAATTTTCTTTTTCATCTGGCAGAGTATAAAAGTGGGGGGGGGAGTGGGGAAGATGCGGTGGAAGTGAGCAGCCATATACACTGTATGTTTATGTGATTGATTCTGCAGAGAATTGTCATTGCTGGTAGAATTCATAGCAGTCTGCGCCAAATGAAGAAGAAAAGCAAAGATGAATTAAGTCATTGGATCTACCTGTTCACTTACACTATATAATATCTACAGATTTCAGGTGTACATTCATGGCCAAAAGTGTTGACACCCTTGAAGTTGTTCCAGAAAATGAAGTATTTCTCCCAGGAAATTATTGCAATTACATGTTTTGTTATACCTATGTTTATTTCCTGCATATTCTATTTGTGTGCATTAGAACAACACAAAAAAAACAGAACAAAAGGCAAATTAGACATCATTTCACACAAAACCCCAAAAATGGGCTGGACAAAATTGTTGGCACCTTTTCAAAATTGTGGGTAAACAACTTTGTTTCAAGGATGTGATGCTCGTTCAAACTCACCTGTGGCAATGCAACAGATGTGGGAAATATGAAAATCAAACCTGAAACCGGATAAAAAGGGGAGAAATTGACTCAATCTTTGCATTATCTGTCTGTGTGTGCCACAATAAGCATGGAGAACAAAAAAAGGAGAAGAGAACTGTCTGAGAACTTGAGAACCAAAATTGTTGAACAATATCAACAAGGTATCTCAAGGTTACAAGTCCATCTCCAGAGATCTTGATGTTCCTTTGTCCACGGTGCACAACATAATCAAGATGTTTGCAACCCATGGCACTGTAGTTAATTTCCCTGGACGTGGACAGCAGAGAAAAATTAATGAAAGGTTGCAATGCAGGATAGTCTGGATGGTCGATAAGCAGCCACAATCAAGGTCCAAAGAAATTGACGCTGTCCTGCAGATTCAAGGTGCATCAGCATCAGCGCAAATTATCCAACGACATTTGAATGAAATTAAACGCTATGGCAGTAGACCCAGGAGAGCAACACTGCTGACACAAAGTCATAAAAAAGCTAGACTGCAGTTTGACAAAATGTATGTGAGTAAGCCAAAATCCTACTGGGAAAGCATCTTGTGGACAGATGAGACCAAGATAGAGCTTTTTGGTAAAGCACACCATTCTAGTGTTTATCGACAACGGAATGAGGCCTGCGAAGAAAAGAACACAGTACATACAGTTAAATATGCAGAAAGTTCAAAGATTTTTTGGGGTTGCTTTGCTGCCTCTAGCACTGGGTGCCTTGACTGTCTACAAGGCATTATGAAATCTAAATATTACCAAAGGATGTTGGGTAGCAATGTAGTGCCCAGTGTGAGAAAGCAAGGTTTAGGTTCTAGGTCATGGGTCTTCCAGTAGATGTGACTGTTCTACCCAGCAGCTGGCTACACACTGACAGGTAAACGCTCCTGCAGTGTATAGCGCTGAGTTGCCATGAAAGAGGTCACAGGGGTTCATCAGCTGATGAGCTATGGTGATCTCACTTACTGCACCACCACGTGAGAAAGTTGTCACTCAGCAGCAGTGCCATAAATGAGGTCATCAGGGTTCATCAGCTGATGAACTCCTGTGAACTCTCTCACGGCACCTCATTGCTACACACTGCCTGTGTCAGTCTGTAGTCTGCTGTCGTGTAGAGCAGTCACATCTGGGACACTATGGATTATTTCATTACTTTAGACAGGTGAGGGATATTGTTGCTTTTTTATTTTCTGTTTTTTACAGGGGGAAATGGCTTCAGAGGATTGGGCGTTAGGTGAGTATAACTGTGCTTTTTATTTTTAAATAAATATGTAAAATATGGTGTGGACTTTTTAAAATAAAGGATTTTATTTTTGCTGTGTCTTTATTTAAAAACTTTTACTATGGGGTTAGTAATGGGGGCATCTTATAGACACCTCTCCATTACTAACACCCAGGCTTCATGTAAGCTGCCACTACAAGGCTAACGTGAACCCCAACTCTATTACCCCACTTGCCACCGCACCAGGGCAAATGGGAAGAGCCGAGGCTAAGCGCCAGATTTGTTGCATCATATTGATGTGCCATTTCTGGGGCGGCTGAGGGCTGATGTTATTAGCCTCAGAGGGGGCTAATATCCATGGCCCCTTACCTGGCTATTAATATCAGCCCACAGATGTCTGTTTAGCTTTTGCTGATTATATTTTATCGGGGGACTCTACGTCAATTTTTTTCTGGGGTCCCCCTGTATCCTAACCAGTAAACGCTAATCAAACAGCTGTGAGGTGTTACTAATAGACAGGGAACATTTGGGCCTAATGGCCCCTTCCTATGCTATTATTATCATTCCACAGCTGTCTGTTTAGCCTTTGCTGGTTAGAATTTATAGGGGGACCCTACGACAATTTTTTTTTCTGTGGTCTTACTGTAAAATAGCCAGTAAACACTAATAAAACAGCTGTGAGCTGTTATTAATAGCCAGGGAACATGTTGGCCTAATGGTCCCTTCTTAGGCTATTAATATCAGCTGTCTGTTTAGTCTTTGCTAGTTAGTGAATATAGGGAGGAATGCATTTTTCCTATTGAATGCATTGGCAAAAACGCACAAAAAAACGCACAAAAATGCGTTGAATTTCTGCAACATTTTTGCTGCCAAGATGTGCAGAAAATAGTGCACAAAATACTCATCATGCGCACATAGCCTTAGGGCTATTGGTCTGTTCCCAGAATATTAACGTCAGCTCCGAGCCGTCGACTTTCCCTCTTCTGATTATGGAAATTACGGGGGACCCCTTGCCTTTTTTTCCTGTTTTTTTTTTATTAACAAGTACAGTAAAATACACACCCAAGGTAACTTTAGTTCACAGCCTCCAGGTGTCCCAGCAGTCGGAAACACTAGTTACCATAAAGGTTTTGTCCAGTCAAAACCAATAAGTCTGCAGTCACTCTGTGTGGCTGCAGTCTTATGAACCCCCTAGCGCACCCACTGTGTGCTGCGGGGATTAGCTGGTATCAGATCCGGGATCAGAGGGTATTATGAGTTATACATACCCCCAGCCAGTGCTCTCCATTCACTTCTATAGAGCGATGCGTGCCCTCTAGTCAGCCACACTGACTAGACGGCTACATCACTAGACGGGGTGCAGCATCGGCTCAATACAAGTATATATAGTGAGACTTCGCCCACTGGGCGGAAGTATGTACAACTCATACATACACTCCGGTCCCGGGTCAGAAACCGGTGAATCCCTGCAGCACACAGTGCGTGGCTGAGAGGATTCATAAGACTGCAGTCACAAAGAGTGACTGCAGACTTATCGGTTTTGACCGGACAACCCCTTTAAAATGCCCCTCAAAGTTTCCCATGAGGTCTCGCAGCTGCCGGAGACCCGTTGGCTTTGAACTCTGGTGAAAAGTTACCAGAGATCAAGCCACTGGGTCTCACTGTAGCTCTAGTGCCGGACTGTTGAATGCTGGAGTGCCAAGTGCCGGACAGGCGCCGGGTGCTGAGTGCAGCTCATATCATTGTCCCCTGCCCTGAAATCGGCATGACCAGGCGACAATGGTGGGAATTGTAGTCAGCACCCGCAGTGTACATTATCTGTAAAATAAGGAATTAAATTAAAAAAACAACATGGGCACCCGCCGATTATTCATAACCAGCAGAGGGAAAGCCGCCCGCTGGGGGTTGATATTACTAGCCAGGGAAAGGGGCCATTAACCCAAAATGTTCCCTGGCTATTAATAACAGCTCATAGCTGTTTGATTAGTGTTCACTGGCTAGCTTAAAAGTGTCTCCCTATAAATTCTGGTGGTTTATTATTTTTTCTCTTTTACAGGTGACAAGGATATCGGGGATTAGGCATTAAGGTGAGTATTATAGTGTCTTATTATTGTTGATTTTTTTACAGGGAACAATGGCTTCAGGGATTAAGTGTTAGTGAGTATAACTGTGTTTATTTTTATTTCAATATTTATTTATTAATTTTATCTTTTTTTTTTCTATGAGCACAGGTGCTGGCTGATGAATACTTCCATCAGCGGCGCTGTTAACAGTAAAAACCTGGAAGTCTGAACTGAAACGTAAATTGATGTGCATGCAAAATGTAAATGCATGTTCACATAAGGCCACTAGACAGAGAAAAACCAAAGACAAGCAAAATACCCAAATAACTGGAAGTAAATGGATAAATCGCACAGTGCAAAAATAATGATAAATAATAAAAGGTATTTAGTAGTGTTGAGCGAGCACTAAAATGCTCGGGTGCTCGAAGCTCGGGCCGAGCTCGCTGTGATACTCGGGTGCTCGACCCGAGCAACAAGCCCAATGTTAGTCTATGGGAGACGCGAGCATTTTTGCGGAGGCACCCCCGGCAGTCTGTAGAAAGCCTAAAAAGTGCCCAAATCGATAGTGACAGTGCTCAAAAGACATGGGGACAGCATGGGCATCGCCCCAGGAAGCATTTCTGACCCCCAGGTTACTGCTGTCAACAACGTGGTCAGAGGTATTAAGCCACTTTTACGGGGTCACAAGAAAATGTTCAAAAACGAAACTGAAAGTGCTTTCCTGTGAAATATGTTAAGGAACTTCCTTTCCAGGGTAAAGACTTGGGTATAAGGTAAAATAAATAACTAAAAACAAAAATACTCCTCCACACCTTGGGCTATGTTCACAAGTAGCATTTTTTATGCGTTTTTGCACTTCTGTATTGCTTTCAACCGTGACAAATGCATTCACCGGGAAATGTCATTTTAACATTTTACAATCTTATCCGGCCATGTGCTGTGTGACACATGCATACATTGCTGAAAAGACATATGAACAGCATGGGGAAGACACCTGAAAGCATCTCTGACACCGAGGTCACTGCCTAAAAGTGTGCCCATCAGAAGTGATCCTTGCCTCATCAGAAGATGCAGACTTGCAACTATCCCCGTGCACGTCCTTCTCCCAGAGCAGTATTCAATTGTACCTCCCCCATTCCTTGCAATGCAAGCGCAAATATGCAGCCTGCCACCCACCCACCCCCAGGGTGCAATACCATACTGCTAGCTAGCTTGCACTTGAAATTGGGCCTTTTAGGCATGTGGAGGCGGAATCTGGCCACCACGTCATGGCTGCATCGGCGGCCTGGTATCCATACTCAGTCCCAAGCTGCCCGGCGGCTGGGTGTCCACGCTCGGACCCCAGTCGCCAGGGGGCGGCCGGGTGTCCATACTCGGTCCCCAGCCGCCTAGGGGCGGTCGGATGTCCATAAACGGTCCCCAGCCTCCACTATTTCTCCTGTCAACTTCCCCCCACACACTTTTCTTAGCCCGGCCTGCTTTAGGGTAGCATTGGACGAGCCCACCAGAGAACCAGACTCCTCCGGTGGGCCCTGGCTTCTCCATCAGGGGAGTTGAAAGTGCCAAGGTGAGGAGCATGATAATGATAGAAGTAAGCATCTGCTTCGTTTTCTTGGAATGCAAGCAGAAGTGTGCAACCTGCTACCCACCCACCCCCAGGCTGCAATACCATACTGCTAGCTTGCATGCACTTGAAATTGGGCCTTTTAGGCATGTGGAGGCGGAATCTGGCCACCACGTCATGGCTGTGTCGGCGGCCTGGTATCCATACTCAGTCCTCAGCCGCCCGGCGACCGGATGTCCACGCTCGGTCCCCAGCCGCCAGGGGGTGGCCGGGTGTCCATACTCGGTCCCCAGCAGCACCGTGGCCGGGTGTCCACACACAGTCCCCAGCAGCCCCTATTTGAAGGACAGCCTAATCACAAACACGTGGACAAGTGAATGTGGCCAGGGATGGTCCATCTCATGCCTTCACACTGGGTTAATATTGTGGAAGCCGGGACACAGTTGGACACTGGGATGCAACACGTCCTCCAGACATAGAGGATTGCGGGTCCCGGGTCAATCAGGCTTCAACACAAAGTTCAAAAGGTAGACAGCAGCAGTGGTCGGCCTCCTACACAACGAGTAAATTATTCATGATCATGAGGTCATCCATCTCCTTAGCTTTCTGTTCCTTGGAATGCAAGCTCATGTATATAGTAGTGGCTAGGCCTGAAGTGGTCAGCGTTTTGGCGCATATCCTACCTCCTCCAAGGATTGCTGGATGTTTTCCTGCTACTATCCCAGTTCTATGACTCCCGCTATAACAAAGCTTCAGGTGATGAATGATGGATGAGGTGGTGGCAAAGGAGAAATAGCAGGAGGAACAGGGACCATTCACATCAATATCAGGCCAGTCAACCACACATGTCTTGTAGGATATGTTTCTGTACCAAAAGGAGCGGTTCGGCCACACAGTTATAGGGCATACAGTGAGTGCAATGCCTACCAAAAATTTCGAGGCACTCCAATGCCCCTTGGAAGTGACATGGAGGTCAGAGGGCCTTAACTAAACCGTTTTTTCCATTTATAGCAACTAGGTCTCCAGTGCACTGTTGGCCTAAGCAGTGAATGAAAGGCTTTTTATGAGTAACAGCAATGGCTCTTGAAACAGACGTGGATTACAGCATGCTAAAAACCTTCTACCCATTATTGGGGAGTGGGTCTCCCTTAGTGTTCACCTATGCATTGAAAAGCAAAAGCTGACTAAAATTTGGAGGAAATGCAATGCCCGTTGGAAGAGTCATGGAGGTTAGAGTTAATTTAAAACAACATTTCAATACCCCTTGGAAGAGCTGTGAAGTTCAGAATGGTTTAGCAAGACGGCTTTATTTATTGCCCCTTGGAAGAGACGTGGAGGTCACAGTAGCTTAACAAGATGGTTTTAATGCCCCTTGGAAGAGACGTGGAGGTTGCAGTAGCTTAACAATATGGTTTTAATGCCCCTTGGAAGAGACATGGAAGCTGCAGTAGCTTAACAAGACGGTTTTAATGCCCCTTGGAAGAGACGTGGAGGTCGTAGTAGCTTAATAAGACAGTTTTAATGCCCCTTGGAAGAGATGTGGAGGTCACAGTAGCTTAGCAAGATGGTTTTAATGCCCCTTGGAATAGACGTGGAGGTCGCAGTAGCTTAACAAGATGGTTTTTATGCCCCATGGAAGAGACGTGGAGGTCGCAGTAGCTTAACAAGACGGTTTTAATGCCCCTTGGAAAAGTGGTGGAGGTCGCAGTAGCTTAAGAAGATGCTTTTACTGCCCCTTGGAAGAGCGGTGGAGGTCACAGTAGCTTAACAAGACGGTTTTAATGCCCCTTGGAAGAAACATGAAGGTCACAGTGTAATAAAAAGACAATATCAATGCCCCTTGAAAATGTGGTGGAGGTCGCAGTAGCTTAGCAAGACGGTTTTAATGCCCCTTGGAGAAGTGGCTGAGGTCGCAGTAGCTTAAAAAGACGGTTTTAATGCCCCTTGGAAGAGACGTGGATGTCGCAGTAGCTTAAAAAGATGGTTTTAATGCCCCTTGGAAGAGACGTGGAGGTCACAGTGGAATAAAAAGACAATATCAATGCCCTTTGAAAATGTGGTCGAGGTCGCAGTAGCTTAACAAGACAGTTTCAATGCGCCTAGGAAAAGTGGTGGAGGTTGCAGCAGCTTAACAAGACAGTTTTAATGCCCCTTGGAGAAGGGGTGGAGGTAGCAGTAGCTTAACAAGACAGTTTTAATGCCCCTTGGAAGAATGGTGGAGATCGCAGTAGCTTAAAAAGACAGTTTTAATGCCCCTTGGAAGAGATGTAGAGGTCACAGTGGAATAGAAATACAATATCAATGCCCTTTGAAAATGTGGTGGAGGTCGCAGTAGCTTAACAAGACAGTTTTAATGCCCCTGGGAAAAGTGGTGGAGGTCTCAGTAGCTTAACAAGACGGTTTTAATGCCCCTTGGAAGAATGGTGGAGGTTGCAGTAGCTTAACAAGACGGTTTTAATGCCCCTTGGAAGAGCCATGCAGTACAGCATCTTAAAAACATTATTCCCATTATTGGGGAGTGGGTCTCCCATAGTCTTTGCCTATGCCTTCCAAGCAAAAGCTGCCAAAAATTAGGAGGGAGGAACTTGAAATGCTGGCAACACGGACCAAGGTCACCCTGGTGGTATAGTGGTGGTGGAGGCTGAGGATAAGGAGAAGAGCAAAATACAGCCGAAATGAGGAAGTGTATACCCATGTGTGGGTGTGAAGCGGTGCAAGGGAATACACCTCCCGAAATAACACAGTGGATTTGACTTTATGATACTCTGCTGTCATTTGGTGGTGATGACAAGTCTGGCCCAATCCAGCCCTTGTTCATTTTGATAACGGTCAGCTTGTCAGCATTGTCAGTTGACAGGCGAGTGCGCTTATCAGTTATAATTCCCCCAGCAGCCCTAAAAACACGCTCCGATAACAGGCTAGCGGCTGGGCAGGCCAGGACCTCCAACGCGTACAGAGCGAGTTCATTCCAAGTGTCCAGCTTGGATACCCAATAATTAAAAGGCACAGAGGAATCTCGGAGGATGCTGGTACGGTCGGCAAGGTACTTCTTCACCATCTTTTGAAACTTTTCACTCCTTGTGAGAGTACCCCGCGCCTCAGGGCCTGTAAGCTGGGCGGGTCTCAGAAAACTGTCCCAGAATGTTGACAGTGTTACCCTGCCTCTGCTGGATCAGAGTTGCGTCTCTCTCGCCTGTATGCCTTGGTTGGTCAACGAACTGTGACCTCTGAGGCTAGCGTGTTCAGATGGGAATTTTTTTAAGAGTTCTGCAGCAAGGGCCTTCTGGTACTGCCCCATTTTTGTAGACCTCTCCACCTCAGGAATAAGAGAGTGAAAGTTCTCCTTGTAGCGGGGGTCTAAAAGTGTCACCAACCAGTAATGACTGTCACCCAACATTTTTACAACGCGAGGGTCACGGTTAAGGCAGCGTAACATAAAGTCAGCCATGCGTGCCAGACTGGTAAAGGGCAAGACTTCCGTGTCCTCACCAAGATGATGACTGACCATGCTATCCTCCTCCTTCTCCTCCTCCCCCCTGTCCTCAGGCCACCCAAGGTGAACCGACGGTATGACAGTTGTACAGGTACTACCGTCTACAGCACATGATACCAGCTCCTCTTCTTCCTCCTCCTCCTCCTCCTCCTCTCCCTCATTGTCCCCCAATGCACGTTGGGATGAGATGAGGCTGGGCTGTGTGTAATCACCTGCTACGGCTTCTTGATTTATCTCATCATACTCTGGGTGCAATGCCTCCTCTTTAATTCTCTGCAGAGAACGTTGCAAAAGACAGACAAGTGGGATGCGTCATCACCACTCACCATCTTGGTGGACTCCTCAAAGTTTGTCAGGATGGTACATATGTCAGAAATCTAGGTCCACTCCTGAGGTCTTATGTGTGGAGTCTGACCTGAATATCGACGGCCTTGTTGCAGCTGGTACTCCACAACTACTCTCTTCTGCTCACAAATCCTTTGCAACATGTGGAGGGTAGAGTTCAAACGTGTGGGGACATCACACACCAGTCGGTGTGCCGGAAGCTGCAAATGCTGCTGCAACACAGCAAGGGCGGCGGAAGCTGTAGCTGACTTGCGAAAATGAGCTGACAGGAGGCGTACTTTGACGAGCAGATCTGGCAACGATTTAAGAAACCGCTGAACCACGAGGTTAAGCACATGAGCCAGGCATGGTACGTGTGTGATCTCGCCTCGCCTCAGAGCCGCCACCAGGTTACGGCCATTGTCGCACACGACCATGCCTGGATGTAGGTTCAGCAGTCTCAGCCACAGATCTGACTGCTCTTTCACAGATGTCCACAACTCACAAGCAGTGTGAGGTTTGTCACTTAAGCTTATGAGTTTCAGCACAGCCTGTTGCCGCTTGGCTGAGGCAGTACTGCAGTTCTTCCAGCTTGTAACTGATGTGGTGATATCTGAGATGGAGGCTGATCATGTGGAGGAGGAGGAGGATGAGGTGCAGGAGCTGTACACTGTGGGGGGCAACTCTGACTGATATAGGGCCCGCAATCCTCGGTGTGGGGAGGATGTGTTCCGTCCCAAGGTTCGACTGGGTCCCGGCTTCCACTATGTTTACCCAGTGTGCCGTCAGGGAGATATACCGTCCCTGTCCACAAGCACCTGTCCATGTTTCCGTTGTCGGGTAGACTCTCCCAGTAACTGCGTTGTTGAGGGCATGGCAGATGTTTTGGGACACGTGCTTGTGTAGTGCGGGGATGGCACACCGGGCAAAATAGTGTCGTCTGGGGACCAAGTCCAGAGGGACAGCCACCGGCAAATGGTTGCGGAAGGATTCCGTCCCCACCAGCCTAAAAGGCAGCATTTACAACGCAAGCAGTCGTGAAATGTGTGATTTTAGGACTGTGGCCTGTGGGGCGTTGACTGCGAATTTGCGCTTTCGTTCAAAGCTCTGGGATATCGACAATTGAATGCTGCGGTGGGATGTGGACGTTGATGCTGTTTCTTGAGAAACTGCCATAACAAGTGAAGACTGAGAGGAGGGGGCATCTTTGCATGCAGTATGGACAGGGAATTGCCTTGCACGCACAACAGGGGGTTCTATTACATGCACAACAGCGGAAGAAGGAGTGGTGACACCCGCTTACACTGGTCGTGGACCCTGGGGTTCGCCCCACAAAGTCGGGTGCTTTGCTGCCATGTGCCTAATCATGCTGGTCGTGGTCAGGCTAGTAGTTTTGTCACCCCTGATGATGCTGGCATGGCAGGTGGTACAAGTGGCCTTTTTGGGGCTATCAGCAGAGTCTTTAAAAAAATTCCAGACTCTGGAAGACCTACCAGTTGTACTGGCAATGTCCCTCGTGTTGGTGTTACGGGGAACTGTTGCCCGCCTTCTGTGTGCGGCCGCCACACTGCTTCTTCCTGCATGTTGGGGTACTCTGCCTCCCTCCCCCTGTGTGCTGCTGGCCTCGCTCTGCGTGTCCTCCTGCCACGTTGGGTCAGTTACTACATCATCCACCACCTCCTCCTCTTCCACTTGCGCACCACGATCCTCCTCCTCACTTCGTGGCAATTGTGTCTCGTCATCGTCCACCTCTTGCGACAAACTGCCAGTGTCGGTTTCCTGTGGCCGTGGCTGTTCAAATATTTGGGCATCGCTACACGGGATCTCCTCTTCCACCACTTCAAGCGGAGCAGGCAAGCGGCACAAATATGGAAATGGACCAGTGAACAGCTCTTCAGAGTGTCCAAGTGTGGGATCAGTTGCTGTCTGACGACACTCAGCATGGTGGGAGGAAGGAGCATCAGGGTGAGGAGGAGTATGCGGTCGAGACTCACGGCTACTAAAACTTAACCGTGTGGAAGACAGACCGGAGGTGGTGTTGCCCAGGTAACTGGAAGTACTATCTACTATCCAATTAATAACCTGTTCACACTGATCAGTTCGCAATACTGGTGTTGTAGTGTGGTTCCCTAGTAATTCGGTCAAGAAGTGGGAGTGAGAAGATGCGGCTGTTGGTTGTGGCACATTTTCACCTTGGCCATGGCCCCGTCCTCTACACGCACCATCACCAGAACGTCCAGTTCCACATCCCTTGCCACGCGCCTTGTCCATTGTAAATTAAGTAAAATAGCTTACACTCGCACTATCAATGGAAAAAGGGTAATAAAAAAGAGATTATAACCGTGGAATAGGAAAACCACAGTTCTATTTCTCTGGCCTACACCAGAGTCTTTTAAACAGATATATTTGTGACTGAACAGACAGGGAGACACTATTTTTTTTTTTTTACGTAAAACAGGCAAAAAGCTGGATAATACAGAGATTTGAACCATGGAACTGCAAAACCACAGTTCTAATTTACTGGCGTATACCAGACTTTTTTTAATAGATATATTTCGGGATGAACAGTCAGCGACACACTCAAACTGCTTTTTTTATGTAAAAAAGGCCCAAAAGTGGATAATACAGAGATTTGAACCGTGGAACTGCAAAACCACAGTTATATTTTTCTGTCCTACACCAGGCTCTTTTAAATAGATCTATTGGTATCTGACCAGTCAGTGAGACACTATTACGTTTTTTTTTTTACGGCAAATAATGCCAAAAACAGGATAATACATAGATTTGACCCGTGGAACTGTAAAACCACAGTTATATTTTTCTGGCCTACACCAGAATCTTTCAAACAGATCTATTTGTGTCTGAACAATCAGAGAGACACTATTACAGTTTTTCTTTATGGGAAAAATACAAAAAGCTGGATAACACAGAGATTTGAACCGTGGAACTGCAAAACCACAGTTATATTTTAATGGCCTACACCAGAATCTTTCAAACAGATATATTTGTGTCTGAACAATCAGGAAGACACTATTACTGTTTTTCTTTACGGAAAAGGTACCAAAAGCTGGATAATACAGAGATTTGCACCGTGGAACTGCAAAACCACAGTTATATTTTTCTGGCCTACAGCAGACTCTTTTAAACAGATCTATTGGTGTCTGACCAGTCAGGGAGACACTATTATGTTTTTTTGCAGCAAAAAATGCCAAAAACAGGATAATACAGAAATTTGACCTGTGGAACTGCAAAACCACAGTTATATTTGTTATGTTCTGCTACCAGAGCTAAGGAAAGAGAGGAGATCTGTCCCTACGATAGAACTCAGCTGAATCCCTACGATGTAACAGGGAACCTGATCCTGCGATCAGACCTGCTAAAGTCCTAAGCTAGTCTGTACGGAGACCTATAGATGTGGGGAAGGAATCCCTACAAGTACTAAGGACTGGGAGGAAAATGGGACACCTCCTAACAGAAATAGTAGCAGACAGACAAACAAACAAAATATATAGAACATAGAGGTCCGTAGACCAAGCAAACTAACAGAGTAAGATACAGAGCACAGGCTAGCTAGAAAGTAGTTATACAATGAAGTCCAGCAAAGCCAGAAGGGCGGAGCAGGATTAAATAGGCCAACAAGGTCATGTGACCAGCAAAGGAAAAAACCTAAGAGCAAGGTTCTAACAGTACCCCCCCTTCTAAGAGGATCCTCCGGATCCCCTAGGACCAGGCTTATCAGGAAATCTCCTGCGAAACGCTCTGATAAGTCTGGACGCGGAAGCATCATCTGACCTCACCCAAGAGTTATCCTCGGGTCCGAAACCTTTCCAGGCCACAAGATACTGCAAACTACCTCTATACCGTCTAGAGTTAAGGATGCGAGAAATTTCATATTCCCCGTCCTCCACCACCGGAGGAACAGAGGCAGAGGCGTCACCATCCGACACAACAGCTTTTTTTAACAGAGAGACATGAAATACCGGATTAATTCTCCAGGAGGTAGGAACCTCCAACCTAACAGCAGATTGGTTGACAACCTGAAGCACCTTAAAGGGCCCTACAAACTTGGGACCCAATTTCTTAGAAGGAATCCTCAACCGCAGATTCCTAGAGGACAACCAAACCATGTCACCAACAGCGAACAAAACCTCCTGTCGTTTCCTATCAAAGTAGTCTTTAGATTTTCTGTTGGCCTCCTGAAGATTACCACGCACATCCGTCCAAACTCTCTCCAAATCACCGGAAAAATTCTCCTCCTCAGGCACGGCAGATCCCAACTTGGAGAACGACCCAAACGACGGATGTCTCCTAGAACAACAAAAAAAAGGCGAACCACCAGCAGAAGAAGATGTATGATTGTTCAGAGCAAATTCAGCAAGTGGCAGAAACTCAGACCACCCCTCTTGATTGTCTGCCACAAAACAACGCAAGAGCTGCTCAACATCCTGGTTTTTCCTTTCTGTCTGGCCATTAGATTCAGGATGATATCCGGACGAGAACGACAAATGAACTCCCAACCTGTCACAAAAGGCACGCCAAAAACGAGCCACGAACTGAGGACCCCTATCAGAAACAATGTCAGTAGGAACGCCATGAAGTCTGACAATTTCCTTGACAAAGGCCTTAGCGAGAGTTTTAGCGCAGGGCAGTTTGACGAAGGGAACCAAGTGACACATCTTGCTAAAACGGTCCACGACCACCCAGATGACAGTAAAACCCTCAGAGGGGGGAAGGTCAGTTATAAAGTCCATAGCCAAATGTGTCCAAGGAGCACTGGGAACCTCCAAAGGACAAAGCAACCCCGCAGCAGGAGTATGTGAGGACTTAGATCTAGCACATATAGTACATTGACGCACCCACTTAATGACTTCCTTCTGCCATCCAGGCCACCAAAAACTGCGACCCACCAGTCTCTTGGTCTCAGAGATTCCGGGATGGCCTGCCAACTGAGATTCGTGACACTCAACAAACAAATCTCTCCTAAAGGTCCCAGGCACAAACAACCTCCCATGAGGAGTGTTAGATGGGGCATTCTCCTGTGCTTTAAGAATCTCATCTTCCAAAACGGAGTCCAAAGCAGCTATCACAACACCTTCTTGTAAAATGTTCTCCTCTTTCTCAGCACCGACTATGGGAGAAAAACTGCGAGACAAGGCATCCGCCTTAACATTCTTAGTACCAGGGATGTAAGTAACGGAGAAATTAAACCGCGAGAAAAACAGTGCCCACCTAGCCTGACGGGCATTCAGGCGCTTGGCAGCATCAAGATATATCAGATTTTTATGATCCGTAAGAACCTGAACGGGAAATTCCGCACCTTCCAAGAAGTGGCGCCAGTGTTCAAATGCGAGTTTAATAGCCAATAATTCCCGATTACTAATATCGTAATTCAGTTCAGTCTCCGAAAATTTTTTTGAAAAAAAGGCACAGGGATGTAATCCATCCCCGTTATCCTGAGACAATACTGCGCCAACCCCCACAGAGGAAGCATCAACCTCAACCAAAAACGGCTTAGTCACATCAGGCTGCATAAGGATGGGAGCAGAGGTGAACCTCTCCTTGAGATACACAAAAGCTTCAATGGCCTCAGAAGACCATTGAACCACATCAGCACCTTTCCTGGTGAGATCGGTCAGAGGTTTGACAATACTAGAAAAAAAATTTTATGAATTTTCTGTAATAATTGGCGAAACCTAAAAACCTCTGTATCGATTTCAAACCAATAGGCCTAGACCATTCCTGTACAGCTTGAACTTTAACCGGGTCCATCTCAAAACTTTCGCTGGAGATAATGTAGCCCAAAAAACTAATTCTCTGTACAGCAAACTCACATTTCTCCAGCTTAGCAAAAAGCGAATTGTCCATTAATAACTGTAATACCTCACGTACGCTCCGCCAATGAGACTCCAGATCCGGCGAATAAATCAAAATGTCATCCAAATACACAACCACATTTTTGCCGATCAAAGGTCTAAGGATGTCATTAATAAGATTCTGAAAAAATGCAGGAGCATTAGTAAGACCAAAAGGCATAACCAGATTCTCAAAATGACCCACAGGAGTGTTAAAAGCAGTCTTCCATTCGTCACCCTCCTTCATGCGCAACAGATTGTATGCCCCCTTAAGGTCAATTTTAGAGAACCACTTGGCCCCCATTAACTGGTTAAACAGATCAGGAATCAATGGCAGTGGGTAAGGATTGCGTGCAGTAATTTTGTTAATCTCACGAAAATCCAGACAAGGACGTAAACCGCCGTCCTTTTTTTTAACAAAAAAAAATCCAACCGCCACAGGAGACTTAGAGGGCCTAATGTGACCGGCGGCCAAACTTGTCTGTATGTATTCCTCCAAAGCCTTCCTCTCAGGAATAGTAAGGTTAAATAAACGACTTTTAGGAAGAGTCGCTCCAGGGACAAATTCAATAGAACAATCATAGTCTCTATGGGGAGGCAAAACCTGCGATTCCTTCTCAGAAAAAACTCTCCAAAAATCCTGAATAGGAACAGGCAATTCTCCCCTATCCAAAGCTGCAATACGCCCGTTACAACACTTGTCATAACATTTATGGCTCCAGGATTTAATTTCACTGGTAGACCAATCCAGTACAGGATTGTGAAATTTTAACCAGGGCAATCCCAATATTACTGGAGAAGGCAAGTTATTCAAAACTACCAAATCCAATTTCTCATGGTTCACCACTGTTAGTACACACATTCTCATAACCAGAAACTGACGTAGCAGAGGATTTGCTCTCATTAACCCTTGCACGCAGTCTCCTATCCACCCGTATAGCTAATTGCATAGCCTGTTGCAAATCTTCAGGTGTAGGATAAGCAATTAGCAGGTCTTTAACCCTTTCATTGAGCCCAGCAAGAAATAGACTTTTCAGAGCAGAATCGTTCCACCCTGTTTGAGTAGACCAACGACGGAAATGAGTACAATATTTTTCCACATTACCTGATCCCTGTTTCAAACGTCTCAACTCAGTCTCAGCTGATGCGACACGGTCAGGATCATCATATAATAGTCCCAAAGCAGAAAAAAAACTATCCACTGATCTGAAGCATGTATCACTAGGTTGCAAAGAAAAGGCCCACTCCTGAGGCTCTTTGCGCAAAAGTGACCTTATGAACCCTATGCGCTGGGATTCATCCCCAGAGGACTTGGGTCTCAAACGAAAATACAATAAGCAAGCATTTTTAAATGAAAAAAATTCTCGGTGTTCACCAAAAAATAAATCCGGCAAACATACCTTAGGCTCCAAGAAATGTGCTCCAGGACAGTTACTCACGTGCTGACGGAGCTCGGCCACCTCCAGAGAGAGTCCGTGCAGGCGATGAGCCAAATCCTGAACCGACACCATGATGGAACAGAAAAATCTTTCCTTAGAGAATTTATAGGCTGGACTTACTGTTATGTTCTGCTACCAGAGCTAAGGAAAGAGAGGAGATCTGTCCCTACGATAGAACTCAGCTGAATCCCTACGATGTAACAGGGAACCTGATCCTGCGATCAGACCTGCTAAAGTTCTAAGCTAGTCTGTACGGAGACCTATAGATGTGGGGAAGGAATCCCTACAAGTACTAAGGACTGGGAGGAAAATGGGACACCTCCTAACAGAAATAGTAGCAGACAGACGAACAAACAAAATATATAGAACATAGAGGTCCGTAGACCAAGCAAACTAACAGAGTAAGATACAGAGCACAGGCTAGCTAGAAAGTAGATATACAATGAAGTCCAGCAAAGCCAGAAGGGCGGAGCAGGATTAAATAGGCCAACAAGGTCATGTGACCAGCAAAGGAAAAAACCTAAGAGCAAGGTTCTAACAATATTTTTCTGTCCTACACCAGACTCTTTTAAACAGATCTATTGGTGTCTGACCAGTCAGGGAGACACTATTACGTTTTTTATTACAGCAAAAAATGCCCAAAACAGTACAATACAGAGATTTGACCCATGGTACTGCAAAACCACAGTTATAGTTATGTGGCGTACACCAGAATCTTTTAAACAGATATATTGGTGTCTGACCAGTCAGGGAGACACCATTACTTTTTTTTTTACGGCAAAAAGTGCCAAAAACAGGATAATACAGAGATTTGACCCATTGAACTGCAAAACCACAGTTATATTTTTCTGGCCTACACCAGAATCTTTCAAACAGATATATTTGTGTCTGAACAATCAGGGAGACACTATTACTGTTTTTCTTTACGGAAAAAATACCAAAAGCTGGATAATACAGAGATTTGAACCGTGGAACTGCA
Source organism: Phyllobates terribilis (assembly GCF_046119375.1). Classification (NCBI taxonomy): domain Eukaryota; kingdom Metazoa; phylum Chordata; class Amphibia; order Anura; family Dendrobatidae; genus Phyllobates; species Phyllobates terribilis. The sequence continues at coordinate 391,312,916 of NW_027362761.1, forward strand.
AAACCACAGTTATATTTTTCTGGCCTACACCAGAATCTTTCAAACAGATATATTTGTGTATGAACAATCAGGGAGACACTATTACTATTTTTCTTTACGGAAAAAATACCAAAAGCTGGATAATACAGAGATTTGTACTGTGGTACTGCAAAACCACAGTTATATTTTTCTGGCCTACACCAGAATCTTTCAAACAGATATATTTTTGTCTGAACAATCAGGGAGACACTATTACTGTTTTTCTTTACGGAAAAAAAACCAAAAGCTGGATAATACAGAGATTTGAACCGTGGAACTGCAAAACCACAGTTATATTTTTCTGGCCTACACCAGAATCTTTCAAACAGATATATTGGTGTCTGACCAGTCAGGGAGACACTATTACGTTTTTTTTTTACGGCAAAAAATGCCAAAAACAGGATAATACAGAGATTTGAAATGGTGAACTGCAAATCCACAGTTATAATTATGTGGCGTACACCAGAATCTATTAAACAGATATATTGGTGTCTGACAAGTCAGGGAGACACTATTACGTTTTTTTTTTTACGGCAAAAAATGCCCAAAACAGGATAATACAGAGATTTTACCCATGGAACTGCAAAACCACAGTTATATTTTTCTGGCCTACACCAGAATCTTTCAAACAGATATATTTGTGTCTGAACAATCAGGGAAAAGCTGGATAATACAGAGATTTGAACCGTGGAACTGCAAAACCACAGTTATATTTTTCTGGCCTACACCAGAGTCTTTTAAACAGATATATTTGTGTCTGAACAATCAGGGAGACACTACTACTGTTTTTCTTTACGGAAAAAATACCAAAAGCTGGATAATACAGAGATTTGAACCGTGAAACTGCAAAACCACAGTTATATTTTTTTGGCCTACACCAGAATCTTTCAAACTGATATATTGGAGTCTGAACAATCACGGAGACACTAATACTGTTTTTCTTTATGGAAAAAATACCAAAAGCTGGATAATATAGAGATTTGAAACATGGAACTACAAAACCACAGTTATATTTTTCTGGCCTACACCAGAATCTTTCAAACAGATATATTTGTGTCTGAACAATCAGGAAGACACTATTACTATTTTTCTTTACTGAAAAAATACCAAAAGCTGGATAATACAGAGATTTGAACCGTGGAACTGCAAAACCACAGTTATATTTCTCTGGTCTACACCAGAATCTTTCAAACAGATATATTTGTGTCTGAACAATCAGGGAGACACTATTACTATTTTTCTTTACGGAAAAAATACCAAAAGCTGGATAATACAGAGATTTGAACCGTGGTACTGCAAAACCACAGTTATATTTTTCTGTCCTACACCAGACTCTTTTAAACAGATCTATTGGTGTCTGACCAGTCAGGGAGACACTATTACGTTTTTTATTACAGCAAAAAATGCCAAAAACAGGATAATACAGAGATTTGACCCATGGTACTGCAAAACCACAGTTATAGTTATGTGGCGTACACCAGAATCTTTTAAACAGATATATTGGTGTCTGACCAGTGAGGGAGACACCATTACTTTTTTTTTTTACGGCAAAAAGTGCCAAAAACAGGATAATACAGAGATTTGACCCATTGAACTGCAAAACCACAGTTATATTTTTCTGGCCTACACCAGAATCTTTCAAACAGATATATTTGTGTCTGAACAATCAGGGAGACACTATTACTGTTTTTCTTTACGGGAAAAAATACCAAAAGCTGGATAATACAGAGATTTGAACCGTGGAGCTGCAAAACCACAGATATATTTTTCTGGCCTACACCGGAATCTTTCAAACAGATATATTTGTGTCTGAACAAGCAGGGAGACACTATTACTGTTTTTCTTTACGGAAAAAATGCCAAAAGCTGGATAATACAGATATTTGAACCGTGGAACTGCAAAACCACAGTTATATTTTACTGGCCTACACTGGAATCTTTCAAACAGATATATTTGTGTCTGAACAATCAGGGAGACACTATTACTGTTTTTCTTTACGGAAAAAATACCAAAAGCTGGATAATACAGAGATTTGAAACATGGAACTGTAAAACCACAGTTATATTTTTCTGGACTACACCAGACTCTTTTAAACAGATCTATTGGTGTCTGACCTGTCAGGGAGACCACTATTACATTTTTTTTTACAGCAAAAAATGCCAACAGGATAAAACAGAGATTTGACCCATGGAACTGCAAGACCACAGTTATAGTTATGTGCCGTACACCAGAATCCTTTAAACAGATATATTGGTGTCTGACCAGTCAGGGAGACAATATTCCGTTTTTTTTTTACGGCAAAAAATGCCAAAAACAGGATAATACAGAGATTTGACCCATGGAACTGCAAAACCACAGTTATATTTTTCTGGCCTACACCAGAATCTTTCAAACAGATATATTTGTGTCTGAACAATCAGGGAAAAGCTGGATAATACAGAGTTTTGAACCGTGGAACTGCAAAACCACAGTTATATTTTTCTGGCCTACACCAGAGTCTTTCAAACAAATATATTTGTGTCTGAACAATCAGGGAGACACTAGTACTGTTTTTCTTTGCGGAAAAAATACCAAAAGCTGGATAATATAGGGATTTGAACCGTGGAACTGCAAAACCACAGTTATATTTTTTTGGCCTACACCAGAATCTTTCAAACAGATATATTTGAGTCTGAACAATCACGGAGACACTATTACTGTTTTCCTTTATGGAAAAAATACCAAAAGCTGGATAATACAGAGATTTGAAACGTGGAACTACAAAACCACAGTTATATTTTTCTGGCCTACACCAGAATCTTTCAAACAGATATATTTGTGTCTGAACAATCAGGAAGACCCTATTACTATTTTTCTTTACGGAAAAAATACCAAAAGCTGGATAATACAGAGATTTGAACCGTGGAACTGCAAAACCACAGTTATATTTTTCTGGCCTACACCAGAATCTTTCAAACAGATATATTTGTGTCTGAACAATCAGGAAGACACTATTACTATTTTTCTTTACGGAAAAAATACCAAAATCTGGATAATACTGAGATTTGAACCGTGGAACTGCAAAACCACAGTTATATTTTTCTGTCCTACACCAGACTCTTTTAAACAGATCTATTGGTGTCTGACCAGTCAGGGAGACACTATTACGTTTTTTATTACAGCAAAAAATGGCAAAAACAGTATAATACAGAGATTTGACCCATGGTACTGCAAAACCACAGTTATAGTTATGTGGCGTACACCAGAATCTTTTAAAACAGATATATTGGTGTCTGACCAGTCAGGGAGACACCATTACGGTTTTTTTTTACGGCAAAAAGTGCCAAAAACAGGATAATACAGAGATTTGACCCATTGAACTGCAAAACCACAGTTATATTTTTCTGGCCTACACCAGAATCTTTCAAACAGATATATTTGTGTCTGAACAAAAAGGGAGACACCATTACTGTTTTTCTTTACGGAAAAAATACCAAAAGCTGGATAATACAGAGATTTGAACCGTGGAACTGCAAAACCACAGTTATATTTTTTTGGCCTACACCAGAATCTTTCAAACAGATATATTTGAGTCTGATCAATCACGGAGACACTATTACTGTTTTTCTTTATGGAAAAAATACCAAAAGCTGGATAATACAGAGATTTGAAACGTGGAACTACAAAACCACAGTTATATTTTTCTGGCCTACACCAGACTCTTTCAAACAGATATATTTGTGTCTGAACAATCAGGAAGACACTATTCCTATTTTTCTTTACTGAAAAAATACCAAAAGCTGGATAATACAGAGATTTGAACCGTGGAACTCCGAAACCACAGTTATATTTTTCTGGTCTACACCAGAATCTTTCAAACAGATATATTTGTGTCTGAACAATCAGGGAGACACTATTACTGTTTTTCTTTACGGAAAAAATACCAAAAGCTGGATAATACAGAGATTTGAACCGTGGAACTGCAAAACCACAGATATATTTTTCTGGCCTACACCAGAATCTTTCAAACAGATATATTTGTGTCTGAACAATCAGGGAGGCACTATTACTGTTTTTCTTTACGGAAAAAATGCCAAAAGCTGGATAATACAGATATTTGAACCGTGTAACTGCAAAACCACAGTTATATTTTACTGGCCTACACTAGAATCTTTCAAACAGATATATTTGTGTGTGAACAATCAGGGAGACACTATTACTGTTTTTCTTTACGGAAAAAATACCAAAAGCTGGATAATACAGAGATTTGAAACATGGAACTGTAAAACCACAGTTATATTTTTCTGGACTACACCAGACTCTTTTAAACAGATCTATTGGTGTCTGACCTGTCAGGGAGACCACTATTACATTTTTTTTTACAGCAAAAAATGCCAACAGGATAAAACAGAGATTTGACCCATGGAACTGCAAGACCACAGTTATAGTTATGTGCCGTACACCAGAATCCTTTAAACAGATATATTGGTGTCTGACCAGTCAGGGAGACAATATTCCGTTTTTTTTTTACGGCAAAAAATGCCAAAAACAGGATAATACAGAGATTTGACCCATGGAACTGCAAAACCACAGTTATATTTTTCTGGCCTACACCAGAATCTTTCAAACAGATATATTTGTGTCTGAACAATCAGGGAAAAGCTGGATAATACAGAATTTTGAACCGTGGAACTGCAAAACCACAGTTATATTTTTCTGGCCTACACCAGAGTCTTTCAAACAAATATATTTGTGTCTGAACAATCAGGGAGACACTAGTACTGTTTTTCTTTGCGGAAAAAATACCAAAAGCTGGATAATATAGGGATTTGAACCGTGGAACTGCAAAACCACAGTTATATTTTTCTGTCCTACACCAGACTCTTTTAAACAGATCTATTGGTGTCTGACCAGTCAGGGAGACACTATTACGTTTTTTATTACAGCAAAAAATGGCAAAAACAGTATAATACAGAGATTTGACCCATGGTACTGCAAAACCACAGTTATAGTTATGTGGCGTACACCAGAATCTTTTAAAACAGATATATTGGTGTCTGACCAGTCAGGGAGACACCATTACGGTTTTTTTTTACGGCAAAAAGTGCCAAAAACAGGATAATACAGAGATTTGACCCATTGAACTGCAAAACCACAGTTATATTTTTCTGGCCTACACCAGAATCTTTCAAACAGATATATTTGTGTCTGAACAATCAGGGAGACACCATTACTGTTTTTCTTTACGGAAAAAATACCAAAAGCTGGATAATACAGAGATTTGAACCGTGGAACTGCAAAACCACAGTTATATTTTTTTGGCCTACACCAGAATCTTTCAAACAGATATATTTGAGTCTGATCAATCACGGAGACACTATTACTGTTTTTCTTTATGGAAAAAATACCAAAAGCTGGATAATACAGAGATTTGAAACGTGGAACTACAAAACCACAGTTATATTTTTCTGGCCTACACCAGACTCTTTCAAACAGATATATTTGTGTCTGAACAATCAGGAAGACACTATTCCTATTTTTCTTTACTGAAAAAATACCAAAAGCTGGATAATACAGAGATTTGAACCGTGGAACTGCGAAACCACAGTTATATTTTTCTGGTCTACACCAGAATCTTTCAAACAGATATATTTGTGTCTGAACAATCAGGGAGACACTATTACTGTTTTTCTTTACGGAAAAAATACCAAAAGCTGGATAATACAGAGATTTGAACCGTGGAACTGCAAAACCACAGATATATTTTTCTGGCCTACACCAGAATCTTTCAAACAGATATATTTGTGTCTGAACAATCAGGGAGGCACTATTACTGTTTTTCTTTACGGAAAAAATGCCAAAAGCTGGATAATACAGATATTTGAACCGTGGAACTGCAAAACCACAGTTATATTTTACTGGCCTACACTAGAATCTTTCAAACAGATATATTTGTGTCTGAACAATCAGGGAGACACTATTACTGTTTTTCTTTACGGAAAAAATACCAAAAGCTGGATAATACAGAGATTTGAAACATGGAACTGTAAAACCACAGTTATATTTTTCTGGACTACACCAGACTCTTTTAAACAGATCTATTGGTGTCTGACCTGTCAGGGAGACCACTATTACGTTTTTTTTTACAGCAAAAAATGCCAACAACAGGATAATACAGAGATTTGACCCATGGAACTGCAAGACCACAGTTATAGTTATGTGCCGTACACCAGAATCTTTTAAACAGATATATTGGTGTCTGCCCAGTCAGGGAGACACTATTAGATTTTTTTTTACGGCAAAAAATGCCAAAAACAGGATAATACAGAGATTTGAAATGGGGAACTGCAAATCCACAGTTATAATCATGTGGCGTACACCAGAATCTATTAAACAGATATATTGGTGTCTGACAAGTCAGGGAGACACTATTACGTTTTTTTTTTACGGCAAAAAATGCCCGAAACAGGATAATACAGAGATTTGACCCATGGAACTGCAAAACCACAGTTATATTTTTCTGGCCTACACCAGAATCTTTCAAACAGATATATTTGTGTCTGAACAATCAGGGAAAAGCTGGATAATACAGAGATTTGAACCGTGGAACTGCAAAACCACAGTTATATTTTTCTGGCCTACACCAGAATCTTTCAAACAGATATATTTGTGTCTGAACAATCAGGGAGACACTAATACTGTTTTTCTTTACGGAAAAAATACCAAAAGCTGGATAATACAGGGATTTGAATCGTGGAACTGCAAAACCACAGTTATATTTTTTTGGCCTACACCAGAATCTTTCAAACAGATATATTTGAGTCTGATCAATCACGGAGACACTATTACTGTTTTTCTTTACGGAAAAAATACCAAAAGCTGGATAATACAGAGATTTGAAACGTGGAACTACAAAACCACAGTTATATTTTTCTTGCCTACACCAGAATCTTTCAAACAGATATATTTGTGTCTCAACAATCAGGAAGACCCTATTACTATTTTTCTTTACGGAAAAAATACCAAAAGCTGGATAATACAGAGATTTGAACCGTGGAACTGCAAAACCACAGTTATATTTTTCTGGCCTACACCAGAATCTTTCAAACAGATATATTTGTGTCTGAACAATCAGGAAGACACTATTACTATTTTTCTTTACGGAAAAAATACCAAAGGCTGGATAATACAGAGATTTGAACCGTGGAACTGCAAAACCACAGTTATATTTTTCTGTCCTACACCAGACTCTTTTAAACAGATCTATTGGTGTCTGACCAGTCAGGGAGACACTATTCCGTTTTTTACTACAGCAAAAAATGCCAAAAACAGTATAATACAGAGATTTGACCCATGGTACTGCAAAGCCACAGTTATAGTTATGTGGCGTACACCAGAATCTTTTAAACAGATATATTGGTGTCTGACCAGTCAGGGAGACACCATTATTTTACCATATTTTTTTTTTACGGCAAAAAGTGCCAAAAACAGGATAATACAGAGATTTGACCCATTGAACTGCAAAACCACAGTTATATTTTTCTGGCCTACACCAGAATCTTTCAAACAGATATATTTGTGTCTGAACAATCAGGGAGACACTATTACTGTTTTTCTTTACGGAAAAAATACCAAAAGCTAGATAATACAGAGATTTGAACCGTGGAACTGCAAAACCACAGTTATATTTTTCTGGCCTACACCAGAATCTTTCAAACAGATATATTTGTGTCTCAACAATCAGGGAGACACTATTACTATTTTTATTTACGGAAAAAATACCAAAAGAAGGATAATACAGAGATTTGAACCGTGGAACTGCAAAACCACAGTTATATTTTTCTGGCCTACACCAGACTCTTTTAAACAGATATATTGATGTCTGACCAGTCAGGGAGACACTATTACGTTTTTTTTTCTGCAAAAAATGCCAAAAACAGGATAATACAGAAATTTGACCCGTGGAACTGCAAAACCACAGTTATATTTTTCTGGCCTACACCAGAATCTTTCAAACAGATATATTTGTGTCTGAACAATCAGGGAGACACTATTACTGTTTTTCTTTACGGAAAAAATACCAAAAGCTGGATAATACAGAGATTTGAACTGTGGAGCTGCAAAACCACAGATTTTTCTTGCCTACACCAGAATCTTTCAAACAGATATATTTGTGTCTGAACAATCAGGGAGACACTATTACTGTTTTTCTTTACGGAAAAAATACCAAAAGCTGGATAATACAGATATTTGAACTGTGGAACTGCAAAACCACAGTTATATTTTACTGGCCTACACTAGAATCTTTCAAACAGATATATTTGTGTCTGAACAATCAGGGAGACACTATTACTGTTTTTCTTTACGGAAAAAATACCAAAAGCTGGATAATACAGAGATTTGAAACATGGAACTGTAAAACCACAGTTATATTTTTCTGGACTACACCAGACTCTTTTAAACAGATCTATTGGTGTCTGACTTGTCAGGGAGACCACTATTACGTTTTTTTTTTACAGCAAAAAATGCCAACAACAGGATAATACAGAGATTTGACCCATGGAACTGCAAGACCACAGTTATAGTTATGTGCCGTACACCAGAATCTTTTAAACAGATATATTGGTGTCTGACCAGTCAGGGAGACACTATTATATTTTTTTTTTATGGCAAAAAATGCCAAAAACAGGATAATACAGAGATTTGACCCATGGAACTGCAAAACAACAGTTATATTTTTCTGGCCTACACCAGAATCTTTCAAACATATATATTTGTGTCTGAACAATCAGGGAGACACTATTACTGCTTTTCTTTACGGAAAAAATACCAAAAGCTGGATAATACAGAGATTTGTACTGTGGTACTGCAAAACCACAGTAATATTTTTCTGGCCTACACCAGAATCTTTCAAACAGATATATTTTTGTCTGAACAATCAGGGAGACACTATTACTGTTTTTCTTTACGGAAAAAATACCAAAAGCTGGATAATACAGATATTTGAACTGTGGAACTGCAAAACCACAGTTATATTTTACTGGCCTACACTAGAATCTTTCAAACAGATATATTTGTGTCTGAACAATCAGGGAGACACTATTACTGTTTTTCTTTACGGAAAAAATACCAAAAGCTGGATAATACAGAGATTTGAAACATGGAACTGTAAAACCACAGTTATATTTTTCTGGACTACACAAGACTCTTTTAAACAGATCTATTGGTGTCTGACTTGTCAGGGAGACCACTATTACGTTTTTTTTTTACAGCAAAAAATGCCAACAACAGGATAATACAGAGAATTGACCCATGGAACTGCAAGACCACAGTTATAGTTATGTGCCGTACACCAGAATCTTTTAAACAGATATATTGGTGTCTGACCAGTCAGGGAGACACTATTACATTTTTTTTTATGGCAAAAAATGCCAAAAACAGGATAATACAGAGATTTGACCCATGGAACTGCAAAACAACAGTTATATTTTTCTGGCCTACACCAGAATCTTTCAAACATATATATTTGTGTCTGAACAATCAGGGAGACACTATTACTGCTTTTCTTTACGGAAAAAATACCAAAAGCTGGATAATACAGAGATTTGTACTGTGGTACTGCAAAACCACAGTAATATTTTTCTGGCCTACACCAGAATCTTTCAAACAGATATATTTTTGTCTTAACAATCAGGGAGACACTATTACTGTTTTTCTTTACGGAAAAAATACCAAAAGCTGGATAATACAGAGATTTGAAACGTGGAACTACAAAACCACAGTTATATTTTTCTTGCCTACACCAGAATCTTTCAAACAGATATATTTGTGTCTGAACAATCAGGAAGACCCTATTACTATTTTTCTTTACGGAAAAAATACCAGAAGCTGGATAATACAGAGATTTGAACCGTGGAACTGCAAAACCACAGTTATATTTTTCTGGCCTACACCAGAATCTTTCAAACAGATATATTTGTGTCTGAACAATCAGGAAGACACTATTACTATTTTTCTTTACGGAAAAAATACCAAGAGCTGGATAATACAGAGATTTGAACCGTGGAACTGCAAAACCACAGTTATATTTTTCTGTCCTACACCAGACTCTTTTAAACAGATCTATTCGTGTCTGACCAGTCAGGGAGACACTATTACGTTTTTTACTACAGCAAAAAATGCCAAAAACAGTATAATACAGAGATTTGACCCATGGTTCTGCAAAACCACAGTTATAGCTATGTGGCGTACACCAGAATCTTTTAAACAGATATATTGGTGTCTGACCAGTCAGGGAGACACCATTATTTTTTTTTTACGGCAAAAAGTGCCAAAAACAGGATAATACAGAGATTTGACCCATTGAACTGCAAAACCACAGTTATATTTTTCTGGCCTACACCAGAATCTTTCAAACAGATATATTTGTGTCTGAACAATCAGGGAGACACTATTGCTAAATTTCTTTACGGAAAAAATACCAAAAGCTGGATACTACAGAGATTTGAACCGTGGAACTGCAAAACCACAGTTATATTTTTCTGTCCTACACCAGACTCTTTTAAACAGATCTATTGGTATCTGACCAGTCAGAGAGACACTATTACGTTTTTTATTACAGCAAAAAATGCCAAAAACAGGATAATACAGAGATTTGACCCATGGTACTGCAAAACCACATTTATAGTTATGTGCCGTACACCAGAATCTTTTAAACAGATATACTGGTGTCTGACCAGTCAGGGAGACACTATTACTGTTTTTTTTTCCGGCAAAAAATGCCCAAAACAGGATAATACAGAGATTTGAACCATGGAACTGCAAAACCACAGTTATATTTTTCTGGCTACACCAGAATCTTTCAAACAGATATATTTGTGTCTGAACAATCAGGGAAAAGCTGGATAATACAGAGATTTGAACCGTGGAACTGCAAAACCACAGTTATATTTTTCTGGCCTACACCAGAGTCTTTCAAACAGATATATTTGTGTCTGAAAAATCAGGGAGACACTAATACTGTTTTTCTTTACGGAAAAAATACCAAAAGCTGAATAATACAGAGATTTGAACAGTGGAACTGCAAAACCACAGTTATATTTTTTTTCCTACACCAGACTCTTTTAAACAGATCTATTGGTGTCTGACCAGTCAGGGAGACACTATTACATTTTTTATTACAACAAAAAATGCCAAAAACAAAATAATACAGATATTTGACCCATAGTACTGCAAAACCACAGTTATAGTTATGTGGCGTACACCAGAATCTTTTAAACAGATATATTGGTGTCTGACCAGTCAGGGTGACACCATTAACTTGTTTTTTTTGCGGCAAAAAATGCCAAAAACAGGATAATACAGAGATTTGACCCATTGAACTGCAAAACCACAGTTATATTTTTCTGGCCTACACCAAAATCTTTCAAACAGATATATTTGTGTCTGAACAATCAGGGAGACACTATTCCTGTTTTTCTTTACGGAAAAAATACCAAAAGCTGGATAATACAGAGATTTGAACCGTGGAACTGCAAAACCACATTTATATTTTTCTGGCCTACACCAGACTCTTTTAAACAGATATATTGGTGTCTGATTAGTCAGGGAGACACTATTACGTTTTTTTTTCGGGAAAAAATGCCAAAAACAGGATAATACAGAGATTTGACCCGTGGAACAGCAAAACCACAGTTATATTTTTCTGGCCTACACTAGAATCTTTCAAACAGTTATATTTGTGTCTGAACAATCAGGGAGACACTATTACTGTTTTTCTTTACGGAAAAAATACCAAAAGCTGGATAATACAGAGATTTGAACCGTCGAACTGAAAAACCACAGTTATATTTTTCTGGCCTACACCAGAGTCTTTCAAACAGATATATTTGTGTCTGAACAATCAGGGAGACGCTAATACTGTTTTTCTTTACGGAAAAAATACCAAAAGCTGGATAATACAGAGATTTGAACCGTGGAACTGCAAAACCACAGTTTTATTTTTCTAGCCTATACCAGACTCTTTTAAACAGATATATTGGTGTTTGACCAGTCAGGGAGACACTATTACGTTTTTTTTTCGGGAAAAAATGCCAAAAACAGGATAATACAGAGATTTGACCCATTGAACTGCAAACCACAGTTATATTTTTCTGGCCTACACCAGAATCTTTCAAACAGATTTATTTGTGTCTGAACAATCAGGGAGACACTATTACTGTTTTTCTTTACGGAAAAAATACCAAAAGCTGGATAATACAGAGATTTGAACCGTGGAACTGCAAAACCACAGTTATATTTTTCTGGCCTACACCAGAATCTTTCAAACAGATATATTTGTGTCTGAACAATCAGGGAGACACTATTACTGTTCATCTTTACGGAAAAAATACCAAAAAATGGATAATACAGATATTTGAACCGTGGAACTGCAAAACCACAGTTACAGTTTTCTGGGCTACACCAGAATCTTTCAAACAGATATATTTGTGTCTGAACAATCAGGGAGACATTATTATTGTTTTTCTTTACGGCAAAAAATGCCAAAAACAGGATAATACAGAGATTTGACCCATGGAACTGCAAAACCACATTTATAGTTAGGTGCCGTACACCAGAATCTTTTAAACAGATATACTGGTGTCTGACCAGTCAGGGAGACACTATTACGTTATTTTTTTTATGGCAAAAAATGCCCAAAACAGGATAATACAGAGATTTGACCCATGGAACTGCAAAACCACAGTTATATTTTTCTGGACTATACCAGAATCTTTCAAACAGATATATTTGTGTCTGAACAATCAGGGAAAAGCTGGATAATACAGAGATTTGAACCGTGGAACTGCAAAACCACAGTTATATTTTTCTGGCCTACACCAGAGTCTTTCAAACAGATATATTTGTGCCTGAACAATCAGGGAGACACTAATACTGTTTTTCTTTACGGAAAAAATACCAAAAGCTGAATAATATAGAGATTTGAACAGTGGAACTGCAAAACCACAGTTATATTTTTTTGGCCTACACCAGACTCTTTTAAACATATCTATTGGTGTCTGACCAGTCAGGGAGACACTATTACATTTTTTATTACAACAAAAAATGCCAAAAACAAAATAATACAGATATTTGACCCATGGTACTGCAAAACCACAGTTATAGTTATGTGGCGTACACCAGAATCTTTTAAACAGATATATTGGTGTCTGACCAGTCAGGGTGACACCATTAACTTGTTTTTTTTGCGGCAAAAAATGCCAAAAACAGGATAATACAGAGATTTGACCAATTGAACTGCAAAACCACAGTTATATTTTTCTGGCCTACACCAAAATCTTTCAAACAGATATATTTGTGTCTGAACAATCAGGGAGACACTATTCCTGTTTTTCTTTACGGAAAAAATACCAAAAGCTGGATAATACAGAGATTTGAACCGTGGAACTGCAAAACCACAGTTATATTTTTCTGGCCTACACCAGACTCTTTTAAACAGATATATTGGTGTCTGACTAGTCAGGGAGACACTATTACGTTTTTTTTTCGGGAAAAAATGCCAAAAACAGGATAATACAGAGATTTGACCCGTGGAACTGCAAAACCACAGTTATATTTTTCTGGCCTACACTAGAATCTTTCAAACAGATATATTTGTGTCTGAACAATCAGGGAGACACTATTACTGTTTTTCTTTACGGAAAAAATACCAAAAGCTGGATAATACAGAGATTTGAACCGTGGAACTGAAAAACCACAGTTATATTTTTCTGGCCTACACCAGAGTCTTTCAAACAGATATATTTGTGTCTGAACAATCAGGGAGACGCTAATACTGTTTTTCTTTACGGAAAAAATACCAAAAGCTGGATAATACAGAGATTTGAACCGTGGAACTGCAAAACCACAGTTTTATTTTTCTGGCCTATACCAGACTCTTTTAAACAGATATATTGGTGTTTGACCAGTCAGGGAGACACTATTACGTTTTTTTTTCGGGAAAAAATGCCAAAAACAGGATAATACAGAGATTTGACCCATTGAACTGCAAACCACAGTTATATTTTTCTGGCCTACACCAGAATCTTTCAAACAGATTTATTTGTGTCTGAACAATCAGGGAGACACTATTACTGTTTTTCTTTACGGAAAAAATACCAAAAGCTGGATAATACAGAGATTTGAACCGTGGAACTGCAAAACCACAGTTATATTTTTCTGGCCTACACCAGAATCTTTCAAACAGATATATTTGTGTCTGAACAATCAGGGAGACACTATTACTGTTTATCTTTACGGAAAAATTACCAAAAGCTGGATAATACAGATATTTAAACCGTGGAACTGCAAAACCACAGTTACAGTTTTCTGGCCTACACTAGAATCTTTCAAACAGATATATTTGTGTCTGAACAATCAGGGAGACACTATTACTGTTTTTCTTTACGGAAAAAATACCAAAAGCTGGATAATACAGAGATTTGAACCGTGGAACTGCAAAACCAAAGTTATATTTTACTGGCCTACACCAGAATCTTTCAAACAGAAATATTTGTGTCTGAACAATCAGGGAGACATTATTATTGTTTTTCTTTACAGCAAAAAATGCCAAAAACAGGATAATACAGAGATTTGACCCATGGAACTGCAAAACCACAGTTATATTTTTCTGACCTACACCAGAATCTTTCAAACAGATATATTTGTGTCTGAACAATAAGGGAAAAGCTGGATAATACAGAGATTTGAACCGTGGAACTGCAAAACCACAGTTATATTTTTCTGGCCTACACCAGAGTCTTTCAAACAGATATATTTGTGTCTGAACAATCAGGGAGACACTACTACTGTTTTTCTTTACGGAAAAAATACCAAAAGCTGAATAATACAGAGATTTGAACCGTGGAACTGCAAAACCACAGTTACAGTTTTCTGGCCTACACTAGAATCTTTCAAACAGATATATTTGTGTCTGAACAATCAGGGAGACACTATTACTGTTTTTCTTTACGGAAAAAATACCAAAAGCTGGATAATACAGAGATTTGAACCGTGGAACTGCAAAACCAAAGTTATATTTTTCTGGCCTGCACCAGAATCTTTCAAACAGAAATATTTGTGTCTGAACAATCAGGGAGACATTATTATTGTTTTTCTTTACAGCAAATAATGCCAAAAACAGGATAATACAGAGATTTGACCCATGGAACTGCAAAACCACAGTTATATTTTTCTGACCTACAACAGAATCTTTCAAACAGATATATTTGTGTCTGAACAATAAGGGAAAAGCTGGATAATACAGAGATTTGAACCGTGGAACTGCAAAACCACAGTTATATTTTTCTGGCCTACACCAGAGTCTTTCAAACAGATATATTTGTGTCTGAACAATCAGGGAGACACTAATACTGTTTTTCTTTACGGAAAAAATACCAAAAGCTGAATAATACAGAGATTTGAACCGTGGAACTGCAAAACCACAGTTATATTTTTTTGGCCTACACCAGACTCTTTTAAACAGATCTATTGGTGTCTGACCAGTCAGGGAGACACTATTACGTTTTTTATTACAACAAAAAATGCCAAAAACAAAATAATACAGATATTTGACCCATGGTACTGCAAAACCACAGTTATAGTTATGTGGCATACACCAGAATCTTTTAAACAGATATATTGGTGTCTGACCAGTCAGGGTGACACCATTAACATGTTTTTTTTGCGGCAAAAAATGCCAAAAACAGGATAATACAGAGATTTGACCCATTGAACTGCAAAACCACAGTTATATTTTTCTGGCCTACACCAGAATCTTTCAAACAGATATATTTGTGTCTGAACAATCAGGGAGACACTATTCCTGTTTTTCTTTACGGAAAAAATACCAAAAGCTGGATAATACAGAGATTTGAACCGTGGAACTGCAAAACCACAGTTATATTTTTCTGGCCTATACCAGAATCTTTTAAACAGATCTATTGGTGTCTGACCAGTCAGGGAGACACTATTACGTATTTTATTACAGCAAAAATTGCCAAAAACAGTATAATACAGAGATTTGACCCATGGTACTGCAAAACCACAGTTATAGTTATGTGGCATACACCAGAATCTTTTAAACAGATATATTGGTGTCTGACCAGTCAGGGAGACACCATTATTTATTTTTTTACGGCAAAAAGTGCCAAAAACAGGATAATACAGAGATTTGACCCATTGAACTGCAAAACCACAGTTATATTTTTATGGCCTACACCAGAATCTTTCAAACAGAAATATTTGTGTCTGAACAATCAGGGAGACACTATTACTGTTTTTCTTTACGGAAAAAATACCAAAAGCTGGATAATACAGAGATTTGAACCGTGGAACTGCAAAACCACAGATATATTTTTCTGGCCTACACCAGAATCTTTCAAACAGATATATTTGTGTCTGAACAATCAGGGAGACACTATTACTGTTTTTCTTTACGGAAAAAATACCAAAAGCTGGAAAATACAGATATTTGAACCGTGGAACTGAAAAACCACAGTTATATTTTACAGGCCTACATTAGAATCTTTCAAACAGATATATTTGTGTCTGAACAAACAGGGAGACACTATTACTGTTTTTCTTTACGGAAAAAATACCAAAAGCTGGATAATACAGAGATTTGAAACATGGAACTGTAAAACCACAGTTATATTTTTCTGGACTACACCAGACTCTTTTAAACAGATCTATTGGTGTCTTACCTGTCAGGGAGACCACTATTACGTTTTTTTTTTACAGCAAAAAATGCCAACAACAGGATAATACAGAGATTTGACCCATGGAACTGCAAGACCACAGTTATAGTTATGTGCCGTACACCAGAATCTTTTAAACAGATATTTGGTGTCTGACCAGTCAGGGAGACACTATTACGTTTTCTTTTTACGGCAAAAAATGCCAAAAACAGGATAACACAGAGATTTGACCCATGGAACTGCAAAACCACAGTTATATTTTTCTTGCCTTCACCAGAATCTTTCAAACAGATATATTTGTGTCTGAACAATCAGGGAGACACTATTACTGTTTTTCTTTACGGAAAAAATACCAAAAGCTGGATAATACAGAGATTTGTACTGTGGTACTGCAAAACCACAGTTATATTTTTCTGGCCTACACCAGAATCTTTCAAACAGATATATTTTTGTCTGAACAATCAGGGAGACACTATTACTGTTTTTCTTTACGGAAAAAATACCAAAAGCTGGATAATACAGAGATTTGAACCGTGGAACTGCAAAACCACAGTTATATTTTTCTGACGTTCACCAGACTCTTTTAAACAGATATATTGGTGTCTGACAAGTCAGGGAGACACTATTACGGTTTTTTTTTACAGCAAAAAATGCCCAAAACAGGATAATACAGAGATTTGACCCATGGAACTGCAAAACCACAGTTATATTTTTCTGGCCTACACCAGAATCTTTCAAACAGATATATTTGTGTCTGAACAATCAGGGAAAAGCTGGATAATACAGAGATTTGAACCGTGGAACTGCAAAACCACAGTTATATTTTTCTGGCCTACACCAGAGTCTTTCAAACAAATATATTTGTGTCTGAACAATCAGGGAGACACTAATACTGTTTTTCTTTACGGAAAAAATACTAAAAGCTGGATAATACAGAAATTTGAAACGTGGAACTACAAAACCACAGTTATATTTTTCTGGCCTACACCCGAATCTTTCAAACAGATATATTTGTGTCTGAACAATCAGGAAGACACTATTACTATTTTTCTTTATGGAAAAATTACCAAAAGCTGGATAATACAGAGATTTGAAACATGGAACTGTAAAACCACAGTTATATTTTTCTGGACTACACCAGACTCTTTTAAACAGATCTATTGGTGTCTTACCTGTCAGGGAGACCACTATTACGTTTTTTTTTTACAGCAAAAAATGCCAACAACAGGATAATACAGAGATTTGACCCATGGAACTGCAAGACCACAGTTATAGTTATGTGCCGTACACCAGAATCTTTTAAACAGATATTTTGGTGTCTGACCAGTCAGGGAGACACAATTACGTTTTCTTTTTACGGCAAAAAATGCCAAAAACAGGATAACACAGAGATTTGACCCATGGAACTGCAAAACCACAGTTATATTTTTCTTGCCTTCACCAGAATCTTTCAAACAGATATATTTGTGTCTGAACAATCAGGGAGACACTATTACTGTTTTTCTTTACGGAAAAAATACCAAAAGCTGGATAATACAGAGATTTGTACTGTGGTACTGCAAAACCACAGTTATATTTTTCTGGCCTACACCAGAATCTTTCAAACAGATATATTTTTGTCTGAACAATCAGGGAGACACTATTACTGTTTTTCTTTACGGAAAAAATACCAAAAGCTGGATAATACAGAGATTTGAACCGTGGAACTGCAAAACCACAGTTATATTTTTCTGACGTTCACCAGACTCTTTTAAACAGATATATTGGTGTCTGACAAGTCAGGGAGACACTATTACGGTTTTTTTTTACAGCAAAAAATGCCCAAAACAGGATAATACAGAGATTTGACCCATGGAACTGCAAAACCACAGTTATATTTTTCTGGCCTACACCAGAATCTTTCAAACAGATATATTTGTGTCTGAACAATCAGGGAAAAGCTGGATAATACAGAGATTTGAACCGTGGAACTGCAAAACCACAGTTATATTTTTCTGGCCTACACCAGAGTCTTTCAAACAAATATATTTGTGTCTGAACAATCAGGGAGACACTAATACTGTTTTTCTTTACGGAAAAAATACTAAAAGCTGGATAATACAGAAATTTGAAACGTGGAACTACAAAACCACAGTTATATTTTTCTGGCCTACACCCGAATCTTTCAAACAGATATATTTGTGTCTGAACAATCAGGAAGACACTATTACTATTTTTCTTTATGGAAAAATTACCAAAAGCTGGATAATACAGAGATTTGAAACATGGAACTGTAAAACCACAGTTATATTTTTCTGGACTACACCAGACTCTTTTAAACAGATCTATTGGTGTCTTACCTGTCAGGGAGACCACTATTACGTTTTTTTTTTACAGCAAAAAATGCCAACAACAGGATAATACAGAGATTTGACCCATGGAACTGCAAGACCACAGTTATAGTTATGTGCCGTACACCAGAATCTTTTAAACAGATATTTTGGTGTCTGACCAGTCAGGGAGACACAATTACGTTTTCTTTTTACGGCAAAAAATGCCAAAAACAGGATAACACAGAGATTTGACCCATGGAACTGCAAAACCACAGTTATATTTTTCTGGCCTACACCAGAATCTTTCAAACAGATATATTTGTGTCTGAACAATCAGGGAGACAATATTACTGTTTTTCTTTACGGAAAAAATACCAAAAGCTGGATAATACAGAGATTTGTACTGTGGTACTGCAAAACCACAGTTATATTTTTCTGGCCTACACCAGAATCTTTCAAACAGATATATTTTTGTCTGAACAATCAGGGAGACACTATTACTGTTTTTCTTTACGGAAAAAATACCAAAAGCTGGATAATACAGAGATTTGAACCGTGGAACTGCAAAACCACAGTTATATTTTTCTGGCCTTCACCAGACTCTTTTAAACAGATATATTGGTGTCTGACCAGTCAGGGAGACACTATTACGTTTTTTTTTACGGCAAAAAATGCCAAAAACATGATAATACAGAGATTTGAAATGAGGAACTGCAAATCCACAGTTATAACTATGTGGCGTACACCAGAATCTATTAAACAGATATATTGGTGTCTGACAAGTCAGGGAGACACTATTACGGTTTTTTTTTACAGCAAAAAATGCCCAAAACAGGATAATACAGAGATTTGACCCATGGAACTGCAAAACCACAGTTATATTTTTCTGGCCTACACCAGAATCTTTCAAACAGATATATTTGTGTCTGAACAATCAGGGAAAAGCTGGATAATACAGAGATTTGAACTGTGAAACTGCAAAACCACAGTTATATTTTTCTGGCCTACACCAGAGTCTTTCAAACAAATATATTTGTGTCTGAACAATCAGGGAGACACTAGTACTGTTTTTCTTTACGGAAAAAATACCAAAAGCTGGATAATACAGAAATTTGAAACGTGTAACTACAAAACCACAGTTATATTTTTCTGGCCTACACCAGAATCTTTCAAACAGATATATTTGTGTCTGAACAATCAGGAAGACACTATTACTATATTTCTTTACGGAACACATACCAAAAGCTGGATAATACAGAGATTTGAAACGTGGAACTGCAAAACCACAGTTATATTTTTCTGGCCTACACCAGAATCTTTCAAACAGATATATTTGTGTCTGAACAATCAGGGAGACACTATTACTATTTTTCTTTACGGAACAAATACCAAAAGCTGGATAATACAGAGATTTGAACCTTGGAACTGCAAAACCACAGTTATATTTTTCTGTCCTACACCAGACTCTTTTAAACAGATCTATTGGTGTCTGACCAGTCAGGGAGACACTATTACATTTTTTATTACAGCAAACAATGCCAAAAACAGTATAATACAGAGATTTGACCCATGGTACTGCAAAACCACGGTTATAGTTATGTGGCATACACCAGAATCTTTTAAACAGACATAGTGGTGTCTCACCAGTCAGGGAGACACCATTACATTTTTCTTTTACGGCAAAAAATGCCAAAAGCAGGATAATACATAGATTTGACCCATTGAACTGCAAAACCACAGTTATATTTTTCTGGCCTACACCAGAATCTTTCAAACAGATATATTTGTGTCTGAACAATCAGGGAGACACTATTACTGTTTTTCTTTACAGAAAAAATACCAAAAGCTGGATAATACAGAGATTTGAACCGTGGAGCTGCAAAACCACAGTTATATTTTTCTGGCCTACACCAGAATCTTTCAAACAGATATATTTGTGTCTGAACAATCAGGGAGACACTATTACTATTTTTCTTTAAGGAAAAAATACCAAAAGATGGATAATGCAGAGATTTGAACCGTGGAACGGCAAAACCACAGTTATATTTTACAGGCCTACACTAGAATCTTTAAAACAGATATATTTGTGTCTGAACAATCAGGGAGACACTATTACTGTTTTTCTTTACGGAAAAAATACCAAAACCTGGATAATACAGAGATTTGAAACATGGAACTGTAAAACCACAAGTATATTTTTCTGTACTACACCAGACTCTTTTAAACAGATCTATTGGTGTCTTACCTGTCAGGGAGACCACTATTAAGTTTTTTTTTTACAGCAAAAAATGCCAACAACAGGATAATACAGAGATTTGACCCATGGAACTGCAAGACCACAGTTATAGTTATGTGCCGTACACCAGAATCTTTTAAACAAATATGTTGGTGTCTGACCAGTCAGGGAGACACTATTACGTTTTCTTTTTAAGGCAAAAAATGCCAAAAACAGGATAACACAGAGATTTGACCCATTGAACTGCAAAACCACAGTTATATTATTCTGGCCTACACCAGAATCTTTCAAACAGATATATTTGTGTCTTAACAATCAGGGAGTCACTATTACTGTTTTTCTTTACGGAAAAAATACCAAAAGATGGATAATACAGAGATTTGAACCGTGGAACTGCAAAACCACAGTTATATTTTTCTGGCCTACACCAGAATCTTTCAAACAGATATATTTGTGTCTGAACAATCAGGGAGACACTATTTCTCTTTTTGTTTACGTAAAAAATACCAAAAGATGGATAATGCAGAGATTTGAATCTTGGAACTGCAAAACCACAGTTATATTTTTCTGGCCTACACCAGACTCTTTTAAACAGATATATTGCTGTCTGACCAGTCAGGGAGACACTATTACGTTTTTTTTTCAGCAAAAAATGCCAAAAACAGGATAATACAGAGAATTGACCCATGGAACTGTAAAACCACAGTTATATTTTTCTGGACTACACCAGAATCTTTCAAACAGATATATTTGTGTCTGAACAATCAGGGAGACATTATTACTGTTTTTCTTTACGGAAAAAATACCAAAAGCTGGATAATACAGAGATTTGAATCATGGAACTGCAAAACCACAGTTATAGTTTTCTGGCCTACATTAGAATCTTTCAAACAGATATATTTGTGTCTGCACAATCAGGGAGACACTATTACTGTTTTTCTTGACGGAAAAAATACCAAAAGCTGGATAAAACAGAGATTTGAAACATGGAACTGTAAAACCACAGTTATATTTTTCTGGCCTACACCAGACTCTTTAAACAGATCTATTGGTGTCTGACCAGTCAGGAAGACACTATTACGTTTTTTTTTACAGCAAAAAATGCCAAAAACAGGATAATACAGAGATTTGACCCATGGAATACAAAACCACAGTAATAGTTATGTGCAGTACACCAGAATCTCTTAAACAGATCTATTGGTGTCTGACCAGTCAGGAAGACACTATTACGTTTTTTATTTACGGCAAAAAATGCCAAAAACAGGATAATACAGAGATTTGACCCATGGAACTGCACAACCACAGTTATATTTTCCTGGCCTACACCAGAATCTTTCAAACAGATATATTTGTGTCTGAACAATCAGGGAGACACTATTACTGTTTTTATTCACGGAAAAAATGGCAAAAGCTGGATAATACAGAGATTTGAACCGTGGAACTGCAAAACCACAGTTATATTTTTGTGGCCTATACCAGAATCTTTTAAACAGATATATTGGTGTCTGATCAGTCAGGGGGACACGATTACAATTTTATTTTCGGCAAAACATGGCAAAAACAGGATAATACAGAGATTTGACCCGTGTAACTGCAAAACCACAGTTATATTTTTCTGGCCTACACCAGAATCTTTCAAACAGATATATTTGGGTCTAAACAATCAGGGAGACACTATTACTGTTTTTCTTTACGGAAAAAATACCAAAAGCTGGATAATATAGAGATTTGAACCGTGGAACTGCAAAACCACAGTTATATTTTTCTGGCCTACACCAGACTCTTTTAAACAGATCTATTGGTGTCTGACCAGTCAGGGAGACACTATGACGTGTTTTTTTGCAGCAAAAAATGCCCAATACAGGATAATACAGAGATTTTACCCATGGAACAGCAAAACCACAGTTATAGTTATGTGGCGTACACCAGAATCTTTTAAAACAGATCTATTGGTGTCTGACCAGTCAGGGAGATACTATTACGTATTTTATTACAGCAAAAATTGCCAAAAACAGTATAATACAGAGATTTGACCCATGGTACTGCAAAACCACAGTTATAGTTCTGTGGCGTACACCAGAATATTTTAAACAGATATATTGTTGTCTGACCAGTCAGGGAGACACTATTATGTTTTGTTTTTTAACGGCAAAAAATGCCAAAAACAGGATAATACAGAGATTTGACCCATTGAACTGCAGAACCACAGTTATATTTTTCTGGCCTACACCAGAATCTTTCAAACAGATATATTTGTGTCTGAACAATCAGGGAGACACTATTACTGTTTTTCTTTACGGAAAAAATACCAAAAGCTGGATAATACAGAGATTTGTACTGTGGAACTGCAAAACCACAGTTATATTTTTCTGGCCTACAGCAGAATCTTTCAAACAGATATATTTGTGACTGAACAATCAGGGAGACACCATTACTGTTTTTCTTTACGTAAAAAATACCAAAAGCTGGATAATCCAGAGATTTGATCCGTGGAACTGCAAAACCACAGTTATATTTTTCTGGCCTTCACCAGACTCTTTTAAACAGATATATTGGTGTCTGACCCGTCAGGGAGACACTATTACGTTTCTTTTTTTACGGCAAAAAATGCCAAAAACAGGATAATACAGAGATTTGACCTGTGGAACTGCAAATCTACAGTTATAATTATGTGGCGTACACCAGAATCTATTAAACAGAGATATTGGTGTCTGACAAGTCAGGGAGACACTATTACGGGTTTTTTTTTATGGCAAAAAATGCCCAAAACAGGATAATACAGAGATTTGACCAATGGAACTGCAAAACCACAGTTATATTTTTCTGGCCTACACCAGAATCTTTCAAACAGATATATTTGTGTCTGAACAATCAGGGAAAAGCTGGATAATACATAGATTTGAAACGTGGAACAGCAAAATCACAGTTATATTTTTCTGGCCTACCCCAGAATCTTTCAAACAGATATGTTTGTGTCTGAACAATCAGGGAGACGCTAATACTGTTTTTCTTTACGGAAAAAATACCAAAAGCTGGATAATACAGAGATTTGAACCGTGGAACTGCAAAACCACAGTTATATTTTTCTGTCCTACACCAGACTCTTTTAAACAGATCTATTTGTGTCTGACCAGTCAGAGAGACACTATTACGTCTTTTTTTACAGCAAAAAATGCCAAAAACAGTATAATACAGAGATTTGACCCATGAAACTGCAAAACCACAGTTATAGTTATGTGGCGTACACCATAATCTTTTAAACAGATATATTGGTGTCTGACCAGTCAGGGAGACACCATTACGTTTTTTTTTTAACGGCAAAAAAACCAAAAACAGGATAATACAGAGATTTGACCCATTGTACTGCAAAACCACAGTTATATTTTTCTGGCCTACACCAGAATCTTTCAAACAGATATATTTGTGTCTGAACAATCAGGGAGACACTACTACTGTTTTTCTTTACGGAAAAAATACCAAAAGCTGGATAATACAGAGATTTGAACCGTGGCACCGCAAAACCACAGTTATATTTTTCTGGCCTACACCAGAATTTTCAAACAGATATATTTGTGTCTGAAGAATCAGGGAGACACTATTACTGTTTTTCCTTACGGAAAAAATACCAAAAGCTGGATAATAGAGAGATTTGAATCGTGGAACTGCAAAACCACAGTTATATTTTTCTGGCCTTCACCAGACTCTTTTAAACAGATTTATTGGTGTCTGACCAGTCAGAGAGACACTATTACGTCTTTTTTTACAGCAAAAAATGCCAAAAACAGTATAATACAGAGATTTGACCCATGAAACTGCAAAACCACAGTTATAGTTATGTGGCGTACACCATAATCTTTTAAACAGATATATTGTTGTCTGACCAGTCATGGAGACACTATTACGTTTTTTTTTACGGCAAAAAATGCCAAAAACAGGATAATACAGAGATTTCACCCATGGAACTGCAAAACCACAGTTATATTTTTCTGGACTACACCAGAATCTTTCAAACAGATATATTTGTGTCTGAACAATCAGGGAGACACTATTACTGTTTTTCTTTACGGAAAAAATACCAAAAGCTGGATAATACATAGATTTGAACCATGGAACTGCAAAACCACAGTTATATTTTTCTGGCCAAACCAGAATCTTTCAAACAGATATATTTGTGTCTAAACAATCAGGGAGACACTATTACTGTTTTTCTCTACGGAAAAAATACCAAAAGCTGGATAATCCAGATATTTGAACCGTGGAACTGCAAAACCACAGTTGTATTTTTCTAGCCTTCACCAGACTCTTTTAAACAGATATATTGGAGTCTGACCAGTCAGGGAGACACTATTACGTTTTTTTTTTTACGGCAAAAAATGCCAAAAACAGGATAATGCAGAGATTTGACCCGTGGAACTGCAAAACCACAGTTATATTTTTCTGGCCTACACCAGAATCTTTCAAACAGATATATTTGTGTCTGAACAATCTGCGAGACACTATTTCTATTTTTGTTTACGTAAAAAATACCAAAAGATGGATAATACAGAGATTTGAATCTTGGAACTGCAAAACCACTGTTATATTTTTCTGGCCTACACCAGACTCTTTTAAACAGATCTATCGGTGTCTGACCAGTCAGGGAGACACTATGACATGTTTTTTGCAGCAAAAAATTCCAAAATCAAGATAATGCAGAGATTTGACCCATGGAACTGGAAAACCACAGTTATAGTTATGTGGCGTACACCAGAATCTTTTAAACAGATATATTCGTGTCTGACAAGTCAGGGAGACACTATTACGTTTTTTTTTTTACGGCAAAAATGCCAAAAACAGGATAATACAGAGATTTGACCAATGGAACTGCAAAACCACAGTTATAATTTTCTGGCCTACACCAGAATCTTTCAAACAGATATATTTGTGCCTGAACAATCAGGGAGACACTATTACTATTTTTCTTTACGGAAAAAATACCAAAAGCTGGATAATACAGAGATTTGAACCGTGGAACTGCAAAACCACAGTTATATTTTTCTGGCCTACACCAGACTCTTTTAAACAGATCTATTGGTATCTGACCTGTCAGGGAGACACTATTACGTGTTTTTTTTACTGCCAAAAATGCCAAGAACAGGATAATACAGAGATTTGAACCATGGAACTGCAAAACCACAGTTATATTTTTCTGACCTACACCAGAATCTTTCAAACAGATATATTTGTGTCTGAACAATCAGGAAGACAATATTACTATTTTTCTTTACAGAAAAAATACCAAAAGCTGGATAATACAGAGATTTGAACCATGGAACTGCAAAACCACAGTTATGTTTTTCTGGCCTACACCAGACTCTTTTAAACAGATCTATTGGTGTTTGACCAGTCAGGGAGACTCTATTGCGTGTTTTTTTTACAGTAAAAAATGCCAAAATCAGGATAATACAGAGATTTGACCCATGGAACTGCAAAACCACATTTATAGTTATGTGGCGTACACCAGAATCTTTTAAACAGATATATTATTGTCTGACCTGTCAGGGAGACACTAATACTTTTTTTTTTATGGCAAAAATACCAAAAGCTGGATAGTACAGAGATTTGAAATGTGGAACTGCAAAACCACAGTTATATTTTTCTGGCCTACACCAGAATCTTTCAAACAGATATATTTGTACCTGAACAATCAGGGAGACACTAATACTATTTTTCTTTACGGAAAAAATACCAAAAGCTGGATAATACAGAGATTTCTACCGTGGAACTGCAAAACCACAGTTATATTTTTTTGTCCTACACCATACTTTTTTAAACAGATCTCTTGGTGTCTGACCAGTCAGGGAGACACTATTATGTTTTTTTTTTACAGCAAAAAATGCCAAAAACAGTATAATACAGAGATTTTACCCGTGGAACTGCAAAATCACAGTTATAGTTATGTGGCGTACACCAGAATCTTTTAAACAGATATATTGGTGTCTGACCAGTCAGGGAGACACTATTACGTTTTTTTTTTTCACGGCAAAAAATGCTCAAAACAGGATAATACAGAGATTTGTACCATGGAACTGCAAAACCATAGTTATATTTTTCTGGCCTACACCATAATCTTTCAAACAGATATATTTGTGTCTGAACAATCAGGGAGACACTATTACTGTTTTTCTTTACGGAAAAAATACCAAAAGCTGGATAATACAGAGATTTGACCGTAGAACTGCAAAACCACAGTTATATTTTTCCGACCTTCACCAGACTCTTTTAAACAGATATATTGGTGTCTGAACAGTCAGGGAGACACTACTATGTTTTTTTTTATGGTAAAAAATGCCAAAAACAGGATAATACAGAGATTTGACCTGTGGAACTGCAAAACCACAGTTATAATTATGTGGCATACACCAGAATCTATTAAACAGATATATTGGTGTCTGACAAGTCAGGGAGACACTATTACGGGGGTTTTTTTACGGCAAAAAAACCAAAAACAGGATAATACAGAGATTTGACCCATGGAACTGCAAAACCACAGTCATATTTTTCTGGCCTACACCAGAATCTTTCAAACAGATATATTTGTGTCAGAACAATCAGGAAGACAATATTACTATTTTTCTTTACAGAAAAAATACCAAAAGATGGATAATACAGAGATTTGAACCATGGAACTCCAAAACCACAGTTATATTTTTCAGACCTTCACCAGACTTTTTTAAACAGATATATTGGTGTCTGACCAATCAGGGAGACACTACTATGTTTTTTTTTATGGTAAAAAATGCCAAAAACAGGATAATACAGAGATTTGACCTGTGGAACTGCAAAACCACAGTTATAATTATGTGGCATACACCAGAATCTATTAAACAGATATATTGGTGTCTGACAAGTCAGGGAGACACTATTACGGGGTTTTTTTACGGCAAAAAATGCCAAAAACAGGATAATACCGAGATTTGACCCGTGGAACTGCAAAACCACAGTTATATTTTTCTGGCCTACACCAGAATCTTTCAAACAGATATATTTGTGTCTGAACAATCAGGAAGACAATATTACTATTTTTATTTACAGAAAAAATACCAAAAGATGGATAATACAGAGATTTGAACCATGGAACTGCAAAACCACAGTTATGTTTTTCTGGCCTACACCAGACTCTTCTAAACAGATCTATTGGTGTCTGACCAGTCAGGGAGACTCTATTGCGTGTTTTTTTTACAGTAAAAAATGCCAAAAACAGGATAATACAGAGATTTGACCCATGGAACTGCAAAACCACAGTTATAGTTATTGAGCGTACACCAGAATCTTTTAAACAGATATATTGGTGTCTGACCAGTCAGGGAGACACTTTTACGTTTTTCTTTTAACGGCAAAAAATGGCAAAAACAGGATGATACAGAGATTTGACCCATGGAACTGCAAAACCACAGTTATAGTTATTGAGCGTACACCAGAATCTTTTAAACAGATATATTGGTGTCTGACCAGTCAGGGAGACACTTTTACGTTTTTCTTTTAACGGCAAAAAATGGCAAAAACAGGATGATACAGAGATTTGACCCATGGAACTGCAAAACCACAATTATATTTTTCTGACCTACACCAGAATGTTTCAAACAGATATATTTGTGTCTGAACAATCAGTGAGACACTATTACTGTTTTTCTTTACGGAAAAAATACCAAAAGCTGGATAATACAGAGATTTGAACCGTGGCACTGGAAAACCACAGTTATATTTTTCTGGCCTACACCAGAATCTTTCAAACAGATATATTTGTGTCTGAACAATCAGGGAGACACTATTACTATTTTTCTTTACGGAAAAAATACCAAAAGCTGGATAATACAGAGATTTGAACCGTGGAGCTGCAAAACCACAGTTATATTTTTTTGGCCTACATTAGACTCTTTTAAACAGATCTATTGGTGTCTGACCAGTCAGGGAGACACTATAACAATTTTTTTTTACAGCAAAAAATGCCAAAATCAGGATAATACAGAGATTTGACCCATGGAACTGCAAAACCACAGTTATAGTTATGTGGCGTACACCAGAATCTTTTAAACAGATATATTGGTGTCTGACCTGTCAGGGAGACACTAATACTTTTTTTTTTACGGCAAAAAATGCCAAAACAGGATAATACAGAGATTTGAAATGTGGAACTGCAAAACCACAGTTATATTTTTCTGGCCTACACCAGAATCTTTCAAACAGATATATTTATACCTGAACAATCAGGGATACACTATTACTATTTTTCTTTATGGAAAAAATACCAAAAGCTGGATAATACAGAGATTTCTACCGTGGAACTGCAAAACCACAGTTATATTTTTTTGTCCTACACCATACTTTTTTTAACAGATCTCTTGGTGTCTGACCAGTCAGGGAGACACTATTATGTTTTTTTTTACAGCAAAAAATGCCAAAAACAGTATAATACAGAGATTTGACCCGTGGAACTAAAAAAACACAGTTATAGTTATGTGGCGTACACCAGAATCTTTTAAACAGATATATTGGTGTCTGACCAGTCAGGGAGACACTATTAAGTTTTTTTTTTTTTACGGCAAAAAATGCCTAAAACAGTATAATACAGAGATTTGTACCATGGAACTGCAAAACCACAGTTATATTTTTCTGGCCTACACCATAATCTTTCAAACAGATATATTTGTGTCTGAACAATCAGGGAGACACTATTACTGTTTTTCTTCACGGAAAAAATACCAAAAGCTGGATAATACAGAGATTTGACCGTAGAACTGCAAAACCACAGTTATATTTTTCCGACCTTCACCAGACTCTTTTAAACAGATATATTGGTGTCTGACCAGTCAGGGAGACACTACTATGTTTTTTTTTTATGGTAAAAAATGCCAAAAACAGGATAATACAGAGATTTGACCCATGGAACTGCAAAACCACAGTTATAATTATGTGGCATACACCAGAATCCATTAAACAGATATATTGGTGTCTGACAAGTCAGGGAGACACTATTACGGGTTTTTTTTTACGGCAAAAAATGCCAAAAACAGGATAATACAGAGATTTGACCCATGGAACTGCAAAACCACAGTTATATCTTTCTGGCCTACACCAGAATCTTTCAAACAGATACAGTACAGACCAAAAGTTTGGACACACCTTCTCATTTAAAGATTTTCTGTATTTTCATGACTATGAAAATTGTACATTCACACTGAAGGCATCAGACCTATGAATTAACACATGTGGAATTATATACTTAACAAAAAAGTGTGAAACAACTGGAAATATGTCTTATATTCTAGGTTCTTCAAAGTAGCCACCTTTTGCTTTGATGACTGCTTTGCACACTCTTGACATTCTCTTGATGAGCTTCAAGAGGTAGTCACCGGAAATGGTTTTCACTTCACAGGTGTGCCCTGTCAGGTTTAATAAGTGGGATTTATTGCCTTATAAATGAGGTTGGGGCCATCAGTTGTGTTGTGCAGAAGTCTGGTGGATACACAGCTGATAGTCCTACTGAATAGACTGTTAGAATTTGTATTATGGCAATAAAAAAGCAGCTAAGTAAAGAAAAACGAGTGGCCATCATTACTTTAAGAAATGAAGGTCAGGCAGTGTGAAATATTGGGAAAACTTTGAAAGTGTCCCCAAGTGCAGTTGCAAAAACCATCAAGCGCTACAAAGAAACTGGCTCACATGAGGACCGCCCCAGGAAAGGAAGGCCAAGAGTCACCTTTGCTTCTGAGGATAAGTTTATCCGAGTCACCAGCCTCAGAAATCGCAGGTTAACAGCAGCTCAGATTAGAGACCAGGTCAATGCCACACAGAGTTCTAGCAGCAGACACATCTCTTCAACAACTGTTAAGAGGAGACTTTGTGCAGCAGGCCTTCATGGTAAAATAGCTGCTAGGAAACCACTGCTAAGGACAGGCAACAAGCAGAAGAGACTTGTTTGGGCTAAAGAACACAAGGAATGGACATTAGACCAGTGGAAATCTGTGCTTTGGTCTGATGAGTCCAAATTTGAGATCTTTGGTTCCAACCACCGTGTCTTTGTGCGACGCAGAAAAGGTGAACGGATGGACTCTACATGACTGGTTCCCACCATGAAGCATGGAGAAGGAGATGTGATGGTGTGGGGGTGCTTTGCTGGTGACACTGTTGGGGATTTATTCAAAATTGAACGCATATTGAACCAGCATGGCTACCACAGCATCTTGCAGCGGCATGCTATTACATTCAGTTTGTGTTTAGTTGGACCATCATTTA
Organism: Phyllobates terribilis; assembly: GCF_046119375.1. Taxonomy (NCBI): domain Eukaryota; kingdom Metazoa; phylum Chordata; class Amphibia; order Anura; family Dendrobatidae; genus Phyllobates; species Phyllobates terribilis. The sequence goes on from NW_027362761.1 coordinate 391,344,472, forward strand.
TTTTTCAACAGAACAATGACCCCAAACACACCTCCAGGCTGTGTAAGGGCAATTTGACCAAGAAGGAGAGTGATGGGATGCTACGCCAGGTGACCTGGCCTACACAGTCACCAGACCTGACCCCAATCGAGATGGTTTGGGGTGAGCTGGACCGCAGAGTGAAGGCAAAAGGGCCAACAAGTGCTAAGCATCTCTGGGAACTCCTTCACGATTGTTGGAAGACCATTTCCAGTGACTACCTCTTGAAGCTCATCAAGAGAATGCCAAGAGTGTGCAAAGCAGTCATCATAGCAAAAGGTGGCTACTTTGAAGAACCTAGAATATAAGACACATTTTCAGTTGTTTCACACTTTTTTGTTAAGTATATAATTCCACATGTGTTAATTCATAGTTTTGATGCCTTCAGTGTGAATGTACAATTTTCATATTCATGAAAATACAGAAAAATCTTTAAATGAGAAGGTGTGTCTAAACTTTTGGTCTGTACTGTAAATTTGTGACTGAACTATCAGGGAGACACTATTACTGTTTTTCTTTACGGAAAAAATACCAAAAGCTGGATAATACAGAGATTTGAACCGTGGAACTGCAAAACCACAGTTATATTTTTCTGGCCTACACTAGAATCTTTCAAACAGATATATTTGTGTCTGAACAATCAAGGAGACACTATTACTGTTTTTCTTTACGGAAAAAATACCAAAAGCTGGATAATACAGAGATTTGAAACGTGGAACTGCAAAACCACAGTTATATTTTTCTGGCCTACACCAGAATCTTTCAAACAGATATATTTGTGTCTGAACAATCAGGAAGACACTATTACTGTTTTTTTTTTACAGCAAAAAATGCCAAAAACAGGATAATACAGAGATATGACCCATAGAACTGCAAAACCACAGTTATAGTTATGTGGCGTACACCAGAATCTTTTAAACAGATATATTGGTGTCTGACCAGTCAGGGAGACACTATTACGTTTTTTTTTTACGGCAAAAAATGCCAAAACAGTATATTACAGAGATTTGACCCGTGGAACTGCAAAACCACAGTTATATTTTTCTGGCCTACACCAGAATCTTTCAAACAGATATATTTGTGTCTGAACAATCAGGGAGACACTATTACTGTTTTTCTTTACGGAAAAAATACCAAAAGCTTGATAATACAGAGATTTGCACCATGGAACTGCAAAACCACAGTTATATTTTTCTGGCCTACACCAGAATCTTTCAAACATATATATTAGTGTCTGTACAATCAGGGAGACACTATTACTGTTTTTCTTTACGGAAAAAATACCAAAAGCTGGATAATACAGAGATTTGAACCGTGGAACTGCAAAACCACAGTTATATTTTTCTGGCCTACACCAGAATCTTTCAAACAGGTATATTTGTGTCTGAACAATCAGGGAGACACTATTACTGTTTTTCTTTACGGAAAAAATATCAAAAGCTGGATAATACATAGATATGAACCGTGGAACTGCAAAACCACAGTTATAGTTATGTGGCGTACACCAAAATCTTTTAAAGATATATATTGGTGTCTGACCAATCAGGGAGACACTATTACAGTTTTTTTTACGGCAAAAAATGCCAAAAGCAGGATAATACAGAGATTTCACTGTGGAACTGCAAAACCACAGTTATATTTTTCTGGCCTACACCAGACTCTATTGGTGTCTGAACAGTCACATACAGACACACAAAAAAAAAATTTGGGGGGGGAAATAACAAAAGGTTAATAAGACGCGTTTTTGGACAGTCTGACTGAGGAAAAAAAAAACACAGGATTTAGATGAAAAAAATAATAATTTTTCCTGGCCCCTGAGACCAGGGTGATAAGTCTATCAGGAGCACACAGGACTGTAATGCGTGCACAGCGGAGACCCGAGCTCCCGCCCGAGTAACCCCGAAATGCTCAGTGTTCGCCGAACATCCCGAGTAGTGAGATGCTCTGGCGAGTACTGAGCAGTGTCGAGCATGCTCACTCAACACTATTATTTAGTTAACATAATTTTGATCAAAATAATGTAAAAGCCATCCCGCAACGTCACGGCAACCCTTATGAGACAGTCCTAACTCTAATATTAAAACCTTGTCATTTGTCAAGTGACATACATATGGATAAGGGCAGAGAGACTAAACCCCTAGTAGAAGCATAGACCTGAGAGGCAGAATGAACCTTTCAGCTCAGACAAAGGGCGGCCACACCCTTATACGCACTGAAGCACACTAAACTACAAAGAAAAAACCTGGAAGTCTGAACTGAAAAGTAAATTGATGTGCATGCAAAATGTAAATGCATGTTCACATAAGGCCACTAGACAGAGAAAAACCAAACACAAGCAAAATACCCAAATAACTGGAAGTAAATGGATAAATCGCACACTGCAATAATAATGATAAATAATAAAGGGTATTTAGTCTCTCTGCCCTTATCCATATGTATGTCACTTGACAAATGGTAAGGTTTTAATATTAGAGTTAGGACTGTCCCATAAGGGTTGCCGTGACGTTGCGGGATAGCTTTTACATTATTTTGATCAAAATTATGTTAACTAAATCTTCTTAACATATTTATTAATGACCTTGTAGGGGGCATAGAAAGTAATATTTCAATATTTGCAGATGACACTAAACTCTGCAGGGTAATCAATACAGAGGAGGACAATTTTATATTACAGGAGGATCTATGTAAACTAGAAGCTTGGGCTGATAAATGGCAAATGAGCTTTAATGGGGATAAATGTAAGGTAATGCACTTGGGCAGAGGAAATAAAATGTATAATTATATGCTTAATTGTATAACACTGGGCAAAACTGTAACTGAAAAAGACCTGGGTGTATTGGTGGACGACAAGCTCACGTTTAGTGGCCAGTGTCGGGCTGCTGCTGCAAAGGCAAATAAAATAATGGGATGCATTAAAAGAGGCATAGATGTTCATGAGGAGAACATAATTTTACCTCTATACAAGTCATTAGTGCGACCACACTTAGAATACTGTGTACAGTTCTGGTCTCCGGTGTATAAGGCTATGTGCCCACGTTGCGGACCTGAAGCATATTTTTTACGCTTCTCCCTGGCGGGAAAATCGCATGCGGATATTACATGCGGTTTTCCCGCCAGGTAGAAGCGTTTGTGAGGCGTCTTTGCATGCATTTCCGCATGCGGGTTATCAAGCACTTCTCCAAGCATCACTTGGAAAAGTGCTTGACAACTTGTTCAGAATGGTAAAAAATAAAAAAATAAACTTTATACTCACCTTCTGATGCATTCTCTGCCCCGTCCGGAGTCTTGAGCGGCTCACGCTGTTGTGTGCAGGACCTGCGGTGACGTCATTGAGTCATGTGGTGGGTCACATGACTCAATGACGTGGCAGGTCCTTCAGACAACAGCGCGACGGAGGGAAAACATCAGAAGATAAGTATAAACTTTATTTTATTCTTTTTTTTACAGGTTCTTTGGTACCCAGGTCTGGATGAGAGTCTCCTCTCCTCCAGACCTGGGTACCATCCGCACATTGATTCCGCTACGCTTCCGCAAAATTAATGAACATGCTGCGGATTTTTGACCGCAGCATATACGCTGCGGAAAAATCCGCAGCATGGGCATTGACATTGCGGAATGCCATTGGGGACCATGGGGTGCGGATATACATGCGTTTTTCAAGCGTTTACGCTGCGGAAATTCCGCAGCATATACGCTTGAAAAACGCTACGTGGGCACACAGCCTAAGAAAGACATAGCTGAACTAGAGCGGGTGCAGAGAAGAGCGACCAAGGTTATTAGAGGACTGGGGGGTCTGCAATACCAAGACAGGTTATTACACTTGGGGTTATTTACTGTGGAAAAAAGAAGGATTATGGGTGATCTTATTACTATGTACAAGTATATGAGGGGACAGTACAAAGACCTTTCTACTGATCTTTTTACTCTGAGGCCTGAGACGGGGACAAGGGGGCATCATCTACGTCTGGAGGAAAGAAGGTTTAATCATAATCACAGATGGGGATTCTTTACTGTAAGAGCAGTGAGACTATGGAACTCTCTGCCGCATGATGTTGTAATGAGTGATTCACTGTTAAAATTTAAGGAGGGCATGGATGCCTTTCTTGAAAAGTATAATATTATAGGTTATAAATACTAGATTCCTTGATAGGGCGTTGATCCAGGAAACTAGTCTGATTGTCGTATGGAGTCAGGAAGGAATTTTTTTCCCCAATGTGGAACTTAGTGTTTGCCACATGGGTTTTTTTTGCCTTCCTCTGGATCAACATGTTAGGCTATGGGTTGAACTATATGGACTTAGTCTTCCTTCAACCTTAAAAACTATGTTACTATGTTAAATACCCTTTATTATTTATCATTATTTTTGCACTGTGCGATTTATCCATTTACTTCCAGTTATTTGGGTATTTTGCTTGTCTTTGGTTTTTCTCTGTCTAGTGGCCTTAAGTGAACATGCATTTACATTTTGCATGCACATCAATTTACGTTTCAGTTCAGACTTCCAGGTTTTTTCTTTGTAGTTTAGTGTGTTTCAGTGCATATAAGGGTGTGGCCACCCTTTGTCTGAGCTGAAAGGTTCATTCTGCCTCTCAGGTCTATGCTTCTACTAGGGGTTTAGTCTCTCTGCCCTTATCCATATGTATGTCACTTGACAAATGGTAAGGTTTTAAGATTAGAGTTAGGACTGTCCCCATAAGGGTTGCCGTGACATGCGGGATGGCTTTTACATTATTTTGATCAAAATTATGTTAACTAAATACCCTTTATTATTTATCATTATTTTTGCACTGTGCAATTTATCCATTTACTTCCAGTTATTTGGGTATTTTGCTTGTCTTTGGTTTTTCTCTGTCTAGTGGCCTTATGTGAACATGCATTTACATTTTTCATGCACATCAATTTACGTTTCAGTTCAGACTTCCAGATTTTTCCTTGTAGTTTAGTGTGCTTCAGTGCATATAAGGGGGTGGCCGTCCTTTGTTTGAGCTGAAAGGTTCATTCTGCCTCTCAGGTCTATGCTTCTACTAGAGGTTCAGTCATTCTGCCCTTATCCATATGTATGTCACTTGACAATGGTAGGACTGTCCCATAAGGGTTGCCATGACATGGCGGGATGGCTTTTACATTATTTTGGTCAAAATTATGTTAACTAAATACCCTTTATTATTTATCATTATTTTTGCACTGTGAGATTTATCTATTTACTTCCAGTTATTTGGGTATTTTGCTTGTCTTTGGTTCTACGCTGTTAACAGTGACAGCAGTCATAAGATGGGAGTAGTAATCTCTCATCAGCCGATGCCTGTGACTGGCAGTAAGCTTTTTACCGCGGGTCACAGTCACAGCTGCGGGATCACTCTGACATCTGACAGTGTGATCCCGCAGCGCTCTGACAGGCAGTAACAATGTTACCGCCATTCAGAGCCCCTGTTTCCCAAGCTGTCACGCAGATGATAGCGTGGGAAACCACGGATGTTCGGGCCCCCCTTCATTGGATACTGTTCTGGTACCCGAACCTGAACTTTTAATAGATGTTCGGCCAGACCCAAACATCCAGGGGTCCGCCCATCTCTTATGATAACTTATTAATCGGTTTGGGTCTTACTGCTGGCCCCCACACTGATTAGTAGAATGAGGAGCTTCTATCCTTGTTAGAATGGAGCCACATGTTCGACCACTGCTCTATTTATTCCATATGTGGCAGCTGAGCCTTGTACTCAGCTTTTTCTTGCAGCTCCAAGAAAAAGATGCCCACTGATAAAGAAGTTATCACCTATCTTATGGATAGATGATAACTTGTTTGAGAAAAAGTACCCATTTAATCCAAAACTCCTTAATTGTACATCGCACTTATGGTATGGTCACAGCAGATGTGCAGGAGCAACTTGTATATTACAGTCGAACCGCCACTCTAATGGGGATAACGTTTAACAGTTATTTGAATGTAACTGTAGTGTGGGCCCCGAGAGTCAATTCTACCTGTGGGCCCTAGGCACCCCAGCCCTGCACTGTCTGGTACATTGTGATAATACTACTCAGCTCATTACAGACGTGGGCATCTTTGTGCAATTGTGTGTTAAAGTATAACGTTTTTTGCAGAAATTGCATAAAATCTTATCTTATATCTTGATACACACAAAACCTACCAAAATGTATAGCATGTACTGTATAGCACTAAAAGCATTCTTAGAAACCATTTATGCCTTTCATTTTATGTAGATATTGTCAAAAATTCACAAGATCATGACTGGATAAATAACCAGTGTGGGTGGAGGGAGGGAATAGATATGCAATTGTTCATGTCTACTCCTTTACTAGAAATTAAAATGATCCCCCTCTAAATGTGACAGACAACACTTATACATACTGATTAAGGGGGGTGATAAGTAGGTAAAGTTCCTTAATTTGTCCTTGTAATCTGCAGAGGTCGTACCGCCGGTGAGCTGACAGAAATATTCTTTTCTCCGTGTGTCTCCTGGAGTTCAACTTTCTGGTCTTGTGGATGTGTGTAAAGGAGGGGCAAGAAAGGTAATTTATTTCTGCTGCTTCCCAAAAGTTGCAACTAGAATGAATTATACTGAAGCTACGATTCAAAGCTTTAAAGGGGTTGTCTTTAACACTGATGGCCTATCCTTAAGATAAGTCATCAATGTCTGAATGGTGGAGGTGAGACACCTGGCGCCCCGTCGATCAGCTGTCTCCAGCATCGTATTGCACAACCGCCACCTATTCACATCAATAAGGGGCAGATGTAAAGTACCTGGCTGTGGCCTCTATTTTGGCAATGGAGCTGTGCAGCTCCATAACTGAGCAGTAGCATCCAACACTGGAAACAGCTGATTGGAGGGAATGCCAGGTGTAACACCTCCACCGATCAGACATTGATGACCTATCCTAAGGATAGGCCATCAATGTTTTTAAACTTTCTTTAAATGATAGTAAGTTCCAAACCAATGTATGTAATACGTCTTGCTTTTGGTATTTATTAAAGGCTATAGATACGTCATAGGTCGTGTCTCTCCCTTTGATGCCGGCTCCGGCACTGAGCCTGCATCTTTTTTGGCACATGACATCTGATTCGATCAGCTGTCATGTGAATGTAACAGCCGCGAGTGAAATCACGATCCACCCACGGCTGTTAACATTAAATGGCGCTGTCAATCTCTGACAGCAACATTTAACATGATCACGCCGGAAGTGCGTCACAAACCTCCCCCATCAGCTTCCCTGTCAAATGATCGCAGGGGCGAAGATAGGATGGCATGACAACCTATACAGGTTTGGCATCTGAAAACTCATTATCTCCTGGAGAATCATAATGACTAGTGTAGAGCAAATATGTTCTGTTAACCCTTTCGGTGAGTATGCTCGGGCCGAGCACCGAGTAGTTACAGCTGCTCGGTGTTATGTTTGAATCACTCCCATGTGCATGATTTGCGACTGTTTGACAGCTTTAGTACATGTAAGGAATGTCTACTTCTTACACATTCCTCACATGTATTAAAGTTGTCAAACAGTCACAAATCATGCACACGGGATTGATTCAAACATAACACCGAGCAGCTGTAACGACTCGGTGCTTGTCCATACTCGGTCCCCAGCTGCCCCGCGGCCTGGTATCCATACTCGGTCCCCAGCCGCCTGGGGGCGGTCGGGTGTCCATAAACGGTCCCCAGCCGCCCCTATTTCTCCTGTCAACTTCCCCCACACTTTTCTTAGCCTGGCCTGCTTTAGGGCAGCATTGGACGAGCCCACCAGAGAACCAGACTCCTCCGGTGGGCCCTGGCTTCTCCATCAGGGAAGTTGAGAGTTCCAAGGTGAGGAGCATGATGATGATGATAGAAGTTAGCATCTGCTTTGTTTTCTTGGAATGCAAGCGTAAGTGTGCAACCTGCCACCCACCCACCCCCAGGCTGCAATACCATACTGCTAGCTTGCTTGCACTAGAAATTGGGCCTTTTAGGCATGTGGAGGCAGACGCCAGCCACCATGTCATGGCTGCATCGGCAGCCTGGTATCCATACTCAGTCCCCAGTCGCCCGGCGGCCGGGTGTCTGCGCTCGTTCCCCAGCCGCCAGGGAGCGGCCGGGGGTCCATACTCGGTCCCCAGCCACCCCGATGCCAGGTGTCCACACACGGTCCCCAGCTGCCTGGGGGCGGACGGGTGTCCATAAACAGTCCCCAGCCACCCCTTCTCCATCAGGGGAGTTGAGAGTGCCAAGGTGAGGAACATGATGATGATGATAGAAGTTAGCATCTGCTTTGTTTTCTTGGAATGCAAGCGCATGTATGTAGTAGCGGCTAGGCCTGAGGTGGTCGGCGTTTTGGCGCATATCCTACCTCCTCCGAGGATTGCTGGATGTTTTCCTGCTACTATCCCAGTTCTATGACTCCCGATAAAACAAAGCTTCAGGTGATGAATGATGGATGAGGTGGTGGCAAAGGAGAAAGAGCAGGAGGAACAGCGACCATTCAAATCAATATCAGGACAGTCAACCATACATGTCTTGTAGGATATGTTTCTGTACCTAAAGAAGCGGTTCGGCTACACAGTTATAGGGCATACAGTGAGTGTAATGCCTACCAAAAATTTTGAGGCACTCCAATGCCCCTTGGAAGTGACATGGAGGTCAGAGGGCCTTAACTAAACTGTTTTTTCCATTTATAGCAACTGGGTCTCCTGTGCACTGTAAGCAGTGAATGGAAGGCTTTCCAAAAATGATGAGGAACTGCAATGCCCCTTGAAACAGACATGGATTACAGCATACTAAAAACCTTCTACCCATTATTGGGGAGTGGGTCTTCCTTAGTGTTCGCCTATGCATTGAAAAGCAAAAGCTGACTAAAATTAGGAGGAAATGCAATGCCCGTTGGAAAAGTCGTGGAGGTTAGAGTTAATTAAAAACAACATTTCAATGCCCCTTGGAAGAGCTGTGGAGCTCAGAGTGGTTTAACAAGACAGTTTTAATGCCCCTTGGAAGAGATGTGGAGGTCGCAGTAGCTTAACAAGACTGTTGTAATGCCCCTTGGAAGAATGGTGGAGGTCACAGTGGAATAAAAAGACAATATAAATGCCCCTTGGAAGATTGGTGGAGGTCGCAGTAGCTAAACAAGATGGTTTTAATGCCCCTTGGAAGAATGGTGGAGGTCGCAGTAGCTTAACAAGACGGTTTTAATGCCCCTTGGAAGAGATGTGGAGGTCGCAGTAGCTTAACAAGACAGTTTTAATGCCCCTTGGAAAAGTGGTGGAGGTCGCAGTATCTTAACAAGACAGTTTTAATGCCCCTTGGAAAAGTGGTGGAGGTCGCAGTAGCTTAACAAGACGGTTTTAATGCCCCTTGGAAAAATGGTGGAGGTCGCAGTGGAACAAAAAAGGCAATATCAAAGCCCCTTGGAAAAGTGGTGGAGGTAGCAGTAGCTTAACAAGACAGTTTTAATGCCCCTTGGAAAAGTGGTGGAGGTCGCACTAGCTTAACAAGACGTTTTTAATGCCCCTTGGAAAAGTGCTGGAGGTCGCAGTAGCTTAACAAGATGGTTTTACTGCCCCTTGGAAGAGACATGGAGGTCGCAGTAGCTTAACAAGACAGTTTTAATGCCCCTTGGAAGAATGGTGAAGGTCGCAGTGGGATAAAAAGACAATATCAATGCCCCTTGGAAAAGTGGAGGGGGTCGCAGTAGCTTAACAAGACGGTTTTAATGCCACTTGGAAAAGTGGTGGAGGTCGCAGTAGCTAAACAAGACGGTTTTAATACCCCTTGGAAAAGTGGTAGGGGTCGCAGTAGCTTAACAAGATGGTTTTAATGCCCCTTGGAAGAGACATGGAGGTCATAGTAGCTTAACAAGACAGTTTTAATGCTCCTTGAAAGAGACGTCGAGGTTGCAGTAGCTTAACAAGACGGTTTTAATGCTCCTTGGAAGAATGGTGGAGTTCGCAGTGGAATAAAAAGACAATATCAATGCCCCTTGGAAAAGTGGTGGAGCTCGCAGTAGCTTAACAAGATGGTTTTAATGCCCCTTGGAAAATTGGTGGAGGTCGCAGTAGCTTAACTAGATGGTTTTAATGCCCCTTTGAAGAAACGTGGAGGTCGCAGTAGCTTAACAAGACGGATTTAATGCCATTTGGAAGAATGGTGGAGGTCGCAGTGGAATAAAAAGACAACATCAATGGCTCTTGGAAACGTGGTGGAGGTCGTAGTAGCTTAACAAGACGGTTTTAATGCCCCTTGGAAGTGACGTGGAGGTCGCAGTAGCTTAACAAGATGTTTTTAAAGCCCCTTGGAAGAATGGTGGAGGTCGCAGTGCAATAAAAAGACAATATCAATGCCCCTTGGAAAAGTGGTGGAGGACGCAGTAGCTTAACAAGACGGTTTTAATGCCCCTTGGAAAAGTGGTGCATGTCGCAGTAGCTTAACAAGATGGTTTTAATGCCCATTGGAAAAGTGGTAGAGGTCGTAGTAGCTTAACAAGACAGTTTTAATGCCCCTTGGAAGAGACGTGGAGGTCGCAGTAGCATAACAAGATGGTTTTAATGCCCCTTGGAAGAATGGTGGAGGTCGCAGTGTAATAAAAAGTCAATATCAATGCCCCTTGGAAAAGTGGTGGAGGTCGCAGTAGCTTAACAAGACGGTTTTAATGCCCCTTGGAAGAATGATGGAGGTCGCAGTAGCTTAACAAGACGGTTTTAATGCCACTTGGTAGAGACGTGGAGGTCGCAGTAGCTTAGCAAAACGGTTTTAATGCCCCTTGGAAGAGACGTGAAGGTCGCAGTGGCTTAACAAGACGGTTTTAATGCCCCTTGGAAGAATGGTGGAGGTCGCAGTGGAATAAAAAGAAAATATCAATGCCCCTTGGAAAAGTGGAGGAGGTCGCAGTAGCTTTACAAGACAGTTTTAAAGCCCCTTGGAAGAGACGTGAAGGTCGCAGTAGCTTAACAAGATGGTTTTAATGCCCCTTGGAAGAATGGTGGAGGTCGCAGTGGAATAAAAAGAAAATATCAATGCCCCTTGGAAAAGTGGAGGAGGTCGCAGTAGCTTAACAAGACGGTTTTAATGCCATTTGGAAGAGACGTGGAGGTCGCAGTAGCTTAACAAGATGGTTTTAATGCCCCTTGGAAGAATGGTGGAGGTTGCAGTGGAATAAAAAGACTATATCAATGCCCCTTGGAAAAGTGGTGGAGGTCGCAGTAGCTTAACAAGATGGTTTTAATGCCCCTTTGAAGAGCGGTGGAGGTCGCAGTAGCTTAACAAGATGGTTTTAATGCCCCTTGGAAAAGTGGTGGAGGTCACAGTATCTTAACAAGACGGTTTTAATGCCCCTTGGGAGAGACGGGGAGTTCAGAGTAGCTTATTCATGACCCTTACAAGAGCCATGCAGTACATCATATTAAAAACATTATTCCCATTATTGGGGAGTGGGTCTCCCATAGTCTTTGCCTATGCCTTCCAAGCAAAAGCTGCCAAAAATTAGGATGGAGGAACTTGCAATGCTATCAACACGGACCATGGTCACCCTGGTGGTATTGTGGTGGTGGAGGATGAGGAGAAGGAGAAGAGCAAAATACAGCCGAAATGAAGAAGCGTATACCCATGTGTGGGTGTGAAGCGGTGCATGGGAACACATCTCCCAAAATAACACAGTGGATTTGACTTTATGTTACTCTGCTGTCATTTGGTGGTGATGAGAAGTCTGGCCCAATCCAGTCCTTGTTCATTTTAATAAGGGTCAGCTTGTCAGCATTGTCAGTTGACAGCCGAGTGCGCTTATCAGTTATAATTCCCCCAGCGGCACTAAAAACATGCTCCGATAACACGCTAGCGGCAGGGCAGGCCGGGACCTCCAAGGCGTACAGAGCGAGTTCATTCCAAGTGTCCAGCTTGGATACCCAATAATTAAAAGGCACAGAGGAATCACGGAGGACGCTGGTAGGGTTGGCAAGGTATTCCCTCACCATCTTTTGAAACTTTCCACTCCTTGTGAGAGTACCCCGAGCCTCAGGGCCAGTAAGCAGGGCGGGTCTCAAAAACTGTCCCAGAATGTTGAGAGTGTTCCCTGCCTCTGCTGGATTGGAGTTGCGTCTCTCTCGCCTGTATGCCTTGGTTAGTCAATGAACTGTGACCTCTGCCGCTAGCGTGTTCAGATGGGAATTTTTTTAACAGTTCTGCAGCAAGGGCCTTCTGGTACTGCCCCATTTTTGTAGACCTCTCCACATCAGGAATAAGAGAGTGAAAGTTCTCCTTGTAGCAGGGGTCTAAAAGTGTCACCAACCAGTAATGACTGTCACCCAACATTTTGACAACGCGAGGGTCACGGTTAAGGCAGCGTAAAATAAAGTCAGCCATCCGTGCCACAGTGGTAACGGGCAAGACTTCCGTGTCCTCACCAAGATGATAACTGACCATGCTCTCCTCCTCCTCCTTCCCCCTGTCCTCAGGCCACCCACGCTGAACCGACTGTATGACAGTTGTACAGGTACTACCATCTACAGCGCATGATACCAGCTCCTGTTATTCCTCCTCCTCTCCCTCATTGTCCCCCAATGCACGTTGGGATGAGATGAGGCTGGGCTGCGTGTAATCGCCCATTACGGCTTCTTGGTCCATCTCATCATACTCTGGCTGCAATGCCTCCTCTGTAATTCTCTGCAGAAAGCGTTGCAAAAGACAGACAAGTGAGATGCTGACGCTAATGATGGCGTCATCGCCACTCACAATCTTGGTGGACTCCTCAAAGTTTGTCAGGATGGTACATATATCAGACATCCAGGTCTACTCCTGAGGTCTTATGTGTGGAGTCTGACCTGAATATCGACGGCCTTGTTGCAGCTGGTACTCCACAACTGCTCTCTTCTGCTCACAAATCCTTTGCAACATGTGGAGGGTAGAGTTCTAACTTGTGGGGACATCACACACCAGTCGGTGTGCCGGAAGCTGCAAATGCTGCTGCAACACAGCAAGGGCAGCGGAAGCTGTAGCCGACTTGCGAAAATGAGCTGACAGGCGGCGTACTTTCACGAGCAGATCTGGCAACTCGGGGTACGATTTAAGAAACCGCTGAACCACGAGGTTAAGCACATCAGCTTGGCATGGTACGTGTGTGATCTCGCCTCGCCTCAGAGCCACCACCAGGTTACGGACATTGTCACACACGACCATGCCTGGATGTAGGTTGAGCAGTCTCAGCCACAGATCTGCCTGCTCTTTCACAGCTGTCCACAACCCACAAGCAGTGTGAGGTTTGTTACCTAAGCTTATGAGTTTCAGCACAGCCTGTTGCCGCTTGGCTGAGGCAGTACTGCAGTTCTTCCAGCTTGTAACTGATGTGGTGATATCTGAGATGGAGGCTGAATACGAGGAGGAGGAGGAGGATGATGCGCAGGAGCAGTACACTGTGGGGACAACTCTGACTGACATAGGGCCCGCAATCCTCGGTGTGGGGAGGATGTGTTCCGTCCCAAGGTCCGACTGGGTCCCAGCTTCCACTATGTTTACCCAGTGTGCCGTCAGGGAGATGTACCGTCCCTGGCCACAAGCACTTGTCCACGTGTCCGTTGTCAGGTGGACTCTCCCAGTAACTGCGCTGTTGAGGGTACGGCAGATGTTTTGGGACACGTGCTTGTGTAGGGCGGGAATGGCACACCGGGCAAAATAGTGTCGGCTGCGGACCAAGTACCGAGGGACGGCCACCGCCATAAAGTTGCGGAAGGATTCCGTCTCCACCAGCCTAAAAGGCAGTATTTCCAACGAAAGCAGTCGTGAAATGTGCGAATTTAGGACTGTGGCCTGTGGGGCATTGGCTGCGAATTTGCGCTTTCGTTCAAAGCACTGGGATATGGACAATTGAACGCTGCGGTGGGACGTGGATGTGGACGTTGATGCTGCTTCTTGAGAAACTGCCATAACAAGTGAAGACTGAGAGGAGGGGCCATCTTTGCATGCAGTATGGACAGGGGATTGCCTTGCACGCACAACAGGGGGTTCTATCACACGCACAACAGCGGAAGAAGCAGTGGTGACACCCGCTGACACTAATCGTGGACCCTGGGGTTTGCCCCACAAAGTCGGGTGCTTTTCTGACATGTGCCTGATCATGCTGGTAGTGGTCAGGCTGGTAGTTTTGTCAACCCTGCTGATGCTGGCATGGCAGGTGGTACAAATGGCCTTTTTGGGGTTATCAGCAGAGTCTTTAAAAAAATTCCAGACTCTGGAAGACCTACCGGTTGTACTGGAAACGTCCCTCATGTTAGTGCTACAGGGAACTGTTGCCCGCCTTCTGTTTGTGGCCAACACACTGCTTCTTCCTGCCTGTTGGGGTACTCTGCCTCACTCCCCCTGTGTGCTGCTGGCTTCGCTCTGCGTGTCCTCCTGCCACTTTGGGACAGTTGCTAGATCATCCACCACCTCCTTCTCTTCCACTTGCGCACCGCGATCCTCCACCTCACTTCGTGGCAATTGTGTCTCGCCATCGTCCACCTCTTGTGACAAATTGCCAGCGTCGACTTCCAGTGGCCGTGGCTGTTCAAATATTTGGGCATCGCTACATGGGATCTCCTCTTCCACCACTTCAAGCGGAGCAGGCGAGGGGCACAAATATGGAAATGGACCAGTGAACAGCTCTTCAGAGTGTCCAAGTGTGGGATCAGTTGCTGTCTGACGACACTCAGCATGGTGGGAGGAAGGAGCATCAGGATGAGGAGGAGTATGCGGTCGAGACTCACGGCTACTAAAACTTGACCATGTGGAAGACAGACCGGAGGTGGTTGTGCCCAGGTAACTGGAAGTATTATCTGCTATCCAATTAATAACCTGTTCACACTGATCAGTTCGCAATACTGGTTTTGTAGCGTGCTTCCCTCATAATTCGGTCAAGAAGTGGGAGCGAGAAGATGTGGCTGTTGGTTGTGGCACATTTTCACCTTGGCCACGGCCCCATCCTCTACATGCACCATCACCAGAACGTCCAGTTCCACGTCCCTTGCCATGCACCTTGCCCATTGTAAATGAAGTAAAATAGCTTACACTCGCACTATCAATGGAAAAAGGATAATAAAAAGGAGATTAGAACCGTGGAAGAGGAAAACCGCAGTTCTATTTCTCTTGCCTAGACCAGACTCTTTTAAACAGATATATTGGTATCTGATCAGTCAGGGAGACACTATTACAGTTTTTTTTTATGGCAAAAAATGCCAAAAGCAGGATAATACAGAGATTTGACCCATGGAACTGCAAAACCACAGTTCTTTTTCTCTGGCCTACACCAGACTCTTTTAAACAGATATATTGGTGTCTGAAAAGTCAGGGAGACACTATTACTGTTTTTTTTTACGGCAAAAAATGCCAAAAACAGGATAATCCAGAGATTTGATCTGTGGAACTGCAAAACCACAGTTCTATTTCTCTGGCCTACACCAGACTCTTTTAAACAGATATATTGGTGTCTGACCAGTCAGGGAGACACTATTACAGTTTTTTTTTATGGCAAAAAATGGCAAAAGCAGAATAATACAGAGATTTGACCCTTGGAACTGCAAAACCACAGTTCTATTTCTCTGGCCTACACCAGACTCTTTTAAACAGATATATTGGTGTCTGACCAGTCAGGGAGACACTATTACAGTTTTTTTACGGCAGAAAATGCCAAAAGCAGGATAATACAGAGATTTGACCAGTGGAACTGAAAAACCACA
This sequence comes from Phyllobates terribilis, assembly GCF_046119375.1. NCBI lineage: Eukaryota > Metazoa > Chordata > Amphibia > Anura > Dendrobatidae > Phyllobates > Phyllobates terribilis. The sequence continues at coordinate 391,360,172 of NW_027362761.1, forward strand.
GTTCTATTTCTCTGGTCTACACCAGACTCTTTTAAACAGATATATTGGTGTCTGAACAGTCACAGACACACTCAATTTTTTTTTTTTTTTTTGGGGGGGGGGGGGATACCAAAAGGTTAATACGACGCATATTTGTACAGTCTGACTGAGGGGAAAAAAATACAGGATTTAGATGAAAAAAAAAAGGATTTTTCCTGGCTCCTGAGACCGGGGGATAAGTCTAACAATTTGACCAACAGGAGCACAAAGGACTGTAATGCAGCGTTTGCTGGTATAACCACTGCGTCTCCTATACAGCCTGCCTGCCTGCCTGATATCTGGGATGGATATTAGTCCTGAGAAGGACTGTTTGTTTGATTTGGCAGGCTTTAGAGACCTTACAAAACCTATTTCGCACTATATACTGTATCTCTCCCTAACTCAGCAGCACTCTCCCTACACTGTCTGATCCGGAGCGACTGTGTCCAAGATGGCGGCGCCCGGTTTTAAAAACTCGAGGTGATGCTGTGCGGCCAGCCAATCACTGTAATGCCCACAAACAACATGGCTGCGGCATTCCAGTGACTGGCTGGCAATCCCTGCATGTTCATTGGCTCTGTAAAGAGCGCCAAACGTGCAGGGCGGAGACCCGAGCTCCAGCCCGAGTAACCCAGAAATGCTCGGTGCTTGCCGAACATCCCGAGTAGTGAGATGCTCGGGCGAGTACCGAGCAGTGTCGAGCATGCTCGCTCAACACTTTTAGCGAGTAGTCGGGATCATGTGCTCGCAAATCCCTGATGAAATCCGGACAGAGTGACGGCAGCGGTGAGATATTGTGTGATCTACCCGGTGTCGCCCTTGTGGAACCTGACAAGGGTCACTATATGTGGGGGCCATTATATGTGGGGGCCATCATACCAAAGGTGCCATTATATGTGGGGGCCATCATACGAAGGGGACCATCATACAAAGGGGGCCATTATTTGTGGGGGCCATCATACCAAGGGGGCCATCGTACCAAGTGGGCCATTATATGTTGGGGCCATCATACCAAGGGGGCCATCATACCAGGGGGGCTGTAACATCCCTGGCGGCGTGCTGGCATGGCTTACCACCTCCCACCATGCAAGACCGCCATCTTACCTATCAATCCAGGCTGCACACTTTGCTCCAGTACCTGTTGTGTCTCTTGTCTGATTACTTAGGGCGGTGGCCCGGCTACTGCCTGATTCTTATATTTACTGTGTGCGCACTCCTAATGCCTCCCCAGCCTATTGCTGTGAGTCACTGGATGCTTAAACCCCCTCCACCCAGTAGGGGGTGCCTGAGCGACACTTTCATTCAGTGTGTTCTGTGCAACTGAGTTGCCAGGTCCTGTCCTGTATCTTGTCTGTTTCCGCCCCTGGGGGCTGTATATCCAGGCCTGTTACATGTATCTGTGACTTCTAGTCTGTCTCCGCCAACCTGGGGGCTGATTTCCCAGGCTCGTTCCTGTATCTTATTCCTGGTTCAGTTCCTGTCTGAACTGTGTCCTAGCCCGCTATCTGTTTCTCTCTATGTCCGAACCTTCCCTTTTCCTGCAGTGTCTGAACTAGTGTTGAGCCACCCCCGTAGTGTTTGAGTTCGGTTCGGTTCGTCGAACACCCGTGTGTTCGCCGAACTGTTCGTCGAACTGTTCGTCGAACACCTTCGAACAACGTTAAAACCAATGGCAGGCAAACAAAAACACATAGAAACACATAGAAAACACCTTCAAAGGTGTCGAAAGCTGACAAACTGCTCAGAAGACACAACTAACACATGGAAAAGTGACAAGTACATATAGTCATGCGAAAAGAAAAGAGGTGGAGGAGTAAAAGGAGGGGGAGACACAGATATAGGCATGTCATGCCCTTCTAAAATCCAAAAAGTGAGAAGCCGACACGTTCAGTCCGCTCCTGCCCGTGCCACCTCCGTGTCGCCGGGTTTGTGCCAGAGCCGCGGTGAACCCTGACGGCCAGCCCCCCTCTCCCAATACTGGTGCCTGTCCGCTGGTGGGTCGAGCGAGCCCCCCTGTGGTGGAGGCAGCTCTAAGCTTTTTAATTTAAATTGTCTCTCTAATTTGAATAAATACACTTTAAATCCATTTACAAGGATCTATTGGAGGGCAAGTCTCATGCCAGCAGCCGCGTAATTCCAGCTCCAGTAGCGTCCACTAAAGCTGCTGCAGTTAAAAAGCTTTTATAAGGATCGAGCTCGGCTGTCCACCGCAAGGCATCCTACTGCCAGTCCGAGCCCCTATGCCTTGGGGTGCCTCCTGATGCTCTTCACTGAGTATCCCGTGGTCCCGAAGCATTTCCTTTGAAAAAATGAAGTGTCCAAACTACAGGTGGTGTAGCTTGCTTAACAGCCGGGATAATCCGCTGACTAGCAGACCCTGCTACTAGGCACAAAGTATTTCCTGGGCTAGATGCAGTTAAAAATTTGTAATTAGATACTCTCGTTGGATGCTGAGAAAGCATTCCATAGAGTCTCCTGGCACGCCATATATGATTCTCTTAAAAAGCTTTGGGTAGGGGTCTAGGGGACCCTTTTATAGCCAAAATCACGGCCCTGTATCGCAATACGTCACCTAGGCTGAAGATAAATGGAACTGTAGCACCCTGAGGGCTCGGTTGCTACAGAGGTATTGCACCTCACCCAGAGGTGTGATATCTCACTCTCAGGTAAGGATGTAGTGTGGATCAGGACCCGACACCTGCATGCATTACACCACATTGCCGTGGGGCAGGGCGACCAATATGCCCCTGAGATGGGCACGACAGTCCCTGTCCCTGGCTGGAGTGGGGGGAGGGAACACTGAGGAAGGGGAACCCTGTAGTGCAGGAGCAGGGAGGAAGCAGTTCCTGGGTGCATTGAGAAGGGAGTATAAAAGGTGGGCACCATCTTAGTTCAGTGCAGAGAAGTCTGAGCAGAAGTGGCAGGGAGCAGGGGCTCTGCATGAGCTCTGCTCTGGAGGCGGGCCTAGTAACAGAGGCCCAGGCCTGGAAGAGGGAGAAGGAAGGAAGAGGAGCGGAGAAGGCTCCAGGAACGAGGAACGAAGGGATCTCAGGGGTGCGGACGGGCGAGTCGCCACCGCACGCCCGAATCCACCTGCGTGGAGGGGTCAGGCCAAAGGGGGAGACCGGTCCCCGAAACTAATGGAGGCAGGAAACGACCCTCAACTAGAAACAGGAGGCTGTGACATTTTATGTGGCACAGCCCCTCGCTACACCCGCTAGGAAGGCACCACATAGGGTCAGGGAAACTGGCGCCAAGTTTACCAAGAGGAGGCCCGAGGCAGCCGGACAGAAGGGTTGGTAAGAAAGGCCAGACAAAGGACACACAAAGGGGGTCCTGTGAAGCACTCCAAAGTTATCTGGGAGTTGTCTGAGCCCCTCACCTGGTGAGCACAGTACGACGTGGGCAACCGTTACCTGCAGACGTGGTCTGGATAATAAGAACTGTGAGTAGAGGCCCTGGACTGCATCACTGACTCCGTGTCATTACTGCTGCTGCCCTGCACCATCACCCCCATCCTCTGCATACACTGCCCTGAGGCTATACTCCTCCCGTGGGGAGTTATGCTACGCTCTGCTGCACCCACAACACCAGCCTCAGCGGTCTGCCCTGGAGCGGCGGTTCACTCTGACCGCAATCCACGGGTGGCGTAGTCGGACATTTAAACATCAAAACCACATAAATAGTTCCGCCACTGGTTTGACCGCCCTGAGCCACGGAACCGGGTTGCCGCCACGGAGACTACAACCACCAGCATCCACCAAAAAGGGTCCTGCTCCGGGTGTCGCAAGGCCCAGGGGGCGCGTCAGAACATTTTCATCACCTTTCACAATCACCAATGGGACAAGGCAGGGATGTTCTCTGTCCCCTCTCTTATACATCCTAGTGACGGAGCACCTGCTCTCATCAATTCGCCATAACCCCAATATTAGGTGGATTGAGGTGGGAGGCACCGAGTACAAGTGCTCTCTATTTGCTGATGATGTCCTAGTATATATCACTCAATCACATATATCCATCCATGCTGTTATGGCTGAAATAGATCACTTTGTTACATGGTCAAATTTTAAAATCAATGCAGCGAAGTCTGAGGCCCTCGAAGTCTCCCTCCCCAAATCCATATAGGATTCCATCCAGTCCAACTTTCCCTTTGCCTGGCCCTCACAGGGTATCAAATACTTAGGAATTCCTATTCATAGAGACCTCTCCCATCTATGTTTTCTTAATTTTGGGCCCTTTATTGAACAACTCCATACAGACCACGGTTGGCAAGTTAGAACTGTAAGATTCACTACGTGAACCACTGGTGTTTTGTGGAAAAGCACATGTACACTGTGTTCCAAATTATTATGCAAAAAGTGTTTAGGAGTGATAAGGGAAGAATTTGTTTGTTTGTCAGTTAAACTCATTGATGGTGATGTGTGTCAGGGCTCTTTATATCACTGTAAGCAATTGCAGACTCCTGTGCTAATTAGTTTGGCAGGTGTGTCCAATGAAAGGCAAGACTACTTAAGAAGGCTGTCTCACATTATTAAGCAGCCTACATTTTCTGCCAAAATGGGAAAGAAAAAGGATGTGTCGGCTGCTGAGAAGCAACAAATTGTGGAGTGTTTAGGTCAAGGCATGACTACAATCAACATTGTGCGATGATCAGGATGAAGAGTGTTGGCAATCAAGAAGTATGTAGCTGATTCACAGTACACACGTGTGCGTGCTGATAAGGGCAAATTGAGGACTCTTTCCTACAGGCAATTACGTCAGGTTGAAAGAGCAGCGGCAAAAAAGCCTTGACATAGCAGCAGACAAGTTTTTGAAGCTGCTTGTGCCTCCAACGTCCCCCGAACAACAAGATGCAGGGTCCTTCAGAGGTTTGCAGCTGTGCATACGCCATCCTGTCGACCTCCTCTATCCACTTCACACAAACAGAAACGGCTCCAGTGGGCCAAACATTACATGAAGACTGATTTCAAAACTGTTTTGTTCACGGATGAGTGCCGTGCAGCGCTCGATGGTCCAGATGGATGGAGTGGAGGATGGCTGGTTGATGGACACCCCACGCAAACACGGCTACAGCGCCAACAAGGAGGAGGTGGAGTAATGTTTTGGGCTGGAATCATGGGGAGAGAGATTGTCGGCCCCTTTAGGATCCCTGAAGGCGCTAAAGATGAACTCCATAATGTATGTGGATTTTCTCAAACAGCACTTCCTGCCATGGTTCAAGAAGAAGAACCGTGTATTTCACAGCAAGATCATTTTTCTGCATGATAATGCACCATCTCATGCTGCACATAAAACATCTGCATCTCTGGCTGATATGGGCATAAAAGGGGACAAACTTATGGTGTGACCCCCATGCTCCCCTGACCTCTACCCCATTCAGAACCTTTGGAGCATCATTAAAAGGAGTGTCTATGATGGCGGGAGGCAGTTCACATCTAAGCAACAGCTCTGGGAGGGTATTCTGTCCTCATGCAAAACAATTGAAGCAGAAACCATCCAAAACCTGACAAATTCAATGGACGAGAGAGTTCAGAAGCTCCTTTCGAACAAGGGGTCCTATGTGAAAATGTAACATCACCTAGAATAAAGTTTTGAGTTGAAAACTGTTTGATTTCAGTTTCTAACAACCTGCTAATGCTTATAATTTCAAAAATGACCATTTTTTTGGTCTTTATTAAAATGAAAAGGTTGATCGAAAAGTTTGGGGGATCTAAGAGTGTGGCAACCCAGTAGTCATGATTACTTCGAATTCTGACAATATGAGGGTCATGCTGCAGGTAGTGCAGCAAGAAGGCACTTATGTGTCTTGCGCATCTCGGAGCCCCAAAATTATTTTCCGGGCTAGATGCAGCTAAAAATTATTATTAATTTTAAATCTGGTGAAGCTTTAGTATAGATGGCCTAATAGGATAAGTGCTGCACACTGCTACAAAGCCCAAATTATTTTCCAGTCAAGATACAGATAAACATGATTAGTAATTTTAAATCTGGTGGAGCTTATTATAGATGGCCTAATAGAATCAGTGCTGCACACTGCTACAAAGCCCAAATTATTTTCCAGCCAAGATACAGATAAACATGATTAGTAATTTGAAAGCTTAAAACGGTTGGTAGGGTGATTTTAACCAATCATCAAGCTTTTACTCTCCCCAGGATGACACAGGGGTAGAAAAGTCGTTTCGGATCCATGATTTGTTCATCTTTATGAACGTGAGTCTGTCTACATTATCAGTGGAGAGCCGCGTGCGCTTATCTGTCAGCACACCACCAGCAGCGCTGAACACACGTTCAGACAGAACGCTGGCTGCGGGGCATGACAAGATCTCCAAGGCGTAAGTGGCTAGCTCCGGCCATTTATCCAGATTGGAAGCCCAAAAAGAGCAAGGGTCCAGTGACACAGTCGTGGCTTCAATGTTTACTTGGAGATACTCCTGTACCATCGTCTCTAGGCGTTGACTATGTGTCAGACTTCTTGTCTCCTGTGGCCTTGCAAAGGATGGGCTAAAAAAGTGGTGAAATGATTCCGCAAAATTGATGTTACCAGCAGATACTGTGGTTCTGTTACGGTTTGAGTGCTGAACACTTGACGGTCCCACGGTTGGCAAGTTGGAACTGTGAGATTCACTACGTGCACCACTGGTATTTTGTGGAAAAGCACATGTAAGATTCTGCAACAGTCTCTGCTGATACTCCTGCATGCGTGCATCCCTTTCTATGGCAGGAATAATTTCTGCAAATTTACTTTTGTACCGGGGATCTAACAGTGTGGCAACCCAGTAGTCAGGATTATTTCTAATTCTCACAATTCGAGGGTCATGTTGCAGGTAGTGCAGCAAGAAGGCACTCATGTGTGTTGCGCATCCAGGAGCACCAAGTCCCTGTTGTGTTGGTGGCGAGGTAACAATCATGCTTCCTTCCTCTGTCCTCTCCCCCCAACCTCGCACAACAGAAATGTGATCAAGGTCTCCCTCATCTGATGAGTCTTCCATCAGTTCGTCCTCCACTTCTTCCTGGGCTCCTGCACCTTCCTCACTAGTTTGGCTGCTACCATGCGCCCTGGTAAAACCATCTCCCCCACCCTCACATGCCTGCCGCCTTGGTGCTGCCGACCTTCTGGACCTTGCAGATGTTAGCCCTTCCGCATACAACTCCTCCTCCTCTACTTCCTCCACCTCCTCTTGTGCCACCACCTGACTCCGAATTCTGTTTAACATGTGCTCCAGCATGTAAATCACCGGAATAGTCATGCTGATAATGGCATCGTCAGCACTAAACATCTTCGTCGCCATTTCAAAACTGTGCAGAAGGGTGCATAGGTCCGTGATCTGAGACCACTCCTCCAGCGTGATTTGCCCCACCTCTGGATCTCGTTGGCCCAGGCTATACGTCAGAACGTATTGCACCAGGGCTTGTCGGTGCTGCCACAGTCGCTGCAACATGTGCAGAGTTGAATTCCACCGGGTAGGCACATCGCATTTTAGCCGGTGAAGTGGCAGGTCCAACGACTTCTGTAGAGATGTAAGTCGCTGAGCTGCGGGATGCGAACGGCGAAAGTGAGCACACAGCGACCGTGCCCTCTGCAGAAGGCCATCTAGTCTGGGATAGTGGGCTAAAAATTGCTGGACAACCAGGTTCAACACGTGAGCCATACAAGGCACGTGTGTGACATTGCCCCGGCGAAGGGCCGCACCCAGGTTTGCAGCATTGTCGCACACGGCCTTCCCTGGTTTCAGGTCCAGTGGAGACAACCATTCATGAAATTGGTTCTCCAGAGCTGACCACAACTCCTCAGCTGTGTGACTCACATTTCCCAGACATTTCAATGTAAAAACCGCCTGATGACGTTGAGCCCTACTGCCAGCATAGTAAGGAGGTGTGCAGGATCCCTTCTGCGCAGTTAGAAAGCTTGTGGCATGACCAGACAGGCTTTGGGTGCAGGTGGAAGACCGAGAGGAGGTTGAGGAGGCAGAAGCAGTGGAGGAACTTTGACATAAAGAGGATTGACGCACAACTCGTGGGGACGGCAAGACTTGGACAGCAGCCCCTTGTCCTGCTGTCACCATAGTTACCCAGTGCCCAGTCAGCGACATGTAACGCCCCTGTCCATGCCTACTCGTCCAAGTGTCTGTGGTGAAATGCACCCTGTCACACACAGAGTTTCTCAAAGAAGCGGTGATGTTGTGTGCGACATGCTGGTGGAGCGCAGGCACACCTTTCTTTGAGAAGCAGTGCCAACTGGGCATCTGGTACTGGGGCACTGCGATGGACATAAGGTCTCGAAAATCCTCTGTGTCCACCAGGCGGAAAGGCAGCATTTCTGTAGCCAAGAACTTGCAGATGGTGAAATTCAACCTCTTAGCTTTCTCATGGCTAGGAGGAAATGGTCTTTTACTTGTCCACATCTGAGGGACCGAGGGCTGGCTATTGTGCTTAGACGGGGTTGATAAGGGTGTCCCCGGCAAACTGCCGGTCTGTGAGGAAGATGCAGGCGGACATGTTAGGTTGCCTTGATCCAAAGGTGGTGCTATCGATGTCGGACAGCGCTCAACACCAGCTGGTGTTACCACCTCCAAAGAAAATGATGACCTGACAATCACGCTGGCTGTTGCGGGTAAAGAGGTGGCAGGTCTGCGCCCCAAAACAGGTGTGACTGCTGTCCCCTCAGTCACAGAGGATGAAGAGGCCGCGGATGCACAAGATATGGCAGACGGTGGTTGGCCCGGCCGGCTAGGCCGCATTGTAGCACACTGAGCTTCCCACTACAACTTATGCTTCATGTCCATGTGCCGGTTCATGCATGAAGTACTCAAACTATGTATTTTTTGGCCTCTACTTAGCTTTTGCTGACAAATGTTACAGATAACACGAGTTGGGTCATCTTTATCGATCTGAAAAAATGCCCAGGCTATGCAAGGCTTAGCACCCATGCGACCTGAAGAGCCACCACGACTTGTGGTGAGAGGCAGAGTTGTGTTTGAGGATGCAGTTGTTGACGTGCTTCCAGTACTACGTCTCTGTCCAGGAAGGCGCAACCTGACCTCGTCGTCACTAGCATCTTCCTCCACCTCCTCTGCTGACCTCATCTCTTGGCTGACTGTGGGTTGACAGTAAGTGGGATCTCCAACCTCATCATCATCACCCTGTGCGTTATCACACCCGTCGTCCTCAGAGCCAACCTGTTCCTGCCCTGACAAAAAACTAAAGTTGTCGCTCCAATCAGGTATTTGAGTCTTATCATCGTCTTCCTCATTGTCTCCACCAACAGGAGTTACAGTTTGGGAATGAGGGTCTACATTATGGTCAGAACCTTCTTCATCTGGTCCTGGATCCGACTCATAAAGATTCTGGGCATCAGTGCAGATCATTTCCTCGTCTGGATTCACAGAAGCGCTGGAGTCGACCTCTGATTCCCAGGCTATAGTATGAGTAAACAGCTCTGCAGATTCAACCATCTGTTCTACCTCATACTCAGACGGGCAGCTGGAGATTTGGGAGCTGTGAGGAAGCAAGTGCGATTGGGGTGACACCTTTGAGGACTGGAGTATTTGTGATGTTGAAGTTGATGTGGAGGAGAGCCCACTTAAAGGAGCACTTGATATCCGTTGAAGCACCTGCTGTTTTTGTGCCTCATCTGGAATTTGTAGTGATTGGCGTGGCCGTAAGAAAGGGATCTTATCACATTGTCCGCTAAAAGAAGTAGACATTTTAGTTTGGCTGGAAGATGGTCTTTCTTCTGCAGATGTTACTGTTGCTTTAACACCTACCCCACGGACACAACCTTTTTTCCCCTTCCCAACACGCCTATTCCCCTTTCCACCAGCAGCAGGCCTTTTTCCACTCATTTTGGTGGTTAACTAATTAACAATTCTGGAGTTGTTTGCACAAAAAAACAATGGATGGGAACCGAGCAGAGCTGAGTGGCCAAACTGTGGTATTAGGCCAAAACTATTGGCTGGGTTAGATGCAGAAAAAAATTATATTCAATTTGCAACCTGATGGAGGTCAGTATAGATGGACTAATAGAGAAAGTCCCACACACTGCTGGAAGGCCAAATATTTTTTCAGAGCTAGATGCAGAAAAAAATATATTCAGTTTGCAACCTGATGGAGGTCTGTATAGATGGATTAATAGAACAAGTCCCACACACAGCTAGAAGCCCAATATTTTTTCAGAGGTAGATGCAGAAAAAAATATATTCAGTTTGCAACCTGATGGAGGTCAGTATAGATGGACTAATACAACAAGTCCCACACACAGCTAGAAGCCCAATATTTTTTCAGAGGTAGATGCAGAAAAAAATATATTCAGTTTGCAACCTGATGGAGGTCTGTATAGATGGATTAATAGAACAAGTCCCACACACAGCTAGAAGCCCAATATTTTTTCAGAGGTAGATGCAGAAAAAAATATATTCAGTTTGCAACCTGATGGAGGTCAGTATAGATGGACTAATACAACAAGTCCCACACACAGCTAGAAGCCCAATATTTTTTCAGAGGTAGATGCAGAAAAAAATATATTCAGTTTGCAACCTGATGGAGGTCTGTATAGATGGATTAATAGAACAAGTCCCACACACAGCTAGAAGCCCAATATTTTTTCAGAGGTAGATGAAGAAAAAAATATATGCAGTTTGCAACCTGATGGAGGTCAGTATAGATGGACTAATACAACAAGTCCCACACACAGCTAGAAGCCCAATATTTTTTCAGAGCTAGATGCAGAAAAAAATTATATTCAATTTGCAACCTGATGGAGGTCAGTATAGATGGACTAATAGAATGATGCTATGCCCAAAAGATTTTACTTCACTAGGTGCAGTAAAAAAATTGGTATTCTATACACAGGTGGTATATCTTGCAACACAGATAGGCTACTCCACTGACTAACACACTCTGCAATAGGCCAAAAAGGATTAGCTTTGCTAGATTCAGCCAAATGCTGTGAAAAAAACTTCCACAGCACTGGCACAGACCTGCCTGGCAAAAACTGATAGGAACTGATGTAACCTAGTCCTGAAAAGGACTGCAATTACAATTAGTCTTTACTCCCACAATCTATCTATTTAAGAGCACAGACCTGCCTGATAAAAGTCGTAGGAAATGCTGTAACCTAGTCCTTAAAAGGACTGCAATCACAACTATTCCCTACTCCCAAGCTATCTGTAGATTTGTGCGAAAATTGGCTTGAAATTAACAAGGTATAGCGCACACAGCAACAGCGGTGCCGTCTAACACGCAGCTGCAGCAGTGAGAAAATGGTGGCGACGGGGAAAATGGCTGGGTCTTATAGGGCAAGGACATGTGACATACACTGCCAATGACACATGCCCTTGCTTGTGTGAAAAAAAGCACTTCGCTCCGTGTGTGCGCTGCTGATAGGCTGACAGATTGCACCTCCCCACTGTAAATGCGGGAAAGAGAAAAAAAAAATGGAGATCTTCATTGTTCCTGCAGAGATCCATCCCCTGCCCCTCCCCCCACCCCGCTGTACACTCAAACTGCGTATTAACATTAATTTTTATCATTACTGAGAAAAAATCCAGTTATGATTTTGGTGCACGAACAGTTATCGAACATAACCTCGAACAGCCGAATTTTTCTCAAATTGTTCGTGTTCGCCGAACGGCTCGAACACCGCCCAAAACAGCTCGAATTTGAGATTGGCGAACAGTTCGAGTAGAACAACGCTCATCTCTAGTCTGAACCTGCACCTAACTCCAGGTACACTCGCTACTTCATTGTAAGTACCTTGTGTGTATCTGGTTCTGCTTGTTCACCGCACCTGCGGTTTTGCTCTGCCCTGCTTTTTCACTGCACCTGCGGTTTTGCTCTGCTCTGCTTGTTCACTGCACCTGCGGTTTCGCTCTGCTCTGTTTGTTCACCGCACCTGCGGTTTTGCTCTGCTCTGCTTGTCCACCGCACCTGAGGTTTCGCTCTGCTCTGCTTGTCCACCGCACCGGCGGTTATGCTCCGCTCTGCTTGTTCACCGCACCGGCGGTTTCGCTCTGCTCTGCTTGTTCACCGCACCTGCGGTTTCGCTCTGCACAACTTGTTCACCGCACCTGCGGGTTTTGCTCTGCTCTGCTTGTTTACCGCACCTGCGGGTTTTGCTCTGCTCTGCTTGTTTACCGCACCTGCTGGTTTTGCTCTGCTCTGGTTGTCTACCATATCTGCCCGTTTTGCTCTGCTCTGCTAGTCTACCGCATCTGCGGGTTTTGCTCTGCTCTGCTTGTCTACCGCACCTGCGGGTTTTGCTCTGCTCTGCTTGTCTACCGCATCTGCGGGTTTTGCTCTGCTCTGCTTGTCTACCGCATCTGCGGGTTTTGCTCTGCTCTGCTTGTCTACCGCACCTACGGGTTTTGCTCTGCTCTGCTTGTCTACCGCACCTACGGGTTTTGCTCTGCTCTGCTTGTCTACCGCATCTGCGGGTTTTGCTCTGCTCTGCTTGTCTACCGCATCTGCGGGTTTTGCTCTGCTCTGCTAGTCTACCGCATCTGTGGGTTTTGCTCTGATCTGCTTGTCTACCGCACCTGCGGCTCCATTCCTGTGTCCCAGTCTGTACTGGTCCCTATCCTGCCTGTGTTCCTACCTGCCAGTACCCACCTGTCTGCATGCCAGCCATTCCTTCCAGTGCCCACCTGTCTGCATGCCAGCCGTGCCTGCCAATACCCACCAGTCTGCATACCAGCCGTGCCTGCCAGTACCCACATGTCTGTATGCCAACCTAACCTGCCTGTTCCTGCATTCCCCGGTGTGGGTCAACAGCTGTGACTGGTGTCTGACCTGGAGTAGCACCTGGTCCCTCTGCTCGGTTCCTCCCTGGTTCACGGAGTCGACTGAGCCGCGCATGTGACCTTGGTTGGACTGAGTTGATACTTAGTTACGCCCCTCCAGGCACTCCTCGGTTCATGGTCCAGTGGGATCACTAATCTTGCTCACGCCAGTCAGTCTGGGCATGTTGGTAACAGGGGCCATTACATGTGGGGGCATCATACCAAGGCGACCATCATACCAAAGGAGGTCATTATATGTGGGGGCCATTATACTGTGGGGGCCATCATACCAAGGGGGCCATTATATGTGGGGGCCATAATACCAAGGGGGTCATCATATGTGGGGGCCATCATATCAAGGGGACCATCATACCAAGGGGACCATTATATGTGGGGGCCATCATACCATGGGGGCCATCATACTATGTGGGCCATTATATATGAAGCCATCATATTACGTGCAGGACTATATATGGGACCATCATACTATGTGCAGAACTGTATGTGGGACCATCATACTATGTGCAGGACTGCATGTGAGGCCATCTTATGTGCAGAACTGTATGTGGGGCCATCATATTATGTGCAGGGCTGTATGTGGGACCATCATACTATGTGCAGGGCTGTATGTGGGACCATCATTCTATCTGCAGGGCTGTATGTGGGACCATCATACTATATGCAGGATTGTATTTGGGACTATCATACTATGTGCAGGGCTGTATGTGGGACCATCATACTATGTGCAGGGCTGTATGTGGGACCATCATACTATGTGCAGGACTGTATGTGGGACAATCATACTATGTGCAGGACTGTATGTGGGACCATCATATTATGTGCAGGACTGTATGTGGGACCATCATATTATGTGCAGGACTGTATGTGGGACCATCATACTATGGGCAGGACTGTATGTGGGGCCATCATACTATGTGCAAGATTGTATGTGGGCCATCATACTATGTGCAGGACTTTATGTGGGACCATCATACTGTGTGCAGGACTGTATGTGGCCCCATCATACTATGTGCAGGACTGTATGTGGGGCCATCATACTATGTGCAGGACTGTATGTGGGGCCATCATACTATGTGCAGGACTGTATGTGGGGTCATCATACTATGTACAAGACTGTATGTGGGGCCAACATACTATGTGCAAGACTGTATGTGGGGCCATCATACTATGTGCAAGAATGTATGTGGAGCCATCATACTATGTGCAGGACTGTATGTGGGACCATCATACTATGTGCAGGACTACATGTGGGACCATCATACTATGTGCAGGACTGTATGTGGGACTATCATACTGTGTGCAAGACTATATGTCGGGCCATCATACTATGTGCAGGACTGTATGTGGGGCCATCATACTATGTGCAGGATTGTATGTGGGCCATCATACTATGTGCAGGACTGTATGTGGGACCATCATATTATGTGCAGAACTGTATGTGGGACCATCATACTATGTGAAGGGCTGTATGTGGGGCAATCATACAATGTGCAGGACTGTATGTGGGACCATTATACTATGTGCAGGACTGTATGTGGGACCGTCATACTATGTGCAAGAGGACTGTATGTGGGGGCATCATACTGTGTACAGGACTGTATGTGTGGCCATCATACTGTGTACAGAACTGTATGTAGAACCATCATACTATGTGCAGGACTGTATGTGGGGCAATCATACTATGTGCAGGGCTGTATGTGGGGCCATCATACTATGTGCAGGACTGTATGTGGGGCCATCATACTATGTGCAGGACTGTATGTGGGGCCATCATACTATGTGCATGGCTGTATGTGGGGCCATCATACTATGTGCAGGACTGTATGTGTGGCCATAATACTATGTGCAGAACTGTATGTGGGACCATCATACTATGTGCAGAACTGTATGTGGGACCATCATACTGTGTGCAGGACTATATGTCGGGCCATCATACTATGTGCAAGACTGTATGTGGGGCCATCATACTATGTGCAGGATTGTAAGTGGGCCATCATACTATGTGCAGGGCTGTATGTGGGGCCATAATACTATGCACAGAACTGTATGTGGGACCATCATACTATGTGCAGGACTATATGTGGAACCATTATACTGTGTGCAGGACTGAATGTGGGGCTGTCATACTATGTGCAAGAGGACTGTTTGTGGGGGCATCATACTGTGTACAGGACTGTATGTGGGGCCATCATACTGTGTACAGAACTGTATGTAGGACCATAATACTATATGCAGGGCTGTATGTAGGGCCATAGTACTATGTACAGAACTATATGTGGGACCATCATACTATGTGCAGGACTGTATGTGGGACCATCATACTATGTGCAGGACTATATGTGGAACTATTATACTGTGTGCTGGACTGTATGTGGGGCTGTCATACTATGTGCAAGAGGACTGTATGTGGGGGCATCATACTGTGTACAGGACTGTATGTGGGGCCATCATACTGTGTACAGAATTGTATGTAGGACCATCATACTATGTGCAGGACTGTATGTGGGGCAATCATACTATGTGCAGGGCTGTATGTGGGGCCATCATACTATGTGCAGGACTGTATGTGGGGCCATCATACTATGTGCAGGACTGTATGTGGGGCCATCATACTATGTGCAAGGCTGTATGTGGGGCCATCATATTATGTGCAAGGCTGTATGTGGGCCATCATACTATGTGCAGGGCTGTATGTGGGGCCATAATACTATGTGCAGAACTGTATGTGGGACCATCATACTATGTGCAGAACTGTATGTGGGGCCATCATACTATGTGCAGGACTGTATGTGGGGCCATCATACTATGTGCAGGACTGTATGTGGGGCCATCATACTATGTGCAGGACTGTATGTGGGGCCATCATACTATGTGCAGGACTGTATGTGGGGCCATCATACTATGTGCAGGACTATATGTGAGGCCATCATACTATGTGCAGGATTGTATGCGGGCAATCATACCATGTGCAGGACTGTATGTGGGACCATCATACTACGCGCACGACTGTATGTGGGACCATCATACTATGTGCAGGACTATATGTGGGACCATCATACTGTGTGCAGGACTGTATGTGGGACCATCATACTATGTGCAGAACTGTATGTGGGGCCATCATACTATGTGCAGGGCTGTATGTGGGGCCATAATACTATGTGCAGAACTGTATGTGGGACCATCATACTATGTGCAGGACTGTATGTGGGGCCATCATACTATGTGCAGGACTGTATGTGGGGCCATCATACTATGTGCAGGACTGTATGTGGGGCCATCATACTATGTGCAGGACTGTATGTGGGGCCATCATACTATGTGCAGGACTATATGTGGAGTCATCATACTATGTGCAGGACTATATGTGGGGTCATCATACTATGTGCAGGACTATATGTGGGGCCATCATACTAGGTGCAGGACTGCATGTGGGACCATCATACTATGTGCAAGGCTGTATGTGGGGCCATCATACTATATGCAAGACTGTATGTGGGGTCATCATACTATGTGCAGGGCTGTATGTGGGTCCATAATACTATGTGCAGAACTGTATGTGGGGCCATCATACTATGTGCAGGACGGTATGTGGGACCATCATACTATGTGCAGGACTATATGTGTGAGCATCATACTGTGTGCAGGACTGTATGTGGGGCCATCATACTATATGCAGGATTGTATGCGGGCCATCATACTATGTGCAAGATTGTATGCGGGCCATCATACTGTGTGCAGGACTGTATTTGGGGCCATCATACTACGTGCAGGACTGTATGTGGGGCCATCATACCATGTGCAGGACTGTATGTGGGGCCATCATACTATGTGCAGGACTGTATGTGGGGCCATCATGCTATGTGCAGGACTGTATGTGGGGCCATCATACTATGTGCAGGGCTTTATGTGGGGCCATCATACTATGTGCAGGGCTTTAGGACTTTTGCTATGGGGCCCTATAATTTCTATGTACGCCACTGGTGGCCGTCTAATCCGCTCCAGACCAGCTGTCAGCCACAATGTGTTGTTGTTCCTGCCCCAATCAGCAGCAGTCTGGGTCACTGGGTGAGTTTGTGTTCTATCCCAGCCCAGAGACACATTTATTAAATTTAAAGGGGTTGTCCACTCTTAATATTGATGATTCATCCTTAGGATAGGGCATCAATGTGTAATCTGTGTGGCTTTGACCCCTGGCACCCCCGCAGATCAGCTGTTCTCACAGCTCAGTTATGGCACAGCACAGCTCAGCCTACTGTATAGTGGCCGCATCCGGGTACTACACATTCGTCACCTATTCAAATCAATAAGGGGCTGTTCTGTAACTTAGCAGTTCCTACCGGCACCGAGAAGAGCTGATCTGCGGGGGTAACAGGTGTTGCACCAACACCGATCACACAATGATGACCTTTCCTAAGAATAGGTCATCAGTGTTAAAGTAGTGCACAACCCCTTTAAATGTTCATGTTTCTCTCCTCCGGACCAGAACTGGCTGGTAGCTGACTTTTGGGGCTGATGATGATTACATTTTCTCCCTCCTAAAACCGGACAGTTATCCACCCAGTTTTGCACTAGGAGCTTATTTGTCCAAGAACATATGATTTCTATAAGTGCTGGATAATCAGTCCCTATATAAATGATATCTTCTATCTTCTTGGCAAAATAAGCTGATGGTGCAAAACTGGATGGAGAACTGCCCGTTTTTAGTTGGAGGACAACCCCTTTAATATTTTCTTCATGTGGTGAAAACTAAGGGCTCGTTCACATGATCGATGATTGCCAGATAATCAGATCGATTATGGTAATGACATTGATCACACTCTGATCAGAGTTTGATCGGTGTCCGTTTACTGTGATCTGATTCTCTCACATAAGAGTCGTATCACAGGTGCGGAGAAGATGGAGAGCTGAATTTCTCCATCTTCTCCATTGTCTGTATCTGCTTACATCAGACTATACTTGAATGAGGTCCTAGTGCAGTCCGATGTTTCAGACTTGTACGGGTGATCCAAATTACAGAGCCTTTGCTTGCTGCAAACTTCAGACCGATTTGATCTATAGAGAACACAGATCTGCACGGCCCATAGCTATAAACATTGGGCCGAGAGCTAACTGATAAAACATTGGATAGCACTCAGCCGTGTTATACTCCAATGTGAGCAAGGCCTCACTGCGCCAAACACATTCTCATCTGCTTCCCGTAAAAGAATTGGATGAGTAGGGATGAGAATGTGTTTGGCAGATCACATATTTATGTGACAACTGCCTGAACCGCCTGGTAAAGCCGAATCCCAACATTACACTCTGTTAGTAGTCAGCGAGCTCCACTGCTGACTAAAAATGTGCACTGGGTGAAAAACCCCTATAACTAGGAGGTAGGGTGGGCTGAGTGTATAAATTATAATTATTAGAATATGCACTGAGCTTACTTAGGTCCTCCTGCAGCTAGGGACATACATAGAAGAAGTCCTAATTCTGGTTCCCCCTTTCAAAACCAAAAATTCTCAGTGGGGTCACGGGGCATAGGTGCAGTCAAAGAATGGCGTATCTCCCAACTTTTAAAGACAAAGTCATTTTTCACCTAGTGTCATTTTTCACCTATTGAACTCCCTTAGCGTTCTCACCCACAAACTGTACAGAAATTGTTGCATAGAAAAGATACACTCCTATTTAAAAACAGCGATTTGCATGTGGGTTACTTTGGTTTGTGAGCCAGGGCTGATTTTTAGTCCCAGTCCAGCCCTGCCCCCACCACACAGAAGAGAGCGACGAAGCAATACACTCCTCCTCAGGAACTCTACCCTAAGGTTAGGCCATCAATGTGAAAGTTTCGGACAACACCTTTAAATGATAGTAAGTTCCAAATCAATGTATGTAATACGTCTTGCTTTTGGTATTTATTAAAGGCTATAGATACATCATAGGTCGTGTCTCTACCTTTGATGCCGGCTCCGGCACTGAGCCTGCATCTTTTCCGGCACATGACATCCGATTTGATCAGCTGTCATGTGCACATAACAGCCGCGAGTGAAATCACGATCCACCCACGGCTGTTAACATATTAAATGGCGCTGTCAATCTCTGATAGCGGCATTTAACATGATCACATTGGAAGCGTGTCACAAACCTCCCCCATTGGCGTCCCTGTCACATGATCGCAGGGGGGCCGATAGGTTTGCATGACAACCTATACATGTTTGGTATCTGCAAACTTATAATCACCTGGAGAATCATAATGACAGATCAGTTTTAGCATCTAGTGAACATGGTAAAAAAATGTGCAATTGCACTTTTTTGCAATTTCACAGCACTTGGATTTTTTTTTCCAGTTTTCCAGTACACTGTGTGGTAAAATTAATGGTGTCGTTGAAAAGTACAACTCGTCCCGGAAAAAAACAAGCCCTCACATGGCCATATTGATGAAAAATAAAAAGTTATGGCTTTGAGAAGAAGGGGAGCAAAAAACAAAAACGGAAAATCCCAATGACGTGAAGGGGTTAAAAGAAGTGAGCAGGCCATTCTTGAGGCGTTTTTGCTCTAAAGATGCTATATACTTTACAATTCAATTAAATGGGAATCTCAAAAGACGCAGGAAGACGCCAATGCATCTTTCTGAGCATTTTGGCAGCATTTTTGGTTAAAAAAATGGGAAAAAGCAACAAGATAAAAACACAATAAACACGCTCAAAAACCTGCTAAAAACTTCTAAAAAGCATTTAGAAAAAAAGAAAAAAAAAATTTTCAGGATAAAAAAAATTATGCTTTCATCTTGAAAAGCTTGTAAGGTTCATCTGCCTCAAAAAGACATAATGAGCACATACACAGTGTTTACTTTGTTTGCCAAAAGACTAAGCAGTTGAGCAGTCACATGTTTAATTCCTAATATAACCAGGCAATTTGCAACCTCCAATATACTTAAAGAGCAGTTTCTGATCACACAAGACACAACATCTACAGTATGTATACCTCTGCATAGCTGGTGTCATAAAAGCTCTTACTATGCTGCCAGCATGCCCATCCATTCCACAGAGCAACCAAGTCTACCAAATGCAAGAAAACCCACTGTTCCTGAAAGTTCATCTTGGAACCATGAACACAATTATCACTTGCGCTTAAACCAGGACCAGAGAAATTGAATTATAAAATATTTTTATTACAATGTCTTTAACAACTTTGAGGAAGTTTGATATGTTTTTTTTTCTAAAGATAACAATTTTGCTTGGATGAAATATACTTGTATTATTTTAGAAAGTCATAACTTAAGATGGGTGATATCACATATAATAAGGATGTTAATGCTGCAGGTCTGGCACTTTGACAAGAAACATTTCACGAGTATGAGCAATACTTCACAACAATACACTTAGTTTTAAACTGGAAAATTGCCCAAAACATTAAACTGAACCACAATGTCATGTACTGTATGTATGTACTATATATATATGTTTATATAGAGAGGATGAAATAAGTATTAAGCACATCACCAATTTTCTAACTAAATATATTTCTAAAGGTGCTATTGACATGAAATTCTCACCAGATGTCGGTGTCAATCCATCCAATCCACACAGGCAAAGAAATCAAACCATAGATGTCCATAAGTTATGTGTAATAATTGGAAATGACACAGGGAAAAAGTATTGAACACATGAAAAGAGGTGCAAAAAGCCACAAAAAGTATTGACGCCAGCTGAAAACTATCAGTAATTAGACACTTAGTGAAAAATAATATCAGCTGCTTCAACTGATGTTGCAAAACATACCGAATACATTGGTTACAGAAGAATTTCTAAACTACTGAAAGTTCCAGTGAGAACTGTTGGGGCTATAAATACTGAAGTGGAAAGAATATCATTTCACCATAAACCGGTCACGACCAGATGCTCCCCGCAAAATTTCAGACACAGGAGTGAAAAAAATTACCATAAGAGTTGGCCAATAGCTAAGGAACACCTGTGGAGAGCTACAGAAATACTTGGAATCAGCAGATACAAATGTTTCAAAGAAAACTATAAGTAATGCACTTAACCTCCATGGCTTATATGCACGCTCACCATGCACGATTCCATTGCTGAACAAAAAGCATGATCAAACGTGTTTACAGTTTGCTCAACAACATTTAGAAAAAACTGTGAAATACTGGAGGAATATTGTCTGGTCAGATGAGACCAAAATTGAACTCTTTGGATCCTATAATACACACCATGTTTGGAGGCAAAAAGGAACTGCATATCACCCCAAAAACACCATACCAACAGCGAAGTTTCATGTTTTTCAGCATACGGCACTGGCAAATTTCATATGATTGAAGGAAGGATGAATGGACAAATGTACAGAGACATTCTTGATAAAAATCTGTTGCCATCTACCAATATTATGAAGATGAAACGAGGGTGGACATTTCAGCGAAACAATGATCCCAAACACACAGCCGATGAAACTTTCAATTGGTTTTAAATAAAGCAAATAAAGCTGCTAGAATGGCCCAGCCAATCACCTGACCTGCATCCAATAGAAAATGTATGTAATCAACTAAAGCTCAAAGTTCATAGAAGGAGCCCATATAACCTTTAGGATTTGAAGAGTGTTTGTGTGGAACAAAATCACACCTGATCAATGCGTACAACAAGTTTTTCTATACAGGAGGTGTCTTAAAGCTGTCATCACCAACAAAGGCTTTTCTACAAAGTATCAAATAAAATTCAGTAAGTGTGTTCAAGACTTTTTCCGTGTCATTTCTCATTATTGCACATATAACTTAATTTATGGACATCTATGGTTTGATTTCTTTGCCTGTGTGGATTGGATGGGTTGTTACCGGTATCTGGTGAGAATTTCATGTCAATAGCACCTTTAGAAATATATTTACTTTAAAAATGTGTGACGTGTTCAATACTTATTTTACCCACTATATATATTGTAGCGTTTTACTAACTCAGCTGCAGTTGAGGTAGGCACAGGAAACCGGTTTCTTTAAAATGTCCAATGCAGGTTTATTATAACTGCATAAACCGCACTTTAGTAGTAAACAAAAAGACAGCCTTGTCTGGCACAAAGTGGAAAAACAGAAAATAAACAGTCCACACAGTAGTGCGAGTTCGCCCGCTCAGGAACTCGCGGAGGTCACCCTGGAGGTCTCCACACCTCCAGTCACAGACATTGAATGAGACACTTGGTCTCCATTTTATTTACCAAACCACACCCGCGGGGTGGGGATATGTGAGCAACCATTCCCACCTAGCTCTTATAACTGCTCGTAAAACCCGGCCCTGATACGCCCTATTAACCATCTCAGCACTGGAGCATGCTTTCCCGGGTTTACATCACCAAAGCTACCAACCTCGATGATACATATCTCCCCTCAAGGACCTGTCCAGCAGCCCTCTTACAATATATACACCCAGTTTGTACAGTATTATTAGGAAAGTGAGTATTTTGACCATACCATAATTTTTATGCAGATTTTCCAACTCCAAGCTGTTTACCCTTGAATGCTTATTGGATGAAGCATATGAGCTTATGTAAATACATATGAGACACCAAAACAGCTATATATCATGTAGGCTGCACAGAGACTTGTATATATACATCACTTAAGATACACTGAGACTGTTGCAGATACATCACATAGGAGATGCTGAAACTGCTGCCTTCATCATAACAGTGAGACAAAAGCACAAAGCTAGGTTTACTCCACCACAAAAAATTTCCTGATGCTGGCACGCATAATTCAGTGTTGTATGCTCACAGTCTAAGAAAGAATTAGGCTATGTGCGCACGGTGCGTATTTGAAGCAGAAATTTCCTGTACATTTCTGCTTCTCCTTGTAATAAAAAACGTATGCTTTTTTTTTCGTGCGCTTTTGATGCTTTTTTGACACGCTTTTTGAAGCGTTTTTGTACATCAATGAATGCTTTTTGGAGCTAAATAAAGTTATTTGGTGAACTTGGATTACTATCAGAACTGGGGTGAGTATATTGGTCAATTTGAATGATTAAAGAATGTGCCTGTTGTATTTCAAATAAAGTGTTTGCTCTGTGTCTGTGTTTATTTAACTCTTTACTTTAATTAAGTTTGGTCATGAAAAGGTCTGATTGACACCTTGTCATAAGCAAACAAAAGAGCTAGGTGTCAGCTAGTCCCATGCACCAAATCTTCAGTAGCATTTCTCTTCATGTAATTTATGCGGCAGCTGTGAGCTGGTATTTTTAGCCTGGAAAGGTGCCATTTGCAAACATGATCCCTGGCCATAATTAACATCTCACAGCTGGTTCGTTAGCCACTACATCCCCCCCGATCAGCACTCAGCAGTGATTTGGATACAGCATATTTTTGTTGCGTCCAAAATGCGGTGCTCTAATGCCGCACTTTTGTTGTCGGTACATGTGAGAACATCACATATAATGACACTTCAATCGGTCAAAATCTGCAGTGGAAACTAGCGTGTCCGCTACAGAAATTGACATGCTGCGGGTGAGTTTGGGTATGTGGCCATGGTCAGGAGCCGCTGCAAGTTTGATGCTGCGTGTTTATACAGCGTCAAACCCGCAGTGTCCAGATGTTACAGCATAGTGGATGGAATCTCTGAAAATCCCATGTCCGCTATGCGTGCATCAGAGGCTGCGAATCATCAGTGGACACTGACATGCGGTGCATCTTTCAGGACCGCAGCATGTCAAATTCTCTTGTGGAGTCGCTAGTGTCCGCAACAGAAATTTGACCGCTAGAAAGCATTGAATGCGATAAATCTGCATGGTTCAGTGAACACATGTGGATTTACCTGCGTTCAATAGAATGCAACGTTTTGGACGCAGCAAAAAATATGCGTCCAAAGCGCTGCTACATCCGGATCGTGAGCACAGAGCCTAAAATTTAAAAAAAAATTGCGTGGGCTCCCACGTCATTTTTATAACCAGCAGAAGAAAAGCTGACCAGTGGGGGCTGCTATTAGTAGCCGGGGAAGGGGCCATTAGCCAACTGGCTATTCCCTGGCTATTAATATCAGCCCACAGCTGTTTGTTTAGCCTTTACTAGCTAGATTACAGGGGGACCCCAGAAAAAAATTGACGTGGGGTCCCCCTATAAAATCTAACCAGAAAAGGCTAAACTAAACAGCTGCAGGCTGATAATAATAGCCAGGGAAGGGGCCATGGATACTAGCCCCCTCCACGACTATTAATATCACCCTTCAGCAGTCCCAGAAATGGCACATCTTATGGATCTGGCTCTTAGTCTCTGCTCTTCCCACTTCCCTGTAGCGCTGGCGAGTGGGGTAATGGAGTTGGGGTTCAGCCTTGTACTGGTGGCTAACTTGAAGCCCAGGTTAGTAATGGAGGGCGCCTATAAGACGCCTCCATTACTAACTGCTTAGTAAAATGGTCGCCGCCTTTTCAATAATAACACATCAAGAATAAAGTATTTTAATGAAATAAAAAACACACGGTTCTCCAATTTTTTTATTACACATTATGTCCGCAAAGTCTTCGATCTTCTGAAAAAAACGAACAAAAACAAACAACCATATCCCTCACCTGTCCGCCGTCAACAATGTTGTCCACGATCACCGCCAACAAGTGTCCTACGACGATCCCTGTCACTTCTACAGCAGTGATATCAGCAATCACTGATGTCTCTGCTGTAGAAGACATCAGTGTATACTGACAGGGGTGTAAAATCACCCCTGTCAGTATACATCCTGCTGCAAGAGGTCACTGGGGTTCATCAGCTGAAGATCAGCTGATGAGCCCCGGTGAACTTGCAGAGCCATCACCCTGGGAACTTTCTTCTGAAGGTTCCCACGGTGAGGTCAGGTGACCAATCAGCTGATCGCTGATTTCACTGCAGGTCCTGGCAACTCAGTAAACTGCGGGGAGCGAATCCGCTCCCTACAGTATACCGCCAGCCGCCGGGAGGAGAGGATCACCGCTGGGGACCACGAGGACATCGGGGGCCGCTGGACAGGTGAGTATAAAAGGTTTTTGTTTGTTTTTTTAACGTTAGTTTTTCTTTTTTTTAACACCGCGTGGTAGCTGGATTGGCTGGGAAGACTACTGCTCTTCCCAGCCACGCCGCTCCCGCTGTTATCAGTGGGAGCAGTGGTCAGAAGAGAGGAGTTGTAATCCTGCTCTCCAACCCGGGTACCACCCGCACCGTGTTTCTGCCCAAATTTGCGGCCATCGAATTAAATTGAAACGCAGCAAATCCACATATACCTGCGGGTTTGCTGCGATTCAATGTAAGCCAATGGCCACAAATTTGTGGCGGAAGCGCCCGCAAAATGGCCATGCTGCGTTTTTTAACGCAATGCGAATTCAGAGTGGAAATTTCCACATCATGTGCACATCACATCCGGATTAGCATTGCTATGCATGGCAGACCTATTAACAAGCGTTTTTGATGCATTTCCGCAGCGGGAAAACCGTCGCAAAAACACATCAAAAACACTTCTTGTGCACATAGCCATAAAGGTCCGGCAGCCCAAGCACTGCAATTCCTGGAAATCTGTGCCAGGTCTGGGGCTGTAGATTCCCTACCCCTGGTCTAAAGACATTGATGAACTGTGCATTTTTGTTGTACTTTTATTTTGGGCTTCTCTGAGGAGCCATGAAAAAATGTATATAAAAACTGTATGTAAAAATAAACTAAAAAACACATGTAAAAATACAAAATTGCATTTTTAAGTGCAGAATCAAGGCTTATCTATGGAAAAAAATGGATTAAAAATGCACGAAATAAAGGTTAAAATGCTTAAAACAAGACTGCAAAATAACAATCTTCAAAAAAGACTACCGTATTTTTCAGACTATAAGACGCACTTTTTTCCTCCAAAATGTTAGAGGAAAGTGGGGGGTGCATCTTATAGTCTGAATACTATATTATTGTATGGCCGCATGGTGGGGGAGCTGAGGGGAGCGGCAGCGGGGGATCAGCGGGGCACAGGAGGCAGCAGCCGCCTGCTGCAGTCTACACTGTGCCCGCTACTAAAGAAAATGAATATTCCCATTTCTCCTAATAGCCGGCACACTGGAGCCGCAGCACGGCTCATGCTGTTGCTCTGTGGTCAGTGTGCCTGCTATTAAAGCTCATGAATATTCGCTACAACCCACTCCCATGGGTTGTAGTGAATATCCATGGTCTTTAATAGCAGGCACACTGACCACAGAACGGCAGCAGGAGCCGCGCTGTGGTACAGTGTGCCGGCTATTGAACAGACTGAATGGTCACTGCTCCCCATGCACAGAGTCCCGGCGTGAGGAGCAGTGACTATTCCAGTACAGCGTCTCACACTGTGTGCGGGCGCATGGCAGTGCCATGCGCGGCTCACACAGTGAGAGTGTCGGCAGCAGAGCAGGACAGCGCTGGAGGAGAGAGGAGGTGAGTATGAGTGTTTTTTTTTTTTTTGTAGGCAGCGTGATGGCGGCTCAGAGGGTGCCATACATACCAGGATGGGGGCTCAGAGGGGTGCCATGCATACTAGGATGGGGGCTCAGAATGTGCCATACATACCAGGATGGGGGCTCAGAAGGTGCCATACATACCAGGATGGGGGCTCAGAAGGTGCCATACATACCAGGATGGGGGCTCAGAAGGTGCCATACATACCAGGATGGGGGCTCAGAAGGTGCCATACCTACCAGGATGTGGGCTCAGAGGGTGCCATGCATACCAGGAAGGGGGCTCAAGGGGTTCCATGTATACCAGGATGGGGACTCAGAGGGTGCCATGCATACCAGGATGGGGGCTCAGAGGGGTGCCATGCATACCAGGTTAGAGGCTCAGAGGGGTGCCATGCATACCAGGATGGGGGCTCAAGGGGTGCCATGCATACTAGGATGGGGGCTCAAGGGGTGCCATGCATACCAGGATGGGGGATAAAGGGGTGCCATGCATACCAAGATGGGGTATAAAGGGGTGCCATGCATACCAGGATGGGGGATAAAGGGGTGCCATGCATACCAGGATGGGATGGGGGCCACTTATACCAGGAAGGAGGGGCCATACATACCAGGATGGAGGATACTAACAGAATTGGGAGACGTTACCCCTATACTAGTGTCAGCAGCAGACCTCCTCCCCCATATCAGGGCATCATGACCACATTTTTTGCTTACATTTTTTTTCCTATTTTCCTCCTTTAAAACCTAGGTGCGTCTTATGGTCAGGTGCGTCTTATAGTCCGAAAAATATGGTAATTTTGAGTATTATGATACGGACACCTGTAGAAAATATGCAGATAAAAAGACACAGAAAAAAGCGGCGCATTTATGCTAAATGTGAACACAGGCTTAAGATTACTAATGATGAGAATGAAAAAAAAACTCCTTATTCTAAAATTATAAAACATGCAAGTAATTGCCAAGGATTGATGAAAAGATAGAAAAGTGTTTAAATGATAATTCCTAGCTTCATAAATGGGTATTATTGGATATTCCTTGTAAAAACTAGTTTTTTGCATATAACAATAAAACAGCGAATATTCTCTACCAGATGGTGTGTACCTATGTGTTTTAAATATTACAATAACCTATGAGTTGTCTCCAGTCCACAAATGACTGTCAACCACACCTAACTTGACTCCCTTATACACTCAGAATTTTATATTTCAATCCTTATACATTCATTCAAGAGATCATTCAAGGAGTCTCATATGTAACATAAAACATATTCAACAAACTACAGAAGACAAAACAAAATACCGGTAAAAATTAATCTTATATTGAGCTCTTATTTTGGGTTAATCCAGCAGATTGCGTAATCCCCGAGGGTCCTCGACCCTCACCATCTAGATAAGATTAATGTGCACAGGGAGTTTTTTATTCCACAGTAGCCTTCTCACATTGGCTGTGAACCCATTCTACGAAATATCTTACAAGAACTAGCAAACTCCAATCACATTTATGGAGTTTTGCAACTTACAAGAGTTTTACAACCCCAATTGCATGTGAACAACTTCCAATTTACAAGTCTACAAATTCCGATTGCAAATGTTCACAATCACAGTCCCCAAATCAACTTCTAGAATAACATTAATACTGGATTAACAAGGTTACCAAATATAATAAAGATTATGAATAAATGGTCTTACCTGTATTCAGATATAGACCATTCCCAGAGATACTTGGACTATACGAAATCCGTCACCCTCCGTCAGTCCGGGATAACTGACAATTCCTCTGTTGCCACCTGAGGTTAAGGTGGAGGACTTACTTAAAGAGTTTCAGAACTCCCTCGTGCACAGTTTGCAGTCCTCACTGGTGAGGGAAAGTTGTTGGATTCCTGGCCAACACTCCAAAATGTCAATGGAGTTTTCTCCCTTTCCAATTAGAAATCGTCGACACACCTGAATTCGTACGATAATTTGTTATTTATTGATCATGCCAACATGTAGACAAAAATCATAGCCAAACAAATATTAGCATAGTCAAATGTCTGGCTGTATTCTCATTCCAACAAGTTTAATTAGATACAGAAAAAGGTGTGTCTTAACAATGATTCTAGTTCTGGAAAATTACAGGGTTAGAAAGGATATATGTGTAGCTAAGATATGAAGGTCCTATAGTCAGACCGCAAGCATCCTATTATCTACAAAGGAAGCGAAGACACTTTTTAAGGAAATCTGCAAATACCACAAAAGTTAAGTTACATGAAGCTTGAAATGCTTATTTTAACCAAATGTCATTCTACATCCAAGATATATAAATGCCTTTCATATATCTATAATATAATCGTACAAGCGTCCCTCTGTCTGAAGCCTTTATAGACTACGCAAGCGCGACGCGCCTGTGCAGTCTGGACCCCATAGAGGAACACAACGACATCCTAAGCGAGGAGTTTAGGATGAGGATTGTGGCTCCGGAGATCGCAGTATGCGTAAGCACTGAACGCATACCGCGATCTCCGGCCCCCTAACAACTCACCTATCCAGGAAATCGCGCTGTGTCTTCGGGCCGGTAGCCGGGAGATGAATGCGCCGTCGGAATCGGCGTATGCGCATAGCGCTATCCGGCGCCATTTTGCTAAAGACACATTTGCAGTGTGTCTTCAGCAAAATGGCGCCGGACAGCGTGGTATGGGCACTTCCTTACTCCGGCGCCACAATCCTCCCCCAGCCTCCGGCAGAACAGGACACAGCAGCGCTAGAGCTCAGGGAAGAAAGGTGAGTATAAGTGTTGCTTTTTTTTTGTATGTGTGCAGCGTGAAAGGGATGAGGGGGCCACACATACCAGGATTGGGGGGTGAGGGGGCCACACATACCAGGATTGGGGGGTGAGGGGGCCATACATACCAGGATTGGGGATGAGGGGGCCACACATACCAGGATTGGGGGATGAGGGGTACCATGCATACCAGGATTGGGGGATGAGGGGTACCATTCATACTAGGATTGGGGGGTGAGGAGACCATGCAAACCAGGATTGGGGATGAGGGGTGCCATGCATACCAGGATTGGGGGGTTAGGGGGCCACACATACCAGGATTGGGGGATGAGGGGGCCACACATACCAGGATTGGGGGATAAGGGGGCCACACATACCAGGATTGGGGGATGAGGGGGCCACACATACCAGGATTGGGGATGAGGGGGCCACACATACCTGGATTCAGGATGAGGGGGCCACACATACCAGGATTGGGAGATGAGGGGGCCACACATACCAGGATTGGGGGATGAGGGGGCCACACAAACCAGGATTGGGGGATGATGGGTACCATGCATTCCAGGATTGGGGGATGAAAGGTACCATGCATACCAGGATTGGGGGATGATGGGTACCATGCATACCAGGATTGGGGGATGAAAGGTACCATGCATACCAGGATTGGGATTGAGGGGGGCCATGCAAACCAGGATTGTGGATGAGGGGTGCCACGCATACCAGGATTGGGAATGAGGGGGGCCATGCATACCAGGATTGGGGATGAGGGGTGCCATGCATACCAGTATTGGGGATGAGTGGTGCCACACATACCAGGATTTGGGGATGAGGGGTACCATGCATACCAGGATTGGGGGATGAGGGGTACCATGCATACTAGGATTGGGGGGTGAGGAGACCATGCAAATCAGGATTGGGGATGAGGGGGCCACACATACCAGGATTGGGGGATGAGGGGGCCACACATACCAGGATTGGGGGATGAGGGGGCCACACATACCAGGATTGGGGATGAGGGGGCCACACATACCTGGATTCGGGATGAGGGGGCCACACATACCAGGATTGGGGGATGAGGGGGCCACACATACCAGGATTGGGGGATGAGAGGGCCACACATACCAGGATTGGGGGATGAGGGGTACCATGCATACCAGGATTGGGGGATGAAAGGTACCATGCATACCAGGATTGGGGTTGAGGGGGGCCATGGATACCAGGATTGGGGATGAGGGGTGCCATGCATACCAGGATTGGGAATGAGGGGGGCCATGCATACCAGGATTGGGGATGAGGGGTGCCATGCATACCAGTATTGGGGATGAGGGGTGCCATGCATACCAGGATTGGGGATGAGGGGTGGCATGCATACCAGGATAGGGATGAGGGGTGGCATGCATACCAGGATACGGATCTGGGGGGGACATGCATACCAGATTCGGATGAGGGGCCATGCATTCCAGGATAGGGATGAGGGGTACCATGCATACCAGGATGAAGGATGGGGTGC
Source organism: Phyllobates terribilis (assembly GCF_046119375.1). NCBI lineage: Eukaryota > Metazoa > Chordata > Amphibia > Anura > Dendrobatidae > Phyllobates > Phyllobates terribilis. Next base: position 391,390,651 of record NW_027362761.1, read on the forward strand.
CATGCATACCAGGATAGGGATGAGGGGTACCATGCATACCAGTATAGGGATGGGGTACCATGCATACCAGGATGAGGGGTACCATGCATACCAGGATTGGGCATGAGGGAGCTATGCATACCAGTATAAGGAGCGCCATGCATGCCAGGATTTGGATGAGGGGTGCCATGCATTTCAGGATTGGGGGATGAGGGGTACCATGCATACCATTATTCGGGGGTGAGGGGACCATGCAAACCAGGATTGGGGATGAGGGGTGCAACGCATACCAGGATTGGGGATGAGGGGTGCCACGCATACCAGGATTGGGGGGTGAGGGGGCCACATATACCAGAATTGAGGGATGAGGTGGCCACACATACTAGGATTGGGGGATGAGGGGGCCACACATACCAGGATTGGGGAATGAGGGGACCACACATACCAGGATTGGGGGATGAGGGGGCCACACATACCAGGATTGGGGGATGAAGGGACCACACATACCAGGATTCGGGATGAAGGGGCCACACATACCAGGATTGGGGGATGAGGAGGCCACACATACCAGGATTGGGGGATGAGGGGGCCACATATACCAGGATTGGGGGATGAGGGGACCACACATACCAGGATTGTGGGATGAGGGGGCCACACATACCAGGATTGGGGGATAAGGGGTACCATACATACCAGGATTAAGGGGTGAGGGGTACCTTGTATACTAGGATTGGGGCATGAGAGGTACCATGCATACCAGGATTGGGGGATGAGAGGAGGCATTCATACCAGGATTGGGGATGAGGGGTGCCATGCATACCAGGATTGGGAATGAGGGGGGCCATGCATGCCAGGATTGGGGATGAGGGGTGCCATGCATACCAGGATTTGGATGAGGGGCCATGCATACCAGGTAGGGATGAGGAGTACCATGCATACTAGGATGAGGGATGGGGTGCCATACATACCAGGATAGGGATGAGGGGTACCATGCATATCAGGATAGGGATGGGGTACCATGCATACCAGGATGAGGGGTACCATGCATACAAGGATTGGGTATGAGGGAGCCATGCATACCAGGATGAGGGGCGCTATGCATGCCAGGATTGGGATGAGGCATGCCTTGCATACCAGGATAGGGATGAGGGGTGCCATGCATACCAGGATTGGGGGTGAGGGGTGCCATGCATACCAGGATAGGGATGAGGCGTGCCATGCATACCAGGATAGGGATGAGGGCAGCACATAACAGGATGGGGGAACAGGATTGGGAAACACAAATACTAGGATTGGGGCAGCACAAATACCAGGATGGGGTCAGCACATACTAGCATGGGAGACCTATACCAATTAAAATGCTAGCCACCCGGGTGCAGAACGGGCTCAATAGCTAGTTTTAATATATCAATAAACATTAAAATAAGCAAGTACTTTATTACAATTATTATAACAGATTTGGTCTCTCAATCCATTGAGTTGGCTGTAGTGAAAGAGGTGTCATTCCTAATTGTACAAATTCTACTGTACTGAAATTGTGAAATTGATGCCACTTTGTTGGTATCTGCCAGTAATTTTTGGAAATGTGGGGAATCCTGATTGGGTCTCTATCTATTGGGTTGGCTGTAGTGAAAGAGGTGTCGGTCCCCATTATACTACTTATACTCTAGTGAAATTGATACCACTTTGGTGGTTTTAGGCCCAAATGTTTTCAAATGAGAACAGTCCTGATTGGGTCTCCATCTACTGGGTTGGCTGTAGGGGAAGAAGTGTCAGTCCTAATTATACTATTTCTACTGTACTGAAATTTATGCCACTTTGGTGGTATTAGGCCCTAATTTAGGGAAATGTTAACACTCCTGATTGGGTCTCCATGTACTGGGTTAGCTGCAGTGGAAGAGGTTTTAGTCTCCTTTACAATTGTTATACTCTAGTGAAATAATTTTTTGGTGCAGATATTCTTCTCCACACAGGGGTACACAGACCTGATAAACTCAAAATGGGTATATAAAGCAGACTGCATCTCAGCTTAAAATTGTTTGGGGCAGATATTCTTCTCCACACAGGGGTACACAAACCTGATAAACTCAACATGGGTATATAAAGCAGACTGCATCTCCACTTAAAATTGTTTGGGGCAGATATTCTTCTCCACACAGGGGAGGGGGGAGAGGTTGGGTCCAAGCAGCTTCCTGACTCTCAACTGTACTATGCTGTCAGGGCAAGAAGAGGAGGAGGGTGACTCTGAAGGCGAGGAATGGGATAACACATTGGAAGATGATGAGGTGGCACATCCAACTTGGTGTGAACCCAGAGGCACGCAGCTGAGTAGCTCATCTGAGGAGGTGAAGTAGGAAGACAAGGAGGTTCGCTGCGTCCTATGGCGCAGACATGGAGTGATGCAAGCATGAGGAGCACAGCATCCTTAGCCACAACCGTGGCAGTGACCAGCAGCTGTAGCGGGTCTTCAGCTTGAAGGGGCGGCAAGGGTTGCCTAGCCTGGGCCTTTTTTGAGTCCGCAAAGGATGAGCCAACTCACGTTATCTGCACACTTTGCTATAAAAAACTCAGTAGAGGGAAAAAGTGCAATAATTTGACTACTACATGCTACATGCATGAACCTTCACATGCGCAATCAACATGTATTACTCTGGCAATCTCACTGCAATAAAATGCTTACCAGCGGACCTCAACAACCATCAGCTGCCCCATCAACCTCATCCGCTGCTTCTTCCTACTCCTCTGTTACCGTGCCAAGTATTGGCACGCAGGTCTCCCACCACAAAACTTCTGGTTCTCTACCTGCTCCAGTCAGGCTGAGTGAGAGCCCATCAGCCGTAATGGAAGCGGACTTGCCTGCTGTGTTTGTTTCACCGAGCACACCACATGTTTCTCAATCCACAACATCTCCGCCTGCACTTCACTCACGGTCTAGCAGTTTGTCCGTTTCATCGTACTCCGTCCTCTCTCAGCACTGCAGCCAGCTCTCGGTCCCGCTGTTGTGGTCACGTAAAAGACTGTTTCCTCCCACACATGACAAAGCTAAGAGGTGGACCTCCACCATCTCCAATCTGTTGGCCACAGAAATGGTGGTTTCAGGCCCTAATTTTTTGAACTGTGAACACTCCAGTATGGCTGCTTTTTTATTGAGGCAACCGGAGAACCTGGAGGAAACCCCCGCAAACACGGGGAGAACATACAAACTACTTGCAGATGTTGTCCTCTATCATCATAAAGGAGTTAGCTCGTTGTTTAGGAGACCGACCACTGCTGCTGTCTACCTTGTGAACATTGTGTTGAAGCTTGCAAGGTGTCACGGTTTACCGTGACAGAGAGGAGCCAGAAGATCTCAGCATCTGATTCCTCCCACTCCTTAGAAAGAAGCCTTTTGCCTTCATATTAATTGGTGCAGAAGTTAATCTACTCTTAGAAGCTTAATGTGATTTAGACTCTCACAGATTTGTCCGGTGCATCTTCCCTACTGTGATAACGCTGTACCCCAACAAATCAGACTGTCGCCTACTGTGGGAACCTTGAAAAGGAAACTGAAAACCCACTTCTTGTGACAAGCGTACAATCTGCGGTAAGCCTCGCTCTAGCATACCGCTGCATGACTAGCTGGACCCTGACCTACTGTACCCTCACCCATCCCTTGTAGATTGTTTGTGCCTCCTCGCGGGCAGGGTCCTCACTCCTCTTGTACCAGTTGGTGACTCACCAACGGTGACCCCTTTTGACATGTAAAGTGCCACGGAATAAATGTCGCTGTAATAGTAATAATAATTATAGTACTTGTACTCTGGGTCAATTGATGGCACTTTCCAGGTGTCTACCACTAATTTAATGTGTTTTGGCAGCTTTTGGGGCCCTTTGAAGGTGTTGTGTATGCATTTTTTTTGCCCCCATTGAATCCTATTGTGTTCGGTAACGTTCGACGAATAAATCGGCGAATGTTGCAAATTCGGAGATAGTAATCTGAATTGAATATTGAAACATTCGCTCATCTCTAATTCTGACTAATTTATACAATAAAATGTAATAATTAGTGCATATTAATGGATCTATAGGAGGTATGTACCCTTGTAAATAAAATGTAGGATGTTGTGGTCCTTGGTGGTGTAGCCGTTCCCCACTTAGGCGATGAAATTCAGGCATATACAAGTAACAGTTAAGCAACTTTACTTTCAGAGAGATGACGATTAGGGATGATCGAGTAGTGAAATAATCGGACTTGCTATACTTGTAACGAGTAGGTCCCAATACTCGGGTACTCGTTACGAGTAGTGAGTCCAATGTAAGTCAATGGGAAAAGCGAGTAAGCCGAGTAAGTGTCTGCTGGAGCCTATAAAGCGGTCTGGGGGGCTGAGGAAAAGGCTGAAATGGGTGCATGATTGTTTAAAAGCCGGCGGTAAAAAGCCGCTGGGTTTTAAACAATCACTCAGCCTCATACTCGCTTCCCCGCAGCCTCCCATCCCGATCCTCCGCTCCCCCGCCGCCTCCCATCCCGATCCTAAGTTAGGACCAGGCAGTAAGCGCAGCACCAGGGAGCGGGGAGGGAAGGACCCGGGCAGGGAAGCCAGCAGTGAAAAGACTTCACTGCCGGCTTTCCCGTTCGGTGCTGCTCTCCCTGCTTCCTGATGTATGCGCCCCACTCCTTGGTGCTCCGCTCCCCGCCCGGTCCTAATTTAGGATCGGGATGGGAGGCGGCGGGGGAGCGGGGAGCGTACAAAAATGCCCAAATCAATGGGAACAGTGCTCAATTAAACGTCAGGCAGGCAGAATATATAGGCAGACAGGCAGGCAGGGTATATAGGAGGGTACATGAAAAACATAGCAGGGCACTTGGAACACACTAGTGCCCTCCAATTTTCATGCACCCGTCTCTTTAAAAAAGCCGGCCGGCAATTCATCAGCGGCATACACCGGTACCCGACAATTTAGAACAGAAAGAATAGAGCATCACACATAGATTAGATAGATAGAAACATGTCAGTCACATATATAATAAGTACAGTGACAGTGTTGGTTACTGTACTTGTCATTTAGTGTTAAAATAAAGGATTTATTTAAAAAAAAATTGGCGTGGGATCCCCCGTTATTTTAGTCTCTAGCGGAGGTTAAGCAGACGACTGGGGCAGATGTTTGAAGCCTGGGAAGGGGGTAATACCCACGGAGCTTCCCAGGCTACTAATATCAGCCCCCAGCTGAATACCTAGCCTTTACTAGCTATTAAAATGGGGGACCCCCCAAAAAAATGACGTGGGGTCCCCCTATTTTAATAGCTAGCAAAGGCTAGGCAGACAGCTGGGGGATGATATTAATAGCCCAGGAAGGGTGCCATGAATATTGGCCCCCTCCCAGGCTAGAAACACCAGCCCTCAGCCGCCCCAGAAATGGCGCATCCATAGGATGTGCCAATTCTGGCACTTAGCCTCACTCTTCCCACTGCCCTGTAGCGGTGACAGTGGGGTAATAGGGCTGGGGTTGATGTCAGCTTATAATGCCAGCTGACATCAAGCCTAGGTTAGTAATGGAGAGGCGTCTATAAGACACCCCCATTACTAACCCCATAGTCAAAGTTAAAAAAAACACCAACACCCAGAATAAAATCCTTTAATTGAAATAAACACACATTCCTTTAATTGAAATAAGCACACATTCCTTTAATGTTCTAAAATTAAACTCTACTTACCGTACCGCCTATTCCAGCTGAAGCCAATGTCTTCTGCAATAAAAGTAAAATAATAAACCAACCTCATACTTACCTTTCCATGATTCCCAAGACGGCTTCAGCTCTACTATATTGACATGACAGGCTGGATCGCAACAGAACGCTGCCATCCAGCTTGCCATGCCGCAGACACTGAGAAGCTCCTCAGTGTCTCGCTGTGACGGCATCCAGATGAGCCAAGTTCATGACCAATGAATTCAGCTCACCTCATGCACATCACTGACAGAATGGGAGAATTCTCCTGCGCATGCGGTCCGGCCAATGACGTCACCACTTGAGCAGGAGAATTCTCCCACGCTGGGATGGCATTGAGATGGCAGGCTGGATGGTAGCAGAGCGCTGTCATCCAGCTTGTCATCCTTCAGAGACACTGCGGAGTGCAGGCATTGCGGGAGATCAGGGGAGTGAAGGATCGGGATGGGAGGCTGCGGGGAAGGGAGTATGGGGCTGAGTGATTGTTTAAAAGCCGGGGCTTTTTACAGCCGGCTTTTAAACAATCATGAACCCATTTCAGACTTTTCCTCAGCCCACAGACCGCTTTATAGGCCCAAGCAGACACTTACTCGGCTTACTCGCATTTCCCATTGACTTACATTGTACTCATTACTCCTAGCGAGTAATCACAAGGAAACTCGGGGAGTAACGAGTAGCCCGAGTACCGTACTATTCGGCGAGTACCGAATAGTAGAGAGGATACTCGCTCATTCCTAATGACGATCTTGATGGTTACATATTTTTATTAGAAGCAGCAAGCTTGATGGTTTCAACAGTCTTACAAAACACAACTGGTTTATTTGATAAGAGGTATACAATTGCTATACATAACAATGGGATTGTAACAATTTACTTACACTTATCCTTTTCAGTTTGCACCGACACAGAAATATTATCTCCACTCACACTAAAACCTTTACCTGAGAAAGTACCTGCCCTGAAAGAATTGCGCTCGGCTGCCCACACAGGAACCAGGGACCCCGATAGCCCAGTATTCGCCCACTCCTACCTTTCCAGCAACTACCGAATGCCCCCAAGTAAATTGACAATGTTTCCCCTTTCCTTATCCTGAACCCCCACAACTGACCCACTAACATGAGTACCCCAAGGAAAAAACAGGGCCTGGCTAAAACCCGCCCCTAGGGAAGTGATACTAGAAAAAGACATACAAGACATGGAACTATTTTGGTTTACTCACTTGATTTTGAGACACATCGGGGGCATGTTAAACAGGTGCTCCAGATATTAAGGGATAACAAACTATATGTCAAACTAGAGAAATGTGTTTTTTGCCATCCAGGAAGTGCAGTTTTTTAGGTACCTGAAGTCATCTTCAGGTTTTCGGATGGATCCGGAGAAGATCCGTTCAGTCCTTGATTGGGACAGTCCCGAGAACCTGAAGGCCCTACAACGTTTTCTGGGCTTTACTAATTTTTACCGGATGTATCCAAAATTATTCTGTAATTGTGAAACCCCTTACTGACGTGACTAGGAAGGGGTCTGATTTTTCTAAATGGTTGGATTCATCCCTGTGGGCTTTTTCCTCATTAAAGAACTGTTTTGACATAGCACCTATACTCAGTCAACCTGATGTTTTCCAACCCTTTATTGTAGAAGTTGATGCATCAGAGGTGGGGGTGGGGGCTGTGTTGTCGCAGGGTCCATCCCCTGGTAAATGGCGTCCATGCGCTTTCTTTTCTAAGAAATTGTCTTCGGCTGAGAGAAATTATGATGTGGGTAATAGGGAACTTTTGGTGATCAAATTGGCATTCGAAGAAAGGCGACATTGGTTGGAGGGGGCTGTCCATTCTATTACTGTTATTACTGACCATAAGAACCTGTCATATCTCCAGTCAGCTAAACGCCTCAACCCTAGGCAAGCCAGATGGTCCCTGTTTTTTACTAGGTTCAATTTTGTTGTTACTTTTCGTCCAGGGGTCAAAAAAGTCAAGGCTGATGCTTTCTCCTGGAGCTTCCCTGGTGGTTGTGACCATGAGAACCTAGCCCCGATATTACAGAAGGGGGTAGTAATTTCGGCATTGTACCCTGAACTGAGGGTGAGGTGTTGGAGGCTCAGGGGGACGCCCCTGCCTCCTGCCCTTCAGGAAGGTTATTTGTACCATCTAATCTGCGCAGCAAATTAATTAAGGAACATCATAACTCTGAGCTTGCTGGTCATCCAGGTGGTAAAGCAACCTCGGACCTCCTCTCTCGTTGTTTTTGGTGGCCGGGGTTGCATCGGGATGTGGTTGAACACATATCTGCTTCTAGTATTTGCGTGCATTCTAAAGTATTGCATACCCATCCGTCTGGTACTCTTCTTCCATTACCCATCCCTAGCAGGCCATGGACACACTTGTCCATGGCTTTTATTACTGACCTACTGATTTCTGGAGGCAAAATGGTGGTTTTGGTGGTTGTAGATAGGTTCAGTAAAATGGTTCACTTCATCGCATTACTGCACTTCCAAATGCCAAGACTCTTACTTAGGTGTTAATGTTAATAAGATTAGCAGGGTTTCTATATGCAGCTGGAGGAGAGTCATGTATGCTAGTGGAGGGAGGCCCAAAGTTGGGGGAGATGTCACCAGCAACTAGGAGAAGGAGAAAAGAGAGAAAGAGCAGGTGGTGCAATGATTTGTATGAATGTTTTGAGTGCTGTGTCGAGGTAGTGGATGGTTTGAAATGGGTGAAAAATGTCAATAGAGCCTCAGAGTTATACATGGGAGAGGGGATAAGGGAGGGGTTGATGTGGAGAGAATTCACAGAATGTGTAAGAGGGTGGGAGAGTTGCGAGAAAGCAGAAGTTAAAAAATATAAGAAGCAGAGTGATATGACCAATGCATAATACAGTATGACTGACCAAGAAGCATCTTTGTATGAATATCTTACATACCTTACCTGTCTCCTGCCCTGTCCAACTGCCATGTATAACTGCTTTAAAAGCGCTTTAAACTATTGCCCTTAAAATCTATTGCACGCGTGTCTAGCATGCGTGCTATCCCTAGCCAGGACTGAAGATATATGAAATGAAATATCTGCTAGACTCAAGCACCAATTGGCCACATTGAGTAATTATTCAATTAGCAAAAGGCCAGAGCAGGCATTACTAAGCAGGATAAACAAACCAATGTAAAACAGAGGCCATAAAACAGTGAAGGAGATACCTTTGAAATCTTTAAAACAGAAAAAAAAGAGAAAAGAAAAAAAAACACAGGAGCAATGAAGAGATACCATGTAAACAATCTTGCTAGATAATATGGGTCTGTTCACACTTATCAGATAGCACACAAACGGAAGGATGGATAAATACCATGAAAAAAAAGCTTGTTAGATAATATGGGTCTGTTCACACTTATCAGATAGCACACAAATGGAAGGATGGATAAATCCCATGTAAAAAATCTTGCTAGATAATATGGGTCTGTTCACACTTACTCATGCTATTAAAGAAAATGAATATTCACTCCTCTCCACGCCCCTAGTCCCGACATGGAGAGGAGTGAATATCCCCGTAGCTCACCTCGGCACCTGAGGGTGCATATGGAAGTGACGTCATGCGCTGCTCAGATGCTAAGGTGAGCTGCTGCTGGCATAACAGGGCACTGAGCTGGAAAGAGGGAGGGAAGGTGAGTAGGAGTGTTTATTTTTTTCATGTGTGCAGTGAGGGGGGTCATGTATACCAGGATAGGGGATGATGGGGCCATTCATACCAGGATTTGAGATTATGGGGCCTTGCATACCAGGATTGGGGATGATGGGGCCATGCATTCCAGGATTGGGGATTAGGGGACCATGCATACCAGGATTGGGGATGAGGCGGCCATGCATATCAGGACTGGGGATGAGGGGGCCATGCAAACCAGGATTATGGATGAGGGGGCCATGCATACCAGGATTGGGGATGATGGGGCCATGCATACCAGGATTGGGGATGATGGGGCCATGCATTTTAGGATTGGTGATGAGGAGGCCATGCATACCAGGATTGGGGATGAGGGGGCCATGCATACCAGGATGGGGATGAGGGGGGCCATGCATACCAGGATTGGTGATGAGGGGGCCAAGCATACCAGGATGGCGATGAAGGGGCCATTCATAGCAGGATTGGTGATGAGGGGGCCATGCATACCAAGATTGGGGATGAAGGGGCATGCATACCAGGATTGGGGATGATGGGACCATGCATACCAGGATTGGGGATGAGGGGGCCATGCATACCAGGATTGGGGATGAGGGGGCCATGCATACCAGGATTGGGGATGAAGGGGCCATGCATACCAGGATTGGGAATGATGGGGCCATGCATACCAAGATTGGGATGATGGGGCCATGCATACCAGGATTGGGTATGAGGGGGTTATGCATACCAGAATTGGGGATGAAGGAGCCATGCATACCAGGATGGGGATGAGGGGAGCCATGCATACTAGGATTGGTGATAAGGGGGCCATGCATACCAGGATGGGGATGAAGGGGCCATTTATAACAGGATTGATGGTGAGGGGGCCATGCATACAAGGATTGGGGATGATGGGGCCATGTATACCAGGATTGGGGATGAGTGGGCCATGCATACCATGATTGGGGATAATGGGACCATGCATACCAGGATTGGGGATGAGGGGGCCATGCATACCAGGATTGGGGATGAAGGGGCCATGCATACCAGGATTGGGAATGATGGGGCCATGCATACCAGGATTGGGGATGATGGGGCCATGCATACCAGGATTGGGGAGATTTACCAGTAGCTGCTGCATATCCCACTCTAGGTCATGCATACCAGGATTGGTGATGAGGCGGCCACACATACCAGGATGGGGATGAAGAGGCCATTCATAACAGGATTGGTGATGAGGGGGCCATGCATACCAGGATTGGGGTTGATGGGGCCATGCATACCAGGATTGGGGATGAGGAGGCCATGCATACTATGATTGGGGATGATGGGACCATGCATACCAGGATTGGGGATGAGGCGGCCATGCATACCAGGATTGGGGATGAAGGGGCCATGCATACCGGGATTAGGGAAATTTACCAGTAGCTGCTGCATATCCCACTCTTGGCCATGCATACCAGGATTGGTGATGAGGGGGCCATGCATAGCAGGATGGGGATGAAGGGGCCATGCGTACCAGGATTGGTGATGAGGGGGCCATGCGTACCAGGATTGGGGTTGATGGGGCCATGCATACCATGATTGGGGATGAGGGGGCCATGCATACCATGATTGGGGATGATGGGACCATGCATACCATGATTGGGGATGATGGGACCATGCATACCAGAATTGGGGATGAGGGGGCCATGCATACCAGGATTGGGGATGATGGGGCCATGCATACCAGGATTGGGGATGATGGGGCCATGCATACCAGGATTGAGGAAATTTACCAGTAACTACTGCATATCCCACCCTCGGCCATGCATACCAGCATTAGTGATGAGGGGGCCATGCATACCAGGATGGGGATGAAGGGGCCATTCATAATAGAATTGGTGATGAGGGGGCCATGCATACCAGGATTGGGGATGATGGGGCCATGAATACCTGGATTGGTGATGAGAGGGCCATGCATACCAGTATGGGGATGAAGGGGCCATTCATAGCAGGATTGGTGATGAGGGGGCCACGCATTCCTGGATTGGGGCATGCATACCAGGATTGGGGATGAGGGGGCCATGCATACCAGGATTGGGGATTAAGGGGCCATACATACCAGGATTTGGCATGAAAGGGCCATGCATACCAGGATTGGGGATGAAGGGGCCATGCATACCAGGATTGGGTAAATTTACCAGTAGCTGCTGCATATCCCACCCTCGGCTTATACTCGAGTCAATAAGTTTTCCCAGTTTTTTGTGGTAAAATTAGGTGCCTCGGCTTATATTCAGGTCAGCTTATACTCGAGTAAATATGGTACATATTAAAATCATAGTGAAAATGGCCAGCACATCCTTACTAATGTGAACAGGAGCCAACTAAAAAAATTCAAAGTAAAAAAGGTCAAAGTTGCCTCCTAAATTGCTAAGAGTGATTGCTCTAAGTCATTGAAACTGCGTTACTGCAATAGAAACATAAGAAAGCGCTACAAAATGTACACATGAAATATTTCAAAAATTCTCTATTTGGCATGTGCACTCCCTCCCCCATCAGCCTCAGGTGATTTTAAGTTGTTAGCTGTTTCAGTCTTGACCCATAAATTATAGGTCTGCATTTCAGCCCAAGAGAGGTGACAGAGAAGGACAGGGACCCAACAATGAAAGAGTTCTTGACGCTGGCTGTTGAGCACACATATATTGGCCAATCTATGCGCTATCTAAGTGCTTTTCTTTACTGTAATTTTTCATACTAATATTACAGAAAAAAAATTTGAAATATTTCATGTGTACATTTTTGTAGCGCTTTCTTATGCTTCTATTGCAGTAATGCAGTTTCAATGTCTTAGTGCTATCACTCTTAGCAATTTAGGAGGCAACTTTGACCTTTTTTACATATTAAAACCAGACAAAGAAATCAATAAGAATGGTATTATTTCTGGAAAAGCAGACCCTTTTTTTCAAATCTTGGCCAACCTATTTGTCGTAGTACTGGAATTATTGGTCTGCCCTGAGTGGTAATGACAGTAACGTACGGTACGTGATTCCTGAGGCAAATGATTGCCTGAAACGGTTGCATACCTGGCTGAGGCTCTCACTACATATCTGGTCTGTAATAGATTCCATTACAGTGCAATGTACTGGATCAGTGATACTACTTTTCCCTGTGGCTGCCTATACACCAGTGCTGGTATCTGGGACCTACCACAGCACTAACTCCAACACTACTACGTCTGCAACGCTCCAGCCATCGTAAAGGTATCCCCCCCTTTTAATCCAGTTATGCAGGCCTGCCCTTACATAGTGCACTTGCAATGGGGCTTGATCTTTTTCAGTAATGAAATATGTCTGCCAAATTTTTGCTAAAATAACTGAGCACAAATTTGTGCATGTCATAGGGTATTCATAGCCTTTAATTATTTGATAATTAGCCTTTAGCTATTAATAGTACAATTAGTCTTTAACTTTAGGTGTCTAGACAGCCACCACTGGGAGTTTCATGCAGATTTGCATGTCCTGCCTAAAGCATTTACTAATAGAATTTCTTGGTTGCTATTAATCACTCAGTAAACCTGTCTTCTCTCACTGAGATATATTAGTAACATAAGCACAAGTTAACCTTTTGATTTATACATCACGACTGTGAAAATGATGTGGGTTTAAAATAGTACATGTGCATCACGTATAGGGGTGACGGGCATCATTGCCTTTGACCTGGCAAATATGATTGTTTGTACTCCCGATCTATCAATAAGTATTAAAGCAAGACCTGCATGTCTGTATTGTGTTACAGGAGCCAGGCAATGTCATTAATAAACCTATCATGTGTTTTGGGTAGGGCACCCACCTTTCCTTTATTTTATCTATGTCCAACAAAAAAATAGGGAAATGCAAGCAAATACCGTATGTACAGGTTTAGTTTTCTACAAGATAGCACCATTTTAATGTACATATATCTTACTATTTCATTAAAAAAAACGTCAGGTGAGTAATTCTATATAAAAAAACCTGCTATTGTTTTTTGCATTGTATTTTTTGGGGTTGTTTCCAGTGCTGTATGAAAAATGTGATTCAGTAGGTTGCCACATTTATTGAAACAATAATATCAATAGAACAGAATACATAGTAATACTACCGTGTAGATAAAGCCCAATGCCTATCAGTATCAGGGCCAATAATAATGTAAGCTATGAACACTCCCAAACATAGACTGCAACACCAAGAAATTGGGGTAAAACGTCCATATAAAAAAAGTAACAATTTTTATTAAATTAACAACAATACATAGGCAAACACGTATATGATACATGGTTAGACATGATCAGTGATTCAAATCAGGTGCAAAAAAGTATGACACCAACAACTCTTTATAGTCTGGGATGGGAAGAGCATATGCCCAAATGTATTATACTTAAAGTGCTTGTATTTAAAGTATTAAATCACCATAACTGCTGTGTCTGCAAACCACATAGTACATCCAAATGGCAGTATCAATTGGTATTAGATGAAAGTAAACATGTCAAGCTACATGCAATTACAGAGATAGCTGAACAGAGGCTCTTACCCATAACTAACCCATGAAGGATTGTCACCGCCGCAGAACCCCCATCTCGCGTTTCACGTTGGCTTCCTCAGTGGAAGTGCATAAAGGTATGCTGTATACCTTTGTTACATACCCTTACTCACACTGCGTGTACCTCCTGCTTCTCAAAGAAATTACAGCATTACCACCTTCATTTGCATCAATTTTGTTCATATTGTTAGGGTGGTTACACCCAACATCCTTTTTTAACTTTATTTAAAAAATGCCGATGCAAGTTTAACTTACGCACGAAATCGTTGATGTCTAAGAATAATTCAAAAATGTTTTGGGCCTTGAGGCAAAAGGATAATCCCTTGTGAAGTAACTGGATCTCAATTTCTGACAAAATGTGATGGGATAAGTTTAAAATTCCTACACTTTGTTCCTTTTTGGCTGATTGATCTATATTGGAACAGGATTTAACTCGTTTATTACATTTCTTCCCTCCTCGTGTACCTCAGTATTTTCTTTTCTTTTTGAACATCTGGTTGTGGTTGACCAGGGAAAGGCTATTACTGAAAAAATTTGGTAATCTTGTTCACACGTGGACAGGTTCTCAAGTCTCTCAGGATCAGAAATGATACATTGGGGTTCACCCTTAAAAAAGGAGATGAACAAGGAGTTCAAGTGACATTTTCCTTGTCCTATGATGTTTCTTTACAGGGATTGGCAATCCGAGCTGGTGTGCCCCCAATTTGTTTTACTTTTGATCTATCATGAATATCAATGATGGATAGATATCATTGTCTCCTCAAACTCCTCACTACTATCCAAATGGACTGCTAAAATGGAAGAATTTAATGCATGCTCATCTAAGAGCAACAAAATAATTTTGTTGAATTGCAGAAATTCCGCCCCTTGGCTAACTTGAGGTGTACAGCTATTATTAGTAGAGGTTTTACAGGAGTTGATTGTTGCATTAGATACATTTGATCGCACTGAGTTGAAACACCAAGTAGGATTTGGAATATCCCTAATCTCAATTAAATTTACCATTGTTTGAAATTACATTTTACCTTCAGGTTTGTGTACCTTTGAATTAAAAATTACCTGGGGAAATAAAACATTACCTTTGTTCCTAGGATTGGTATGGCTAAATGGCCCCTTGAAACCACTGTGATTGTTGTTATAGGATGGTTCTTCTCCTGTTCACATCAAGAGACCTTTTCTCATTCCAGGATTGGTTGGTATTCACATTGGCAACCCTCCCATTCCTGACTATTGATTTATCAGGGTGTGAAGCCAGTCGGCTGTGGTTAGTTTCCTTACCATGTGTGCTATTGACCCGATCTCTCACTCCTTCGACTGCGCTGCCAGAGTACATCCCATGGAGTAATCTACATGATCCCTTTTCGCTTTTTTATGGATCAAATCACTTTACTATTTGTTAAGTCTGGAATTCTCTTAAGTGTTTGTCTCTTTTGGGTATGTAGACAATTGTTAGGGCACACTGGAAGGGTGTGGATGATCGTCTTAATTGTCTGCTGCCAAATCATATACAGTATTAGGATGTGCGGCCGGAGAAATCACAAGAGATGACAACTGCTTAGTGTAAAATGTGAGTTCTAGTTTATTGATCAGAATACATAACATTTTATAGGGAAGATTAGGGAGTTTCCACATATAATTCTTGCTGACATCCGTTACCCACTTCCTATGTTATTTATTACATTCATAATTCATAATTCCGGTCAAACTGACCCGAGGAGTGCATGTCAAGTTCAAAGTTCAATCAATATGGTCAGTTAATTTTATAATTCTGTTATTACTTCTAAAGCAATATAATTTATTACCAGAGTCTGTATAATCAGATTCATTTGTTAGTAGAAGAAGAAGTATAAATTTTCCATCTGGTCATTGTCACGTAGCATGTAGACATTTGTCCAGAATGACGTGATGGGGAGAAAATGACATAATCATGCTGATGCAAGTTTTTTGGATGTGTGCAATTCCTTATACATATACAGTGGGGGAAATAAGTATTTGATCCCTTGCTGTTTTTGTAAGTTTGCCCACTGACAAAGACATGAACAGTCTATAATTTTAAGGGTAGGCTAATTTTAACATTGAGAGAATATCCAAAAAAAAATCAAGAAAATCACAAAGTATAAATTAGATAATTTTTTGGGCATTTTGCAGTGAGAAATAAGTATTTGATCCCCTACAAACCATTATGAGTTCTGGCTCCTACAGACCAGTTAGACACTCCTAATCAACTCGTTACTTGCATTAAAGACAGCTGTCTTACATAGTCACTAGTGTTGAGCGAGCATGCTCGACACTGCTCGGTACTCGCCCGAGCATAACGCTACTCGGGATGTTCGGCGAGCACCGAGCATTTCCGGGTTACTCGGGCGGGAGCTCGGGTCTCCGCCCTGCACGTTTGGTGCTCTTTACAGAGCCAATGAACATGCAGGGATTGCCAGTCAGTCACTGTAATGCCGCAGCCATGTTGGTTGTGGGCATTACATTGATTGGCTGGCCGCACAGCTTCACCTCGAGTATTTAAAACCGGGCACCGCCATCTTGGACACAGACGGCTGGGATCAGAAAGTGTAGGGACAGCGCTGCTGATTTAGGGAGAGATATATACTGCAAAACAGTTAGTGTAGGGTCTGTAAAGGCTGCCAGATCAAACAAACAGTCCTTCTCAGGACTAATATCCATCCCAGATATCAGGTAGGCAGGCAGGCTGTATAGGAGATGCAGTGGTTATACCAGCAAACGCTGCATTACACTCCTGTGTGCTCCTGTTTCTGAAATTGCTCGACTTAGCTCTAGGTCTCGGGGGCCAGGAAAAATCCTTTTTTTTCATCTAAATCCTCTTTTTTTTTTCCTCCTTCACACTGTACAAATACCCGTCTTATTAACCTTTTGGTGTCCCCCCACCCCCCAAAAAAAAAAAGTGTGTCTCTGATTTTTCAGACACAAATATATCTGTTGAAAATAGTCTGGTGTAGGCCAGAGAAGCAGAAGTGTGGTTTTGCAGTTCTACGGTTCAAACCTCTGTATTATCCTGCTTTTGGGCCATTTGAATCTAAAAAAAACAGTTTGAGTGTGTCGCTCACTGTTCAGCCGAAAATATATCTGTTTAAAATTGTCTGGTATACCCCAGTAAACAATAACTGTGGTTTTGCCATTCCACGGTAAAAAATCTCTATTATTCAGCTTTTGGTATTTTTTCCGTAAAGAAAAACAGTAATAGTTTCTCACTGATTGTTCAGATTGTTTAAAAGAGTCGGGTGTAGGCCAGAGAAATAGGTTCTAATCTACTTTTTGTTACCCTTTTTCCATTGATAGTGCAAGTGTAAGATATTTTACTTCCTTTACAATGGGCAAGGCGTGTGGCAAGGGACGTGGCCAAGGTGAAAATGTGCCACAACCAACAGCCACATCTTCTCGCTCCCACTTCTTGACCAAATTGCTAGGGAAGCACAGAACAACACCAGTATTGCGTACTGATCAGTGTGAACAGGTTATTAATTGGATAGCAGATAGTACTTCCAGTTACCTGGGCACCACCACCTCCGGTCTGTCTTCCACACGGTCAACTCTTAGTAGCCGTGAGTCTCGACCGCATACTCCTCCTCACCCTCATGCTCCTTCCTCCCACCATGCCGAGTGTCATCAGACAGCAACTGATCCCACACTTGGACACTCTGAAGAGCTGTTCACTGGTCCATTTTTGTGCCCCTCGCCTGCTCCGCTTGAAGTGGTGGAAGAGGAGATCCCATGTAGTGATGCCCAAATATT
Source organism: Phyllobates terribilis (assembly GCF_046119375.1). Taxonomy (NCBI): domain Eukaryota; kingdom Metazoa; phylum Chordata; class Amphibia; order Anura; family Dendrobatidae; genus Phyllobates; species Phyllobates terribilis. Next base: position 391,408,295 of record NW_027362761.1, read on the forward strand.
TGAACAGCCACGGCCACAGGAAGTCGACGCTGGCAATTTGTCACAAGAGGTGGACGATGACGAGATACAATTGCCAGGAAGTGAGGAGGAGGATCGTGGTGCGCAAGTGGAAGAGGAGGAGGTGGTGGATGATCTAGTAACTGACCTAACGTGGCAGGAGGACATGCAGAGCGAGGCCAGCAGCACACAGGGTGAGGGAGGCAGAGTACCCCTACAGGCAGGAAGAAGCAGTGTGGTGGCCGCACACAGAAGGCAGGCAACAGTTCCCCGTAACACCAACACGAGGGACATTGCCAGTACAACCTGTAGGTCTTCCAGAGTCTGGAATTTTTTTAAAGACTCTGCTGATAACCCCAAAAAGGCCATTTGTACCACCTGCCATGCCAGCATCAGCAGGGGTGACAAAACTACCAGCCTGACCACCACCAGCATGATCAGGCACATGGCAGCAAAGCAACCGACTTTGTGGTGTGAACCCCAGGGTCCATGACCAGTGTCAGCGGGTGTCACCACTGCTTCTTCCGCTGTTGTGCGTGCAATAGAACCCCCTGTTGTGTGTGCAAGGCAATCCCCTGTCCATACTGCATGCAAACATGCCCCCTCCTCTCAGTCTTCACTTGTTATGGCAGTTTCTCAAGAAACAGCATCAACGTCCACGTCCACGTCCCACCGCAGCATTTAATTGTCCATATCCCAGACCTTTGAACGAAAGCGGAAATTCGCAGCCAATGCCCCACAGGCCACCGTCATAAATTTGCACATTTCACGACTGCTTGCGTTGGAAATGCTGCCTTTTAGGCTTGTGGAGACTGAATCCTTCCGCAACCTTATGGCGGTGGCCGTCCCTCAGTACTCGGTCCCCAGCCGACACTATTTTGCCCGGTGTGCCATCCCCGCACTACACAAGCACGTGTCCCAAAACATCTGCCGTGCCCTCAACAACGCAGTTACTGGGAGAGTCCACCTGACAACGGACACGTGGACAAGTGCTTGTGGCCAGGGACGGTACATCTCCCTGACGGCACACTGGGTAAACATAGTGGAAGCCGGGACCCAGTCAGACCTTGGGACGGAACACATCCTCCCCAAACCGAGGATTGCGGGCCCTATGTCAGTCAGAGTTGCCCCCACAGTGTACTGCTCCGGCGCATCATCCTCCTCCTCCTCCTCATGTTCAGTCTCCATCTCAGATATCACCACATCAGTTACAAGCTGGAAGCACTGCAGTACTGCCTCCGCCAAGCAGCAACAGACTGTGCTGAAACTCATAAGCTTAGTTGAGAAACCTCACACTGCTTGTGAGTTGTGGACAACTGTGAAAGAGCAGGCAGATCTGTGACTGAGACCGCTGAACCTACATCCAGGCATGGTCGTGTGTGACAATGGCCGTAACCTGGTGGCGGCTCTGAGGCGAGGCGAGATCACACACGTACCATGCCTGGCTCATGTGCTTAACTTCGTGGTTCAGCGGTTTCTTAAATCGTACCCCGAGTTGCCAGATCTGCTCGTCAAAGTACGCCGCCTGTCAGCTCATTTTCGCAAGTCGGCTACAGCTTCCGCCACCCTTGCTGTGTTGCAGCAGCGTTTGCAGCTTCCATCACACCGACTGGTGTGTGATGTCCCCACACGTTGGAACTCTACCCTCCACATGTTGCAAAGGATTTGTGAGCAGAAGAGAGCAGTTGTGGAGTACCAGCTGCAACAAGGCCGTCGATATTCAGGTCAGACTCCACACATAAGACCTCAGGAGTGGACCTAAATGTCTGACATATGTACCATCCTGACAAACTTTGAGGAGTCCACCAAGATGGTGAGTGGCGATGACGCCATCATTAGCATCAGCATTCCATTTGTCTGTCTTTTGCAACGCTCTCTGCAGAGAATTAAAGAGGAGGCATTGCAGCCAGAGTATGATGAGATGGATCAAGAAGCCGTAGCGGTCGATTACACACAGCCCAGCCTCATCTCATCCCAACGTGCATTGGGGGACAATGAGGGAGAGGAGGAGGAGGAAGAACATGAGTATCATGCGCTGTAGACGGTAGTACCTGTACAACTGTCATACCGTCGGTTCAGTGTGGGTGGCCTGAGGACAGGGGGGAGGAGGAGGAGGAGGAGGAGGAGAGCATGGTCAGTCGTCATCTTGGTGAGGACACGGAAGTCTTGCCCGTTACGAGTCTGGCACGCATGGCTGACTTTATGTTACGCTGCCTTAACCGTGACCATCACGTTGTCAAAATGTTGGGTGACAGTCATTACTGGTTGGTGACACTTTTAGACCCCCGTTACAAGGAGAACTTTCACTCTCTTATTCCTGAGGTCTACAAAAATGTGGCAGTACCAGAAGGCCCTTGCTGCTGAACTGTTAAAAAAAATTCCCATCTGAACACGCTAGCGGCAGAGGACAACTTTCGCTGCCCAACCAAGGCGTACATGCGAGAGAGACGCAACTCCAATCCAGTAGAGGCAGGGGAACACTGTCAACGTTCTGGGACAGTTTTCTCAGACCCTCCCTTCGGACAGACCCTGAGGCGCGGGGTACTCTCACAAGGAGTGGAAAGTTTCAAAAGATGGTGAGGGAGTACCTTGCCGACCGTACCAGCGTCATCCATGATTCCTCTGTGCCTTTTAATTATTGGGTATCCAAGCTGGACACTTGGAATGAACTCGCTCTGTACGCCTTGGAGGTCCTGGCCTGCCCTGCCGCTAGCGTGTTATCGGAGCGTGTTTTTAGTGCCGCTGGGCGAATTATAACTGATAAGAGCACTCGCCTGTCAACTGACAATGCTGACAAGCTGACCCTTATCAAAATGAACAAGGGCTGGATTGGGCCAGACTTCTCATCACCACCAAATGACAGCAGAGTAACATAAAGTCAAATCCACTGTGTTATTTCAGGAGGTGTACTCACATGCACCGCTTCACACCCACACATGGGTATACGCTTCCTCATTTCGGCTGTTTTATGTTCTTCTCCTTATCCTCAGCCTCCACCACCACTATACCACCAGGGTGACCGTGGTCCGTGTTGCCATTATTGAAAGTTCCTCCGTCCTTATTTTTGTCAGCTTTTGCTTGGAAGGCATAAGCAAAGACTGTGGGAGACCCACTCCCCAATAATGGGAATAATATTTTTAAGATGCTGTACTGTATGGCTCTTGTAAGGGGCATTGAAACCATCTTGTTAAGCTACTGTGTCCTCCACGTCTCTTCTGAGGGGCATTAAAAGCGTCTTGTTAAGCTACTGTGACCTCCACGTCTCTTCTGAGGGGCATTAAAACCGTCTTGTTATGCTACTGCGACCTCCACCACTTTTCCAAGGGGCATTAAAACCGTCTTGTTAAGCTACTGGGACCTCCACGTCTCTTCCAAGGGGCATTCAAACCGTCTTGTTAAGCTACTGCGACCTCCACCACTTTTCCAAGGGGCATTCAAACCGTCTTGTTAAGCTACTGTGACCTCCACCACTTTTCCAAGGGGCATTAAAACCATCTTGTTAAGCTACTGGGACCTCCACGTCTCTTCCGAGGGGCATTAAAACCGTCTTGTTAAGCTACTGTGACCTCCACGTCTCTTCAAAGGGGCATTAAAAGCGTCTTCTTAAGCCACTCTGAACTTCACATCTCTTCCAAGGGGCATTGAAATGTTGTTTTAAATTACCTCTAACCTCCACCACTCTTCCAATGGGCATTGCATTTTCTCCTAATTTTAGTCAGCTTTTGCTTTTCAATGCAAAGGCGAAAACTAAGGGAGACCCACTCCCCAATAATGGGTAGAAGGTTTTAGTACGCTGTAATCCACGTTTGTTTCAAGGGGCATTGCAGTTCCTCATAATTTTTGGAAAGCCTTCCATTCACTGCTTAGGACAACAGTGTACAGGAGACCAGTTGCTATAAATGGAAAAAACGGTTTAGTTAAGGCCCTCTGACCTCCATGTCATTTCCAAGGGGCATTGGAGTGCCTCGAAATTTTTGGTAGGCATTGCACTCACTGTATGCCCTATAACTGTGTAGCCGAACCGCTCCTTTTGTTACAGAAACATATCCTACAAGACATATGTGGTTGACTGGCCTGATATTGATGTGAATGGTCCCTGTTCCTCCTGCTCTTTCTCCTTTGCCACCACCTCATCCATCATTTATCACCTGAAGCTTTGTTTTAACGGGAGTCATAGAACTGGGATAGTAGCAGGAAAACATCCAGCAATCCTCGGAGGAGGTAGGATATGCGCCAAAACGCTGACCACCTCAGGCCTAGCCGCTACTACATACATGCGCTTGCATTCCAAGAAAGCAAAGCAGATGCTAACTTTTATCATCATCATCATGCTCCTCACCTTGGCACTCTCAACTCCCCTGATGGAGAAGCCAGGGCCCACCGGAGGAGTCTGGTTCTCTGGTGGGCTCGTCCAATGCTGCCCTAAAGCAGGTCGGGCAAGGAAAAGTGTATGGGGGGAAGTTGACAGGAGAAATAGGGGCGGATGGGGACCGTTTATGGACACCCGGCTGCCCCCAGGTGGCTGGGGACCATGTGTGGACACCCGGCCGCGGGGCGGCTGGGGACCGAGTATGGACACCCGGCCGCCCCCTGGTGGCTGGGGACCGAGCGTGGACACCCGGCCGCCGGGCGGCTGGGGACTGAGTATGGATACCTCACTGCCGAAGCAGCCATGAGGTAGTGGCCATCTTCGGCCTCCTCCAAACTAAAAGGCCGCATTTGAAGTGCAAGCTAGCAGTATGGTATTGCAGCCTGGGTGTGGGTGGGTGGCAGGCTGCACACTTACGCTTGCATTCCATGAAAACAAAGCAGATGCTAACTTCTATCATCATCATCATGCTCCTCACCTTGGCTCTCTCAACTCCCCTGATGGAGAAGCCAGGGCCCACCGGAGGAGTCTGGTTCTCTGGTGGGCTCGTCCAATGCTGCCCTAAAGCAGGCTGGGCTAAGAAAAGTGTGTGGGGGGAAGTTGACAGGAGAAATGGGGGGCGGCTGGGGACCGTTTATGGACACCCGGCTGCCCCCAGGTGTCTAGGGACCGAGCGTGGACACCCGGCCGCCAGGCGGCTGGGGACTGAGTATGGAAACCTCACTGCCGAAGCAGCCATGAGGTAGTGGCCAGCTTCAGCCTCCTCCAAACTAAAAGGCCCCATTTCAAGTGCAAGCTAGCAGTATGGTATTGCAGCCTGGGGGTGGGTGGGTGGCAGGCTGCACACTTATGCTTGCATTCCAAGAAAACAAAGCAGATGCTAACTTCTATCATCATCATCATGCTCCTCACCTTGGCACTCTCAACTCCCCTGATGAAGAAGCCAGGGCCTACCGGATGAGTCTGGTTCTCTGGTGGGCTCGTTCAATGCTGCCCTAAAGCAGGCCAGGCTAAGAAAAGTGTGTGGGAAGGTGACAGGAGATATAGGGGCGGCTGGAGACCATTTATGGACACCCGGCCGCCCCCAGGCGGCTGGGGACCGTGTGTGGACACCCATGCGCGGGGCGGCTGGGGACCGAGTATGGACACCTGGCCGCCCCCTGGCGGCTGGGGACCGAGTGTGGACACCCGGCCGCCGGGCGGCTGGGGACTGAGTATGGATACCAGGCCGCCAACACAGCCATGACGGGGTGGCCAGATTCCGCCTCCACATGCCTAAAAGGCCCAATTTCAAGTGCAAGCAAGCAGTATGGTATTGCAGCCTGGGGGTGGGTGGGTGGCAGGCTGCATACTTGCGCTTGCATTGCAAGGAATGGGGGAGGTACAATTGAACACTGCTCTTGGAGAAGGACTTGCACGTGGATATTTGCAAGTCTGCATTTTCTGATGCGGCAAGGATGACTTCGGATGGGCACACTTTTAGGCAGTGACCTGGGTGTCAGAGATGCTTCCAGGGGTCTTCCCCATGCTGTTCCCCTGTCTTTTCAGCACTGTATGCATGTGTCACACAGCACATGGCCAGATAAGGTTGTAAAATGTTAAAATGACATTTTCCAGTGAATGCATTTGTCACGGTTGAAAGCAATACAAAAGTGCAAAAACGCATAAAAAATGCTACTTGTGAACATAGCCCAAGGTGTGGAGGAGTATTTTTTTTTTCTAATTATTTATTTTACCTTATACACAAGTCTTTACCCTGGAAAGGAACTTCCTTAACATATTTCACAGGAAAGCAGTTTCAATTTCGTTTTTGAACGTTTTATTGTGAGTCCTTAAAAGTGGCTTAATACCTCTGACCACGTTGTTGACAGCAGTGACCTGGGCATCAGAAATGCTTCCTGGGGCGATCCCCATGCTGTCCCCATGTCATTTGAGCACTGTCACTATCGTTTTGGGCACTTGTAAGGCTTTTAAAAGACTGCCGGGGGTGCTGCCGCAAAAATGCTCAGGTCTCCCATAGACTAACATTGGGCTCATTGCTGGGGTCGAGCACCCGAGTATCACGGCGAGCTCGGCCTGAGCTTCGAGCACCCGAGCATTTTAGTGCTTGCTCAACACTAATAGTCACCTGTATAAAAGACTCCTGTTCACAGACTCAATCAGTCAGACTCTAACCTCTACAACATGGGCAAGACCAAAGAGCTTTCTAAGGATGTCAGGGACAAGATCATAGACCTGCACAAAGCTGGAATGGGCTACAAAACCATAAGTAAGACGCTGAGTGAAAAGGAAACAACTGTTGGTGCAATAGTAAGAAAATCGAAGAAATACAAAATGACTGTCAATCGACATCGATTTGGGGCACCATGCAAAATCTCACCTTGTAGGGTATCCTTGATCATGAGTAAGGTGAGAGATCAGCCTAAAACTACATGGGGGGAACTTGTTAATGATCTCAAGGCAGCTGGGACCACAGTCACCAAGAAAACCATTGGTAACACATTACGCCTTAAAGGTTTAAAATCCTGCCGTGCCTGCAAGGTCCCCCTGCTCAAGAAGGCACATGTGCAGGCCCATGTGAAGTTTGCTAATGAGCACCTGGATGATTCTGTGAGTTATTGGGAGAAGGTGCTGTGGTCAGATGAGACAAAAATTGAGCTCTTTGGCATTAACTCAACTCGACGTGTTTGGAGGAAGAAGGATGAGTACAACCCTAAGAACATCGTCCCAACCGTGAGTCATGGTGGGGGAAACACTATACTTTGGGGGTGCTTTTTCGCAAAGGGGACATGACAACTGCACCGTACTGAAGGGAAGATGGATGGGGTCATGTATCGTGAGATTTTGGCCAACAACCTCCTTCCCTCAGTGAGAGCATTTAAGATGGGTCTTGCTGGGTCTTCCAGCAAGACAATGACCCAAAACATACAGCCAAGGCAACAAAGGAGTGGCTCAAAAAGAAGCACAGTAAGGTCATGGAGTGGTCTAGCCAGTCTCCAGACCTTAATCCCATAGAAAACTCATGGAGGGGTTGAAGCTCCGAGTTGCCAAGCAACAGCCTCAAAATCGTAATGATTTAGAGATGATCTGCAAAGAGGAGTGGACCAGAATTCCTCCTGACATGTGCGCAAACCTCATTGTCAGCTACAAAAAACGTCTGACTGCTGTGCTTGCCAACAAGGGTTTTGCCACCAAGTATTAAGTGTTGTTTGCCAGAGGGATCAAATAATTATTTCTCACTGCAAAATGCAAAAAAATGTATCTCATTTATACAATGTGATTTTCTTGATTTTTTTGGGATATTCTATCTTCAATGTTAAAATTAACATACCCTTAAAATTATAGACTATTCATGTCTTTGTCAGTGGGCAAACTTACAAAAACAGCAAGGGATCAAATACTTATTTCCCCCACTGTATGAGTATTGTGACAGTGTCACTGGTTTTATATGTGAGGGGAGGTATGTGTCACTCAGGATGCTCTCCTGTGTGAACTAAGACCTACTTTATTTCTGCCAGCATGTTATATGCTGGTGGGTTTACTCTGTTAAAGGGTGTACTGTTTTATGGAAATGGCAAAGAGGGCGGGACGCCATTCCCACTACCTCCCCTCAGGGTGTGGCTGAGCAATGTGTAAAATCTCAGTCCCTTTTTTTTTCTCTGGAGTGTGTTCTGGAGAGTGAAGTCTCCAGACAGTGTTGTGGAAGCTGCAGAGCTTTTTACAAGGACTTTGTTGTGCAGTTTGTGCTACCGAGAGCGGGAGGAACCTGCTCACCTATGGACTGAGCTATATTTTGTTGTTTTCCCGTTTAACCCAAAGGGGGTCTTGTTTATTTTTCTTGTGGGACCCTGCATGAGTTTATGCCATAATAAACCAGCAGAAAGATAACCTGAGAACGTGTGTCCTGAGTCTGCCTCCGGGAGAGCCAAGTGAGTCGTCTTGCCACAGTATGAAGTTATATATTCATATAACTTCAGCAAATATACATATATTTATATCCTTAACAGTCCCCCCTTTGGAGACATACAAAATGTAATCCTATCTTGCCCTAATTTTCTATAGAATCTATCGATCAGTCCCAGTGCTAATATTATAGCAATATCAGCCATTGCTTGACTGTTATTATTATAGTAATTAAAATTGTTTTTCACCATATAAACGAGACAACTCATCCCTTGTGGATGACCCCCCTCCTAACGGACTCAGGGATGCAGAAGGCCAGATCCTGTCCCTCACTAAGCAGTTCATATTTGGCAAGCAGGGCAAGTGTCCTCCTCAGTCAGGGGAAGTGGAGATCGTAGTCTTCTCAGGGGCTCATAGCAGCCTTCATCAATGGGATCTCCGAAATCTGCATGCATGGCCAACATCGTATTTTCCATGGTTTTGGTCATAATTTTCTTAATCCATGGAACTGCAAAGCATAGAAGTAAATATAACATCAGTAAAAAACATAGGAGAACTACCCCCAGCTTAATTAGGGCTCTTTGCCGTCCATCCCATCACCCAAACCAGGTATCCCATTGATCCTCTACACCTGAGTTTTGGGCTAATTCTTTTGATAAGTCAGTTAGTCCTTTCAGTGCTTTGGTTATGCTCCCATCAGGAGCTGTGCTGTTGGGTATGTATGTGCAGCAGTTAGTCCCTATCATTTTACAGACTCCACCTTTTTCTGCTAAGATCATGTCTAATGCCATTCTATTTTGGAAGGCCATAATGAAGGTGAGACCTAATTGCTCAATAATTCCTTTTAGGGCATCTCTAGTATAATTCACAAACCGTTGTTGATTATAGTACAGGTAGTTTATCCAAGCTAAATTCTCATTTACCAATATTATGGGAATCAAGGATTCAAATCCAGCTGTTATTTGGTTTCTAGCTTTGCATTCATCAGGCACTCCTTTGGGGACTCCAATGCTATCTATATAGACATGAGGATCAAAAGACCTTTGTAATTCTCTTTTTCTTCTATTTGATTGCTGAGTGCATTGTCCTTCCCAGGGTACCTGTAATTTGGGCCTAATTTTCATGTCACTACATAGCCAAAACACATCAGGTAATTGGTAGGTCTGACCTGTTAACAGGGAATCATTGCATAAGTTATCTGGCTGGACCTTGATGGTGTGGTCACAATATTTGGGTGGCAAATTACCTACACGTAATCCTGTAGCTTCACGTTCAAAACAAGTGTAGTTTCCTGGATAAGGGGTGATTCCATGGCCAGTTGGTTCCTTGGCTTGGTAGGGAGGATATAACCGTAATATGGTTTGACACTTTTCTGAAATATTTGGGTGATTGGTAGAGTATAGTGATAGAACACAGTGGAACAATTCTTGATTTGTTATTGGGTCTATTGGGAAGGGTACCATACCTAGATGAGGTCGGGCAGTAGAGCAGACTATGCAGAGGAGCGATTCTCACTAGTGGCTGTAAACTTTAGCCATTCCAACCAAATGTTAGTGACGCGCCCCTGGGCCTGCTGTGTCGCGCAGCGTCTCGCGCACGGGGGCTTACCCGGAACCGGATCAGATGAGGGTTGTAGTCTCCGAGTGGCGGGGACCCGGTCCGTGCCCAGGGAGTCAGACTCAGTGTGTGGCAGTCTTGATAGATGTTATTTGAGTGTCGACTACGCCACCCGTTGATTTGCAGCTATGGAGCTGCCGCTGCAGGGCAGACCGCTGAGGCCGGTGTAGAATTGTGCAGCGTGATAGTATAATCCCCAACGGGAGGGGTATGGCCTCAGGGCAGCCGACGTGGAAGATGGGGGTAGCAGGAACCACTCAGAGACGGTGCGGTGTAATTCAGGGTCTTTACTGGTAACAACGATAGACCCTCCCGGAGTACTTGCTAGCGAACGGGGCCTGGTCAGTCCTTGAGCAGATGGGATCTCCCCTGGCCAGGCGGAGTTGTAGGCCTCCCAAACTGACTGTACTCTTCTGGCTACCTTGCTAGAAGCGGATATAAGTAGCCCACGTCCCTGAGTGTACCGTGTGGTGCTCACCCGTATGGCCGGTGACTCGGGGCCTTCTATTGGCTTCCACGATGGCGGTGCTGGTCCCACACGTGTGACCGTGCCTTCGGGTTTCTGGGCCTGAGGACCTGAAATCCCCTGCCGGTCGGCTTCTGCTGCTGGGTAAGAGTTAGTCCCCACAGCCTCGGACGCCGGGTCTGGTAAGAAAGCTTCTCAGTCAGGGCGAGCTCTGCAGCTGCCAGCCCCTGACTCGTAGTAGTATTGCTCCCACTGAGCTCCTGCTGTTTCTTCCTATGACTGTTTCTTGTCTCTACTCTCCTTGACTCCTAACCCTGCTTCAGCCCCGGGTTTATATAGGGGAAGTTCTTCCCCTCCCAAGACTGGGCAGGAGGTGTGGCATGCACAGGATCCCTGACCAAAGGACCTCCCACCTGCTCTCAGACATAATATCTCTATCACTGTGGCAACCAGACCCCTGGGGTGTCACATTCCCCCCTAGTGAAATTTAGTACTCCGGGACTAAACATATTTTAGAAAAACATGACAAGATAAAAACAATAATAATACAATAAGAAAAACATATAAAGATGGTTACGGCATGTCCGTAACCGGGTGCAGTCTTTGAAGAAAAGCAAGGTGTCCATTTCACCAAAACAGGGAGACGTAACCAGGTAGGGGTTTGTCCTACCCCGAGTCCTTAACAGTCTTTAGTCCGTCCTGGGTTACGCTCCAACTATGTACAAGGATTCCCGGTAAATCCGCCAAGGACTCCTACAAATAACTAGAAACACAAAATTATACACAAGCAACAATACACAGGTAAACATAAATAAAACAATTTATACACTTCAAATCCTCCACCGTGCGGGTAACTGGCCTCTAGTGGCCCTAGTGGACCTACGGAGCTGACTGCCTAGCCCTGAACTACAGGGTGTAGGAGCTGTCAAGGGTAAACTGGGCAGCTGTCTACCGGCTCTTTGGCTCACTAGGGATATGGCAGGCTCACTGCAAGCAGAGGGTTGATCCTCCTGGTCTGCGGGTGTGGGGTCTTCTGCCTCCTGGACCGGCTGTTCTTCCAGCTCTACCTGTTGCTCCGTAGGTGCTTGGGATGCTGGTTGGAGGAAGGTGAGTACGGGTACCACAACTGCACCATTGACTTGAGTCCAAGACCAAGGGAAGTCCCCGAGCACAGTACTAACCATATCTTCCCTTTCCTCTACGGGTCGATGGTCTTCTTGTTCCTCTTCAGGGTTCCTCAGTTGTTCGGGACACTTCTTCAGGTGGTCCCGGGATACAATAGCTGTGGTTTCCCCTCCGTCTTTACTGATGGTACAAACCTTCGGGTTATCGTGGCTTGAGGGCAGTACGGTGTACGGGTCCTTTTCCCACTGGTCGTCCAACTTGTGGAGCCGTCTCTTCCTCTTCAAGACCTGCTCTCCGGGTACCAGGGGAACAGCGGGAGCATACTGGTTGTAAGTTTTCTCTTGTCTTTCCCTAGCCTGACAGAGACTTCGCTCCACGCTCTCCTGTACTCTCCGGTACTGCTGCTGCCTCTCTGTGTCCCAGTCTGTTTCTGGTGAAGTGTCCTCGGGTGTCAGGACTCCCATTTCCAGGTCAACAGGTAACTTACCAGGTCTTACCCTCATTAGGTAAGCCGGGGTACAGTTGGTGGAACCTACCGGGATGTGGTTGTATAGGTCCACCAGATCGGGCAACTTCTCAGGCCACAGACTGCGTTCTTCCAGGGGCAACGTTTTTAAAAGATCCATTACCACCTGGTTCATTTTCTCACAAAGTCCATTAGTTTGCGGATGGTAGGGTGTCGTCCTTATCTTCCGGCAGCCATACAGATTGCAGAATTCCTGGAAGACCTCCGCTTCAAAGGCAGGTCCCTGGTCCATCAGCACTTGGTCCGGGTACCCGTGTGGACGGCAAAAGTGCTGCTGGAAGGCTCTAGCTGCTGTTTGAGCCGTTAAGTCCTTGACGGGGACGACAACCAAGAACCGGGAGTAATGATCCACGATGGTTAACGCGTAGACGTAGCCACTTCTGCTTGGGGTCAGTTTTACATGATCCAAGGCTACCAGTTCCAACGGTTGCCGGGTGACGATGGACTGCAGGGGAGTCTTCTGGCTGGCACGGTCCTTCCTTCTCAGGTTGCACGGGCCACAGTCTCTGCACCACTTCTCAATGGTTCCCCTCATGCCTACCCAGTGGAATCGCTCGCGCAGCAGGAACTCCAGCTTCTTCCACCCGAAGTGTCCAGCTCCGTCGTGGTATGCCTCCATCACCATGGCTGCGTCTCTTCGTGGCACCACTACTTGCCAGAGTAGTTCATGCGTCCGGGAGTTAACCATTCTGCGGCACAACTTCCCCTTGTAAAGGAACAGTCGACTCTTCTCTGCCCATAGTTGTTTGGCTTCCTCCGGAGCGTCTGGTTCAAGGCAAGCCTCCGGGCGAGTCAGCATCTCCTTCACCAGTCGGACGGCAGGGTCGCTGTCTTGCGTTTCCGCCCAGTTGTAGTGAGGTAAGGGGTTCAACGTAGCAGCCTGCTTACTCCTTACCCGGTGGGAATACTGGATAGTCCCATGACGGTGGAACGCAGGGAGTTCAACTTCTTCCAGTCCCTCCGGATCTTCTCCTTCGTCCGGCAGGTTGGGCATCCTGGACAGGGCATCCGAGTTGGTATTGGAGCGTCCGGCCCGGTATTTGATTGTGAACTCGTAGTTGGACAGACGGGCCATCCACCTCTGCTTCAGGGCACCGAGTCTTGCCGTGTCCAGGTGTGTCAACGGGTTGTTATCCGTGTACACGGTGAACCGGGAAGAAGCGAGGTAATGCTTAAAGCGCTCGGTGACTGCCCATACTACGGCCAGGAACTCTAGCTTAAATGAGCTGTAATTCTCGGGGTTCCTTTCGGTGGGTCGCAGTTTTCGGCTGGCGTAGGCGATTACTCGTTCCTTCCCCCGCTGGATCTGGGACAGTACGGCTCCTAGCCCGATGTTACTGGCGTCGGTGTAGAGGATAAAGGGCTGGCTATAATCCGGGTACGCCAGGATTTCGTCCCCCGTGAGGGCCATCTTCAGCTGGCGGAAGGACTCTTCTTCCAGCTCCTCCCATTTGAAGGGCGGCTTCTGGTTCTTGGCCTTCCGGGACTGGCCTATCAGGAGGTCCTGCATAGGTGCTGCCTTTTTGGTGAAACCGGGAATAAACCTTCGGTAGTAGCCTACCAACCCGAGGAACTGCCGCACTTCTTTTATGCTGGAGGGGCTTGGCCATTCCTTAATTGCGGTGATCTTATCAGGGTCGGGAGCCACTCCGTCAGCGCTCACCACGTGTCCCAGGTACTGCACCTTTGGTTTCAGGAGGTGACACTTGGAGGGTTTCATCTTTAGGCCGTAACTCGCCAGAGCTTCGAACACTTCCGCCAGGTGTTTCAGGTGGTCCTCATACGTCTTGGAATATACGATGACATCGTCCAGGTACAACAGGACCGTCTCGAAGTTTCTGTGGCCCAGACAACACTCCATTAGTCGTTGGAAGGTTCCTGGTGCGTTGCAGAGTCCGAACGGCATGCAGGTGAACTCGCTAAGTCCCATCGGGGTGGTGAATGCGGTCTTCTCCCGGTCCGCCTCTGCTACAGGAACCTGCCAGTACCCGCTAGTGAGATCCAAGGTAGAGAAGAAGTTAGCAGATCTTAAAGCAGCCAATGACTCCTCTATCCTTGGTAAGGGGTACGCATCCTTGTGTGTGATACGGTTGATTTTTCGGTAATCTACACACATCCTCATGGTGTTGTTTTTTTTCTGACTAAGACTAGTGGAGCTGCCCAGGGGCTACAGCTATCCCTGATCACCCCAGCCTCCTTCATGTCTCTAAGCATCCCCTTGGCGTGTTGGTAGTGGGCATGGGGTACGGGTCGATACCTCTCTTTTATAGGAGGATGGTCTCCCGTGGGGATGTGGTGTTCTACCCCCTTGACTCGCCCGAAGTCTAACGGGTGTTTACTGAACACTCTCTCGTACTCCTGAACCACCCGATAGACTCCTTGTTTCTGGTGTGAGGGAGTGGAGTCAGTACCCAGATGTAGTTGCTGACACCAGTCCTCCATGTTTTTCTTAGAGCCGTTACCTTCCTCCGGGTGAGATGGAGGCAAGGGTTCCACAGATTGTATAGAATTTTGGTTAATGGTATATAATTTGGCTAGCGTGGCATACCGGGGCAGGTACACTTCCCTCTCCCCGATATTTATTATGCGAACGGGCACCCTCCCATGGTGTACATCAACCACCCCCCGTGCTGTCAAAATGGTGGGCCTACTGTCTGAGTAAACTGGTTCTACCATTGCCTAGTAATCCCTACCTCTCAGACCAATAGCTGCCCGGCACCAAATCATCATTTCACTTTTTGGGGGCATGGCAATAGGAAAAGGGTCACACATTCTTACGCTACCAATCTCACCGCCGGAGAGTTCCACCTGTTGCCGTCGCATCAGTGCCCGGATCTCTTTCTGGAGCACCCGCTGCTCGCCGGAGCTGGCGTTCTTGGCAACCTGCTGTAAAAGGAAAATCACCTCTGCAAGACAATTTTCAATTACATTAGTTCCTAGAGTTATTTTTGGGTGACTCTCATGTTTGTCAATATCTACAATGATCAGTCCCTGTGCTGCCAGTTCGACTCTACCGATTTTGATGGTCACCTCTTTAAATCCGATCTGTGGCACGGGCTGGCCATTGCTGGCGATGATACTCAAGTCGTCGTCAGGGTAGCGGGTAATATCCGAGTCATTCCAGTACTGCTTAAAGAGCACGTACGGGATGGTGGTGACCTGCGACCCGGTGTCCAGTAGGGCACTCATGGGAATGCCATCCAGTACCACAGGCAAGACTGGACGTCCTCCCACATATCTGTCGCACCAGTTCGATGGACCTGGTGATCTTTTTCCTGGGGGTTGGCCCTCTACCCCAGGTTGTGCCCGTTTAAAGAACAGTACCTTGCCATATGTCCGGGTTGATTGCAGCGGCGGCAGATGGGTCGTCCGTCCTCGTTGTATCGGTCACTGGGTCTTCCTCTGGCCGGTGGGGTCCTCCTTGGTCGACGCCACGGGATGTCCTCCGGTCCGGATGCCAGCTGGATCTTCCCTGGGGTGGAAACCTGTAAAGACTGCACAGTTCGGGTTAGCGCAGCAACGCTCTTAGCTAGCTCTTGGACCTGATGGTGTAGGTCTGGAGCCGGGTCATTGTCCAAAGCCTGCGCATCAGCTCCCACAGGCCCTGCCGACAAGGGTGCCGCCTCCTGGTGGTAAGTAATAGCTGGGCGCCTGTGGGTCATAACGCCACCCGGTGCCGGTTCTCGGAGCACCCGGATGGCTCTGTCCTTGAACTGTGCAAAGCCCAGATGGGGATCCTGTAAGGCCATCGCCCGCAACTGGGTTCGGTGGGCATTACAATACAGTCCCTCTATAAATTGTTCAGTCAACAGCCTGTCCTCGTTTCCCACTCCATCAGGGTCGGTCTGCTTAATGGCCCTCAGGGCCTCTTGTAGGTTTAGTGCATAGTCCCTTATACTCTCATGCGCTCGCTGCTTGCACCCGTAGAATCTAAGCTTAATCTCGGCTGAGGTGCGGGTATCAAAGGTATCCTTCAGCCGGGTTAGTATCCCTGCGACAGTCTTCCTCCCAGGTGGCCAGGATTTTACTTCCCTTTTAGCTGCCCCAGTTAGTTGGGCCACCAGGATGCTCACTTTTTGCTCTTCTGTGAGGGGGTACACCTGGAAGAGGCTATCCAGCTTTTCTCTAAAGTCATGCAGGGTATGTGACTCCCCTGAGTACTGGGGTAGCCAAGCTGCTCCCGGGATATAGGGCATGGTGAAGGGCATAACTGCAGCAGCGGTGGTGCTGGCGGGGGTTGAGACAGTGAAGCTCTCCTCCGTATCCGACATCTTCCTCCCCCCTAGTGGACCATGGCCTACCTTGCGATGATCCTGTTCCGTAGGCCGCGGCTCCGCAGTAGATCGTCAGGGTTGAGGACCTTCCGTCGCGCTCCGGTGACGTCGGCGTCTGCTGGGCTCCTTCCAGGACCTTACGCAACGTCCGGACGTGAGGCGGGGCTTCAGTTCTCGCGCACTTTCGAAGTCCACGCCCCTCTTCTTCCCGCGCGGCGTCCTCAAGATGGCGTCCAATGGCGGGAAAACTCCACGGATGGCGGGAAGAAGGCCGAAGATGGCGCCGGATGGCGGGAAAACTTCGCGGATGGCGGGATGAAGGCAGAAGATGGCGCCGGATGGCGGGAAACCTCACCACTGGTAAGTTTGAACAGTCTTTGCTTTTCAGGCACGCAGTACCCGGTGGTTGCGGGCACGAAATCCTGCCGACTACGCCAAAGTTGACGCGCCCCTGGGCCTGCTGTGTCGCGCAGCGTCTCGCGCACGGGGGCTTACCCGGAACCGGATCAGATGAGGGTTGTAGTCTCCGAGTGGCGGGGACCCGGTCCGTGCCCAGGGAGTCAGACTCAGTGTGTGGCAGTCTTGATAGATGTTATTTGAGTGTCGACTACGCCACCCGTTGATTTGCAGCTATGGAGCTGCCGCTGCAGGGCAGACCGCTGAGGCCGGTGTAGAATTGTGCAGCGTGATAGTATAACCCCCAACGGGAGGGGTATGGCCTCAGGGCAGCCGACGTGGAAGATGGGGGTAGCAGGAACCACTCAGACGGTGCGGTGTAATTCAGGGTCTTTACTGGTAACAACGATAGACCCTCCCGGAGTACTTGCTAGCGAACGGGGCCTGGTCAGTCCTTGAGCAGATGGGATCTCCCCTGGCCAGGCGGAGTTGTAGGCCTCCCAAACTGACTGTACTCTTCTGGCTACCTTGCTAGAAGCGGATATAAGTAGCCCACGTCCCTGAGTGTACCGTGTGGTGCTCACCCGTATGGCCGGTGACTCGGGGCCTTCTATTGGCTTCCGCTCCACGATGGCGGTGCTGGTCCCACACGTGTGACCGTGCCTTCGGGTTTCTGGGCCTGAGGACCTGAAATCCCCTGCCGGTCGGCTTCTGCTGCTGGGTAAGAGTTAGTCCCCACAGCCTCGGACGCCGGGTCCGGTAAGAAAGCTTCTCAGTCAGGGCGAGCTCTGCAGCTGCCAGCCCCTGACTCATAGTAGTATTGCTCCCACTGAGCTCCTGCTGTTTCTTCCTATGACTGTTTCTTGTCTCTACTCTCCTTGACTCCTAACCCTGCTTCAGCCCCGGGTTTATATAGGGGAAGTTCTTCCCCTCCCAAGACTGGGCAGGAGGTGTGGCATGCACAGGATCCCTGACCAAAGGACCTCCCACCTTCTCTCAGACATAATATCTCTATCACTGTGGCAACCAGACCCCTGGGGTGTCACATTAGAGTCAGAAAACCTTGTTTCTAGGGCCCGTTTGTCTTCATATGCTAGATCTGTTAGGAATTTAGCCTGTAAGATGGCTGCTCACATATCCCCACCCCAGGGCGTGTGTATAAAATGGAGACCAAGTGTCTCATTCAGTGTGTGTGGCTGGAGGTGTGGAGACCTCCAGAGTGTTTGTGCTAGAGGACACTGACCGTGAGCGGGCGAACCCGCCATATTGTATGGACTGTTTATTTTCTATTTTGTTACACTGTGCCGGACAAGGGTGTCTTTCGTTTACGCCTTTGCAGGTTTAATAAACCTGCCTTGGATGTTTTTAAAGAAACAGTATCCTGCGTCTACCTCTAACGCGGCTGAGTGAGTACCAAACCCTATAGGCCCCTACAATTGGTTCATCTGAGTATTCTGTTTGTGTATGTGAGGCAGATCCTTTCAATACTCCTCAGCCAGAATTTGTCTATTTTGTCACCATTCCGCTCCCTTTTACATTTTGTGCTTCAACCTAACTGTGAGGACCTGGCCACTTTCTAAATACTTTTCCAGCACTGAGCACCCGTTTTCGTCAATCTTAATTTTGTGTTTTGTTAGAAATTTGCTTGCTGTGCTTTGTTAGTGATTTGTTTGCTCATCAGTTCAAACTCAGGTATCTATTCTATTCAGTGACCATATCTCCGAGACCTGGGGCCATTGTTCTCTCCGTCACCACAGGTAGTCTCACATGCAAACCAAGGGGATGGGTTCCACCTGAGAAAATATATCCACTAAGGCACAACTAGCTTGGGGAGGGAGGGGTGAGCTCTTCTGCCGATTCAGGGGGCTGAACCCTGTGCAGGAGAAAGGGAAGGTTCATTGCTAGTCGGACTGAGAGCTGGGTGGTATCACGGGCTGCGGTCGTGATATCCATCATCCGAAGGAGCATATGCTGTGACTGCCAATATATCGGCGGGAGATACAAAAAGCTGTGTGCCAACCAAAAGTTGGGGGACAGTGGGTATCACATGGAACGGGGCAGTGGAACTATTGATTCCAGGTTGATAACTCAAGGACTAAGAGAATTGCCTGTTGGACATTTACTTGGAATTGCTGTTCACCGTGGTCGGAAAGAATAAAACTAATTGCATCGATAACCTGCCTAGGTGATTAGCAAAATCCACAACCGCACATCTTTACACTAACACATATAACCCTTGATCAATCTCTGAAGGATTTTCAGTGGTGAGATACATGACTATACACCCATCCTGAGGACAATATGTTGCGGGAGCAGGGATTAGAAGGCCTCTCCTGGCTTGGAAGTGGGCTTTTGTCAGTGTCAGACAGGTTAATAGACTCCCCATTTATTTTTACGCTCCAATGCTTGGATTGGCTGATATCCCTACTTATTTTCACCAGTATTCCACCTAACATCTGACCAACTCTCACAGTTTGACCCCTCTCCTGTCATAGTAGTGGTGATGCAAATGTATTGTGTACCTACCCATATTTAAATTTGTTCTGCGGCAGATGCACATGCTACTATTAGGCAATAGTCAAACTGGTATGTTACCCTTGGGGCTGAGACACTGAACCAGAAGGTCACTATTCCTTTCTCTTCGGTTACTGCCCCCTGATGTCCCCATACCCATTGGGCTATACAAAACACATACAGTCATATGAAAAAGTTTGGGCACCCCTATTAATCTTAAGCTTAATGTTCTATAAAAATTGGTGTTTTTGCAACAGCTATTTCAGTTTGATATATGTAATAACTGTTGGATACAGTAATGTTTCTGCCTTGAAATGAGGTTCATTGTACTAACAGAAAATGTGCAATCTGCATTCAAACAAAATTTGACAGGTGCATAAGTATGGGCACCTCACCAGAAAAGTGACATTAATAGTTAGTAGATCCTCCTTTTGCAAAAATAACAGCCTCTAGTCGCTTCCTGTAGCTTTTAATGAGTTCCTGGATCCTGGATGAAGGTATTTTTGACCATTCCTCTTTACAAAACAATTCCAGTTCAGTTAAGTTTGATGGTCGTCGAGCATGGACAGCCCTCTTCAAATGATCCCACAGATGTTCAATGATATTCAGGTCTGGGGACTGGGATGGCCATTCCAGAACATTGTAGTTGTTCCTCTGCATGAATGCCTGAGTAGATTTGGAGCGGTGTTTTGGATCATTGTCTTGCTGAAAGATCCATCCACTTTGTAACTTCATATTTATCACTGATTCTTGAACACTATTGTCAAGAATCTGCTGATACTGAGTGGAATCCATGCGTCCCTCAACTTTAACAAGATTCCCAGTGCCAGCATTGACCACACAGCCCCAAAGCATGATGGAACCTCCACCAAATTTTACTGTGGGTAGCAAGTGTTTTTCTTGGAATGCTGTGTTTTTTTGCCACCATGCATAACGCCTTTTTGTATGACCAAATAACTCAATCTTGATTTCATCAGTCCACAGGACCTTCTTCCAAAAAGAAATTGGCTTCTCCAAATGTGCTTTTGCATACCTCAGCCAACTCTGTTTGTGGCGTGCTTGCAGAAACGGCTTCTTTCGCATCACTCTCCCATACAGCTTCTCCTTGTGCAAAGTGCCTTGTATAGTTGACCGATGCACAGTGACACCATCTGCAGCAAGTTGATGCTGCAGCTCTCTGGAGGTGGTCTGAGGATTGTCCTTGACTGATCTCACCATTCTTCTTCTCTGCCTTTCTGATGTTTTTCTTGGCCTGCCACTTCTGGCCTTAACAAGAACTGTCCCTGTGTTCTTCCATTTCCTTACTATGTTCCTCACAGTGGAAACTGACAGGTTAAATCTCTGAGACAGCTTTTTGTATGCTTCCCCTGAACAACTATGTTGAATAATCTTTGTTTTCAGATCATTTGACAGTTGTTTTGAGGAGCACATGATGCCACTCTTCAGAGGAGATTCAAACAGGAGAACAACTTGCAAGTGGCCACTTTAAGTAGCTTTTCTCATGATTGCATACACCTGGCTATAAAGTTCAAAGCTCCATGAGGTTACAAAACCAAAAAAAGTGCTTTAGTAAGTCAGTAAAAAGTAGGTAAGGGTATTTAAAACAAGAAAATGATAAGGGTGCCCATACTTATGCACCTTTCAAATTTTGTTTGAATGCAGATTGCACATTTTCTGTTAGTACAATAAACCTCATTTCAAGGCAGAAACATTACTGTGTCCAACAGTTATTACATATATCAAACTGAAATAGCTGTTGCAAAAACACCAATTTTTATAAAACATTAAGCTTAAGATTAATAGGGGTGCCCAAACTTTTTCATATGACTGTATGTCAGGTGGATGAAGAGTGGCAGCCACCACTGGCCTATTGATCTGGAACATTCTTGCAGTGGGAAGCGTGGATCCATGTGGGCTTTCTTTCAACCTTAACTGCTGTGGTAGTGGGCAATAGGACGTGGAATGGGCCATTGTAACTGGGCTCAAGGGTCGGTCTGTTGAACTTCTTGGTGAGCACCCAGTCCTTTCTGGATCTTGGGGATCTGGGATGAAGGAGAAAACTCAAGAATGTATTTTAGTCAAATGCTTGGTTAGTTCAATAACAAACTTAGTCAGAGTGTCATATTGCATAGACAACTGTTGGGGGAAATACAACCATAACCTACGAGCACTTCCAAATAGGATCTCATAGGGGCTAAGTTTGGTTGGGCCTGTTGGTGTGTGTCTGACACTAAACCATGCAAGGGGAAGGCTCTCATGTCATGGCTTCCCTGTCTCTTATGCAGCTTTGAGCATTTTTGTTTTTAATATCCCATTTAGGCTATGTGCCCACGATGCAGAAATGCTCCGGATTTTTCCTGAGCGTTTCTGCATCTTCCTGGCAGAAAAAAACGCATTCGGATTGTACATGCATTTTTCTGCCAGGGACATGCGGATGTGAAGCGTTCTTCACATGCATTTCTGCATGCGGGTTGACAAGCGCTTTCCAAGCAATTTTAGCATCACTTGGAAAGTGCTTGTCAACTTGGTCACACTATATAAATCTATGCAAACGGCATGGATTTATATACTGTGACCGAAAGAATGGTAAAAAATAAAAAATAAATCTATACTTACCTTCCAATGGCCCCCGCAGTCTTGCTTCGCTCGGTCCTGGCTGCCGGCAGATCGCAGTACACTGAAGGACCTGCCGACGTCAGCGTCGCGTGACCCGTCACATGACTATGACGTCAGCGCAGGTCCTCCAGTCCATCGCGATCTGCCGGCAAGGGAGGACGAGCGCAGCGGGGGCCGTCAGAAGGTAAATATAACATTTATTTTTTATTTTATATTTTTTTTTTTACAGGTTCTATGGTACCCGGGTCCGGAGGAGAGTCTCCTCTTCTCCAAACCCGGGTACCATCCGCACATTGAACGCATGTATTCCGCATGTGCTTATCTAGTGAAGCGGAATACATGCGTTCTAATGCAAGTCAATGGCGGCGAAAACGCAGCGCTTCCGCAAAATAATTGGTAGTGCTGCGTTTTTTTACGCAATGATAATCCGCAGCGGAAATTTCCGCAGCATGTGCACAGCACATGCGGATTATCATTGGGGAACATGGCAGGCCTTCTACCATGCATTTTTTAAGCGTTTCTGCAGCGTTTTTGCCGCTGTGGAAACGCTTAAAAAATGCATCGTGGGCACACAGCCTTAGTCTCTCAACTTTTCCGCTGCTCTGCGGATGATAGGGGGTATGCAGGGCTAACTCGATCCCTAAAGCGGCCTGTGACGATACAGCCTATAATCTTAATAAGCCAGACGTTTAGATTTGTTAATCCAAGAGAAATACACTATTATCTTTGTGTTGACTTGTAAATGTATGTGTATTTATGTGGCTGGTCAAGAAGAACAGACCAGTATTTGTATAACCCTGATTGTTGTCTCCTCTTTGATTCTGAAACAATGATGTTGATTTAAAGAGAACTCTACTATACCAACTATGTAAATATATTAGCTCAAACAATGATAGCTGAGCCCTGTGAGTAATGCCCTCTCTAACCCCTAACCTGTGAATGTGTACTTGCAAGGACAACTGTAACTATTTTAAGTGGCATGTGCTTCTGCAGCAGTGAGACTTGACACAGAGATTGGAAGGAGACTTAAAACAGAGAATCAAGGAGCATCAGATGGATTGCATGGCGGCTTCATCCAAAGAGACACAGATTTGGATTCTACATGATTCTAGTCTAAGGGTATATAGCCCTGACTGGAAAGACACGGATCTGCTTCATTAACCAACAGAGAGACCATGGATACATTTGGGGAGACCAGGTTGGGACGATGAAGTCACCTGGCCCCATGGATAAGTTGTTTGGGGTTGCCAGGAGGGACCGTTCGATTGCCTGGCACCCATGGAGACATTCGGAGAAGCCAGACTGGGACCGGCAAGTCATCTGGCCCCATGGAAACGCTCAGAGAGGCCAGGGTGGGACCCTCGGGTCTCCTGGCCTTGTACCTTGATGGACTGATAGCTTCCTCAGCTTGCCAGTACCTTCTCTCTGTGGGGATCCGCCAGAAGGAGGGGCCACTGGTTGAGGTAGTTGGCCCTGAAAGTTCCAAAGTCGCAGCTGTTCTATCCCAGGCAGGTGGAACGGAAGAGTGAGACTGTGTGATGTTGTACCATCTTGGGTTTTTGCTGGGACAGTTCAATCTGTTGATTGTCCGCTTTGTGGTTCAATAAAGCTTTGCCACACTGTTTTACCCTCACCCTGTGTTGTCTGAGTAGTGTTACGCCCACGGAAGACCCAGAGTCTTCACACTTCGCATATCTCTTTTGTCAGATTGGCTATGAATGCAGGTCCTTGGTCACTTTCTATAGTCTCTGAAAGTCCATATCTGCAAACTATTTCAGAGAGTAGTTTTGTAGCTGTGGTTTTGGCTGATTGATTTTTCATGGGAAAGGCTTATTGCCATCCTGAGAAGATGTCTACCACTTCTAAGACATACTCAAACTCCCCTGATTGTGGCAAGTGTATGTGATCTATCTGTATGCACTGGAAAGGGTATAGGGGTTTCGGTGTGCACCTCTGAGGGATCTTCTCTATTTTTTCTGGGTTGCAACAGGCATACATACATACATACATACAATGGTAGAGTTAGAAGGGACCTCCTGGGTCATCTGGTCCAACCCCCTGCTCAAAGCAGGATTCACTAGATCATCTCAGACAGATGTCTGTCCAGCCTCTGTTTGAAGACGTCTATTGAAGGGGAACTCACCACCTCTCGTGGCAGCCTGTTCCACTCATTAATCACCCTAACTGTCAAAAAGTTTTTTCTAATATCTAATCTGTGTCTCCTCCCATTTAGTTTCATCCCATTGCTTCTAGTTTTTCCTTGTGCAAATGAGAATAAAGATGATCCTTCTACAATGTGACAGCCCTTGACATATTTGTAGACAGCTATTAAGTCTCCTCTCAGTCTTCTTTTTTGCAAGCTAAACATTCCCAAATCCTGCAACCGTTCCTCATAGGACATGGTTTGCAGACCAGTCACCATTCTGGTCGCTCTTCTCTGAACTTGCTCCAGTTTGTCTATGTCTTTTTTAAAATGTGGTGCCCAAAACTGTACACAGTATTCCAGATGAGGTCTGACCAAAGAGGAGTAAAGACCGATAATGACTTCACGTGATCTAGACTGTATGCTTCTGTTAATACATCCCAGAATTGTATTTGCCTTTTTTGCTGCTGCATCACACTGTTGACTCATGTTCAGTCTATGATCTATTAGTATACCTAAGTCTTTTTCACATGTACTGTTGCTTAGCTCTATTCCTCCCATTCTGTATATGCTTTTTTCATTTTTATTGCCCAGATGTAGTACTTTGCATTTTTCCCTGTTAAAAACCATTCTGTTGGTTGCTGCCCACTGCTCCAGTTTATTTAGGTCTTTTTGAATCCTCTCTCTCTCTTCTCTAGTATTAGCTATCCCTCCTAGCTTTGTGTCATCAGCAAATTTAATCAGTTTACCCTCAATTCCTTCATCTAAATCATTGATAAAGATGTTGAACAATACAGGTCCCAGGACAGAGCCCTGTGGTACCCCACTTGAGACATTCATCCAGCTGGATGTGAAGCCATTTACAACCACCCTTTGAGTCCGATCACTAAGCCAGTTATGAATCCACCTAATAGTTGCCTGGTCCATTGCATACTTGGTCATTTTTTCAATAAGGATGGTGTGAGATACTTTGTCAAATGCTTTGCTGAAGTCAAGATATACTATATCTACAGCATTTCCCTGATCCACCCAGTCAGTGATTCTGTCATAGAAGGAAATTAAGTTAGTCTGACATGACTTGTTAGTTACAAACCCATGCTGACTCTGGTTAATCACTTCATTCTTATCCATGTACTTACATACATGTTGTTTAATAATTTGTTCAAAGATCTTTCCTGGTATAGAAGTCAGACTCACCGGCCTATAGTTCCCTGGGTCCACCTTCTTCCCCTTTTTGAACATAGGAACAACATTTGCTCTTCTCCAGTCTTCTGGGACTTCTCCTGTTCTCCAAGAATTTTCAAAGATTATGGAGAGTGGTTCTAAAATTTCTTCTACGATCTCCTTCAGTACTCTGTGGTGTAATTCATCTGGACCTGTAGACTTGAACTCATTTATGTTAGCTAAATATTCCCTCACAATCTTTCTGTTTACAGATAACTTGGATTCCTCTATTCCTTTAAAAGGACAGTGAAGATCAGTTGATGTTACATTTTCTTTCTGAGAGAAAACAGATGCAAAATAGGAATTAAAAAGTTCGGCCTTCTCAACATCCTCTCTTACCATTTCTCCATTTTCATCCTGTAAAAATCCTATAGCACACACAATACATCCTTTTGTGTAGTTTGCAGCTACTGTTGAAAAGCCTGGTGAGTGATAATATTGTCTCATAAGGTTGTGCATCCTAATTTTTGATTGGTGAGTGGTGCCATGAGCCCATCTGGCTATCATTGGGTAGAGGACCCTTGGAAGGCACATTTTCTTAGGTACCGGATGAGATGTTTTTCATCTTGTCTGGCTCCATCCTGAATCCATTTGTCCTTTTCTTCATGGGATGCTTGCTTCTGTAGGGCCAAAAGCATGTTCTCCCAGGATTGTTCGTTAGTTCCATCTTTCTTAGTTTCAGGGTCTGTTAAAGAGCATAGATGAGATGTTTCTGGGCGAAGTGGTAGTATTTCTGCTTCTTTTGCTGCTTTGTCTGCCAAACTGTTCCTCACTGCTTCTCTTGAGGTTTCTCCAGTTTGTGCCTTAACCTTTATCACCACAACTCTTTCTGGCATCAACAAGGTCTCCATCAGTTCTTGTATGGCTTTATGGTGTCTTACTGGGGTTCCATTAGCCATGATTAAATCTCTTGCCCTCCAGATTGGTCCATAGTCGTGTGACATGCCCCAAGCACAGCGGCTGTCAGTGTAGATGTTCACTTTGCTCTGGGTAGCCATCTTGCAGGCTTCTGTCAAGGCAAGTAATTCTGTGTCCTGTGCAGACAGGGATGCAGGCAGTGGTTTTGCTAGCAGCATGGTGTCTTCTGTGACTACTGCCATACCCATGTGAAAACAGCCTTCTTGGTCTGCATATCTTGATCCCACCACAAAGAGAGTCAGATCGGGGTCTTCCAGAGGCACATCTGTGACAGTGTCAAATCCGGAGCTTTCTTGTCTCATGAGGGCAAGGCAATCATGCTGGGCCATTTCAGAGTCGACTACCTCTTCCATCAGAGTGTCAGAGGTGGGATCCTCCTCCCCCCTTGGCAGAGGTAGGAGGGTAGCAGGGTTAAGGACATCACATCTGGAGAGGGTGACGTTGTCTGGGAGAAGAAGTGAGCACTGTAAGCGTAGATGACGGGCAGCAGATAGATGTCATGAGGTGCCATGGTCTTCAGCTTGTGGCCCAGAATGATGTCAGAAGTCTCGTCCAGAAATGGCTCCATTCCCTAAGTAGATCTTGAGTTGCTGAGTAGTGTTGAGCCACCCCCGTAGTGTTCGAGTTCGGTTCGGTTCGTCGAACACCCGTTTATTCACCGAACTGTTCGTCGAACTGTTCGTTGAACACCTTTGAACACCGTTGAAACCAATGGTAGGCAAACAAAAACACATAGGAACACATAGAAAAAGCATAGAAAACACTTCAAAGGTGTCCAAAAGCTGACAAACTGCTCAGAAGACACAACTACCACATGGAAAAGTGACAAGTACATATAGTCATGCGAAAAGAAAAGAGGTGGAGGAGTAAAAGGAGGGGGAGACACAGACATAGGCATGTCATGCCCTTCTAAAACCAAAAAAGTGCGAAGCCGACACGGCCAGTCCGTTCCTGCCCGTGTGACCTCCGTGTCGCCGGGTTTGTGCCAGAGCTGCGGTGGACACTGACGGCCAGCGCCCCTCTCCCAATACAGGTGCCTGTCCGCTGGTGGGTCAAGCGAGCCCCCCTGCGGTGGAGGCAGGTCTAAGCTTTTTAATTTAAATTGTCTTTCTAATATGAATGAATACACTTTAAATCCTTTTACAAGGATCTATTGGAGGGCAAGTCTGATGCCAGCAGCTGCGGGAATTCCAGTTCCAGTAGCGTCCACTAAAGCTGCTGCAGTTAAAAAGCTTTTATAAGGATCAAGCTTAGCGGTCCACCGCAAGGCGTCCTACCGCCAGTCCCAGCCCTTGTGCCTTGGGGTGCCTCCCGATGCTCTTCACTGAGTGTCCCGGAGGCCCGAAGCATTTCCTTTCAAAAAATTAAGTGTCCAAACTACAGGTGGTGTAGCTTGCTTAACAGCTGGGATAATCCGCTGACTAGCAGACACTGCTACTAGGCACAAAGCATTTCCTGGGCTAGATGTGTGACACCCCAGGGGTCTGGTTGCCACAGTAATAGAGATATTATGTCTGAGAGCAAGTGGGAGGTTTCTCTGGTCAGGATCCCTAAACATGCAACACGGTCCGCCCAGACCTGGGAGGGGAGGAATCTGCCCTTTTAAACTGGGTCTGGGGCGGGATTAGACAGTTCAGTTCCAGACACAGGGAAAGCAAGAACAGGAGCTCTGGAGGAGCAGTAGCAGAAGTCCAGGGGCTGGAGCTGAGCAGAGTTCGCCCTGGACGAAGATACTAAAGCCGGACACAGGAGTCCGAGGCTGTGGGGACTGATCTACACCCAGCAGCAGAAACCAGCCGGCAGGGGATTCCAGGTCCTCTGGCCATAGAAGCCCGGAGGCTCAGTCACAGAGAAGGGATCAGCGCCGCCATCCAGGAGCGGAGGCTAACAGAAGGCCCCAAGTCACCAGCCATACGGGTGAGCACCACACGGTATACTCAGGGACGTGGGCTACTTGTAACCGCTGACAGCAAGGTAGCCAGGAAGAGTGCAGATAAACGGGGAGGCCTACAACTCCACCTGGCCAGGGGAACTCCTGCTTGCTCGCAGACTGACCAGGCCCCTTATACTAGCCAGTACTCCCGGGAGGGTCTGCCTTATACCATCAGTAAAGACTCTGAACTGCACCTCACGTCTCTGTGATTCCTTGCCGCACCAGCACCATTAGTACTGGGACCCTCACACCATCACTCCCATCATCTTCCACCTTAGCTGCCCTGAGGCAATACTTCTCCCGTGGGGAGTCATCCCATACTCAGCTGCGCAAACAACATCAGCCTCAGCGGTCTGCAGCGCAGCGGCGGTCCCCACTGACCGCAATCCACGGGTGGCGTAGTCGGACACTTATTACAATACAAATAGACTGCCACTGGTTTGACCACCCTGGGCACGGACCGGGTCACCGCCACACGGAGGCTACAACCCCCAGCATCCCAGCGATCCGGCTCCGGGTATTCCCCCTGCACAGCAGCAGCGCACAGGCCCAGGGGGCGCGTCATCTTTGGCGTAGTCGGCAGGATTTCGTGCCCGCAACCACCGGGTACTGCGTGCCTGAAAAAGAGACTTTTATACTTACCTGTGGTGAAGTTTCCCGCCGTCCGGAGTCGTTTCCCGCCATCCGGAGCCGATTCCCGCCATCAGACGCCATCTTGGATCGTTTCCCGCCGTCTTCTGCCTTCTTCCCGCCATCCGCAGCTGCTTCCCGCCTTCGGACGCCATCTTCGGGACGCCGCACGGGAAGAAGAGGGGCGTGGACGCCGAAAGCGCGCGAAATCCGAAGCTCCGCCCCACGCTCTGACGCTGCGCAAGGTCCTGGAAGGGAGGAAGAGCGACGCTGACGTCATCGGAGCGCGACGCCAGGTCCTCAACCCCGACGATCGACGGCGGAGCCGCGGCCTACGGAAGAAGAGCATCGCAAGGTAGGCCACGGTCCACTAGGGGGGAAGGAGGATGCCGGACACCGAGGGGAGCTCCACTGCCACAGCCACCGCCAGCGCAACCGCTGCAGCAGTCATGCCATTCACCATGCCCTATATCCCGGGGGCAACCTGGCTACCCCAGTACTCAGGGGAGTCACATACCCTAAATGACTTTAGAGAAAGACTGGATAGCCTCTTCCAGGTGTACCCCCTCACAGAAGAGCAAAAAGTGAGCATCCTGGTGGCCCAATTAATCGGGGCAGCCCAAAGGGAGGTAAAGTCCTGGCCACCTGGGAGGAAGAGGACTGTCAGAGAGATACTAGCCCGGCTGAAAGACACATTTGACACCCGCACCTCAGCCGAAATAAAACTGAGATTTTATGGGTGCAAACAACGGGCACATGAGAGTATAAGAGACTATGCTCTAAACCTACAAGAGGCCCTGAGAGCCATTAAGCAGGCAGACCCTGACAGCGGGGGAAACGAAGATAAGCTGTTGACTGAACAATTTATTGAGGGTCTACTGTGCAATGCCCACCGAACCCAGTTGCGGGCAATGGCCTTACAGGACCCTGACCTGGACTTTGCACAGTTCAAGGACAGAGCCATCCGGGTGCTCCGAGAACCGGCACCAGGTGGCGCTGTGACCCACAGGCGCCCTGCTATCACTTACCACCAGGAGACGGCGCCCTTGTCTGCAGGGCCTGTGGGAGCTGATGCGCAGGCTTTAAACAGTGACCCGGCTACAGACCTGCACCATCAGGTCCAAGAACTGACTAAGAGCGTTGCCGCGCCAACCAGAACTGTGCAGTCTTTACAGGTCTCTTCTCCAGGAAAGATCCAGCTGGCATCCAGACCGGAGGACGTCCCGTGGCGCCGACTGAGGAGCACCCCACCGGCCAGAGGAAGACCCAGCGACAGATACAACGAGGACGGACGACCCATCTGCCGCCGCTGCAATCAACCCGGACATGTAGCAAGGTACTGTCATTTAAACGGGCACAACCTGGGGTAGAGGGCCAACCCCCAGGCATAAGATCATCAGGCCCATCGAACTGGCGTGATAAATACATAGGGGGACGTCCGGTCTTGCCTGTGGTACTGGATGGCATTCCTATGAGTGCCCTACTAGACACTGGGTCACAGGTGACCACCATCCCGTACGTGCTCTTTAAACAGTACTGGAATGACTCGGACATAACCCGCTACCCAGATGACGACTTGAGTATCATCGCCAGCAATGGTCAGCCCGTGCCGCAGGTGGGATTCAAAAAGGTGACCATTAAGATCGGTAAAGTCGAACTGGCGGCACAAGGACTGATTATAGTGGACATAGACCGTCATGAGAGTCACCCTAGAATAACCTTGGGAACTAATGTGATTGAAAATTGTCTTGCAGAGGTGATTCTCATTTTACAGCAGGTTGCCAAGAACGCCAGTTCCGGCCAGCAGCGTGTGCTCCAAAAAGAGATCCGGGCACTGATGAAGCGGCAACAGGTGGAACTATCTGGTGGTGAGATAGGTAGCGTGAGAATGTGTGACCCGTTCCCTATTGCCATGCCCCCAAAAAGTGAGATGATGATTTGGTGCCGGGCAGCTATTGGTCTAAGAGGTAGAGACTACCAAGCAATGGTAGAACCCGTCTACTCAGACAGTAGGCCCACCATTTTGACAGCACGGGGGGTGGTCGATGTACGCCATGGGAGGGTGCCCGTTCGCATCATAAATATCGGGGAGAGAGAAGTACACCTGCCCCGGTATGCCACGCTAGCCAAATTGTTCACCATAAACCAGAATTCTGTACAGGCCGTGGAACCCTTGCCTCCATCTCAACCAGAGGAAGGTAACGGCTCTAAGAAACCAATGGAGGACTGGTGTCAGCAACTGCATTTGGGTACTGACTCCACTCCCTCACACCAGAAACAGGGAGTCTATCGGGTGGTTCGAGAGTACGAGAGAGTGTTTAGCAAACACCCGCTAGACTTCGGGCGAGTAAAGGGGGTAGAACACCACATCCCCACGGGAGACCATCCTCCCATAAAGGAGAGATACCGACCCGTACCCCCGGCACACTACCAACACGCCAAGGGGATGCTTAGAGACATGAAGGAGGCTGGGGTAATCAGGGACAGCTGTAGCCCCTGGGCAGCTCCACTAGTCTTAGTGAAAAAGAAAGACAACACCATGAGAATGTGTGTAGACTACAGGAAGGTCAACCGTATCACACACAAAGATGCGTACCCGTTACCAAGGATAGAAGAGTCCTTAGCTGCATTAAAATCTGCTAACTTCTTCTCTACTTTGGATCTCACTAGCGGGTACTGGCAGGTTCCTGTAGCAGAGGCGGACCGGGAGAAGACCGCATTCACCACCCCGATGGGTCTCAGCGAATTTAACTGTATGCCGTTCGGGCTCTGCAACGCACCAGGAACCTTCCAACGGTTGATGGAATGCTGTCTGGGACACCGGAACTTCGAGACGGTCCTGTTATACCTGGACGATGTCATCGTCTATTCCAAGACCTACGAGGACCACCTGAAACACCTGGCAGAAGTGTTCGAATCTCTGGCGAATTACGGCCTAAAGGTGAAACCCTCCAAGTGTCACCTCCTGAAACCAAAGGTGCAATACCTGGGACACGTGGTGAGTGCTGACGGAGTGGCTCCCGACCCTGATAAGATCACTGTGATTAAGGACTGGCCAAGACCCTCCAGCATAAAGGAAGTGCGGCAGTTCCTCGGGTTGGTAGGCTACTACCGAAGATTCATTCCCGGTTTCACCAAAATGGCAGCCCCTGTGCAGGACCTCCTGATAGGTCAATCTCGGAAAGCCAAAAACCAGAAGCCGCCCTTCAGGTGGGAAAAGCTGGAAGAGGAGTCCTTCTGCCAGCTGAAGATGGCCCTCACGGGGGATGAAATCCTGGCATATCCAGACTACAGCCAGCCCTTTATTCTCCACACGGACACAAGCAACATCGGGCTAGGAGCCGTACTGTCCCAGATCCAGCAAGGGAAAGAACGGGTAATCGCTTACGCCAGCCGAAAGCTACGGCCCACGGAGAGGAACCCTGAGAATTATAGCTCATTCAAGCTGGAGTTCCTGGCAGTAGTGTGGGCAGTGACCGAACGTTTCAAGCATTACCTTGCCTCCTCCAAATTCACCGTGTACACGGATAACAACCCGTTGACACACCTGGACACTGCAAGGCTCGGTGCCCTGGAACAGAGATGGATGGCCCGCCTGTCCAACTTTGAATTCACCATCAAATACCGGGCAGGACGATCAAATGCCAACGCGGATGCCCTGTCTAGAATGCCGAACTTACCGGACGTAGGGGAAGATCCAGAAGATCTGGAAGAAGTTGAGCTCCCTGCGTTCCACCGTCATGGGATTACCCTGTATTCCCACCGTGTGAAGGACAGGCGCTCTGTGACGTTCAATCCCTTGCCCCACTACAACTGGGCGGAGACGCAAGACAGTGATCCCGCAGTCCATTTGGTGAAGGAAATGCTGACCCAGGCCGATGCCCATCTTGACCCAGATGCTCCGGAGGAGACCAAGCAACTGTGGAAGGAGAAAAGTAAGCTGTTCCTCTACAGGGAGAAGCTGTGCCGGAGAATGGTTAACTCTCGAACGCATGAGTTGACCTGGCAGGTAGTGGTCCCAAGACGAGACGCGGCTATGGTTCTGGAGGCATACCACAACGGAGCAGGGCATTTCGGATGGAAGAAGCTGGAGTTCTTGTTGCGTGAATGGTTCTACTGGGTAGGCATGAGAGGAGCCATCGAGAGGTGGTGCAGAGACTGTGGCCCGTGCCACCTGAGAAGAAAGGACCGTGCTAGCCAGAAGACTCCCTTGCAGCCCATCATCACCAGACAGCCACTGGAACTGGTAGCCCTGGACCATGTGAAACTGGCTCCAAGCAGATCTGGGTTTGTCTACGCCCTCACAATCGTAGATCATTACTCCCGGTTCCTGGTGGTGGTCCCGGTCAAGGACTTAACGGCTCAAACAGCAGCTAGAGCCTTCCAGCAGCACTTCTGCCGTCCACACGGGTACCCGGACCAAGTGTTGACAGACCAAGGACCAGCCTTCGAAGCGGAGGTCTTCCAGGAGTTCTGCAACCTGTATGGCTGCAAGAAGATAAGAACAACGCCCTATCACCCTCAAACCAATGGACTCTGCGAGAAGATGAACCAGGTGGTGATAGATCTGCTAAAAACATTGCTCCTGGAAGAACACAGTCTGTGGCCTGAGAAACTGCCCGATCTGGTGGACCTGTATAACCACATCCCTGTAGGTTCCACCAACTGTACCCTGGCTTACCTAATGAGAGCAAGACCTGGTAAGCTGCCTATTGACCTGGATATGGGAGTCCTGACGCCTGAGGACACCTCGCCAGAGGCAGACTGGGATACAGAACGGCAGCAGCAGTATCGGAACGTACAGGAGAGCGTCGAGCGAAGTCTGTCTCAAGCTAGAGAAAGGCAAGAGAAGGCTTATAACCAGTATGCTCCCGCTGTTCCCCTGGTACCTGGAGAGCAGGTCTTGAAGAGGAAGAGGCGGCTCCACAAGTTGGACGACCAGTGGGAGAAGGACCCGTACACCGTACTGCCATCAAGCCTTGAGAACCCAAAAATCTGCGTAATCAGTAAGGATGGAAGAGAAACCACAGCCATTGTCTCCAGAGACCACCTGAAGAAGTGTCCCGAGCAGCTGCAAAGCCCTGAAGAAGATCAAGAAAACCCTCAACCCGCAGAGGAAAGGGAAGAAATGATCAGTACCGTACTCGGAGACTTCCCCCGGTCTTGGACACAAGTAAATGGCGCTGTCGTGGTACCCGTCCTCACCTTTCTCCAGCCAGCCCCGCAAGTGCCTACAGAGGAACTGGTAGAGCTGGAAGAGCAGCCGGCCCAAGGGGCAGAAGAGTCCACACCAGCAGTACAGGAGGATCAACCCTCTGCTAGTAGTGAGCCTGCTGTGCCCCTAGTGAGCCAAAGAGTGCGCAGAAAGCTGCCCAGCTTGCCCATAACACCTCCTACACCCTGTAGTGCAGAACCAGTTAGTGAGCTCCGTAGGTCCACTAGAGTCACTAGAGGTCAGATGCCCGCTCGCTGGAGAATCTAAACCAGTGCACTGTAAAGTTGACTGTTTATTGAAAAATGTTTATGGTTTATGTTTGTTGCCTGTTACTAATTATGTTTCTCAGTTACCCTGCAGATTTATTTGGACTAACAGGTTATGGACGCTGGATAACCGGAACAGTTTTGTAGATAGTTGCACCTTGGTGCCTCTTGCGAAGACGGCCGCGGAAGAGAAAACCTGTCTGGCGTGGCCTCCTTGCGGCCCAAAGTAGCTAGCTCTAACCTTGCAGCCACGCCCAAGGACAACGCAAGGGGTTTGCTTTGGACAGGTCCCCTATTCTGTGCCAAGACTTCGCCTTGTTGGGTGACATGGACACCCCTTTGTTTCGTAAACTTCACCTTGGGTGATAAGGACACCCGGTTGCGGACACGCCGTGACCTTTAAAGAACTAAAGCTTCTTGTAAATATGTTATCGTATTATTGTTTATACCCTGTTATTATGTTTTAAAAATGTGTTTAGTCCCAGAGTACTAAAATTTACTAGGGGGGAATGTGACACCCCAGGGGTCTGGTTGCCACAGTAATAGAGATATTATGTCTGAGAGCAAGTGGGAGGTTTCTCTGGTCAGGATCCCTAAACATGCAACACGGTCCGCCCAGACCTGGGAGGGGAGGAATCTGCCCTTTTAAACTGGGTCTGGGGCGGGATTAGACAGTTCAGTTCCAGACACAGGGAAAGCAAGAACAGGAGCTCTGGAGGAGCAGTAGCAGAAGTCCAGGGGCTGGAGCTGAGCAGAGTTCACCCTGGACGAAGATACTAAAGCCGGACACAGGAGTCCGAGGCTGTGGGGACTGATCTACACCCAGCAGCAGAAACCAGCCGGCAGGGGATTCCAGGTCCTCTGGCCATAGAAGCCCGGAGGCTCAGTCACAGAGAAGTGACCAGCGCCGCCATCCAGGAGCGGAGGCTAACAGAAGGCCCCAAGTCACCAGCCATACGGGTGAGCACCACACGGTATACTCAGGGACGTGGGCTACTTGTAACCGCTGACAGCAAGGTAGCCAGGAAGAGTGCAGATAAACGGGGAGGCCTACAACTCCACCTGGCCAGGGGAACTCCTGCTTGGTCGCAGACTGACCAGGCCCCTTATACTAGCCAGTACTCCCGGGAGGGTCTGCCTTATACCATCAGTAAAGACCCTGAACTGCACCTCACGTCTCTGTGATTCCTTGCCGCACCAGCACCATTAGTACTGGGACCCTCACACCATCACTCCCATCATCTTCCACCTTAGCTGCCCTGAGGCAATACTTCTCCCGTGGGGAGTCATCCCATACTCAGCTGCGCAAACAACATCAGCCTCAGCGGTCTGCAGCGCAGCGGCGGTCCCCACTGACCGCAATCCACGGGTGGCGTAGTCGGACACTTATTACAATACAAATAGACTGCCACTGGTTTGACCACCCTGGGCACGGACCGGGTCACCGCCACACGGAGGCTACAACCCCCAGCATCCCAGCGATCCGGCTCCGGGTATTCCCCCTGCACAGCAGCAGCGCACAGGCCCAGGGGGCGCGTCAGATGCAGTTAAAAATTTGTAATTAGGTACTCTCGTTGGATGCTGAGAAAGCATTCCATAGAGTCTCCTGGCACGCCATATGTTATTCTCTTAAAAAGCTTCGGGTAGGGGTCTAGGGGACCCTTTTATAGCCAAAATCACGGCCCTGTATCGCAATACGTCAACTAGGCTGAAGATAAATGGAACATTTTCATCACCTTTCATAATCACCAATGGGACAAGGCAGGGATGACCTCTGTCCCCTCTCTTATACATCCTAGTGATGGAGCACCTGCTCTCATCAATTCGCCATAACCCCAATATTAGGTGGATTGAGGTGGGAGGCACCGAGTACTAGTGCTCTGCATTTGCTGATGATGTCCTAGTATATATCACTCAATCACATATATCCATCCCTGCTGTTATGGCTGAAATAGATCACTTTGTTACATGGTCAAATTTTAAAATTAATTCAGCGAAGTCTGAGGCCCTCGATGTCTCCCTCCCCAAATCCATACAGGATTCCATCCAGTCCAACTTTCCCTTTGCCTGGCCCTCACAGGGTATCAAATACTTAGGTATTCGTATTCATAGAGACCTCTCCCGTCTATGTTATCTTAATTTTGGGCCCTTTATTGAACAACTCCATACAGACCACGGTTGGCAAGTTAGAACTGTAAGATTCACTATGTGAACCACTGGTGTTTTGTGGAAAAGCACATGTACACTGTGTTCCAAATTATTATGCAAAAAGTGTTTAGGAGTGATGAGGTAAGAATTTTTTTGTTTGTCAGTTAAACTCATTGATGGTGATGTGTGTCAGGGCTCTTTATATCACTGTAAGCAATTGCAGACACCTGTGCTAATTAGTTTGGCAGGTGTGTCTAATGAAAGGCAAGACTACTTAAGAAGGCTGTCCCACATTATTAAGCAGCCTACATTTTCTGCCAAAATGGGAAAGAAAAAGAATGTGTCGGCTGCTGAGAAGCAACAAATTGTGGAGTGTTTAGGTCAAGGCATGACTACAATCAACATTGCCAAGACACTTCATCCTGATCATCGCACAATCAAGAAGTATGTAGCTGATTCACAGTACACACGTGTGCGTGCTGATAAGGGAAAATTGAGGACTCTTTCCTACAGGCAATTACGTCAGGTTAAAAGAGCAGCGGCAAAAAAGCCTTGTCATAGCAGCAGACAGGTTTTTGAAGCTGATGGTGCCTCCAACGTCCCCCGAACAACAAAATGCAGGGTCCTTCAGAGGTTTGCAGCTGTGCGTAAGCCATCCTGTCGACCTCCTCTATCCACTGTACACAAGCAGAAACAGCTCCAGTGGGCTAAACAATACATGAAGACTGACTTCAAAACTGTTTTCTTCACCGATGAGTGCCGTGCAATGCTCGATGGTCCAGATGGATGGAGTGGAGGATGGCTGGTTGATGGACACCCCATGCAAACACGGCTACGGCGCCAACAAGGAGGAGGTGGAGTAATGTTTTGGGCTGGAATCATGGGGAGAGAGATTGTCGGCCCCTTTAGGATCTCTGAAGGGGTAAAGATGAACTCCATAATGTATGTGGAGTTTCTCAAACAGCACTTCCTGCCATGGTTCAAGAAGAAGAACCGTGTATTCCGCACCGCAGCAAGATCATTTTCATGCATGATAATGCACCGTCTCATGCTGCACATAACACATCTGCATCTCTGGCTGATATGGGCATAAAAGGGGACAAACTTATGGTGTGACCCCCATGCTCCCCTGACCTCAACCCCATTGAGAACCTCTGGAGCATCATCAAAAGGAGTGTCTATGATGGCGGGAGGCAGTTCACATCTAAGCAACAGCTCTGGGAGGGTATTCTGTCCTCATGCAAAACAATTGAAGCAGAAACCATCCAAAACCTGACAAATTCAATGGACGAGAGAGTTCAGAAGCTCCTTTCGAACAAGTGGTCCTATGTGCAAATGTAACATCACCTAGAATAAAGTTTTGAGTTGAAAACTGTTTGATTTCAGTTTCTAATAACCTGCTAATGCTTATAATTTCAAAAATGACCATTTTTTTGTTCTTTATTAAAATGAAAAGGTTGATCGAAGAGTGTGGGGGATCTAAGAGTGTGGCAACCCAGTAGTCAGGATTATTTCGAATTCTGACAATCTGAGGGTCATGTTGCAGGTAGTGCAGCAAGAAGGCACTCATGTGTCTTGCGCATCTAGGAGCCCCAAAATTATTTTCCGGGCTAGATGCAGCTAAAAATTATTATTAATTTGAAAGCTGGTGGAGCTTAGTATAGATGGCCTAATAGAATCAGTACTGCAAACTGCTACAAGGCCCAAATTATTTTCCAGCCAAGATACAGATAAACATGATTAGTAATTTGAAAGCTTAAAACGGTTGGTGAGGTGATTTTAACAAATCATCAAGCTTTTACTCTCCCCAGGATGACACAGGGGTAGAAAAGTCCTTTCGGATCCATGATTTGTTCATCTTTATGAACGTGAGTCTGTCTACATTATCAGTGGAGAGCCACGTGCGCTTATCTGTCAGCACACCACCAGCAGCGCTGAACACACGTTCAGACAGAATGCTGGCTGCGGGGCATGACAAGATTTCCAAGGCGTAAGTGGCGAGCTCCGGCCATTTATCCAGATTGGAAGCCCAAAAAGAGCAAGGGTCCAGTGACACAGTCATGGCTTCAATGTTTACTTGGAGATACTCCTGTACCATCGTCTCTAGGCGTTGACTATGTGTCAGACTTCTTGTCTCCTGTGGCCTTGCAAAGGATGGGCTAAAAAAGTGGTGAAATGATTCCGCAAAATTGATGTTACCAGCAGATACTGTGTTTCTGTTACGTTTTGAGTGCTGAACACTCGACGGTCCCACGGTTGGCAAGCTGGTGTTTTGTGGAAAAGCACATGTAAGATTCTGCAACAGTCTCTGCTGATACTCCTGCATGCGTGCATCCCTTTATATGGCAGGAATAATTTCTGCAAATTTACTTTTGTACCGGGTATCTAACAATGTGGCAACCCAGTAGTCAGGATTATTTCTAATTCTCACAATTTCAGGGTCATGTTGCAGGTAGTGCAGCAAGAAGGCAC
This sequence comes from Phyllobates terribilis, assembly GCF_046119375.1. Lineage (NCBI taxonomy): Eukaryota > Metazoa > Chordata > Amphibia > Anura > Dendrobatidae > Phyllobates > Phyllobates terribilis. The sequence continues at coordinate 391,447,047 of NW_027362761.1, forward strand.
TCATGTGTCTCGCGCATCCAGGAGCACCAAGTCCCTGTTGTGTTGGTGGCAAGGTAACAATCATGCTTCCTTCCTCTGCCCTCTCCCCCCCCCCAACCTCGCACAACAGAAATGTGATCAAGGTCTCCCTCATCTGATGAGTCTTCCATCAGTTCGTCCTCCACTTCTTCCTGGGCTCCTGCACCTTCCTCACTAGTTTGGCTGCTAGCATGCGCCCTGGTAAAACCATCTCCCCCACCCTCACATGCCTGCAGCCTTGGTGCTGCCGACCGTCTGGACCTTACAGATGTTAGCCCTTCCGCATACAACTCCTCCTCCTCTACTTCCTCCACCTCCTCTTGTGCCACCACCTGACTCCGAATTCTGTTTAACATGTGCTCCAGCATGTAAATCACTGGAATAGTCATGCTGATAATGGCATCGTCAGCATTAAACATCTTCGTCGCCATTTCAAAACTGTGCAGAAGGGTGCATAGGTCCCTGATCTGAGACCACTCCTCCAGCGTGATTTGCCCCACCTCTGGATCTCGTTGGCCCAGGCTATACGTCAGAACATATTGCACCAGGGCTTGTCAGTGCTTCCACAGTCACTGCAACATGTGCAGAGTTGAATTCCACATTTTAGCCGGTGAAGTGGCAGGCCCAATGACTTCTGTAGAGATGTAAGTCGCTGAGCTGCGGGATGCGAACGGCGGAAGTGAGCACACAGCGACCGTGCCCTCTGCAGAAGGCCATCTAGTCTGGGATAGTGGGCTAAAAATTGCTGGACAACCAGGTTCAACACGTGAGCCATACAAGGCACGTGTGTGACATTGCCCCGGCGAAGGGCCGCACCCAGGTTTGCAGCATTGTCGCACACGGCCTTCCCTGGTTTCAAGTCCAGTGGAGACAACCATTCATGAAACTGGTTCTCCAGAGCTGACCACAACTCCTCAGCTGTGTGACTCACATTTCCCAGACATTTCAAAGTAAAAACTGCCTGATGACGTTGAGCCCTGCTGCCAGCATAGTAAGGAGGTGTGCAGGATCCCTTCTGCGCAGTTTGAAAGCTTGTGGCATGACCAGACAGGCTTTGGGTGCAGGTGGAGGACCAAGAGGAGGTTGAGGAGGCAGAAGCAGTGGAGGAACTTCGAGATAAAGAGGATTGAGGCACAACTCGTGGGGACAGCAAGACTTGGACAGCAGCCCCTTGTCCTGCTGTCACCATAGTTACCTAGTGCCCAGTCAGCGACATGTAACGCCCCTGTCCATGCCTACTCGTCCAAGTGTCTGTGGTGAAATGTACCCTGTCACACACAGAGTTTCTCAAAGAAGCGAAGATGTTGTGTGCGACATGCTGGTGGAGCGCAGGCACACCTTTCTTTGAGAAGTAGTGCCGACTGGGCATCTGGTACTGGGGCACTGCGACGGACATAAGGTCTTGAAAATCCTCTGTGTCCACCAGGCGGAAAGGCAGCATTTCTGTAGCCAAGAGCTTGCAGATGGTGAAATTCAACCTCTTAGCTTTCTCATGGCTAGGAGGAAATGGTCTTTTACTTGTCCACATCTGAGGGACCGAGGGCTGGCTGTTGTGCTTAGACGGGGTTGAGAAGGGTGTCCCCAGCAAACTGCCGGTCTGTGAGGAAGATGCAGGCAGACATGTTAGCTTGCCTTGATCCAAAGGTGGTGCTATCGATGTCGGACAGCGCTCAACACCAGCTGGTGTTTCCACTTCCAAAGAAAATGATGACCTGCCAATCACGCTGGCTGTTGTGGGTAAAGAGGTGGCAGGTCTGCGTCCCAAAACAGGTGTGACTGCTGTCCCCCCAGTCACAGAGGATGAAGAGGCCGCGGATGCACAAGATGTGGCAGACGGTGGTTGGCCTGGCCGGCTAGGCCGCATTGTAGCACAGTGAGCTTCCCACTGCAACTTATGCTTCATATTCATGTGCCGGTTCATGCATGAAGTACTCAAACTATGTATTTTTTGGCCTCTACTTAGCTTTTGCTGACATATGTTACAGATAACACGAGTTGGGTCATCCTTATCGATCGGAAAAAATGCCCAGGCTATGCAAGGCTTAGCACCCATGCGACCTGAAGAGCCACCACGACTTGCGGTCTGAGGCAGAGTTGTGTTTGAGGATGCAGTTGTTGACGTGCTTCCAGTACTACGTCTCTGTCCAGGAAGGCGCAACCTGACCTCGTCGTCACTAGCATCCTCCTCCACCTCCTCTGCTGACCTCATCGACTGGCTGACTGTGGGTTGACAGTAAGTGGGATCTCCAACCTCGTCATCATCACCCTGTCTGTTATCACACCCGTCATCCTCAGAGCCAACCTCTTCCTGCCCTGACAAAAAACTCAAGTTGTCGCTCCAATCAGGTATTTGAGACTCATCATCATCTTCCTCATTGTCTCCACCAACAGGAGTTACAGTTTGGGAATGAGGGTCTACATTATGGTCAGAACCTTCTGCGTCTGTTCCTGGATCCGACTCATAAAGATTCTAGGCATCAGTGCAGATCATTTCCTCGTCTGGATTCACAGAAGCTCTGGAGCCGACCTCTGATTCCCAGGCTATAGTATGAGTAAACAGCTCTGCAGACTCAACCATCTGTTCTACCCCATACTCAGACAGGCAGCTGGAGACTTGGGAGCTGTGAGGAAGCAAGTGCGATTGGGGTGACACCTCTGAGGACTGGAGTATTTGTGATGTTGAAGTTGAGGTGGAGGAGAGCCCACTTAAAGGAGCACTTGATATCCGTTGAAGCACCTGCTGTTTTTGTGCCTCATCTGGAATTTGTAGCCATTGGCGTGGCCGTAAGAAAGGGATCTTACCACATTGTCCGCTAAAAGAAGTAGACATCTTAGTTTGGCTGGAAGATGGTCTTTCTTCTGCAGATGTTACTGTTGCTTTAACACCTACCCCACGGACACAACCTTTTTTTCCCTTCCCAACACGCCTATTCCCCTATCCACCAGCAGCAGGCCTTTTTCCACTCATTTTGGTGGTTAACAAATTGACAACTCTGGAGTTGTTTGCACAAAAAACAATGGATGGGAACCGAGCAGAGCTGAGTGGCCAAACTGTGGTATTAGCCCAAAAGTATTGGCTGGGTTAGATGCAGTAAAACAATTTTATTACATACACAGGTGGTGGAGGTTAGGATAGATGGACTAATAGAACAAGTCCTACACACGGCTACAAGCCCAAATATTTTTTCAGAGCTAGATGCAGATAAAAATAATTTTTAATTTGCAACCTGGTGGAGGTTAGTATAGATGGACTACTAGAACAAGTCCCACACACTGCTACAAGCCCAAATATTTTTTCAGAGCTAGATGCAGATAAAAATTATTTTTAATTTGCAACCTGGTGGAGGTTAGTATAGATGGACTAATAGACAAGTCCCACACACTGCTACAAGCCCAAATATTTTTTCAGAGCTAGATGCAGATAAAAATTATTTTTAATTTGTAACCTGGTGGAGGTTAGTATAGATGGACTACTAGAACAAGTCCCACACACTGCTACAAGCCCAAATATTTTTTCAGAGCTAGATGCAGATAAAAATTATTTTTAATTTGCAACCTGGTGGAGGTTAGTATAGATGGACTAATAGAACAAGTCCCACACACTGCTACAAGCCCAAATATTTTTTCAGAGCTAGATGCAGATAAAAGTTATTTTTAATTTGCAACCTGGTGGAGGTTAGTATAGATGGACTAATAGAACAAGTCCCACACACTGCTACAAGCCCAAATATTTTTTCAGAGCTAGATGCAGATAAAAATCATTTTTAATTTGCAACCTGGTGGAGGTTAGTATAGATGGACTAATAGAACAAGTCCCACGCACTGCTAAAAGCCCAAATATTTTGTCAGAGCTAGATGCAGATTAAAATAATTTTTAATTTGCAACCTGGTGGAGGTTAGTATAGATGGACTAATAGAGTGATGCTATTCTATACACAGGTGGTGTAGCTTGCAACACAGATAGGCTACTCCACTGACTAACACACACTGCAAGAGGCCAAAAAGGATTTGCTTAGCTAGATTTAGCCAAATGCTGTGAAAAAAACTTGCACAGCACTGGCACAGACCCGCCTGGCAAAAAGTGATAGGAACTGATGTAACCTAGCCCTCAAAAGGACTGCAATTACAATTAGTCCCTACTCCCAACCTATCTATTTAAGAGCACAGACCTGCTTGATAAAAGTCGTAGGAAATGATGTAACCTAGTCCTCAAAAGGACTCCAATCACAACTATTCCCTACTCCCAAGCTATCTGTAGATTTGTGTGAAAATTGGCTTGAAATTAACACTCAAAGTATAGCGCACACAGCAACAGCGGTGCCGTCTAACATGCAGCTGCAGCAGTGAGAAAATGGTGGCTACGTGGAAAATGGCTGGGTCTTATAGGGCAAGGACATGTGACATACACTGCCAATGACACATGCCCTTGCTTGTGTGAAAAAAAACAGTTCGCGCCGTGTGTGCGCTGCTGATAGGCTGACAGATTGCACCTTCCCACTGTAAATGCGGGAAAGAGAAAAAAAATGGAGATCTTCATTATTTCTGCAGAGATCCATCCTCTGCCACTCCTCCCGCCCCGCTGTACACTCAAACTGCGTATTAACATTAATTTTCAGCATTACTGAGAAAAAATCCAGTTATGATTTTGGTGCACGAACAGTTATCGAACATAACCTCGAACAGCCGAATTTTTTTCAAATCGTTCGTGTTCGCCGAACGGCTCGAACACCGCCCAAAACAGCTCGAATTTGAGATTGGCGAACAGTTCGAGTCGAACGCAACTCATCTCTATTGCTGAGCAATAGCAGCAGATTGTGGAATGGAGAGTGGATACTGTGGTTTCCTTCGCAACAGAGCTCCTGGTTTCAGTTCCACTTCCACAGGTTGGACATGGAGACTTCCAATGTCTTCTGGGCCTTGTGCCCATAGGATGTTAGGGACTTGTGCCAGCAGTGTAGCATCCACTGGGTCAACAGGGGTGTCCTGTAGAGTGAAGAGGCCATACACTTCAACTGAGTGTTCTTGTGATAGTGGAGTAATCAGAGTCACAGTTCCATCGAATATTGGCCTGAAGTTTTGCTGGCAGATCTGCTCCTAGTAGGTTCACGGAGCAGGTTTTAAAGACTACTAGTTGGGACAGCATACTCTGTGTAGCTTGTAGGCCTATGTGTAGGGGTTTGGTCATTGGTGTATAACGTGTAGTTCCATCCACCTCCACACAAGGGACCACTTCATCTGTGAGACAAACTGGGCCTGGTAAATCGATATTTCTTATTACACTTCTGGCTGCACCGGTATCCACCAGGAAGCTGAGAGGTTTGCTCTCAACCTCTACCTGGATGGTGGGGGTTGGTCAACTCAGTTGTCTTGTGGACTGTAAGAGTATAAGTGGTTCTGGTGCTTGTGGTGGATCCAGCTTGCCAATGTCCTATTGCGGTCTTGGACCAGGTGGTCCCTGGGATGGTTGCCATTGTTGTCCAGGCTCCTTCCTTTGAGGGGCTGAGTGGCAATTTCTCTTTATGTGTCCCATCTTCCCACAGTTATATTTTATAAGTGGTCATAAACTTGTAAAAAACTCATGAAAGAATAAAGTTACGTTAAAACCAAGCACACCATTGTTTTTCTTATGAAATTCTCAATGAGTTTGATGTGTCACATGACCCTCTTCCCATTGAAAAAAATAAAGTTGGATTGAAAATGGCCAACTTCAAAATGGCCACCATGGTCACCACCCATCTGGAAAAGTTTTTCCCCTCCCATATACTAATGTGCCACAAACAGGAAGTTGATATCACCAACCATTCCCATTTTAGAGGATTATTTTTATTATTGATCAACAACTATGTTCTCAATCAACCCAGAAGACTCATAAATATCCAAGCTTAATATTTTTGGAAGTTGGAGTGGGTTTTTTTTAGATTTGGCTATCTTAGGAGGATATCTGTTTGTGCAGGTAACTATTACTGTGCAGAATTATTAGGCAACTTAATAAAAAACAAATGTAATCCCATCTCACTTGTTTATTTTCACCAGGTAAACCAATATCAGTGCACAAAATTTAGAATTAAACATTTCTGACATGCAAAAACAAAAACAAAAAAAAATTAGTGATCAGTATAGCCACCTTTCTTTATGATGACACTCAACAGCCTTCCATCCATAGATTCTGCCAGTTGCTTGATCTGTTTTCAACATTGCGTGCTGCAGCCACCACAGCCTCCCAGACACTGTTTCGAGAGGTGTACTGTTTTCCCTCCCTGTAGATCTCACATTTTATGATGGAACCACAGGTTCTCTATGGGGTTCAGATCAGGTGAACAAGGGGGCCATGTCATTATTTTTTCTTCTTTTAGACCTTTACTGGCCAGCCATGCTGTGGAGTAGTTGGATGCATGTGATGGAGCATTGTCCTGCATGAAAATCATCTTTTTCTTGAACGATACTGACTTCTTCCTGTTCCACTGCTTGAAGAAGTTGTCTTCCAGAAACTGGCAGTAGGTCTGGGAGTTGAGCTTCACTCCATCCTCAACCCGAAAAGGTCCCACAAGTTCATCTTTGATGATACCGGCCCATACCAGTACCCCACCTCCACCTTGCTGGTGTCTGAGTCGGAGTGGAGCTCTCTGCCCTTTACTGATCCAGCCTCTGGCCCATCCATCTGGCCCATCAAGAGTCACTCTCGTTTCATCAGTCCATAAAACCTTTGAGAAATCAGTCTTAAGATATTTCTTGAACCATTCTTGAAGTTTTATCTTATGTTTCTTGTTCAAAGGTGGTCGTTTTTCAGCCTTCCTTACCTTGGCCATGTCCCTGAGTATCGCACACCTTGTGCTTTTTGATACCCCAGTAACGTTGCAGCTCTGAAATATGGCAAAACTAGTGACGAATGGCATCTTGGCAGCTTCACGCTTGATTTTCCTCAATTCATGGGCAGTTATTTTGCGCCTTTTTTGGCCAACACGCTTCTTGCGACCCTGTTGGCTATTTGCCATGAAACGCTTGATTGTTTGGTGATCACGCTTCAAAAGTTTGGAAATTTCAAGACTGCTGCATCACTCGGCAAGATATCTCACAATTTTGGACTTTTCAGAGCCCGTCAAATCTCTCTTTTGACCCATTTTGCCAAAGGAAAGAAAGTTGCCTAATAATTAAGCACACCTTATATAGGGTGTTAATGTCATTAGACAACACCCCTCTTCATTACAGAGATGCACATCACCAGATTTACTTAATTGGTAGTTGGCTCTCAGGCCTATGCAGCTTGGAGTAGGACAACATGTATAAAAAGTATCGAAGTGATCAAAATACGCATTTGCCTAATAATTCTGCACGCGGTGTATAAATGGCCCACCCTGTATATTCAACCATAGTTAATCCTGAGTTAACAGTGGTAAGTAATTGTTCTGAGTGCAAGCTGAGCTTCTCTGTGAATCCTTGATACTATTTACTGTGCTTAGACTGTGGTTGACCTGTGTCGCTTTGACACATAGTTAGGCTATGTGCCCACGATGCAGAAATGCTGCATATTTTTTACGCTTCTCCCTGGCAGGAAAAACGCATGCATTTTTTACATGCGTTTTTCCCGCCAGGTAGAAGCGTTTCTCAAGCGTCTTTGCATGCATTTCTGCATGCGCGTTATCAAGCTCTTTTCCAAGCAATTTTAGCATCACTTGGAAAAGTGCTTGACAACTTGTTCATCACTATATAAATCCATGCAACCGGCATAGATTTATAGTACTGTGACCAAGTTAGTTAAAAAAAAAGAATAAGAATGGTAAAAAATAAAAAAATAAAGTTTATACTCACCTTCCGTTGTCCTCCCGGTGTTATCTCCGCTGCGTCCGGTGTGTTGGGCGGCTCGCGCTGTTGTGAAGGACCTGCGGTGACTTCATTGAGCCATGTGATGGGTCACATGACTCAGTGACGTCATGGCAGGTCCTTCACAACAGCGCGAGCATTGCAAGAGACCGGACGGAGCAGACAAAACACCGGGAGGACACTGGAAGGTGAGTATAAGCTTTATTTTTTATTTTAAATTCTTTTTTTTACAGTTTCTATGGTACCCAGGTCTGGATGAGAGTCTCCTCTCCTCCAGACTTGGGTACCATCCGCACATAGAAATGCATAATATCCGCGTGTACAAATGTACTGACACGGATATTATGCGTTTCAATGCAAGTCAATGGCGGCGATTACTCTGCGTGTCCGCAAAATTAATGGACATGCTGCGGATTTTTGAGCGCAGCATAAATGCTGCGGAAAAATCCGCAGCATGGGCATTGACATTGCAGCTTGTCATTGGGGACCATGGGGGGCGGATTACCAAGCGTTTCCCAAGCGTTTATGCTGCGGAAATTCCGCAGCATAAACGCTTGGAAAACGCATAGTGGGCACACAGCCTTAAAGGGAACCTGTCACCAGTTTTTGAGTCAGTCAACAAATGCCACGACCTTTATCTCCTGCTGTTATGCATTCCACAAATGTTTACATTGTATCCCGACTCCTCCTTTATACCCCAAAAATACCATTTGATTTGGTCCCATGCTGTATTTAAAGGGAATCTGTCAGCAGGATTTGCTATGTAATCTGAAGACAGCATGAGTTAGGGGTTGAAACACAGAATTCAGGGATGTGTCACTTGTCAAAGTGTGTGCTGTTGTTTACTAACTGTGAAGGATTTATCACTAAGGCTGTGTGCCCACGATGCGTTTTTTAAGCGTTTCTGCAGCGGCAAAAACGCTGCAGAAACGCTTAAAAAAACGCATGGTAGAAGGCCTGCCATGTCCCCCAATGATAATCCGCATGTGCTGTGCACATGCTGCGGAAATTTCCGCTGCGGATTATCATTGCAGAAAAAAATGCAGCACTACCAATTATTTTGCGGAAGTGCTGCGTTTTCGCCGCCATTGACTTGTATTAGAATGCGCCAATTCCGCAAGACTGCATCTGTACTTGCGTAATTGGCGCGTTCTAATGTGCGGATGGTACCCAGGTGTGGAGGAGAGGAGAGTCTCATCCACACCCAGGTACCATTAAAAAAGCTGTAAAAAAAGAATAAAATAAAAAATAAATGTATACTTACCTTCTGGCGGCCCTCGCTGTGCTCCTCCTTGCTTCCCGGCACTTCACGAAGGAATGAAGGACCTGCGCTGACGTCAGAGCCATGTGACGGGTCACGCGACGCTGACGTCGGCAGGTCCTTCAGTGTACCGCTGCCGACAGCCGGGACTGAGCGAAACAAGACAGCACGGGCCATCGGAGGGTAAGTATATATTTATTTTTTCATTTTTTGACATTCTCTCGGGTCACACTATATAAATCCATGCTGTTTGCATGGATTTATATATTGTGACCAAAGTTGTCAAGCACTTTCCAAGTGATGCTAAAATCGCTTGGAAAACGCTTGACAACCCGCATGCGGAAATGCAAGTGAAGAACGCTTCACTTCCGCATGTCCCTGGCAGGAAAACGCATGTACAATCCGCATGCGTTTTTTTCTGCCAAGGAGATGCAGAAACGCTCAGGAAAAAATCCTGAGCATTTCTGCATCGTGGGCACATAGCCTAAGAGATTAACATTGCCGGACTAGTGCAACAACGCCCCATCCTGTGATAAGCAGCTCACTGTCTATGGACAGACAGCCTGGTGTGGGCGAGGTTAGCTTTCTCAGCTCTGCTGCATTCTAAATCTAAAATCTTTGATTGTGTCAGAATGGCTGCACCAAGTAAACTAAGTGATACATCATTGGATTCAGCTTCTTTTTGCCTATAGTATGCTGCTGACAGATGAGGTAGCAAAAAACTTCTTACAGATTCCCTTTAAAGGGAATCTTGTCAGTATGATCAGCCCTCCTAAGCCGTCTATATGGGCTTGTAGGTCATGGGAAGCTGAATAAAATGATATCTTGATAGCTGCGATCTGATGTCTTATTCCAGAGATATCTATGTTTTTCTGATATGTAAATGAGCTGTCCCAGGCTATGGGCCAGACACTTCTCTGCATCAGAATCTGCCTCCAGTGCTTATTTTTAATAAAGGGGGCATTACCAGTGAGACATGTAACTAACACAGAACAGTAGAACTCTCACATCTGTGCTGTATTGCAACAATATTACAACACTGTCTGCCTGTGAGATGGAAGCTGAAGCTGAGAGGAACCTGCAGATATGTCAGGTATAATCACACACAGCTCTGCAGTGTGATCAGGAGAGCAGAGAGCGGCCATTACACCCCACACTGGTAACTACCCTTCATGTAATATAATCCCTTGAAGCACATTCTCATGCAGATCAATGTCCTCCCCATAGCCTGGAACATATAAGAAAAACATGGATTAATCTGGAACAAGACATCAGACCACAGATATCAAGGTACTAGATGGAGGCCCGATGCTATCGCATTGGGAGGGCGGTAATGTCACGATGGGGGCAGGCTTTGCATCATTGAGAATCCCCCCCCCCATGTGCTCACCCACCTAACCACTCTCTCTTTCCCCCGTGTGCTGACTTCTCCCATCTGTGCTCTTTTCTTTGACCTGTCTACCCCATGTGCTATCCCCCTTGTCTGCTGTCTCTCTCCTTCCTGTGCTGTGTTCTCCCCTCCTGTGCTGTCCCGTTTGAGCTGTCTCCCCCCTGTGCTCTGTCTCTCTTCCCCCCTGTGCTCTTTCTCTCTCCCCCGTCTGCTGTCTTCTCCTCTCATGTGATCTCTTCTATGACCTGTGTACCCCATGGCTCTCTTCCTTGTCTGATCTCTCTCTCCATCACTGTGCTGTCTTCTTCCCTCATGTGTTTCTTGTTTGAACTGTCTCTTCGCGCAGTAAATCAGACTGCAGCCATCTTTGTGCAGGCAGATAGCGGAGGTCACATTAAAACTGCACATGCGCTCCTCCTGTACAAAGATGGTGGAGGTCAGTGAATCATTTGGCTGATCCTGGCGGCGGTGTGTGCGGTATGTACTGCGTGTTCGTGATGGTGTCCTGCTGGTGGTATCGCGCAAGAGGCTGGTTTCCATATTGAGACACCCATCACTTGGGTGTCCCAATATGGCTGTCGACGAACTTCCACTGCTTGGAATTCTGGGATCCGGACACATCTGGACGGAACAGGATGTGAAGACCTTACAAGGTAAGTATATTACAGATTATTTTACTCAGCTTCCTGTGACCTACACGCCCATATAGAAGGCTTAGCAGGGTTGATCCTACTGAGATTCCCTTTAAATGAGGATGGTCCAGTCCGAGGAACATCATTGCTGTGGCGTCTGTTCCTTCTCTCTGCTCTCAATAGCCGTCCTCCCGCTCTGATTGATGTGGGTGATGGGTACTGCGTCATCCACATAGCTCAACAAATTCTCGTGCCTGCGCAGTAGCATAGCCGGCCTGTGCAGGTGCACTTTGCTCTGCCCTACTGCGGGCATACGCAGTGTTGTCCTTTGCTCTGCCTGGAATGAAGCAGAGTAAAGTGCGCCTGCGCTGGCCGGCAATGCGACTGCACAGGCGTGACAATTCGTTGAATTATTCTTTACAAACTCTCCAAAATTGATCCAGGAGAGGGTGTTCAAGCATTTGAACAGGTAACTTGCTGAGCTTTCCTGGCATGGCAGGAAGCCTTGCTTAAAAATAACGTTCAGCCTTACGATTTTAGAGATCTTTTCAGTCCCTAATCGCTATTTATACTTTCTGGTTTGCCAGTTACCGCCTTTGGTGGGTATTTCCTTGGTAGTATATTTAACTGGTCTCTGGAATACGCCAATTTATTTCTTTCCCTATGTAATAATATTGTATCGTTCAAGTTTTTGAGGGGAGGAAAAGTTTTCTTGTTTGTGCATCAGCTTTTAAAGATGGATACAGTTTTGCTCCTCACTGCATTCTAACCTGTTATATCTTACCTTTTCTGAGACACTAAAGTTTTTTTTTACTATTTGTGCATGTAACATGTACAGGAAGCTGCCAAATATTACATAAATATCTCAATGGATTTTTTCAAGACTTAAATTTCTACAGACAATGGGGAACAAATCTTGGGTGATGTATCGTAGGAAATTTGGATTAGTATTAAAACACAATAATTCTCCCTCTAATTATGATTTAGAATGATACAGTATATGAATCGTTCAACTCTTTTCCATGTTTTAAATTGGTTATTTGGTATCATCAATATGTCCTAAAATTCAAAAAATGCATTATCTATGTATTGTGGCGTTATTTTATGCATTATTTTATTTTTTTATCTTCATTTTGTAGAGAATTTTTTTGTTCTGTGACATCTCTGTGAGTCATTGTGTGACATTATGACATGCATTATCATTGTTCTGTGACTTCACTGAGCATGATTCCTGTAATGTAATGTTACTAAGTAGATCATTGTCATAGAACATTGAAAATATTCTTTCTCACCCTGAAGCCCCTCTCACCCCTCCCTTATCCACCATTTGTCAAAGGACCAAGAGCTGACACCTGGACCATCTGCTCCTATTCAAATTAGCCCACACAGCAGAAGGGGCTTGTAAACAAATGCTAGCACAAACAAAGGTGCTACAAACCCAATTAGAATGCGAGTGTGCTTTCCCCTGACACAGACCTGCGACAATTTACATCTAGCTGAGGAAACTTTATTCCCAGTACATCAAAGAGAATTTTCCAGAGGTCGGGCAGCCGGGAAGGAGCTGACTCGAAATATGGAATATTGGAAGTTCCATAATTCTGATAATAATGGGGCCCAAATTCTTAGTGACAGGGTTAGCTAAGGAACAATATGGATATTTTACCATCCCTGTAAGCCCCTCCGGGGGGCTGTGGCGCAAAAGTAACTAAATAGCAGATCGCAACTATGTCATGTGTGGTCTCTAAAGGAAGGAAAAATTCATAACGGAAAAAAATTGTATTACTTCCGGGCTTCTGCGATCAACCAACGAAGAGTTATCGCAAAAGCAAGATATTCTACTAAAAATATGAAGGCTGGAGACCAGCCCCCGTGATGTCATCCCAGGGAGTGTGTGGGCAGGTCTCCCCTTAGGCATAAAAGAATCCACGGAGGAGGAATAAGCATTCATTGCCGGGAGTATATATTTATTATAAGCAACGGATTCCGTTCAGTAACGGTCAAATCAATCTGAAATGTCTCCCCTCCACCTATATTGAATTGTCTCTGCGATCATATAGTAAGTATCTTCTTTAATCCTTATTATTTTGTGTAACTGCATATGTATTGTATTGTCCCCTTTGTAAAATCCTTGTATATTTTTCATATCACTGCCTCCCTTTGGGATTAAATATTAAATTTAATAGTCCTGTTTCTTTTGTCCTGTAATCATTCCCTCCCCTGAAGCCCTATACGCTACCAGAACGCAGGCGTCTGGCCAGGCCTGTATTATAGTTCAAACTCGGCTAGTGGTAGCAGCGAATAATAATAATTGGGCTCACAAATCCCTGCTCAATCCTGTGAATTCTTGACAGAGTGACGGCAGCGGTGGGATATTGTGTGATCTCCCCGGTGTCGTCCCCGACGTCCCTGACAAATTGGTGGCAAGAGGTGGGATATTACAGAACATCAGTGACTAGACTGAGAAATCATTCCTGTCACTGAAAACGTACACGGTTTTGCGAGAATTCTGTGCAAAGTTTTAAGAAATCAGACTCAGTGTTTTAATATTTTTTATCTGTGACATTACTGTACGTGTAGCAGTTGCATCCCCTCCCTTCTCTTGTTTTTCTGTCCTATCTTTTATTTGGAAACGATGGCTACACGTGCAGAGCCCTGGTATACTCAGCAATCGAAGGTCACTCTCACTGCCCTATGTGAGCTGAGACTGATTGACCCCATGGTCAAAAACAAGGCCCAAATGATTGCTGAACTGTTGCAAGGTGCCGCAGAGCCAGCCTGACAGCAGAGCCCTGATGAGGGGGCGGCCAGCCAAGGCCCGGATGGCGCTGCTGTAGGGGTCCCACCTGTGATTGCCAGCCAGACCCGCAGCCAGGGTAGTGTGGACCCCCACCTGCAGATGGCCTTGGAGCAGCTCGTCATAGACGTTCGTGATGGATGACTGCAGCTGATTCTGAAATTCCAGGAGCGAGAAGACCAACGGGCCCAAGCTGACCGAGAGGCTGATGAGCGCCAGGCCCAAGCTGACCGAGAGACTGCTGAGCAGGAGTGACAGTACCAGCTGGAGCTAGTCCGGATTCAGAAGGAGCCACCGTCCACACAGACCCTTGAGTCCAACAGTGCCAACTGTTTTAAACCCCATCCTGAGCATTTTACTGTGATGGAAAAGGATGGGGACTTGGGCATATTTCTGCGGGGATTTGAAAAGGCCTGCAGGCAGTACCTGTTAGAACCTTGCTGTTAGGTTTTTTTTCCTTTGCTGGTCACATGACCTTGTTGGCCTATTTAATCCTGCTCCGCCCTTCTGGCTTTGCTGGACTTCATTGTATATCTACTTTCTAGCTAGCCTGTGCTCTGTATCTAACTCTGTTAGTTTGCTTGGTCTACGGACCTCTATGTTCTATTTATTTTGTTTGTTCTGTCTGCTACTATTTCTGTTAGGAGGTGTCCCATATTCCTCCCAGTCCTTAGTACTTGTAGGGATTCCCTCCCCACATCTATAGGTCTTCGTACAGACTAGATTAGGACTTTAGCAGGTCTGATCGCAGGATCAGGTTCCCTGTTACATCGTAGGGATTCAGCTTAGTTCTATCGTAGGGCCAGATCTCCTCTCTTTCCTTAGCTCTGGTAGCAGAACATAACAGTAAGTCCAGCCAGCAAATTCTCTAAGGAAAGATTTTTTTTTTTTGTTCCATCATGGTGTCGGTTCAGGATTTGGCTAAACACCTGAAGGGACTCTCTCTGGAAGTGGCCGAGCTCCGTCAACACGTGAGTAACTGTCCTGGAGCACATTTCTTGGAGCCTAAGGTATGTTTGCCGGATTTGTTTTTTGGTGAACATCGAGAATTTTTTTCATTTAAAAATGCTTGCTTATTGTATTTTCGTTTGAGACCTAAGTCCTCTGGGGATGAATCCCAGCGCGTAGGGTTCATAATGTCACTTTTGCGCAAAGAGCCTCAGGAGTGGGCCTTTTCTTTGCAACCTAGTGATTCATGCTTCAGATCAGTGGATAGTTTTTTTTCTGCTTTGGGACTATTATATGATGATTCTGACCGTGTCGCATCAGCTGAGACTGAGTTGAGACGTCTAAAACAAGGATCGGGTAATGTGGAAAAATATTGTACACATTTTCGTCGTTGGTCCACTCAAACAGGGTGGAACGATTCTGCTCTGAAAAGTCTATTTCTTGCTGGGCTCAGTGAAAGGGTTAAAGACCTGCTAATTGCTTATCCTACACCTGAAGATTTGCAACAGGCTATGCAATTAGCTATACGGGTGGATAGAAGACTGCGTGCTAGGGTTAATGAGAGCAAATCCTCTGCTATGTCAGTTTCTGGTTATGATAATGTGTGTACTAACAGTGGTGAACCGATGGAGATTGGATCGGTGGCACCTCGCTCTCAAGAAAAAGACCGTCGTTTTTCGCAAGGCTTGTGTTTCTACTGCGGAAAATCTGGTCATTTGATTAAAGGCTGTGAGCTTCGTATGAAGAAAGAAAAAAAAATGGTCAGTCACGCCCGTATTGCCTGTTTAAATTCCAAGGGTATATTTTTAGCTGCTTCCACGATTGCTCAGGAAAAATTAATGGAATTTCGGGTGTTTGTTGATTGCGGGTCTACACTGAATGTAATTGATGGGGGATTCGTGGAAAAACTCAATTTAAAACCTGAACCTTTGTCATCCCCCATTGCTGTGGTTTCTGTGGATGGCTCCCCTTTGAAGAATATTACTCTCAAGGTCAGTGAATTTCCTCTCACTATTAATGGTGTTCACCATGAGAAATTGGATTTGGTAGTGTTGAATAACTTGCCTTCTCCAGTAATATTGGGTTTGCCCTGGTTAAAATTTCACAATCCTGTACTGGATTGGTCTACCAGTGAAATTAAATCCTGGAGCCATAAATGTTATGACAAGTGTTGTAACGGGCGTATTGCAGCTTTGGATAGGGGAGAATTGCCTGTTCCTATTCAGGATTTTTGGAGAGTTTTTTCTGAGAAGGAATCGCAGGTTTTGCCTCCCCATAGAGACTATGATTGTTCTATTGAATTTGTCCCTGGAGCGACTCTTCCTAAGAGTCGTTTATTTAACCTTACTATTCCTGAGAGGAAGGCTTTGGAGGATTACATACAGACAAGCTTGGCCGCCGGTCACATTAGGCCCTCTAAGTCTCCTGTGGCGGTTGGATTTTTTTTTGTAAAAAAAAAGGACGGCGGTTTACGTCCTTGTCTGGATTTTCGTGAGATTAACAAAATTACGGTACGCAATCCTTACCCACTGCCATTGATTCCTGATCTGTTTAACCAGTTATTGGGGGCCAAGTGGTTCTCTAAAATTGACCTTAAGGGGGCATACAATCTGTTGCGCATGAAGGAGGGTGATGAATGGAAGACTGCTTTTAACACTCCTGTGGGTCATTTTGAGAATCTCGTTATGCCTTTTGGTCTTACTAATGCTCCTGCATTTTTTCAGAATCTGATTAATGACATCCTTAGACCTTTGATCGGTAAAAATGTGGTTGTGTATTTGGATGACATTTTGATTTATTCGCCAGATCTGGAGTCTCATTGGCGGAGCGTGCGTGAGGTATTACAGTTATTAATGGACAATTCGCTTTTTGCTAAGCTGGAGAAATGTGAGTTCGCTGTACAGAGAATTAGTTTTTTGGGCTACATTATCTCCAGCGAGGGCTTTGAGATGGACCCTGTGAAGGTTCAGGCTGTGCAGGAATGGCCTAGGCCTATTGGTTTGAAATCGATACAGAGGTTTTTGGGTTTCGCCAATTACTATAGAAAGTTCATAAAAAATTTTTCTAGTATTGTCAAACCTCTAACTGATCTCACCAGGAAAGGTGCTGATGCGGTTCAGTGGTCTTCCGAGGCCATTGAAGCTTTTGTGTATCTCAAGGAGAGGTTCACCTCTGCTCCCATCCTTATGCAGCCTGATGTGACTAAGCCGTTTTTGGTTGAGGTTGATGCTTCCTCTGTGGGGGTTGGCGCAGTATTGTCTCAGGATAACGGGGATGGATTACATCCCTGTGCCTTTTTTTCAAAAAAATTTTCGGAGACTGAATTGAATTACGATATTGGTAATCGGGAATTATTGGCTATTAAACTCGCATTTGAACACTGGCGCCACTTCTTGGAAGGTGCGGAATTTCCCGTTCAGGTTCTTACGGATCATAAAAATCTGATATATCTTGATGCTGCCAAGCGCCTGAATGCCCGTCAGGCTAGGTGGGCACTGTTTTTCTCGCGGTTTAATTTCTCCGTTACTTACATCCCTGGTACTAAGAATGTTAAGGCGGATGCCTTGTCTCGCAGTTTTTCTCCCATAGTCGGTGCTGAGAAAGAGGAAAACATTTTACAAGAAGGTGTTGTGATAGCTGCTTTAGACTCCGTTTTGGAAGATGAGATTCTTAAAGCTCAGGAGAATGCCCCATCTAACACTCCTCATGGGAGGTTGTTTGTGCCTGAGACCTTTAGGAGAGATTTGTTTGTTGAGTGTCACGAATCTCGGTTGGCAGGTCATCCCGGAATCTCTGAGACCAAGAGACTGGTGGGTCGCAGTTTTTGGTGGCCTGGATGGCAGAAGGAAGTCATTAAGTGGGTGCGCCAATGTACTATATGTGCTAGATCTAAGTCCTCACATACTCCTGCTGCGGGGTTGCTTTGTCCTTTGGAGGTCCCCAGTGCTCCTTGGACACATTTGGCTATGGACTTTATAACTGACCTTCCCCCCTCTGAGGGTTTTACTGTCATCTGGGTGGTCG
This sequence comes from Phyllobates terribilis, assembly GCF_046119375.1. Taxonomy (NCBI): domain Eukaryota; kingdom Metazoa; phylum Chordata; class Amphibia; order Anura; family Dendrobatidae; genus Phyllobates; species Phyllobates terribilis. Next base: position 391,464,932 of record NW_027362761.1, read on the forward strand.
TGGACCGCTTTAGCAAGATGTGTCACTTGGTTCCCTTCGTCAAACTGCCCTGCGCTAAAACTCTCGCTAAGGCCTTTGTCAAGGAAATTGTCAGACTTCATGGCGTTCCTACTGACATTGTTTCTGATAGGGGTCCTCAGTTCGTGGCTCGTTTTTGGCGTGCCTTTTGTGACAGGTTGGGAATTCATTTGTCGTTTTCGTCCGGATATCATCCTGAATCTAATGGCCAGACAGAAAGGAAAAACCAGGATGTTGAGCAGTTCTTGCGTTGTTTTGTGGCAGACAATCAAGAGGGGTGGTCTGAGTTTCTGCCACTTGCCGAATTTGCTCTGAACAATCATACATCTTCTTCTGCTGGTTGTTCGCCTTTTTTTTGTTGTTCTGGGAGACATCCGTCGTTTGGGTCGTTCTCCAAGTTGGGATCTGCCGTGCCTGAGGAGGAGAATTTTTCCGGTGATTTGGAAAGAGTTTGGACGGATGTGCGTGGTAATCTTCAGGAGGCCAACAGAAAATCTAAAGACTACTTTGATAGGAAACGACAGAAGGTTTTGTTCGCTGTTGGTGACATGGTTTGGTTGTCCTCTAGGAATCTGCGGTTGAGGATTCCTTCTAAGAAATTGGGTCCCAAGTTTGTAGGGCCCTTTAAGGTGCTTCAGGTTGTCAACCAATCTGCTGTTAGGTTGGAGGTTCCTACCTCCTGGAGAATTAATCCGGTCTTTCATGTCTCTCTGTTAAAAAAAGCTGTTGTGTCGGATGGTGACGCCTCTGCCTCTGTTCCTCCGGTGGTGGAGGACGGGGAATATGAAATTTCTCGCATCCTTGACTCTAGACGGTATAGAGGTAGTTTGCAGTATCTTGTGGCCTGGAAAGGTTTCGGACCCGAGGATAACTCTTGGGTGAGGTCAGATGATGTTTCCGCGTCCAGACTTATCAGAGCGTTTCACAGGAGATTTCCTGATAAGCCTGGTCCTAGGGGATCCGGAGGATCCTCTTAGAAGGGGGGGTACTGTTAGAACCTTGCTGTTAGGTTTTTTTTCCTTTGCTGGTCACATGACCTTGTTGGCCTATTTAATCCTGCTCCGCCCTTCTGGCTTTGCTGGACTTCATTGTATATCTACTTTCTAGCTAGCCTGTGCTCTGTATCTAACTCTGTTAGTTTGCTTGGTCTACGGACCTCTATGTTCTATTTATTTTGTTTGTTCTGTCTGCTACTATTTCTGTTAGGAGGTGTCCCATATTCCTCCCAGTCCTTAGTACTTGCAGGGATTCCCTCCCCACATCTATAGGTCTTCGTACAGACTAGATTAGGACTTTAGCAGGTCTGATCGCAGGATCAGGTTCCCTGTTACATCGTAGGGATTCAGCTTAGTTCTATCGTAGGGCCAGATCTCCTCTCTTTCCTTAGCTCTGGTAGCAGAACATAACAGTACCAGTGGGCCCAATATTAAACCCCAGGGCTCAGAGGAAAAGCTCTGGAGGTGCTTGCCTCTCTCCCTCGAGCACAAGATGGAGACTATGAGGCCGTCAAGCAGGCCCTGATAAAAAAGTGCCATCTGACTCCAGAGGTTTACCGGAAAAAGTTCAGAGCCCTCCAACGTGGGCCACACGACAGCTACAGTGACGTGGTGGATGGGCTCAGGACCAAGTTTGAGCAGAGGGTCCAAGGACTGTCGGTCACCACCTTCGAGGACCTGAAGGATCTGATGGTGAAGGACCAGTTTCTTCATCTTTGCCCTTTAGAGGTGAGACAGTGTGTGTTGTACCAGGAGCCGAAGGAAGTCCCCAAAGCAGCCCAGATTGTGGATGCCTATGAGGCCAACGGTACACCAGAGGTGCAGAAGGCAGCCGCCGCCAGTTGGAAGAGGGGCAAACTGACAACCACCCCCAGTGTTCCAGGCAACCGGCCCTCAGCAGGTCCTGCCCCATCTTCCAGCACCCGGCCTGCATCTGACGCATACCAGTGCTATACCTGTGACAAGACTGGTCACATCAGCCTCACCTGCCCGCAGAGGCAGAAGAACCCCACACCTCAGGCCCAGGGGCCTACTGCAGCAGTTCTTTTTGTGGGTGGGGTGGTTGGGGGGGTCTGTGACAACTTACAATCAGTCACCGTGGGTGATATAGTCACTATGGGACTCAAGGACACCAGATCGAACCCTCATCCGCCCTGAGTTGGTGTCCCCTAAAGACCTTATCCCCGGGAAAACGCTGACTGTCACCGGGATTGGGGGTGTTCACCATCCTTTGCCCGTGGCCCAGGTTTTCCTAGACTGGGGTGCAGGGAGGGGGTTGCTGGAAGTGGGGGTGTCCAAGAACCTCCCGACAAATGTGCTATTGGGAACTGATCTGGGAAGGTTGATTGCCCAATATGTTCCTGACAACCCGCCCAGATCTGATAATGTCTGTGATGAAAATGCTGATTATATGAATGATAATATGATGCATAATGATAATATGTATTGTGGTGAGGGAGTGCTCAGCCATGTCGCCCTGCGGGGTGATGTTGCTGAGGACCCCCAAAACGGAGACAGCATGAGTGCTAAGGGCGATGGGAGCAGGCACGGGGACTTTGAAGACAGCGGTCCCGTGTCGCCGACCAGTGTCATGATGGACTGTGACGTGGCCAGTCGTATCTGTCCCATGATTGGCACGGCTCCTGAGGTATGGGGGGATGACGGGGAGGTGGTGCCTCCAGCCTGTCCGGCTGATGGTAAAGGGTTGTTGTCCTCTGGGGAGACGGCCTACATAGCCGCTGTCACCCGGAGTATGAGTACCCAGTATGCACGCGATGCGCTGCCTTCTGGGCCCTCATCCCCTGGCAGGACAACAGAACTTGCTGTGGACCCATAGCCGGTTCCAGACGATTCCAGTGAGGTTGGGGTCCTAACTTCGCTTCAGGCTACCTCCAGCCAGGAGTTCCAGGCGGCTCTGCGCATAGATGCCAGCCTAGAGGCATTAAGGGACCTCGCGGAGAAGCCCATCTCCAAATCCGATAAGGAGAGGGTATTCTGGAATCAAGGGAGGTTGTACCGGGAAACTGTCCCATGTAGTCCCCAACACAAGTGGATGAGGGAAAGACAGCTGGTCGTGCCCTATCAGTTTAGGGAGGAGTTGTTGCGGGTTGCCCACGAGATTCCTCTGGACACTTGGGGGTCCGCAAATCCAAGGAACGGCTGACGCACCACTTTTATTGGCCTCAAATGAGGACAGATGTTGCCAATTACTGCAGCTCCTGTATCACGTGTCAAAGGGTGGGGAAGTTGGGGCGTGCACCCACGGCTCCCCTGGTCCCTTTGCCAGTGATAGAGGAGCCGTTCCAGGGGATTGCTGTGGACATCATTGGCCCGCTGGCCATCCCCAGCAGCTCTGGAAAACAGTTCATCCTTACTGTGGTAGACTATGCTACACGGTACCCGGAGGCAGTAGCTCTGTCCTCCATTAGGGCCGATAAGGTGGCAGATGACCTGCTGGCCATTTTTTCACGAGTAGGATTTCCCAGGGAGATGCTTACGGACCAGGGGACTCAGTTCATGTCTCGGTTAATGGAAGCTCTCTGTAAGAAAATGCTGATGCAGCACCTTGTATCAAGTTCGTATCACCCACAGACCAATGGTTTGTATGAACGATTCAATAGTACACTTAAGCAGATGCTTAAGATGCTGGTTGAGTCCCATGGGCGCGACTGGGAGCGGTACCTCCCACACCTGCTCTTTGCTTACAGAGAGGTAACACAGGCCTCAACGGGGTTCTCCTCCTTCGAGCTCCTGTATGGCAGACGAGTCCGGGGACCCCTTGGTCTGATAAGGGAATCCTGGGAAGGGGAATTGAACTCACCCGAAGTGTCCGTCATAGAGTATATCATGAGACTCCGTGGCAAAATGCAGGCAATGAGGCAGCTGGTGCATGAGAATATGGTGCAGGCCCAGGCCAGCCAGAAGCTGTGGTATGACCGGAACGCCCGGGAGCGGGTGTACGAAGTGGGTCAGAAGGTGTAGGTCCTAGTCACCATGACCCAGAACAAGCTTCAGGCAGCCTGGGAAAGCCCATACCCCATATGCCAGCGCCTCAATGATGTGAACTCCGTGGTCACCATTGACCATACCAGGTAGAAGCAGAAGGTATTCCACATCAACATGATGAAAGCTCATCATGACCGGGAGGCCTGTGCCCTTCCTGTGTGTAGCGTCCCTGAAGAAGGCGAGACAGAAGTCCTGGTGGACTTACTGGTCGCCGACCGGGGCGGTGGGTCTATTGAGGAAGCGGAATTCAACTGGCAGCTATCCACGGACCACAAGTCCCAGCTGCTAGAGGTGTTCCGGCCTTACCTGACCTTCTTCATGGGTGTACCAGGGAGGACGCAGCTAGATGTCCACCGAGTGGACACAGGGAGTCAGCCACCAGTCTGCTTCCTTCTCTCTAGAGGTGCAGAAAGACATGAAGGCGGAGATAGATGAGATGTTGTGCCTGAGGGTGATCCAAAGGTCAAAAAGTGCGTGGGCCTCGCCTGTAGTCCTGGTCCCAAAAAAAGGACCAGACCACCCGGTTCTGTGTGGACTACAGGAGGCTAAATGCCATCACAGCTCCCAATGCGTACCCAATGCCACGCATAGATGAGCTGCTAGATCACTTAGCCGGGGCCCGGTACTTGACAATTATGGACCTGAGTCGAGGATATTGGCAGATTCCTCTGTCTCAGGAGGCCCAGCAGAGGTCCGTCTTCATTACACCGTTCGGGCTGTATGAATCCCTCGTCATGCCCCTTGGCATGAGGAATGCGCCTGCCACTTTGTAAACCAGCTGCTCGAGGGACTGGAGGGGTTCGCGGTTGCGTACCTGGATGACATTGCCGTCTGCAGTCCCACCTGTGAGGAAAACCTGGCGCACCTGGAGCAGGTGCTCAGGCGGGTCCACGGCGCTGGGTTGACTATAAAGTGTCAGGTAGGCATGACGGAGGTGCAGTACCTTGGACACCAAGTGGGTGGCGGAACTCTGAAGCCAGAGCCCGGGAAGGTTGATGCTATCACCTCATGGCCCTCCCCCAAAACCAAGAAGCAGGTGATGTCCTTCTTGGGTATGGCAGGGTACTATAGGAAGTTTGTTCCCAACTATAGTTCCCTTGCTAAGCCTCTGACGGACCTCACAAAATAGAAGCTACCGCTGACAGTCAGCTGGACAGCTGACCGTAAGCGGTCCCTCACGGAGCTAAAAGCTGCCCTGGCCAGTTCCCCAGTTCTGCAGGCCCCGACTTCACCCGGCAGTTTGTAGCCCAAACGGACGCCAGTGCATTTGGCCTGGGTGCTGTGCTCAACCAGGTAAAGTCGCAGGGGGAAGAGCATCCGGTGATGTTCCTCAGCTGCAAGCTCTTACCTCGGGAAGTGGCATACGCCACTGTGGAGAAGGAATGCCTTGCGATAGAGTGGGTCCTGCGGAAGCTGCAGCCATATCTGTACAGGCGCAACTTCACCACAGTGACTGACCACAACCCCCTCAGTTGGCTGCATCGGGTGTCCGGTGACAATGGTAAACTACTGCTGTGGAGCCTGGCTCCACAGCAGTATGATTTTACCATTCAGCACAAGAAAGATAGTGAACATGGCAACGCTGACGAGCTGTGTGTCAAGGAGATACCGAGGAGGTAGGCTTAAGAGGCGATCTGTAAATCATCCCCTACATCACTTCAAAGAGGGGGAGATGTCATAGAAAAATTGAAAATATTCTTTCTCCCCCTGAAGCCCCTCTCACCCCTCCCTTATACACCATTTGTCAAAGGACCAAGAGCTGACACCTGGACCATCTGCTCCTATGCAAATTAGCCCACACAGCAGAAGGGGCTTGTAAACAAATGCTAGCACAAAGAAAGGTGCTACAAGCCCAATTACAATGTGAGCGTGTTTCCCCTGACAGAGACCTGTGACAATTTACATCTTGCTGAGGAAAATGTATTCCCAGGACGTCAAAGGGAATTTAACAGAGGTCTGGCAGCAAGGACAGAGCCTACCCCAAATATGGAATATTGGAAGTTCCATAATTCTGATAATAATGGGGTCCATATTTTTAGTGACAGGGTCAGCTAAGGAACAATATGGATATTTTCCCGTCACTGTAAGCCCCTCTGGGGGGCTGTGGCGTAAAAGTAACAAAATAGCAGACTGCAACTATGTCATGTGTGGTCTCTAAAGGAAGAAAAATTCATAATGGAAAAAATGGTATTACTTCCAGACTTCTGCGATCAACCTGCCATGAGTTATCGCAAAAGCCAGATATTCTACTAAAAATATGAAGGCTGAGGACCAGTCCCCATGATGTCATTCCAGGTGGTGTGAGGGCAGGTCTCCCCTTAGGCAAAAAAGAATCCACAGAGGATGGATGAGCATTCATTGCCGGGAGTATATATTTATTACAAGCAACAGATCCCATTCGGTAACGGTCAAATCTATCTGGAGTGTCTCCCCTCCAACTATATTGAATAATCTCTGTGATCGTATAGTAAGTTTCTTCTTTAATCCTTATTATTTTGTGTAACTGCATACAGTATGTATTGTATTGTCCCCTTTGTAAAATCCTTGTATATTTTTCATAACACTGCCTCCCTTTTGGATTAAATATAAAATTTAATAGTCCTGTTTCTTTTGTCCTGTAATTGTTCCCTCCCCCGAAGCCCTATACGCTACCAGACCGCAGACATCCAGCCAGGTCTGTATTATAGTTCAAACTCGGCCGGTGGTGGCAGCGAATAATAATAATTGGGCTATCGTGAAGCTGGCAGTAACCGTACGGGGGCGTATACATATATTCCATGCGTTGGAATCCGGAGGTTTGACACCATATGCTTTCTGCTCACTTACCGATAGGTACGTAGTGAGTAATCGGGATCGTGTGCTCACGAATCCCTGCTGAATCCTGTGAATTCTTGACGGAGTGACGGCAGCGATGGGATATTGTATGATCTCCCTGATGTCGTCCCTGACAATCATCCTTATAGTGTGACATCTACATATGCATTATCCTTGTAGTATGACATTATAGTATGCATTATCCTTCTACTATGACATCACAGTATGCATTATCCTTATACTATAATATGTCATACAAGAATAATGCATTCTGAGATGTCATACTAGACAGATAATGCATACTGTGATCTCAGGATGCATTATCCTTTTTCTGTGACATCACAGTCTGCATTATTCTAATAGTATGACTTCACAGTATGCATTATCCTTGCAATATGACATCACAGTATGCATTATTCTTGATCTGTGACATCAGTGTGCATTATCCTTATTCTGTGACATCTCAGTATGCATTATCTTTGTAGTGTGACATCACAGTATGCATTATCCTTGTTCTGTGACATCACAGCATGCATTATCCTTGTTCTGTGACATCAAAGTATGCATTATCTTTGTTATTTGACATTACAGTATGCATTATTCTTGTTTTATGACATCACATTATGCATTATCCTTGTTCTTTGACATCACAGTTTGTATTATCTTTGTACTGTGACATCACTACATGCATTATCCTTGTTCTGTGACATCTCAGTATGCATTATTCTTGTACTATGACATCACAGCATGCAGTATCTCTGTTCTGTGACATCACATAATGTACTATCCTTGTTCTTTGACATCACAGTATGCATTATCCTTGTTCTGTGACATCACAGCATGCAGTATCCCTGTTCTGGGACATCACAGAATACAGTATCCTTGTTCTTTGACATCACAGTATGCATTATCCTTGTTCTGTGACATCATAGTATGCATTATCCTTGTTCTGTGACATCACAGTATGCATTATTTTTGTTCTGTGACATTACAGTATGCTTTATTCTTGTACTATCACATCACAGTATGCATTATCGTTTTTCTCTGACATTATTGTATGCATTACCCTTGATCTGTGACATCACTGTATGCATTATCCTTGTTCTGTGACATGACTGTAAGCATGATCCTTGCAGTATGACATCCCATTATGCATTATCCTTGTAGTATGACATCACATTATGAATTATCCTTGTAGTATGACATAAGAGTATGCATTATCCTTGCTCTGTGACATCATTGTGTTCATTATCCTTGTTCTGTGACATCACTGTATTCATTATCCTTGTTCTGTGACATCACAGTATGCATTATTCTTGTAATATTATATCACAGTATGCATTATCCTTGTTCTGTGACAAAACACAGTATGCATTACCCTTGTTATGTGACATAACAGTACGTATTTTCCTTGTTCTGTGACATCACAGTATGCATTACTCTTGTATTATGACATCAGATTATGCATTATCCTTGTTCTGTGACATCACAGTACGTATTATCTGTGTTCTGTGACATCACAGTATGCATTATCCTTTTTCTGTGGCATCATTGTATGCATTATCCTTGTACTATAACATCACAGTATGCAGTATCTCTGTTCTGGGACATCACATAATTCAGTATCCTTGTTCTTTGACATCACAGTATGCATTATCCTTGTTCTTTGACATCACAGTATGCATTATCCTTGTTCTGTGACATCACAGCATGCAGTATCCCTGTTCTGGGACATCACAGAATACAGTATCCTTGTTCTTTGACATCACAGTATGCATTATCCTTGTTCTGTGACATCATAGTATGCATTATCCTTGTTCTGTGACATCACAGTATGCATTATTTTTGTTCTGTGACATTACAGTATGCTTTATTCTTGTACTATCACATCACAGTATGCATTATCGTTTTTCTCTGACATTATTGTATGCATTACCCTTGATCTGTGACATCACTGTATGCATTATCCTTGTTCTGTGACATGACTGTAAGCATGATCCTTGCAGTATGACATCCCATTATGCATTATCCTTGTAGTATGACATCACATTATGAATTATCCTTGTAGTATGACATAAGAGTATGCATTATCCTTGCTCTGTGACATCATTGTGTTCATTATCCTTGTTCTGTGACATCACTGTATTCATTATCCTTGTTCTGTGACATCACAGTATGCATTATTCTTGTAATATTATATCACAGTATGCATTATCCTTGCTCTGTGACAAAACACAGTATGCATTACCCTTGTTATGTGACATAACAGTACGTATTTTCCTTGTTCTGTGACATCACAGTATGCATTACTCTTGTATTATGACATCAGATTATGCATTATCCTTGTTCTGTGACATCACAGTACGTATTATCTGTGTTCTGTGACATCACAGTATGCATTATCCTTTTTCTGTGGCATCATTGTATGCATTATCCTTGTACTATAACATCACAGTATGCAGTATCTCTGTTCTGGGACATCACATAATTCAGTATCCTTGTTCTTTGACATCACAGTATGCATTATCCTTGTTCTTTGACATCACAGTATGCATTATCCTTGTTCTGTGGCATCATAGTATGCATTATCCTTGTTCTGTGACATCACAGTGTGCATTATCTTTGTTCTGTTACTTGACAATATACATTATCCTCGTCCTGTGACATCACAATATGCATTATCCTTATTCTGTTAGATGACAATATTCGTTATCCTTGTTCTGTGACATCACATTATGTTTATTATGCTTGTAATATCACATCACAGTATGCATTATCCTTGTTCTGTGTCTTCCCTGTATGCTTTATCCTTCTTCTGTGACATCGCTGTATGCATTCTCCTTGGTCTGTGACATCACTATTTGCATTATCCTTGTTCTGTGACATCACAGTATGCATTATCCCTGTTCTGTGACATCACAGTATGCATTATCCTTGTTCTGTGACATCACTGTATGCATTATCCTTGTTTTGTGACATCACTGTATGCATTATCCTTGTTCTGTGACATCACTATTTGCATTATCCTTGTTCTGTGACATCACAGTATGCATTATCCTTGTTCTGTGACATCACAGTATGCATTATCCTTGTTCTGTGACATCACTGTATGCATTATCCTTGTTCTGTGACATCACTGTATGCCTTATCCTTGTTCTGTGACATCACTATTTGCATTATCCTTGTTCTGTGACATCACAGTATGCATTATCCTTGTTCTGTGACATCACTGTATGCATTATCTTTGTTCTGTGACATCACTGTTTGCGTTATCCTTGTTCTGTGACATCACAGTATGCATTATTCTTGTTCTGTGACATCACTGCATGCTTTATTCTTGCTCTCTGACATCACTGTATCCATTATTCTTGTTCTGCGACATCACAGTATGCATTATCCTTGTAGTATGACATCACAATATGCATTATCCTTGTTCTGTGACATCACATAATACATTATCTTTGTTCTGTGACATCACAGTATGCATTATCCTTGTTCTTTGACATCACATTATGCATTATGCTTGTAGTATGACATCACAATATGCATTATCCTTGTTCTGTGACATCACATAATACATTATCTTTGTTCTGTGACATCACAGTATGCATTATCCTTGCTCTTTAACATCACATTATGCATTATCCTTGTAGTTTGACATCACAATATGCAATATCCTTGTTCTGTGATATCACAGTATGCATTATCCTTGTAGTATGATATCACAGTATGCATTATCCTTGTAGTATGACATCACAGTATGCATTATCCTTCTTCTGTGACATCACTGTGTTCATTATCGTTGTTTTGTGACATCATACTATGCATTCTCTTTGTAGTATGACATCACAGGGGACACCGGGGAGATCACACGATATCTAACCGTGCCATCAAGCTATTAGTATTTCGTCCAGAATCGCGAGCACGCCATCCCGACTACTCGCTACGTGGATATCGGCAAGTGAGAGTATGGCGTCACACCTCTGGGCTCCAAAGCCTGGAATCCGTGTTTAGGCCCTCCATACTGTCACTGTCAGCTTCACAATAGCCCAATTATTAATATTCTCTGCCGCCACCGGCCAAATTTTAAATATAATACAGGCCTGGCTGGACGCCTGCATTTTGGTAGCAGATATGGCTTCAGGGAAGGTAACGATTACAGGACAAAAAAAACAGAACTATTAAATTTTATATTTAATCCAAAAGGGAGGCAGTGTTTAAGAAAAATATATGCAAGGATGTTACAAAGGAGACATTAAAATTACATAAGCAGTTACATAAAATAAAGAGGATAAAAAGGTGATACTTACACTATACAGTTTGCTGCGACGACTCAGTATAAGTGGAGGAGGGGCTCCCCAGTTGATTATGCTTGTGGTGAAGCCAGGGATTGGAAATTCATATTTCCAGTTATGAAGGTCTCAGCAGGAATGCTAGTCTGTCTGACTTCAAAGGACCCCAGGAGAGAATTGAATACAGGTCAGCTAGGATATATACCTTTGTAGTGCAAACGCCTATTCCTGACAAGAGTATGGGGGAGCTAATTGAATCATGGCAATGAGGAATAGCTAATTGAATTACCTCTGAAGTCAGGGGAAAGCTCCTGTGTTAGATCAATTACTATGTGCACCTTACAATGAGGACATTGCTGGGAAATAGATTATGAAATGTCTGATAGAAGGGAAGAGGAGATTACATGTAAATAGCCTATTTTTTGCCCTGCCCAAGTTACGTATAAATGTGTCCCTCTGTTAGAGAGGAGGCGTCTTCTGTTGAGGGTCACCTGTCGCTACAGATGGGCAGAAAGACTAGGAACCACCCTGGACCCATGACAGCACCCTTCCTGCCGTGTCCAGAGACCTTTGATGAAAGTGTGGTATATTCACTTTTATTCCTTTTAATTTTACTGTTTCGTATTACTGCTTCCTTACTGTATTTGTCTGACTACTGTATATATATATATCTGGTAACCGCTTGTATATATTGTACCTAGCATCGCTCTTTTGAGTAAATAAATATATAAAATTTATAAGCTCGCTTCACATTATCCTAAACCCGGAACTCACAGAAGTTGTGAGGAAGGATCAGGGACACGTGGCTCCGATCGGTAGTGTGACAATTGGTGGCAGCGGTGGGATTTGGATATCTGTGAACTGAGCCCGGTGCTAGTTAGTAGATCAGACATAGTATACAGTGAAAGCGTGTGTGCGATACTGTACCCTTCCCCCTCTTAATTTTCTGTCCTATCTTTTATTTGGCTACGGTCTCTGGTGGATGGCCTACTGCCTCAGAAGCAAAGGTTCCCAGATGAGTGCTACCAGAGGGGACGCTGAGCAGATGGAAGGTGGCAGTGTGGTGCCAGTCGCTGACCAGACTGAGGTGTCAGAGGAGGGTGGAAGTGCCCCCGACACCCACGAAAATTCTGGACATTCTGTTATGCAATCCACAGCTCCAGCTGGAGGGGCCAGTAACCCGGCCCTGGACGCTCTTATGCAGGCCTACCTCCAGGCTCTGAGAGATGGACAGCAGGAGCAGAGCCAGGCCGTGCTCCACATGTGTCAAGCTGAGCGAGATGCCCAGGAAAGAAAGTGGCAAGCTGAGCGAGATGCCCAGGAAAGAAAGTGGCAAGCTGAGCGAGATGCCCAGGAAAGAAAGGAGGAGAGGCAGTACCAGCTACAGTTACCCAGCTGCGGAGCCGGCAGGACCCACCGGCTCAAACAGCACAGACTCCAGCAGCCCCAAAAGCTAAGCTGTGCTCATAGGATCTGCCTGTCCTGGAATCGGACGGAGACCTGGACCTTTTCCTGAAAGGGTTTGAACAGGTGTGTCTCCAGTACCAGGTACCCAAGGCAGACTGGGCACGCACCCTGTCCACCAGGCTAAGAGGGAGAGCCCTGGACACTTTCTCGTCTCTCCCTGCAGCACAGCACCAGGACTATGGCCTCATTAAAGCTGCGCTGATCCTGAGGTACCGTCTCACGCCTGAGGTGTACAGAGTGAAATTCCGCAGCCTGAGGAAACGACCAACCGAGAGCCACCTAGAGACTCTGCTCCAGATGAGTGTCCAGCTTCACAGATGGGCAGAGGGAGAGATAGACAATCCCGATGAAGCAACCTTGGATCTGTTCCTCAAGGAGCAATTCTTAAACATTTGCTCGGAGGAAGTGCAACAATATGTCCTGGACTGGAAACCCCAAGATGCCAGAACTGCTGCGGAGCTAGCGGATGAGTACGTCGCCAACCGGACGTCGCGGAGACCCGTCAGCACCGGCTGGAGGGGGGGTAAGACCAATCCTGTTGCGGGTAACCCTGCAGCTTCCCCTGGAGACTACCCCCGCCCGAAAACCTATGGGCCCCATTGTTCCCCCTTCCAAGCCCCAGGGAGGACCCCCTCGATGTCACGCCTGCAATCAGCCGGTACACTACAGGGCGAACTGCCCTAGCCGGAAGAGGAACCCCCCTACTTCCCAAACCCCAGCAGCGGGTCCAACAGTTTATGTGGTGGGGAGGGGTGGGGCAAGGCCCAATGACAGTCTGACAAGTGACGGTGGAGAATAAAGTGGTTATGGGACTAAGGGACACGGGGGCCGATGTGACCCTAGTACAGCCTGAACTGGTACCCCTGGAGAGTATCATCCCTGGAAAGACGCTGACCGTCAGCGGGGTTGGTACGGAGAAGATAACTCTACCCATGGCTTGTGTGCATCTCGATTGGGGTGTGGACAAGGGGCAGGTAGAGGTCGGGGTTACATCTCGTCTCCCTGCTAATGTCTTGTTGGGGACAGACTTGGAGCCTCTCACCTCTCAGTATGGGAAGAGAGCAAACCCACTGCCCCTTGGTAATGTATCTGTAAGTGATATTATACTTTGTGCTACCATACATGCTGATCCTTGTAGTGACGTGCCAGCTGACAGGAGTGCAGCTGGGAGGGATTTAGCCCCCCTTCCTGCTCTCTCAGCTGACATGTCCAGCTCTGAACTTTTCAGTGAGAATGCTAATGTAATTCATTGTCGTGCTAATGAACTCTCTGGCTTGGCTGAGGAGCTGGTTGGGGCCTTGCCTGCCCCTCCCAACTGTCAGCTTGCACATGATCCCTCCAGCAGCTCAAAACCTAGTGAACCTGTCAAGTGTGTATCACATGTTGGGGCAACCCACAGTGACCCCACAACCCATCCAGGTGAGGGAAGGGGACCGGGACTCCCTGGGGAGTCCCCGGGCATTGCTGTGGTCACCCGCAGCAGGAGGGCTCAGGAGGCAGAGGCCGCTTTGCACCCTGACTCCTCCACCCCATCACCTGGGTCTGGGACTGGGTCCACTGGTGTTAACGCCCCAGCGCCGTTCCCTGAGGGTTCCAGCGAGAGTGCGGCCTTCAGGTCCCTGTTAGCGGGCTCCAGCCAGGAGTTCCAGGCGGCTGTCCAAGCCGAAAGCAGCCTGGAAGCCTTGAAGGAACGCGCAGGTAAGCCCCCCTTGGAGACAGACAAGGACCGCTTGTTCTGGGACCAAGGGAGGCTGTATAGGGAAACACTGCCCACAGATGGACAAGAAGGTTGGCGCGGCGAGAGGCACCTAGTGGTACCTCAGCCGTACCGGGCTGAGCTGTTACGGCTCGCGCATGAAATTCCATTGGCTGGTCACCTAGGGGTCGCTAAGACCAAGGCTCGGCTAGCCCACTTGTTTTATTGGCCTAAGATGGGGACAGCAGTAGCTGCCTACTGCCGTTCGTGTGTCAGCTGTCAGAGGATGGGGAAGGCGGGGCCAGGCCCTAAAGCCCCATTGATACCTCTGCCCATAATAGGTGAGCCTTTCCTGCGGATTGCTGTGGATCTCATTGGGCCGCTGCCCATTCCCAGCAGCTCCGGGAAACGCTACATACTAACGGTAGTAGACTACGCTACTAGGTACCCAGAAGCTGTCGTGCTGTCCTCCATCTGGGCAGACGTAGTGGCCAAAGCCCTGCTGGAAATCTTCACCCGTGTTGGTTTCCCCCAGGAGATGCTCACGGACCGAGGGACCCAGTTCATGTCTGACTTGATGCAGAGCCTGTGTAAGCAAACAGGGGTGCAACATCTGGTGTCCAGCCCGTATCACCCACAGACTAATGGCCTGTGTGAACGGTTCAATGGCACGTTGAAACAGATGATCCGAATGTTGGTCGAATCCCATGGACGCGACTGGGAGCGACACCTCCCACATCTGTTGTTTGCTTACCGGGAAGTGCCCCAAGCCTCGACGGGGTTCTCCCCCTTCGAGCTCCTGTATGGAAGACGGGTACGGGGACCCCTCGCTCTCGTCAGGGAATCCTGGGAGGAAGAAGCAGCAACCCCGGGCGTTTCAGTCGTGAAATTTGTCTTGTGATTCCGTGACAGAATGCAGGCTCTGACGCAGCTGGTGCATGACAACATGGTCCAGGCCCAGGCAGAGCAGAAGCGCTGGTATGACCAGAATGCTCGGGAGAGGACATACCAGGAAGGGCAGAAAGTATGGGTCCTAGTCCCTGTGTCTCAGGACAAGCTTCAGGCAAGATGGGAGGGCCCTTATGACGTGCATCAGCAGCTCAGCAAGGTCAATTACCTGGTCACAATTGACCCGGTCCGGAACAGGCAGAAGGTCTTCCATGTCAACATGATGAAAGCGCATCATGACAGGGAAGCCTGTGCCTTTCCGGTGTGCAGTCTGCCGGAGGAAGGGGAGGAGGAGGACCTCATGGATCTGCTCGCACATGCCCGTGCGGGAGGGTCCATGGAGGATGCCCCCATGAACATCCTTCTGTCTGAGGACCAACGGTCCCAGCTGAAGGAGGTCATGCGCCTTTTCCCTGGCCTCCTCTCGGGAAAGCCCAGGCGGACAAAGCTGGCAGTCCACCGAGTGGACACGGGGAATCATGCCCCTATCCGGCGCACGGCATATCGCATCTCCTTGGAGGTACAGGAGCAAATGCAGAAGGAGATTGCCAAGATGCTGGAGCTGGGGGTGATCCGCCCGTCCACCAGCGCATGGGCCTCACCTGTAGTCCTCGTACCCAAAAAGGACCGGACGACCCGGTTCTGTGTGGATTACAGGGGGCTCAATGCCATTACCGCCGATGACGCGTTCCCCATGCCGCGCATCGACGACCTGCTTGACCGGTTGGGCAAGGCTCAGTATTTGACCATCATGGACTTGAGCTGAGGATACTGGCAGATTCCCCTTTCCCCAGAGGCACAGGAGAAATCAGCCTTTATCACTCCTTTTGGACTATATGAGCCCACCATCATGCCATTTGGCATGAAGAATGCCCCCGCCACTTTCCAGCGGATGGTCAACACCTTGCTGTCAGGGTGCGAAGAGTTTGCAGCCGCGTACCTGGATGACATTGCCGTCTTCAGCCCCACTTGGGAGGAACACCTTCGGCACCTGTCAGAGGTGCTGGGGCGGATCCCCCGGGCAGGCTTGACCATCAAGCCGGGAAAGTGTCAGATGGGCATGACCGAGGTCCAATACCTGGGACACCGGGTAGGTGGGGGGAAACTGAGACCAGAACCCGGGAAAGTGGATGCAATCACGACCTGGCCCACCCCAAGGACCAAGAAACAGGTGATGTCTTTCTTGGGTACGGCCGGGTACTATAGGAAGTTCGTATAGGACAATAGTGCCCTGGCCAAGCCCCTGACAGACCTCACCAAGAAGAAGCTGCCGCAAGCTGTCAACTGGACAGCGGACTGCGAGCGCTCCTTCCAGGCCTTGAAAGCTGCCCTGGCGGCAGCCCCTGTACTCCAGGCGTACGACAACTCCCGGCCGCTTGTAGTACAGACTGAAGGCAGCACCTACGGACTCGGTGCGGTGCTGAGCCAACCTGACTCAGCAGGTCAAGAGCACCCTATTCAATACCTGTCGGAAACTTCTGCCGAGGGAAGTGGCCTACTCTACGGTGGAGAAGGAATGCCTTGCGATCGTGTGGGCTCTGCAGCATCTGCAGCCATACGTGTACGGGCGCCATTTCACCGTGGTGACGAACCACAACCCCCTCACTTGGCTATCTCGAGTAGCCGGTGAGAACGGAAGGTTGTTGCGTTGGAGCTTAGCTCTCCAACACTACAACTTTGATGTTCGGTATAAGTCCGGCCGGGCCCATGGTAACGCAGATGGGTTATCCCGGCAAGGAGAGGCAGCTGAAGTGCTTGCGGATGATGAGGACGAGGTCTTCCTCCGAACGCACTCTAACAGGGGGAGGTGTGGTGAGGCCAGGGACTGGAAATTCATATTCCCAGTTATGAAAGTCTCAGCTGGAATGCTAGTCTGTCTGACTTCAAAGGACCCCAGGAGAGAATTGAATACAGGTCAGCTAGGATATATACCTTTGTAGTGCAAACGCCTATTCCTGACAAGAGTATGGGGGAGCTAATTGAATCATGGCAATGAGGAATAGCTAATTGAATTACCTCTGAAGTCAGGGGAAAGCTCCTGTGTTAGATCAATTACTATGCGCACCTTACAATGAGGATATTGCTGGGATATGGATTATGAAATGTCTGATAGAAGGGAAGAGGAGATTACATGTAAATCGCCTATTTTCTGCCCTGCCCAAGTTACGTAGAAATGTGTCCCTCTGTTAGAGAGGAGGCATCTTCTGTTGAGGGTCACCTGTCGCTACAGATGGGCAGAAAGACTAGGAACCGCCCTGGACCCATGACAGCACCCTTCCTGCCGTGTCCAGAGACCTTTGATGAAAGTGTGGTATATTCACTTTTATTCCTTTTAATTTTACTGTATCGTATTACTGTTTCCTTACTGTATTTGTCTGACTACTGTATATATATATATCTGGTAACCGCTTGTATATATTGTACCTAGCATCGCTCTTTTGAATAAATAAATATATAATATTTATAAGCTCGCTTCACATTATCCTAAACCCGGAACTCACGGAAGTTGTGAGGAAGGATCAGGGGCACGTGGCTCCGATCGGTTTGTGACAATGCTGTTATCGAAAAGGACCCTTTGCTTATAATTCGTATTCCCCCCTGCCAATGAGTGAGTCTGTACTGTCTGTAACATACCTGGCGGCGTCCTTGCATGGTGGTCCATCTCCCACTGTGCAAGAGCGCGCACTTGATCTCCAGTCCAGAATGTCTCTCTGGCTTCCCTCCTTGCTGTCTGTTTGTCTGTTTTGGCTGCATAGGGCGACGCCCGCTGAACTTCCTGTTTCTTGTACCTGCTGCGGACACGCCCCTGTTGCACCTTCAGCCTATTGCTGTCCATCTTTGGGTATTTATACCACCTTCTTCCTCAAGATGGCGCCTGAGCATTGTGTCCTGTCAGTCGGCTTTTTGTCTCTGACATGCCAGGTCCTATCCTGTTTTCCTGCCTGTTTTCCAGTTCTGTGTCTGAACTGTGGTCTGTTCTTGTGAACACGCTTCTTGCCTGTTCTTTCGCCTTCTAGGGGCCGTATTCCTAGATCTGCCTGTCTGTGCCTTGCGGTATCTGTTCCCGTCTGAACAGAGTCCTGTTTGTGTCCCTGCCTTGCGGTATCTGTTCCTGTCTGAACTGAGTCCTGTCTATTTCTCCTGTCTTGCAGTATCTGTTCCCGTGTCTGAACTGAGTCCTGTCTATGTCTCCTGCCTTGCGGTATCAGTTCCCGTGTCTGAACTGAGTCCTGTCTGTGTACTCTTGCCTGCTGCCTTTCCTGGAGGCTGTATTTCCAGGCCTGTCTGAACTCGCTCCTTGCCTGTTCGTCCCGCCTCTCTGGGGGCCGTATTCCCAGACCCGCTCCTGTATCCCGCTGCAGTGTCGGTCTCTTCCGTACACTCAGTTCCAGTCTGAACTCTCTCCTATCCTTTACCTGTTTTGCCTCTATGTCCGTTCCTTTCCTTTTTCTGCAGAGTCTGAACTCGTACCTAACTCCTGCTTGTTGTCTCTGTACTCCCGTTTGTGAGTTTGTGGTCCCCTCGCTACTTCACTGCAAGTACCCTGTGGGTATCTGGCTCTGCCTTTCCCTTCCTGTCTGTTCCGTGTGAACAGAGCCCTGTCCGTCCTGCTCTGACTCCTTGCTCACTGCTCCGGCAGCCTTGCTCCGCTCTTACCCTTTTGCTCACTGCTCCGGCAGTCCTGTCCTGCTCTGCTTCTGCCCGCTGCTCCGGCAGTCCTGTCCTGCCCTGCTTCTGCCCGCTGCTCCGGCAGTCCTGTCCTGCCCTGCTTCTGCCCGCTGCTCCGGCAGTCCTGTCCTGCCCTGCTTCTGCCCGCTGCTCCGGCAGTCCTGTCCTGCCCTGCTTCTGCCCGCTGCTCCGGCAGTCCTGTCCTGCCCTGCTTCTGCCCGCTGCTCCGGCAGTCCTGTCCTGCCCTGCTTCTGCCCGCTGCTCTGGCAGTCCTGTCCTGCCCTGCTTCTGCCCGCTGCTCCGGCAGTCCTGTCCTGCCCTGCTTCTGCCCGCTGCTCCGGCAGTCCTGTCCTGCCCTGCTTCTGCCCGCTGCTCCGGCAGTCCTGTCCTGCCCTGCTTCTGCCCGCTGCTCCGGCAGTCCTGTCCTGCCCTGCTTGTGCTCGCTGCTCCTGCAGCCCCGTCCTGCTCTGTTCTTGCCCACCGCTTTGGGCGTTCCCTCTCTGCTGTGGTTGTCTACCGCATCTGCGGTTCTGTGACCCAGTCTGTACTGGGTCTTAACCTTTCTGTGCTCCAGCCCGTCCTTTCGGCCAGTACCTCCCTGCCTGCATACTCGCCTGTATCCACCCATCTGCATACCTGCCGTGTTTGCTTACATCCACCAGTCTGTGCCAGCCTAACCTGCCTGTTCCAGTAATCCCAGTGTGGGTCAACCCCCGTGTCCGGAGTTTGACCTGGAGTAGCACCTGGTCCCTCTGCCCGGTTTCTCCCTGGTGCACTGGCGTCGTATGCCATCGTGCCACCTTGGTCGGATCGGCCAGATACTTAGTCACGCCCCTCCAGGCACTCTCCGGTCCATGGTCCAGTGGAACCACAACACCCGCACACGCCAGTCAGTCCGGGCGTGTGCATAACAGCATGCTCAGGCCATGGTTCCCGTTGAGCCCCACGGCCTTCGCTCTCTGAGAAGTTTTCCAGCGAATACATGCATTAAAAATAAATAAATAAAAATTTTTTTTTTTTTTCTCAGCTGAATTCCAGGCGAATTACGCACCCGTCCAGATGAATCTATCTGCTCTCGTTCCTGCGGATCCGCCACGTTACTATGGGGATCCAAGACAAAGTCGTGCATTTGTGGAGCAATGCATGCTACACTTCAAGTTCTACCCTCTATGTTTTCCCACCGATCGGGTTAAGGTGGCATTCATTATGTCTTACCTGGCGGGTGATGCCTTGGAATGGATCAACCCCCTATATGAAACACAGGATCCGATCCTCCTGGACCTAATGGCCTTCCTGGTGGCCTTTCTAATGGTCTTCGATGATCCTAACCCGGAGGCTCCTGCTGAAGCTTCACCTCCCAATATCCCGGAGCAGCCCCGATGGGTAATGTGTGTGGGTAGCACAATAGTCCTCCAGCCCAATGAGACTACTGCCCACCCAGAATCCTCACAGGGTGACTACGCTTTCCGGAATACTTCTCCCAACCTCAAGAGGCAGTCCAGACGTGCTAGACGTAGAGGCAAGCCGTCACGCCAGGGTCTGTCCTCCCTGAGACCTCCTGACCCCAACCTTGAAGTCCCTACTGAAGCTTCATCTCCCTGTATCCCGGAGAAGCCCCAACGGGTAATGTGCGTGGGTAGTGCTCCGGTTCTCCTGCCCGAAGAGACTTCTGCCCATCCAGACTCCACACAGGAGAACTTCCTGCACCCGGCATCAGATGCTTCACCCACTTTAACCGGTGTGCATGTCCAAGGATGCTCCAAAGCTGTGGTTACCTCTGAGTCTGTGCACCTCTACTACCTGGCGGAGGACCCCCTGTTGCCTCCTGAATCCTCCGGGATACCACTCGATGACAAATGGAGAGAGACTTCTCTACACTCGGTACTCGATACTTTGTCCGCTTCGTCCTGTGAGCCTGACAATGGGTACCCCAAAGTGGTAGTTACCCCCGAATCTCTACACCCCTCCGACCAGGCGGAGGACCTCCAGTTGTCTCCAGAACCCTTCGGGGTGCTACCTGGTAGCGAAAGGACAGAGACTCTCCTATACTCTGCACCTGATACCTCGCTCGCTTCGTCCAGTGAGTCCAACCTAGTGTACTCCGAAGCAGAGGTTACTCCCGAGTCTCTACACCCCTCCGACCAGGCGGAGGACCTCCAGTTGTCTCCAGAACCCTTCGGGGTGCTACCTGGTAGCGAAAGGACAGAGACTTTCCTATATCCTGGATCTGATACCTCGCTTGCTTCGTCCAGTGAGTCCGACCTTGTGTACTCTGAAGCAGAGGTTACCCTTGAGTCTCTACACCCCTCTGACCAGGCGGAGGACCTCCAGTTGTCTCCAGAACCCTTCGGGGTGCCACCTGGTGGTGAATGGACAGAGACTTTCCTATACTCGGTACCCGATACCTCGCCTGCTTCCTCCAGTGAGTCCGACCTAGTGTACTCTGAAGCAGATGTTTTCTCTGAGCCTCTGCACTCTTCTGACCCGGCGGAGGACCTCCAGTTGTTTCCTGAATTCTCCGGGGTACCACCAGATAACAAAGAGACAGTGACTTTTCCTCATTATGTACCTGATAACCCGTCTATTTCTTCCTGTGAGCTTGACAAGATGTACCTCGAAGCAGAGATTACCCCCAAGTCTCTGTCCCCCTCCAACCCGGTGAAGGACTTCCAGTCGTCTCCTGTACCCTCTGGGGTGCCACCTGAAAATATGTGGAGAGAGACTTCCTTGTGTGCTGTTCCTGGTACTCCACCCGTTTCGTCTGTTGCTAGGGATGGCTGGATAGGAGGTAGCATCCTAGCTAACCAGATGAGATCAATTTTTCCTGTGGACAGTGGAAGTGATCTCCTTGAAGTGAACGACTGGTCCTTGAATTCCCTGCGGAAGATTCTGGCAGGCCTGAAGAAGAGGGGGCGTAAGGGGGGGGGTACTGTAACATACCTGGCGGCGTCCTTGCATGGTGGTCCATCTCCCACTGTGCAAGAGCGCGCACTTGATCTCCAGTCCAGAATGTCTCTCTGGCTTCCCTCCTTGCTGTCTGTTTGTCTGTTTTGGCTGCATAGGGCGACGCCCGCTGAACTTCCTGTTTCTTGTACCTGCTGCGGACACGCCCCTGTTGCACCTTCAGCCTATTGCTGTCCATCTTTGGGTATTTATACCACCTTCTTCCTCAAGATGGCGCCTGAGCATTGTGTCCTGTCAGTCGGCTTTTTGTCTCTGACATGCCAGGTCCTATCCTGTTTTCCTGCCTGTTTTCCAGTTCTGTGTCTGAACTGTGGTCTGTTCTTGTGAACACGCTTCTTGCCTGTTCTTTCGCCTTCTAGGGGCCGTATTCCTAGATCTGCCTGTCTGTGCCTTGCGGTATCTGTTCCCGTCTGAACAGAGTCCTGTTTGTGTCCCTGCCTTGCGGTATCTGTTCCTGTCTGAACTGAGTCCTGTCTATTTCTCCTGTCTTGCAGTATCTGTTCCCGTGTCTGAACTGAGTCCTGTCTATGTCTCCTGCCTTGCGGTATCAGTTCCCGTGTCTGAACTGAGTCCTGTCTGTGTACTCTTGCCTGCTGCCTTTCCTGGAGGCTGTATTTCCAGGCCTGTCTGAACTCGCTCCTTGCCTGTTCGTCCCGCCTCTCTGGGGGCCGTATTCCCAGACCCGCTCCTGTATCCCGCTGCAGTGTCGGTCTCTTCCGTACACTCAGTTCCAGTCTGAACTCTCTCCTATCCTTTACCTGTTTTGCCTCTATGTCCGTTCCTTTCCTTTTTCTGCAGAGTCTGAACTCGTACCTAACTCCTGCTTGTTGTCTCTGTACTCCCGTTTGTGAGTTTGTGGTCCCCTCGCTACTTCACTGCAAGTACCCTGTGGGTATCTGGCTCTGCCTTTCCCTTCCTGTCTGTTCCGTGTGAACAGAGCCCTGTCCGTCCTGCTCTGACTCCTTGCTCACTGCTCCGGCAGCCTTGCTCCGCTCTTACCCTTTTGCTCACTGCTCCGGCAGTCCTGTCCTGCTCTGCTTCTGCCCGCTGCTCCGGCAGTCCTGTCCTGCCCTGCTTCTGCCCGCTGCTCCGGCAGTCCTGTCCTGCCCTGCTTCTGCCCGCTGCTCCGGCAGTCCTGTCCTGCCCTGCTTCTGCCCGCTGCTCCGGCAGTCCTGTCCTGCCCTGCTTCTGCCCGCTGCTCCGGCAGTCCTGTCCTGCCCTGCTTCTGCCCGCTGCTCCGGCAGTCCTGTCCTGCCCTGCTTCTGCCCGCTGCTCCGGCAGTCCTGTCCTGCCCTGCTTCTGCCCGCTGCTCTGGCAGTCCTGTCCTGCCCTGCTTCTGCCCGCTGCTCCGGCAGTCCTGTCCTGCCCTGCTTCTGCCCGCTGCTCCGGCAGTCCTGTCCTGCCCTGCTTCTGCCCGCTGCTCCGGCAGTCCTGTCCTGCCCTGCTTCTGCCCGCTGCTCCGGCAGTCCTGTCCTGCCCTGCTTGTGCTCGCTGCTCCTGCAGCCCCGTCCTGCTCTGTTCTTGCCCACCGCTTTGGGCGTTCCCTCTCTGCTGTGGTTGTCTACCGCATCTGCGGTTCTGTGACCCAGTCTGTACTGGGTCTTAACCTTTCTGTGCTCCAGCCCGTCCTTTCGGCCAGTACCTCCCTGCCTGCATACTCGCCTGTATCCACCCATCTGCATGCCTGCCGTGTTTGCTTACATCCACCAGTCTGTGCCAGCCTAACCTGCCTGTTCCAGTAATCCCAGTGTGGGTCAACCCCCGTGTCCGGAGTTTGACCTGGAGTAGCACCTGGTCCCTCTGCCCGGTTTCTCCCTGGTGCACTGGCGTCGTATGCCGTCGTGCCACCTTGGTCGGATCGGCCAGATACTTAGTCACGCCCCTCCAGGCACTCTCCGGTCCATGGTCCAGTGGAACCACAACACCCGCACACGCCAGTCAGTCCGGGCGTGTGCATAACACTGTCCATGAGTTCTCTTATATCTAAGGGGAGATTTACCCACACGCCCCTTGTGGTGACATCATGTGGGCCGGTCTCCAGCCTGTACATTTTTATTAAAAACGCTAACTTGTGCGATAACTCATCGCTCGTTGATCGCAGAAGAGTGCAAACGATACCATTTTTTCCCTTATAATTTTATCTTCAGTTAGAGACCACACATCGCATAGCTGCAGTCTGCTATTCTGGTGTTTTTGCTCTACAGCTCTCTGATTTTGGCTTGCAGCAATGAAAAACTATGTATGCATTCCTCGACTGTTTCTGTCACTAGAAATATGGGTCCCATTATTGTCAGACACATGGAACTTACAATATTTCATATTTCGTTTCGCAGTCAGATTGTCTGGAGATTTCTTTGTTAAGCTCGAGAAAGCAATTTTCCCAGTTACAAGAAAATTAGTGCAATCCTGCCAGTAATTACCTCCCTGCGTGTGCCAGGGACAAGAGGCTCGCATCTTAACGAAGTTTGGTGACACCTCTTGGCTGGCATTGGTTTGTGTAAGGCCTTTTTGGCTGTGGGTGATAATTTTCATGGAGACATCTCTCAAAAGATGGATAAGGGAGGGGGTGAAGAAAAGGCCTGAGAGAAATGGCCAATATCTATGTCAGACTTTCAATATTCCTCAAAATCTCCATGACATGTTAGATGACAATATACATTATCCTTGTTCTGTGACATCACAGTATGTATTATCCTTGTCCTGTTACATCACAGTATGCATTATCCTTGTTCTGTTACATGACAATATACATTATCCTTGTCCTGTGACATTACAGTATGCATTGTCCTTGTTCTGTGACATCACATTATGCTTATTATGCTTGTAATATGACATCACAGTATGCATTATCCTTGTTCTGTGACATCACAGTGTTGTTCATTATCCTTTTTCTGTGATATCACAGTATGCATTATCTTTGTTTTGTGACATCACTGTATGCATTATTCTTGTTCTGTGACATCACTGTATGCTTTATTTTTGTTCTGTGACATCACAGTATGCATTATCCTTGTTCTGTGACATCACTGTATGCTTTATTCTTGTTCTGTGACATCGCTGTATGCATCATCCTTGTTCTGTGACATCACTCTTTGCATTATCCTTGTTCTGTGACATCACTTTTTGCATTATCCTTGTTCTGTGACATCACAGTATGCATTATCCTTGTTCTGTGACATCACTGTATGCATTATCCTTGTTCTGTGACATCACTATATGCATTATCCTTGTTCTGTGATATCACTATTTGCATTATCCTTGTTCTGTGACATAACAGTATGCATTATCCTTGCTCTGTGACACAACTGTATGCATTATCCATGTTCTGTGACATCACTGTATGCATTATCCTTGTAGTGTGACAACACAGTATGCATTATCCTTGTTCTGTGACATCACAGTATGTATTATCCTTGCAGTATGACATCACAGTATGCATAACCATTGTTCTGTGACATCACTGTATGCTTTATCCTTGATCTGAGACATCACCGTATGAATTATCCTTGTAGTATGACATCACAGTATGCATTATCCTTGTTTTGTGACATAATTGTATGCATTATCCTTGCAGTATGACATCACAGTATGCATAACCATTGTTTTGTGATATCACTGTATGCATTATCCTTGTTCTGAGACATTACAGTATGCATTACCCTTGTAATATGACATCACATTATGCATTATCCTTGTTCTGTTACATGACAATA
Organism: Phyllobates terribilis; assembly: GCF_046119375.1. NCBI lineage: Eukaryota > Metazoa > Chordata > Amphibia > Anura > Dendrobatidae > Phyllobates > Phyllobates terribilis. The sequence goes on from NW_027362761.1 coordinate 391,490,514, forward strand.
TACACTATCTTTTTTCTGTGACATCACAGTATGCATTATCTTGTAGTATGACAAGACAGTATGAATTATTCTTATTCTGTGACATCGCAGTATGCATTATCCTTGCTCTATGACATCACAGTATGCATTATCCTCGTTCTGTAACATCACACTGTGCTTTATTCTTGGTCTGTGAGATCACTGTATGTATTATCCTTGTAGTATGACATCACAGTTTGCATTATTCTTGCAGCATGACATCACAGTATGCATTATCCTTGATCTATGACATCACATTATGCTTATTATGCTTGTAATATGACGTCATAGTATGCATTATCCTTGTTCTGTGACATCACAGTGTTCATTATCCTTTTTCTGTGATATCACAGTATGCATTATCTTTGTTTTGTGACATCACAGTGTTCATTATCCTTGTTCTGTGACATCACAGTATGCATTATATTTGATTTGTAACATCACTGTATAAATTATTCTTGTTCTGTGACATCACTCTATGCATTATCCTTGTTCTGTGACATCACAGTATGCATTATCCTTGTTCTAAAAGGGAGAACCAGGTGATGGCGCTGTCTTTGCCACCAAGTGAGACCTGAAGAAGGCTGCAAACAGCTGAAACACGTTGTGTAGATAGGTTTTATTATTTTATATTAGTGTGAATAATAAAACATATTTTTGTACATACGAGCAACCTGAAGTTCCTGCACCGTGATCTTACTTGGTGGCAAAGACCGCGCCATCAACTGGTTCTCCCTTTTGGCATCCTTGTTGTGGGATACTCCTGTCTCAGGATTCAATCCCACCTCACCAGGTCGGCCACACTCTTTTACAAATTCATCCATACTAGCGGGAGTTGTGCCTCTGGTTGCACAACCGCATCAGGTGAGCAACTTTCTATAGATACGCACCCTTTTAATTGATCAAATCTTACTACGCTTAGATAGCTCCATTCTTTTTCTCCTTTAGGAAATCTATTATCTTTCATTATCCTTGTTCTGTGACATCACAGTATGCTTTATCCTTGTCCTGTGACATCATAGTATGCACTATCCTTGTTCTGTGACATCACTATATGCATTATTCTTGCTGCGGAACATCACTATATGCATTATTCTTGTTCTGTGACATCACTATATGCATTATTCTTGTAGTATGACATCACAATATGCATTATCCTAGTTCTGTGACATCACATAATGCATTATCTTTGTTCTGTGACATCACAGTATGCATTATCCTTGTTCTGTGATATCACAGTATGCATTATCCTTGTAATAAGATATCACAGTATGCATTATCCTTATTCTGTGACATCACAGTGTTCATTATCCTTTTTCTGTGACATCACACTATGCATTATACTTGTTCTGTCACATCACTGTATGCATTATCCTTGTTATGTGACATCACTGTATGCTTTATCCTTGTTCTGTGACATCACTGTATGCTTTATCCATGCTCTGTGACATCACTGTATGCATTATCCTTGTTCTGTCACATCACTGTATGCATTATCCTTGTTATGTTACATCACTGTATGCTTTATCCTTGCTCTGTGACATCACTGTATGCATTATACTTGTTCTGTGGCATCACAATATGTATTATCTTTGCTCTGTGACATCACAGTATGCATTATCCTTGTAGTATGACTGCACAGTATGCATTATCCTTATTCTGTGACATCACTGTATGCATTATCCTTGTAGTACTGTATGTAATCACAGTGTGCTTATCCTTGTAGTGTGACATCACAGTATGCATTATCCTTGTTCTGTGACATCACAGTATGCATTATCCTTGCAGTATGACATCACAGTATGCATAACCCTTGTTCTGTGACATCACTGTATGCATTATCTTTGTTCTGAGACATCACCGTATGCATACAGGCTCATAGCGTCTGTTTTACAACGCTTCCTGGCGGCTAGGGTGATTAACATTAAAACATGTGAGTACTTAGCCAATAAACATCCGATTGTTCCGGTGTTCTACGTATTACCCAAAATCCATAAAAGTTTGACCAAGCCCCCTGGTTGCCCGATAGTTGCTTCTACGGACTCACTGTTGTCACCACTTTCTATTTTTCTTGAAAAAATCCTAACACCACTTAGCCAGAAGAGTCACTCTTATCTGTTTGACACAGGATCCTTCCTTGAGATCATAGCAGAGCTAAAACAGGTTCCCCCTGAAGCTATCTTAGTCTCTTTTGATGTTACGAGTCTCTACACCTCGATTCCTCACAACCAGGGTATCAGTATGGTGGAGCAAATGTTTAGAGACTCACATACGGATCCATCAGTCATTGACCTTCATCAGTGTACTGCAGGTGAAGATAAACAAAACATATCACATTTATATTTAACAAAACAAATAATTAAGAATTGGTCACAGTGTCTCAAAACAAAATCATAGTACAATGCAGATGAGAACCTAGAGAACCTACCCACTTGGTAGGAGTAGGGCAAAGAGTAGGAGGGTGCAGTGTCCCAGGACCGGGATTCCTATGAGGGGAAGGGCACAAAGTGGTTTAAAGGCGGATAGGTGAAGAGTGAAGCTGCTGCATAGGAGCGTCAATATAGGAGGAGCATACCTTGAATGCAGAGGAGAATTGGGTAGGGAAGCTGGCGTGACCGCGGCATCCACCGCTGGTAGCTGGCGTGGTAGTGACAAAAACACCTGACAGGACTCAAATAGTGGGTGGGAGGGACCTAGAGTGGCCGGCGGCCAGTGAGGGAGGCTATAGACGCCACAGAGCGCGTGCTGATCCGGTGACATCACCGGAAGTGACGCGGAGTGGCCGGGAGGAGTGAGTGCCCGCGCCTGATTGGACCAAGTGCGCGCATGCTTACATGTGTGCGTGTCACCCGGTGGAGGAGTGCATTCCAGGAGACAGGAAGTAGCGTCCAAGGGCAGCAAAAGTGCGTTCCACTGCGGGAGTGTGTTATACTGTGCAGGAGGGATCAGAGGAGGACACCAATTAGGAGCGTGGGCAATCCATATACAGTTATCTGGAACATAAGGAAACACATATTAGAAAAATGTGCATCCCACAGAGGTCTTAGTATTGTTAAAGATATTTATGCAGCAATCACACAGATGGCAATAAATTATTTGCAAAATGATATCAAGTCGTCCATGATTTCCCAGAGTCCTGTTAGACATTATAGGTTAGTACTAGATGGCAATCGTGGCGGACTCTAGAGGCTCACATGAATGAATGTAAATCGTAATCTCTGTTGAGTCACCTTGGGGACAAGGATTGCAATTCATGGATCCAGTACGCTTCTCTCTGCTTCAATAAGCGGATGCGGCCGCCACAACGGCGTAGTGGCTGGATCTGTTCGATCACTTGGAAGCGTAATTGGGCAATGTTGTGTCCTGCTGTGATGAAGTGTTGGGGGATTGGTAAAAGTAAATTTTTGCAACTAATTGTAGATTTGTGCTTAGAAATCCTATCCTTGATGGGTTGTGTCATCTCCCCTACATAAATTAAGCCACATGGACATTTGATGAGATACACAACGTAGTTCGTGTCACATGTGAAATAATCTTTAATGGCGTATTTTCTGCCTGTTTGGGGGAGATGAATGATGTCGCCTTTAAGGATGTTGTGACATTGATGACATTGAAGGTATGGGAAGGTACCCTTTTTAGGTGTTTGCAGAAATCTTTGGCGGGGCCCTGGTTTAGTGGACCCTATGTCAGCACGGACAAGTGAATCCTTGAGGTTCGGTGCTCTTTTGAAGCACGGTAAAAATGGTTGATGGAAAGCTATTATGGTAGGGTAACCTGTTTGTAGGATATTCCAATGTTTGCGTAATGTCCTATGTAGAATGTAGGCCAAGGGATGGAATGTATAGACGAACGGGATGCGGTCCGACGTGTATGTTCGTGGTTGCCTGTGGATCTCATGGTGGTCATGTAAAAGCTTGCGAGGGTACCCTCTTACCTCGAATTTTAGGGTCATCTCTTGTAACCGTTGGCTGCGGAGTGGTTCTCTCGTGACTATGTGCCTGACTCTCTGGAATTGGGATTTGGGAATAGCACGCTTCATAGGAATAGGGCGGTTGCTTGAAAAATGCAATAAAGTATTGCGATCAGTAGGTTTCCTAAAGAGATCGGTAGTTAGAAGACCTGAATCGTCTTTGATGACCAAGGTGTCTAGGAAACTAACCTGTCTAAGGTGATGGTTCATGGTGAAGCCCAGACCAGGCCATGATGAATTGAGAATGTTAAAGAACTCATCAAGGGTTTCCTGTGGGCCCCCCCATTTGCAAAAGACATCGTCAATGTAACGCTTCCATAAAATGGAATGCTCTTGAAAAAAGTGGCTGGAGTATACGACCTGTGACTAGAAGACAGCCATATAGCAATTTGCATAAGGGGGGGGTCACATTAGATCCTATGGCGGTCCCTTTGATTTGCAGAAAAAATGTATCCTGAAATAAAAAATAGTTCTTTGTGAGGACCAGGGTCAATAGTTCTACAGTAAGGTCAATGACTGATGGATCCATATGAGTCTCTAAGCATTTGCTCCACCATACTGATACCCTGGTTGTGAGGAATAGAGGTGTAGAGACTCGTAACATCAAAAGAGACTAAGATAGCTTCAGGGGGAACCTGTTTTAGCTCTGCTATGATGTCAAGGAAGACTCCCATGTCAAGCAGATAAGAGGGATTCTTCTGACTAAGTGGTGTTAGGATTTTTTCAAGAAAAATAGAAAGTGGTGACAACAGTGAGTTCGTAGAAGCAACTATCGGGCGACCTGGGGGCTTGGTCAAACTTTTATGGATTTTGGGTAATACGTAGAACACCGGAACAATCGAGTGTTATTGGTTAAGTACTCACATGTTTTAATGTCAATCACCCTAGCCATTGGGAAGCGTTGTAAAACAGAGGCTATGAGGCTCATACTACAAGGATAATGCATACGGTGATGTCACAGAATAAGGGTTATGCATACTGTGATGTCACAGAACAAGGGTTATGCATACTGTGATGTCATACTGCAAGGATAATGCATACTGTGATGTCACAGAACAAGGATAATACATACTGTGATATCACACTACAAGGATAATGCATACTTTAATGTCACAGAACATGGATAATGCACACAGTTAAGTCACAGAACAAGGATAATGCATACTGTGATGTCATACTACAAGGATAAGCACACTGTGATGACATACTACAAGGATAATGCATACAGTGATGTCACAGAATAAGTATAATGCATACAGGCTCATAGCGTCTGTTTTACAATGCTTCCTGGTGGCTAGGGTGATTGACATTAAAACATGTGAGTACTTAACCAATAAATAGTGTTGAGCCACCCCCATAGTGTTCGAGTTCGGTTCGGTTCGTCGAACACCAGTATGTTCGAACCGTTCGTCGAAGAACACCTTCAAACACCGTTAAAACCAATGGCAGGCAAACAAAAACACATAGAAACACATAGAAAACACATAGAAAACACTTCAAAGGTGTCCAAAAGCTGACAAACTGCTCAGAAGATACAACTAACACATGGAAAAGTGACAAGTACATATAGTCATGCGAAAAGAAAAGAGGTGGAAGAGTAAAAGGAGGGGGAGACACAGATATAGGCATGTCATGCCCTTCTAAAATCAAGAAAGGCTGGAATAAAAATCTAAAATCAGCCTACCAACACCCAGACGTCGTGACAAGAAAATTAAAAAAGAAATATCTTTAGGTAGAATGGCGGTTCCATTCAGAACACTTTCCTTACAAGACGTAGTGGTATCCCCGTTGTGAGTTGTGCCAAAAACGGAACCCAATACATTCGGACTAATCCACCATTTGTCATATCCAAGGGGCAGGTCAGTAAACGACAACATCGACGCGGAACCAAGTACAGTAGTATATACTGTACATCCTTTGACAAGGCAATCAGGCGGATCAAGAAGTTGGGAAGGGTCACCCTAATGGCCAATACAGACATTGATGCGGCGTTCCGGTTACTTACTACCTGTGCCTCCGAATAGTGTCCACCTATTGGGCTGCTTCTGGGAAGGAGCATACTATATAGATCGCTGTTTGCCCATGGGGTGCTCCAGATCCTGCTCACTATTTGAGGTGTTTAGTTGCTTCCTCGAATGGGTTGTAATGGACGTTTCTAAGGGGGCACATATTATCCATTACCTCGACAACTTCTTATGCCTGGGCCCAAAAGATTCGCCACAGTGTAAATACATGCGGTAGTCCACCTGTGAGAAGGAGAGAGCTGGAGGGAGAGCGGACACCACAGAGTCAAGGGGTTAGATGGAGAACGGAAGAAGGAAAGAGGGCGAGGGAGGTAAGGGAGTACAGGGGAAGGTCGACCTGAGCCCCCCCCACATTCCAGCTGAGCGGGGAACAGCCCTGGGAAGAAAAAACGCTTGCGTATCCCTTTGAGGTTACGGGCGCGAGCGGGCAGAGGGACTACGCTGGAGTGCGAAGCCGACACGGCCAGTCCGTTCCTGCCCGTGCGACCTCCGTGTCGCCGGGTTTGTGCCAGAGCCGCGGTGGACACTGACGGCCAGCCCCCCTCTCCCAATACTGGTGCCTGTCCGCTGGTGGGTCGAGCCCCCAGGCGGTGGGGGGGAGTAACATCTGCAGAAGAAAGACCATCTTCCAGCCAAACTAAGATGTCTACTTCTTTTCGTGGAAAATGTGATACGATCCCTTTCTTACGGACACGCCCATCGCTACAAATTCCAGATGAGGCACAAAAACAGCAGGTGCTTCAACGGATATCAAGTGCTCCTTCAAGTGGGCTCTCCTCCACCTCAACTTCAACATCACAAATACTCCAGTCCTCAGAGGTGTCACCCCAATCGCACTTGCTTCCTCACAGCTCCCAAGTCTCCAGCTGCCTGTCTGAGTATGGGGTAACACAGATGGTTGAGTCTGCACAGCTGTTTACACATACTATAGCCTGGGAAATGGAGGTCTGCTCCAGAGCTTCTGTTAATCCAGACGAGGAAATGATCTGCACTGATGCCCAGAATCTTTATGAGTCGGATCCAGGACCAGATGAAGAAGGTTCTGAGCATAATGTAGACCCTCGTTCCCAAACTGTAACTCCTGTTGGTGGAGACAATGATGAAGACGATGATGAGACTCAAATACCTGATTGGAGCGACAACTTGACTTTTCGGTCAGGGCAGGAAGAGGTTGGCTCTGAGGACGACGGGTGTGAGAACACACAGGGTGATGATGACGAGGTTGGAGATCCCACTTACTGTCAACCCACAGTCAGCCAGTCAATGAGGTCAGCAGAGGAGGTGGAGGAGGATGTGACTAGCCCAGGGGATGGGGATGACTCGGTACCTGGGCCTTTGCCTGGCCTTTGGGATGTCGCGGTGGTCGGCTCCCGGGCCCGTACCCTGGGGTCACTCTTTAAAAAGGTGGATAATTGTTAATTTTATAAGAGTTCGTGATGCCATCTGTGGTATCTGGTGAGAAGCACCAGCGCTGCAGCAGTCCACTGAGGCCGGTGATAAGGCAGCTCGATGGTATAGTTCCCCACAGGTGGAGCTAGGTCTCAGGGCAGCGTATGCAGGGGGAATGCAGGACAGGCGAGACCCAGCTGGGTCAGAGCAAGAATGGGAACGGACACGGTAATCACTTCAGTACCTTTTACTGGTGGAAATTCAGGCACATCCCGGAGCACTGTAGGGTGAAGGGTGCATATCAGGATCCTCCCCAATGAGCGGGTGTAGGGCCTCCTGTTACTTGCCTCTGCGTAGTAAGTTTCTGACATGCCTGGAGTGAGGCCTAACTTTGTCTCTGTCCTGCGCTGGCTGACCTTGTGGTAGGGCCTTGGCTTGGAGTTCACGCTCCCAGTATGCGGGGCCTAAGCGTCTCCTGGCTCTGTTACGTATCAGCACCTTAGCGATCCTGGGACTTGTAGTTCTCCAGGGATTCCGGTTATGCCTTACTGGGTCATAGAGATCCCGGTAAGCTCGGATCCGGTGTCCGGTAAATGCTTCGGGGTGAGCAGGTTAAGCTCCTCTGCCCCCTATGTACTAACTCTCCACTCGCCTTCGGCCTACTCGGGCCCTCACTAGGCTATACACACTAACGGCAGCTTGCCGCGCTTCACCGATCTTATGGCGCCGGAACACCTTCAGCTCTAACTGGGCTCCCTGAATCTAGCTAGCAGGAGCCTCGTGCTCCACTGCTGAACTATTAACTGAGTTCTCTAGACTAGACTGAGCTCCACTGCAGACTGACCTCTCTTAGGCTTCTCTACTGCAGGAATTCTTCAGAGGAACTGAACTGCCTAGCTCCACCTTCCCTATTTATATCCCTAACGGGCTCCCTCTGCTGGTCTGAGGTGGAAGGTGGAGATGTGTGAATGTTTATGAGGGCCTCTTGTGGAGGATTCCATCAATGCACTCTTCTAGGATCTGTGATACCAAGCGCAGCTGGGCATCACAGATGCTATTGACGACGAGGTTAGGTTGCACCTTCCTGGACAGAGACGGAGTACTGGAAGCACGTCAACAACTGCATCCTCAACCACAACTCTGCCTCTGACCACAAGTCGTGGTGGCTGTTCAGGTCGCATGGGCTCTAAGCCTTGCATAGCCTGGGCATTTTTTCAGATCAATAGGGATGACCCAACTCGTGTTATCTGTAATATTTGTCAGCAAAAGCTAAGTAGAGGCCAAAAAATCCATAGTTTGAGTACTTTATGCATGAACCGTCACATGGATATGAAGCATAAGTTACAGTGGGAAGCTCACTGTGCTACAATGCGGCCTAGCGGGCCGGGCCAACCACCGTCTGCCCCATCTTGTGCATCCGCGGCCTCTTCATCCTCTGTGACTGGGGGGACAGCAGTCACACATGTTTTTGGACGCAGACCTGCCACCTCTTTACCCGCAACAGCCAGTGTGATTGGCAGGTCATCATTTCATTTGGAAGTGGAAACACCAGCTCGTATTGAGCGCTCTCCGACCTCGAGAGCACCACCTTTGGATCAAGGCAGCCTAACTTTTCCGCCTGCATCTTCCTCACAGACCGGCAGTTTGCCGGGGACACCCTACTCAACCCGGTCCAAGCACAACAGCCAGCCCTCGGTCCCTCAGATGTGGACAAGTAAAAGACCATTTCCTCCTAGCCATGACAAAGCTAAGAGGTTGAATTTCACCATCTGCAAGCTGTTGGCTACAGAAATGCTGCCTTTCCGCCTGGTGGACATAGAGGATTTTCGAGACCTTATGTCCGTCGCAGTGCCCCAGTACCAGATGCCCAGTCGGCACTACTTCTCAAAGAAAGGTGTGCCTGCGCTACACCAGCATGTCGCACACAACATCACCGCTTCTTTGAGAAACTCTGTGTGTGATAGGGTGCATTTCACCACAGACACTTGGATGGGTAGGCATGGACAGGAACGTTACATGTCGCTGACTGGGCACTTGGTAACTATGGTGACAGCAGGACAAGGGGCTGCTGTCCAAGTCTTGCCGTCCCCATGAGTTGTATGTCAATCATCTTTATCTAGAAGTTCCTCCACTGCTTCTGCCTCCTCAACCTCCTCTCGGTCCTCCACCTGCACCCAAAGCCTGTCTGGTAATGCCACCTGCTTTCTAACTGCGCAGAAGGAATCCTGCACACCTCCTTACTATGCTGGCAGCAGGGCTCAACGGCATCAGGCGGTGTTTACTTTGAAATGTCTGGGAAATGTGAGTCACACAGCTGAGGAGTTGTGGTCAGATCTGGAGACCCAGTTTCATGAATGGTTGTCTCCAATGGACCTGCAACCAGGGAAGGCTGTGTGCGACAATGCTGCAAACCTGGGTGCGGCCCTTCGCCGGGGCAATGTCACACACGTGCCTTGCATGGCTCACGTGTTGAACCTGGTTGTCCAGCAATTTTTAGCCCACTATCCCGGACTAGATGGCCTTCTGCAGAGGTCACGGTCGCTGTGTGCTCACTTCCGCCGTTCGCATCCCGCTGCTCAACGACTTACATCTCTACAGAAGTCGTTGGGCCTGCCAGTTCACCGGCTGAAATGCGATGTGCTGACACGGTGGAATTCAACTCTGCACATGTTGCAGCGACTGTGGCAGCACCGACAAGCCCTGGTGCAATACGTTCTGACGTATAGCCTGGGCCAACGAGATCCAGAGGTGGGGCAAATCACGCTGCAGGAGTGGTCTCAGATCAGGGACCTATGAAGTTGACGCGCCCCCTGGGCCGTGGGGTACCTGGAGCCGGGCCGGTAGTCGCTGGGGGTTGTAGTCACTGTGGCGGTGACCCGGTCCGTGACCCAGGGCGGTCAATCCAAGGGTAATTTGTATATATGGGTTTTATAATGTCCGACTACACCACCTGTGGAGTGCGGCCAAAGGGGCCGCTGCTGCGGAACAGTCCTCTGAAGCTGGTGGTTTTGCAGCAATGGTATTATTACTCCCCACAGGAAGAGTGTAGCTTCAGGGCAGTGTGGGTGGATGATGGTGGTTGTAGTGCAGGGAGTCAATAATGAACACAGAGTCCGTGTGATGCAGTCCCAAGATCTTTACTCACAGTTGTTGCAGTCCAGATTACAGGTACCAGAGCAATCTCCCCCGTCGTGCTGTGCGTACTCAGTGAGGGGCTCAGTCCACCCCCAGATAGCTCCGGAGTACTTAGCAGGACCCCCTTCTGTGTGTCCTTTCTCTGGCCTTCTCCCTGCACCTCACACCCAGTGACACTTCTATCCGGTATCCTCGGGCTTTGGCGGGCGACATGTGTTCCGTCCCCTGGATCCTATGTGGCTACCTTCTTAGTGAGACTGGTGTGGACTTTGGCCTGCAGAACATGAAATGCTGCAGCCTCCGGTTTCTAGTTGAGCCTTGCTGTTTCTCTGCTAGTTGAGGGACCGGTTCCCCTTATCTGGCCTGACCCCTCTACCTCCTGGTAGCAGCGGGCGTACGGGTGGCCTTCTGCACGGCCCGTACCCCTAGGGTCCCTTCGGTTCCTGGAGCCTTCCTGCTCCCACTCCTCTCTTCTCTCCTTCAGTCCTGGGCCTCCCAGGCTAGGCCCGCCTCCAGAGCAGAGCTCATGCAGAGCCTCTGCTCCTGTCACTTCTCCTCCTCTGACTGGCTTGCTCTTTCTAAGATGGCTTCCTATTTATACTCTCCCTGTCATGTGCTCCCCTAAGCGGCTTTCTCCACCCGCACCCACTACATAGGACCCTCCCGCCAACTATGGACCTGGGACTGTGCTCTCCCTTAGGAGCAATCTCGCCCTACCCCCACTGCGGGTATGTGTTGGATGCAGGTGTTAGGGTCCCGAGCCATACTCCTTCCTTACCTGAGGGTGAGATACAACACCTCTGGGTGAGATGCAGTACCTCTGTAGCGACTTAACCCTCAGGGGCGCCACACACCCTTCTGCACAGTTTTGAAATGGCGACGAAGATGTTTAGTGCTGACGATGCCATTATCAGCATGACTATTCCGGTGATTTACATGCTGGAGCACACGTGAAAAAGAATTCAGAGTCAGGTGGTGGGACAGGAGGAGGTGGAGGAAGTAGAGGAGGAGTCGTATGCGGAAGGGATAACATCTCCAAGGTCCAGACGGTCGGCAGCACCAAGGCGGCAGGCATGGGAGGGTGGGGGAGAGGGATTAACCAGGGCGCATGGTAGCAGCCAAACTGTTGAGGAAGGTGCAGGAGCCGAGGAAGAAGTGGAGGACGAACTGGCGATGGGCATGTAAGACTCATCAGATGAGGGAGACCTTGATCGCATTTCTGTTGTGTGAGGTTGGGGGGAGAGGGCAGAGGAAGGAAGCATAATTCTTACCTCGCTACCAACACAACAAGGACTTGGTCCTCCTGGATGCGCAAGACACATGAGTGCCTTCTTGCTGCACTACCTGCAACATGACCCTTGGATTGTCAGAATTCGAAGTAATCCCGACTGCTGGGTTGCCACACTCTTAGATCCCCGGTTCAAAAGTAAATTTGCCTAAATAATTCCTGCCATAGAAAGGGATTCACGCATGCAGGAGTATCAGCAGAGGCTGTTGCAGAATCTTACATGTGCTTTTCCACAAAACACCAGTGGTGTACGTAGTCAATCTCACAGTTCTAACTTGCAAACTGTGGGACTGTCGAGTCTTCATCACTCAAACCATAACAGTAACACAGTATCTGCTGGTAACAGCAATTTTGTGGAATCGTTTCACCACTTTTTTTGACCATCCTTTGCAAGGCCACAGGAGACAAGAAGTCTGACACATAGTCAACGCCTAGAGAGGATGGTACAGGAGAATCTCCAAGTGAACATCGAAGCCATGACTGTGTCACTGGACCCTTGCTCATTTTGGGATTCCAATCTGGAAAAATGTCCGGAGCTCGCCACTCACGCCTTGGAGATCTTGTCATGCCCTGCAGCCAGCGTTCTCTCTGAATGTGTGTTCAGCGCTGTTGGTGGTGTACCGACAGATAAGCGCACGTGGCTGTCCACTGAGAATGTAGACAGACTCACGTTCATAAAGATGAACAAATCAGGGATCCGCAAAGACTTTTCTACCCCTGTGTCATCCTGGGGAGACTAAAAGCTTGAAGATTTGGTAAAATCACCTCACCAACCATTTTAAGAAACTCTTGATGCCACTTAAGTGGTGTCTGTGCCACATTTTTTGGAAAAAATGGAGACTCTTTTTGGAGTCTCCTTGCTGTGTTTTACGTGACGTTGGCATCGTCAATTCCAGGTGGGTTGGGTCGCCCCCCCCTTTTAACTGTAAGAAACTACATACACTATGGCTTGGGGAAACACAGATGGTTTAGTCTGAAGAGCTGTTTACTCAGAGGTCTGCTCCAAAGCTTCAGTGTCTGCATCTGCATTTTTAACTGCATCTAGCCTAGCCAATACTTTGGGCGTAGTAAGCTGCACCACCTGTGTATCTAATAAGAATTTTTAAATGCATCTAGCCTAGGGAGACTGTGGGGACCCCCAACCAAACCCAGACGCTCAGCCCCCCTACCGCCCCCCTTTCCTTGACAATACAATAATGTAACTCTTACAACTGGATGGGTGAGGATCGGTCACAGCTTTATTAACTCTTTATACTTATTCCATTAGAAAGGCATTTTATTTCTAAAATACTCGTATGCAGGACTCTGACCCCCATCCATCACTCTTAACGCTTGTTCCACTCCGTCCTGGAGTCCTGACAGGAATATGTCCAGTCCAATATCCATTAAGTGAACACCGTCGGGCCGTATGAGGCCTGCTTTATCTCCTTCCAGTTGTCGGTGTTGTATCACTACACCGCCTCTGTCTCTTCTAAATTTTGCCATCCGAATATGTATTACCCGCCTTGTCCGTTCGATGGCCGTGATGTCTCGCACACCTTGCCATACCGCTATCGGCACAATCTCTGACCATACTATAGTTAGTTTTGTGAAAAATTCTCTGAAGCGCTCAGTGTCTAGCTTCATTATTGCCATTAGTTATGCGCTCTTGTGATGACCTAGGTCGTTTCCCCCGGCCTGTATAACTAAGATGACCGGACCTCTTGCCTCTCTCCCTACCTTGATTAGCTCCATTAGTACCTGTGGCCATAGCAGGCCTCTAATACCTCTCCAGTTGAAATATGTGTTATGAAACGCTAATTTCCTCCCGCCTGGGCGGACTTTCGCCCATTTTTCTGCCCAATATATATACGAGTGGCCTATCACCCACACTGTTGGCTTAGCGTTACCTGTAAAAGAAACAAACCACGTTAGGATAACAAGTCCGGTCTTATGTAACTCGCCAAACACGTGGATCGCCATCTCCCTATCCTCTGAACTTCCGTTTGTGACAGTCCTGCTCTTGCTGCTTCCGTGGCCGCGTCTATGCGGAATGAGTGTGTCCCATAATCTTTGGGGTGGTTCCTTGCCGATGTTATGCATTTATTAAATATAGCTTGGAACTGGTATCTTGATAATGGCATTCCATCAATGTGTGATGGGAAGAAATTACTTTGTGATCTGATGGTTATATATGTTTTTACTATTGTTACCCGACTCAGTGTACCGTTTGTGGGTTGTAGAAGTACCCAAGTGCCCCTTCCTGCTGGAACCGTTTTCGATTGGCGTATGCGTAGACGTATTGCATTATTGGCTATGACTACGTCCTGATGTAATAAGCCTCCACTGTTGGTAATTTTGGATTGAGGGACTAATTCGCTTATGCATAGCACCCCGAAGAAGGCGATCGCAAATGCAGTAGACAGTAGTGTTGCTTCAAATTGTGAGTGTCATGTTAATGGTGTTAGGGGTATGATGTGAGAAATCAGTTTTAGTGACACGGGACGAAACGTCTACACTCCTGACTTGGCTGACCCCTTTTCCACCCTTTTATGGATTGTCTGATGATGAATCTCTTTGTCACATCTCCCCAATTCAACAGTTGGAAGTGAAATGCTACTCCGGTCAGACACCACTGCGCTGACGCCCCTGATATGCCCCTCATCATTAGCTGGTGGAGAAATTCTATGGCGACTTGTAATATGGCTTGTTCACATTGGTCAACCCGTCTGCCTGCTACTAGTCGTGTCCACTCTTCCCATGCCTTACCGTATGCTTGCCACGTTGACTGGGCAACTGACGCTCTAATTAATGGCATCAACTATTCGCCACTAGATCCCATAGGGAGGGTGGGCAACTGTTGCCCGATGGGTGGGCGTTGGGGAGGAGCACTGTGAAAATCTGCCAATTGAATTGTGATAAAGCGTTAGCAGCAGCTTTAGACCCCTCAGCATCGTGGCTAGCGCGGACCCATACATTGTGTTTTAGGCACAGGAATGCTAGCCAGCGTAGTAGGCCTAGCACTGGGAGAGACGATGATGCCATCTTATTAATGCAGTGCGCTAGGCTGGTGTTTTTTGTTATGAAGAGTATATTTTTGTTAGCCAGGCGCGCGCCCCATATTTCTTTTGCTACCACTATTGGGAAGAAAAATTATTTTCCGGGCTAGATGCAGCTAAAAATTATTATTAATTTCAAAGCTGGTGGAGGTTGGTATAGATGGTCTAATACAATGAGTACCACACACTGCTACTAAGCCCAAAATTATTTTCCGGGCTAGATGCAGCTAAAAATTATTATTAATTTCAAAGCTGGTGGAGCTTGGTATAGATGGCCTAATACAATGAGTACCACACACTACTACTATGCCCAAAATTATTTTCCAGGCAAGATGCAGCTAAAAATTATTAGTAATTTGAAAGCTGGTGGAGCTTAGTATAGATGGCCTAATAGAATGAGTACCACACACTGCTAAGATGCCCAAAATTATTTTACAGGCAAGATGCAGCTAAAAATTATTATTAATTTCAAAGCTGGTGGAGCTTGGTATAGATGGCCTAATACAATGAGTACCACACACTGCTAATATGCCCAAAATTATTTTCCAGGCAAGATGCAGCTAAACATTATTATTAATTTCAAAGCTGGTGGAGCTTGGTATAGATGGCCTAATACAATGAGTACCACACACTGCTACTAAGCCCAAAATTATTTTCCGGGCTAGATGCAGCTAAAAATTATTATTAATTTCAAAGCTGGTGGAGCTTGGTATAGATGGCCTAATAAAATGAGTACCACACACTACTACTATGCCCAAAATTACTTTCCAGGCAAGAATCAGCTAAAAATTATTATTAATTTCAAAGCTGGTGGAGTTTGGTATAGATGGCCTAATACAATGAGTACCACACACTGCTACTATGCCCAAAATTATTTTCCAGGCAAGATGCAGCTAAAAATTATTAGTAACTTGAAAGCTGGTGGATCTTAGTATAGATGGCCTAATAGAATGAATACCACACACTGCTACTAAGCCCAAAATTATTTTCCGGCCTAGATGCAGCTAAAAATTATTATTAATTTCAAAGCTGGTGGAGCTTGGTATAGATGGCCTAACACAATGAGTACCACACACTACTACTATGCCCAAAATTATTTTCCAGGCAAGATGCAGCTAAAAATTATTAGTAATTTGAAAACTGGTGGAGCTTAGTATAGATGGCCTAATAGAATGAGTACCACACACTGCTAATATGCCCAAAATTATTTTACAGGCAAGATGCAGCTAAAAATTATTATTAATTTCAAAGCTGGTGGAGCTTGGTATAGATGGCCTAATACAATGAGTACCACACACTGCTACTAAGCCCAAAATTATTTTCTGGGCTAGATGCAGCTAAAAATTATTATTAATTTCAAAGCTGGTGGAGCTTGGTATAGATGGCCTAATACAATGAGTACCACACACTACTACTATGCCCACAATTATTTTCCAGGCAAGATGCAGCTAAAAATTATTATTAATTTCAAAGCTGGTGGAGCTTGGTATAGATGGCCTAATACAATGAGTACCACGCACTGCTACTAAGCCCAAAATTATTTTCCGGGCTAGATGCAGCTAAAAATTATTATTAATTTCAAAGCTGGTGGAGCTTGGTATAGATGACCTAATAGATTGAGTACCACACACTGCTACAGGCCCAAAAGGTTTTACTTGGCTAGGTGCAGTAAAAAATTTGTATTACATACACAGGTGGTGTAGCTTGCAACACAGATAGGCTACTCCACTGACTAACACACACTGCAAGAGGCCCAAAAGGATTTGCTTAGCTAGATTTAGCCAAATGCTGTGAAAAACACTTGCACAGCACTAAAACAGACCTGCCTGGCAAAAAGTGATAGGAACTGATGTAACCTAGCCCTCAAAAGGGCATGAATTACAACTAGTCACTACTCCCAACTTATCTGTCTATTTAAGAGCACAGACCTGCCTGCTAAAAGTGCTAGGAACTGCTGTAACCTAGCCCTCAAAAGGGCTGCAATTACAAACTAGTCCCTACTCCCTAAACCTTTCTGTCTATTTAAGAGAAAATTCGCTTGCAATTCAGTTACACAATATAGCGCTAACAGCAGCAGCAGTGCCGTCTAACACTCAGCTGCAGCAGTGAGAAAATGGTGGCGACGGGGAAAATGGCTGGGTCTTATAGGGCAAGGACATGTGACATACACAGCCAATGACACATGCCCTTGCTTGTGTGAAAAAAAGCACTTCGCTCCGTGTGTGCGCTGCTGATAGGCTGACAGACTGCACCTCCCCAATGTAAATGCGGGAAAGAGAAAAAAAAATGGAGATCTTCATTATTTCTGCAGAGATTCATCCCATGCCCCTCCCCCCGCCCCGCTGTACACTCAAACTGTGTATTAACACATTGATTATCAGCATTACTGTGAAAAAATCCAGTTACGATTTGGGTGAACGAACACTTATCGAACATAACCTCCAACAGCCGGATTTTTTTCAAATCGTTCGGGTTCATCGAACGGCTCGAACACCGCCCAAAACAGCTCGAATTTGAGATTGGCGAACAGTTCGATTCAAACACCGCTCATCTCTACCAATAAACACCCGATTGCTCCGGTGTTCTACGTATTACCCAAAATCCATAAAAGTTTGACTAAGCCCCCCAGGTTGCCCGATAGTTGCTTCTACTGACTCACTGTTGTCACCACTCTCTATTTGTCTTGAAAAAATCCTAACACCACTTACCCAGAAGAGTCCCTCTTATCTGCCTGACACGGGAGCCTTCCTTGACATCATAGCAGTGGTAAAACAGGTTCCCCCTGAAGCTATCTTAGTCTCTTTTGATGTTACGAGTCTCTACACCTCTATTCCTCACAACCAGTGTATTAGTATGGTGGAGCAAATGCTTAGAGACTCACATATGGATCCATCAGTCATTGACCTTTCTGTAGAACTATTGACCCTGGTCCTCACAAAGAACTATTTTTTATTTCAGGATACATTCTTTCTGCAAATCAAAGGGACCACCATGGGATCTAATGTGGCCCCCCCTTATGCAAATTGCTATATGGCTGCCTTCGAGTCACAGGTCGTACACTCCAGCCACTTTTTTCAAGAGCATTCCATTTTATGGAAGCGTTACATTGACGATGTCTTTTGCATATGGGGGGGGGGCCCACAGGAAACCCTTGATGAGTTCTTCAACGTTCTCAATTCATCATGGCCTGGTCTGGGCTTCACCATGAACCATCACCTTAGACAGGTTAGTTTCCTAGACACCCTGGTCATCAAAGACGATTCAGGTCTTCTAACTACCGATCTCTTTAGGAAACCTACTGATCGCAATACTTTATTGCATTTTTCAAGCAACCACCCTATTCCTATGAAGCGTGCTATTCCCAAATCCCAATTCCAGAGAGTCAGGCGCATAGTTACGAGAGAACCACTCCGCAGCCAAAGGTTACAAGAGATGACCCTAAAATTCGAGGTAAGAGGGTACCCTCGCAAGCTTTTACATGACCACCATGAGAACCACAGGCAACCACGAACAGACACGTTGGACTGCATCCCGTTCGTCCTTATATTCCATCCCTTGGCCTACATTCTACATAGGACAATACGCAAACATTGGAATATCCTACAAACAGGTTACCCTACCATAGCCGCTTTCCATCAACCATTTTTACCATGCTTCAAAAGAGCACCGAACCTCAAGGATTCACTTGTCCGTGCTGACATAGGGTCCACTAAACCAGGGCCCCGCCAAAGATTTCTGCAAACACCTAAAAAGGGCATCTTCCCATACCTTCAATGTCATCAATGTCACAACATCCTCAAAGGCGACATCATCCATCGCCCCCAAACAGGCAGAAAATAAACCATTAAGGATTATTTCACATGTGACACGAACTACGTTGTGTATCTCATCAAATGTCCATGTGGCTTAATTTATGTAGGGGAGACGACACAACTAGGGTTGAGAGAGTATGTTCTGTCCATGTATGCTCCGGCCGAGCTCCGAGTATTTACAGCTGCTCGGTGATAAGGTTAAATCGCTCCCGTGTGCATGATTTGCAACTCTTTGACAGCTTTATTACATGTGAGGAATGTGTAAGAAATAGACATTCCTCACATGTAATAAAGCTGTCAAACAGTTGCAAATCATGCACACGGGAGCGATTTAACCTTATCACCGAGCAGCTGTAAATACTCGGATCTCGGCCTGAGCATACTCGGTGAAAGGGTTAATAGAACATACTCGATCAACACTAGACACAACCCATGAAGGATAGGATTTCTAAGCACAAATCTACAATTAGTTGCAAAAATTTACTTTTACCAATCCCCCAACACTTCATCACAGCAAGACACAACATTGCCCAATTACGCTTCCAAGTGATCGAACAGATCCAGCCACTACACCGTCGTGGCGACCGCATGCGCTTATTGAAGCAGAGAGAAGCATACTGGATCCATGAATTGCAATCCTTGTCCCCAAAGTGACTCAACAGAGATTCCGATTTACATTCATTCATGTGAGCCTCTAGGGTCTGCCACGTTTGCCATCTAGAAATAACCTATAACATTATTGTCTAACAGGACTCTGGGAAATCATGGACGACTTGATATCATTTTGCAAATAATTTATTCCCATCTGTGTGATTGCTGTATAAGTATCTTTAACAATACTAAGACCTCTGTGGGATGCACATTTTTCTAATATGTGTTTCCTTATGTTCCAGATAACTGTATATGGATTGCCCCCACTCCTAATTGTTGTCCTCCTCTGATCCCTCCTGCACAGTATAACACACTCCCGCAGTGGAACGCACTTTTGCTGCTCTTGGACGCTACTTCCTGTCTCCTGGAACGCACTCCTCCACCGGGTGACACGCACGCACGTGCGCATGCGCGCACTTGGTCCAATCAGGCGTGGGCACTCACTCCTCCCGGCCACTCCACGTCACTTCTGGTGAAGTCACCGGATCAGCACGCGCTCTGTGGCGTCTATAGCCTCCCTCATTGGCCGCCGGCCACTCTAGGTCCCGCCCACCCACTATTTGAATCCTGTCAGGTGTTTTTGTCACTACCACACCAGCTACCAGCCGTGGATGCCGCGGTCACGCCAGCTTCCCTACCCGATTCTCCTCTGCGTTCAAGGTATGCTCCTCCTACTGTATATTGACACTCCTATACAGCAGCTTCACTCTTCACCTATCCGCCTTTAAACCACTTTGTGCCCTTCCCCTCATAGGAATCCCGATCCTGGGACACTGCACTCTCCTACTCTTTGCCCTACTCCCACCAAGTGGGTAGGTTCTCTAGGTTCTCATCTGCATTGTACTATGATTTTGTTTTGAGACACTGTGACCAATTCTTATTTATTTGTTTTTTTTAAATATACATGTGATATGTTTTGTTTATCTTCACCTGCAGTACACTGATGAAGGTCATATAGATCGAAACATTTAATTGCTGTGGACTGCTATCATAAATTAAAAATCATTTCCCCTACCGGCGTACCGAGGTTTCTCTCTTTATCTTTGTAGTATGACATCACAGTGTGCATTATCCTTGTTCTGTGAATTCACTGTGTGCATAATCCTTGTTCTTTGACATCATAGTATACATTATCCTTTTAGTATGACATCACTGTATGCATGATCCTTGTTCTGTGACATCACAGTATGCATTATCCTTGTAGTATGACATCACAGTATGCATTATCCTTGTTCTAAGACATCACTGTATGCATTATCCTTGTTCTGTGACATCTCTATACGCATTATCCTTGTAGTATGACATCACAATATGCATTATCCTTGTAGTATGACATCACAGTTTGCATTATCCTTGCAGTATGACATTACAGTACGCATTATCCCTGTAGTATGAAATCACAGTGTGTTATCTTTGTAGTATGACATCACAGTATGCATTATCCTTGCTCTATGACACCACATTATGCATTATCGCTGTTCTATGACATTACAATCTACATTATCCTTGTCCTGTGACATCACGTTATGCATTATTGTTGTTCTGTGTCATCACAGTACGCATTATTTTTTTAGTTTGACATCACAGTATGCATTATCCTTGTAGTATGACATCACAGTATGCATTATCCTTGTTCTGTGACATCACTGTGTGCATTATCCTTGTTCTGTGACATGACAGTATGCATTATACTTATTCTGAGACATCACTGTATGCATTATCCTTGTAGTATGACATCACAATATGTATGATCCTTGTAGTATGACATCAGTTTGCATTATTCTTGCAGT
Organism: Phyllobates terribilis; assembly: GCF_046119375.1. Classification (NCBI taxonomy): domain Eukaryota; kingdom Metazoa; phylum Chordata; class Amphibia; order Anura; family Dendrobatidae; genus Phyllobates; species Phyllobates terribilis. The sequence continues at coordinate 391,511,629 of NW_027362761.1, forward strand.
ATGAAATCACTGTATGCATTATCCTTGTTCTGAGACATCACTGTATGCATTATCCTTGTTCTGTGACATCTCTGAGTCTGTATGCATTATCCTTGTAGTATGACCTCACAGTATGCATTATCCTTGTAGTATGATATCACAGTATGCTTTATCCTCATTCTGTGACATCACAGTATGTATTATCCTTGTTCTGTGACATCACAGTCAGTATGTATTATCCTTGTTCTGTTACATCACAGTATGCATTATCTTTGTAGTATGACATCACAGTATGCGTTATCCTTGTAGTATGACATCACAGTATGCATTATCCTTGTTCTGTGACATCAATGTGTGCATTATCCTTGTTCTGAGACATCACAGTATGTATTATCCTTGTTCTGTGACATCACAGTATGCATTATCTTTGTAGTACGACATCACAGTATGCATTATCCTTGTTCTGAGACATCGCTGTATACATTATCCTTGTTCTGTGACATCTCTGTATGCATTATCCTTGTAGTATGACATCACAATATGTATTATCCTTGCAGTATGACATCACAGTTTGCATTATTCTTGCAGTATGACATCACAGTATGCATTATCCCTGTAGTATGAAATCACAGTGTGCTTATCCTTGTAGTATGACATCACAGTATGAATTATCCTTGTTCTGTGACATCACAGTATGAATTATCCTTGTCCTGTGACATCACAGTTTGCATTGTCCTTGTCATATCACATCACAATATGCATTATCCTTGTTCTGTTACAAGACAATATACATTATCCTTGTCCTGTTATATTACAGTATGCATTATCCTTGTTCTGTGACATCACAGTATGCATTATCCTTGTAGTATGACATGACAGTATGCATTATTCTTTTTCTGTGACATAACAGTATGCATTATACTTGTTCTGTGACATCACTGTACGCATTATCCTTGTTCTGTGTCATCACAATATGCATTATCCTGGTAGTATGACATCACAGTATGCATTATTCTTGTTCTGTGACATTATAGTATGCATTATCCTTATAGCATGACATCACTGTATGCATGATCCTTGTTCTGTGACATCACAGTTTGCATTATCCTTGTACTGTGACATCACAGTATGCATTATCCTTGTAGTATGACATGACAGTATGCATTATCCTTGTTCTGTGGCATCACAGTATGCATTACCCTTGTAATATGTCATCATAGCATACATTATCCTTTTTCTGTGACATCACAGTATGCTTTATCCTCATTCTGTGACATCACAGTATGTATTATCCTTGTTCTGTGACATCACAGTCAGTATGTATTATCCTTGTTCTGTGACATCACAGTATGCATTATCTTTGTAGTATGACATCACAGTATGCGTTATCCTTGTAGTATGACATCACAGTATGCATTATCCTTGTTCTGTGACATCAATGTGTGCATTATCCTTGTTCTGAGACATCACAGTATGTATTATCCTTCTTCTGTGACATCACAGTATGTATTATTCTTGTTCTGTGACATCACAATATGCATGATCCTTGTAGTATGACATCACAATATGCATTATCCTTGTAGTATGACATGACAGTATGCATTATTTGTATTCTGTGACATAACAGTATACATTATCCATGTTCTGTGACATCACAATATGCATTATCCTTGCAGTATGACATCATAATATGCATTATCCTTGTAGTAAGACATCACAGTTTGCATTATTCTTGCAGTATGACATCACAGTATGCATTATCCCTGTAGTATGAAATCACAGTGTGCTTATCCTTGTAGTATGACATCACACTATGGATTATCCTTGTTCTGTGACATCACAGTATGGATTATCCTTGTTCTGTGACATCACAGTATGGATTATCCTTGTTCTGAGACATCACATTATGCATTATCCTTGTCCTGTGACATCACAGTTTGCATTATTCTTGTCCTGTCGCAACACAATATGCATTATCCTTGTTCTGTTACAAGACAATATACTTTATCCTTTTCCTATTATATTACAGTATGCATTATCCTTGTTCTGTGACATCACAGTATGCATTATCCTTGTAGTATGACATCACAGTATGCATTATCCATGTTCTGTGACATCATATTATGCAATATACTTGTTCTGTGACATCACAATATGCATTATCCTTGTCCTTTGACTTCACTGTATGCATTATCCTTGCTCTGTGACATCACAGTATGCATTATCCTTGTTCTGTGACATTACAGTATGAATTATCCTTGTTCTATGACATCACAGCATGAATTATCATTGTAGTATGACATCACAGTGTGCATTATCCTTGCTCTCTGAATTCACTGTGTGCATTATCCTTGTAGCATGACATCACTGTATGCATGATCCTTGTTTTGTGACATTACAGTATGCATTATCCTTGTTCATTGACATCACAGTATGCATTACCCTTGTAATATGTCATCATAGTATACAACCCCTGGCAAAAATTATGGAATCACCGGGCTCGGAGGATGTTCATTCAGTCGTTTAATGTTGTTGAAAAAAAGCAGACATGGCATAAAACTAAAGTCATTTCAAATGGCAATTCCTTGAAGGACACAAAAGGTCAATGTCATGGCCTGCAAATAGTCCGGATCTCAATCCAATTGAAAATCTTTGGTGGAAGTTGAAGGAAATGGTCCATGACAAGGCTCCAACCTGCAAAGAAGATCTGGCAACAGCAATCAGAGAAAGTTGGAGCCAGATTGATGAAGAGTACTGTTTGTCACTCATTAAGTCCTTGCCTCAGAGACTGCAAGCTGTTATTAAAGCCAGAGGTGGTGCAACAAAATACTAGTGATGTATTGGAGTGTTCTTTTGTGTGTTTGTTTTTCATGATTCCATAATTTTTTCCTCAGAATTGAGTGATTCCATAATTTTTTCCCTCTGCTTGGTCTGAAAAAAATTACCTTTACTGAGTACCACATTTTTTTTCTTGATTTCCTTTAGTGTTTCTTAAAGCCATAAAGTTGCCATTTGAAATGACTTTAGTTTTTTGCCATGTCTGTGATCTGCTTTTTTTCAACAACATTAAACAACTGAATGAACATCCTCCGAGCCCGGTGATTTTTGCCAGGGGTTGTACATTATCCTTATTCTGTGACATCACAGTATGCATTATCCTTGTAGTATGACATCATAGTATGCATTATCCTTGCAGTATGACATCACAGTTTTCATTATCCTTGTAGTATGACATTACAGCGTGTTTATCATTGTAGTATGGCATCACTGTATGCATTATCCTTGTTCTGTGACATCACAGTATGCATTTCCTTGTTCTGTGTCATCATTACAGTATGTATTATCCTTGTCCTGTGATGTTACAGTATGCATTATTCTTGTTCTGTTACATGACAGTACACATTAACCTTGTTCTGTGACATCACAGTATGCATTATTCTTGTTCTGTGACATCACTGTATGCATTATCTTTGTTCTGTGACATCACAATATGCATTATCCTTGTTCTGTGATATCACTGTGTGCATTATCCTTGTTCTGTGACATCACCGTATGCAATATTCTTGTATTATGACATCACAGTATGCATTTTCCTTGTTCTATGACATAACAGTATGCATTATCCTTTTTCTGTGACATCACAGTATGTATTATTCTTGCAATATGTCATCATAGTATGTTTTATTCTTGTTCTGTAACATGACACTGTGTTTTATCCTTGTTCTGTGAGATCACTGTATGTATTATCCTTGTAGTATGACATCACATCATGCATTATCTTTGTTGTATGACATCACAGTATGTATTTTTTGTTCTGTGACATCACTGTATGCATTATCCTTGTTCTGTGACATCTCTGTATGTATTTTCCTTGTAGTATGACATCACAATATGTATTATCCTTGTAGTATGACATCACAGTTTGTATTATTCTTGCAGTACGACATCACAGTATGCATTATCCTTGTTCTGAGACATCACTGTATGCATTATCCTTGTTCTGTGACATCTCTGTATGCATTATCCTTGTAGTATAACATCACAGTATGCTTTATCCTCATTCTGTGACATCATAGTATGTATTATCCTTGTTCTGTGAAATCACAGTCAGTATGTATTATCCTTGTTATGTGACATCACAGTATGCATTATCCTTGTAGTATGACATCACAGTATGCATTATCCTTGTAGTATGACATCACAGTAAGCATTATCCTTGTTCTGTGACATCACAGTATGCATTATCCTTGTTGAGACATCACTGTATACATTATCCTTGTTCTGTGACATCACAATATGCATTATCCTTGTAGTAAGACATCACAGTTTGCGTTATTCTTGCAGTATGACATCACAGTATGCATTATCCCTGTAGTATGAAATCACAGTGTGCTTATCCTTGTAGTATGACATCACAGTATGGATTATCCTTGTTCTGTGACATGACAGTATGGATTATCCTTGCTCTGAGACATCACAATATGCATTATCCTTGTTCGGTTACAAGACAATATACATTATCCTTTTCCTATTATATTACAGTATGCATTATCCTTGTTCTGTGACATCACAGTATGCATTATCCTTGTAGTATGACATCACAGTATGCATTATCCTTGTAGTATGACATCACAGTAAGCATTATCCTTGTTCTGTGACATCACAGTATGCATTATCCTTGTTGAGACATCACTGTATACATTATCCTTGTTCTGTGACATCACAATATGCATTATCCTTGTAGTAAGACATCACAGTTTGCGTTATTCTTGCAGTATGACATCACAGTATGCATTATCCCTGTAGTATGAAATCACAGTGTGCTTATCCTTGTAGTATGACATCACAGTATGGATTATCCTTGTTCTGTGACATGACAGTATGGATTATCCTTGCTCTGAGACATCACAATATGCATTATCCTTGTTCGGTTACAAGACAATATACATTATCCTTTTCCTATTATATTACAGTATGCATTATCCTTGTTCTGTGACATCACAGTATGCATTATCCTTGTAGTATGACATGACAGTATGCATTATTCTTATTCTGTGACATAACAGTATGCATTATCCATGTTCTGTGACATCACAATATGCATTATCCTTGTCCTTTGACTTTACTGCATGCATTATTCTTGTTCTGTGACATCACAGTATGCATTATTCTGGTAGTATGACATGACAGTATGCTTTATTCTTGTTCTATATAGCAAGAAACTGACCAGCAATTCTTATAGTGTGAACACATACCTGCTGCAATGACTACAAACACTGTAAAAAAGATAGAAAAAGCAGCAGCAATAAATTATATTAGAAGGCAAAATGCATGAACACATGAATACAATGAAAAATATTGGATCTAGACTGATTTGTCACTCAATGAAATGTACTTACAAAATGAAGTTTTTAGCGCATAATTTGGCCAATTCATGTGTGCCCATCAACCACGACAAGGTAACCTCCGTCTGATGGGTAGCTACGCTACCACTGGATATGCCAGTAGCCTAAGCAGAGACATGTAGTCCATTTATATAGGCATATAGCCCAAGAGTGGCATACCCATGGTAGCATAGTTACCCATCAGACGGAGGTTACCTTGTCATGGTTGATGGGCACACATGAATTGGTCACATTATGCGCTAAAAACCTTCATTTTGTAATTTCATTGAGTGACAAATCAGTCTAGATCCAATATCTTCAGTGTATTCATGTATCCATGCATTTTGCCTTCTAATATAATTTATTGCTGCTGCTTTTTCTATCTTTTTTACAGTGTTTGTAGTCATTGCAGCAGATATGTGTTCACACTATAAGAATTGCTGGTCAGTTTCTTGCTATATTTAACATTGAGGTTTGACAGCCTCTTTTCTGACCATGCACTCCTCCCACTGACCCACAGGTGGTTTTAATAGCCTAAGCAGAGACATGTCCATTTATATAGGCTTATAGCCCAAGAGTGGCATATCCAGTGGTAGCGTAGTTACCCATCAGACGGAGGTTACCTTGTCATGGTTGATGGGCACACATGAATTGGCCAAATTATGCGCTAAAAACCTTCATTTTGTAAGTACATTTCATTGAGTGACAAATCAGTCTAGATCCAATATTTTCATTCTATTCATGCATATTGCCTTCTAATATAATATATTGCTGCTTTTTATATCTTTTTTTATTCTTGTTCTGTGACATCACAGTGTGCATTATCTTTGTTCTGTGACATTACAATATGCATTATCCTTGTTCTATGACATCACAGCATGAATTATCATTGTAGTTTGACATCACAGTGTGCATTATCCTTGTTCTCTGAATTCACTGTGTGCATTATCCTTGTTCTGTGACATCACAGTATGCATTATCCTTGTTCATTGACATCACAGTATGCATTACCCTTGTAATATGTCATCATAGTATACAACCCCTGGCAAAAATTATGGAATCACAGGGCTCAGAGGATGTTCATTCAGTCGTTTAATGTTGTTGAAAGAAAGCAGATCACAGACATGGCACAAAACTAAAGTCATTTCAAATTGCAACGTTATGGCTTTAAGAAACACTAAAAGAAATCAAGAAAAAAAATGTGGTACTCAGTAAGGATAATTTTTTTTGAGACCAAGCAGAGGGAAAAAAATATGGAATCACTCAATTCTGAGGAAAAAATTATGGAATCATGAAAAACAAACACAAAAAAGAACACTCCAATACATCACTAGTATTTTGTTGCACCACCTCTGGCTTTAATAACAGCTTGCAGTCTCTGAGGCATGGACTTAATGAGTGACAAACAGTACTCTTCATCAATCTGGCTCCAACTTTCTCTGATTGCTGTTGCCAGATCTTCTTTGCAGGTTGGAGCCTTGTCATGGACCATTTTCTTCAACTTTCACCAAAGATTTTCAATTGGATTGAGATCCAGACTATTTGCAGGCCATGACATTGACCTTATGTGTCTTCTTTCAAGGAATGTTTTCACAGTTTTTGCTCTTTGGCAGGATGCATTATCATCTTGAAAATTGATGTCATCATCCCCAAACATCCTTTCAATTGATGGGATAAGAAAACTGTCCAAAATATCAATGTAAACTTGGGCATTTATTGAAGATGTAATGACAGCCATCTCCCCAGTGCCTTTACCTGACATGCAGCCCCATATCATCAATGACTGTGGAAATTTGCATGTTCGCTTCATGCAGTCATCTTTATAAATCTCATTGGAACGGCACCAAACAAAAGCTCCAGCATCATCACCTTGGCCAATGCAGATTCGTGATTCATCACTGAATATGACTTTCATCCAGTCATCCACAGTCCACGATTGCTTTTCCTTAGCCCATTGTAACCTTGTTTTTTTCTGTTTAGGTGTTAATGATGGTTTTGTTTAGCTTTTCTGTATGTAAATCCCATTTCCTTTAAGCGGTTTCTTACAGTTCGGTCACAGACATTGACTCCAGTTTCCTCCCATTCGTTCCTCATTTGTTTTGTTGTGCATTTCCGGTTTTGGAGACATATTGCTTTAAGTTTCCGGTCTTGACGCTTTAATGTCTTCCTTGGTCTACCAGTATGTTTGCCTTTAACAACTTTCCCATGTTGTTTGTATTTGGTCCAGATTTTAGACACAGCTGACTGTGAACAACCAACATCTTTTGCAACGTTGCGTGATGATTTACCTTCTTTTAAGAGTTTGATAATCCTCTCCTTTGTTTCAATTGACATCTCTCGTGTTGGAGCCATGATTCATGTCAGTCCACTTGGTGCAACTGTTATGATCTGCTACAAGCACTAAGGAAAGACAGGAGATCTGTCCCTACAATCAAACTAAACTGGATCCCTACGATGTAACGGGGAACCTGATCCTGCGATCAGACCCGCTAAAGTCCTCGGCTAGTCTGTACGAAGACCTATAGATGCAGGGGAGGAATCCCTACAAGAACTAGGGACTGGGATAAAGTTGGACACCTCCTAGCAGAAATTGTAGCAGTCAAAGACAAACACACAACAAAGAACATAGAGGTCCGAAGACCTAGCAAAACTAACAGAGAACGGTAACAGAGCACCAAGCTAGCTCAAGAGTAGTAAATACAATGAAGTCCAGCAAGGCCAGAAGGGCGGAGCCGGATTAAATAGGCAAAAATGGTCATGTGACCAGCAAACTAGAAAAAACCTAACAGGAGAGTTCTAACAGTACCCCCTCTTCTAAGAGGATCCTCCGGATCCCCTAGGACCGGGCTTATCAGGAAACCTCCTGTGAAATGCTCTGACAAGTCTGGAAGCAGAAACATCATCCGCCCTCACCCATGAGTTATCCTCGGGTCCGAAACCCTTCCAAGCGACGAGATACTGCAAACTCCCTCTATACCGTCTAGAATTTAGGATGCAGGAAATTTCATATTCCCCGTCCTCCACCACTGGAGGAACAGTGGCAGAGGCGTCACCAACCGACACATCAGCTTTTTTCAACAGAGAAACATGAAACACCGGATTAATCTTCCAGGAGGTAGGAACCTCCAACCTAATAGCAGATTGGTTAACTATCTGAAGCACCTTAAAGGGCCCTACAAACTTGGGACCCAATTTTTTCGAAGGAATCCTCAATCGCAGATTCTTAGAGGACAACCAAACCATGTCACCAATAGCAAACGAAACCTCTTGCCGTTTCCTATCAAAGTACCTCTTAGATTTTTTGCTAGCCTCCTGAAGATTATCACGCACATCCGTCCAAACTCTCTCCAAATCACCGCAAAAACTCTCCTCCTCCGGCACAGCCGATACCAATTTGGAGAATGACCCAAAAGACGGATGTCTCCCAGTACAACAAAAAAAAGGCGAACACCCAGCAGAAGAGGATGTATGGTTGTTAAGAGCAAATTCAGCAAGTGGCAGAAACTCAGACCACCCCTCTTGATTGTCTGCCACAAAGCAACGCAAGATCTGCTCAACATCCTGGTTCTTTCTTTCTGTCTGGCCATTAGACTCAGGATGATATCCGGATGAAAACGACAAATGAACTCCCAACCTGTCACAAAAGGCACGCCAAAAACGAGCCACGAACTGAGGTCCCCTATCAGAAACAATGTCAGTAGGAACGCCACGTAGTCTGACAATTTCCTTGACAAAGGCCTTAGCGAGTGTCTTAGCGCAGGGCAGTTTGATGAAGGGAACCAAGTGACACATCTTGCTAAAACGGTCCACGATCACCCAGATGACCGTGAAACCTTCAGAGGGGGGAAGGTCAGTAATAAAGTCCATAGCCAGATGTGTCCAAGGTGCACTAGGAACCTCCAGAGGGCAAAGCAACCCCGCAGCAGGAGCATGCGAAGACTTAGATCTAGCACACACAGTACATTGACGCACCCACTTAATGACTTCCTTCTGCCATCCAGGCCACCAAAAACTGCGACCCACAAGTCTCTTGGTCTCAGAAATTCCTGGATGACCTGCCAACCGAGACTCATGACACTCAACAAACAAATCTCTCCTAAAGGTCCTAGGCACAAACAACCTCCCATGGGGAGTGTTAGATGGGGCATTCTCCTGAGCTTTAAGAATCTCATCCTCCAAAACGCAGTCCAAAGCAGCAATCACAACACCTTCTTGTAAAATGCACTCCTCTTCCTCCTCAGCACTGACCATAGAAGAAAAGCTGCGAGACAAAGCATCCGCTTTAACATTCTTGGTACCTGGGATGTAAGTAACGGAAAAATTAAACCGCGAGAAAAAAAGTGCCCACCTAGCCTGACGGGCATTCAAGCGCTTGGCAGCATCAAGATAGATCAGATTTTTATGATCAGTGAAAACCTGAATGGGAAATTCAGCACCTTCCAAGAGATGACGCCAGTGTTCAAATGCGAGTTTAATAGCCAGCAATTCCCGATTACCAATATCGTAATTAAGTTCAGTCTCAGAAAATTTTTTTGAAAAAAAGGCACAGGGATGTACTCCATCCTTGCTTTCCTGAGACAACACTGCACCGACCCCCACAGAAGAAGCATCAACCTCAACCAAAAACGGCTTAGTCACATCAGGCTGCATAAGGATGGGAGCAGAGGTGAACCTCTCCTTTAGAAACACAAAAGCTTCAATGGCCTCAGAAGTCCACTGAACCGCATTAGCACCTTTCCTGGTGAGATCGGTCAGTGGTTTGACAATAATAGAAAATTTTTTTATGAATTTTCTGTAATAATTGGCGAAACCCAAAAACCTCTGTATCGATTTCAAACCAATAGGCCTAGGCCATTCCTGCACAGCTTGAACTTTAACCGGGTCCATCTCAAAACCTTCACTGGAGATAATGTAACCCAAAAAACTAATTCTCTGTACAGCGAACTCACATTTCTCTAGCTTAGCAAAAAGCGAATTGTCCATTAATAACTGTAAAACCTCACGTACGCTCCGCCAATGAGTCTCCAGATCAGGCGAATAAATCAGAATGTCATGCAAATACACAACCACATTTTTGCCGATCAAAGGTCTAAGGATGTCATTAATAAGATTCTGAAAAAATGCTGGAGCATTGGTAAGACCAAAAGGCATAACCAGATTCTCAAAATGACCCACAGGAGTGTTAAAAGCAGTCTTCCATTCATCACCCTCCTTCATGCGCAACAAATTGCATGCCCCCCGGAGATCAATTTTAGAGAACCACTTGGCCCCCACTAACTGATTAAACAAATCAGGAATCAATGGCAGTGGGTAAGGATTGCGTACAGTAATTTTATTAATCTCACGAAAGTCCAGACAAGGACGTAAACCGCCATCTTTTTTTTTAACAAAAAAAAATCCAACAGCCACAGGAGACTTGGAAGGCCTAATGTGACCGGCGGCCAAGCTTGTCTGTATGTATTCCTCCAAAGCCTTTCTCTCAGGAATAGTAAGATTAAATAAACGACTTTTAGGAAGAGTCGCTCCAGGGACAAATTCAATGGTACAATCATAGTCTCTATGGGGAGGCAAAATTTGTGACTCCTCCTCAGAGAAAACTCTCCAAAAATCCTGAATAGGTACAGGTAATTCCCCTTTTTCCACCGCAGCAATACGTCCGTTACAACACTTGTCATAACATTTAGGGCTCCAGGACTTAATTTCATTGGTAGACCAATCCAGTACAGGATTATGCAATTTTAACCAGGGCAACCCCAATATTACTGGAGAAGGCAAATTATTCAATACTACCAAATCCAAATTCTCTTGATGAATACCATTAATAGTGAGGGGAAATTCACAGACCTTGTGAGTAACACTCTTCAAGGGAGAGCCATCAACAGAAACCACAGCAATAGGGGATGACAAAGGTTTAGGTTTTAATGTAAGTTTTTCCAAGAATCCCCCATCAATCACATTCAGAGTAGAACCACAATCCACAAATACCCGAAATTCAATTAATTCTTCCTGAGCAGTGGTAGTAGCAGATAGGAATACTCCCTTAGAATTTAAACAGGCAATACGGGCATAACTGACCATTTTTTTTTCTTTGTTCCTACGAAGCACACAGTTCTTAATAAAATGACCAGAATTTCCGCAATAGAAGCACAAACCTTCAGAAAGCCTGCGGTCTTTTTCCTGAGAGCGGGGTGTCATCGCCCCAATCTCCATCGCCTCTCCTTTGTCAGCACAGACCCTCTCAAGACTCGGAGCTGACATAGCAGAGGATTTGCTCTCATTAACCCTTGCACGCAGTCTCCTGTCCACCCGTATAGCTAATTGCATAGCCTCCTGCAAGTTTCCGGGTGTGGGATAAGCAATCAGCAAATCTTTAACCCTTTCACCTAGCCCCGCCAGAAACAAACTTTTCAAAGCTGAATCGTTCCACCCCACCTGGGCAGACCACCGACGGAAGTGAGAACAATACTTTTCCACATTACCTGATCCCTGCCTCAAACGTCTCAATTCAGACTCAGCAGATGAGACACGATCAGGATCATCGTACAACAAACCCAAAGCAGAAAAAAAACTATCCACTGATCTAAAGCACGGATCACTAGGTTGGAGAGAAAAAGCCCATCCCTGAGGATCCTTGCGCAAAAGTGACATTATGAACCCTATGCGCTGTGATTCATCACCAGAGGATCCGGGTCTTAAACGAAAATACAATAAACAAGCATTTTTAAAAGAAAAAAAATCTTGTTGTTCACCAAAAAATAGATCAGGCAGACGTACCTTTGGCTCTACCAAATGTGCTCCAGAACAGCTACTCACGTGTTGTTGGAGCTCGGCCACCTCCAGAGAGAGTCCCTGCAAGCGTTGAGCCAAATCTTGAACCGAGACCATCATGGAAACTGGAGGTCTTTCCTTAGAGAATTTTTTTTTTTTTAGGCTGGACTTACTGTTATGATCTGCTACAAGCACTAAGGAAAGACAGGAGATCTGTCCCTACAATCAAACTAAACTGGATCCCTACGATGTAACGGGGAACCTGATCCTGCGATCAGACCCGCTAAAGTCCTCGGCTAGTCTGTATGAAGACCTATAGATGCAAGGGAGGAATCCCTACAAGAACTAGGGACTGGGATAAAGTTGGACACCTCCTAGCAGAAATTGTAGCAGTCAAAGACAAACACACAACAAAGAACATAGAGGTCCGAAGACCTAGCAAAACTAACAGAGAACGGTAACAGAGCACCAAGCTAGCTCAAGAGTAGTAAATACAATGAAGTCCAGCAAGGTCAGAAGGGCGGAGCCGGATTAAATAGGCAAAAATGGTCATGTGACCAGCAAACTAGAAAAAACCTAACAGGAGAGTTCTAACAGCAACAGCTCTCCAAGGTGTGATCACTCCTGTTTAGATGCAGACTAACGAGCAGATCTAATTTGATGCAGGTGTTAGTTTTGGAAATGAAAATTTACAGGGTGATTCCATAATTTTTTCCTCAGAATTGAGTGATTCCATAATTTTTTACCTCTGCTTGGTCTGAAAAAAAATTACCTTTACTGAGTACCACATTTTTTTTCTTGATTTCCTTTACTGTTTCTTAAAGCCATAAAGTTGCCATTTGAAATGACTTTAGTTTTGTGCCATGTCTGTGATCTGCTTTTTTTCAACAACATTAAACAACTGAATGAACATCCTCCGAGCCCGGTGATTCCATAATTTTTGCCAGGGGTTGTACATTATCCTTATTCTGTGACATCACAGTATGCATGATCCTTGTTCAGTAACATCACTGTATGCATGATCCTTGCTCTGTGACATCACAGTATGTATTATCCTTGCAATATGACATCACGGTATGCATTATCTTTGTAGTATGACATCACAGCATGCATTATCCTTGTTCTGTGACATCACTGTATACATTAAACTTGTTTTGTGTCATCACTGTATGCATAATCCACGTTCTGTGACATCATTGTATGCATTATCCTTGTTCTGTAACATCACAGTATGCATTATCCTTGTTCTATGACATAATATTATGCATTATCGCTGTTCTATAACATCACAGTCTGCATTATCCTTGTTCTGTGACAATGCATTACCCTTGTAGTATGACATCATAGTATGCGTTATCCTTGCAGTATGACATCACAGTTTGCATTATCCTTGTAGTATGACATTACTGTATGCATTATCCTTCTTCTGTGTCATTACAGTATGGATAATCCTTGTCCTGTGACATTACAGTATGCATTATTCTTGCTCTGTTACATGACAATACACATTAACCTTGTTCTCTGACATCACAGCATGCATTATTCTTGTTCTGTGACATCAGAGTATGCATTTTCCTTGTTCTGTGACCTCACATTATGCATTATCATTGTTCTGTGACATCACATTATCATTGTTCTGTGACATCACTGTATGCATTATCTTTGTTCTGTGACATCACAGTATGCATTATCCTTGTATTATGACATCACAGTATGCATTATCCTTGTATTATGACATCACAGTATGCATTATCCTTATTTTTTGAAATCATAGTATGCATTATTCTTGTTCTGTGAAAAAACACTATGCATTATCCTTGCTCTGTGACATCACTGTATGCATTATCCTTGTATTATGACATCACAGTATGCATTATCCTTATTTTTTGACATCATAGTATGCATTATTCTTGTTCTGTGAAAAAACACTATGCATTATTCTTGTTCTGTGACATCACTGTATGCATTATCCTTGTATTATGACATCACAGTATGCATTATCCTTATTTTTGACATCATAGTATGCATTATCCTTGTAGTATGACATGACAGTATGCATTATTCTTGTTCTGTGACATCACAGTATGCATTATCTTTGTTCTGTGACATCACAGTATGCATTATTCTTGTTCTGTGACATCACATTATGCATTGTCATTGTTCTGTGACATCACAGTATGCATTATTCTTGTTTTGTGATATCATGGTGTGCATTATCACTGTATTATGACATCACAGAATGCATTATTCTTGTTCTGTGACATAGTATGAATTATCCTTGTTCTGTGACATAACAGTATGCATTATCCTTGTTCTGTGACATCACAGTATGCACTATGCTTGTTCTGACATCATAATATGCATTATCCTTGTTCTATGACAACACTATGCATTATCCTTGTAGTATGACATCACAGTATGCATTATCCTCCTTCTTTAACATCACAGTAAGCATTATCTTTGTTCTGTGACAACACAGTATGCATTATCATTGTTCTGTGACATCACAGTATGCATTATCCTTGTTCTGTGATATCACAGTATGCATTATCTTTGTTCTGTGACAACACAGTATGCATTATCCTTGTTCTGTGACATCACTGTATGCATTATCCTGGTAATAAGACATCACAGTATGCATTATTCTTGTTCTGTGACATCACAGTATGCATTATCCTTGTTCTGTGACATCACTGTATGCATTATCTTTGTTCTGTGACATAATTTGTAGTATGATATCATAGTATACATTATCTTTGTAATATGTCATCAGAGTATGCTTATCCTTCTAGTATGACATCACAGTATGCATTATCCTTGTTCTGTGATATCACTGTATGCATTATCCTTGTAGTATGACATCACAGCATGCATTATCCTGGTAATATGACATCACAGTATGCATTATTCTTGTCCTGTGACATCACAGTATGCATTATCCTTGTTCTGTGACATAACAGAATGCATTATCCTTGTATTATGACATCACAGTATGCATTATCCTTGTTCTGTGATATCACTGTGTGCATTAACCTTGTACTATGACATCACAGCATGCGTTATCCTGGTAATATGACATCACTGTATGCATTATTCTTGTCCTGTGACATCACAGTATGCATTATCCTTGTTCTGTGACATAACAGAATGCATTATCCTGGTATTATGACATCTCAGTATGCATTATCCTTGTTCTGTGACATCACTGTGTGGATTATCCTTGTTCTGTGACATCACAGTATACATTATCTTTGCAATATGTCATCACAGCATGCTTATCCTTGTAGTATGACATCACTGTATGCATTATCCTTGTCCTGTGACATAACATAATTGTTATGATCTGCAACAAGAACTAAGGAAAGATAGGGGAAAGCTGTCCCTACAGTAAGACTAATCTGAATCCCAACGATGTAGCGGGCTGCCTGTTCCTAGCGAACAGACCTGCCTTAGTCCTCGGCTAGTCTGAACGAAGACCTATAGCATAAAGGGAGGGGTCCCAAAAAGAACTAAGGACTGGGACAAAAAATGGGACACCTCCTAAACAGAGAAGTAGTTGCAGAACACAAAAATACAAACTGACAAAAAGGTACTAGAGGTCCCAGAAGGACCAAGCGAACTGACAGAGAAAGGCACAGAAGCACCTGGCTAGAGAAACAGTCAAACACTGAAGTCCAGCACAGCCAAAAGGGCGGAGCTGGAATATAAAGGCAGATGGTCACGTGAACGCAAAACACAAGATGGAAAGAACAAACAGGAGGGTTCTAACAGTACCCCCTCTTTTATGAGGATCCTCCGGATCCTCCAGGCCCAGGCCTATCCGGAAACCTCTTGTGGAAAGCTTTAACAAGCCTAGGAGCAGAGACATCATCTGTCCTTACCCAGGAGTTGTCTTCAGGACTGAAACCCTTCCAGGAGACGAGATACTATGCCATCTAGAATTCAAGATACGAGAAATTTCATATTCGCCGTCTTCCACCACAGGAGGAACTGTGACAGTGGCGTCCCCATCAGATACATAAGCCTTTTTCAACAAGGAGACATGAAACACAGGGTTAATCTTCCAGGAAGTAGGGACATCCAACCTAACAGCAGATGGGTTAACAACCTGAAGCACTTTAAATGGACCCACAAACTTAGGACCCAGTTTTTTAGAGGGAATCCTCAACCGCAGGTTCTTCGAGGACAACCAAACCTTGTCCCCACAGTAAACAAAACCTCCTTACATTTCCTGTCAAAATACTTCTTGGACTTCTTGTTAGCCTTTTGAAGGTTGCAACATACATTAGTCCAAACTCTCTCCAAATCACCGGAAAAATTCTCCTCCTCCGGCACCGCAGACCCCAATTTGGAGAACGAACCAAAAGACGGATGTCTCCCAGCACAACAAAAAAAAGGAGAACACCCAGCACAGGAGGATGTATGATTGTTAAGAGCAAATTCTGAGAGAGGCAGAAACTCAGACCACACCGCCACAAAACAACGCAAAAACTATTCAACATCCTGGTTCTTTCTTTCAGTCTGTCCATTAGACTCAGGATGATAACCAGACGAAAATGACAAATGGACTCCCAACCTGTCACAAAAAGCAAGCCAAAAGCGAGCCACAAACTGAGGTCCTCTATCAGAAACAATATCCGTGGGAACGCCATGGAGCTTGACAATCTCCTTAACAATCGCCTTAGCGAGTGTCTTGGTGCAGGGCAACTTAATGAATGGAACCAAATGACACATCTTACTAAAACGGTCCACGACCACCCAGATGACAGTAAAACCCTCGGACACAGGAAGATCAGTAATAAAATCCATTGTGAGATGCATCCAAGGCGCACTAGGAACCTCCAGAGGGCAAAGCAACCCCGCAGCAGGAGTATGTGAAGCCTTTGACCTAGCACACACAGTACACTGACGCACCCACTTGATGACTTCCTTCTGCCATCCAGGCAGCCAAAAACTGCGACTGATAAGTCTCTTAGTCTCCAAAATTCCTGGATGACCTGCCAACCGAGACTCATGACACTCCACAAACAAATCTCTCCTAAAGGCTCTAGGCACGAACAACCTCCCTTGGGGAGTGTCAGATGGAGCATCATCTTGAGCTTTCAGAATCCCATTCTCCAACACGGAGTCCAATGCCGCCACCACAACTCCTTTCTGTAAAATGCTCTCCTCCTCCTTGGCACCGACCGTAGGAGAGAAGCTGCGAGATAAAGCATCGGCTTTAACATTCTTAGTACCAGGGATATAGGTAACAGAAAAATGAAACCGAGAAAAAAAAAGTGCCCACCAAACTTGACGGCATCCAGATAGATCAAATTCTTATGATCTGTGAAAACCTCAATAGGAAATCTAGCGCCTTCCAAAAAATGACGCCAATGTTCAAACGCGATTTTAATAGACAGCAACTCCCGATTTCCAACATCATAATTCAGTTCGGTTTCCGAAAATTTTTTCGAAAAGAAGGCACAAGGATGTACTCCACCCTTGTTCTCCTGAGACAAAACTGATCCGACCCCCACCGATGACGGATCGACCTCGACCAAAAAAGGCTTGGTCTCATCAGGCTGCATAAGGTTAGGGGCAGTCCTGAACCTCTCTTTGAGATACTCAAATGCTTCAATGGCCTCAGTAGTCCACTGGGCCATATTCGCACCTTTCCTGGTGAGATCGGTTAGAGGCTTAACAATTACAGAAAAATTCTTAATGAATTTCCTGTAATAATTGGCAAAACCCAAAAATCTGTGTATAGATTTCAAACCAATAGGCCTAGGCCATTCCTGCACAGCCTGAACCTTCACAGGGTCCATCTCAAAGCCCTCGCTGGAGACAATGTAGTCCAAAAAACGAATTTTCTGCACAGCGAACTCACATTTCTCCAACTAAGCAAAGAGTGAATTATCACTCAATAACTGCAAATCTTCATGTACACTCTGCCAATGGGACTCTAGATCTGGTGAATAAATCAAAATGTCATCCAAATACACAACCACATTCTTACCAATCAAAGGTCTCAGGATGTCATTAATAAGGTTCTGAAAAAATGCAGGTGCATTGGTAAGACCAAAAAGCATCACCAGATTCTTAAAATGACCTACCGGAGTGTTAAAAGCAGTTTTCCATTCATCATCCTCCTTCACTCGTAACAAATTGTATGCCCCCTGGAGATCAATTTTAGAGAACCACTTGGCCCCCACTAACTGGTTAAACAAGTCAGGAATTAACGGCAATGGTAGGAATTGCGTACGGTAATCTTATTAATTTCACGAAAATCCAGACATGGACGTAAACCCCTGTCCTTTTTTTTAACAAAGAAAAATCCAACTGCCACAGGCGACTTAGAAGGTCTAATGTGACCAGCAGCCAGGCTAGTCTGTATGTATTCCTCCATGGCCTTTCTTTCAGGGATAGTCAGATTAAACAAGTGACTCTTGGGAAGAGTAGCTCCCGGAATAAACTCAATGGCGCAATCATAATCCTTATGAGGAGGTAAAACTTGCGACTCCTCCTCCGAAAAAACCCTCCAAAAATCTTGAATAGGTACAGGTAATTCCTCTTTTTCCACAGCCGCAATGCGACCATTACAACATTTATCATAGCACTTTGGACTCCAAGACTTAATCACATTAGTAGACCAGTCCAGTAAAGGATTGTGCAGTTTTAACCAAGGCTATCCTAGAACAACCGGAGAGGGTAAATTATCTAAAACAACCAAGTCCAAAATTTCTTGGTGAACTCCATTGATAGTGAGGGGAAATGCAACAACCTTGTGAGTAATACATTTCAAGGGAGTGTTATCAATTGCAATCACAGAAATAGGTGATGACAAAGGTTTGGATTTCAATTTAAGGTTTTCCAAAAACCCTTTATCAATCACATTAAGTGTTGAACCACAATCCACAAATACCTGAAATTCAATCAAGTCTTCCTGCAAAGTAGTACTCCCAGAAAGAAATACTCCTGCAGAGCGTAAACGAGCTATACGGGCGTAACTGACCTTTTTTTTTTTCTTTACTTCAACGAAGCTCACAATACTTAATCAAATGGTCAGCTTTACCACAATAAAGACACAATCCCTCGGCGAACCTCCGGTCTCTTTCCTGAGAGGGGAGCGACTTTGCCCCAACCTCCATCGGTTCTCCGCCATCTGAGCAGATTTTCTGGGGACTAGGACCTGACATTACAGGAGTCTTTACCTCATTCACCCTGGACCTCAGTCTCCTGTCCACACGAACAGCTAATTGCATGGCATCCTGCAAAGGCTCAGGTGCAGGGAATGCAATTAGCAGATTCTTAACCCTTTCACTCAGACCAGCAAGAAATAAACATTTCAGCGCAGGATCATTCCATTTAACTTCTGAGGCCCATCTCCTGAAGTGTGTGCAATAATTTTCAACATCACCTGACCCCTGATTCAAACGCCTGAGTTCTGCCTCAGCAGATGAGATTCGATCAGTATCGTCATATAATAGCCCCATAGCAGAAAAAAAATCTTCAACAGACCTTAAACATGGATCATTAGGTTGGAGAGAAAAGGCCCACCCCTGTGGTTCATTGCGCAAAAGTGACATAATAAAACCAATGCGCTGTGATTCATTCCCAGAGGATCTTGGTCTCAAACGAAAATATAACAAACAAGCATTTTTAAAGGAAAAAAAATCTTGCTGTTTACCACAAAAAACATCAGGTAGTCCTACCTTGGGTTCGACAAAATGCGCTCCAGAACAGCTACTCACGTGTTGCTGAAGCTTGGCCACCTCCAGAGACAATCCTTGCAGGCTTTGAGCCAAATCCTGGATGGAACCATACTGATCCCCGAATTTCTTTCCTTTTAGTTTTTTGGCCTGGACTTACTGTTATGATCTGCAACATGAACTAAGGAAAGATAGGGGAAAGCTGTCCCTACAGTAAGACTAAGCTGAATCCCTACGATGTAGCGGGCTGCCTTTTCCTAGCGAACAGACCCGCCTTAGTCCTCGGCTAGTCTGAACGAAGACCTATAGCATAAAGGGAGGGGTCTCTAAAAGAACTAAGGACTGGGACAAAAAATGGGACATCTCCTAAACAGAGAAGTACACTGTGTTCCAAATTATTATGCAAGTAATATTTTCTTAGATTTTCCCAAATTACCTATATGAATTGCAGTCATTGTAATTTTCCAGTCAAATAACTATTAGACTACAATTGAAAGGTTTTTGTACAAACTGCCTATGATAACAGTATATTTTAAAAAAAATAAAACACTCAAACTGCACTCAAAATGCATGTTCCAAATTATTATGCACAGCAGAGTTTTCAACCTTTTCATTTTAACCCCTTAATAACATCTGACGTACTAATACGCGTCTGTGCCCTGGGACTTAAGAGCCAGACCCGTATTAGTACGTCATCGCGATCGCGCGCGCACACAGGCTGTGCGGGCGCGATCGCCGCCGGGTGTCAGCTGATTGTCACAGCTGACACCCGGTACTATGTGCAGGGAGCGGTCCTGCACCGCTCGCAGCACATTAACCCCAGCGATGCTGCGATCGAAGTCGATCGAAGTCGATCGCGGCATTGCGGGGGCAAGGGGAGGTGATCGGAGATACTCACCTCCTCTTCCGGCTTCCAGCGCAGTCTGCAAAGGCTTCCCGAAAAAAAAAAACACTTTTTCATTTTTATGAATCAATTTGTGAAGCACCTGGGGTTCCAAGTGCTCACTATGCATCTAGATAGGTGCCTTGGGGGGTCTAGTTTCCAAAATGGGGTCACTTGTGGGGGAGCTCCAATGTTTGGGCACACAGGGACTCTCCAAATGCAACATGATAATTTGAGTCGACAATTTGTTAGCGGATACCATGTTGCATTTAGAGAGTCCCTGTGTGCCCAAACATTGGAGCTCCCCCACAAGTGACCCCATTTTGGAAACTAGACCCCCCAAGGCACCTATCTAGATGCATAGTGAGCACTTGGAACCCCTAGGTGCTTCACAAATTGATTCGTAAAAATGAAAAAGTGTTTTTTTTTCACTTTTTCATTATTACGAATCAATTTGTGAAGCACCTGGGGGTTCCAAGTGCTCACTATGCATCTAGAAAGGTGCCTTGGGGGGTCTAGTTTCCAAAATGGGGTCACTTGTGGGGGAGCTCCAAAGTTTGGGCACAGAGGGGCTCTCCAAACGCAATGTGGTGTCCGCTAACAATTTGAGCCGATTTTCCATTCAATTTGTTAGCGGATACCATGTTGCATTTAGAGAGTCCCTGTGTGCCCAAACATTGGAGCTCCCCCACAAGTGACCCCATTTTGGAAACTAGACCCCCCAAGGCACCTATCTAGATGCATAGTGAGCAGTTGGAACCCCCAGGTGCTTCACAAATTGATTCGTAACAATGAAAAAGTGTTTTTTTTTCACTTTTTCATTTTTACAAATCAATTTGTGAAGCACCTGGGGGTTGCAACTGCTCACTATGCATCTAGATAGGTGCCATGGGGGGTCTAGTTTCCAAAATGGGGTCACTTGTGGGGGAGCTCCAATGTTTGGGCACATAGGGGCTCTCTAAACGCAACATGGTGTCCGCTAATTATTCAAGCAAATTTTACAATCAAAAAGTCAAATGGCGCTCCTTCCCTTCCGAGCCCTACAGTGCACCCAAACAGTGTTTTTTCCCCAAATATTGGGTATCTGCGTGCCCAGGGGAAATTGCACAACAAATTTTGCGGTCCATTTTTTCTTGTTATCCCTGTGAAAATAAAAAAAATTGGGTCTAAAGTAACATTTTTGTGAAAAAAGTTAAATGTTCATTTTTTTCTTCCACATTCAAAAAAATCCTATGAAGCACCTGAAGGGTTAATAAAGTTCTTGAATGTGGTTTTGAGCACCTTGAGGGGTGCAGTTTTTAGAATGGTGTCACTTTTGGGTATTTTCTGTCATAAAGACCTCTCAAAGTGACTTCAAATGTGATGTGGTCCCTAAAAAAATGGTTTTGTAAATTTTGTTGGAAAAATGAGAAATCGCTGGTCAACTTTTAACCCTTATAGCTCCCTAACAAAAAAAAATTTTGGTTCCAAAATTGTGCTGATGTAAAGTAGACATGTGGGAAATGTTATTTATTAACTCTTTTGTGTGACATATCGCTCTGATTTCAGGGCTTAAAAATTCAAATTTTGAAAATTGCAAAATTTTCAAAATTTTCGACAAATTTCCGTTTTTTTCACAAATAAACGCAAGTGATATCGAAGAAATTTTTCCACAATCATGAAGTACAATATGTCACGAAAAAACAATCTCAGAATCAGAGAGATCCGTTGAAGCGTTCCAGAGTAATTACCTCATAAAGTGACAGTGGTCAGAATTGTAAAAATTGGCCCGGTCATTAACGTGCAAACCACCCGCGGGGCTTAAGGGGTTAATAAAGAACACAAAAATGGTCATTTTTGAAATTATAAGCATTAGCAGGTTATTACAAACTGAAATCAAACAGTTTTCAAATCAAAACTTTATTCTAGGTGATGTTACATTTGCACATAGGACCCCTTGTTCGAAAGGAGCTTCTGAACTCTCTCGTCCATTGAATTTGTCAGGTTTTGGATAGTTTCTGCTGCAATTGTTTTGCATGAGGACAGAATACCCTCCCAGAGCTGTTGCTTAGATGTGAACTGCCTCCCGCCATCATAGACACTCCTTTTGATGATGCTCCAGAGGTTCTCAATGGGGTTGAGGTCAGGGGAGCATGGGGGGCACACAATAAGTTTGTCCCCTTTTATGCCCATAGCAGCCAGAGATGCTGATGTGTTATGTGCAGCATGAGACGGTGCAATATCATGCATGAAAATGATCTTGCTGCGGAATGCACGGTTCTTCTGGTTGAACCATGGAAGGAAGTGCTGTTTGAGAAACTCAACATACATTATGGAGTTCATCTTTACCCCTTCAGGGATCCTAAAGGGGCCGACAATCTCTCTCCCCATGATTCCAGCCCAAAACATTACTCCACCTCCTCCTTGTTGGCGCCGTAGCCGTGTTTGCATGGGATGTCCATCAACCAGCCATCCTCCACTCCATCCATCTGGACCATCAAGCGTTGCACGGCCCTCATCGGTGAACAAAACAGTTTTGAAGTCAGTCTTCATGTATTGTTTGGCCCACTGGAGCCGTTTCTGCTTGTGTGCAGTGGGTAGAGGAGGTTGACAGGATGGCTTACGCACAGCTGCAAACTTCTGAAGGACCCTGCATCTTGTTGTTCGGGGGACTTTGGAGGCACCAGCAGCTTCAAAACTTGTCTGCTGCTATGACAAGGCTTTTTTTGCCGCTGCTCTTTTAACCTGACGTAATTGCCTGTAGGAAAGAGTCCTCAATTTTCCCTTATCAGCACGCACATGTGTGTACTGTGAATCAGCTACATACTTCTTGATTGTGCGATGATCACGATGAAGTGTCTTGGCAATGTTGATTGTAGTCATGCCTTGACCTAAACACTCCACAATTTGTTGCTTCTCAGCAGCCGACACATCCTTTTTCTTTCCCATTTTGGCAGAAAATGTAGGCTGCTTAATAATGTGGGACAGCCTTCTTAAGTAGTCTTGCCTTTCATTGGACACACCTGCCAAACTAATTAGCACAGGTGTCTGCAATTGCTTACAGTGATATAAAGAGCCCTGACACACATCACCATCAATGAGTTTAACTGACAAACAAACAAATTCTTACCTTATCACTCCGAAACACTTTTTGCATAATAATTTGGAACACAGTGTAGTTGCAGAACACAAAAAGACAAACTGAAAAAAAGGTACTAAAGGTCCCAGAAGGACCAAGCGAACTGACAGAGAAAGGCACAGAAGCACCTGGCTAGAGAAACAGTCATACACTGAAGTCTATCACAGCCAGAAGGGCGGAGCTGGAATATAAAGGCAGATGGTCATGTGACCGCAAAACACAAGATGGAAAAAACAAACAGGAGGGTTCTAACATGAATGCATTATCCTGGTATTATGACATCACAGTATGCATTATTCTAGTTCTGTGACATCACTATATGCATCATCCTTGTAGTATGACATCACAATATGCATTATCCTTGTTCTGTGACATCACTGTGTGCATTATCCTTGTAGTATGACATCACAGCATGCGGTATCCTGGGAATATGACATCACAGTATGCATTATTCTAGTCCTGTGACATCACTATATGCATTATCCTTGTAGTATGACATCATAATATGCATTATCCTTGTTCTGTGACATCACTGTGTGCATTATTCTTGTCCTGTGACATCACAGCATGCGGTATCCTGGTAACATGACATCACAGTATGCATTATTCTTGTCCTGTGACATCACAGTATGCATTATCCTTGTTCTGTGACATCATTGTGTGCATTATCCTTGTAGTATGACATCACAGTACGCATTAACCTTTTTCCGTGTTATCACAGTGCATGATTCCTGTGTACTGAATTCACTGTGTTGCTTCCTTTTACTGTGACATCATTGAGTAAGGGGGTTTTTTTTTAAGCTAATAGTGCAGAAAACTATTGAACAGTACCAAAATAATCTAAAAGTTTTTCATCTTTTGAATCAGCAGCTATTTTTTTTTGTAGTAGCCATAAGCGGCACCATTCCAAGCTTTCACATGTACAGTACTTACAAGTAAGCTAGCCACTATCTCCTAATTTACAATATATAATTAAAAAAAAAAAATCTTTAATAGAAAGGTTTTAAAAAATCAAGTTCTTATTTAAATACAGTTCACCTATACTATAATTACATCTTTATTATAAACTAGCTGAACCCGTTGCTGTGGCTCAGTCTGGTTAAATGGAAAAGAAAGAAAAGAGAAAGCGCACATTTCCAAAATATTTAATTTCACAATGCTTATGGGTATACAATATTGTTTGTTGTTCTATTGTCTGTTTAGATATAGAGATTGTCTGGTTTGCCGACTCTGGAACACGCAACATATAATTGTCCATGTGAGCAGCAATCCGTGTCTAGATTTAAACCGCACAATTGTAAAGATTGGCCCTGAGCTTTGTTGATGGTGATTGCAAACGCCAATCGAATTGGGAATTGCAATTTCTTAAATTGAAATGGCATATCCTTTGGAATCATAGGCATGCGAGGAATGAGGACATCTTCACCTTTGAAAGGTCCTGTCAAGATTGTTGTTTCAATGATGCTGCTCATTAATTGTTGCCTGTACCCTGCGACCCCTGCAGGCCTGTAGTCTGCACAGGTCACTGAAGAGGTCGGTACCGCCTGTTTGGTGGCACAATGGAGCCGGTCATGTCAGGGATTGCTAGTTATGCAATTCCCTAGTACAGAGGGAATGTGACAGGAAGGGGCGCAGAGATGAAGGCAGGTGGCAGAAGAGGAGGGGTTGATCCGCTTGACATGTTCAGGACCGGTACCGGCCAGATCACAGCGCCGCTCCCACCGGTGGCGCAGTGGGAGTTGCACTCGCTGACTATCCAGCCACTGCAGCGAGGCTCGGGCACAGCATAGCGCCCAGAGCGGAGGTCGCGGCCTGCGCCTCTCCGTGCAGCCTCCCTCTCTCCTTCCCTCACTCCCCCGCTTGTTGTTGCGCAGTCGGAAATAAGACTCACCTGCCGGAGAAAAAGAAGCCACAGCAGCAGCGGTGCAGGAGAGCAGGGGCGGATGGTGATGAGCAGCAGCATCTTTCAGCCTCGAACAAACAGCCTCATAATTCCCCTTCCCTCCAACCACCACGGGGGACACGAAAGGAGCAGAGCACAGGCAGCGGCTGGGGCGAATGAAGGAGAGGGAGAAGGGTTTATCCTGACTTCCTAGGCTGTGGGTGGGGTTTCATCGCACGTCACGGCCCAGCATCTCGTGGGTTTGCGGCGCTCTGTTAACGAAAGTAGTGCAGGAGAGAGCGTGGCCGATGCTGGGCTGTGACGTGCGGTGAAACTCCCTCCATAGCCCAGTCACTCAGGAAGACTGGTTCCCGCCTCGGTGATGCTGGGTTAGCTTCCAATTCCTGAAGTTGATGTGACATCACCGGACATCAGAGGCAGCTGCAGCCGGGGGTCAAGTGATGGGGATGAGCAGACAGCCATAGCGCCGCTCACAGGCACATTTGGAAACACAAGGTATTTGAAGAAAGCTTATTTCCAAGGTTTAAATCGATCTGCCCACTACCCATTATAGTGGATAACCTCTTTAATAGCCGGCTTACACAGGCTAACAAACGTTCTAAGCACACAGAACTATCGTTAATACAACATAATCAGCTGATCGAAATGGGCTTTTAAGTTATTTTACTTTTCCCACTGTACTAGGATTTGCCATAATCTGATTAGCAAGGGTCTAAAAGCTATAATATCCAATTGATCACTAGAATGGAGGGACCTCAGTGCTACTAAAGGACAGCGGACGCCATATTTGCACTGATGCTGCGCAATATTACGCCAATCAACAACTTATGCAATTTCCTTTAGTATAGGAAGATATGTAATTAGGCAGGCGGTTTCACACGTCATTATGAGTTAAAAATGGTCCTCGTTTTTTTCACTGTGCTGGATCCGTGTTCGTTCCATAGGACAGTTATTACAGGCCTTGTTGCATCCATTTTACACAATAAACTACGGAAAGCTCACGGATGACATCCATGTGGTGATTTTTTATTTCATGGGGACATTTACTTGCATTGGTAAGATTGATCTGCAAAGTGGACCAAAATAGGACATATCTCAGTTTAAACAAAAAGGACATGTGAAAAGGCACATTGAGTGTAAAGATAACAGATAGCACACATACCAAAAAACTGATGTGTGAATAAGCCCTTACAATGTTCTCCTCTTTTTGTTGCTATAGAGTTATAGATTGTATTTAAAGGGTAACCATAAGACGCACCTAGGTTTTAGAGGAGGTAAATAGAAAAAAAATGTAAGCAAAAAATGTGGTCATGATGCACTGTTAAGGGGGAGGGGGTCTGCTGCTGACACTGTTATAGGGGTAATGTCCCCCAATTCTGTTAATATCCCCCATCCTGGTATATATGCCCCCCCTTCCTATTACATGTGGCCCTCATTCCCATCCTGGTATGCATGGCACCCCTCATCCCCATCCTGGTATGCATGGCACCCCTCATCCCTGTCCTGGTATGCATGGCACCCCTCATCCTTATCCTGGCATGCATGGCACCCCTCATCCCCATCACGCTGCACATAAAAAAAAAATATAAAACATTTCTACTCGCCTTTCTTCCCTCTGCTCCAGCGCTGAGTCCTGCTCTGCTGCCAGCACTGATTTCACCATGTGAGCCGCCATGACGTCACTGCCATGCGCCCTCGCAAGGTGAGATGAGCAGTGAATATTCATTTTCTTTAGCAAAGGGGACAGTGTAGGCTGCAGCAGGCGGCTCCTGCCTCCTGTGCCCCGCTACCTCCACACACCCCACCAGCCACAGTATATATATGTACTGTCAGAAAAATATTAAGAATTTCTCCCCCTGAAGCCCCGCTCAACCCTGTCCTATAGTATTTGTCACAAGACAAGAGCTGACAATCGATCATCTGTATGCAAATTATCACCCACAGCAGAAGTGACTTGTAAACAAATGCTGGCACAGAAGGTGCTACAAACCCAATCAGCATACGAGTGTATTTCCCCCTGGCAGAAACCAGGGATAATTAGACACAGGCTTGCGAGAAATTTACATATAGCTGAGGACAACGCAGCTCATTAAATTCAAAACACAGTCACAAGTCCCAGCTGCAAATCTCCAGACTTTTGGGCACGGACATGAAATATTGAATACCGAGTTCCATAATTCTGATACTAATGGGACTCATATTCTGATTGGCGGGGTCAGCTAGGGAACAATATGGATATTTTCCCGTCGCTTTAAGCCCCTCCGAGGGGCTGTGGCGCAAAAGTAACCAAATAGCAGACTGCAACTGAGTCATGTGTGTTCTCTACCAGAAGGTAAATTCATAACGGAAAAGATGGTATCACTTTCAGGCCTCTATGCCCAACCAACGATGAGTTATCACAAAAAACAGATATATTGCTAAAAATATGAAGGCTGGAGACCAGCTCATGTGATGTCAGCACAGGGGGTGTGTGGGCAGATCTCCCATTAGGCATAAAAGAATCCACTGAGGTTGAAGTAGTATTCATTGCCGGGAGTATATTTATTATAGCAAAGGATCCTGCTCGATAACAGTCTAATCAAGCAGTGTGTCTCCCCTCCACCTATATTAAATCGTCTTAGTGATCTTATAGTAAGTTTCTGCTTTAATCCTTATTATTTTGTGTAACTGCATATGTATTGTATTGTCCCCTTTTGTAAAATCTTTGTATATTTTTTTAAACACTGCCTCCCTTTTGGATTAAATATAACAGTCCTGTTTTTTTTGCTCTGTAATCGTTCCCTCCCCCGAAGCCATACGCTACCGGAATGCAGGCATCCGGCCAGGCCTGTATTATATTTCAAACTCGGCAGGTGGTGGCTATCGTGAAGCTGGCAGTAACCGTACGGGGCGTACACATATTCCATGCATTGGAATATGGAGGTGTGACGCCATACACTTTCTGCTCGCTTGCCGATAGCTCCCTAGTAAGTAGTCGGGTTCGTGTGCTCGCGAATCCCTGACAAAATCCAGACAGAGTAACGGCAACGGTGAGATATTGTGTGCTCTCCCCGGTGTCGTCTCTGTGAAACTCAGACATATACATACACCACATTCGGACTATAAGACACACCACCTACTTTCCTCCAAAATTTTGGAGGAAAAAAGTATGTCTTATAGTCCGAAAAATACGGTATATGCTAAGCATTTTTACAGGGCATTGGTAAAATATTTAGAAATGTAAGAACATGTGGTAGCCATGGAAATTTTCTTTTGACATTTGAGAAGCAAAGAAGGAACTGGAAACAAATCTAACTGTAAAAAGGTTTATTTCATGAATACATATAAGTCACTAGCAGCAAGTATATTAGTTTACTGCCTTCAAACGGAGTAGGAAAAAAAAAATTCTAAAGTCAGTTTTAGGCATCTAGATTAAGCTTGTGTATAAGACTAAAAGCAATATATTCAACGCACAGTCATTTGAGCGTCTGCATCAAAAACTCTGATTATTATCTTTCCTTGATCAAATGGGAAAAAAAATATCTCACTTTACAATATAAAAATTGGACATATAATTAATAAAATCAGGACTGATAAATAATTATTATAGACGTTATAACTACATAATTAGCATGTAAAAATGTGGTTTTAAAAGGCAAAATCCACTTGAGTATAGAAAAGTTAACCCATCTGCTAAGAGGATCTTAGCAAGCAATTACCTTAATACAGTCATATAAAATATTAGGAAGTAATGCGATTTAGAAATCCTGTGGGTATCACAAATTAAAATTCTCCTGGTTGTAATAAATCTACAAAGCCGCAAGGAAAAGCAACCTTATAAAAGGTTATAAAAACTTGCATAATAATGACTGCTCAGTTTCACCAACTACGCCGGGGCTACAGGGAATAACCTGCCCAATCATTCCTGCAATGACTATGAAGTCGAAGTGAACTTACTCTTCCGCTCGGATACATATTTTTCTGTTGCTTTTCACAATAGGAAGTAAACTGGTTAAGGATCAAAATCACTGATTAAAGAAAAAGTAAAAGCGAAGAATGTAAAAGTCTTTGCGACTTTTCAGTGTTTCACGTGAATTCTCTGCCGAAAAACACTGATGAATCAACCTCTTTGTGATTTGTTTCTCTCAAGGACAGTACGATGCAACATTGCTGCTATCATTTGTAATATAGGACTTGCACACTACTTATCAAGTGCATACTAAAATTGGTTCCAGAAATCTTTTAATATTTTCTACTAGTAATATTTAAAATGATATTTTCAAGGCAGGATGACGAGCAGTTTTTTCACTTCTGGAGGTAACGTTTTACTTGACGGGTATCTTTATTTCAGAAACTGCAATACCGGACACAGTTCAGTTACCAAAACTATGTAGATACAACCTTCAAACAATAAAGAAGTTCCATAATTGCACATATGTACACAGCAATTTAGGCAATAGTAAAAGGTTCTTCTAGGCTGGCCATAGAGATCAGCCTCTAACCGTACCAAAGTTCTGTGAGGCTGCTGGTCACTACAGGGATTATGCCACAACAATCCTGAGGATAGGTGGTAGATGTTCATCAGTGGTGATCTAACTGATTACTAAACTAGAGGTTCTCAAACACCCATTTTGGAGGAGTTAGAAAGGAGCGGTGGTAATACATGTACCCTACTATTCTATTCAAGGTCTACTGTACAGAAGAAAAGCCGAGCGCTCATCTCTGTCAATCCCATAGACTTTGAATAAAGCGATGGATTGTGCATCCATGACCCCTGCTTTATTCAAACTCCTCTGCAACATCGGGCTCAGGAAACACATTCTCTTTATTCACTGGAGGTCCCAGTTATCGGTCCCAGAAATGCAATGGGGTTTTCAGGGAATACATCTTTATATCTAGTGGCTTGCGCTGGGTTTAGACAATCAGATCATCTGTCCCCAGTTTGAGCCACACTTCTTCAATGATGCTCCTTTTTTGGCAACAGGATCGAGTGGTGACATTGTGCTTACAGCGCACATCACCACTCCAGCCAATTACTGGCTCAATGGTGATGACAATTTAGACAGCCTCTGAGCCCAGTGATTAGCTGCAGTGGTCACGTGCGTTGTAGTTGTTACATCACCACTGCAACCCATCAACAAAGGCCAGATCAGCATTGTTGCTGGAACGAATTCAGGGTGACTAACAACTCAAGTTTATTTTTCTTTATCCAGCTCAAGCCAATAAGAATAAAAAAAAAATAATAGATAATAGTGGATAACCCCACTACAACTGCAACCGTAAAAATCATAAAGTAAAAAATATGCCTGTACCCTTGTAAATAATCTAAATATAACAGATTACGCCCCATGATTGTAAAAAAAAATAAAAAAAATATAGGTTTCAAAATTTTAAAAGGATTTTTCACTATTGCATCATAATCTGTATTATTAAACTAAATTAAATGCCCAGTTACCTATTATAATGTCTCCTGTAACTACAGAAATCAGAGCAAGGACATATTCAACCCATCAGTTTTTCTCATCCATTTTAAAAATAGACAGCACAGAGTTTAATAGAACCAAATGTAAATCCATTTTTTTAATAGATCTGTGTGTCCGTTTCATTTACTAAGTTCTACACTCATCTGTTTCTGCGAATCAAAATAGGGCAGTTTACCCTAAGTTTTTAAAGATGGAAAAAAAAAACAGAAGCAAAATTAATACCACACAGGAGAAAAACAAAAAAAACCTCTGATGTGTAGCTGTGCCCTTAAAGTTTGGAGCTAGTTGAGAAATCTGCAGAATGCTCCATGTTTCCACAGATTTTTCTTCTGCTATAAGTAGGTGAAGTTTTCAAAACCCCAGCCAGCGATACTGTAATATATACTGTACAGTAATATACCACAGACTGGCAGCACAGAATCCACACCACAAGTCTGCGGCAAAACCTGTCTGAACGCACCCTTAGAAAATTATTATTATGAGCTAGTGCCTACATTCGAGTACATTCATATATGGTGATAATAATGATGTACAAAGCCACAACATTACTGCACAGAAAAAAAAACTCCCATAGAAGAGAATGGGAGTTATGGAAGCAATCTAGAAGTTGTAGTAACTCCCTTTAACCTTGCGGAAGAATACATGTTCATCTCCACTGACCCACTTGAGACTTTTGCAGAACAAATTGTGAGACCATATGATGCCAATTGGTGATCATAAAAGCAGAATACAGACTACTGTAAAGTCCCCCAGTATTTTACTGACATGTAAGGGACCCAAAGGAGATATTCTAAGGAATTGTCTATGAAATGACTATAAAGAAAAGCTTTGAATTACTCACACCGCAAGGAAGGTGCGATATATCCGTTTAATTGTGGATTACTTGGAGGTTACACACAAGACCCCGTATCTGACTGGTTAACACACGACTTGCTGCATGCAGTCTGAGCCTTGGCCTGAATGGTTACAGGCATGCACTGACATCTTCCATCTGAAGCAAAGACATAAGCATATACGTAGCATCATACTGAATGTACATTCGGATAAAAAGGGAAAGTGGGTTTGGTTTTGGTTACATGTGTTGTGAAGGTTCAGTCCAAAGATCATATGCTTGTTTGACATCACTGCAATCCCTCAGGACCGAAAAGGAACAATGAACAGTATGAATTAGTTGAAAAAGTGTGGTCTCCAGGGTAGACACGCCCGTGGTCTCCAGGGTAGACACGCCCGTGGTCTCCAGGGTAGACACGCCCCTGGTCTCCAGGGTAGACACGCCCCTGGTCTCCAGGGTAGACACGCCCCTGGTCTCCAGGGTAGACACGCCCCGTGGTCTCCAGGGTAGACACGCCCCGTGGTCTCCAGGGTAGACACGCCCCGTGGTCTCCAGGGTAGACACGCCCCGTGGTCTCCAGGGTAGACACGCCCCGTGGTCTCCAGGGTAGACACGCCCCGTGGTCTCCAGGGTAGACACGCCCCGTGGTCTCCAGGGTAGACACGCCCCGTGGTCTCCAGGGTAGACACGCCCCGTGGTCTCCAGGGTAGACACGCCCCGTGGTCTCCAGGGTAGACACGCCCCGTGGTCTCCAGGGTAGACACGCCCCGTGGTCTCCAGGGTAGACACGCCCCGTGGTCTCCAGGGTAGACACGCCCCGTGGTCTCCAGGGTAGACACGCCCCGTGGTCTCCAGGGTAGACACGCCCCGTGGTCTCCAGGGTAGACACGCCCCGTGGTCTCCAGGGTAGACACGCCCCGTGGTCTCCAGGGTAGACACGCCCCGTGGTCTCCAGGGTAGACACGCCCCGTGGTCTCCAGGGTAGACACGCCCCGTGGTCTCCAGGGTAGACACGCCCCGTGGTCTCCAGGGTAGACACGCCCCGTGGTCTCCAGGGTAGACACGCCCCGTGGTCTCCAGGGTAGACACGCCCCGTGGTCTCCAGGGTAGACACGCCCCTGGTCTCCAGGGTAGACACGCCCGTGGTCTCCAGGGTAGACACGCCCGTGGTCTCCAGGGTAGACACGCCCGTGGTCTCCAGTCTGTGGTCTGGGTGTGGTGCACGGAGCAGCCACTGGTCTGCCTTACAGGTCAAATAGCTCTCAATGGTCCAAAACGGGATCTTCTCAAGCACCAAAGGAAAGTAGTTAAAACTAGGCCTTTAATCATACAGCATAAAAATTGGGAGAATGTGCACATATATTAAAAAAGAAAATCCATAATGCTTACGCATTTCGGGTGAAAAAAACTTAATCCTAGCTACTTTTAACTACTTTCCTTTGAGTGTTGGGAGAAAATCCCCCTTTGGACCATTGAAAGTATGAATTAGTCCCTGAGGATCAAAATAAAGACAAACTGTCCTAAATATCATTGGACACTATTAGCAACAACAGGTGATCAGATTAGAAATGGACATGTCCACTAACTGAAGTCTCAAGGGTGACAGGCCCGGCTTCCACAGCTACCTTGATATGGTTATTGTCATTATAAGGATATGGACACCTTCAGGGTTAATATTTTGATGTTACTTAAATACATGCATTTACTTGAAATGTTGAACTGTTAAGCTGCTAAAGCCCCAGGGTCGCACTATACACAGCTGTTTACATAATGAGTTAAATATGTATCCATCAGTGAGCTTATTTTGACCGCAGAATGAGCTCACGCTTTAGCTGAATTCAGAAGTTTGTATTTCACGGGCTGAGTTTGGATCGGGATTGTGGCCCTCCAGACCTAAACTCAAAAGCCTCATATATGCTTATGAAACTCATCAGTTTGTGTCAGGAGACCTGTGGTCATCTCAGACATTATGGTCCGAATTAGGACAGTGAAAGACGGAAGTCTGAATTCAGCCTTTGTTCTCCTGAACTCATTTATTACCACAAGTTTAGCAGCTCTCATGATGAGCTCACTGATGGATTGACCGTTAACTCAGCAGACAGCTATGTGATGTGCAACACATGCTTTAGGAGTCGAAACAGTACAATTGCATGATTTATTTTGTTTCCAAAAATTGGTTGCATTTAAATTAAAAAAAAAAGTTCACCTGAAGGTGTCTATATTATATACTGCAATATCAACCAAATAGTAATTAGGAAAAGGCCAATTAAGGTGCAATCACATCCAATACATATTCCTGGCTATAAGATCTGCACATATGGACATGAACAGACACACATTGTATATTATACACACTGAAGCCTGGCGAGTTATTTATATGGAATATAAACATGTGATTAATGACACATTACTGAAGGTTGTACAGGCCGTATATAATGTATACTCCTCTGCTACCACCATTATCTCTACAACAGCGGAGCACAGATATCGCGAGTGGAGGAAGGGATGGGGACATTACATTTCCCAACGTTTAGCAATGTATTCAACAAATGTAACCCCTCGATTGTACAAAAGATTCGATTTCTCGGTAGAAGAGAATTGTGCAGCTTTTTATATTTCCCTTAAACAATAGAGAGCTACTGTTCCAAGTCGTTTGGTCTAAATTTTAGATCTAAAAAAAAAAAACACAATTATATAAAAGATGTCAGATTTGTTTTCAAAGAATTCTTGGTGGGAGACGCTGCTTGTACATTCCTGCAAGAGCTTTGGCCGCACTGTAAATCATCTGCCTACGGGACATGCCTGTGAATGCCACGTGCCAATCAGTCCTGCTGACATGGGGTATACTTCTCTCCAGCACTTCGCCCACTGTCACCGACAGGCCAGACCACCGGAGGTTGTAGTCTTGTGGGGTGAGATTCTGGGCCTATATAGTGGGAGGAAGAAGAGTAAAAAATGTTATATTATCATCGTGTTCATACCTTAGAAAAAAGCAAGACATCAATACAAATAACTCCATAACGTCATATTTTGGGACAGTAGGAGTATCAGACACTGGAAAAGGCGGCGATGGGTATTTAAATACATCCACACTATACCACATGCGTACTGATAAGGGAATAACATTATTGCTGCAAGTGCTACTTCCAGTTTGTATGGCGAAATCTGGTGACCAAACTGCTTTAAAAGGGAATTTGTCGCCGGGTTTTGAAAATAATACACACAGACACACACATCTATATATACTGTATAATCGTCTTATCCCTTCTGTTTGTCTGTCTTTCTATCTGTCCAGGAAATCCTGCGTCGCTGATTGATCCGGCCGAGGCCAATCAGCGACGCGGGATTTGAGAAAAAGATGGCGGCCGTTAGCGGCTCATCTGCAGGACGGAGGTCAGCGGCGATGCAGCAGGGAGATGACCGGCGCGAGGCGCTCATCTCCCAGCCGCGAGCTGAACGGAGGACCGGGGAGCGGCGCCGCCGGTCAAGATGCTTCTGCTGCGAGCAGCCGCGCATCTCCCGGCTTCTCGCAGTGGAAGTAGCCGCACAAGCAGCGCCGCTCCCCAGTCCTCACTAATACGATGCCGATTGGTCGCGGTCGACGCCCGCGACCAATCAGCGATATGGGCGGCAAATTTAAACGCCGCTCTGCTGATTGGTCGCGGTCGTCAGCCGCGACCAATCAGCGAGATTAGCGCTAAATTTAAACACCGCTCTGCTGATTGGTCGCGGCTGACGACCGCGACCAATCAGCGAGATTAGCGCTAAATTTAAACACCGCTCTGCTAATTGCGCCCGGTCGGCCGCATACATATTCTAGAATACCCGATGCGTTAGAATCGGGCCACCATCTAGTATCTATAATATAATCGTACAAGCGTCCCTCTGTCTGAAGCCTCTATAGATTACGCAAGTGCGACACGCTTGCGCAGGCTGGTTCCAGACAGAAGAACGCATGGAGCCGTTACAGGCAAGAGGAGGGTATGGAGCCGGAGAATGCGGTATGCGTAGACACTGAACGCATACCGCGATCTCCGACGCCATACTTACATACTTACCTGACCGGGAGGAGCGTTGCCGCGGAGCCTCTCTTCTGGCCGGAGACCGGGGGCGGAGTGAAAGTGTCGGAATCGGCGCATGCGCATAGTGCCATTTTACTGAAGACACATTTGCATTGTGTCTTCAGCAAAATGGCGCCGAACAGCGCGGTATGGGCACGAGCGTACTCCGGCGCCACACTCCTCCCCCTGGCAGAACAGGACAAAGCAGCGCTGGAGCACAGGGAGGAAAGGAGAGTATAAATGTTTTTTTTTTTTTTATATGTGTGCAGCGTGAAAGGGATGAGGAGGTCACACATACCAGGATTGGGAGGTGAGGGGGCCACATATACCAGGATAGGGGGATGAGGGGTGCCACACATACCAGGATTGGGGGATGCGGGGCCACGCATACCAGGATTGGGGGGATGCGGGGGCCACGCATACCAGGATTGGGGGGTCAGGGGTACCATACATACCAGGATTGGGGAGTGAGGGGTACCATGCATACCAGGATTGGGGAATGAGGTGTACCATGCATACCAGGATTGGGGGGTGAGGGGTGCCATACAAACCGGGATTGGGAGATGAGGGTTGCCATGCATACCAGCATTGGGGATGAGGGGTACAGTGCATACCAGGATAGGAATGCGGGGTACCATGCATACCAGGATGAGGGATGGGGTACCATGCATACCAGGATGAGGGGTACCATGTAAACCAGAATAGGAATATGTGGTGCCATGCATACCAGGATTGGGGGATGAGGAGTGCCATGCATATCAGGATAGGGATGAGGGGGCCATACATACCAGGATTGGGGATGAGGGAACCATGCATACGAGGATGAGGGATGGGGTACCATGCATACCAGAATAGGGATGAGGGGTACCATGCATACCAGGATTGGGGGATGAGGAGGCCATACATACCAGGATTGGGGGATGATTAATGCCTTACATACCAGAATTGGGATGAGGGGTGCCATGTATACCAGGATGAGTTGTACCATACATACTAGAATAGGGGAGGGATGTGGAGTACCATGCATACCAGGATGAGGGATGGGGTGCCATGCATACCAGGATGAGGGATGGGGTACCATGCATACCAGAATAGGGATGAGGTGTACCATGTATACCAGGATGAGGGATGGGGTGCTATGCATACCAGGATGAGGGATGGGGTGCCATGCATACCAGGATGAGGGGTACCATGCATACCACAGTAGGGATGAGGGGTACCATGTATACCAGGATGAGGGGTACCATACATACCAGAATAGGGATGCGGGGTACCATGCACACCAGGATGAGGGATGGGATGCCATGCATACCAGGATGAGGGGTACCATGCATACCAGAGTAGGGATGAGGGGTACCATGTATACCAGGATGCGGGGTACTATGCATACCAGGATGAGGGATGGCGTGCCATGCATACCAGGATTGGGATGCGGGGGTGCCATGCATACCAAGATTGGGGATGGGGGGTGCCATGCATACCAGGATTGGGGATGAGGGGTGCCATGCATGCCAGGATTGGGGATGAGGGGTGCCATGCATGCCAGGATTGGGGATGAGGGGTGCCATGCATGCCAGGATTGGGGATGAGGGGTGCCATGCATGCCAGGATTGGGGATGAGGGGTGCCATGCATACCAGGATGGGGATGAGGGGTGCCATGCATACCAGGATTGGGTATGAGGGAGCCATGCATACCAGGATGAGGGGTGCCAAGCATGCCAGGATTGGGATGAGGGGTGCCATGCATTCCAGGATTGGGGGTGAGGGGTGCCATGCATACCAGGATGAGGGGTGCCATGCATACCATGATTGGGGATGAGGGGTGCCATGCATACCATGATTGGGGATGAGGGGTGCCATGCATACCAGGATTGGGGGTGAGGGGTGCCATGCATACAGGATTGGGGGTGAGGGGTGCCATGCATACAGGATTGGGGGTGAGGGGTGCCATGCATACCAGGATAGGGATGAGGGGTGCCATGCATACCAGGATAGTAAAAGTTTTGTATATCGCAGCAAATGTGAACGGTACACCCCCATTCTCCAATCAGTATTCAAGAGAGGAGGAGATCCTGCACACATGTAATGATGAGTGTTATAGTAGCTCGCTGCATTTTACAATTCGCTTCAAACAGAATTATGAGCGCTGCATGTATAAGCAGCCGCCAATCTAGCTCACATAAGCCAGCCTGGAGGGCTAAACAGGGGTCAAGGGAACCTAGCCTTGGTGTTTAGGAAACCCAGATACGGATACAAAGTGCTCTATTTCGTGCTTTCCCATGCCTGCTTCTGAGCAGAGTGAGGCTGCTTGCCCACTAAGCGTTTTTCAAGCGTTTTTGCCACGGAATTTCCACAGCGAAAACGCTTAAACACTTGGTAACATGTGCCCCATGGTCCCCAATGATAATCCGCATGTGCTGTGCACATGCTGCTGAAATTTCCGCTGCGGATTATCATTGCGGAATTTTGCGGACACGCAGCGTAATCGCCGCCATTGACTTGCATTGGACCTCGTGACATCCGCATCACTACATGGGGATAAGCGGATATCACACGGTTCAATGTGCGGATGGTACCCAGGACTGGAGAAGAGGAGACTCTCATCCAGACCTGGGTACCATAGAAACTGTAAAAAAAAGAATTTAAAATAAAAAATAAAGATTATACTTACCTTCCGATGTCCTCCCGGTGTTTTCTCCCCTCCGTCTGGTCTGCTGTATGGGTCGCGGTGTTGTGAAGGACCTGACGTGACGTCATTGAGTCATGTGACCTGTCACATGACTCAATGACGTCACCGCAGGTCCTTCACACCACCGCGAGCAGTGCAAGAGACCGGACGCAGCAGAGAAAACACCGGGAGGACAACGGAAGGTGAGTATAATCTTTTTTTTTTTTTTTACCATTCTTATTCTTTTTTTTTTTTTTAACTAACTTGGTCACACTACTATAAATCCATGCCGGTTGCATGGATTTATATAGTGTGAACAAGTTGTCAAGCACTTTTCCAAGTGATGCTAAAATCGCTTGGAAAGCGCTTGTCAACCCGCATGCAGAAATGCATGCAAAAAAGCTTGACAAACGCTTCTACCTGGCGGGAAAAACGCATGTAAAAACCGCATGCGTTTTTCCTGCCAGGGAGAAGCGGAAAAAATATGCACCATTTCTGCATCGTGGGCACATAGCCTGATACTCTTCTTTCCCTTTGACATGGAAACTAATGCATACAGGAGATTGGGGGCCGCACAAAATGACATTGTAAGCCGAGGGTTGTACACCCTTGGTTTAGATAGATAGATAGATAGATAGATAGATAGATAGATAGATAGATAGATAGATAGATAGATAGATAGGAAGAGT
The DNA here is from genome assembly GCF_046119375.1 of Phyllobates terribilis. Taxonomy (NCBI): domain Eukaryota; kingdom Metazoa; phylum Chordata; class Amphibia; order Anura; family Dendrobatidae; genus Phyllobates; species Phyllobates terribilis. Next base: position 391,551,068 of record NW_027362761.1, read on the forward strand.
GCCATCAGCCTAAAGCTATTTTTAATTAGTGCTGGACCCTTTAAATTTGTAGTAATTTCGTCCAAGAGAGGCATGTCTGATCATTATTAGGTTTAGGGTCCCATCGTAAAAAAAAGGTACGCCTTGTTATGACTAGTGGGCTCTCATGAATTGACCATTTTCTGCACTAAGTACCTTCATTTTGTAAGTATATTCTATATAGTAGTAATGCAGTCCAAATTTCATATATTCAATATTTGCATACATCTTAGCTTATACAATGTGCTGCTGCATTCTTTTGTTTGTAGATAGATAGATAACAAGTAAAGGCAGAACAGACAAGCTACACATCAAGATTTGAAAAATGCTGCCTATAATGAAACTTCCAATATCAGAGTGAATACTGATGCATCCCTTATTACCAATTCATCAGTGTTTGCACAGGGAAAATGAGCCCACTCCCCTATGTTACCTGGCACCAGTTTTACCCGTATGATATTTCTAACCAAAAATGATGGATGGAGATTTATATCAGAACTAAACATGTTATCCGAACAGCAAGGAGTCTGCTAAAAGATGACTTTTGGACATGCATTCTGGATAGGTAGAGTCATTTAACAGTTGTACTTATCTTATGTTTGTTCTTCAGGAGCGCACTGGCCCCCCAGCCTCCTCTTTTCCTGGGGGTGATGCGCTCCTGAATTTGGGCAGCTCAGGCAGACAACATGGCTGAGTCACTGGTCCAAACCGCACACTCCACAATACTACTAACAAATAGATTTGCCTGTGTACAATTGGAGAAGCGCTGTGGCACTGACGCTGGCCGGATCCAGCCAAATTGAGAGCAGCACTTAAAAGCTGTGCAGCAAACACCATGCAAGGGGATGCTCCTAGGAAACCATCTACTGCGGAGGTGACCAGATACCCAGACACCAAGCTGCAAACCATATAAAATAAAAATCCCTCCATTCTTGAGACTGGAGAGGATCTGTAATAAGAAGTAAATTACAAAGTTGTTTGTTTTTACAAGCACTTTGCAATTTTAACCATTTCCAGACATAACGCAACCCCTTTAACTGCCCATAAAAGTGTCATCACACAGCTAAATAGCTTTAGAATAAACTGTGAGACAATTAAGAATATCACAGATCACTAGAACATGAGTGTACATGCAACCAGACATAAAGGAAATTCTTTGGAAGTCTTCATAGAAAACAATTTCTCTTACTTTCAGATGTGTCTGGAAAAAAGAAAATTGACATACCTGTTGTACATACTCTAAAGGCACAGGTGTGGCTTGTGTGAAGACTTCTAAACGTATGCCATGGACCGGGTCATCCACAATCATACAGCCAATGTCGAACCATCTGAAACAAGCATAACAATATGATCTATGAGCACATTTAGTGCCTCGCTTACCTGTGCCATAGGATCCCGACCTGGAGTATAATCTTATATATGTGACTAACATGAATAGCAGAGATTTAAATGGAGACACGAGCAGAAGGAGGTTATTCTACCTATATAGCCATTGCTTACTTGTCTGGCAGAAGCTCAGCAATGAAATTTTCCACTGACACAGCAGGTTGCTTCTCATGGATCACTCCACTCCGACGCAGGCTATCGATCCTTTCCTGAGCGCCCTGGAGGCAGTAGGCATTACATTTAAGGTGCTAGAATGATACTTGAACCTATTAGACATGTATTATTTTTTTATTAATAGATTGTACAGGAGCCAATATCAATCCCCTCCACTGAGCCCAGCAAATAAGCCACCTTATAAGACCTGCTACTAGGAGCAATTGGGCTTGTAGACAACACGTTTAGAGATGTTTCCACCACTGTGGGGTATTACAGCCAGTACTTTTTATAGAGTGTCTACAATAAAATAAATTACCTTCAGGCCCGCAGCATAACCAACAGGCTGTGGAGCAATGTTTGACTGTCCGTCTTCTCCTGTAACAAGTGCCATGCCGAAAACTTCTTGGAAAGCATCTCGCACAGCAGCAACCTTCACTTCTTTCTTTGATGTTACCACTAGGTCAAGTTCTCCTCCAGATCCTATAGAAATAAGACACATATGATCGAGCATGTACATACTGATATTCAATGACATTATTACTTTTTTCTCCAGTTTCCAACAGAACTGTGGAGTTGAAGTCTGTGTCCATTTTGGTGGAGTCGGTATGAATTGGACCAACTCAGACTCCTAAAATATATAATAAATTGGGTACAGTAGAACAATGCAGGATGTGCTGTAAATCAGGGCTGTGGAGTCGGTAAGCCAAACCTTCGACTCCGACTCCTCAATTTCCATGACACCGATTCCAACTCCGACTCCAACTCCCGCATACATGGCTCATGTTTAAGTGATAAATTTACGGTAGGACACATTTTTCTCAGCTAAAAGTTTAGACCCTTAGATCAGGAATAGGACAGACATTTATAAAGACATTTCATGACTTTCTCAAACTCTTATAAAAAAAATATTTACCACAAACAGCATTGAACTACTGTTTTAGGAGTCGGAGTCGGTCCATTTTATACCGACTCCACCAAAATGTGCTCCAGCTCCACGACTCAGACTCCACAGCCATGTTGTAAATGTTTTCATAAGAATTTGGGAGAGTTATGAACTGTCCTATAAATGTCTGTTCTGTTCCTGATCTAAGGATCTCGGCTTTTAGTAGAGATGAATCTGTGCTGCACTTTATGTACACGCTCAGTAGTGAAGCTCCTCCTACCAGGGCTGCGGAGTTGAAGTCGGTGTCATGGAAATAGAGGAGTCGGAGTTGGAGTCGGTGGTTAGGTTTACTGACTCCACAGCCCTGGTTTCAAATAATCTCTGTTTTGTCACTTGGCCTCCACAGACGGAGACAAGCCTCCAATGAATAAGACCAGACAAATCATGCAGCTAAAAAAACAAGGCTTACATGGAGTTCTGTCCATCATCATCTTCATCACCCAAAAGTAAAGTGAAAATCAACATTTACATAATAGATTTGATATTTCATTACTTACGAATATATGGAGCCATGCCAGGATCCAGAGTAGTGATCACACTTTCCACTGAGTGTTTGGTTTTATCCAGCACAGATTTCACCACAGGATTCCCAGCAACTCCCTACATTAAAATGGTTGAGTTTAAGGTTTGTTTTCTAGTTTATAGAAAATCAGTAAACAATCAAAATAGTGAAAAAAAGCAAAAAAAAAAAAAAACAACAAAAGATTAAATAGAAAATAATGTCCAATAGTTCAATGAATCCCCTCACCCCCTTATCTTTATGCATTACAAGGAGCGGAAAAACACATGGCATGCGTAATTCTATTGATATAGACCAGATGCTGATCAGAACAATTCTAATAGATCTCAAATATCTGTAGCCATAAGAGAAAGTGACCCATCCACTCATACATTTTATGTAAATCTAAGTGCTTGTATTCTGCAACACCCTGTACTTTCCTTCTAAAAAGTACCTAGCACCAGTCTGTGACTGACCTTTCTATTCAAAGCACCACTTCGGCGTTTTTTTTTTTATTGCACTGCTGGAATGGTGCTTTAAATATAATTCCCCTGCCCCCTATCTGATACTCACCTTACGCCTCCTTCATCCGTTTCCGGCATCACTCCCATTGGTCTTCAGCGAAAAGTGACCAGCAAGCAGCTCCAGTGTTTTATGGAGTGAGCCAGACATTACTTTTCAAGTCAAGTCTATAAAGATCCTCATTCTGGCTCTTATATAGACTTGTATTGAGAGCGTGTGAGGCAGTTTCTGGCTCCCAGACGCTCAGAAGCTACTGTCACAAGATGGCGTGGGGGGACCAGAGCGGCACCGAAAAAACTATGAAGACGCCGGATGGCGACTATATGACCGGAGGCAAGGGGCTTAGATTTAAAGTGCCACTCCAGTGTTGAAAAAAAAAACTGTAGATGTGAAGCTTAAAGAAAACAATGCGCAACCACAGACTCCAGATTTCCTCTCGCAATGATTGACTGCCGTGAGATGAAATCGGGAAGTGTTTGTAATGATACAGCAGAGCTGAGTTACAGTGAGTACGGAAAGTGTTCAGACCTCTTTAAATGTTTCACTCTTTGTTTCATTGCAGCCATTTGGTAAATTCTAAAAAGTTCATTTTTTTCTCATTAAAGTACACTCAGCACCCCATCTTGACTGAAAAAAACAGAAATGTAGACATTTTTGCAAATTTGTTAAAAAAGAAAAACTGAAATATCACATGGTCATAAGTATTCAGACCCTTTGCTCAGTATTGAGTAGAAGCACCCTTTTGATCTAGTACAGCCATGAGTCTTCTTGGGAATGATGCAACAAGTTTTCCACACCTGGATTTGGGGATCCTCTGCCATTCTTCCTTGCAGATCCTCTCCAGTTCCGTCAGGTTGGATGGTGAACGTTGGTGGACAGCCATTTTCAGGTCTCTCCAGAGATGCTCTATTGGGTTTAGGTCAGGGCTCTGGCTGGGCCAGTCAAGAATGGTCACAGAGTTGTTCTGAAGCCACTCCTTTGTTATTTTAGCTGTGAGCTTAGGGTCATTGTCTTGTTGGAAGGTGAACCTTCGGCCAAGTCTGAGGTCCAGAGCACTCTGAAAGAGGTTTTCATCCAGGATATCTCTGTATTTCGTCACATTAATGTTTCCTTTAATTGCAACCAGTCGTCCTGTCCCTGCAGCTGAAAAACACCCTCATAGCATGATGCTGCCACCACCAAGTTTCACTGTTGCGATTGTATTGGGCAGGTGATGAGCAGTGCCTGGTTTTCTCCACACATACCGCTTAGAATTATCACCAAAAAGTTCTCTCTTTGTCTCATCAGACCACAGAATCTTACTTCTCATAGTCTGGGAGTCCTTCATGTGTTTTGGAGCAAACTCTACGAGGGCTTTCATATGTCTTGCACTGAGGAGAAGTTTCCGTTGGGCCACTCTGCCATAAAGGCCCGACTGGTGGAGGGCTGCAGTGATAGTTGACTTTGTGGAACTTTCTCCCATTTCCCTACTGCATCTCTGGACCTCAGCCACAGTGATCTTGGGGTTCTTCTTTAGCTCTTCTCACTAAGGCTCTTCTCCCATGATTGCTCAGTTTGGCTGGATGGCCAGGTCTAGGAAGACTTCTGGTCGTCCCAAACTTCTTCCATTTAAGGATTATGGAGGCCACTGTGCTCTTAGGAACCTTGAGTAATGCAGAAATTCTTTTGTAACCTTGGCCAGATCTGTGCCTTGCCACAATTCTGTCTCTGAGCTCCTTGGGCGGTTCCTTTGAGCTCATAATTCTCATTTGGTCTGACATGCACTGTGAGCTGTGAGGTCTTAGTCTGAGTTCACACGATGTGTATTTAATGCGTTTCCGCGGCGTTTTTGCAGTTGCGTAAACGCATTAAAAACGCATGGTAGAAGGGCAGCAATGTTCCCCAATTGAAATCCGCATGTGCTGTGCCCATGATGCGGATTTTTCTGCAGCGTAAACGCTGCGCTCAAAAATCCGCAGCATGTCAATTAATTTTGCGTAAATGCGGCGTTTTCGCCGCCATTGACTTGCATTAGAACGCGCCAATTCCGCAAGGCTGCATTTGTACTTGCGCTATTGGCGCGTTCTAATGTGCGGATGGTACCCGGGTGTAGAGGAGAGGAGAGTCTCCTCCACACCCAGGTACCATTAAAAAAGCTGTAAAACAAGAATAAAATAAAAAATAAATGTATACTTACCTTCTGTCGGCCCGCGCAGCGCTCCTGCTTGCTTCCCGGCACTTGCAGTGAGTTAAAGGACCTGCGGTGACGTCAGAGTCATGTGACGGGTCACGTGACGCTGATGTCGGCAGGTCTTTCAATTCAAAGTTGCCGGCAGCCGGGAGAACGGATTGAGCAGGACAGCGCGGGCCATCGGAGCCAAGTATATACACTCTCTCGGGTCACACTATATAAATCCATGCTGTTTGCATGGATTTATATAGTGTGACCAAGTTGTCAAGCACTTTCCAGGTGATGCTAAAATCGCCTGGAAAGAGCTTGTCAATCCACATGCGGAAACGCATGTGAATCCGCATGTATTCCGCAGGAAAAACGCATGCACAATCTGCATGCGTTTTTTCTGCCAGGGAGATGCAGAAATGATGCAGAAATTTTCTGCTTCATTTCAGCATCGTGTGCACATACCCTTACATAGACAGGTGTGTGCCTTTCCAAATCAAGTCCTATCAGTTTAATTAAACACAGCTGGACTCCAATGAAGGAGTAGAACCATCTCAAGGAGGATCACAAGGAAATGGGCAGCATGTGACTTAAATATGAGCAAAGGGTCTGAATACTTATGACCATGTGATATTAACCCCTTTACCCCCGAGGGTGGTTTGCACGTTAATGACCAGGCCAATTTTTACAATTCTGACCACTGTCACTTTATGAGGTAATTACTCTGGAACACTTCAACGGATCCCCCTGATTCTGAGACTGTTTTTTTGTGACATATTGTACTTCATGATAGTGGTAAAATTTCTTCGATATCACTTGCGTTTATTTGTGAAAACATTGGAAATTTGGCGAAAATTTTGAAAATTTCACAATTTTCAAAATGTTAATTTTTATTCTGTTAAATCAAAGAGATATGTTACACAAAATAGTAATTACATAACATTTCCCACATGTCTACTTTACATCAGCACAATTTGGAACCAATTTTTTTTTTTATTAGTGCGCTATAAGGGTTAAAAGTTGACCAGCGATTTCTCATTTTTCCAACAAAATTTACAAAACCATTTTTTTAGGGACCACATCACATTTGAAGTGACTTTGAGGGGCCTTTATGACAGAAAACACACAAAAGTGACACCATTCTAAAAACTGCACCCCTCAAGGTGCTCAAAACCACATTCAAGAAGTTTATTAACCCTTCACGTGCTTCACAGGAATTTTTGGAATGGGGAAGAAAAAAAATGAACATTTAACTTTTTTCACAAAATGTTACTTTAGACCCCAATCTTTTTATTTTTGCAGGGGTAACAGGAAAAAATAGACCCCAAAATTTGTTGTGCAATTTCCCCTTAGTACGCAGATACCCCATAAGTGGGGAAAAAACACTGTTTGGGTGCACAGCAGGGCTCAGAAGGGAAGGAGCGTCATTTGACTTTTTGAATGTAAAATTTGCTTGAATAATTAGCGGACGCCATGTTGCGTTTGGAGAGCCCCTGATGTGCCTAAACAGTGGAAACCCCCACAAGTGACACCATTTTGGAAACTAGACCCCTCAGGGAACTTATCTAGATGTGTGATGATCATCTTTAACCCCCAGGTACTTCACAGAAGTTTATAACATGGAGCCGTGAAAATAAAATGTTCACATTTTCCCCACAATAATGTTTTTCAGCCCCCAGTTTTGCATTTTCATAAGGGTAACAGGAGAAACTGCACCATGCAACTTGTTGTGCAATTTTTCCTGAGTAAGCAGATACCCCATAAGTGGGGGAAAACCACTATTTGGGCGCACGGCAGGGTTCGGAAGGGAAGGAGCACCATTTTACTTTTTGAATGTAAAATTTGCTTGAATAATTAGCGGATCTGCCCATGATGTGCCCAAACAGTGGAAACCCCCACAAGTGACACCATTTTGGAAACTAGATCCCTGAGGGAACTTATCTAGATGTGTGGTGAGCACCCTTTATCCCCAGGTGCTTCACAGAAGTTTAGAACATGAAGCCGTGAAAATAAAAAAAAATCTAACTTTTTCCACAAAAATTATCTTTTTGCCCCAATTTTTTTAGTTTCACAAGGGTAAGAGGAAAAAATGGAACCTAAAAACTGTTGTGCAATTTCTCCTGAGTACGCCAATACTCCATATGTGGGGAAAATACACTGTTTGCGTGAACGTCAGGGTTCAGAAGGGAAGGAGCACTGTGTGACTTTTTGATCGCAAAATTGCCTGGAATCAAGAGCGGACGCCATGTCACATTTCGGGAGCCCCTGATGTGCCGAAATAGTGGAAACCCCCCACAAGTGACCCCATTTTGGAAACTAGACCCCTCAAGAATTTTATCAAGGGGTATAGTGTACATTTTGAACCCAAAGGAACGACAGAATTTGATAACATTAGGTCATTATATTGAATAAGTTGTCATTAGTCTTGAGCGCAAGTGCTCGCTACTTGAGTTTGCATCGGGTGCTCGGGTATGCACCATGTATCATGCATGCTCGAATGACATGCTCGAGTCCCCGCCCGCATGTTTCACGGTTGTTGGACACCCAAAAAAAAACATGCGGGGATCGCTCGTGCATGGCAGGCGTTCCCAGCAACGTTTTTTTTGGCCTCGAAGCATATGGGGCAGAGACTCAAGCATGTCACTCGAGCACCCGCGATACTCAGTGCATACCCGAGTACCCGATGCAAACTCAAGTAGCGAGCACTTACGCTCAACACTGGTCGCCATATTGTCATTTTTTTTTCTTTACTTTTGAAAAAAAAACACCCTACCATGACCCTAACCCTAACCCCAACCCTAATACAACCCCAACCCTAACCCTAGCACAACAGTAACCCTAGAGTTTATTTTTTTTTTACACCATTCCTCGTGTGGTATAAGTGATTAGACTACTTTATTCTTCGGGTCGGTGTGATTACAGCAATACCAGATTCATATCGGGTTTTTATGACTGACAGCTGTCACACACTAGAAGACCCTTTTTTGCAAAGACTAGTGTTTGCATCACCATATTTTGAGAGCTATAATTTTTCCATATATTGGCCGACAGTCATGTGATGGCTTGTTTTTTGCGGGACAAGTTGACGTTTTTATTGGTAGCATTTTCGGGCATGTGACATTTTTTAATCGCTTTCAATTCTGATTTTTGGGAGGCAGAATAAACAAAAACCAACAATTCAGGAATTGTTTTTTTGCGTTTTTTTTAATGCCGTTCCACGTGTGGTAAAATTGATAAGGCAGCGTTATTCTTCGGGTCAGTGCATTTACAGCGGTACCGCATTTATATAGTTTTTTTATGTTTTGCCGCTTTTAGACAATAAAAACGATTTTCTAGAAAAAAAAATTTTTTTGTATCGCTTTATTCTGAGAGCTATAACTTTTTTTTTTTCGGCTGATGGAGCTGTATGGTGGCTTGTTTTTTGCGGGACAAGATGACGTTTTCAGCGGTACCATTTTTATTTACATTCTTCTTTTTGATCGCTTGTTATTCCATTTTTTGTTTGGCGGTATGATGATAAAGCATTGTTTTTGCTTCATTTTTTATTTTATTTTTTTACCATGTTCACTAAAGGGGTTAACTAGTGGGACAGTTTTATAGGTCAGGTCGTTCCGGACGCAGCGATACCAAATATGTGTACTTTTATTGGTATTTTTTTTTTCATAATAAATAAATATTTTTATTTTTTGGGGATTATTTATTTTTTTTATATTTTTACAAAAATTTTTTTTTTTTTTTACTTTTCTACTTTTTTTTTTTACTTTTACACATTGTCCCACTATGGGACTTTCACTTTTTGCAGCCTGATCGGCTGCATGGCATAGAGAGCAGCAGCTCCCTTTGTCATGCAGCCTTTCAGCGCTGCACACAGGGGAGACATTACTTTGGTCGCGCACTGCGCATGACCAAACTAACGTCCTGCCTCCTGGTGACCCGGATGTTGTCATGCCAACATCGGGTCATCATGGCAACATCCGGAAGCCGCCGCAGACATCGCTGGACGCCGGCAGGAGAGGTGAGTATACCGATCACCTTCCCCCTTGCCATCGCAATGCTGCGATCGACTGTGAAAATAGTTAGATAAAAAAAATTAAAAAAAGGTATACATTTGGTATTGTAATTTGATCCGCAGGATAGTTGACATGCAAGGTTTTCAGCACAGAGTACTCTGCAGAAATGAAACCTAAAAACCGACAAAAGAAGCAATGGCTGTTTTCCATTCAACCATACTTTCTAAGTCGTTTAATACATTATATGGTGGCAAAAAAAAATGAGCTAATCCTACTTCTATAGAAGCCAGCACACGGATATGTCAATGGAAAATTAAAGAGTTCTGGCTCCTGGAAAGCTGCAAAGAAAAAGCAGTAGCAAAAAAGGACCACAGGCTGCAGCAGGAGGGGGGGGTTTAAGCTGTCGCATCTTACTTACCTTAATGAAGCCCCAGATGCCTCCAGCAGGTGGGTCGTTGTGGACTGCGAACACCCTGGGGTCATCAGGCTCCTCCGGGAATGTAATGGACGAGCCCGATACACCGGGGGCGACAGGAGCAAGTTGGGGAACAGCATTTGGTAAAACTAGAAAAAGGAACAAAAAGACCAATAAGTTTTGGCTGATGTCTTATAAAAAGGTGCTTTGTAAACTGCAGAAAACTGAATTAGGGTGCTGTATAATCTAAGCAGGAAAATTAAGAAAGCAAAGATGTAGCCAATTTGAATATTTTTAGGTCAGTAATAAACTTATTACAAGGACATGCATGTTCATTATAATATATATAACGCCCTAGTATATTGACTAGTAGATTGAGTAACCGGAAACTCCTCTGTGCGCATCACTGTACCCAACTCCAAGGCTTCAGTCACTCATTCAATGCAGTCTTCCCTGCGACTCGTGTGCACAAGATATAGACACCTATTATATGTGGTGGCTAATAGATCAACTCAAGAAAGTGTGATGTATATGAGCTTAAGAAAAGATGAGGCATAAGGCTGACTCGGATGGGTGTGACAAGTCTCTACATGACCCACATGAAGCAACTGCTGTACGCCACATATGACTTAGTGACAGCACCTGATCCTCCTACATTAGGGAATAAAGTTATTATCTCTAATGTTCGTGGAAAACACCAAAGCACTTATGTCTTGGAAATAAAATAAAGAAAGAAAGAATATAAAGTATTTCCTATTATTTTAAGATTGTGTATCTACATACATGGATTAAAGGGGTTGTCCAGAGTAACAAAAAGTCCAGAAATGTGGTGTAAAACTTATTAAAGGGGTTTTCTGGTCTCAGAATAAAAATTATATAGAGAACGCTTGCAGACTACCGAATCGTGACAGTGTGTGATGTGGACATTGTCACAGTTTTTGTATATGTCATGCGGAGGTAGGCGATTACGTGCTGACAAGTCTCACCAGCTTCTCTCAATAAAAGAGAATTGTCTAGTCGGCACATGATCATAAATGTGCAAATTGTATTGATCTTGTGACGTGACTGCCCACCTGCCCGGAAATGCTGTGGAATCACATTATACACTCTCACAATTAAACATTCTGCAGTAGAAAAAAGTGCCTGCAGACTTTCCTTCTTAGACCAGACAATTCCTTTAAAATACTTAATTCCTTAAGAATACCCAATCTTCATTAATACAAGGTATATCTCATGCACCACTCCATATCCCATGCAGGCTTGGTACAGCCCCTTCACTAGGCTGTAAAAATTGCACATGCTCCAAAAAACTAAAAGGCACCAGGTATCTTCATTACACAAAAAAATTTTTTATTGACACCGGTGTACACACAGAGAAAATAGCAATGTTTCATCCACGCAGGGCCTTTATCAAATGCTTTTTTTTTGGCTTGATAAAGGCCCTGTGTGACTGAAATGATACCCAAAACGCAACATGTGAATAAGCCCTTAAAGCTTGTGAGTGTTAACTTTGAGAGCATAAATAGACGTTGCTCACGCTCGAGGTTCAGATGGACACTTGTGCCCCTTTTCTCTGAGTGATCAGTGTGGTCTCTGGATACAAATCCCACAGATCAAAAACTACTACACGGTGGCTAAAACATGGCTACATTTTTTTAAAAAAAAGTTGTGATATCAATTCACAGGAGAATTCTCCATTATAATCCATAAGCAGCTGCAAACAAGAGCATTAAAGACATAAGCGACATTTCCTCCAGACATGCTTGTAATGACACATCAGAAAGCTGTTACTAATGGAAGAGAGTAAGAAGACAAAACATTAGACACAACCTGTGACCGGGGGTGCAGAGTATGAAGGCATCAATGGTGTCTGTGGTGCTCGCCCCGCGTGACCCTTTGTAATATCATAGGAGGAAGCCATGGAAAATCCTGTGACTGGAGGACCCATAGGTGGTCCCGATAAGACAGGTGCAGGAGTAGAGCCGAGTGGTGGAGGAGGAGGAAAAGATGCAGAAGAAGAGAAAGATGGCATCGGACTGCTGAAACCTGCAGGTGCAGACGTGTGAAGAGGCGGCAGCAGCCCCCCTGAGGCCAGAGGTGGGGGTGTAAACGGCAGAGGAGCAGAAGTTCTCATGGGAGGAACAGTGGAAGGGGGAAGAGGGGTAGAAAAAATAGGGGGTGAAAAAGACTGAGCAGATGGGATCGTCGGAGCAGCCAGTGGACTTGATAAAACTGTAAAGTGAAAACAAAGTACACGTCAGAACTTATACGGCCATGGTGGTTTCATCATAATGCAGTCAATGAAAGGCAACAACAGATGTGCATTTATCAGAATCACAAGCAATTAGTTATCTACTTACTTAAAGTCAATCCGTCATCCCCAAAATGTATTTTAAATGGGCTATACAGTGTTGTATGGGACTTAGCCCCTATACAACCATGCTAGCACTGCACCTGTAAGGCTTTGTTCACACATCATGTTTTTTTTGGCGTCAATTTTATGCAACGAAACCTGATCTTCAAGGGCATTTTGTTCAGGATTTTTCTTGCAGTTTTGGTGATTTTTTTTATGCGTTTTTTTTTCACTGTCCTTCTGTCTCTTTTTATGCATTTAAATAAACTTCTGTGAAGAAAAGAACCCCATTCTATTTTGGCATCATAAACGCTGAAACAAATTTTGATGAATTTTTTCACCCTTCCTATGGGTGAAAAAATGCTGAAAGAAGTGACATGCTCTATTTTCCAAAAAAAAACATGCAAAGCACAAAATCCTGAACATAAAAAAACCATGATGTGTGAATAGAGAATTCTGATTCTCATTGACTTTGCTGGTACTGCAAAAGGCAGCTGAAAATTTGCATAAAAAACTGCATCAAAAAACGCTGAAAAAAACATGATTTGTGAACATAGCCTTAGGGTATGTGCACGTGTTAAGTATTTGGTGCAGACATTTCTGCATCTCATGGTAGAAAAAACGCAGCGTATAATACGTGTGCTTTTGATGCAGATTTTTTCCCCACTCATTATTAGTATGAGTGAAATCTGCAACAAAAACGCTGAAAGAATTGACATGCTGGAGAATTAAATCTGCAAGTTAAAAATAAGCAACAAGTGCAGGAGACTTCAGGATTCTCATTCACTTTGCTGGCGTAAGGAAACACTTCATGTTTTCTGACACATCTGCATAGAAAAAAAGCGACAAATCGGCAACGTGTGCACAAGCCCTTACTGGTACAGTACCTGAGAAAATAACTAATATTTCATATGCAAACATCGATGCACCCTTGGCGTGGCTAAGAGTTTGCTTCCCACAGCGAGCACCATATGGATGCTGCCGGGGTGTGTGAAGGTGCGCTGAGGTCGGGTGCGTTCTTCTCCCTGTCTCCTTTCTTCTGAGGACGCTCTCTGCACTGCCGAGTGTATTACTGTAGCGAGTGGCGTCCCTAGTGGATCTACACAGCCTTCAGCAGATCAGGCGTTATCACCTGTTGTATGATGTGCATGTACAGTTATCACACCTGGCCTTAGATATCAGTGTAAGGCTGACAGGACCACTCGCCCACGATCCAGTGCTGCGTTTGGTCGCTATCTCTGTCCCCAAGCAGTGTTTTTCCTTAAGCATCACTGACGTAACACACAGCTATTCAGGCATTAAGCAAACCTATGGGGTACACTATGGTGTTAACGTTGCGCCTATGTTGTTTGCGTGACATTCCCACTTATTCACTTTGCTATGGATAGTCTGTGCTGCACCTGTCATAGGTAAGCTTTCACTACCATGAGTAAAAGTAGTGCATTTTGCCCATAGTTTTGTCATATTATGAAACCCTCAGTTTTCTAAACATCACTGAATATTATTATGTATTGTAGGATTCACCCTCTCTCGTAGGCATTAGGCCTTAGGAAGCGTTCACACAAGCAGTGCAGTTTTTGCTTTTCACAGATTGCACAGCACCAAAACAAACTCAAACATAAATCCCTAGCCTTGTCCAGGCGCTAACTAAACAGAACAGACCCTGGCTACTCATGCACGGCTGATCTAGCCCCAGCTCGGTCAAACAAAACAGCTATTGTCCAAAGCAACCACTGATACTTGTGGTTCTCTGCACATAGCCTGTGCAGACTCCTTTCAGAGAGGGATTCTGTCCTGTCTCTATCTTTAGCCCCAAGACACATCCAGTCTGGTCAGCTTCCCCCCCAGCAGCCTAACTAACAAGAACAGCTAGCCTGATTATATGCAGGACTAGCAAGGTGATCTAATCAGAACCTGTTGAGCTAGGATTTAACCCTAGCCTACCTGGCTTTGCTACAGTATATACAGGTGAGAACTATTCTAAGTTTCTGCTTTCAGACCTTACTGTGCTTGCTTAAAAAGGTATTATGGGAATAAAATAGCTTAAAGGGGTGTCTTCCTTTTTTTAAAAAGATATACAGTGGTAAGCCATGCTGATAAAAGGAGAAAAGCAACCTATACTTACCCCAGGGTGCTCCAGCCCAGATTCAAAGCTCCACACTGGACCAAAACTGATGACATTATGACTACCAGCCCCCCGCCAATCAGTGGCCACCAAGGTCAAGTGACTGGTGGTCACAGTGTCATAAATTAATAGACAAGTATTCAAATAGCACATCGTATATGACCATGGCTGAGAACCAAAGAAATCATTAGGTTCCCCTACACAAATGAAGAAAAGCATAAGGGGTGGAATACTCCCAAAATCTCAAAGCAGAAAAACAAACCATGGAGTAACCATAAACCACCAATTAGAATAAAACATAGTCAATTATATTAATGAAAATACATGACATACTAAGGTGAAGTTTCATACAGGAGGAAAGGAAGATGGGGGATCCTGTCCATACATCATATTACCCATAAGTATAAATATAGTTAGGGCACGGCAAATTCAACAATGCAGAGTCTATAACAAGGATGGGTTGTAAGCCATATAATACACCATATATCATCACATCAATACATATCAATTGAAAGGAAAAGACATATATTACATTTCATACATTGCTTTGGGTACGACTTTGGACAATGTATGAAATGTAATATATGTCTTTTCCTTTCTGTCTATTTTGCTTGATTACAATTGATAAGTATCGATGTGATGATATATGGTGTATTATATTGATGGCTTACAACCCATCCTTGTTATACACTCTGCACTGTTGAATTTGCTTTACCCTAACTATATTTATACTTATGGGTTATATGATATATGGATAGGATCCCCCATCTTCTTTTGTTCTTGTATGAAACTTCATTTTAATTTGTCATGTATTTTTAAAGTATTTTCATTAATATAATTGACTATGTTTTATTCTAGTTGGTGGTTTATGGTTACTCCATGGTTTGTTTTTTTGTATTGTCATAAATTCATGTCTGAAGGAGACCGTAAAAGTGGCAGTTCTGGAGCAGGACCAGGGGTCAGGGAAACGGCTTTTATCAGCATGGTCCCCACTGCACTATTGAAGACCAGAAACTGATCCCTCACAGGCCCCCCGCTGATCTATACTTCCTGCTCTTGATATACAAACATACATTAAATGGTCAGAAATGTCGTAAAGCCATTTATTGGCTGAGGTTGGAGATGGGTTCAGTCACGGATAGACAGGACAGGCATTTATGGAGATTTCTCATACGTCATGACCAGTGAGGACAAGATAAATGCCAAATTGAGACCTTAGGAGGGAGAGCGGGTGGGGGGCAATGAGGATGAGTGTTCATTCTTCTATTACTTTTAGCTTGTCTGAGGAATGAAAGCAACCATTTTTTATAGCTGGAACACTCTTAAGAAAACTGAGTAGCATCGTAAGGTCCAAAACTAAATACAGAGACCTAGACGACAGAGCATATATGCCGAAAATAGTCCTGTGATGTCCACACAACTGATGGTTTTATGACAAATCCGTACACTCAGACGCATGACTTCTAGACGTAGCATTCTCCCAATGAGGACACGGGTCAGCAAACATAAGTGCATTAGTTAGTAAGTTATGTCTACCGGACAGCGTCCAGTCACAGGAACACACAACTCTACCTGGAGGAACTGGGGTGGCAATGGCCGTAGCAGCTGCATGTGATGTCCCCGCGGTGCTGGGCGGAGGAGTGCTCGGAGGGGTGGTCTCTATGCCGCTCTCTTCCATCATTTTCTGTGATGGGCTCTGTAAGTAAAAAGCGATCAGCACATAATCATTGTACCTTACCTAGACACAGTACTTCTCTTGCCAACTATAAACTCTCTTTAGATGTTTGAGGCACATGAAAGGTTTTCTTAAGGGTCAGAGACTCCTTTGAAAGTCCTGAGCCTCATGTGAATGTTATAACAGCAGCCATGGTGGCAATATGGATATTCTTGATAAATCACAACATGGGGGGAGATTTACTAGACCCGATGTAATAGAAATCTGGCTCAAATTGTATCATGAAAACTGCTGTACACGGCATGTCATATCCAGTTTAGCTCATGTTCACATGTTAAGTTTAATAGAAACACGTCACCACTTCACTTACAAATACTGATGTAAAAACTCACAAATAGTTAAAGTGTGAACGTGGCCTAAATCTGCTCCTTCATACATTCGACATTCATAGTCAACATCCGTGTAGCACGCGATTTTACAGACACATTTCCATTATTAACCTAGAAAAATGTATTTGCTCTTGTACATTTTTAATGTAGATATATGAAAATGGATCACAAGGACATAAAATACAGACACATGGAAGACAATATGGATGCAAAGTGTCAGAGTTTTCTGGATTATGCTCGGACGATTTTTCATTCGCTCGCCTGACATCTGCGTAAGGCAAGGGTCACACAACCGTATTATCTCTCACTGGGCCGAGTATGCTGATCACCTGTGTGAGTCTGATCACTGTGATCATTGTGTTATCTGATTCTCTTGGATAAGAAGATGGAGAAAAAAATGTCTCCATCTTCTCCATTCTGTCAGTCCGTGAATATCAGACTACACTCAGATGTCATCCAAGTGCAGTCTGGTGATTTCCACTCACTCATTGACTCGCATGGCCGAGTGCGAACAGATCAGATCCAACCCGGACATGCTGAGATTTTTACTTTGGACCGGCTCTGACAGAGGAAAAAATATCAGACATGTTCATGGCCCCTATAGAATAACATTGGTCCACACATCCCGGTCTGTACTAGGACTATGAATGTCGAGGTGTGAAGACGGCCCTTGTAGCTTTATGTCACAGATCACGGCGCTCCCCTGACCCCATTATGGCGCAAGCAGGGTCTGCAGAGCATTTCACAGGTGGGAAATGTGCTGCGTAGTCCAGAACCAGCAGGGTGGATGAGACTATATACAATCTGGTGAAACACGCAGTGATAATCTGCCGCAGAGTGTCGCACAGATCGGGGCGAGGTTTGCTGAGGATTTTATCTGCAGATCGTAGATAACTGCAGTTTATCAGGATGGAAAACATCCTCCTCCCAAGACATAAGCTGATCCCCGAGGTGTTAATGCCGCTGGTACATGCTGCTACTGCAAGGAGAATTACTTCTTTTGAAAATCTTATGGGTTCTATCCAGACAGCCATTGTTTCCAGTGGATGAAAGTGGTCCACAGCACTGGTGCGTTCCTATCATGTGACTGTTTTCTGTGCCTCTGATTTGCTGACAGGGATCACATCAGAAGTGCTGACATACAGATTACAGGGTTCTCCCCCCACATTAGGGAAGCAGGGGACTGTTTATGTCTCATGCTGGTTCCTGCCTCCTCCCCAACAGCTGACTGGCTCCTGCTACAAGCCCCCGACCCCGGTAATAAGCCCCCGGCCCCCCACATCACACTGCTGCCTACATTTCCCAGCATTCCCCGCGCTGCCACGTTCTGCGTCCTCCCCGCCGAGTGCCCTCTGTGCAGCAGTGATGAGGCGGCGGCTCCTGAATGTGTGGCCGCGGGGACATTCCTGGCGCCGGCACATGTCACACTCTCCTCACCTGCCCCGGCCGCTCCGCGTCTCACCGCCCGGGCCCGTAGCGCTGTATCACTGGGCAGCCGGTCACCGCTCACCCAGGGCCGGCATGTAATATGTCCGCTGCTGCTGCTGCTGACGGTAGCGCTGCCACGTAACCCGGACTAGGCGGGGAGAAAGCGGCTCCAAGGCCGGGGGCGTGTCTGCTGCGTGGGAGCCGTGAGTGTGCGCTCAGCCACGGGAGCTGTGGTGATGCTGGAGGCCCACGCGGCCGGTCACTGTGGAAATTATAATTATATAATTCTGCCTGCTGCGGCTTTTTGTCTTAGGCTATGTACCCACATGTGTTTTTTTACTTCAGAAATCTGCAGCTAAACTGATCTCTGGCAGGAAATCAGCGGTGTCAAAAATGCAGGTTTTGATGCGTTTTTTCACTGTCCTTCTGTCTCTATGCATGTACATAAAGTTCTGTGAAAAAAAAGAACCCCATTCTATTTTGCCATCAAAAAAGCTGAAAAAACGCTGAAACTATCACCAGCCATTACTTCCTATGGGTGAAAAAAAACACTGAAAGAAGTGACATGCTCTATTTTCCAAAAACCCAACCAAGCCACAAAATACACAGCAAAAAAAACATGGTGTGAACAGAGAATTCTGGTTTCTCATAGACTTTGTGGGTACTGCAAAACGCAGCTGAAAATTTGCATAAAAATCTGCAGCAAAAATATGCTGGAAAAACCCAACATGTGTGAACATAGCCTTAGACTGCGTGCCCACGATCAGGAATAGCAGCGTTTTTGGTTGCAGCTCACCTGCGCTGCTGCCATTACAGATCGTGGGCACCCAGCCTTACGAGCCGCAGCATGTCAATTTCTGTAGCCGTGACGCAAGTCTGTGCTGCGGATTTTGACCAATTGAATGTCATTACATACGATGGATCTGCATGTACTGACGAAACAAGTGCAGCATTAGAACGCAGAGTTTTGGGACGCAGCGATAATATGCTGCGTCCGGAGCGCTGCTGGTTCCTGATCATGGAGACGTAGCCTAAGCAACACATAACGGACCTCATAAATCAGCACAAGTATGAACTCAGCCACTCACAAACACCCTTATAATGGCTATATACTCACTGTGTATAAAGTACTGTATTAAGTATAGTATATGTACTGTGTCCAGGACCCAGCTGGTGTATGAGAGTGGCTGAGGGTCTGTTATGTGTAAGGCTATGTGGCCATGATCAGGAAGAGCTGCGGTTTGGACACAGTGCAGATGTGCTGTTGGGCGCAGTGCAGATGTTTTGTTGGACACAGTGCAGATGTGCTGTTGGGCGCAGTGCAGATGTGCTGTTGGACACAGTGCAGATGTGCTGTTGGGCGCAGTGCAGATGTGCTGTTGGGTGCAGTGCAGATGTACTGTATCAAAAACGTTGCTCTTCTTCATCATGGGCACCTAGTCTTACTTTATGAAAAAAAAAGCACAGTATGCAGAATTTTTCATTTTTAAAAAGATAACAGAACCCAGACCCCATAATAGTTAGTGGGACCCTCTGCTTCAGTTTACCTTATATAACAGAGCTGACTGGGTGCAGCTATGACCCCGCTATACTGGGGCCAATGTGTCGCATCAGGAGGCAATAGAAGATTGTCCTCGTAACCACGAACGTTCCCAACAAATGTGTTTTGTGCTTTTCTCACTATGGCCTCAGCGCACTCACTATAGAGAGAGGCTCACACGGCCTTTATGCAGAGGATGAGGTGGTCATGTCTGAATCCCTAAAATAAAGGGATATAAGCGGAACCTCCCAGTGGAGCATTGACTGCAGAGACACAATATAGTTCAAATGGACTCTGCTTACTCCTCGACCGTGTCCGTCTTTTAAGAAGTGCACAGAAACCTTGTAGACTCCGGTCTTGTGTCGGGATGTAAGATACTAAACAATCTGTTCAAAGGTCAACGTGGGGTAAACAACTATAAACACTATCTGCTACAGGCAACAAGAACCCCCAAACTAAAGACTCTAAAATATAACTTTTATTAAATCATATAAAGGAATATCACTTTAAATTCGCAGAGGTCAGTATAACAGCTATCTAGCCATTTTTTAATGTATTAATCCCTTATTTCATATATCGTCCAAATAACATATGTACAGTACAGACCAAAAGTTTGGACACACCTTCTCATTTAAAGATTTTTCTGTATTTTCATGAGTTTGAAAATTGTACATTCACACTGAAGACATCAAAACTATGAATTAACACATGTGGAATTATATACTTTACAAAAAAGTGTGAAACAACTGAAAATATGTCTTATATTCTAGGTTCTTCAAAGTAGCCACCTTTTGCTTTGATGATTGCTTTGCACACTCTTGGCATTCTCTTGATGAGCTTCAAGAGGTAGTCAAATGTTTTTCACTTCACAGGTGTGCCCTGTCAGGTTTAATAAGTGGGATTTCTTGCCTTATAAATGGGGTTGGGACCATCAGTTGTGTTGTGCAGAAGTCTGGTGGATACACAGCTGATAGTCCTACTGAATAGACTGTTAGAATTTGTATTATGGCAAGAAAAAAGCAGCTAAGTAAAGAAAAACGGGTGGCCATCATTACTTTAAGAAATGAAGGTCAGTCAGTGCGAAAAATTGGGCAAACTTTGAAGAGACTTGTTTGGGCTAAAGAACACAAGGAATGGACATTAGACCAGTGGAAATCTGTGCTTTGGTCTGATGAGTCCAAATTTGAGATCTTTGGTTCCAACCACCGTGTCTTTGTGCGACGCAGAAAAGGTGAACGGATGGACTCTACATGCCTGGTTCCCACCGTGAAGCATGGAGGAGGAGGTGTGATGGTGTGGGGGTGCTTTGCTGGTGACACTGTTAGGGATTTATTCAAAATTGAAGGCATACTGAACCAACATGGCTACCACAGCATCTTGCAACGGCATGCTATTCCATCCGGTTTGCGTTTAGTTGGACCATCATTTATTTTTCAACAGGACAATGACCCCAAACACACCTCCAGGCTGTGTAAGGGCTATTTGACCAAGAAGGAGAGTGATGGGGTGCTACGCCAGATGATCTGGCCTCCACAGTCACCAGACCTGAACCCAATCAAGATGGTTTGGGGTGAGCTGGACCGCAGAGTGAAGGCAAAAGGGCCAACAAGTGCTAAGCATCTCTGGGAACTCCTTCAAGATTGTTGGACGACCATTTCCCGTGACTACCTCTTGAAGCTCATCAAGAGAATGCCAAAAGTGTGCAAAGCAGTCATCAAAGCAAAAGGTGGCTACTTTGAAGAACCTAGAATATAAGACATATTTTCAGTTGTTTCACACTTTTTTGTTAAGTATATAATTCCACATGTGTTAATTAATAGTTTTGATGCCTTCAGTGTGAATGTACAATTTTCATAGTCATGAAAATACAGAAAAATCTTTAGATGAGAAGGTGTGTCCAAACTTTTGGTCTGTACTGTATATCTTAGGACAATGGATAGTAGATAGTATTAATTCACGCTTGGGTGATAAAAAAGGGGTAGAGGCTCAAGATGGAGGTAAAATGATTGGTCTTTATTTAAAGTAATATAATAAAATAAAATTAGTAAAAGAATATATAAAAAATATATCATAAAAGGTAGTTCCTGGGTGCAAAGCTGCAGTGCACACTGGGGTGCATATAGATAGGGGAAGGGTCACTTGGTTGAGGTAGCGATGTTGAATTGGTAGGAGAGGGTCCTTGGTTTGGCTCAAAGGTAGAGGACCTGTGGAGAGAAGAGTAAAGGGATTTAGCTAGTAGGATGGAATATAGGAATTCAGTTTGGATCAGGGTTTGATAGTTACCTAATCTTGGGGTAAGAGGTGTATTGGATGGAGATTGCTGATTTCGTCTTGGTGAGTCTTGGAGTAGTGCCCTGTGGTACAGAGCAGAGGTTAGATATCTACCGTGGCCTGGGGGCTAGTGGGTATTTGTGGCTAGGTTACCTGTATAGGGTGCTGGCGCTCCTTTGGGGGTGCCAGGGGGTTAGTCTGCTGGTTTTCCTTGCTTCAGAAGTGAACCTTTGGAGGATAGCAAGGTAGGTGGAAGAGGTAGGTGATGCAATTGGGGCTGGGCGTATGTTAGGGGGAATCTGGGTGGGATTCCTTTACCTTCGGCGTGCCGGGGTAAATGGTGGTATGGACCGTAACTGGCAATGGGGAGTCTGGTATCTAATATGCCGTGGTGTCCCCGTTTACTTCGGGTGTTGCTTCGGGTATACCTGTGGTGGGAGGTATATAGTGAGTGAAATGGAGTAGTGGCCCCGGTGGGGGCTGGTGGTGTTAGGTATGGTTACCTGGGTACGTCTGGTAGAGTCCTGGTGGCGCTGGTGTAGTTCCAGTAGGCAGCCTGTTAGTGGCGTAGGGGGGTCTGGTTAGTTTCATGACGTGGTGTCCCCGTATATCTTAGGTGTTGCTTAAAGTCCGCCTGTGGTAGGAGGTAAATAGTGAGCAGGGTATAGCAAGGTAAAGTAGAGCCCAGGTAGGGGGCTAAGGGTCTTTGGTAATGTTACCTGGGTATATCTGGTAGAGTCCTGGTGGTACCAAGGTAGTTCCGTTTAGTCCTATGTTGCAACGGGTGCCAGGTAGAAGGAGAGCATGAAGGTAAGGCACGGAGCTCAGAACGTAGTATAGATCACCTGGTGGTGTTTTAGGAACGTAGTTCTGAGGGGCGGTCAGACTGGTGGTCAGTGGGAGGTCAGGCTGTGTTACTCAGTGGGGGTAACGCAGCGCGCTGTATACTTACAGTTGTGGGGCAATCTGGTGTGAGTGCTCGGTGGGGTAGTTGTCCCAGGGTATGCTGCGTCCTCTGGTGTGGGCAGGGGTTCTGGTGTCCGGGGCGAAAGCGGAGTCCCGGCCGGTGACTGCCGCTACCTCGCGTTATTCCGGATATGACGAGCGCGCGCTTCCTGCAGAGGACGCAGCATACCCTGGGACAACTACCCCACCGAGCACTCACACCAGATTGCCCCACAACTGTAAGTATACAGCGCGCTGCTTTACCCCCACGGAGTAACACAGCCTGATCTCCCACTGACCACCAGTCTGACCCCCCCTCAGAACTACGTTCCTAAAACACCACCAGGTGATCTATACTACTTTCTGAGCTCCGTGCCTTACCTCCATGCTCTCCTTCTACCTGGCACCCGTTGCAACATAGGACCACACAGAACTACCTTAGTACACCAGGACTCTACCAGATATACCCAGGTAACATTACCAAAGACCCTTAGCCCCCTACCTGGGCTCTACTTTACCTTGCTATACCCTGCTCACTATTTACCTCCTACCACAGGCGGACTTTAAGCAACACCTAAGATATACGGGGACACCACGTCGTGAAACTAACCAGACCCCCCTACGCCACTAACAGGCTGCCTACTGGAACTATACCGGCGCCACCAGGACTCTACCAGATGTACCCAGGTAACCATACCTAATACCACCAGCCCCCACCGGGGCCACTACTCCATTTCACTTACTATATACCTCCCACCACAGGTATACCCGAAGCTACACCCGAAGTAAACGGGGACACCACGGCGTATTAGATACCAGACCCACATCGCCAGTTACGGTCCATACCACCATTTACCCCGGCACGCCGAAGGTAAAGGAATCCCACCCAGATTCCCCCTAACATAAGCCCAGCCCCAACTGCATCACCTACCTCTTCCACCCAGGCCACGGTAGATATCTAACCTCTGCTCTGTACCACAGGGCACTACTCCAAGACTCGCCAAGACGCAATCAGCAATCTCCATCCAATACACCTCTTACCCCAAGATTAGGTAACTATCAAACCCTGATCCAAACTGAATTCCTATATTCCATCCTACTAGCTAAATCCCTTTACTCTTCTCTCCACAGGTCCTCTACCTTTGAGCCAAACCAAGGACCCTCTCCTACCAATTCAACATCGCTACCTCATCCAAGTGACCCTTCCCCTATCTATATGCACCCCAGTGTGCACTGCAGCTTTGCACCCAGGAACTACCTTTTATGATATATTTTTTATATATTCTTTTACTAATTTTATTTTATTATATTACTTTAAATAAAGACCAATCATTTTACCTCCATCTTGAGCCTCTACCCCTTCTTTATCACCCAAGCGCGAATTAATACGATCTACTATCTGCTACCCCACCTACCGACACACAGTGGTTTTGTGTCCTCCAATTCGCTGCTACCTAGTGACCAGCCTACTAGCGCCTCCTACTTCTCAATTTGTATATCTTAGGACAAGTATGATGTGGCCGCTACCTATACTCTCCTATCATTGTATCATCAGACTGTGTTACAGTGCATTGTGAAAGTATTTGGCCCCCTTGAACTTTTCTACCTTTTGCCACATTTCTGGCTTCAAAAATAAAGATATAAAATTCAAATTTTTGGGGGAAGAATCAACAACAAGTGGGACACAATCGTGAAGTGGAACATAATTTAAAAGTGGGGCGTGCAATATTATTTGCCCCCCTTGAGTTAATACTTTGTAGCGCCAACTTTTGCTGCGATTACTGCTGCAAGTCGCTTGGGGTATGTCTCATCAGTTTTGCACATCGAGAGGCTGAAATTCTTGCCCATTCTTCCTTGCAAAACAGCTCGAACTCAGTGAGGTTGGATGGAGGGCGTTTGTGAACAGCAGTTTTTAGCTCTTTCTACAGATTCTCGATTGGATTCAGGTCTGGACTTTGACTTGGCCATTCTAACACCTGGATACGTTTATTTTTGAACCATTCCATTGTAGATTTTGCTTTATGTTTGGGATCATTGTCTTGTTGGAAGATAAATCTCCGTCCCAGTCTCAGGTCTTTTGCAAACTCCAACAGGTTTTCTTCCACAATGGTCCTGTATTTGGCTCCGTCCATCTTCCCATCAATTTTAAACATCTTCCCTGTTCCTGCTGAAGAAAAGCAAGTCCAAACCATGATGCTGCCGCCACCATGTTTGACAGTGGGGATGGTGTTTTGAGGGTGATGAGCTGTGTTGCTTTTACGCCAAACATATCGTTTTGCATTGTGGCCAAAAAGTTCGATTTTGGTTTCATCTGACCAGAGCACCTTATTCCACATGTTTAGTGTGTCTCCCAGGTGGCTTGTGGCAAACTTCAAACGAGACTTTTTATGGATATCTTTGAGAAATGGCTTTCTTCTTGCCACTCTTCCATAAAGGCCAGATTTGTGCAGTGTACGACTGATTGTTGTCCTATGGACAGACTCTCCCACCTCAGCTGTAGATCTCTGCAGTTCATTCAGAGTGATCATGGGCCTTTTGGCTGCATCTCTGATCAGTCTTCTCCTTGTTCGAGATGAAAGTTTAGAGGGACGGCTGGGTCGTGGTAGATTTGCAGTGGTCTGATACTTCTTCCATTTCAATATGATCGCTTGCACAGTGCTCCTTGAGATGTTTAAAACTTGGGAAAAATCTTTTTTTTGTCCAAATCCGGCTTTAAACTTCGCTACAACATTATCTCGGACCTGCCTGGTGTGTTCCTTGGTCTTCATGATGCTCTCTGCACTTGAAACAGAACCCTGAGGGTATGTGCCCACGTAGCGTTTTACAAGCGTATATGCTGTGGAATTTCCGCAGCATAAACGCTTGGTAATCCGCCCCCCATGGTCCCCAATGACAAGCCGCAATGTCAATGCCCATGCTGCGCTCAAAAATCCGCAGCATGTCCATTAATTTTGCGGACACGCAGAGTAATCGCCGCCATTGACTTGCATTGAAACGCATAATATCCGTGTCAGTACATTTGTACACACGGATATTATGCGTTTCTATGTGCGGATGGTACCCAAGTCTGGAGGAGAGGAAACTCTCTTCCAGACCTGGGTACCATAGAACCTGTAAAAAAAAGAATTTAAAATAAAAAATAATGACGTCACCGCAGGTCCTTCACACCACCGCGAGCAATGCAAGACACCGGACGGCGCAGACAAAACACCGGGAGGACAACGGAAGGTGAGTATAAACTTTATTTTTTTATTTTTTATCATTCTTATTCTTTTTTTTTAACTAACTTGGTCACACTACTATAAATCCATGCCGGTTGCATGGATTTATATAGTGTGAACAAGTTGTCAAGCACTTTTCCAAGTGATGCTAAAATCGCTTGGAAAAGCGCTTGATAACCCGCATGCAGAAATGCATGCAAAAACGCTTTACAAACGCTTCTACCTGGCAGGAAAAACACATGTAAAATCCGCATGCGTTTTTCCTGCCAGGGAGAAGCTGGAAAAATATGCAGCATTTCTGCATCGTGGACACATAGCCTGAGACTATCACAGAGCAGGTGCATTTATACAGAGACTTGATTACACACAGGTGGATTCTATTTATCATTACCAGTCATTTAGGACAACATTGGATCATTCAGAGATCCTCACTGAACTTCTGGAATGAGTTTGCTGCACTAAAAGTAAAGGGGCCGAATAATATTGCAAGCCCCACTTTTCAGTTTTGAATTTGTTAAAAAAGTTTAAAATATCCAATAAATTTCGTTTCACTTCACGATTGTGTCCCACTTGTTGTTGATTCTTCCCCAAAAAAATAGAATTTTATATCTTTATGTTTGAAGCCAGAAATGTGGCAAAAGGTAGAAAAGTTCAAAGGGGCCAAATACTTTCACAATGCACTGTATATACTGCCTATACATATATGTTATTTGGACGATATATGAAATAAGGGATTAATAGATCCAAACGCGGGGATTTAAGCACACCGTCTGTATGACAGCCTCTTGTGTTTTTGCAGTCTATAACTCCGCTCCATTGGGAGCGTGCCTGATTCTCATTTTTTGATGATTCAGACGGGACCCCAGACACACTGCATAAACGCTTGGTGAACAAGGCCCAACAGCGAACTGTTAACGGGGATGTTTCCAGAACAAAGACCCATTACCACAGATGCTTCAATGTCCATAAAGGTTTGTTCTATCAAAATATAAGATTTATTAACCCATAGGGTAAAACTGTAACGAGAAAAAAATCAAAACGCAAAAATTGCTGTTTTCGGTCATCACTCCTGAAAGCATGCAAAAAAAAAGCAATCAGAAGGTTGTATGCGCCCAATTGGTATCAATAGAACCATCAAGTCGCAGCGCAGATAAAAGACCTCTTCCCAATAGCTGTCACGCAAGGTGTGGGAAAGACTAAGTGCAACAAGAGGGGAAAAAAGGCCCAGACACTAGGGAAAGGGGGAGTGGAGCCCTCCTAGGCTGATCTGATATCACCCTGTCTCCCCTAACGCCCCTATATTGGTTCCTCACCAATCGCCGCACAGGAACCTAAACCCTGTATTTCCCTAGAGCTTGGCCCTGGATAGGGAAGGAGGGGATGAGCACTAGTCAGTACCCACTAACAACTAAAGACAACAAGGGAGACAAACACGGGGGAAAGTAACTTAGCTTGAGCCGACTTCAGAGAGAATACACCACACGTCCTAGCACCAGAGAGGAAGTAAACAGACTGCAGTAGCTCCAAGCCTTCACAAAGGAAACATGTGAATATCACCGACGCCTCCCTGTAGCAAACAGAAAGTGTTTAAACACCCAGGCCTGGTGTATACATGAATTGGCCAAATTATATGCTAATTATCTTCATTTTTTTCCTATTTTCTAGAGCAATAATGCAATTCATATTTCATATATTTCATGTTTACATGCTATAGCGCTACAGACTGCAACTTTATTTGTTAGTTACACACAATCGTATTGTCCGACTTCTGACAAAATCTTCCAAACAGCAGGAAAGGTTAAAAAAATATAATGAGGCATACTCACTGGCTTTAACCCTGTAGATCCAGCACTGGCGGCTGCAGAGAATGATGGCCCATTTCTCTGTTAGCCAACAATTCCAGTAATTGACTACAGCAGTCAGGTGACTGCAATGGGATGTTATCCAAGGCATGTCTCATGACCCGTTCCAGTCACCTAACCGCCACAGCCAATCACAGGCCTCAGAGGTCTAGTGATGGAAGAACAGACCCAAATCCCAGTGGTCAGGCAACAGACTGTTATCTGTTCCTATCCCAGTGAAGATGGAGCGACCACCCCTAATCATCTGGAAGATTTTCTTCCAGTTATACAACTGTTACCAACATATACAATATCTGCTGGATAAGGAAATAACCCTGATCCCAACCTTTTAACTCCTTATATGCTGTGGTTAATAGTGAGCAGATACTCAAATGGTTTGCCCTATCTTGTTTGCCATGTTTCCTACATATAGATGGTTATTATGCAGTCACATTTTAGCATTTGCATTATGGCTGTACTGCTTTCATATTTTATGTTTTGCAAAGATAACCAATTACAAAGGAAAAGTCATGGGCATGCTGCAGGAGGCAGTCACATGGGCAGGTGCTGCGCTCTCTGATCTGTTCCATTATCCAGAAAGATACAGAGTTGACTACT
Organism: Phyllobates terribilis; assembly: GCF_046119375.1. Taxonomy (NCBI): domain Eukaryota; kingdom Metazoa; phylum Chordata; class Amphibia; order Anura; family Dendrobatidae; genus Phyllobates; species Phyllobates terribilis. Next base: position 391,579,581 of record NW_027362761.1, read on the forward strand.
ATAACGGAGCAGGAAGCCTTTGGCTTTCTGCTCCACTATACACTTACAGGCTGCAGACCACTTCAGGCCCAGGATGCTCCTAGAACTTGACGCAGACTCAAGTGCTGCAACGCAGAGGACAAGGAGAGTCCAAATCTCCTCAACTGAACCAATATTAGGACAAACTCTGAAGATACAGACTGGTTCTTAATGCCCGATATATATGAATTCCAAGAAGCGGTAGATGACAGCCGGTTGTATGCAGTTGCCATTATATAGAAGTAGATTTGGTATAGTACTGGAATTACCTGTACTATATACACTTACTGTATAAGGTCTGCATAGCGCCTGTGCAGAACTGGTATCTACCACTTTATGTGACTGCTTGGCAGTAATATTGGTCTTTGCATAATGGTTTTTACTCAGTAACACTGCATACGCCCCTGGGAATAGTCGTGATAATTATATACTGTACCTTCACATCTAGAACACCAGCAATACACTTATGTTCAAGTAAATAACAATGACTAACATTTTCTCTTGAACCTCCTAATTACTGATTTTCCCGTGTGGTTCAAAGCAATTTATTTACATAGTTACCACAGTTGAAGAAAGACAGAAGTGCTGACATATGTTCTTAAATGTGTCATCAGGTCAGGACATATTGATGACCTATCCTATCTTGAATGAGAGCTATTCTGCAGATCTCGGCAGCAATCACTATACATTGAATGTATGTATCTGCACAGTACACCTCCATTCCATGTGCTTATACCCCGCCGGAGACTGTACTAGCTGATCAATGGGGGGTCAGATCAGGAGATCAATATACTCTGACCAGACAACCCCTTTAAATTTATACTGAGGATGCACTACAGTGCCTACTCTTGTCAGTTACAATCAGTGCCTTCATAGCAAAGTCCCCATAAAAAAGGCAGCAACAATGTCATCATATCACTTCCAGTCACATATAGCAGTTATGGCGAACCTTTTAGAGCCTGAGTGCCCATACGGCAACCCAAAACCCACTTATTCATAACAAAGTGCTAAAAAAGCAATGTAACCTGGGGATGGTGCGGACATTACAGGAGGCATTCGGGCTGAAGCCGATATCACAGGAGACAAGCAAAATACTTACACACATACACATGGCCCCTCTGCAAAGTATGCACAGACACACATACTGCCACTCTGCAAAATCTACACACACACGCTGCCCCTCTACAAAATATACACACACACACGCTGCCCCTCTACAAAATATACACACACATACGCTGCCCCTCTGCAAAATCTACACACACACACACACTGCCCCTCTGCAAAATCTACACACACACACACACACTGCCCCTCTGCAAAATATACACACATACTGCCCTTCTGCAAAATACACATACTGCCCCTCTGCAAAATATATACACACACTGCCCCTTTGTAAAATATACACACACTCCCTTCTGCAAAATATACACACACACTGCCTCTGCAAAATATACACACACACACTGCCCTTCTGAAAAATATACACACACACACTGCCCCTCTGCAAAATACACACACACTGCCCCTCTGCAAAATACACACACACACTGCCCCTCTGCAAAATACACACACACACTGCCCCTCTGCAAAATATACACACACACTGCCTCTCTGCAAAATACAGACACACACACTGCCCCTCTGCAAAATATACACAAACACTGCCCCTCTGCAAAATATACACACACACACTGCCCCTCTGCAAAATATACACACACACTGCCTTTCTGCAAAATACACATACTGCCCTTCTGCAAAATAAATACACACACACTGCCTTTCTGAAAAATATACACCCACTGCCACTCTGCAAATTATACACACACACTACCCCTCTGCAAAATATACACACACTGCCCCTCTTCAAAGCATACACACACTGCCCCTCTGCAAAATATACACACACATACACTGCCCCTCTGCAAAATGTACACACACACTGCCTCTCTGCAAAATATACACACACACACTGCCCCTCTGCAAAATGTACACACACACTGCCCCTCTGCAAAATATACACACACACACTGCCCCTCTGCAAAATGTACACACACACTGCCTCTCTGCAAAATATACACACACACTGCCTCTCTGCAAAATACAGACACACACACTGCCCCTCTGCAAAATATACACAAACACTGCCCCTCTGCAAAATATACACACACACACTGCCCCTCTGCAAAATATACACACACACTGCCTTTCTGCAAAATACACATACTGCCCTTCTGCAAAATATATACACACACACTGCCTTTCTGAAAAATATACACCCACTGCCACTCTGCAAATTATACACACACACTACCCCTCTGCAAAATATACACACACTGCCCCTCTGCAAAATATACACACACTGCCCCTCTTCAAAGCATACACACACTTCCCCTCTTCAAAATATACACACACACTGCCCCTCTGCAAAATATACACACTTACCAATACTGCCCCTCTGCAAAATATACACACACACTGCCCCTCTGCAAAATATACACACACACTGCCCCTCTGCAAAATATACACACACACACTGCCCCTCTGCAAAATATACGCGCACACACTGCCCCTCTGCAAAATATACGCACACACACTGCCCCTCTGCAAAATATACAAACACACACTGCCCCTCTGCAAAATATACGCACACACACTGTCCCTCTGCAAATTATACACACACTGTCCCTCTGCAAATTATACACACACACTGTCCCTCTGCAAATTATACACACACACACTGCCCCTCTGCAAAATATACGCACGCACACTGCCCCTCTGCAAAATATACGCACGCACACTGCCCCTCTGCAAAATATACACACACACACTGCCCCTCTGCAAATTATACACGCACACACTGCCACTCTGCAAATTATACACACACACTGCCCCTCTGCCAAATATACGTACGCACACTGCCCCTCTGCAAAATATACACACACACACTGCCCCTCTGCAAAATATACGCGCACACACTGCCCCTCTGCAAAATATACGCACACACACTGCCCCTCTGCAAAATATACAAACACACACTGCCCCTCTGCAAAATATACGTACGCACACTGCCCCTCTGCAAAATATACACACTTACCAATACTGCCCCTCTGCAAAATATACACACACACTGCCCCTCTGCAAAATATACACACACACTGCCCCTCTGCAAAATATACACACACACACTGCCCCTCTGCAAAATATACGTGCACACACTGCCCCTCTGCAAAATATACGCACACACACTGCCCCTCTGCAAAATATACAAACACACACTGCCACTCTGCAAATTATACACACACACACTGCCCCTCTGCAAAATATACGCACGCACACTGCCCCTCTGCCAAATATACGCACGTACACTGCCCCTCTGCAAAATATACACACACACACTGCCCCTCTGCAAATTATACACGCACACACTGCCACTCTGCAAATTATACACGCACACTGCCCCTCTGCCAAATATACGTACGCACACTGCCCCTCTGCAAAATATACACACACACACTGCCCCTCTGCAAAATATACGCTCACACACTGCCCCTCTGCAAATTATACACGCACACACTGCCCCTCTGCAAATTATACACACACACTGTCCCTCTGCAAAATATACACACACACACTGCCACTCTGCAAAATACACACATACACTGCCCCTCTGCAAAATACACACACACTGCCCCTCTGCAAATTATACACGCACACACTGCCCCTCTGCAAATTATACACACACACTGTCCCTCTGCAAAATATACACACACACACTGCCACTCTGCAAAATACACACATACACTGCCCCTCTGCAAAATACACACACACTGCCCCTTTGTAAAATATACACACACACTCACTGCCCCTCTGCAAAATATACACACACACACTGCCCCTCTGCAAAATATACACACACACACTGCCCCTCTGCAAAATATACACACACACACTGCCCCTCTGCAAAATATACGCACACACACTGCGCCTCTGCAAAATATACGCACACACACTGTCCCTCTGCAAATTATACACACACACTGTCCCTCTGCAAATTATACACACACACTGTCCCTCTGCAAATTATACACACACACTGTCCCTCTGCAAAATACACACATACACTGCCCCTCTGCAAAATACACACACACACTGCCCCTCTGCAAAATACACACACACACTGCCCCTCTGCAAAATACACACACACACTGCCCCTCTGCAAAATACACACACACTGCCCCTTTGTAAAATATACAAACACACACTGCCCCTCTGCAAAATATACTCACACACTGCCCCTCTGCAAAATATACACACACACACTGCCCCTTTGTAAAATATACACACACACACTGCCCCTCTGCAAAATATACACACACACTTCCCCTCTTCAAAATATACACACACTGCCTCTCTACAAAATATACACACACACTGCCCCAATGCAAAATATACATACACACTGCCCCTCTGCAGAATATACACACACACACTGTCCCTCTGCAAAATATACGCACACACTGCCACTTTGCAAATTAAACACACACACTGCCACTCTGCAAAATACACACACACACTGCCCCTCTGCAAAATACACACACACTGCCCCTTTGTAAAATATACACACACACACTGCCACTCTGCAAAATACACACACACACTGCCCCTCTGCAAAATACACACACACTCCCCTCTGCAAAATATACACACACACTGCCCCTCTGCAAAATACACACACACTGCCCCTCTGCAAAATACACACACACACTGCCCCTCTGCAAATTACACACACACTGCCCCTCTGCAAAATACACACACACACTGCCCCTCTGCAAAATACACACACACTGCCCCTTTGTAAAATATACACACACACACTGCCCCTCTGCAAAATATACACACACACACTGCCCCTCTGCAAAATATACACACACACACTGCCTCTCTGCAAAATATACACACACACACTCCCTCTCTGCAAAATACAGACACACACACTGCCCCTCTGCAAAATACACACACACACTGCCCCTCTGCAAAATACACACACACTGCCCCTTTGTAAAATATACACACACACACTGCCACTCTGCAAAATACACACACACACTGCCCCTCTGCAAAATACACACACACTCCCCTCTGCAAAATATACACACACACTGCCCCTCTGCAAAATACACACACACTGCCCCTCTGCAAAATACACACACACACTGCCCCTCTGCAAATTACACACACACTGCCCCTCTGCAAATTACACACACACTGCCCCTCTGCAAAATACACACACACACTGCCCCTCTGCAAAATACACACACACTGCCCCTTTGTAAAATATACACACACACACTGCCCCTCTGCAAAATATACACACACACACTGCCCCTCTGCAAAATATACACACACACACTGCCTCTCTGCAAAATATACACACACACACTGCCCCTCTACAAAATACAGACACACACACTGCCCCTCTGCAAAATATACACACACACACTGCCCCTCTGCAAAATATACACACACACACTGTCCCTCTGCAAAATATACACACACACTGTCCCTCTGCAAAATATACACACACACTCCCTCTCTGCAAAATACAGACACACACACTGCCCCTCTGCAAAATATACACAAACACTGCCCCTCTGCAAAATATACACACACACACTGCCCCTCTGCAAAATATACACACACACACTGCCCCTCTGCAAAATATACACACACACTGCCTTTCTGCAAAATACACATACTGCCCTTCTGCAAAATATATACACACACACTGCCTTTCTGAAAAATATACACCCACTGCCACTCTGCAAATTATACACACACACACTACCCCTCTGCAAAATATACACACACTGCCCCTCTTCAAAGCATACACACACTTCCCCTCTTCAAAATATACACACACACTGCCCCTCTGCAAAATATACGCACACACACTGTCCCTCTGCAAATTATACACACACACTGTCCCTCTGCAAATTATACACACACACTGTCCCTCTGCAAATTATACACACACACACTGCCCCTCTGCAAAATATACGCACGCACACTGCCCCTCTGCAAAATATACGCACGCACACTGCCCCTCTGCAAAATATACACACACACACTGCCCCTCTGCAAATTATACACGCACACACTGCCACTCTGCAAATTATACACGCACACTGCCCCTCTGCCAAATATACGTACGCACACTGCCCCTCTGCAAAATATACACACACACACTGCCCCTCTGCAAAATATACGCGCACACACTGCCCCTCTGCAAAATATACGCACACACACTGCCCCTCTGCAAAATATACAAACACACACTGCCCCTCTGCAAAATATACGTACGCACACTGCCCCTCTGCAAAATATACACACTTACCAATACTGCCCCTCTGCAAAATATACACACACACTGCCCCTCTGCAAAATATACACACACACTGCCCCTCTGCAAAATATACACACACACACTGCCCCTCTGCAAAATATACGCGCACACACTGCCCCTCTGCAAAATATACGCACACACACTGCCCCTCTGCAAAATATACAAACACACACTGCCACTCTGCAAATTATACACACACACACTGCCCCTCTGCAAAATATACGCACGCACACTGCCCCTCTGCCAAATATACGCACGTACACTGCCCCTCTGCAAAATATACACACACACACTGCCCCTCTGCAAATTATACACGCACACACTGCCACTCTGCAAATTATACACGCACACTGCCCCTCTGCCAAATATACGTACGCACACTGCCCCTCTGCAAAATATACACACACACACTGCCCCTCTGCAAAATATACGCTCACACACTGCCCCTCTGCAAATTATACACGCACACACTGCCCCTCTGCAAATTATACACACACACTGTCCCTCTGCAAAATATACACACACACACTGCCACTCTGCAAAATACACACATACACTGCCCCTCTGCAAAATACACACACACTGCCCCTTTGTAAAATATACACACACACTCACTGCCCCTCTGCAAAATATACACACACACACTGCCCCTCTGCAAAATATACACACACACACTGCCCCTCTGCAAAATATACACACACACACTGCCCCTCTGCAAAATATACGCACACACACTGCCCCTCTGCCAAATATACGCACGCACACTGCGCCTCTGCAAAATATACGCACACACACTGTCCCTCTGCAAATTATACACACACACTGTCCCTCTGCAAATTATACACACACACTGCCCCTCTGCAAAATACACACATACACTGCCCCTCTGCAAAATACACACACACACTGCCCCTCTGCAAAATACACACACACACTGCCCCTCTGCAAAATACACACACACACTGCCCCTCTGCAAAATACACACACACTGCCCCTTTGTAAAATATACAAACACACACTGCCCCTCTGCAAAATATACTCACACACTGCCCCTCTGCAAAATATACACACACACACTGCCCCTTTGTAAAATATACACACATACACTGCCCCTCTGCAAAATATACACACACACTTCCCCTCTTCAAAATATACACACACACTGCCCCAATGCAAAATATACATACACACTGCCCCTCTGCAGAATATACACACACACACTGCCCCTCTGCAAAATATACGCACACACTGCCACTTTGCAAATTAAACACACACACTGTCCCTCTGCAAAATATACGCACACACTGCCACTTTGCAAATTAAACACACACACTGCCACTCTGCAAAATACACACACACACTGCCCCTCTGCAAAATACACACACACTGCCCCTTTGTAAAATATACACACACACACTGCCACTCTGCAAAATACACACACACACTGCCCCTCTGCAAAATACACACACACTCCCCTCTGCAAAATATACACACACACTGCCCCTCTGCAAAATACACACACACTGCCCCTCTGCAAAATACACACACACACTGCCCCTCTGCAAATTACACACACACTGCCCCTCTGCAAAATACACACACACACTGCCCCTCTGCAAAATACACACACACTGCCCCTTTGTAAAATATACACACACACACTGCCCCTCTGCAAAATATACACACACACACTGCCCCTCTGCAAAATATACACACACACACTGCCTCTCTGCAAAATATACACACACACACTCCCTCTCTGCAAAATACAGACACACACACTGCCCCTCTGCAAAATACACACACACACTGCCCCTCTGCAAAATACACACACACTGCCCCTTTGTAAAATATACACACACACACTGCCACTCTGCAAAATACACACACACACTGCCCCTCTGCAAAATACACACACACTCCCCTCTGCAAAATATACACACACACTGCCCCTCTGCAAAATACACACACACTGCCCCTCTGCAAAATACACACACACACTGCCCCTCTGCAAATTACACACACACTGCCCCTCTGCAAATTACACACACACTGCCCCTCTGCAAAATACACACACACACTGCCCCTCTGCAAAATACACACACACTGCCCCTTTGTAAAATATACACACACACACTGCCCCTCTGCAAAATATACACACACACACTGCCCCTCTGCAAAATATACACACACACACTGCCTCTCTGCAAAATATACACACACACACTCCCTCTCTGCAAAATACAGACACACACACTGCCCCTCTGCAAAATATACACAAACACTGCCCCTCTGCAAAATATACACACACACACTGCCCCTCTGCAAAATATACACACACACACTGCCCCTCTGCAAAATATACACACACACTGCCTTTCTGCAAAATACACATACTGCCCTTCTGCAAAATATATACACACACACTGCCTTTCTGAAAAATATACACCCACTGCCACTCTGCAAATTATACACACACACACACTACCCCTCTGCAAAATATACACACACTGCCCCTCTTCAAAGCATACACACACTTCCCCTCTTCAAAATATACACACACACTGCCCCTCTGCAAAATATACACACTTACCAATACTGCCCCTCTGCAAAATATACACACACACTGCCCCTCTGCAAAATATACACACACACTGCCCCTCTGCAAAATATACACACACACTGCCCCTCTGCAAAATATACGCACGTACACTGCCCCTCTGCAAAATATACACACACACACTGCCCCTCTGCAAATTATACACACACACACTGTCCCTCTGCAAAATATACACACACACACTGCCCCTCTGCCAAATATACGCACGCACACTGCCCCTCTGCCAAATATACGTACGCACACTGCCCCTCTGCAAAATATACGCACACACACACTGCCCCTCTGCAAAATATACGCTCACACACTGTCCCTCTGCAAATTATACACGCACACACTGCCACTCTGCAAATTATACACACACTGTCCCTCTGCAAAATATACACACACACACTGCCACTCTGCAAAATACACACATACACTGCCCCTCTGCAAAATACACACACACTGCCCCTTTGTAAAATATACACACACACTCACTGCCCCTCTGCAAAATATACACACACACACTGCCCCTTTGTAAAATATACACACATACACTGCCCCTCTGCAAAATATACACACAGACACTGCCCCTCTGCAAAATATACACACACACACTGCCCCTCTGCAAAATATACGCACACACACTGCCCCTCTGCAAAATATACGCACACACACTGCCCCTCTGCCAAATATACGCACGCACACTGCCCCTCTGCAAAATATACGCACACACACTGTCCCTCTGCAAATTATACACACACACTGTCCCTCTGCAAATTATACACACACACTGTCCCTCTGCAAATTATACACACACACTGCCACTCTGCAAAATACACACATACACTGCCCCTCTGCAAAATACACACACACACTGCCCCTCTGCAAAATACACACACACTGCCCCTCTGCAAAATACACACACACTGCCCCTTTGTAAAATATACACACACACTGCCCCTCTGCAAAATATACACACACACACTGCCCCTCTGCAAAATATACACACACACACTGCCCCTTTGTAAAATATACACACATACACTGCCCCTCTGCAAAATATACACACACACACTGCCCCTCTGCAAAATATACACACACACTTCCCCTCTTCAAAATATACACACACTGCCTCTCTACAAAATATACACACACTGCCCCAATGCAAAATATACATACACACTGCCCCTCTGCAGAATATACACACACACACTGCCCCTCTGCAAAATATACACACACACACTGCCCCTCTGCAAAATATACGCACACACTGCCACTTTGCAAATTATACACACACACTGTCCCTCTGCAAAATATACACACACACACTGCCACTCTGCAAAATACACACACACACTGCCCCTCTGCAAAATACACACACACTGCCCCTTTGTAAAATATACACACACACACTGCCACTCTGCAAAATACACACACACACTGCCCCTCTGCAAAATACACACACACTCCCCTCTGCAAAATATACACACACACTGCCTCTCTGCAAAATATACACACACACTGCCTCTCTGCAAAATATACACACACACTGCCTCTCTGCAAAATATACACACACACTGCCCCTCTACAAAATATACACACACTGCCTCTCTACAAAAAATACACACACATACACTGCCCCTCTGCAGAATATACACACACACTGCCCCTCTGCAGAATATACACACACACTGCCCCTCTGCAAAATATGCACACACACTGCAAAATATATACACACACTGCCCCTCTGCAAAATATACACACACTCCCTCTCTACAAAATATACACACACTGCCCTAATGCAAAATATACATACACACTGCCCCTCTGCAGAATATACACACACACACACACTGCCCCTCTGCAAAATATACGCACACACTGCCCCTTTGCAAAATATACACACACACACTGCCCCTCTGCAAAATATGCGCACAAACACTGCCCCTCTGCAAAATATACACACACACACTGCCCGTCTGCAAAATATACACACACACTGCCTCTCTACAAAATATACACACACACTGCCTCTCTACAAAATATACACACATACTGCCTCTCTACAAAATATACACACACTGCCTCTCTACAAAATATACACACACATACTGTCCCTCTGCAGAATATACACACACACTGCCCCTCTGCAAAATACAGACACACACACACACACTGTCCCTCTGCAAAATATATACACACACACTGCCCCTCTGCAAAATATACGCATACACACTGCCACTCTGCAAATTATACACGCACACACTGCCCCTCTGCAAAATATACACACACACACACTGCCCCTCTGCAAAATATACACACTTAGCAATACTGCCACTCTGCAAAATATACACACACACTGCCCCTCTGCAAAATATACACACACACACTGCCCCTCTGCAAAATATACACACACACACTGCCCCTCTGCAAAATATACGCACACACACTGCCCCTCTGCAAAATATACGCACACACACTGCCCCTCTGCAAAATATACACACACACACACTGCCACTCTGCAAATTATACACGCACACACACTGCCCCTCTGCAAAATATACACACACTGCCCCTCTGCAAAATATACGCACGCACACTGCCCCTCTGCAATATATACGCACGCACACTGCCCCTCTGCAAAATATACACACACACACTGCCCCTCTGCAAATTATACACGCACACACTGCCACTCTGCAAAATATACACACACACACTGCCACTCTGCAAAATACACACATACACTGCCCCTCTGCAAAATACACACACACTGCCCCTTTGTAAAATACACACACACTGCCCCTCTGCAAAATATACACACACACACTGCCCCTCTGCAAAATATACACACACACACACTGCCCCTCTGCAAAATATACACACACACACTGCCACTCTGCAAATTATACACGCACACACACTGCCCCTCTGCAAAATATACACACACACACTGCCACTCTGCAAATTATACACACACACACTGCCCCTCTGCAAAATATACACACACACTTCCCCTCTTCAAAATATACACACACTGCCTCTCTACAAAATATACACACACACTGTCCCTCTGCAAAATATACACACACACACACTGCCACTGCAAAATACACACACACACTGCCCCTCTGCAAAATACACACACACTGCCCCTCTACAAAATATACACACACTGCCTCTCTACAAAATATACACACACATACACTGCCCCTCTGCAGAATATACACACACACTGCCCCTCTGCAAAATATGCACACACACACTGCAAAATATATACACACACTGCCCCTCTGCAAAATATACACACACTCCCTCTCTACAAAATATACACACACTGCCCCAATGCAAAATATACATACACACTGCCCCTTTGCAAAATATACACACACACACTGCCCCTTTGCAAAATATACGCACACACACTGCCCCTCTGCAAAATATACGCACACACACTGCCCCTCTGCAAAATATACGCACACACACTGCCCCTCTGCAAAATATACACACACACACTGCCACTCTGCAAATTATACACGCACACACACTGCCCCTCTGCAAAATATACACACACACACTGCCCCTCTGCAAAATATACACACACACTTCCCCTCTTCAAAATATACACACACTGCCTCTCTACAAAATATACACACACACTGCCACTCTGCAAAATACACACACACACTGCCCCTCTGCAAAATACACACACACTGCCCCTCTGCAAAATACACACACACTGCCCCTCTACAAAATATACACACACTGCCCCTCTGCAGAATATACACACACACTGCCCCTCTGCAGAATATACACACACACACTGCCCCTCTGCAAAATATACACACACTCCCTCTCTACAAAATATACACACACTGCCCCAATGCAAAATATACAAACACACTGCCCCTCTGCAAAATATACGCACACACTGCCCCTTTGCAAAATATACACACACACACTGCCCCTCTGCAAAATTTATGCACACACACTGCCCCTCTGGAAATATACGCACACACACTGCCCCTCTGCAAAATATACACACACACACTGCCCCTCTGCAAAATATATGCACACACACTGCCCCTCTGCAAAATATACGCACGCACACTGCCCCTCTGCAAAATATACGCACGCACACTGCCCCTCTGCAAAATATACGCACGCACACTGCCCCTCTGCAAAATATACGCACGCACACTGCCCCTCTGCAAAATATACGCTCACACACTGCCCCTCTGCAAAATATACGCACGCACACTGCCCCTCTGCAAAATATACACACACACTGCCCCTCTGCAAAATATACACACACACACTGCCCCTCTGCAAAATATACACACACACACTGCCCCTCTGCAAAATATACACACACACACTGCCCCTCTGCAAAATATACACACACACACTGCCCCTCTGCAAAATATACACACACACACTGCCCCTCTACAAAATATACACACACACACTGCCCCTCTGCAAAATATACACACACACACTGCCCCTCTGCAAAATATACACACACACTGCCCCTCTACAAAATATACACACACACTGCCTCTCTACAAAATATACACACACTGCCTCTCTACAAAATATACACACACATACACTGCCCCTCTGCAGAATATACACACACACTGCCCCTCTGCAAAATACAGACACACACACACACACTGCCCCTCTGCAAAATATGCACACACACTGCCACTCTGCAAAATATATACACACACACTGCCCCTCTGCAAAATATACACACACACACTGCCCCTCTGCAAAATATACACACACACACTGCCCCTCTGCAAAATATACACACACACACTGCCCCTCTGCAAAATATACACACACACACTGCCCCTCTGCAAAATATGCACACACACTGCCCCTCTGCAAAATATACACACACACTGCCCCTCTGCAAAATATACACACACACACTGCCCCTCTGCAAATTATACACGCACACACTGCCCCTCTGAATAAAGCAATGCCCCATCCCCACACACTGCCTCTAGGGTTCGGCTCCTCCTGGAGGTCTTACCAGTGCCCGCGCTGTCTCTGCTCCTCTGTGGCCCCAGTGCAGGCAGTAGTGTGATGAGAGCAGTAGCCTGATGATGTCATCACACTGCTGCACGTCGGGCCCGGGGCTGACAGACACTCCTCTGCCCCATTCCCGGCACAGCACTGTTGAAATGTATTCGCGTCTAAAAGACGCGAATACATTTGAACATGGGAAGAAAGGCGCGGCGGCTCCCGGGCCTGGCGTTCATGCCCACAGGGAAGGCTCAGAGAGCCCCTTCTGGCACGCGTGCTATCTATAGGTTCGCCACCACTGACATGTAGGCTAAGGCTATGTGCCCACGATGCAGAAATGCTGCTGATTTTTTCTGCATCTCCCTGGCAGGAAAAATGCATGCGGATTTTACATGCGCTTTTCCTGTCAGGTAGAAGCGTTTGTCAAGCGTTTTTGCATGCATTTTTGCATGCTGGTTATCAAGCGCTTTTCCAAGTGATTTTAGCATCACTTGGAAAAGTGCTTGACAACTTGTTCACACTATATAAATCCATGCAACCGGCATGGATTTATATAGTGTGACCAAGTTAATAGTTAAAAAAAAGAATAAAAATGTTAAAAAATAAACATTATACTCACCTTCTGATGGCCTGCGGTCTTCTCTCCGGTGCATCCTGGCTCCCCGGTGGCTCGCGATGGTGTAAAAGGACCTTCCATGACGTCATTTAGTCATGTGACAGGTCACGCGACCGCCGACGTCTGCGGTCGTGTGACCTATCACATGACTAAATGACGTCATGGAAGGTCCTTTTACACCATCGCGAGCCGCTGGGGAGCCAAGACGCACCATACAGGAGACCAGGGGCCATCAGAAGGTGAGTATAATGTTTATTTTTTTAATTCTTTTTTTTAACAGATACTATGGTACTCGGGTCTGGAGGAGAGTCTCCTCTTCTCCAGACCCGGGTACCATCCGCACATTGAATCGCTTAATATATATGTGCACATGTACTCAAGCGGATATTAAGCGATTCAATGCAAGTCAATGGCTGCAATTACGCCATGGCTGCAATTACGCCGCGTTTCCGCAAAAATAATCGACATGCTGCGGATTTTTCCGCAATGATAATCCGCAGCGGAAATTTCCGCAGCATGTGCACAGGACATGCAGATTATCATTGGGGACCATGGGGCACGTATTACCAAGCGTTTTTTAAGTGTTTTCGCTGCTGAAATTCCACAGCAAAAACACTTGAAAAACGCATAATGGGCACGCAGCCTTAAGCAGGACTTACCTCCCAGGTCTACTATAAAGATGGAAAGCAATTTTTCAGGCTTTTCCCCGCTTTAATAATGAAAATCAGTATTGTGCAAAGTTTTAGTCAGGTGTGAAAAAATGATGCCAAGCAAAAATTCTTTGAAAAATGGAAGTATTAATAGTTTATTTTTATTGAACACCATATTGACAAAATGTAAAGTCAATGAACAAAGGAGAAATCTAAATCAAGTCATTATTTGGTGTGAACACCCTTTGGCTATGTTCACACACATTGTGTTTTTTCTGCTGCAAATCTGCTGCTTACTTTTCTCTGGCAGGAAAACAGCTGCGTAAAAAATGCAGGTTTTGTTGCGTTTTCGTGGCATATTTTGCTGCGGTTTTTTGACCACCCATTACTTCCTATGGGTGAAAAAACGCAGCAAATATGCAGCAAAAAACTCAGGTGCGTGTTCTGCTGCAGAAACGTTGAAAGAAGTGACATGCTCTATTCTACAAATGCGCAAGTAAGGCAGAAAATACACAGCAAACAAAAAGCAACATGTGTGAAAAGAGAATTCTGGTTTCTCATAGACTTTGCTGGTACTGCTAGACCCAGCTGAAAATTTGCATAAAAATCTGCTGCAAAATACGCAGCAAAATACAAGGGTATACCAGGGGTAGCTGAGACCCTCGGGAACAGTAGTGGGGTCGGATTTTCTGATCCCCGATCACGTGATCGCCATTATTCAGGGAATAACGCCGATCACGAAAAAAACCTGTGCCCACTGTTAAAATCCTTTTTCTCTTTTCTGACATGATATGCATGTCAGAGGAAAGAGAAATTATGTCTCCTGGGCCCCCACCGGTACCACCGCCATCCCCTGGTCCCTCCTGCTTTGTCCCCCGACCCCCCCTGGAAAAAAAAGGCGGGCGCATGCGCAGTGCACCCGTCGAGATCTGCCGGTTGGTACCCGGCAGCAATAGAGAATTTTTCCTATTGGTTCCTTTTGATCACTGTGATAGACCCTATCACAGTGATCAAAAGTCAAAAATTAGTAAATCAAATCCCGCTTTGTCATCCCCTTAGTTAGATGAAAATTATAAAATACATTTTTCTTATTTTTTCTATTTCAGTTAGGGTTGGGATTGGGGTTAGGTTTAGGATTGTGTTAGGGTTGGGGCTAGGGTTGTGTCAGGGTAAAGCTTGGGGTTAGGGTTGGTATTAGGGCTGTGTTAGGGTTGGGGTTATGGTTGTGTTAGGGTTGGGGTTAAGGTTGTGTTAGGGTTGTGTTAGGGTTAGGGTTGGGAGTAGGGTTGTGTTAGGGTTGTGCTTGTGTTAGGGTTGGGAGTAGGGTTGTGTTGGGGTTTGGGTTGTGTTAGGGTTGAGGCTACAGTTGTGTTAGGGTTGGAGTTAGGATTGGGGGTTTTTCAAAAGTAGAAAAAAAAATGATGTTGATATGACGGCTAGTGTTGAGGGCAAATGCTCGCTACTCGAGTTTGCATCGGGTGCTCGGATATGCACTGAGTATTGCAGATCTCCGCATGTTTTTTTGGGTGTCTAACAGCCACGAAACATGCAGGCCGGGGACTCGAGCATGTCACTCGAGCACCCACGATACTCGGTTCATACCCGGGCACCCGATGCAAACTGGAATAGCGAGCACTTGTGCTCAACATTAATGACAATGTATCCAATATGACGACCTAATGTTATCAAATTCTGTATCACACCTGTGGGTTCAAAATGCCCACTATACCCCTGGATAAAATCATTGAGGGGTGTGGTTTCCAAAATTGGGTCACTTGTAGGGGGTTTCCAGTGTTTAGGCGCATCAGGGGCACTCGAAACACAACATGGCATCTGCTCTCGATTACAGCCAATTTTGCGTTCAAAATGTCAAGCGGTGCTCCTTCCATTTCGAGCTCTGCCGTGTGCCCAAAGAGTTTTTTTCCCCCACACATGGGGTATTGGCATGGTCAGGAGTAAATTAACAACAAATTTTTTGGCATATTTTCTCTTGTTACCCTTGTGAAAATAAAAAAAATTGGGTCTAAAGTAAATTTTTTGTGGAAAAAAAGTTACATTTTCATTTTTTCCTTTCACATTGCTTCACGCACTGGAGACACTGACACACGTAGACTCATTCAAATGAATGGGTCTGCACACATCAGTGCGTTTCTATGCTGATAACAGACACTGCACTTCTGGGTATCTTTTTAGTGCACAAGTAGGACCCCAATCCGTATATAGTAAAAGAAAATCTTGGCACTCGTATTCTTCGTGCAAAGCTAATTAATTTTGAATCGTTCAAAGAAATTCCAGAAATAATCAGACCTTCATCAGTCATCTGGAGGTGATTCTACTGCCTGCTGCAGCGCTAGGGAGATGTCTGCGGTGTCCACGGTCTGATTGACCGAAACAGATTTCTTGAATTTCTTTGAACGATTAAAAATTCATTTGCTTTGCACGAAGAATACGAGTGCCAAGTTTTTCTTTTACTAGTGCTTTTCTATGGACCGTGTGGCTGTGTGCAAAACCCGGTGACATGTCTGTTTTTACCCAGAGCATGGGCCGCAAAATGTCCCGCACACGTGCACACCGGTGACACACAGAAGAAATAAGATTTGTTGCAAGATGAACATGGAGGCACGCATCACTTGTCTGACTGTCCTGATTCATGCGCCTCTAAATGAATCTCTAGCGTCTTACTCCAAATGTCTCCTTAGGGCTCTTTCACATGTCAGTATCTCTGGTACGAGTGGTGACAGTTTCCACACGTACCAAAGACACTGACACATCTCAGTGTGTTTCCATGGACCGTGTGTCCGTGTTCTCCACACGGAGACAAGTCCGTTTTTTGCGGATACATGGTCTGGAAAAGTGCCTCACGCTGGACAAACACGGATGATATCCATGTGTCATCAGTGTGACACGTACCGGCGCCTAGGAATCAGTGCTACAGGTAGTGATGTTCCCAAACTCCGGGTGCTAAATACTGCCCTCATCATGGTTCCCTGCCAGCGCTGCGATCAGCACCAGCAGGGACCATGATGAGGGTAGTGTTAGTCTGATTCCGCAGTGTCCCCACCTGTAAAAATAAGAATAAAATAATAAAATCCATGTACTCACCTCTCCTATATGTTCCCCGCTGTAATCCATGCGACCGCTGCTGCAGAGGAGCCGGGGAGAATGAGCGGCTCCGGAGCTGCACTCAGTGAGTGATGGGACACCTCTCCTGAGCAGCAGCTCCTGAGCGGTCGCAAGGATTACAGCGGGGGACACCTAGGAGAGGTGAGAACATGGATGTTATTATTTTATTCTTATGTTTACAGGTGGGGACACTGCGGGATCAGACTAACACTACCCTTAACCATGATGAGGGCCGTGTTCAGCACCTGCGCTTGGGAACAACGCTAACTGTAGCGCTGATTCCCAGACGCCGTGCGTGTGATCCTGATGCGGCACAAGGGCGGCACACGGTTGCCACACGTGTGACACGCACGGGACACGGATATCACCAATACTGTTGGGTATCGGCAATTCCGGACGTGTGAAACCGGCCTTATTCAGATTGGCCTCAACAGTGCCGGTCATGAGGAATCAGGGCTTCAGTATTCACTTACTTTATGGCTGTGTGCATGGGCATAAGAGTAGACAGAGCCCTGGACAATTTAGTGGGTGTGTCCCCCTAGCACCCAATGTATCATGTGACATGTCACATAATTTCCTTGAGAAATCATGTGCTAGGTCACATGATTAACACACAGGTTCTAAGTGTAGCGCGCCTCACAAATCTTTTTCCCTTATGTACAGCGCTATATATAACATAGCACTATGCATAATAGAGGATACTATGTAATAAGAAACAGCTCTATATATAACAAGAAGACACTATATAATACGGGTCGGCGCTATACATAACAAATGGGAATACTATGTAATAAGGGACAGCGCTATATATAACAACAGGGAATGCTATATAATATTGGACGGATTGCTCAGTGCTTGTTGTTTAATAGTCTGTTTAAACAGACAGCCCACAGAAAATTACTGCAGATTGGTAATGGTTTACCGATTGGTGGTCATTTAGTGCCGCCAATCGGTCCGTGTAAATATACCCCTCTACAAAATAAATATTTACATCCGGTAACTCACCGCTGACGTCTCCTCTGATTACAGCCTTTTCTTTTACATCTTGACAAACCTTTATGTTGATGTCCTAATGCCATGACTCCGTCACTGCGGAGTTTGCTACACTGATCACCGTGCCCTGGAAAATAAAAAAGGTCCACATATATGTACACATACAGTACAGACCAAAAGTTTGGACACACCTTCTCATTTAAAGATTTTTCTGTATTTTCATAACTATGAAAATTGTACATTCACACTGAAGGCATCAAAACTATGAATTAACACATGTGGAATTATATACTTAACAAAAAAAGTGTGAAACAACTGAAAATATGTCTTATATTCTAGGTTCTTCAAAGTAGCCACATTTTGCTTTGATGACTGCTTTGCACACTCTTGGCATTCTCTTGATGAGCTTCAAGAGGTAGTCACCGGATATGGTCTTCCAACAATCCCAGAGATGCTTAGCACTTGTTAGCCCTTTTGCCTTCACTCTGCGGTCCAGCTCACCCCAAACCATCTCGATTGGGTTCAGGTCTGGTGACTGTGGAGGCCAGGTCATCTGGCGTAGCACCCCATCACTCTCCTTCTTGGTCAAATAGCCCTTACACAGCCTGGAGGTGTGTTTGGGGTCATTGTCCTGTTGAAAAATAAATGATGGTCCAGCTAAATGCAAACCAGATGGAATAGCATGCCGCTGCAAAATGCTGTGGTAGCCATGCTGGTTCAGTATGCCTTCAATTTTGAATAAATCCCCAATAGTGTCACCAGCAAAGCACCCCCACACCATCACACCTACTCCTCCATGCTTCACGGTGGGAACCATGCATGTAGAGTCCATCCGTTCACCTTTTCTGCGTCGCACAAAGACACGGTGGTTGGAACCAAAGATCTCAAATTTGGACTCATCAGACCAAAGCACAGATTTCCACTGGTCTAATGTCCATTCCTTGTGTTCTTTAGCCCAATCAAGTCTCTTCTGCTTGTTGCCTGTCCTTAGCAGTGGTTTCCTAGCAGCTATTTTACCATGAAGGCCTGCTGCACAAAGTCTCCTCTTAACAGTTGTTGTAGAGATGTGTCTGCTGCTAGAACTCTGTGTGGCATTGACCTGGTCTCTAATCTGAGCTGCTGTTAAACTGCGATTTCTGAGGCTGGTGACTCGGCTAAACATCCTCAGAAGCAGAGGTGACTCTTGGGTCTTCCTTTCCTGGGGCGGTCCTCATGTGAGCCAGTTTCTTTGTAGCTCTTGATGGTTTTTGCAACTGCACTTGGGAACACTTTCAAAGTTTTCCCAATTTTTCGGACTGAATGACCTTCATTTCTTAAAGTAATGATATCCACTCGTTTTTCTTTACTTAGAATTTGTATTATGGCAAGAAAAAGCAGCTAACAGTCTATTCGGTAGGACTATCAGCTGTGTATCCACCAGACTTCTGCACAACACAACTGATGGTCCCAACCCCATTTACAAGGCAAGAAATCCCACTTATTAAATCTGACAGGGCACACCTGTGAAGTGAAAACCATTTCCGGTGACTACCTCTTGAAGCTCATCAAGAGAATGCCAAGAGTGTGCAAAGCAGTCATCAAAGCAAAAGGTGGCTACTTTGAAGAACCTAGAATATAAGACATATTTTCAGTTGTTTCACACTTTTTTTGTTAAGTATATAATTCCACATGTGTTAATTCATAGTTTTGATGCCTTCAGTGTGAATTTACAATTTTCATAGTCATGAAAATACAGAAAAATCTTTAAATGAGAAGGTGTGTTCAAACTTTTGGTCTGTACTGTATGTTTTCTGAATAAGTAACCAACCACCATGCGCCACTGACTACAGACGTGCACCCACCATTAATATATAATTAGCTATTATGCAACCCACAATTCCAAATATAAATTGATAATCCACCGCTGTGTCCCCTGCTAACTACACTGCTCAAAAAAATAAAGGGAACACTTAAACAACAGAATATAACTCCAAGTAAATCAAACTTCTGTGAAATCAAACTGTCCACTTAGTAAGCAACACGGATTGACAATCAATTTCACATGCTGTTGTGCAAATGGAATAGACAATAGATGGAAATTATTGGCAATTATCAAGACACACTCAATAAAGGAGTGGTTCTGCAGGTGGGGACCACAGACCACATCTCAGTACCAATGCTTTCTGGCACTTTTGAATGTTGGTTGTGCTTTCACACTCGTGGTAGCATGAGACTGACTCTACAACCCACAGAAGTTGCTCAGGTAGTGCAGCTCATCCAGGATGGCACATCAATGCGAGCTGTGGCAAGAAGGTTTGCTGTGTCTGTCAGAATAGTGTCCAGAGGCTGGAGGCGCTACCAGGAGACAGGCCAGTACACCAGGAGACGTGGAAGGGGCCGTAGGAGGGCAACAACCCAGCAGCAGGACCGCTACCTCCGCCTTTGTGCAAGGAGGAACAGGAGGAGCACTGCCAGAGCCCTGCAAAATAACCTCCAGCAGGCCACAAATGTTCATTTGTCTGCACAAACGGTTAGAAACCGACTCCATGAGGGTGGTATGAGAGCTCGACGTCCACAGACGGGGGTTGTGCTCACAGCCCAACACCGTGCAGGACGCTTGGCATTTGCCACAGAACACCAGGATTGGCAAAGTCACCACTGGCGCCCTGTGCTCTTCACAGATGAAAGCAGGTTCACACTGAGCACATGTGACAGACGTGACAGAGTCTGGAGACGCCGTGGAGAGCGATCTGCTGCCTGCAACATCCTTCAGCTTGACCGGTTTGGCAGTGGGTCAGTAATGGTGTGGGGTGGCATTTCTTTGGAGGGCCTCTCAGCCCTCCATGTGCACGCCAGAGGTAGCCTGACTGCCTTTAGGTACCGAGATGAGATCCTCAGACCCCTTGTGAGACCATATGCTGGTGCCGTTGGCCCTGGGTTCCTCCTAATGCAGGACAATGCCAGACCTCATGTGGCTGGAGTGTATCAGCAGTTCCTGCAAGATGAAGGCATTGAAGCTATGGACTGGCCCGCCCGTTCCCCAGACCTGAATCCGATTGAGCACATCTGGGACATGATGTCTCGCTCCATCCACCAACGTCACGTTGCACCACAGACTGTCCAGGAGTTGGCGGATGCTTTAGTCCAGGTCTGGGAGGAGATCCCACAGGAGACCATCCGAGACCTCATCAGGAGCATGCCCAGGCGTTGTAGGGAGGTCATACAGGCACATGGAGGCCACACACAATACTGAGCCTCATTTTGACTTGTTTTAAGGACATTACATCAAAGTTGGATCAGCCTGTAGTGTGTTTTTCCACTTTAATTTTGGGGGTGACTCCAAATCCAGGCCTCCATTGGTTAATACATTTGATTTCCATTGATGATTTTTGTGTGATTTTGTTGTCAGCACATTCAACTTTGTACAGAACAAAGTATTCAATGAGAATATTTCATTCATTTAGATCTAGGATGTGTTATTTGAGTGTTCCCTTTATTTTTTTGAGCAGTGTATAATTAGCCACTTTTCACCCACCAATAAATATACAAATGAATTAGCCCCTGTACTTTCTCCCAATTCATTATCAGTCACTCTCCTGCATCCTCAACCCCCACCACTTTGCACCTCCAGCTCCCCCAATTCATTATAATTACATGCCCCCATAATTATAATTACATGCCCCCCTCCCTCCAATTCATTGTCATGCCCTCTCTCCCACCCCTCAACCACAATTCATTATAATTTCCTCTCTCCCACCCCCATTTCATTCATTTTATTAAAAAATACCTCTCCATACGTTCTGCGGCACCACTTCCTGTTGTGGCCAGTGCATACATGCTGGCACAAATTCATCATCGCGTTGGTTGAGTCACATCATGGAGAAGGCTACATGAGCTCCTCTGTAGCTTGCTGCCATTCTCTATTGCCAGCAGCAGAGCTTCAAGAAGGCTCCCGGTCCGGTGATAAGCGCTGCCGATGGTGGTGCACAAAATATAATGAGGGCACTATCGGAATCCACCCGTGGTATCAGCATGTTACTTCTTTTAATGCTGTTAAAGGAAGTAACAAAAGACAGAACAAGTC
Organism: Phyllobates terribilis; assembly: GCF_046119375.1. Taxonomy (NCBI): domain Eukaryota; kingdom Metazoa; phylum Chordata; class Amphibia; order Anura; family Dendrobatidae; genus Phyllobates; species Phyllobates terribilis. Next base: position 391,603,092 of record NW_027362761.1, read on the forward strand.
CAAAGTATTGTTATTGCTGTGCATTATGATCATTTTTTGCAGCATATATTCTAGTGTGTTCCATTCGGATTCTGCATAAAAAGGACATTGTGTGCACAAATCCTAAAAAGCTTGAAAAAATGCTTCAGGAAAAAAATCTTTGAAAACTGTTTAAAACTGCTTCAAAAAGTGAAAAACACTTCCCAAAACTCCCCAAACAAGAAGCGTTTCTTGAGGCAGTTTCTGGTTGAAAACACACATTGCTTTTAACCACCTCACAAAATTATGTGCACAGAGCTTTTTTTTTATTTAATGTTATGTCTATTAGTAAAGATTCTGAATCTCTGGAAATCTAATACCATAATAGCACTGCAGATAAATACCAACGTCGTTAATAATAGCATAAATACATAAAAAATATGGTCCTTTATAAAGCCCTTGTATCTCTTTTTACTAACATTCATGCAGTCATGGCCGAAAGTGTCAGCACCCTTGAAATTGTTCCAGAAAATGAAGTATTGCAATTACACTTGTTTATTTCCTTTGTATGTATTGGAACAACACAAAAAAAACAGAAAAAAGGCAAATTGGACATAATTTTACACAAAACCCCCAAAAATGGCTCGGACAAAATTGTTGGCACCTTCAGCTTAATATTTGGTTACAAACCTTTTGGAATAAATATGTGTACGGTAATTGCAATAATTTTCTGGGAGAAATACTTTTCTGAAGCCAAAAATAGATGTGGCTTCAGAAATCAATTATCAAAGATTTTCAACACTTTTGTACTTGCGAACGTGAAAGCTATGGCAGATCTGACTTAGCTTTCTTTTGAGACAGCGGCATATTCATTAAAATGGGACTTAGTTATATGGAGTGGTATTAATAAATCCTTCCCTACTGTTTTTTCCCCCACAAATTTAAATGTTGAAAATGTCATGATAGTGTCATATATAGAACTGAAGCACAAAAGCTGAAAATCACGAATGGGAAAAATGAAGATTCATTGTCATAATAATGCTCGTTTAGTCACAGCCACATACAGTAGTTATCAGTGTATGCTGGCTATGCAGTTTCACTTTGTGACCAGCAGGTGGTGCTTGTTGTATGCTTTGAAGGTAACTAAAATGCTTACTTTGTATTATGTTCCTAACATGATTGGATCTGTCCCTGTGTATTAAGACTGGAATCAGTGCTGTAAATTCATTAAAGTCAAATGAATATCGACTAAAGTTAATGAATCTGTTCTCCGGTCCATTGTTGCATTCTCACTTTATATTCCTCATATACTTGTGTCAGTTACAGAGTTTACAATTCAATGCATGTGAATGAGGTTTTCAGAGTACTGAAGAATTCAGGAAATGCAGCAGATTTTCAGAAATTGACAAATTTTGACCGCTGCTCCAACTATATATGTCATTTTTTACTTTTCACCTGGAAATCCTCTGTAAGAAGTCACCCATAGACTAAAGTGGCTACAGAGGTGGAAGTTTTCTTTAAAGAAGACCTGTCACCAGGCCAAGAGTGGCTAGTTTTTGCTCTTATATTATTCCAACTGCTACAGAGTATTTTGGTTTTTCTTTTTTTGTTATTAAATCTGCCCTATGGTTCCAGAGATATGTGCTTTTTATCTAGTGTTAATCTTTATGGCCTTTCCAGGGGGGCAGTGCTCACGGGTAATAATGCAGGACACCTTAAAGACATCCCCCCCTCCCAAGTAACCAGAGCAGCGCCCCCTTGGAAAAGACCAAAAAAATTTGCCCAAAGTAAAAATGCTCATATCTCTGGAATTGTATGTCAAATTCAAAAAATACCTATTATGCAGGAGAGCAGCAGAGTTAATCAAGAGCAAAAAACTGACTATTTTTGACTTGGTGATGGTTCATCTTTAAAGGGAATCTGTCACCCTTTTTAGCTTTTCGAGTTAATAATTTGGGCATACAGGTTGTATACAGGTGAAATTAGTCATACCTGTATGCATTCTGGATGTGGCCTTGATTAGTAAAAATCATATTTGATAGCTTCGATTTTCCAGGCTATGGAGCCTAGGCTGTCCGGAAGATAAGACTGCCTCTGGTCTTCATTATACAAGATTTCTCCTCGCTTTCTCTTCAGATGTCCATTTGACGTCATGTGCACTGCCGGAAATCCCATGCCTGTGCATTCTGCCTGCCGTTGCTCCTCTGCACTGTGGGGATTTCACCTCCGCTGTGCCCCGAGATCACTGGGACCGGAAGTTACACTGACTCTCTTCAAAATTGAAGTCAGCGCCTACAGAAGGGCGGAACAGAGCAGAGGAGAGACGGCAGGCAGATTTCTGGTCGCGCACATGACATCAAAGGGAGGTTTGAAGAGAAGGGGAGGAGAAATCTTGTATCATGTAGAAAGGAGGTAGTCTTATATTCCAGGCAGCCTACAACCTATAGCCTGGAAGATCGAACCTATAAAAGATGATTTTTACTAAACAAGTCATCATCCAGGAGGCATACAGGTATGACTAATTTCACCTGCATACAACCTTTGTGCCCAAATTATTAACTCGAAAAGTTCAAAGGCATGAAAGATTCCTTTTAAGGGTTCATTCACATCTAAAGCCACCATTTTTGGTTCCATTTATCCAATAACCCTGCTCCAGACTCAACTGCATGTTCCACAAATTACATGTTTTCTAAAGCAGTTTTCGTTCACCGTTTTGGTTTGGAAGCCTTTAAAGGCATGTGTCTCATCTAAAGGTACCATTCTGAATACATAACCGAATATTTTGGTGCCTTTCAGCTCCAGAATGCATACTTAAAGGCAAATCTACCCAAATAGTTTAACCCACTAAATGTCGTTTCCATTTTTATGTTATTAGGTGTTCACAAGTAAAATCTACAGAAGGTTTCCTGAATCACTTCTACAATCCTGCAGGTTGAAGAAATATCTTCATTTTAAGTAATGACTTTAGCAGAATTCTTATGTATGTTGTAAACCCCAAATGATCACTCATCTTGGTCCTTGGATGATTTTAGAGGTGCACACGCGCTTGGCACGGATCTTATTTATAGAGCATTTATATCCTTTGTGCCAACATGTTACTGTATGATGTGACCTTTTGGCAGAAACATTTTTGCTTTAGATGGAAATATCGTTTTTATTATCGTATTTTAGACATTCTATACGTCGCTGAACAAATGTCTAGCCAGACACCAAACATTTGCTAGCAGGAATCTATCAACAGATGTAGGATGATGAATGGAGATGAAAAGCTGGAAATCTGCTCTCAAGTTACAGCCTTGTCCTAACGCTAATATATATGGTATACATTTACATTGAATAGGTTATTACACCTAATGAGGCTTCGTAAAACAATGCAGAATAAGCTGGAGAAATAGATCAGAAAAGAATCTTAATAGTTTTATCATTCCTAGAACATTTGGTAAAAATCAGATCACACATCCCAGTGATTGTGTTCTGTGATTGTACAGGCTTCGGGTTCGCGGTATTTTCTGTTACAGTGTGATTCCTACTTTGCTGAAGTAGTTATTGTGATAGTGTCATTTACCTCCCACCCAGAACTTTATTTATTCATTTGTTTTTACTGAACAAGACATTAGTCAGCCGAAGTAGATTGTTACGTAAGTGCAGAATTCCTTCTTTAAAAGAAAAGGCAGGAAATAATGTAGTATGTGATCCTACCATACATTAGAGCTGGGAAAGGTTTGTAGGTAGATTACTAGGTTAATGGTGCCCAAGCACCTAAGGTAGCAGTTGGCCAAATGCTCATTCGATGGACAACTGCAGTATCTCTCTCAACCTCCACCCTCCCATACACATGCAAGCTTGGCGGCATAAGGATTGAGCATTGTAATTCACTATGCCGATCCTGACTTTTCCCTGACGGATGATGTTGAGGGGGAGTCAAGAACTCCATGGATTAGTCATCAGGTTTAGCCGATACTAACCTAAACCTATAGGATGGGTAGTCTTTCTTACAAAATCAGGCTGGAAAAAAATTGAGCGTGCTTAACTTGGAAAAAAGGCACATTGGAAGTGATACAAAGATTTGTCACTTGAAATTCTGAAAACTGTACATAGGACTAAAAAATATTTTATGTGTAGAAGAAAGGCAGTTTCTTATCCCCAGTGTGTCCTTCTACTTTTTGCTTAGGCCATGGATTTTGCTGAGACTCCTACTCACTGTGTCTACAACATGGCTACGGAACTTGTACATGAGTGCAGCGGCCAAGAAAAGACTTTTCCAGACCCCCCAAAATAATAAGGCCCAGTGAGAAGCCATGTCTCCTTTGGCTGTTGTCCTTCTATACTGATTCCAGTGCTGAGAGCAGAATGAGCTCATCTCCCCCAGCTCGTCCTGTCTTTCCTTCTGCTTTTCGGATTGTTGCAATAACCTAACATGCTCAGATGATGTTTTGCCATTAGATCATTTAAACTCTCAGGTGGCAGGACACTGCCTGAGTTTTCAGGCAGTTAGCGTTCCTGACACTACTTTGTTTTTCTATCCACAAAGTTCCAACTCTGCCATGTCTGGTCTCCTCTATAATAGCTCCTCTATTCCAACTTTGCTACATCCAGTCATCTCTAGGAACAATAGAAAACAAATGGAAGTCAGCTCACGCTCCACGGATTTTAGCTTGTCGAAGCCAGGAACAACATCGTGTGGTCACACGTGGAATCAATGCAAAAAAGAAGTGAAAAATTCCAGCTCCAAAATGTTATATTAAAAAATGTTGTTCCAGCTCTGCCACTTCAGGTCTCACTACTACAACTCTGCTGTACCAGCTCTGGTAAATTTTGTCTCCACTAAAAGAAATGTCACTCTTCTAGCTCTGCTACATCACATTCAAACTACAACATCTCTGTTATCCTAGTTTTGCTACATCAGGCCTCTTCTACACCTCTGCTGGTCCTGTGCTGCTACAACAACTTTATACTACTCCTGTTCCACTATTCAGCACTCCTACACCAGTCCGGCATCTCTACTGCAGCTCACTACATCTTTGACACCACTGCGTACTGATACACACTCCCTGTTTCACCAGTGCCACATGTCTATGCTGCTTAAGATCTACCCTGAACCGTTGTGGCGCTTCAGAGAAAACATAAATTTAACAGCCAGCCAGTGACCAAGCTGCTTGGTGATTAGCATGGTTGTGGGGTCCATTTTCTCATGGTATCCTTGTGAAAATCAGTAATTTGTGGCTAAAGTAACATTTTCGAAGTAAACCCCTTGGTTTTTTTTAAACCACTGTCTCCTGGCTGAGGTTTGTTTAAAAAAAACAAATAGTGCTTTACTCAACCTCCTCAGGCCCTGAGTCTGCGCCACTGCTCCCCATTACTGATCGACAGCACTGCAGTCAATAACCAAGCTCAGCAGTCCTGCCCTTGTTGACAGCATGAGCTACTCAGAGCTGCTGAGCTCACTGATTGGCTGCAGCACTGCCAACATGACATCAGCACTGCAGACAATAACAGACAGTATGAGAGCAGCATCATAGATACAGCGTTGGACTGGGGATAGCTGAGTAGTAAAGCACAATTTGTTTTTATATAACAAGCTACAGCTGAGGGACAGGTGTTTTTCCGAAACTGGACTAATGGAAAACAGAGTTACATTTTAAATTAAGACTTTTTCCTATAAAATGTTACTTTAGCCCCATTTTTTAAAAATAAATAAAGTGCAACCAGGTTATGGGCTTCCCAAAGCCAGGGAAAAAACATTTAACAAGGTGATATCAGAGAACAATAGCTCACATCAGATTCACATTCAAGCAGCAACTAAAGAAGACCTTTCCAGCTTTAGCATGTTTAACTAGAATAGTGACTGCCGAAGCTGAGTAAAAGTTTTACTGTTGTTGCGGAGAAATTAATGAGGAGATCAAACTGTCTGTCAGTACATGTCTCACACAGGATATAGCCTGTTGTAAGCTATTGTGGGTGTGTGTTCTCTTTTCCCACTGTATGTTACTGCCTGCTTATGATTAGTCAATATCATATAGGGGAAGAAGTACATGCTCCCAGAGGAAAAACTCTAATAATAACCATTTGGCCTTATCATAAATTAGAACCTAAACTTTACAAGCTAATTTCTCTGCAACGGAGAGGAGAAAGTGTAAAAACTTCATTTTACCCAGCTCTGCAGCCACTACTTCATACTGTAGCCAGTTTAACATGATAGAACTGGTGAAAAGGCCTCTAAAGTGAAAAAATAGGCATTCCTATAATAAATATACTTTTATTATAATAAAATTTATTATAATAAAAATACTGTGCAAAAATTTTAGGCATTTGTGGAAAAAATGCTGCAAAATAAGGATGCTTTAAAAAATAGAAGTGTTAATAGTTTATTTTATCCATTAACAAGATACAATGTGAATGAACAAAAAAGAAATGTAAATCAAATCAATAATTGTGTCATCACCCTTTGTCTTCAACAGTACACAGTTTTTGAAGGAACTCAGTCGGAAAGCTGTTCCAAACACCTTGGAGAACAAACCACAGATCTTCTGTGGATGTAGGCTTGCACACATCCTTCCTTCTCTTCATGTAATCCCAGATAGACTCGATGATGTTGAGATCAGGGCTGTGGGAGGGCAATGTCTCCACTTTGAGGACTCCTTGTTCTTCTTTAAACTGAAGATGGTTCTTAATGACATTTCTGTATGCTTGGAGTTGTTGTCCTGCTACTGAATTAATTTTGCACCAATCAGATGCTTCCCTGATGTTATTGCATAAGATTTTGGATAAGAATCTGTATTTCTCAGCATTGAGAACACCGTTAATCCTGACCCAATCCTCAACTCCATTTGCTGAAGTGTAGCCCCAAACTTGCAAGAAACCTGAACTACGCCTCACTGTTGCCTGCAGACATTCATTGTTGTACTGCTTTTCAGAGCTCAGATGAACAAACTGCCTTAGAGCTAGATATTGCCTGGTGCAGCTATATATATACATTTTCAATAATATTCTTTTTATTTGGGGGATTTTTTAACAATTTATAGAGAGGGGGTTATAGTCAATAAAGTGAGTTATAAAACATAAAGAATGATCTAATACTACTTCAACTAAACACGTAAGAAGTTCTATCCAAAGAAGAATCAAGAGAGAAAAAAGGGTAGGTGCAATAGGAACAGGAAGTGTAAGGAAAAGTTAGGAAAGGTAGAGGGGAAGAGTAAAGAAAGAAAAGGGCCAAGGGGAAGGTTGGATCAGATAAACGTGGAGTGTCGGGACAGGGGAAAAGATCATCCTTATTGAAACAATATTTGTAACAAAACACTTGTCAATTTGCTTAGTTAAATATGTGATTGTACTTCTTGACATATAATAAATCTTTTTATCTAAAAGGGGACATTCCGACTTGAGGAAAGAAATAGGTTCCATGTGACCATGTAGAAAAGTATTTTTTTAAAGAATTATTTCTTAGAGCGTAAGAATGTTCAAAAGAATTATGGGTAGACATTCTTTTCATTATTTCTGGGATGGAAGGAACATCTATTGATTTCCACTTAGATGCTATCAGTATTTTTGTTACAGAAAATAGATGAATTGCAACATGTTTAATTTTTGGGGGGAGTTGATTTGAATCAAGCGAGAACAAAACTAGTTGAGGAGAGATTTCAACTACAGAGTTGCTAATATTGCTCAATAAATTAGCTACTTCTTTCCACAGGTCGATTATTTTAGGACAGGACCAGAAAATATGCAATTTGTTCGCATATTCCTCCAGCATAAGTCTGATCCGTCCGTGAAAATCTTCTTTAATCTGACAGGTGTATAGAACCAACGAGATAAGATTTTAAAATAATTATCATGAATATTAGCATTTACATTTGATTTGTATGTAATTTCAATTGCTTCTTTCCATGTCTCAGGCGAAAAACATACATTCATATCTTCTTCCCACTTAACCATGTGTCTTGATTTTTCAATAGTTATGTCACTATTGAAGAGTGTATACAGATTTTTGGTGTTGCAAATAGTATTTTTTAAGGGATTTTCCAGAAGAGATATGATAACTCTTGGAAGAGATATGGGGAGAAAGAATTTCTCCTTAATATACTTCCTTAGTTCTAAAAAGTTATACATTTCCTCTTTGGGAAGGTCGTATGATAGAGTCAAGGATAGAAAATTTATGATTGAATCTTTTTTTAGCATATATACAGTACAGACCAAAAGTTTGGACACACCTTCTCATTTAAAGATTTTTCTATATTTTCATTACTTTGAAAATTGTACATTCACACTGAAGGCATCAAAACTATGAATTAACACTTGTGGAATTATATACTTAACAAAATAAGTGTGAAACAACTGAAAATATGTCTTATATTCTAGGTTCTTCAAAGTAGCCACCTTTTGCTTTGATGACTGCTTTATCTGAAGCTCATCAAGAGAATGCCAAGAGTGTGCAAAGCAGTCATCAAAGCAAAAGGTGGCTACTTTGAAGAACCTAGAATATAAGACATATTTTCAGTTGTTTCACACTTTTTTGTTAAGTATATAATTCCACATGTGTTAATTCATAGTTCTGATGCCTTCAGTGTGAATGTACAATTTCCATAGTCAAGAAAATACAGAAAAATCTTTAAATGAGAAGGTGTGTCCAAACTTTTGGTCTGTACTGTATATATAGTAGAGATGTGTATATAATATAGTAAATAGTGTGGAATCCCCACTATGTATACTGGCACATCTCTACACTACATACTATGTAGTATACACACAGCTCCACTCTATATTATTTTGTACAGTATATATGTGGCACCCCAGGGGTCTGGTTTCCACAGTAACGGCAATGTTATGTCTGAGAGCAGGTGGGAGGTCTCTTGGTCAGGGATCCTGTGCATGCCACACCTCCTGCCCAGTCCTGGGAGGGGAAGAACTTCCCCTATATAAACCTAGGGCTGAGGCAGGGTTAGTGAGTAGAGAAGAAGTAGAGACAGAGAAGAGAAGCAGATATAGGAAAGAACATCAGGAGCTCTGTGGGAGCAGTGCTACAAGGAGTCAGGGACTGGCAGCTGCAGAGCTCGCCCTGACTGAGAAGTTATCACCGGACCCGGAGTCCGAGGCTGTGGGGACTAACTCCTATCCAGCAGCAGAAACCGACCGGCAGGGGATTGCAGGTCCTCTGGCCCAGAAACCCGAAGGCACGGTCACACGCGTGGGACCAGCACCGCCGTCGTGGAGCGGAAGCTACTAGAAGGCCCAGAGTCACCGGCCATACGGGTGAGCACCACACGGTACACTCAGGGACGTGGGCTACTTATACCCGCTTCTAGCAAGGTAGCCAGAAGAGTATCGTTAGTTTGGGAGGCCTACAACTCCGCCTGGCCAGGGGAGATCCCATCTGCTCAAGGACTGACCAGGCCCCAATCGCTAGCCAGTACTCCGGGAGGGTCTATCGTTGTCACCAGTAAAGACCCTGAACTACACCGTACCGTCTCTGAGTGGTTCCTGCTACCCCCACCATCCACGTCGGCTGCCCTGAGGCCATACCCCTCCCGTTGGGGGTTATACTATCACGCTGCACAATCCTACCACCGGCCTCAGCGGTCTGCCCTGCAGCAGCAGCTCCTTGGCTGTACTCAACGGGTGGCGTAGTCGTCCAACATCTACCGCTAATACAGCGCCACTTAGTCTGACTCCCTGGGCACGGACCGGATCACCGCCACGAGACTACAACCCTCAAGAGATCCGGCTCCGGGTAAGCTCCCGCATGCGCAACGCAGTGCGACACAGGCCCAGGGGCGCGTCAACTTTTGGCGTAGTCGGCAGGATTTCGTGCCCGCAACCACCGGGTACTGCGTGCCTGAAAAAGACTGTTCAAACTTACCTGTGGTGAAGATTCCCGCCATCCGGCGCCATCTTCCGCTTCCTTCCCGCCATCGGTGGAGTTTTCCCGCCATCCGGCGCCATCTTCGGCCTTCTTCCCGCCATACGTGGAGTTTTCCCGCCATTGGACGCCATCTTGAGGACGCCGCACGGGAAGAAGAGGGGCGTGGACTCCGAAAGCGCGCGAGAACTGAAGCCCCGCCTCACGTCCGGACGTTGCGTAAGGTCCTAGAAGGAGCCCAGCAGACGCCGACGTCACAGGAGCGCGACGGAAGGTCCTCAACCCTGACGATCCACTGCGGAGCCGCGGCCTACGGAAGAGGATCATCGCAAGGTAGGCCACGGTCCACTAGGGGGGAGAAGGATGTCGGATACGGAGGAGAGCTTCACCGCTTCAATCCCCGCCAGCGCCACCGCTGTTGCGGTCATGCCTTTCACCATGCCCTATATCCCGGGGGCAGCCTGGCTACCCCAGTACTCAGGGGAGTCACATACCCTGCATGACTTTAGAGAAAAGCTGGATAGCCTCTTCCAGGTGTACCCCCTCACAGAGGAGCAAAAAGTGAGCATCCTGGTGGCCCAATTAACCGGAGCAGCCCAAAGGGAGGTAAAGTCCTGGCCACCTGGGGGGAGGACTGTCGCACCTCAGCCGAGATCAAGCTTAGATTCTACGGGTGCAAACAGCGGGCACATGAGAGTATAAGGGACTATGCCCTGAACCTACAAGAGGCCCTGAGAACCATTAAGCAGACCGACCCTGACGGCGTGGGAGACGAGGACAGGCTGTTGACTGAACAATTTATAGAGGGTTTATATTGCAATGCCCACCGAACCCAGTTGCGGGCAATGGCCTTACAGGACCCTCATCTGGGATTTGCACAGTTCAAGGACAGAGCCATCCGGGTGCTTCGAGAACCAGCACCAGGTGGCGTTGTGACCCCCAGACGCCCCACTACCACTTACCACCAGGAGGCGGCGCCCTTGTCGGCAGGGCCTGTGGGAGCTGATGCGCAGGCTTTGAACAATGACCCGGCTCCAGACCTGCACCATCAGGTCCAAGAGCTAGCTAAAAGCGTTGCTGCGCTAACCCGAACTGTGCAGTCTTTACAGGTTTCCACTCCAGGGAAGATCCAGCTGGCATCCGGACTGGAGGACATCCCGTGGCGTCGACCAAGGAGGACCCCACCGGCCAGAGGAAGACCCAGCGACCGATACAACGAGGACGGACGACCCATCTGCCGCCGCTGCAATCAACCCGGACATATGGCAAGGTACTGTCCTTTAAACTGGCACAACCTGGGGTAGAGGGCCAACCCCCAGGAAAAAGATCACCAGGCCCATCGAACTGGCGCGACAAATATGTGGGAGGACGTCCAGTCTTACCCGTGGTACTGGATGGCATTCCTATGAGTGCCCTACTGGACACCGGGTCACAGGTCACCACCATCCCGTACGTGCTCTTCAAGCAGTACTGGAATGACTCGGATATCACCCGCTACCCTGACGACGACTTGAGTATCATCGCCAGCAATGGTCAGCCCGTGCCACAGATTGGATTTAAAGAGGTGACCATTAAAATCGGTAGAGTCGAACTGGCAGCACAGGGACTGATCATTGTAGACATTGACAAACACGAGAGTCACCCAAAGATAACTCTAGGAACTAATGTAATTGAAAATTGTCTTGCAGAGGTGATTTTCCTTTTACAGCAGGTTGCCAAGAACGCCAGCTCCGGCCAGCAGCGAGTGCTCCAGAAAGAGATCCGGGCACTGATGCGACGGCAACAGCTAGAACTCTCCGGTGGTGAGATTGGTAGCGTGCGAATGTGTGACCCTTTCCCTATTGCCATGCCCCCGAAAAGTGAAATGATGATTTGGTGCCGGGCAGCTATTGGTCTGAGAGGTAGAGATTACCAGGCAATGGTAGAACCAGTTTACTCAGACAGTAGGCCCACCATTTTGACAGCACGGGGGGTGGTCAATGTACGCCATGGGAGGGTGCCCGTTCGCATAATAAATATCGGGAAGAGGGAAGTGTACCTACCCCGGTATGCCACGCTAGCCAAATTGTATACCATCAATCAAGATTCCATACAGTCCGTAGAACCCTTGCCTCCATCTTCCCCGGAGGAAGGTAACGGCTCTCAGAAAACAATGGAGGACTGGTGTCAGCAACTACATTTGGGTACTGACTCCACTCCCTCACACCAGAAACAGGGAGTCTATCGGGTGGTGCAAGAGTACGAGAGAGTGTTTAGTAAACACCCGTTAGACTTCGGGCGAGTCAAGGGGGTAGAACACCACATCCCCACGGGAGACCATCCTCCCATAAAAGAGAGGAATCGACCCGTACCCCCTGCACACTACCAACACGCCAAGGGGATGCTTAGAGACTTGAAGGAGGCTGGGGTGATCAGGGATAGCTGTAGCCCCTGGGCAGCTCCACTAGTCTTAGTCAAAAAGAAAGACAACACCATGAGGATGTGTGTAGATTACCGGAAAATCAACCGTATCACACACAAGGATGCGTACCCCTTACCAAGGATAGAGGAGTCTTTGGCTGCTTTAAGATCTGCTAACTTCTTCTCTACCTTGGATCTCACTAGTGGGTACTGGCAGGTTCCTGTAGCAGAGGCGGACCGGGAGAAGACCGCATTCACCACCCCGATGGGACTTAGCGAGTTTACCTGCATGCCGTTCGGACTCTGCAATGCACCAGGAACCTTCCAACGATTAATGGAGTGTTGTCTGGGCCACAGAAACTTTGAGACGGTCCTGTTGTACCTGGACGATGTCATCGTATATTCCAAGACGTATGAGGACCACCTGAAACACCTGGCGGAAGTGTTCGAAGCTCTGGCAAGCTACGGCCTAAAGGTGAAACCCTCCAAGTGTCACCTCCTGAAACCAAAGGTGCAGTACCTGGGACACGTGGTGAGCGCTGATGGAGTGGCTCCCGACCCTGATAAGATCACTGCAATTAAGGAATGGCCAAGTCCCTCCAGTGTAAAGGAAGTGCGGCAGTTCCTCGGGTTGGTAGGCTATTACCGCAGATTCATTCCCGGTTTCACCAAAAAGGCAGCTCCTATGCAGGACCTCCTGATAGGCCAGTCCCGGAAGGCCAAGAACCAGAAGCCACCCTTCAGATGGGAGAAGTTAGAAGAAGAGTCCTTCCGCCAGCTGAAGATGGCCCTCACGGGGGATGAAATCCTGGCATACCCTGATTACAGCCAGCCCTTTATCCTCTACACCGACGCAAGTAACATCGGGCTAGGAGCCGTGCTGTCCCAGATCCAGCAGGGGAAAGAACGAGTAATCGCTTACGCCAGCCGAAAACTGCGACCCACCGAAAGAAACCCTGAGAATTATAGCTCATTTAAGCTAGAGTTCCTGGCAGTGGTGTGGGCAGTCACCGAACGCTTTAAGCACTACCTCGCTTCTTCCCGGTTCACCGTGTACACGGATAACAACCCGTTGACACACCTGGACACTGCAAGACTCGGTGCCCTAGAGCAGAGATGGATGGCCCGTCTGTCCAACTACGAGTTCACAATCAAATACCGGGCAGGACGCTCCAATACCAACGCGGACGCCCTGTCCAGGATGCCAAACCTACCTGACGTAGGAGAAGATCCAGAGGGACTGGAAGAAGTCGAACTCCCCGCGTTCCACCGTCATGGGACTATCCAGTATTCCCATCGGGTAAGGAGTAAGCAAGCTGCTACGTTTAACCCCTTGCCTCACTACAACTGGGAGGAAACGCAAGACAGTGACCCTGCCGTCCGGCTGGTGAAGGAGATGCTGACTCGGCCAGAGGCTCGCCTTGACCCAGACGCTCCGGAGGAAGCCAAGCAACTGTGGGCTGAGAAGAGTCGACTGTTCCTTTACAAGGGGAAGTTGTGCCGCAGAATGGTTAACTCCCGGACGCATGAACTAATCTGGCAAGTAGTGGTGCCACGGAGAGACGCAGCCATGGTGATGGAAGCATACCACGACGGGGCTGGACACTTCGGATGGAAGAAGCTGGAGTTCCTGCTGCGTGGGCGGTTCCACTGGGTAGGCATGAGGGGAACCATCGAGAGGTGGTGCAGAGACTGTGGCCCGTGCAACCTAAGAAGGAAGGACCATGCCAGCCAGAAGACTCCCCTGCAGTCCATCGTCACCCGGCAGCCGTTGGAACTGGTAGCCTTGGATCATGTAAAACTGACCCCAAGCAGAAGTGGCTACGTCTACGCGTTAACCATTGTGGATCATTACTCCCGGTTCTTGGTTGTCGTCCCCGTTAAGGACTTAACGGCTCAAACAGCAGCTAGAGCCTTCCAGCAGCACTTCTGCCGTCCACACGGGTACCCGGACCAAGTGCTGACGGACCAGGGACCTGCCTTTGAAGCGGAGTTCTCCCGGGAATTCTGCAATCTGTATGGCTGCCGGAAGATAAGGACGACACCCTATCATCCGCAAACTAATGGACTTTGTGAGAAAATGAACCAGGTGGTAATGGATCTCCTGAAAACGTTGCCACTGGAAGAACGCAGTCTGTGGCCTGAGAAGCTGCCCGATCTAGTGGACCTATACAACCACATCCCGGTAGGTTCCACCAACTGTACCCCGGCTTACCTAATGAGGGCGAGACCTGGTAAGTTACCTGTTGACCTGGAAATGGGAGTCCTGACACCCGAGGACACTTCACCAGAAGCAGACTGGGACACAGAGAGGCAGCAGCAGTACCGGAAAGTACAGGAGAGCGTGGAGCGAAGTCTCTGTCAGGCTAGGGAAAGACAAGAGAAAACTTACAACCAGTATGCTCCCGCTGTTCCCCTGGTACCCGGAGAGCAGGTCTTGAAGAGGAAAAGACGGCTCCACAAGTTGGACGACCAGTGGGAGAAGGACCCGTACACCGTACTGCCCTCAAGCCACGAGAACCCGAAAGTCTGTACCATCAGTAAAGACGGAGGGGAGACCATAGCCATTGTATCCCGGGATCACCTGAAGAAGTGTCCTGAACAGCTACGGAACCCTGAGGAGGAACAAGAAGACCATCGACCCGTAGAGGAAAGGGAAGATATGGTTAGTACTGTGCTCGGAGACTTCCCTCGGTCCTGGACTCAAGTCAATGGTGCAGTTGTGGTACCCGTCCTCACGTTCCTCCAACCAGCATCCCAAGTGCCTACGGAGCAACAGGTAGAGCTGGAAGAGCAGCCGGTCCAGGAGGCAGAAGACTCCACACAAGCAGAACAGGAGGATCAACCCTCTGCTTATAGTGAGCCTGCCGTACCCCTAGTGAGTCAAAGAGCCGGTAGACAGCTGCCCAGTTTACCCTTGACAGCTCCTACACCCTGTAGTTCAGGGCTAGACAGTCAGCTCCGTAGGTCCACTAGGGCCACTAGAGGCCAGTTACCCGCACGTTGGAGGATTTGAAGTGTATAAATTGTTTTATTTGTGGTTACCTGTTTTTCTTGTTGCTTGTGTATAATTATGTGTTTCTAGTTATTTATAGGAGTCCTTGGTGGATTTACCGGGAATCCTTTGTGTATAGTTGGAGCGTAACCCAGGACGGACTAAAGACTGTTAAGGACTCGGGGCAGTACAGACCCCTACCTGGTTACGTCTCCCTGTTTTGGTGAAATGGACACCTTGCTTTTCTTCAAAGACTGCACCCGGTTGCGGACACGCCGTAACCATCTTTATGTGTTTTTCTTATTGTATTATTATTGTTTATACCTTGTTATGTTTTTCTAAAAATATGTTTAGTCCCGGAGTACTAAATTTCACTAGGGGGGAATGTGGCACCCCAGGGGTCTGGTTTCCACAGTAACGGCAATGTTATGTCTGAGAGCAGGTGGGAGGTCTCTTGGTCAGGGATCCTGTGCATGCCACACCTCCTGCCCAGTCCTGGGAGGGGAAGAACTTCCCCTATATAAACCTAGGGCTGAGGCAGGGTTAGTGAGTAGAGAAGAAGTAGAGACAGAGAAGAGAAGCAGATATAGGAAAGAACATCAGGAGCTCTGTGGGAGCAGTGCTACAAGGAGTCAGGGGCTGGCAGCTGCAGAGCTCGCCCTGACTGAGAAGTTATCACCGGACCCGGAGTCCGAGGCTGTGAGGACTAACTCCTATCCAGCAGCAGAAACCGACCGGCAGGGGATTGCAGGTCCTCTGGCCCAGAAACCCGAAGGCACGGTCACACGCGTGGGACCAGCACCGCCGTCGTGGAGCGGAAGCTACTAGAAGGCCCCGAGTCACCGGCCATACGGGTGAGCACCACACGGTACACTCAGGGACGTGGGCTACTTATACCCGCTTCTAGCAAGGTAGCCAGAAGAGTATCGTTAGTTTGGGAGGCCTACAACTCCGCCTGGCCAGGGGAGATCCCATCTGCTCAAGGACTGACCAGGCCCCAATCGCTAGCCAGTACTCCGGGAGGGTCTATCGTTGTCACCAGTAAAGACCCTGAACTACACCGTACCGTCTCTGAGTGGTTCCTGCTACCCCCATCATCCACGTCGGCTGCCCTGAGGCCATACCCCTCCCGTTGGGGGTTATACTATCACGCTGCACAATCCTACCACCGGCCTCAGCGGTCTGCCCTGCAGCAGCAGCTCCTTAGCTGTACTCAACGGGTGGCGTAGTCGTCCAACATCTACCGCTAATACAGCGCCACTTAGTCTGACTCCCTGGGCACGGACCGGATCACCGCCACGAGACTACAACCCTCAAGAGATCCGGCTCCGGGTAAGCTCCCGCATGCGCAACGCAGCGCGACACAGGCCCAGGGGCGCGTCATATATTTATATGTATATAATTGATTGTAGTATATACTGTGGAGCTGTGTATACTTCTCCTGTCCTGTATACTTGGGGTAATTCTCAGTATCTGCTCTTATGTATGTAGATATATATATATATATTTATATATATTTATATAAGCACGCTGATTAATTGTCAAAAAAGTGGAAGACTCCTTATTAGCCCATGTGATAATGGTTTGGATCCACAACAGAACATTTCTGTTATGGAACTGAAATGGCGTTTCTGTTATGGAACTGAAATGTCGTCACATGGGCTGATTAATAGAGTCCACTGCTTAAGATTTGGTTCTCCTCAGAGTACCACTCCTGCTGTCCTGTATATATGCACTGCACAGTACCACTCCTGCTGTCCTGTATATATATATATATATATATATATATATATATATATATATATATATATAACACTGCATAGTACCACTCCTGCTGTCCTGTATATATACACTGCACAGTACCACTCCTCCTGTCCTGTATATATACACTGCACAGTACCACTCCTCCTGTCCTGTATATATGCACTGCACAGTACCACTTCTCCTGTCCTGTATATATACACTGCACAGTACCACTTCTCCTGTCCTGTATATATACACTGCACAGTACCACTCCTGTCCTGTATATATACACTGCACAGTACCACTTCTCCTGTCCTGTATATATACACTGCACAGTACCACTCCGCCTGTCCTGTATATATACACTGCACAGTACTACTTCTCCTGTCCTGTATATATACACTGCACAGTACCACTTCCCCTGTCCTGTATATATACACTGCACAGTACCACTCCTGCTGTCCTGTATATATACACTGCACGGTACCACTTCTCCTGTCCTGTATATATACACTGCACAGTACCACTCCTCCTGTCCTGTATATATACACTGCACGGTACCACTTCTCCTGTCCTGTATATATACACTGCACATTACCACTTCTCCTGTCGTGTATATACACAGCACAGTACCACTCCTCCTGTCCTGTATATATACACTGCACGGTACCACTTCTCCTGTCGTGTATATTTACACTGCACAGTACCACTCCTCCTGTCCTGTATATACAGTTATATGAAAAAGTTTGGGCACCCCTTTTAATCTTAAGCTTAATGTTTTATAAAAATTGGTGTTTTTGCAACAGCTATTTCAGTTTGATATATGTAATAACTGTTGGACACAGTAATGTTTCTGCCTTGAAATGAGGTTTATTGTACTAACAGAAAATGTGCAATCTGCATTCAAACAAAATTTGACAGGTGCATAAGTATGGGCACCCTTATCATTTTCTTGTTTTAAATACTCCTACCTACTTTTTACTGACGTACTAAAGCACTTTTTTTGGTTTTGTAACCTCATTGAGCTTTGAACTTCATAGCCAGGTGTATGCAATCATGAGAAAAGATACTTAAAGTGGCCACTTGCAAGTTGTTCTCCTGTTTGAATCTCCTCTGAAGAGTGGCATCATGGGCTCCTCAAAACAACTGTCAAATGATCTGAAAACAAAGATTATTCAACATAGTTGTTCAGGGGAAGGATACAAAAAGCTGTCTCAGAGATTTAACCTGTCAGTTTCCACTATGAGGAACATAGTAAGGAAATGGAAGCACTCAGGGACAGTTCTTGTTAAGGCCAGAAGTGGCAGGCCAAGAAAAACATCAGATAGGCAGAGAAGAAGAATGGTGAGATCAGTCAAGGACAATCCTCAGACCACCTCCAGAGAGCTGCAGCATCAACTTGCTGCAGATGGTGTCACTGTGCATCGGTCAACTATACAACGCACTTTGCACAAGGAGAAGCTGTATGGGAGAGTGATGCGAAAGAAGCCTTTTCTGCAAGCACGCCACAAACAGAGTCGGCTGAGGTATGCAAAAGCACATTTGGAGAAGCCAATTTCTTTTTGGAAGAAGGTCCTGTGGACTGATGAAACCAAGATTGAGTTGTTTGGTCATACAAAAAGGTGTTATGCATGGCGGCAAAAAAACACAGCATTCCAAGAAAAAGACTTGCTACCCACAGTAAAATTTGGTGGAGGTTCCATCATGCTTTGGGGCTGTGTGGCCAATGCCGGCACCGGGAATCTTGTAAAAGTTGAGGAACGCATGGATTCCACTCAGTATCAGCAGATTCTTGACAATAATGTTCAAGAATCAGTGATAAAGTTGAAGTTACGCAGGGGATGGATCTTTCAGCAAGACAATGATCTAAAACACCGCTCCAAATCTACTCAGGCATTCATGCAGAGGAACAATTACAATGTTCCGGAATGGCCATCCCAGTCCCCAGACCTGAATATCATTGAACATCTGTGGGATCATTTGAAGAGGGCTGTCCATGCTCGGCAACCATCAAACTTAACTGAACTGGAATTGTTTTGTAAAGAGGAATGGTCAAAAATACCTTCATCCAGGATCCAGGAAATCATTAAAAGCTACAGGAAGCAACTAGAGGCTGTTATTTTTGCAAAAGGAGGATCTACTAAATATTAATGTCACTTTTCTGGTGAGGTGCCCATACTTATGCACCTGTCAAATTTTGTTTGAATGCAGATTGCACATTTTCTGTTAGAACAATAAACCTCATTTCAAGGCAGAAACATTACTGTGTCCAACAGTTATTACATATATCAAACTGAAATAGCTGTTGCAAAAACACCAATTTTTATAAAACATTAAGCTTAAGATTAATAGGGGTGCCCAAACTTTTTCATATAACTGTATACACTGCACAGTACCACTCCTCCTGTCCTGTGTATATACACTGCACAGTACCACTCCTGCTGTCCTGTATATATACACTGTGCAGTACCACTTCTCCTGTCCTGTGTATATACACTGCACAGTACCACTCCTGCTGTCCTGTATATATACACTGTGCAGTACCACTTCTCCTGTCCTGTATATATACACTGCACCGTACCACTTCTTCTGTACATGTTTTGTTCAAACCAAGTCTAAGAGCGCAGGTAGCGCTCAAACGTGTCTGGTGATGAGACCTCCAAGTTCCCCCCTCACATCTTAGATTGTTGGTATGCATTTCTTCATCTTTTTGTAAAATATTTCTAACTTTTTGCCAATATACTTGGATCGGAAGCCGGATCCTTCCGACCTCTCATGAATATTAATATTGAGCAGAATTAATTTCGGCCTATTGGTTTGGCCACCACAACGGTCACGGTCTCATGTGGCCCCTTGGAAAATGAATCTCTTCCCAGCTCTATTATGTATAGTGCTGTACACAAGGGAAAATGTGCGAGGAGCGCACAGCGCGGCGATACCTGTCTTTTTCAATCTACAGATGTGCACCAGATCACCTGTGTATTACTCACATGACCTATCACATGATCTATCAAAGGGGATCGCATGACAGGTCACATGATACATCGGGTACCTGGGGGGGGATCCACGCCTTCTAAACTGCCCGGGGCCCTGGCTACTCTTAATCCACCCCTGGCCACAGCTCATTATGGATTAGACCAGCTGTGGCATCACTCTCCTATTGCGTCAACATCTCACCTTACCGTCACCCATTTTGACGGAACTGGGCAAAACTGGCAATAAAACACTAAAAGTTGAAAAAAGTCACACAAAAATTTTGTAACTTATCAAAGTGTTTTACACCAGATTTCTGGTAAAAATACTTTGATGAATCTAGGCCTTAGTGTCCCTTACCATGGCATCCTGGGTGTAGTGCTCAGCATTGGAAACACAAAATCCTGGTCTTAGGCCGGGTTTAGACAAACATATGCAAAATTGTCCATTTTTCATCCAGGAAAAACAGTATTTCATCTATTTTGTACATCGGTATTCCATCTGTGTGACCATTTTTATATCTGTATACAATCCATGTGTTCGTTTTGTCCATCCATATGGCATTCATTTTCAAGTGAATAATTTAATAAATAATAAGAGAATTATTAGTTTCCTATCTTAAGGCACAACTCCAGCATTTTATTTTTATTTCAGCACTGGAGTGGTGCAACTAATCTAAGTTCCCTGACCCTAGTATTATACTTACCATCCGCCATCTTCAGCTGTTCGCAGCGCCGCTCTAGTCCTGCACCACCATCTTGTGACTGCAATGGATGGTCAAAGGCAAATCCAAGGTTTGTCAACAAAGATCAAAATACTAGAACATAAAGCACAGAGCGGACACACACACCACTTGATCAAAGCTACAACTGGCAGAGATAAGAGTCAGATAGCCAACAATAGCTGGCTAGGACCTCTGCAGCTCCTTCAGGGTTACCTTTGGTCTCTGTGCTGCCTCTCTGATTAATGCCCTCCTTGCCCAGGCCGAGAGTTTTGGTTGGCACCCCTCTTTTGGCAGGTTTGGTGTGGTACCATGTTCTTTCCAGTTGATGATAATGGATTTGATGGTGCTCCGGGGGATCATCAGAGATTGGGATATTTTATTTATAACCCAACCCTGACTTGTATTTCTCAACAACTTTGTCCCTGACTTGTTTGGAGATCTCCTTGGTCTTCATGGTGTTGTTTGATTAGTGGTGCCTCTTAATGGTGTTGCAGGCTCTATGGCCTTTCAGAAAAGGTAAAGTGTATGTACTGACAAACCGTGTGACACTTAGATTGCACACAGGTGGACTTCCTTTCACTAAACATGTGACTTATGAAGGTAATTGCTTGCGCCCGAAATTTTTAGGGGCTTCACAAAAAAAGGGATGAATACATATGTACATGCCAATTTTTAGTTAATGTTCCTATAAATTTAATTTGTGCCTATATTTTACTGACTTCAATTCACCAACTTAGACTATTTAGTGCTGATGCATCACACACAAATCGGATAACAAAAATATTTAAACACAGATTGTAAGGTAACAAAATAGGTAAAAAGCCAAGGGGGTGAATATTTTCGCAAGCCACCGTACCACTCCAGCTGCTACATTATCACACTATGTGCTGCAGGAGGAATGTGTTGGCACTATAGATGCAATGTGACTAAATACTGAATTATTTGTTAGTGGCAGATGTAGACAGAAGGGGTCAAAATATAAATAACAATATATACAATGCTAAAAATAGTCATGTCTTAATCGGCCTAAATGGACAAATCCGTAGAGACTGCTCTATCACATTGTATATTTAAAACTAAAAGGTCATTTTGCAAACTTCTGTGAAGGATTTGTAATTTCTTCCTGCTGCTTCATTTTCCACTATGCCTTGATTGATTGTGACTGCATATATAATCCTTAATTATGGCTCTAATTCATGTGCCATGTAGTCTGGAAATATTGTTTAACTTATGATATCATTCTGTAACTTGCATTACTTTATTTGATTTGATTTTTTGTTTCCCCACAAACTGATTCCTTTTTAGAAAAATGTCTAAACAATGCTGTATTAGTGGTGCTTCCATATTTGTATAGTTGTCATGGTAACCTGTGAAAGGTTGTGAGAGATTACAACAGGAGATGATGAATGGATGATTGTTGGGAATACCATCTATGGGACGCCCACTGATCACAGAAACTGGATTCCTAATTTCCCTGGGACTTCTCACCTGCATGACTATAGTCAAGTTTCCATTACTCCTATTGAACTTGAATTGAGCGTCAGTTTATCAATGTATTTGCTGAAAAAAAACATTAAAGGGACTGTCAGCGCAGAATGACTGTTCAAAAAAAGTACAGCCGCTCAGTGCATCATGGCAGGGCAAACATTTAATACACCTTCCCACCTGTTTGTTTTACATCTATCTCTGCCTGTATAAAGCCAGAGCTGTCAATCAAAGAAGAAGAGGGGTGGAGATACATTCAAAACAAGCAGGTGGGAAGCTATATTTAAATGATTGGCCACGCCGTGATGCACTGAGCCGCAGCAGTTAGTTGGCACAGTCATTTTGTGCTGACAGAGTCCCTTTAACACCTTCGTACCAAAGCCGGTTTTCATCTTCCTGACATGGCCAAATTTTTCAAATCTGACCTGTGTCACTCTGAGGTAATGTCTTCAGAATGCTTCTCTACATCCCAGTAATTTTATCATTTTTTAATTTTGTGACACATTGTATTTGTTCGTGATCAATTTAAAAATATGTGTACTTATACACCTTGGCTGCTATCAATGAGGTTATTAATGGTTGTCTGAGGCTGCGTGCCCGCTATGCGTTTATCAAGCTTTTTTGCCACGTTCCCCATGGTCCCCAATGATAATCCGCATGTCTTGTGCACATGCTGCGGATTATCATTGCGGAAAAATACGCAGCATGTCCATTAATTTTGCGGACACGCAGCGTAATTGCCACCATTGACTTGCATTGAAACACTTCATATCCGCATCACTACATGTGCACCTGCGGATATGAAGCGATTCAATGTGCGGATGGTACCCAGGCCTGGAGAAGAGGAGACTCTCATCCAGACCTGGGTACCATAGAAACTGAAAAAAAAAAAGAATTTAAAATAAAAAATAAAGATTATACTTACCTTCCGATGGCCCCCGGTTTCCATAGCGATGCGTGCGGTGTGTTGGGCGTCTCGCGGTGGTGTGAGGACCTGACATGACGTCATTGAGTCATGTGACAGATCACGCGACCGCTGACGTCTTGTGACCTGTCACATGACTCAATGACGTCATCGCAGGTCCTTCACACCACCGCGAGACACCAGGGAGACCGGACGGAGCGGAGAAGGAGACCGGGGGCCATCGGAAGGTAAATATAATCTTTATTTTTTATTTTTCACCATTCTTATTCTTTTTTTTTAACTATTACTTGGTCACACTATATAAATCCATGCCGGTTGCATGGATTTATATTGTGTGACCCAGTTGTCAAGCACTTTTCCAAGTGATGCTAAAATCGCTTGGAAAAGCGCGTGATAACCCGCATGCAGAAATGCATGCA
This sequence comes from Phyllobates terribilis, assembly GCF_046119375.1. Classification (NCBI taxonomy): domain Eukaryota; kingdom Metazoa; phylum Chordata; class Amphibia; order Anura; family Dendrobatidae; genus Phyllobates; species Phyllobates terribilis. Next base: position 391,626,567 of record NW_027362761.1, read on the forward strand.
AAAACGCTTGACAAACGCTTCTACCTGGCGGGAAAAACGCATGCCAGGGAGAAGCGGAAAAAATCTGCAGCATTTCTGCATCGTGGGCACATAGCCTGAGGAATGTTCTGCGACAGTGAATGTCAATCATCAAGAACTGCTGCTGGCAGCTCCTTTACAATTGTCTACCAATTACATCTCATATGTGTTTTATGGATTCACACTCTCTGTCAGCTGTCAGGGTACACATAGGCACTTGGTTGTTGTTTAAAATAGTCTTGGGTTTATTATCCGTTATAAACTTTAACAGTGCTCACTTGAAAGAACAGATTTTTCCTGGTGTAAACAAATAACAGGAAAAATAGTCCTTCCACTGCGAATGGTAAGATACAATACGGGCTCACCCATGCAGCAGTACAGCCTACAGGCACTGCTTTCGGCTCAGTTTGGTGAGCAATCGTCCTCACACTCCAACTTCATCACGTCAGACACAACTGAGCCAAACCATCTGCCTTTTATAGGATCTGCAAGACCTGGGCTGGAGTGAATGGGAGTGACCTTTCTCACCCAAGCTCTTTTGGTCATCCCTAAATCCCGGACCCAAATCCAGTCCGCTAAAAATCCTCTCTCTATTCCGGGACCTACATCATCAAGGCTAGGCACCTCGGTGACACATGCCTGCCATCCAGAACTTTACCTCCTGCTTTCCTAAAGTGCTCAATGGATGTCAAGTAAGGAAACATTGCAGGGCTTGATTGGGCATGATTGCACGTTTAGACCACACAGGCAGCTCACACTAGCACAAACAACATGCAGCCTGGTGCTGTTGTGTTGAAAAATGTCTCCTTCAACACTTTTGAGAAATGGTCATATCACTGGTTCCATGACCAAATCAATTGACTCTGAGCTGTTAGTTTACTTGAAATGAAGATTAGATGGGGTACGGATATTATACACTATGCCATCTCACACGGTAATTACAGGAGTAGGACACTTTTCATGGCATTGCCCACGAGATCTCCAGACCAATGTCCAAATACTGCTCAAAAGAAAAGTAAGACTAATTATTGAAGAGGATAGACCTCCATTCCAGTCTATATTGTCATATTGCTCTGCATTATGATAGCCTTTCAGAGCCGTCGTGTGAGGTCGATGGTTTACCTGTAGATGGACGTCTAGCTTGTAGGCCATTGTCGCGCAAACGCCTTCTGATGGTTTGTGTAGACACTGTTTGACGCCTTAGGCTTGGTATGTGACGTCCAATTTTACTTGTAGTACAGAATGGATTAATTGTGGTACCAGGGGTACTAACATTTTTCCAAAGGGTCCCAGGAGACTTTTTTCAACACGATAAGGCCAGGCCGCATGTTGCTCATGCTATGGTGAGTAGCCTCTTTTTCTTAAATGTGTTACCATGGCCTGCAGTGTCTCTGGACATGTCTCCCATTGAGTAAATGTGGGACATCATGGGTCGGCAATTGCAAAAGGAGCTGCCCAAGTCCAGCGTGGCAAAGCATTCCTCATTGATATCATGCCAAAGTATGTTAAGTGTGTGTATTTATGCTCATGGTGCTCATACTTGATGCTGAATAAATTTAGATGTTTTGAAAATTTTGTTACTATTTTTCATCATTGGCATTATCATTAACATGTCTATCAATTCAGTGATTTCCAGAATTGCACTGCTTTTCCTTATTGGTGATCCCTATTTTTTAGGGATCTCTTCACTTTTAAAATGACTTTGAAGGGCCTATGTGTTAGAAACAAGACCCTGTTTTAAAACCGTACCCCTCAATGTATTCAAAACCACATTCAGGAAGTTTGCCAACCCTTCAGGTGCTTCACATGAATTAATATCAATTGAAATAAAAAAATTAAAAATTACGTTTTTTCCATGAAAATATTAACTTCACATTTTCACAATATTAACAGGAGACAATTGATTGACCCCACAGTTTGTTGCACAATTTTTGCTGAGTATGCTAATACCCCTTATGTAGTCAGAAATCACTATTTGGGTAGACGTCAGGGCTCTATTGTGCTATATGACTTTTGGAGTGCAATTTTGGCAGGAATCCATTACGAAACCCCCAATTGACCCCATTTTGGAAATTACACCCATCAATGAATGTATCTAGGGGGTATAATGACTGTTTTGGAGCCACACATGGTTTACAAAAGATAATAACATTCACACACAAAAATGAAAATTTTCATTTTTTCCATGAAAATATTACTTTAATACTACATTTTTGATTTTTAAAAGATAACAGGAGAAAATGGATCCACAATTTGTTGTGTATTTTCTCCTGAGTACACCAATACCATATATGTGATCGGAAAATAATGGTTGTTTACACCTCACAGCTCAGAAGGGGAGGAGCGCTAATTTAACTTTTGCGCAAAATTTTAATGACATAGACTGTAAACACCATGATGTATTTGAAGAGGCACTAAGGTGCCAGAACAGCATAAATTCCACTATTACCTCATTTTAGAAACTAGACCTCTCAAGGAATTGTCTGACTGAGGCTTAACAGGAGAAACTGAACCATACAATTTGTTTTGCAAATTCTCCTGGGTACACCAATACCCCATATGTGGTCTGAAACTGTTTGGTCACATAGCGAGGCTCGGAAGGGAAGGAGCAGTATTTGACTGAAATAGACGGTATGTAACGGGTCTGGGAGGTGAAACCTCTGAGCAACTATACAAAGGGGCAGTCCTTGTAAGGAAGCGGGTGGCTCCCAGGGAAGGCGGGCAGGTAGTCACGGCAAGTGACAGGGACAGTCTCTGGGTAGAAGGGGCAGGAAGTCACGGCAAGTGACGGGGACAGTCTCTAGGCAGGCTGATGGTCACGGCAAGTGACAGCAGGGTGAGACTCTAGACGGGCAGGTGGTCACGGCAAGTGACAGCAGGGTGAGACTCTAGACGGGCAGGTGGTCACGGCAAGTGACAGCAGGGAAAGAGTCTCTAGATGGGCAGGTGGTCACGGCAAGTGACAGCAGAGAAGAGTCTCTAGACAGGCCGGTGGTCACGGCAAGTGACGGCAGGGCCTCCAGGTAGGCTAGCAGGCAGGTAGCAGGTGAGCGGGCAAGGGTCTCTGGACAGGCAGGTGGTCACGGCAAGTGATGGCAGAGCCTCCAGGTAGGCTAGCAGGCAGGTAGCAGGTGAGCGCTCCCAGGTGAGCGGGCAAGAGTCTCTGGACAGGCAGGTGGTCACGGCAAGTGACGGCAGAGCCTCCAGGTAGGCTAGCTGGCAGGTAGCAGGTGAGCGCTCCCAGGTGAGCGGGCAAGAGTCTCTGGACAGGCAGGTGGTCACAGCGAGTGACGGCTAAGCCTCCAGGTAGGCTAGCAGGCAGGTAGCAGGTGAGCGAGTAAGAGTCTCTGGACAGGTAGGCAGGTATCAGGCAGGTATCTGGCAGGTACTTCCTGGTCCGCAGGCGGACTGATCCATAGACAGACTGGCAGGTGCTGGTAGGCAGACTGTCGGACCACAGGATAGCAAGCAGGTAAGCAGATATCAGGCAGGTATCAAGCAGGAATCTGGCAGGTAACTGGTAACGGGACCTGAGGGCTGAAGCAGAATTGAAAGGCTTTGCAACAACATTGCTCGGGCACCTCCATTTTGGAGGAGGTGCCTTATATATGGTGAGGTCCTCCGGCCATTGGCCGGGGCTCCTTAGGACGGCGTGCGCGGCCCCTTTAAGAGAGGGGGAGCGCGCGCCCTAAGCACAGAGGCCGGGAAGCAGCGCGCGCTGCCAGCAGAGCGGGAGGAAGCCGCCGTCACGGAGCGGAGAGGTGAGGGGAACGGCGTCCCTGTCTGGCAGGAGGCAGGGACGCCGACGCTACAGTGTAGCATTTGAAGAACCCTTTTGGTTCCAAAACAGTAAAAACCCTCCGCATTTCTTTGCCATTTTTGGAGAGTAGGCAGATAGTGTTACTCACATGTAGATCGTGTTACTTAGCTTTATTGCCTACTGCGCCCAGCTCTGCGTCCTCCTGCCTAGTTTAGCTCCCTCTGCTCTTTTGCACATTATGTTACCATGTCAATACCTTCTGAGTATTCGGGTAATGGTCATCTATGCTACTACCATGGACTGCTGCAGCCCTAGAACCTCTTGACAAACCCAGCTCTGCTACATCCCTGGGTACTTCTGCTATACCGCTGGCCAGTTCTGCCTTGGACTCTGTGACAAGCCTAGCTCCGCTATATCACTTGGTAACTCTGCTACACAACTGATTAATCTGCCGGGACTCTATGACAAACTCACCTCTGTTATATTGCTGAGTCAACTGTGCCATACAACTGCCAGCTCTGCATTGGACACTGAGACCAACTGAGCTTTTCTTTATCACCGAGTCAACTCTGCCATACCAAAGCCAGCTGTGCATTGGACTCTGTGGCAAACTCAGCTCTTCTTCGACAGTTTGTCATCGCTACATCTCCTTTCCCTACTTGTGGTTTAGAACTCTTTTACACCTGTTGCTGTAATCTCAAGTAGGGTTGATCAGAGCCTGTGATTCCAGTTTGCTCTTCCTGATGCTGATCTACCACAGCAACTTCCGTTGTTCCTTCTAGATCTCCCTGCTACATCAATGTCATCTGTGTGTGCTGCATAACAACTGCACATCCGGAGCAAGGGCTTCAAGGATCCTCCTCACCAGGTGATACAAAATAGATAGCTACAGTGGGTACGGAAAGTATTCAGACCCCTTTACATTTTTCACTCTTTGTTTCATTGCAGCCATTTGGTAAATTCTAAAAAGTTCATTTTTTTTCTCATTAAAGTACACTCTGCACCCCATCTTGACTGAAAAAAAACCCAGAAATGTAGACATTTTTACATTTTTGCAAATTTATTAAAAAAGAAAAACTGAAATATCACATGGTCATAAGTATTCAGACCCTTTGCTCAGACACTCATATTTAAGTCACATGTTATCCTTTGTCTTTGATGTTCCTGTACTATGTACCAAATGGTGCATCTATTCCCATCCTGTCCTATGTGTGCTCCATTTCTTTTTTTTTTTTTTTTTAAGAGCACACAGGTTGATTCCTTTAGATTGGCGCAGAATGTTTGAGGAAAAAATAATTGTGGTATATAATTGAGAAAACATACCAATGGGGCATAGAGTGTTAACATTTCCATACCATTTAACTACTGGGGACACTGTGTCATGATGGTCTGTCAGCATATTGTAGGAATTGTAAGAATAAAATAAATTATTTCATAATATATCATGTTGTGTTTTAACAATATAGATTTTATTGTGGAAGAAATACAAAAATATCTTAATAAAGACTTTTTTTTGTTTGTTTTTGTTTTCTTTTTGACAAGAGCATTAAAATAACAGGGTACCATGCTTCCTCAAACCGGCTGAAGTACAAACTGTGTCCTCCATCTTGTAACACAATAACTGTTGTATATACACACAATGAGCTAACACAAAAAACACACTCATACAGAATCATATTGTTTCCACATTTCTACGCAATGAGATCACAGGTATGGCTTCATTGCATCCCTATGTTGAAGGTTATTTGATCTGTAACAAAGATGGATACCGTTTAAGGCTTGAATTATGACATAGGTGTACAGTACCTCCTTTTTATTGCTATATAACAGACCACATCCCTAGTACAGTGGCATTCTTCAGGTCTGAGACCCGTAATGTCAATGTTCCATTATTGTAGACAATACTTGTTGACTTTCAGAAACTTTCTTCCAGGAGACTTGAGGGTGCAGTGCACAAAGCCAAATTTTTTTTACAATCTACATCCCCTTTTTTCAGGCCATGCTTGCTTTTCTTGCCCACTAAAAGTTGCTGTGAAGGTAACAACACTCATGAGGGTAATTCTGTGACTAAGTGATAGAAAACCTGTTCTAGTCCCTTGCATATGCATCTAGACACCATTGCTAAGTCTCTTGATGCTGCATCCAAGCATCACAGACAGGAGTATTCAGGTTGTTCTGGGAGGCTAAAGTTTGCCAAGTAATCCAGAGATCTAAGGGGTAATGTTCTCCTTGTGGAGAGTGACAAGCCAGGCCTGGCATGTCAGAGTGAGGAGACTTATATGCTGTGCAATGCTCGTCTGGGGAATGAAATATGCAAATTGCCTCTTCAGAGAAGAAGAGGACTAGAACTGTAGTGCCACCTATTGGAAGTAGCAATCCTAAAAGTCAAGGGTCTACATTGATTTTTAGGATTGCAAGCTTTAGGAGGCACTAAAGTTCAAGTCATCTTTCTCTTTGAAGAGGCAATTTGCATAGCCAACTGATCCAATATTTCAGGTCGCTCCTCTTTATTGGAGCCTTCTGGACGTTCCAGGGGAGTCATTGAGTATATTCTAGTTACTTATTGGGTCAGTATAGCATTGTTCTGATACTGACATCCTTGTAGGGGCACTCCATAACTTATAACACCCATAAGAACTTTTTTATCTTTCAATCAAAGAACCTCAAAAACAAAGTTTTTCTTTTGCTTTGTTTGAGATACCTAGCTACAGGTTCTGTAACTTGGAATTTAAACACATATGGACTTTGTAAAGGTTTATTAAATAAAACTAATTAGTTTTTGAGCTACCTTTTCACTAAATTATGCTTTTAATTATAAAACAGATGAACAAATGAATTTCATACAAAAAAAAAATACAACCTTCAATTTACAGCAAAAGCAAAACAAATTATTTCAGTGGAAAAATCGGAAAAGTAAATGGAAAAATGACTTAATAGATAACGCTATACAAATGCACATTTTATCCTTGGATAGAATTTAAAGAGATACCAACATCATGGATGAACCAAACCTGGCTGCTTTCTTCTAAAAATAGTGCCACATCTGTTCACAGGTTGTGTGTGGTATTGCAGCTCAGTCCTGTACACTTTGATGGAGCTGTGCTGCAATAACCATCATAACCCATACACAGGTGGTTTGAAAGAAAGCAGCAATGTTTTTCTAATCCCGCACAACTGTTTTAGGCCCTTTATCATCGTGAAGGTCAGAAATATCTCTTTAAAATATCTCCTCTGTCTATGAACTTTAGAGATAGAGATTAGAACAACCATTGCAACAGGGAAAGTATGGAAATAGTTTTTTTTTTTATTTAATTTATTACAAATCTGGTGAGGTAAAGCTACTTTTCACGCGCTGACCTGTTTGGTCGCACTTACAACTCTTGGATAGTGATGAGGACTATAGAAAGAGTGGAGCAATTCAAAATTGTTCGTAAAGTTTGGGCATGTTAGATTTTGTAGGATAGACTCATCCTAAACCTTGCTCACCTAAATACTGGAGTCATTTTGAGTTCAATTATTATTCATAATTCTGTAGTCAATGACTGAATACTAGAAAACTTACTACTAAGGAAAATATAGGCTGCATTCTCATTTACATTGATTTGGCCTACACCATGGAGCCGAAAAAAGTACAGCAGTGGCAATAGCACAGTACAATTACATTAAAATACAGTCATTCATCAGCACCCTTAAAGGGGTATTCCCATCTCCAAGATCCTATCCCAATATGTAGTAGGTGTAATAATAATAATATTAGCAAATATCTCCAATTAGAAACGTAGTATAGTATTTTTGATTTGCTTTGCCACTTACCTCATGTGCAGGCATTGCAAGACCTTAGGTATCCACGGTTACGACCACTAGCAGCTAGCTAACTAACTGTCACTTTATCAGTGGACATAACCATGGATACCTAAGGTCCTGCAATGCCTGCACATGAGGAAAGAGACATAGTGAATCAAAAATACTATACTACATTTCTAATTGTAGGTATTTGCTAATATTATTATTATTACACCTACTACATATTGGAATAGGATCTTGGAGATGGGAATACCCCTTTAAATTTTAGGCCCAATACAAGATTGCAGGAAGTGCTTTACAAATTTTGGACTGTCTTTAACCACTTTTATATGTCCTCCAAACTCAGGTCTGGGATGTAAAGTTTCTCATTGAGGCGCGTGTCAAACCTGCGTAGAGAGACTTATAAGCCAGGCAATGCTCCCTGGGAAAAAGGTATGCAAATAGCCTCTTTAAAAAGGAAGAGAACAGAGTCACAAGGAAAACCAGAGTCTTCTTTAAGAGGAAAACATGGAGTATATTTTCCTTCTGTAGAAGAGTCTGTTTTGGCTTTATAACTTAAAGAGAATCTGTCAGCAGGATTTCAGCACCCAAACCATTTCTATGTGCATGTAGATCTTTCAAAGACAATTCCAGCACTACCTTTTATATGGCCAGTCCATTCCACCATTACTGAGAAATCAGAGTTTGAATTGATCTGCAAATTAGGCAGAAGAGCTATTTGTAGATCTAAAGCCTCTGTCACTCCAGATCTACCTACCGGCCACAACTGCCTACTCCTGCTTGACTGAGAGCCTCCTTGCTGTGTGACTTCAGGCAAATGAGTCGTCAGTCAAGCAGGAAGTGGCGGTGGTGCTGGGCGGGAAATAGAGCTGGAGTGACAGAGGCTTTAGATCTACAAATAGATTTTCAGCATTACTTGTAAAACAATTGAAACATTGATTTCTCATTAATGGAGGAACAGACTGTCCACATAAAGGTATTGCTAGACTTGTCTTTGAAAGAGCTACATATGCATACAAATAGATTGGGGTGTGAAATCCTGCTGACAGATTCCCTTTAAGTCATACTATATGGTTCTTTAGAGAGTCAATATTGAATTCTAAGATTGCTACCTCCAATAGTTAGCACTAGAGACCTTGTTCTCTTCCACCAAACTCAGAATATAAAAGTTTGACTCAATTCAAGTTTTCTCAGTCACATAAAAAAGAAATACATGTGGAATCAAGACATTGCCCCTAAAGGAATGTGGGGTTTTAACTATATGATGTGGCTTCATCTTTGTTTTTTAGTTGGCTGGAAAATTGACCCCATATTAAATTGTGTAAGAATGTACTTTGCACGCAAAACTGAAATAAAGAATACAAAGAAGGTTCTTGGATTGAAAAATTAGAAAAAAGATAAAAAGAATAACATTAAAGAGCTATGCAAAAGTCCAGCTTAAGCATAAAGCATAAAATCTAATTTCATTACAAAAGAAGAAAATAAAATAGAAGGTACCTTAAGTATGCACAGGAACTCAGTTTCGTAGCATAAAAATAATCTACACATGGCACTGTAAAGTATTTGCTATAATACAACACATATTTAAAAAAAAAACTGGGATTAATAACGCTGGTCTTGTACAACACTCTGCAGGTTCACTATACAGCCTCAGGAGAAATAAAGAAATAGTAGTGATAGTTGCTGATATGCACCTTGCATAATGCAAAAAAACAGTGATCCAAATATGTGCAGAGAGATTTGGCAATTACAATAGTTTCATGAGTCCTGAAGGTTAATGGCCAACCACCATTTGCTACAGGTTGCCATTAGGACCTTACTTCCAATGTACCTAGCAAATAATTGGAAGAAATTCCATTCTGCTCATAAACTCAACATCCTGTCAATGACACCAAAAAAACGTTAGATTCCTCCTGGTGTTCTAAAATTATATTTTGTGCAGTTATCTGCCATCCTTTTACAATGTGCAGCTGTTTACCCAGTAATTACTCAGAATGGAATCTGCAATTTTGTGGGTTCTGGCGATATCCCTAAAATTACAAACTATTTTTATAAACAGACTCCTGGTTCACAAAACGACTTCTTAGAAGGTAATTTATATGTAATTATACATTACTCGGTTTACCTTGTGTAAATAAACAGCATGCTAATTTGCAGAGTTAAAGGTTTTTTGGGGGCTTTTGTCTCGAGATAGTGATGCCCTTAAAATACAACTGTGCCCAGTACTGCAGCTCAGTCCTTCTCTGTAGATCGGTGAAGATCTGGTGGGTCAGACCCACACTGATCATACACTGATAACCTATCCTATAGAAAAGCCATAAAAATGGTCCTTAAACATGTAATTTTCCCACCTTATTTACCATGGGGCGCGACGGGGTCATGTAGTTTTGATGTAGAATGCTTGATCATTACATCTAATCAGCAAGGTTTACACTAGTCACATTTTAGCCTTTCTTATTCCCCTAAGTTGATTATAGCCGAACTTCAATATACCCTGAAACATACTACCCATTTTAGTCTTGTTAAACTAAAGCATCAAGTTTGATTTTTGAAGGGTTCACCAAAATAAGTATAAATAACGCCCACATTGGAACTATCATACAATAATAAAATGTTGTAGACACCGCCTTATGGCACGGTCTATACATATGTACACACAAATACTGCCACTCACTGAAGAAACCCTGGCTGACATGTCATGTAGTGGTTTAACATGTGGTCTTCAAATTTCCATTCGTTTGAGTTGTACCTCTACAACATCTCTAACATACTAATACACAGTACTATTATACACACACTCACTGACTTGTATAACAAAGTCAGGTCAGTGCAAATCAAAGAACCATCTAAAAATGTATTTTCGCCATCAGGAAATTAGAACTGATCAATACGGATCTATGGAATGAAAGCTTCCGGCTCGTGCGGGTAACGTGTTAGTGGTATGTATCTCAAAGACTGGAATATTCTCTATTGTTATACAGCTTATCGGTGAGCTCAATTAACAGCCCTTGCATATTGTCAAGTCAGCATTGCTACTTCATCCATCTCGTCTTTAGGGTTGTCCTTTGCTTGGCAAACAAGGTTTCCAACTTTGCTGGTACAGTCATGTAATGCCGAGGACAGTAGTCTCACTTGATATCAGTCTAGTGAACTGAAGCATAGAGTTCAGCAGGAGTCAGCCGTAGTATGCTGGGTGTGATTGATTGCTACTATCATTCACTGGTTGCCTCATTCTTAGTAGATGAAGTGCTGTCCCGGACAGGAAGAAGGTCGTAGTGGCACGGAATGTGACTGTTCTTAGGAAGGTCATAGAGATCCTGGCTGGCTTTACAGTTGCTGTTGAATCCTCCTTGGGCAAGACTCACAGTAGGTTCTAAGGAAAAAAATGTAAATATATAGTACTGTCATTATCTATCATGTGAAATTAACCCATGTAGGAATTATTTATGCTAATTTCTTTCCTAGAAACATTTAGGGGCTGATTCAGCAAAGCTTTTACACCAGAAAACTGGCATAAAGTGCATTGAAAAGTCACCAAATATTTGCACAGGACGAAGTTGCACAAAACTTTTTCTATGTTTTCACGCCAGTTTGAAGCAGCTCCAAGAAAATGAGAGCTGGGGAGGATCCGGTGTAAGGCTATGCACGCTTGTTAAATTCATCAGAAGTGCCAGCGTTTTTTTAAAGCAGAAATGCTACTCCAGTCCGCGACAGGAGTAGCATTTTTGGTGAGGAGCACAGAGACACATGCCACTGAGAAGATACGCCAAATTCATTACGTTTCATACGCCTCTTAATTAATTTTGCACATCTTACTCCAGCGAGCTTGTCATTAAGACTGGTGTGCTCAATGCCAATCTTAATGAATCTGCCCCTAAGAGTTTCTTTTTCTATAGCAAATCGTTCTACTACATCTAAAACTTTGTAAACAAAGTGATTTTAAAATACATATATATTATGATGTTGGGTGGTGGTTACTTCTTTTCATTTGAATATATTGTTTGTATAGTATGAGGTCAATCATTATTATTAGTTTTATGCAGCTGTAGTGTGTTTGATAGTAGGTATAATAGTTACTTGCAGCTCAGGTAACAGTAATGGCATGGGAATGTCAACAGCATATATTATTATGCACTACTGTCACCAGGAAAGTGATAGCATTACTTAAAGGAGTTCTCCGCTTTGAATATTCCCTTTCTTATATAAGGGTCTCCTGACAAATTCATCACAGTGTGGAGTGCAACTGAGTCCCACATGGATCAAAAGTAGCAGCAAGTGAAAGCATTACATGGTCCATATTGATGTCAGCAGGCTGTCCATGTAATGCACAGACATGCCAAGTAAACCAGCAATGTGTAAAAGACACATAGCTCACCAATGGTGTGACGAAGATGTAGATTTATTCTAGCCAAGATATATTGCAGCATGTTTCAACTCTCAATGGGTCTTTCTCAGGCGTCAAAAAGACCCAAAGACCTTCAAAATGTTTCAACACACTTTTGGGAGAATAAATCGACATCTTTATTAAACCTTTGGAGTGTTTCGGATTCCTTATACTTTGCTTTGAGTGTTTCCCTGAGCCATGAACAGCTGTGTGGACGCCTGTCTGCTCTTCTATGTTGCATCATGGATGTCATACTGGTTGTGGAGATGTTTTTTTGTGTGTGAAGTCCTCCAAGCAAGAGACTTTTCTTGCAAACTTTCTCTATTAAGGCTAATGGATGAGGATCCTGAACTGCGGCCAGCCCTTGGAGTAGGATTTTTTACCATTATTTTTTTAAAATTGGACAATTCCCTTAAAGGGAACCTGTCTCATGTGATTCATGCTGCCTGAACCATGGACAGCATGAACCACAGACCGTCTCCTGTATTACAGACAGGTATGTATACTCTAAAACACGCTGCACTTGTTTGTAATGCAGGAGTCGGTCTCTTATTCATGACGTTTGTGGATCGGGAGTAAATGAATCCATGCGACAGGTTCCCTATAAACTAAGTCTTAGGATGAAAACCCCATCACTGACAGATAAACGAGTCTGCCTCACAAATAATCATTTATCATCTATCCACAAGGTAAGTTAAAAATGTAGAATCTCTGTACCTCATTGAAGATCTCAACAAGCATAATCCAAATAAAAAGACAAAAAACATTTCAGATAAATGTACATGCACACTAAAACGTTTCATTCAAGAGTGCCTTACCATTTTAGGTGGCCTTGAAAAATAATTTGCTGCAATAAAAAGCAACAACAAAGTAACTATCTAAATTAATTGCTTGCCTTTTATCCCATAAATGACTCATCTATTGTATTACATAGCAAGCTTTCTGCTGGGTAAAATGAAAATTGCTAGAAATCAGATGTTAAAGGGGTTGTCCAGAGAAGCAAAATGATGTACAAAGGCATACTCACCACACCGATTTCCTGCCACTCGGGTTTGGATGCCGCCCATCCCCAGTCTATACTCCCAGCTGCAGCAAAGGCCATGACAATGACCTGCTGCAGCCAGTGATTGGCTGCTGTGCTCACGTCTCTGTGTCGGAACATCATCAAAGCATCAGGAAATAATAATCAATGGAGAACTGGGCGGCATAAGAACAGGAGCGGAAGGGGATCAGTGATTGAGAACCTTTTTTTTATCTTTGTACACCATTCAGGGCTATTTTAAAAATGTTTTCTTGTCTATATAGATGCCTTTAATGATTCCATAAATAACATCATGTTCTTGCTCCTCTCTTTTAAATTCCAGTATGTTATCATTACAGAAATTCAGGAAGCAGATGTCCCATATCAAAGACACAGACTAAAGGTCAATTTACATGCTATACACAGAACTGGGAATATTTTTAAGGGAATCTGTCAGCATGTTTTACATATGGAAGCTGTTGTATATATCACGGGGATACCGCCACAAGATCGCAGCGTCTGGTCACATGAAATCCTGCACTGATTAGAACTGCTTCACCATCCTATTAAACAGTGCAGGTTTTCCTTCCTCTGTCAAGGGTTAATCAGTTCAGTTGATTTCCTGGAGCTCTCCATCCTGAATTGTCTCAGCTGTTCTGTGTTGGCCACTCCCCTCTGGTATATATGCTCGCGACTGGCACTTGTAAATTGCCAGTGATACTTCTTCTTCCTGGTTAGGTGTTGGAGGAGAAATTCAGTGTTTGGAGTAGGTGGAAGGAGAGTTGTTCAGATTTCTGCTTGGATTTAGTTTGCATGCTTATCCTCATCCTCTCCTATTTGGTTTCTCCTACCTACGCGTCCCCTGTGTTCCCCTCTGTTGTTTTGCGAGTATATTTGTATGATTGTAGTTTTCTTCCATCCCTGTCTGTCTAGCCTTGTCTGTCTGGTTAGTGTAATCCTATACACTTTGGCCTCACACCTCTCTGGGTGATGGAGGGAATAGATAAGGTTTATGATAGAAGCATAGCAAAGTACATGACCCTGGTGTCTGCACCGTCCGGGGTAATCCAGGGTGCAGGGATAGGCTAGGGCGCCCCCTAGTTCGAGGGATCAGGTAGGCGTCCACTGCCCCTAGTCACTACATGACAGTATAGCTATTGACGCTTGTCCCCCAATAAAAACAATACTTTTTTTTCTAGAGATTTCATGAGCCAGTCATGAGTAATCTAGAACATCATCCATGTGAAAATAAGGCTGGAAGTGCAGTGGGACAAGTCTATGCACTTGGTCTGCTTCTTCCTTCAGTGCACTTCTAGTCTGATTTGCATTTGACTTCTACACTACATTTCTTAAGACTGGCACATCGGATGTCTACAAAAAAGATGTTATTTTTCATTAGGGACTACACAGCCATATCACTACTTCCATATGTAAAAACTCACTGTCAGTTTCCCTCTTAACAAGGAAAGGAAAATAAAAGTACAGAATGAGTTAAAGGAACACTTACCGACTTCATACACATTCTTGGTTGCCAGGCTGGTATTACTTATCTCTGCATAGGCAGAGTCTCGGCGTGCCGGTGACTTCATCTCCACATACCCACACTCAGTGTGTTTTGGTAGAAGGACTGGTGGATCCTTGATGGTTGCATATGGGTTTTCAGTACTGCTCAATGAACAGCTGCTAATGCTATATGCAGAACTCTTCAAGAGATCTGGGAAAACCATAAACCAAAAGGTTCAGATGAGTGTACTTGATAAACAGCGTGTTATAATAATAATATAGTAATATAATAATATAATAATAGTATCTTTTACTTCTAATAGAAATAAATTGCACTGGAAATATCAAATACTTGTATTTTATAGGATTAAAATGTTATTTCAGCTTACTGAAACATTTTGAAGACATTTATTACATTCTACTCAGTGCAGGAGTTTTAGGGTCATTTACACAAGTAAGAATATTAGGTTGAAATATTTTATCTAAAATTAATCATATTTTTTCCTCAAATTGAAAAACTACAGTACAGACCAAAAGTTTGGACACACCTTCTCATTTAAAGATTTTTCTGTATTTTCATGACTATGAAAATTGTACATTCACACTGAAGGCATCAAAACTATGAATTAACACATGTGGAATTGTATACTTAACAAAAAAGTGTGAAACAACTGAAAATATGTCTTATATTCTAGGTTCTTCAAAGTAGCCACCTTTTGCTTTGATGACTGCTTTGCACACTCTTGGCATTCTCTTGATGAGCTTCAAGAGGTAGTCACTGGAAATGGTTTTCACTTCACAGGTGTGCCCTGTCATGTTTAATAAGTGCGATTTCTTGTATTATAAATGGGGTTGGGACCATCAGTTGTGTTGTGCAGAAGTTTGGTGGATACACAGCTGATAGTCTTACTGAATAGACTGTTAGAATTTGTATTAAGGCGAGAAAAAAGCAGCTAAGTAAAGAAAAACGAGTGGCCATCATTACTTTAAGAAATGAAGGTCAGTCAGTGCGAAAAATTGGGAAAACTTTGAAAGTGTCCCCAAGTGCAGTAGCAAAAACCATCAAGCGCTACAAAGAAACTGGCTCACATGAGGACCGCCCCAGAAAAGGAAGACCAAGAGTCACCTCTGCTTCTGAGGATAAGTTTATCCGAGTCACCAGCCTCAGAAATCGCAGGTTAACAGCAGCTCAGATTAGAGACCAGGTCAATGCCACACAGAGTTCTAGCAGCAGACACATCTCTTCAACAACTGTTAAGAGGAGACTTTATGCAGCAGGCCTTCATGGTAAAATAGCTGCTAGGAAACCACTGCTAAGGACAGGCAACAAGCAGAAGAGACTTGTTTGGGCTAAAGAACACAAGGAATGGACATTAGACCAGTGGAAATCTGTGCTTTGGTCTGATGAGTCCAAATTTGAGATCTTTGGTTCCAACCACCGTTTCTTTGTGCGACGCAGAAAAGGTGAACGGATGGACTCTACATGCCTGGTTCCCACTATGAAGCATGGAGGAGGAGGTGTGATGGTGTGGGGGTGCTTTGCTGGTGATACTGTTGGGGATTTATTCAAAATTGAAGGCATACTGAACCAGCATGGCTACCACAGCATCTTGCAGCGGCATGCTATTCCATCCTGTTTGCGTTTTGTTGGACCATCATTTATTTTTCAACAGGACAATGACCCCAAACACACCTCCAGGCTGTGTAAGGGCTATTTGACCAAGAAGGAGAGTGATGGGGTGCTACACCAGATGACCTGGCCTCCACAGTCACCAGACCTGAACCCAATCGAGATGGTTTGGGGTGAGCTGGACCGCAGAGTGAAGGCAAAAGGGCCAACAAGTGCTAAGCATCTCTGGGAACTCCTTCAAGATTGTTGGAAGACCATTTCCGGTGACTACCTCTTGAAGCTCATCAAGAGAATGTCAAGAGGGTGCAAAGCAATCATCAAAGCAAAAGGTGGCTATTTTGAAGAACCTAGAATATAAAACATATTTTCAGTTGTTTCACAATTTTTGTTAAGTATATAATTCCACATGTGTTAATTCATAGTTTTGATGCCTTCAATGTGAATGTACAATTTTCATAGTCATGAAAATACAGAAAAATCTTTAAATGAGAAGGTGTGTCCAAACTTTTGGAAACGAATGGACAGCAAAGAAGGCAGAAGCGAGCCAATCGAGAGACCAGACAGCAGTTAGGCATGTATAAGGAAGGATGAAGAGTGGAGTGCATGAAGTTCTTTATTTTTTTTTCAATCTCTTCCAGGCAAAGTTCCCTCTATCACCCTACAATTTGAGTGAATCTACCCAAATTAAATCTGGGAGAATTGCTCAATTCTAGTTTATATTATGATATGAAATAAATGACACTATATAAAGCTACTTTTCCATTTTATATACTGCTGATTTGCAGCCCATTCTTTGTGCCCAGTGCATAAAGGTCATTTCGCACCATTAATATTACCATGCTCAGTCAGAAATCCTCCTTGCTTCCAGTCTGCTGGCAGCGTTCCTGTGTAATCAATAGTGTGTGATCTCTTCCCTGGATCCAAACTCTTGAGGTTTCCAAATAGCTGGCTGCTTTTTGACTGCATAAAAAATGAAAATGCAAAATATAATGCAATATTTTATTGTGGATCATTTGCACCACACTATTACTGCATTCGTCGATATAAAAGCACAGGCCTAGCAGCTGTCATCTTAACATATAAATAATAGATGATGACAATCAATTTGTCAATAACGTTTTATTTTTGTGGAACTCTACTTAGGGTTATTGCTTTAGTCTGAAGGACTTGTAATGACTTAATTAACAGACCAAAAAGAAATGTTAAATTATTAAATGGTATTATTGATTTATTGATAGAAAAGTCCTTTGAGGATAGTCCTCTTTACCCCTATTAATATATAAATAGACATTGATGATAGTTGAATTTCTAGAGATAGACCTAAATTAAACAAGAAAATACGAAGCTAATTAACAGATTTACTTTTATGTGGTACATAGACCCAGATTCAGCTTTTGCACAAGCAACAAGGGTGTCAAGGCCCATCATACAGAATTTGAAAGCCTTGTTAGGTTTCTAGGAGCCTAAAGTTGGGGTGCTAGAGATGCTAGGTAGGAGGAGGTAGCTATGTAATCAATGAAGAGAAATCGAGTGTAGTATGTTTAGCCCCAAAGCTACTCCCATGAATGCCAAGTCAATCTAACCAGCAGGAATATCATCATTGTGATCAGATGTCCTCAAAACACCAGAGCAGAACATGACCAGAGCGCTGAATTTCTGGAACTCCTCCAGTGGTGGGTTCAATTTGTACTTTGCCATTATCATGTTATGCACATGCCATCATCATTTGCAATATTTTTTATAATCTTTCTATACCATCAAGATGACTGTATGGAGAAGATAAGATATGGTAAAACATAGTAAAGGGTTATTCCCTTGTCATAAAATGATGGCATTTTGCAGGGAATTGTCATGACCTTATGATCAGTGGAGGTCTGCCCTTTGGTACCCTCACCAATGCTGAGAATGAAGGGACTCGGTGCTGAAGCTCCTTTCGACCCTGGTAGTTGTTATGTAAAATAACCATGAAGATATAATGCCTTACCTTAGAAACCATCATTCTGTCCATATTATTAAGATGAGGTCCACTTGTGCACTGACTCAATGTGTGGTAGCTTGGATTAGAGAAGTACTGGCTGTTAGGATTTGCTCCATTATTGTGCGGGAGAGTATCTGTGTGAAAGAAATGTTTTGGGGCTTAAAAATTTGTATTTCCAGTGTTGTTACAGCAAAGCCTGCCTTTCCACATTGAATACATTACGTCTTATAAATCTCAGGGTTTATAGTCTGAAGAGGCGACAGAATGTAGCGTAGGGACATCACCAACAAATCTATTTTATGTCTATTTTTTTCTTATGTTTGCTCTGGTCTGTAGGTGTGATGCGTTATCTAACTTGAAATGTTCATACCTGTACATGTTGAGCTTCTAGGGCAACATATGGAGTCTACGGTGCCATAAGCCCTCAGCTGTTGTATGGTCCCTTTGTACAACACAGTATTATGGAGGTATTCTGAATAACCCCAGAAAGTCTGACAATTGGTATATTCTTACTTACTTCACTTTTTACATTTTTTTCAGTAAGACAAACACACTCGGCCACTCAATTTGAATCTTTTAAGTCACTTTTCTTTTTTGCCATTCTTTGCGCCAAAATCACCAAAATGACGTACGCGGTTCATGAATTTTGTCAAAAATTGTCTCATTTTCTGTCTATAACCTTTGCTTGTGATTTTTTTTTAGTGTGAAAAGTCACACATTTGTTTAAATGGCTCAAAAATTTACACCAAGGTAACTAGCATACATAAAATCACTCTATTGTGGGACTGGAGTACATTTGCTATAAATTTTGACACAGATTTTGCGACTTTTGTAAAAAGTTGCAAATGAATTATTATTATTATTTATTTATATAGCGCCATTGATTCCATGGTGCTGTAACATC
The DNA here is from genome assembly GCF_046119375.1 of Phyllobates terribilis. Classification (NCBI taxonomy): domain Eukaryota; kingdom Metazoa; phylum Chordata; class Amphibia; order Anura; family Dendrobatidae; genus Phyllobates; species Phyllobates terribilis. Next base: position 391,645,569 of record NW_027362761.1, read on the forward strand.
TGAAAAACAAAAACTGCACCCACAATGAACAAAAAAAAAACAGATGGACACATATAAAAAATAAACTTTTGAAAAGGCACAAGTTAAATGAAGAATTAGGCATACATGAAAAACAGTCGAAAAACACCAAAAATCAAAAACAGGCAAAAAGGCAATACTGAATCTGGCCCATTGAATGTATTTTTCTATAGTAAGCTGTTACCTGCAATGGTATAATCTGTGCTGAGGACTCGGACGGTGGGGGTGTAGGATACAGATGGCATCGTTGTCTCTTTGCCCTTCTGTTTATGTCTGTAGATAATAAAAAGGGCTAGCAGGAACAGGACAACCAGGACAAGGATAATGATGCCAGCAATGGCACCAATCTGGTAAGTGTCAGCAGGGATTGCAGCACTTGTGCGGGTCAGGCTGTTCAGGTTTCCTACAATTATCATTACAGCTAGAAGGGAAGAGCAGTGAGAAAATTAATTAGCCCTCATAGATATGAGGGGTGCATTGTGTAAGAGGTCATTAGCTGAGACAATGAATTAACTGATCGTACAAAGGACAATAAATGACTATTTAATAATGTGGACGCCTCGTTGTACAGAACAGATAATTACACTTTCTACATATAATATGCTCATTGTGAGTCCACCATTAATAACATAATTTAATGAGAATCACATTAAATCCAATGAAATATTACTACTTTGCTATATCAAAAACTGAAATAATCAAATTCCTGCATTTCGTAGTGTGATACTTCTTATTAAACTGTTTGGTAACTTCATTATTCAGTATAACTAGGTAACTAACACAAATAGTTACTTACATGTATTGTTACATATCTGCAGGGCCGCCATCAGAGCATTACTGCCTTTACAGGCGTATGGGGCCCGGTGAGCAGAGGGGACCCCCCTCTGCTCACCGGGCCCAAGCGGCAGGATCCTGCAGGTTCAGTTAAAACTACTGCTGTCCGGGAAGCCGCACGGCAATAGTTAAAAGCCGCCAGCCAATCACAGGCCGGCAGCCTGAAATGTATGAGGGAGAGCCGGGCGCCGCTAGACCACGGCCAGGTAAGGAGAAACTTTTTTTTTTACTTTTTCTTTGTACTTAAAGTGGCAAGCTGCAATATAGGGTCAGATGGGACAGGATGGGGAAGGATCATGGGACAGATGGGGTAGGATTGAGTGAGATGGGGCTGGATCATGGGACATATGGGGGAGGATCATGGTACACATGGGGCAAAATCATGGGACACATGGGGCAGGATGGGGAGAGATGGGACAGGATCATGGGACACATGGGGCAGGATGGGGACACATGGGGCAGGATCATGGGACACATGGGGGATGATCATGGTACACATGGTGCGGGATGGAGACAGATCATAGAATCATAGAATGGTAGAGTTGGAAGGGACCTCCTGGGTCATCTGGTCCAACCCCCTGCTCAAAGCAGGATTCACTAGATCATCTCAGACAGATGTCTGTCCAGCCTCTGTTTGAAGACGTCCATTGAAGGGGAACTCACCACCTCTCGTGGCAGCCTGTTCCACTCATTAATCACCCTAACTGTCAAAAAGTTTTTTATAATATCTAATCTGTGTCTCCTCCCATTTAGTTTCATCCCATTGCTTCTAGTCTTTCCTTGTGCAAATGAGAATAAAGATGATCCTTCTACAATGTGACAGCCCTTGACATATTTGTAGACAGCTATTAAGTCTCCTCTGAGTCTTCTTTTTTGCAAGCTAAACATTCCCAAATCCTGCAACCGTTCCTCATAGGACATGGTTTGCAGACCAGTCACCATTCTGGTCGCTCTTCTCTGAACTTGCTCCAGTTTGTCTATGTCTTTTTTAAAATGTGGTGCCCAAAACTGTACACAGTATTCCAGATGAGGTCTGACCAAAGAGGAGTAAAGACCGATAATGACTTCACGTGATCTAGACTGTATGCTTCTGTTAATACATCCCAGAATTGTATTTGCCTTTTTTGCTGCTGCATCACACTGTTGACTCATGTTCAGTCTATGATCTATTAGTATACCTAAGTCTTTTTCACATGTACTGTTGCTTAGCTCTATTCCTCCCATTCTGTATATGCTTTTTTCATTTTTATTGCCCAGATGTAGTACTTTGCATTTTTCCCTGTTAAAAACCATTCTGTTGGTTGCTGCCCACTGCTCCAGTTTATTTAGGTCTTTTTGAATCCTCTCTCTCTCTTCTCTGGTATTAGCTATCCCTCCTAGCTTTGTGTCATCAGCAAATTTAATCAGTTTACCCTCAATTCCTTCATCTAAATCATTGATAAAGATGTTGAACAATACAGGTCCCAGGACGGAGATGGGGCAGGATCATGGGACAGATGGGGTAGGATGGAGAGAGATGGGGCAGGATCATGGGACACATGGGGCAGGATCATGGGACACATGGGGCAGGATCATGGGACACATGGGGCAGGATCATGGAGACACATGGGGCAGGTTGGAGACACATGGGACAGGATGCAGGATCATGGAGACACATGGGGCAGGTTGGAGACACATGGGACAGGATCATGGGGCAGGATGGGGACACATGGGGCAGGATCATGGGACATATGGGGAAGGAAGGAGACACATGGGGCAGGATGGAGAGAGATGGGGCAGGATGGAGACACATGGAACAGGATCATGGGACAGATGGGGCAGGATGGAGAGAGATGGGGCAGGATGGAGAGAGATGGGGCAGGATCATGGGACACATGGGGCAGGATGGAGAGAGATGGGGCAGGATCATGGGACACATGGGGCAGGATGGGGACACATGGGGCAGGAAGGAGACACATGGGGCAGGAAGGAGACACATGGGGCAGGATGGAGACACATGGGGCAGGATCATGGGACAGATGGTGCAAGATGGAGAGAGATGGCGCAGGATTATGGGACACATGGGGCAGGATCATGGGGCAGGATGGGAGATAGGGCCAGGAATGAGACACAAGGGGGTCAGGATGAGAGATATTATTACTGTTGGGGCTAATTATGGATATTATTACTGCTGTGATGTATTTTATTTTTGAGGATACTGTTTTCAATGGGGGGGGGTCCTGTTACTGTGCAGGATGGCACTATGTTGCTTTCTTTTCTTCATCTGGTGTGGTGTAGAAGTTGGGAAAAAACTGGGGAATGTGCTCTGGAAGCGGTGCTCTAGATAAGTGTTATTTTCTGTAGAGACGAGTCCTGGCTGGAAGAAGTGTTGGCCTGTGCTGGATGAAGAAGAAAAACGAAGATGAACGACCTCAACTAGAGACGTCACCGGTGAGTCAGTGTGTTACCTATGCAATATATACAGAGATCTTGTGTATATAGTCACTGGTGATCACTGTATTACCTGTACACTTAAACTATACACTGTATACTATGGCACTTATGGTAATATTAGTATTGTGGGTTTATTTTTATTAATGATCAGTATTGTAGTATTCGGTCATTATGTGGTGGCAATATGTGGTATGGTCATGATGTGGCGGTATTTGTTCCTTGTATATGGTATTATTAGGTCACTATGTGGTGGTAATATGTGATCTGGTCACGGAGTGGCGGTATGTCTGCCTTGTACATAGTATTATTCAGTCACTATGTGGTCGTAATATGTGGTCTGGTCATGGTGTGGTGGTATTTGTCCCCTGTATGTGATATTATTCGGTCACTATGTGGTGGTAATATGTGGTCGGTCATGATGTGACAGTATTTGTCCCTTGTATGTGGTATTATTGGTCATTTAAAAAAATGTATCTGACACATTCCCTTAAAGAAAAATATACCTACAAGAGTACTGGATATTTTAAGAAATGTTTAATAGGTTAGAGTAGAGTAGGGCCCTGCCAAAAGAGTCTACCTTGTCAGGTGGTAGCTTAAAAAATCTTTTGGCGAAAAAAAAAGCTGATGGCTATGTATGTGATCTGGTGTTCGATGGGGACTGTTAATATGTGAATAGTGATGACATGGTGCCGAAAGTAGGGTTTTTCCAATAGTGGGCGGTGGGACTATGGAAAGTTTGAGGGGTGGAGGCGGAGCCTGGGCAAGTCTCAAGGGGGCCAGAAAATTTTGCCAGTATGGGGCCTTGAAATTTCTGGTGGCAGCCCTGCATATCTGACACTGTCCAACCATAGGACTGACTAATAGACAGCTGTAAGATGGTTAACACATCTCAGACACCTCACCTTGGTCACACCTTGTCCCTTTCCAGCCTGGGCTGCAGTAACAGGTTCCAGTAATGTGGTCGCATGTGGAATTATTAACACAATCACAAACTTGTCGGCATCCGTATCCGTATGAACCAGCCGGGCATTCTAACAGGACACAGAAAATTGTCGTGAGTATAACTAGATTAGTACACCTAGATAATGGAAATCTGTTGCAAGACTAATGGTCAACCAAAAGTACTATAGGTATTTTGACTTACTCTGTTCACAGTGTTTTCCCATGAATCCTGTGCGACATGTACACTGCCCAGTTATGTGGTCACAGTCGGCACCATTCTGACATTGGCACACTCGGGAACACTCCTTTCCAAAGTAACCCAGTGGGCATCCTATCGGAATGATGATAATGTTATTATTTATCACTTACATATTGCGGGGGCCTCACTAGTCAGTACAGCAAAGGAACAGCATGTCCACAATCAGGTGGAGTTATATGTTGTGTTGGTGGAGCATGTGTACTGCTCCTTCATATGGGAAATATTTATTTTCATAAATCACAAGTACAAGCGGGAATAAGAAACTTTGTGATATGTATTATTACAGAAAAATGCCTCTTTTGAAGGGAACCTGTCATCACCCACCAGAACCGCTATCTACGCTATCTACCTACTGATATAATCTATCTGCAGGTAAGGGCTCATGCAGACGTTCGTACAACACGGTCCGAGCACAGACCTCATTGCATGGACTGGCCGCGGTTCTCCTGACCCGAGCACAACAGCTTCATATGAGGCTGTCATGTTTGGGTTGGGAGACCCATGCCCCGTATGTGACCGTGCTCGGACCCTGTTGCACGAACTTCAGCATGATCCCTAAATAGCACTTAAATCTTGTCTAACAGGCTTACTGGAGCAGAAACTACAGGGAGAAAATGCTGTTTTGCTGTACATTATCATGAAACCTATTTATGACATTGGGAATAACCCTCTAAAGGGTTCTTCTCTTCTTCAATATTCAGGAGCATACTTCCCCCCTCCCTTCCAGCTTCCTAGTTGCCGTAGGGCGATGCATTCCTGAAGGTTGTCAGTTTGGCTGACAATTTGGTTGATCTCAACAGGGATATCTCAGATGTTGCTAGTAGAGATAAATGCTTGCAAGTGCTCGCTCCTTGACTAGGAAAACTTCCACCTCTGATACACTGCAGAGGTCACTACTAACCTAGCACAAGGTGTATAGAAATAAAAATCTCTTTGTTCTAAGGTAAATAGCAAAGTTGTTTGCTTTACAAGCACTTTGCAATTTTGTCAATTTCAAAAACCAAGAGAATCCATTAATTCTGTTGTATAATGTCCACCATGCTGTCTCTGAGGACGTGCTAGAAACATAGGGTCGCAGAATCCCCTCTTTTTTGTGTGCTGTGTATTGGTGACATAAAAGCAGCTAGTTTACTCCCTTTTTGGAGCTGAGGGAAAACTAAATTAGAAATCAGTCCCACAGTAATCTGAAAATGCAGAATCCAAGTGATACAGATATGTTATTAATTATGTACATATGACTGTTAATTCTGAAAAATCAATAAAAACAAGTCGCCTTGTGAGAGTTTGCACTCTGCTATTTTTGTGTACTCATTGAGTTGTACACAGCAGAAATAAAGAAAAAACAATTGATACATTGAATTTAATTAGCTATTATCGACAACTCCAGTGTTTATTCCTTTAGCACTTTATATAGTACAAGGATTCCCAGTCCTTCGCTGACTATCTGTTAGAACCCTCCTGTTTGTTTTTTCTATCTTGTGGTTTGCGGTCACATGACCATCTGCCTTTATATTCCAGCTCCGCCCTTCTGGCTGTGCTGGACTTCAGTGTATGACTGTTTCTCTAGCCAGGTGCTTCTGTGCCTTTCTTTGTCAAGTTCGCTTGGTCCTCTGGGACCTCTAGTACTTTTTTGTCAGTTTGTCTTTTGTACTCTGCAACAACTTCTATTTAGGAGGTGTCCCATTATTGTCCCAGTCCTTAGTTCTTTTAGGGACCCCTCCCTTAATTCTATAGGTCTTCATTCAGACTAGCCGAGGACTAAGGCGGGTCTGTTCACTAGGAACAGGCAGCCCGCTACATCGTAGGGATTCAGCTTAGTCTTACTGTAGGGACAGCTTTCCCCTATCTTTCCTTAGTACATGTTGCATATCATAACACTACCATGCTTTCACGTTATTGATACAGTTTATATAAACACATTATGGAAACAATTGTTTTAATGGAAAGTTAAAATTATTTTAATCTAACAATTTATTACTTACAACTAATACATATTCTGCTACAGAATATTTAGATGACTTAAAAATGATCAAATTAGAGAGTCCTCAGGGGCCAGATGATTACAACTCCACCCTTGAGTATTTTAATTCCTGGATTTTCAGATTATTCACTATGCAAATTGCCCCTTCAGAGAAAAAGAGGACTTGTACTCTATAGTGCCACCTATTGGAATTAGCAATCCTACAAGTCACAATCAACCCTTTAACGAGTCGTGCAATATGACTTAGGATAAAAGCCAAATCAGAATCTCAATTTGCAGACACGGTGTTTCGGGCTGTTGGCCCTCGTCAGTGCAAAGTATGAGAACTGATTTGGCTAGATGGGAGGCTCTGGACTGAGGTCTAAGGGGTAACATTTCTCCTTATGCAGAATATTTGCATGTACAAATATAAATAACTGATACTTTCTACTATCTGTATTTAGGAATATGAAATCTTAATATTGTAAAATGATGTACAAATGAAGTTTATTTTAATACATGGTTTTCCTGGTCTACAGATCTTACTTTGGGTGCAGTAAAGTCCAGTCCATCCAGGAGAACATTTGCACTCTCCGTCATATGCGCTGCACAAGGCCCCATTGTGGCAGTTACAGGTGTGAATACAGTTGGGACCCCAATGACCGGGAGGACACGCTGAAATTAATCACATGTTTTATAAGTTTAGCATCATTCTTGTGAAATTCTCTAAACTTTCTTCAATTCTGACTCAAATTTTAATGATCGACTTATGTAACCTTCCTGTGTGTATATCTAACTGTATTATTGCTGGTACCGATATTATGTATTGTGGGGAATTCATCAATGGAGTGCAATATTGAGATGTCTCTGAAGGCTACTAGGGACCTGAATATGCATTGGGGGGGTTAGTCATTATGTATTTCAATTCCCCATGTAATCTGATGTATCAGGACACCTCTGCTTGTTAAGGTGGGCCTCTTTACATATTATATTTCCAACATCACTATTTTAAACATTAAAAATAAATTCTTTTTTGAAGTACTGTACCTTTTTCATTTATCCCCATTGTTTTCATATTGTCATGCCACAGAATTCGATCCTGTGCCCTTCTATCTTTGTCTGCTGAGCTACAGCATGTTCTGTCACTGTCTGGGGGCTCATTACCTTTTGCCTTCGTCCATTCTTTTCGGACAGCAGGTGTTTTTCCTGTTATCTAGCCTGTCCTATCATACTACTGCAGGTGCTACTAATTAAACCTACCTGGTGCTGGTCTTCTCTACTGGTGATAGTCTTACGTGGATTCTGCTTGGGGTTCTAGTCCTACTTCTGGGTATCTAGGCCAGTCAGATAAGTGTACTGCTGGGGTTTCTTTCTCACGCTGCACTCTCCCTCGATTCCTTAGGAGGTACGTGATACACTCGACAGCCTTTTAGGGAGCCAGGTCCAAGTTGTCATCTCTAGTTTTTACCTTCAGGGTTTATCTAGGCCGCGCTGAAGCCGCTTAGGCCTGCGTTACTGGATACTATAGTTTGCACAGGAACCGGGTGGGGTTTGTGCAGCTTTTTCATAGTTAGATCCTTTATCCCCGTGTTTACTACCACACGTGCATAAAACATATTCTTCTCTCCCCTTGACAGCTCACCAATCTGTCCATAATATGGTTGCAGATGGAGGGAAATAGAACAAAAGACATCTGTCCACAACCTCCGATTAAACCCACTGGGCATGTGCTAGTCTCCTCCTCTGTTTGCATAGGTCCTAGACAGTCCATACACAGTGGGGTTCACCCAAGATTGTGAATAGGCGCCTCTTGTTATGAGTCCCTCTATCTAAAGTCATCTTATGGGCTGAATTGATGCGGTCAGGGGGGAGTAGAAGATGCAAAGTAAGGGTCCATTCACACATCAGTTTTTCACATACCAGTGCTATCCATTTTTTTCATGAATAGCACTCGTACTTATGACAGTCTATGGGGCTGTTTACGTGTCCGTAATTTTTTATGGAGACATGTCCGTTGTTGATCTGAGTGTCTAATGAATCTCAGCAATGAAAAACTATATATCCATAAAAAAATGGGGCAGCACTCAGATGCAATCTTGCTCTCTGTTTTTTACTAAATGCTAGATAAGAGAAGGAGACATTCTGATGAAACTTGTCTCGTGTTTTAAAAAAACTGACTGATGAATGAAGCCTAAGGGAGGTGGCATTACAGAAAACTATGCAGTGGTTAATCTTTTAACAGTCTAGTAGTAAATCAGTGGCAAGGAATTAGTATTTATGCTAGTCCATATAAATGAGAATAAATACTGTGTTGTCTTCTCAGGTTAATTCTCTCTTCAAATAGTGGAATGTGTGTGTAAAATTTTAGGTCATGTCCCCTTATGTGAAAGCCATGGCTTATATAATTAGAGAGTGAAAGATCTCTTTTTTTCCACATGAATTGGATCATTTTACACGGAGGCCTTTGTCTGCATTTCAGTCCATTTAGTTCCTGCTATTAACGGAGTGTCGTAACTCTTTCTGCTCATGTCGGCTTCCTTCCTTGTGGGCAGCTAGTCTTATTCCTGAGTGTATTAGGATCTTCTGCCTTTCATGTGGCCTCTACAGACGTTTCGAATGTGTAAAATGTAAAGAGTTGGCGAACTCTTTGGTGTCCTAGATTCCTGCTCACTGGTAATTGCTCCTAATTCGTTACTGAATCTGATGGCTGCCTCAGCTGCTGCTTCATTTTTCTGAATAACATGATGTTTCTGCTTGTAACCAAAGCTACATAGGACAAACATTGTCTACAGATGATCTAAACTTTGTTGGAAAAATACATTTACAAGTATTAATACAACATGGCAACACATAAAATAATGTTGCTCCAATAAACAAAATAGACTTACACTGGGAGCAATCGTTGCCAATCCACCCAGGGTAACATTGGCAAGATCCATCGATGGGGTTACAAGTTCCATTGTTGGTACAGGTACAAATTCCACCACAATTCTTTCCATAACGGCCGCTGGGACAAACTAATGGGGAAAAAAGTACAAGTGTTTAGTTGTATATTATCAGTACTGCTGACCACCTCGTCTATTATTTCTCATATTGCCTTGTGAAAATAAAAGTGAAACGTCCTCACCTTCATTGCACAGTGAACCCATGAATCCAGCTAGGCAGTCACACATGCCCGTCATATGGTGGCAGGGACCATTGCTGTGGACACATTGTGGACAAGCTTGGCTACATCGATGTCCAAAAAATCCAGGAGAACAGACTGCAAGCACATAAAGCAAGAAGTAATAAGTAAATCTTATAGCAGCACATCCACACACATGACAAGAATACATATATATAGGACCAGTTATACTCACTTCTTTGACATGTGGTCCCTCTGTAGCCTGGTGCACATTCACAAATCCCCTCATCCGGTGAGCAGGAGGCCCCATTCATGCAATTACAAGACTTGGAGCAGTTCGGTCCCCAGTGTCCTCCTGGACAGACACTGTCACAGTGCATACCTGGTCGAAAGAAAATATAAGATAATATAAGAAGGCTGTCCTTATCCAAGAATAAACTTCGAATAGTGTTAAAGAAGTTGTCCACTACTTTTACATTGATGCCCTATCCGTAGGATAGGGCATCAATGTATGATCGGCCGGGGTCCCGCACGTGGCACCCCCGCCGATCAGCTGTTATCAGTGCCGGCGGCATCCGCCTTCTACTCAATTGAATGGGAGGCGGATCTGCAGTACACCGCGGCGGCCACTACCATTTGACGGCGGAGCCCTGTAGGTGAGCATTTCCGGCCGCCGGCACCGATATCACCTAATCGGCGGGGGTTCCGCGTGTGGGACCCCGGCCGATCATACCTTGATGCCATATCCTCCGGATAGGGCATCAATGTAAAAGTAGTGGACAACCCCTTGTACAGGTGGTGCACATGTTGTGTGCAACTTCCAGATTATTTTTTTTTCCAAAGTAACTTTACCAGTTTTAAGGCTTGGTAATAACCTGGAGGCATATCTAATATTTCCCAGATTAATATTTAGTACATTAGTTTTGAAATGCTTGTTAATTCAGTGTCTTGATTCTAGTGCTGGGGACTGCACCATTTAGCTGTCTGTATCCTCTGCTAACTCTAGATCTTACACTTCTTCTGCCAGCTTCTTCTTCCCTTTAAGCTGACATCTGTTCTATATCCTCTGTTCATCCTTAAAGAACAGTTGTCCCTACAGCCTCTAATCACCCCAATAGCTGAATGTTTCTCCTGCATCTTCTCCTTAGCAGTGGCATCTTTTCTAAATCCTCTGCTTAGCCTTAGAGCTAATACTTCTGCAGCTGCACACATTGGACACCAAACACATCCTGATGATGCTTTAGGGTCTTGTATGCCCTATCTTACACATGTCCATATGGCAGTTAGAATTATAATCTTGCATGCACCATGATAACAATGTCCTGAGTTATCCATAGCTGAGGAAATATCCTACCAATCGCTGGGAGTGTTACTGCTAAGAGTCCCAACGATCCCCAAAACAGAACTTTTCAGAGCCTCTTCGTGTATGGGGGGGGAAGTGTGCATGATAGATGTCCGCTTCCTTAATGTGTATGGGACTTATGTAGATAGCTATTTAAAGGGGCTCAAATGCCTCATAATGAGACGCTATTACTACTAAAAATGCCATGTGATAGACCCGAATAAGTACAATAAAAAACCTGTGTCACACTCACAGATCAAGATTGATCACAGATTGGTGAAGAGAATTTAATTAATTCCTTAAATTTGATCATACAGTAACTCACTGTTTGATGTGTTCCCTTTCTTTGGACTATCTGATCATGACACTAGCCACACTTAAAGGGAATTTTATCATCATAGCCCTAACCCCTCTAAACCCCATTGACTGTATTGCACATTTTTCAACGTACTAATAAGCCTAGTCGGTGCTAAATAAATGTAAAATTAACTTTAAACCTTGTGCTAGATACATAAATCAGTAAATAGTCGGAGGGGTGTTTCTCCAGATGAATCCTTCCTCTCATAGTGTAAGCACGCCCCTGTGGGTGTGAGTGATATAATTTGCATCAACGCTGGCCCTGTATAAATTTCACGCATGTGCGCAACATTCTGTCTCACTGGGTATACGCTATGAAGTCAAGTGTACGCTTCATTAATGCACTACATATACCCAAGGAGGCAGTAGTGATGCCACAAGATTAGAACAGATAATGTCACCCCTGGAAATCACGTCACTCACACCCACCACGGGGGCATGCTTACACAATGAAAGGGAGGAGTAGTCCAGGTAAATTAACGCCCCCCCACCCCCAACTAGCCACTCACTGAATTATATAGTGTAAGGGCAGCATTTAAATTGAATGTAAGATTTCTTTAGCAATCGCTAAGCAACAAAAAGGGGCTTAAAAGAATATAGAAAAAGGGTGCAGTACAGTCATGATGGTGTCTTAGGGGGGCTAAGGCAGATGACCGGCGCCCCTTAAACAATATTTGTAAACAAAGTTGACCAAAAGTAGCTGAAGCCAATGTGATGCTTGCAGGATTTTACATATTTTTCATTGGGGGTGAAGAGTTTTAAATTATGGTCCTCATTATGTAACATGTAACGACAATAATGAAAATTCAATGCAGAAGTAAAGTAAACTGAGCAATTGATTTATCTCTTTTTTTTACATTGTTAAAAAAATATATCACTATAAAATCAAATACCAAAGACAAATAGATATGTAAAGATGACATCAGGTCAAACTTTCCTGACCGATAAATTCACATAATCTCTATGAGTTTCCAGTCTGTTTTCACGAAATATTGAATCTTAGATGAACCAAAGGGTTAATTTCTAATGAGCCCTTAGCAGATTACTATTAATCCTACAACAAATGATAGAGGCCACAAAGGAAATCACGTCATTTGACCGCTCCAGAAGGCTGCACTGAGAAACTCATTCATAGTGCCCTGTTTGGTTAAAACTTTTTTTTCCCTCCTTGTGTAATAAAACGGCACAGAAGAAAATCCTTGACCGAGCCACTAATCTCTGGCCAAGAACAAACCTATAACAAGAACTCCTAATTATGGCTCAGCCCCGCTTTAATGGACACGACATTTTAGTCCTAAGGAGGAGCAATAAGTAAAATAGGGATTTTTAGGAGGAGTAACATATCCTTTCTTTGTGAACGCTCTGTGTGCCGATTACATGCCAGCAAGCGTCTCAAATCTAATTGTGTCTGCTCCGCTTTAACAGTCAAAGTGGCCTGACAAGTGAATGGATGATTTATGCCATAGGATAAAAGAAAAGTTGACAAATATTCACATTCTATAAGTTACAGAAACTTGGCAAATTTACAAAGTGTGCGAAGCCTCTTGTATCACGCATACAAAATGTCCCGTACAGTGTGAAGGACACTGGACGCCTTGGATGTTATCTACAAGGAGGTGCTTGTTGTGCTGTAAGTGCGGCCTCTAAAGGAAAACTGGTTTTCTGACAGATTTTGGGCTGTTTTGATGTCGATAAGGAGATTTGTGAAGGAATTTTTTTTTGCCAAGGCTCTGGACAAAGAGGTCTTTGATGGTCTGCAGAAGTTGCTAGGCAATTACTGAGGGCGCATGATAAAACTTCACCCAGTTGCTCAGAAGTGCTCATGTCTTTATGCTCGCTGCACTATTGTAACTGTCTTGTGTAATCAACATTCCCTCTCAAGCCACAGCTCCAATATAGCTTGTATCCAACAGACCGTAATGTAAAGCCATTGCCCAAGACGGGATATTTCCATTTTCCACTGTATTTTATTGTCATTCCTTTCTTTCCTGGCAGGTCAGTAGTGTGTGGGTTTTTGGAGCTACGAGCTGCCCACGGTTTATTAGTCAGTTAAGCGACATACATCTTCAGAAGAATTAGAGAGGTTCCTTTTAACAGGGAAATTGTAAAGTATGTACAATATGGTACAAATGTATAAAAGATTAGTAACTTTTAAGTACATTTATTATGTGCAAACATGAGCCACTGCGCTTAGCGGTTACAAAGGACATTGTTATTTCACTCGTTCATCCCTCTAAAGGGATCTGGCCTTTGCGGTTTGGGCCCATGATTTGTGTTCAGCTGGCCGGTGGAGCGAGTTCAACGTACAATGGTTAGCTAGCCTCATCAGTACCAGAAAAATGGGAACAATGACAAAATTAAACACCAGGGACATAGTCATAGCCAAGGTCAAGTCCAGAAGGTCAGGCAAAGAGGCGAAGCAGAAGAGTAATTAGTGAGTGGGTCAACTCCAGAAGGGAAAGGCATCAATTAGGTTAATCAGCAGAGAATAAAGATACAAGCTGAGTGTGAATATAGAGGGTCAATCCAGTAGTAGGCGCATCAGGAGCAGAGTAGTACAATGCAATAAGTGGCAAGGGAAGGCTATCACTAGGGAATATAATTAGGGTGTCATGTGCTCTCATACTCGCCTTGCCATTGGTCAGCTGACTGGCCCCAGCGATTGGCTGGTCAGCAACACATTTATTTATAGTCCTTGAAGGGGTATTCCCTTCTCCAAGATCCTATCCCAATATGTAGTAGGTGTAATAATAATAATATTAGCAAATACCTCTAATTAGAAATGTAATATAGTTCTTCTGATTTGCTACAGCTCTTTCCTCATGTGTCGGCATTGCAGGACCTTAGGTATGCATGGTTACGACCACTACCTACTAGCTAACTAACTGTCACTATATCAGTAGTTGTAACCATGGATACGTAAGGTCCTGCAATGGTCTGCACATGAGAAAAGACATAGCATATCATAAGAACTATACTACATTTCTAATTGGAGGTATTTGCTAATGTTATTATTATTACACCTACTACATATTGGGATAGGATCTTGGACAAGGGACTACCCCTTTAAGGACTATAAATTAATATGTTGCTGACCAGCCAATCGCTGGGGCCTGTCAGCTGGCCAATGGCAAGGTGAGTAACTTTGATATTAACTTTAATATGCATGCCACCCAGCAGGTATAGAGAACAGTTACCCTTCAGAGGACTGAACTATAGTAGCTGCTTGGCGCTACTCAGTGATACCCCTGCTGAATGACCCACCCACAGATAGCAGTGCCTAACAGCCGAGGCACCTGGAGCAGGTAGCGGTAAAGTTTTAACAACTCTTTATTCTTTACATCATTATAGCGGCAGCCACTTTGCTTGAGCTGCAGCTCTGAGCTCTGTACAACAGTTTAGAAGATTCTCTTTATGGCAGCCACATGGGCATTACAACATTTTAGCCTTTTCCTGGAGAGCGTTGTGAGCATGCTCTATGACCTGGGGTCACTATACAGGGAAGGGTAGTAGGGGAGATACATTGTTGATGACAGAATACTGATGACAGAATGATATTCTAATCTTTGAATCTGATAACAGTTTGATGGTCTATAAACATGTAACTTACCTGCCCATCCTGCTAAGCAGCGGCAGTACCCAGTGGCTGGGTGGCAACCATCAGCATGGCTGCAGTCACAACGTTCAGTGCAATTCATTCCATAGGTGCCGTCCTTCAAATAAATACAACATTATCCACAATTGTATAAGTGTAAAACGGACGCTGGGCTTTTCTGTGATATAGAAAATATGCTACATCATAAATGTGCTCAATCCTAACCACAGGATATCAGAGGTCCTATGTTAGCATAATACGGCCTCGGAAATATGGCAATCCTGATATTTCTTTGCCTTCCTCTGCTGATAGTCACAAGATATATATTAAATACTTTCTGGTAACATATTGGTAGTTCAAATTTTAAGACCCTTTTACAGCTCAATCTCTCAGAGACACATCGATGGAGAATTTATTTATTGTGAAGGGAAGAAATATATAAGTGTATCAGGTACTGGAACTGTAAGGGGCGATTGGAGTCTATGGATTCATGATTGGCAGATTTTGTTAAGCATAGGACTATAAATTCCCATATATTACATAATTATTTAGAGTATATGTATCTTGGTTATTTTTAAAAATAAATAGAGGAAATTTAAATATTGTCATCCTATAAAAAAATAGAAATATCTTTGCATTTTACCTGGCAAGAAAGTTCACAGTTCACACCCCTCCAGCCTGGGGGACAGGTGCATGTTCCTATCAATGCGTTACAGGCTCCCCCATTCTGACACTGGCAGGTAAAATTACATCCCAAACCCCAGGATCCTCGGGGGCAGTTAATAGAGCAGTCAACACCATACCAACCTGAGAACAAAAATATATGTCCATATAAACAACTACGGTATTTATTCATACAAAATATGTCATAAAATATAAATACAGTACTTCATACAAACTTTACAGGTTTTTATGAGGTCCTTCACATTAGACAACAGAATGTTCCCATTATACAAGGTGTTTTATATGTCCTGCACATACTTGGATGAACTTCTTCCAGGTACTTTTGTTTTCTCCTACATTCTAAAAGTGCACTGAAAGGTCAAGAAGCTCCCAAGATGTCTAAACCCAGAGGAAATTAGCCAATTTGTGACCGAGAACGCATATTTATAAAAGACGCAGGAAGAATATAAGGCAAATGATGAAAGCACCTTTATTAGATACATAGACATTGGGGAAATTATTAAGAGGTATGTGTAAGATTTTTTGCTGAAAAAGTAGCACATTTTGGAGCATACCTAATTTGTGCAAACTTTTTTCACTTTTTCATCACTTTTGCAGGTTTTTATTTTTTAAAGTGCAGAGGCTTAGCAGAATAGAAGGGGCGTCCTGCAGCCCACCCATCTACTATCATCTACATGCAAAAGTAGCATAAATTATAGATTTTCAGGTGTACTGATGACTTAGTAATAAAGTGGAAATACCTTACACCAGCGAACCTTTGAGTAAGAGTGATTTATAACACCCTGATCTGAAAAAATCCCATAGACTTATAGTAAAGTGAAGTTCATAGGACAAAGTTTCTGCATGTGTAATTCTAAGACTGCTACTGACAACGTGTAATCAACACCAGCATTTCACACTGTAAAGAAGAGATCTTCAGCTTTGATGATTTAACATATTGGAATTTCTCATCCTATAATAGTAATTCAGAATGTTAAGCAGTCCTACCTGCTTTACATGTGCAGGAACCGTCCACTGGAGAGCACACGGCATTATTCTTACACATACATACAGAGGAGCAGTTGCTTCCATATGTGCCAGCTGGACAAGCTATTGAGCACGCCACGCCCTGGAACAGCAACGTTTTATGAGATCATTAACATCATCAGTTCATGACACACTGGAGTTGTTAAAAGATGGTTAACACAAGCACAGACTTAAAAACACTTAAAGGGTAATTTTCTCATGTTCCTTGCCCAAATTAATTTCATAAAATGCTTGAGAGGCGTTTAGCTTTATCTATTACATACAATGGCCTTAATATTAGTGATGTTATCACCGATATAGAGTTGTCGAAGCTCCAGGATTCTTTATGTGGGCACTAAGGATGGCTGCATACTCAGCGTACTTTTTCAGGTCTAACTGCTAGAAGCAGGGGCCGACATATCATTGATGCAACCTGTGCAGTCGCAAAGAGGCCCAAAAAGTAAGAGGGGCCATTTCCACTTCGAAAATATGTATAATTGTGCATTATAACGAGCTATTGACTGTAAAGGGCCCATATGTTCTTCTTGCATTGGAGCTCTCTTCTGTCTGTGTCCTCAGTGGCCAGCAGTAACTATTGGATTCTTGTGTACCCTAATAGAGGGGATTGTTGTATGACATGTCTTCAATTTCTATATCCTTTCCAAATGGGTGTGCAGGGAATGCTGGGATTATTAACTCTGGATTACAAATTATACAAAGTGGGCCATTTATATGGATACACCTGAATTAAACGGGAATAGTTGATGATATCAACTTGCAGTTTGTGACACATTAGTATATGGGAGGGGGAAAACTTTTCCAGATGGGTGGTGACCATGGTGGCCATTTTGAAGTCGGCCATTTTGGAGCCAACTTTATTTTTTTCAATGGGAAGAGGGTCATGTGACACATCAAACTTATTGAGAATTTCATCTCATATCTTCACAGCATAGACAATTGCTTTCAGATGACCCCAAAGATAAAAGTCTAAGGGGGTCAGATCGGGAGACCTTGGTGGCCATTCAACTGGTCCACGACGACCAATCCACTTTCCAGGAAACTGTTCATGTAGGAATGCTTGGACCTGACACCCATAATGTGGTGGTGCACCATCTTGTTGGAAAAACTCAGGGAAGGTGCCATCTTCAGTGCATAAAGAGGGCAACACATCATCATGTAGCGATTTCAGATATCCAGTGGCATTGAGGTTTCCACTGATGAAGAATGGCCCCACTATCTTTGTACCCCATATACCACACCATACCATCAAGATACGAGATGTGCAGCATCTGAAACAACGGATACTGGATGTCTGTGCTAGCATTTCTTCCGCAGTGTTGCTATCAGTGTGTCAAGAGTGGAGAAGAGGGTTGCATTGACAATCCAACACAATGGGCAGCACCTTGAACACATTTTATAAGTGGTCATAAATTTGTAAAAAACTCATGAAAGTCACGTTAAAACCAAGCACACCATTGTTATTCTTATGAAATTCTCAATAAGTTTGATGTGTCACATGACCCTCTTCCCATTAAAAAAAATAAAGTTGGATCCAAAATGGCTGACTTCAAAATGGCTGCCATGGTCACCACCCATCTGGAAAAGTTTTCCCCCTCCCATATACTAATGTGCCACAAACAGGAAGTTGATATCACCAACCATTCACATTTAATTTAGGTGTATCCATATAAATGGCCCACCCTGTATAGACTTCCCCTCAGATGAAGTCCTTATTGGGGTGGTGCTTCCCCTCAGGTGAAGTCCTTATTGTGGTGGTGCTTCCCCTCAGGTGAAGTCCTTATTGGGGTGGTGCTTCCCCTCAGGTGAAGTCCTTATGGGGTGGTGCTTCCCCTCAGGTGAAGTCCTTTTTGGGGTGGTGCTTCCCCTCAAGTGAAGTCCTTTTTGGGGTGGCACTTCCCCTCAGATGAAGTCTAGATTGGGATGGTGCTTCCCCTCAGGTGAAGCTCTGTCCAAGTTGGACTTTATCTCAAAATTTTTCAGGTGACTTCACATAAAGATGTATTCCCAGGTAAAGAAACAAATTCTGTGGATTTTTACCACAGAATTATATTAATTCTCTGCCAAATTACTACAAATGGTCAAAAAGCAAGTGAGAATGTATAGTTCACTAGTGGTGGCACTAAATAATAGCCAATCACCTACAGTACAGACCAAAAGTTTGGACACGCCTTCTCATTTAAAGATTTTTCTGTATTTTCATGACTATGAAAATTGTACATTCACACTGAAGGCATCAAAACTATGAATTAACACATGTGGAATTATATACTTAACAAAAAAGTGTGAAACAACTGAAAATATGTCTTACATTCTAGGTTCTTCAAAGTAGACACCTTTTGCTTTGATGACTGCTTTGCACACTCTTGGCATTCTCTTGATGAGTTTCAAGAGGTAGTCACCGGAAATGGTTTTCACTTCACAGGTGTGCCCTGTCAGGTTTAATAAGTGGGATTTCTTGCCTTATAAATGGGGTTGGGACCATCAGTTGTGTTGTGCAGAAGTCTGGTGGATACACAGCTGAACAGACTGTTAGCTGCATTTTTCTTGCCATAATACAAATTCTAAGTAAAGAAAAACGAGTGGCCATCATTACTTTAAGAAATTAAAGTCAGTCAGTCCGAAAAATTGAGAAAACTTTGAAAGTGTCCCCAAGTGCAGTTGCAAAAACCATCAAGCGCTACAAAGAAACAGGCTCACATGCGGACCGCCCCAGGAAAGGAAGACCAAGAGTCACCTCTGCTTCTGAGGATAAGTTTATCCGACTCACCAGCCTCAGAAATCGCAGGTTAACAGCAGCTCAGATTAGAGACCAGGTCAATGCCACACAGAGTTCTAGCAGCAGACACATCTCTTCAACAACTGTTAAGAGGAGACTTTGTGCAGCAGGCCTTCATGGTAAAATAGCTGCTAGGAAACCACTGCTAAGGACAGGCAACACGCAGAAGAGACTTGTTGGGGCTAAAGAACAGAAGGAATGGACATTAGACCAGTGGAAATCTGTGCTTTCGTCTGATGAGTCCAAATTTGAGATCTTTGGTTCCAACCACCTTGTCTTTGTGCAACGCAGAAAAGGTGAACGGATGGACTCTACATGCCTGGTTCCCACCGTGAAGCATGGAGGAGGAGGTGTGATGGTGTGGGGGTGCTTTGCTGGTGACATTGTTGGGGATTTATTCAAAATTGAAGGCATACTGAACCAGCATGGCTACCACAGCATCTTGCAGCGGCATGCTATTCCATCCGGTTTGCGTTTAGTTGGACCATCATTTATTTTTCAACAGGACAATGCACCAAACACACCTCCAGGCTGCGTAAGGGCTATTTGACCAAGAAGGGGAGTGATGGGGTGCTACGCCAGATGACCTGACCTCCACAGTCACCAGACCTGAACCCAATCGAGATGGTTTGGGGTGAGCTGGACCGCAGAGTGAAGGCAAAAGGGCCAACAAGTGCTAAGCATCTCTGGGAACTCCTTCAAGATTGTTGGACGACCATTTCCGGTGACTACCTTTTGAAGCTCATCAAGAGAATGCCAAGAGTGTGCAAAGCAGTAATCAAAGCAAAAGGTGGCTACTTTGAAGAACCTAGAATATAAGACATATTTTCAGTTGTGTCACACTTTTTTGTTAAGTATATAATTCCACATGTGTTAATTCATAGTTTTGATGCCTTCAGTGTGAATGTACAATTTTCATAGTCATGAAAATACAGAAAAATCTTTAAATGAAAAGGTGTGTCCAAACTTTTGGTCTGTACTGTATGTGTTGGCTGGCGGGCTTTTAATTGCTTGTTTACACAGGCAGACTGCAGTTTTAGATGTGCACTAAAGTATCAGTAAGATCATTCAGTGCACATAGGATGCCAATGTTCTCGGCAGCATTGGTCCTGTTTACACAGAATGATGCGCTGTCGAGAATGACGATCTTTTGTGAGAACGATTTTTAGGTGATCCGAGGCTTGTTTAAACTGCAAGATTATCATAAAATGAGTGTTCCTAGGAACGCTTCTTCACGATAATCTTGCATTGTAAGTGGACCTTTAGAGTTGCGGAAAGATTTTTCTACCTCTAAGGCTGTGTGCCCACGATGCATTTTTTAAGCGTTTCCGCAGCGGCAAAAATGCTGCAGAAACGCTTAAAAAACGCATGGTAGAAGGCCTGCCCTGTTCCCCAATGATAATCCGCATGTGCTGTGCACATGCTGCGGAAATTTCTGCTGCAGGTTATCATTGCGGAAAAAAACGCAGCACTACCAATTATTTTGCGGAAGCGCTGCGTTTTCGCCGCCATTGACTTGCATTGGAACGCATGGAATCCGCATCACTACATCTGTACATGCGTTTCTATGTGCGGATGGTACCCAGGTCTGGAGGACAGGAGACTCTCCTCCAGAACCGGGTACCATAGAACCTGTGAAAAAAAGAATAAAATAAAAAATAAATATTATATTTACCTTCTGATGGCCCGTGGTCTCCTTGTCTTCGCTTGCCGGCAGCTCGCGGTGGACTGAAGGACCTGCGCTGATGTCATTTAGTCATGTGACGGCAGGTCCTTCAGTGTAGTGTACCGTGAGCTGCCGGCAAGCCAGGATGGAGCGAATCAAGACTCCGGGGGCCATCAGAAGGTAAGTATAGATTTATTTTTTATTTTTTGACATTCTTTGAGGTCACACTATATAAATCCATGCCGGTTGCATGGATTTATATAGTGTGACCAAGTTGTCAAGCACTTTCCAAGTGATGCTAAAATCGCTTGGAAAGCGCTTGTCAACCCGCATGCCGTAATGCATGTGAAGAACGCTTCACATCTGCATGTCCCTGGCAGGAAAAACGCATGTGCAATCCGCATGTACAATCCGCATGTGTTTTTTCTGCCAGGGAGATGCAGAAACACTCAGGAAAAAATCCGGAGCATTTCTGCATCGTGGGCACACAGCCTTAATCAAAGTCGTTATTCAGTCTTATCTTATGTGTTATCAGATATATAATGTGTTATTGTAGAAATCTTTCATAGAGCTTGTTCACATGTTGCCTTGTTTTTTCTACATATTTTGCTTCGGAAAATGCGCAGTGAATGAGATTTCTGCTTATTTTTTCCTTGCAGATTTGAAGCATTTTCAAGTCTGCAACTCAGACTTCAATTCAGCATTTTTTACCCATTCAAATGAATGGGGAAAAAAGTATCAAAAACTCATGCAAATAAGTGTCAAAAATATTTTATACAGCTAGACACGTTTTTGGTGCAGAAGTGTCTGCTGCAAATACTTAATGTGTGCACATACCCATATGCCAGAGATGTCTGTCACTGCGGTATTCTGATTCCTTCAGATTACCATATAGACCAGGCGGCTGTGGTAACTCATGACCTACATGGCGGTGTCCATCACTCAGGACATGAGATATGTACTTGTTTAAGTATAACCATTACTTTTCATTGCTGTCTCCTAGTCGAATGGCTGTGAACTACCTATGAGGTGAATTCCAGCAGGTGACAAAGACACCTCAACATTTATTGGGGTACAGTTGGGAGGCCCCCATACACATTATAGACCATCGAACAAACCTGTCAGTATGGAAGGGCTCGGCCAACGTTAGTCTAATGGCCTTTAGTTTGGATATAAACTGCCCTTGTGCTATGTTTTCTGGATAATCCTTATCTCATTTAAAAGAACTAAGGGTCGTAAACTTTCTGCTTTATCTACTCCTAGGAGCTCCCATTGCCATCCCTGTTTTGAAGCTGCCAAACCAGCATAGATAATTCAGATCAGATATGTTTACTGCTTTGAAAAGTATCTTTGTGCAGGCTGTAATAAGTATGCCGCCTGTATTGTACAGTGTCAGGTCTTGTTGCTGTGTTCTAGGAAACTCCTAATCAGGGCTCAAGGATCACTGGTTGGGAAATACTGCAATAACTTGAAGCAAGTCAGGACTGGAATATGAGAATAAAGGCTCTGATTCATCAAGACTGGCATTTTTCACGCCCGTCTTGATGAGGGGGTGGGGTGGAGTGCATGCCTCTAAATGAATTAGGCAAGGCACAAAGTGGTGTGACACTCTATGCCAGAGACTGGAGTAAGATTTGTGGCGTAAGGTAAGCCACAGCTTGCCATTAATTTGACGAGTGGGGGTCGCCATCCATGCCCTGTCCTACCCAAGCTCTTCCCACTTTGTCAGAGTTGAGTTAAAAAACATTTTTGCAACCTCGCATTGCACCAACATTTTGCAACTTTTTATGCCAGTTTCCTAGCATAAAAGCTTTGATGAATCAGGGCCAATGGCTCTACATTAATGAGCCTACTGCTATGTGCGTACTACTCAACCCATCAGCTGCCGGTAGGTGGAAGAGATAAAAAGAGTTTGCTGGAAACGAAGATATGCAAACTACATATTCTCTAGGTAAAGGACAGCCACCAAGCAACAACGTCCAACCTAAACTCCCAAATTTTGGCCTGCCGTTACTCTCAGAATTGCATCCCTTATGTAATGGGGGCTTAACTAACAGTTTATAGAGGTGGTATGTTATTTCTAAATGTTGGCACAACAAATGTCCAGATGTCCAGAACAATTCTGGAATCGATGGGCCTACAATAAAAGCATCAAAAACTTTCATATTTTATGTAATGTTTTTCCTGCCAACCCTCCAGTAATTGCAGCAGATTTTCGTGTGCACATACCCTAACTGATTAGAAGCTACAGTATGTGTATAAGTCTGCGAAGCCTTTCTATAGTGGAGGTGAAATGTGTCATATACGTGTCGAACCAACAACTTATAGACATTAACATCTCTAAGAATTTAGGCTTCTCTCTTTTAAACCTACGAGAACAGGAAATAGAGCAGCTTAGGTTCTGAATTACCGTAAAACCCGGAGCGCAGATGCATTTCCCAGTCACGCTATCACAGTCTGCCCCATTTTGGCAGCTGCAGATCTGCTGACAGGATTCGCCATAGAAGCCGGGAGAACAAGTCTCGTTGCAGTAGAGTCCAGACCAGCCAGGCTTACAGGAACATTCTCCAGACATAGGATGACAGCTGAGGGGACAGGATGAAAGAGACGCGTCAACAAATGATCCTGAGGCTGAATATGACACCAAGGGCAAAATTATTACAGTTTTCCCCATCATTGTTTTAAGGATAAAAGTGCTAAACGATTCATTTCTGATGAACAGTAATTTTTACCTTTACTTTATGCCTTGATATTCCAGGCATAATTGTTTTAGAATTAAAAAATATATATCAAATACAATTTAAGGAATTAGAATGTTATTTTCTTTTACTGCAAATTTCATTCTTAGCTTTTGTCTTGCTCAATAATTTTAATATAGTATAATATAAAAATATTTTCAACAGATATGACTATTTATTTCCACAAATTTTATTTTGTCTTAAAGGGTTGGTCCAGTCATAACATATCAATCACATATTCACAGGATAGCTCAGATCGGTGGGGGTCCGGCTCCCAGAACTACCATTGATCAGCTGTTATTTGCTTCAGCGGTGTGACAGATGTAAACACATGGATAGAAGCTACAAAGCCCAGCGCCATTCAATGTGTAGAAGAAGAGCTCCTCCAGATAAGTCATCAATATGTTATGAACAGTCAGCCACTTTAACTTTAGTCCCACTGTAACCTCATGGCCTGGTCATTCACTAACTCTTTACAATAGTGAAAGCAAGTAAGGTATTTAGGACTTTTTTAAAATTTGCTTTAAAATTGGCCAAACAATTTAGATAGCTGTTGACTGGAAACTTGTTCATCCAGACCAACCGGCCCTTGGCGAATAAGTTCTCAATAGAGAGAGAGGGTAAAAAACTTCTAATAAAAACTCCATCTCCTGTGAGAACAAGAGAATGTTTTTGTTTTAAATATGCCCAAACCGACTTTACCCCCCATTGTGTGCCAATGTGGACAATCAGGACATCGTCATACACATTGGATGGTCGTCAGTTCATCTAATCTGTATGGCCACCTTTGCAAAAGTGCAAGTGCAGAAGTAGGGTCTATGGGTGAATGATTCTCCTAGTGAGTGCCAATTAAGTGTAAGGAGACTTTTAGGCTATGCAATGCTCCTCTGGGAATTTAGATATGCAAATATCCTCTTCAGAGAGGAAGAGGTCTAGAAAACTAGTGCTACCTATTAGTGCAGCAATCCTAAAAGTCAATGAAGAAGTAATAATGATGGGTTTAAGGAAAACATAATACATGGCTGTCCTTCCAAAATGTCTAGGAGAGACCCAAAACAAGATTAGAGCTAAAGAGTGGCGGTAAGAAGGACTGTTTCTTTTATATAGCTATAGTAATTACTATAGGAGGGCACTTTAGTTCTCATTATATGGGAACTGTGTCTGTTTGTAAAAATGTTACTTATATCATAGATCCCATGACTAATGAAAGAGAGTCAACAAAACCTCTGATACTACCCACACTATAGTGTTTGTCGAATTCAAGGGCATGGAACCATAATCATCCAACAAAATGCCATGCCATGTGAATAATTGCCACAAGCCACATTTTTTGTTGCATTTGCAGTCAGCACAGTATGGATACATTAGTTTCTGTGATTGTTTTATAATGAGGATTCATTTGTTGCTTTCTGTGCACTGATTGTTTTATCTTCTGTTCAGCACGTGGCAAGGAAACAAATGACTGCATTGACCTTTGCTGTTACAGACTCCGGCCATACATCCATTACCTGGCTAGGAGACCATCTGTCTCTACCTGGAACAGCAGTCCCATTGAGCCTACAGTTAAAGCAGCTGCTGTTACATAGCAAAGTGACATGGTCAGCTGTGTAATAAGACGCATGTTAACACCAGCAGTACAATAGGACACTTGTGCCCCTCTCTGGTACAATCCTCCCGCTCACTACAAGGGCAGGTCTAAGAAGTAAATCAAATGTTTTGTCAGTGTAAAGATTGTTTTATGGGGCTCTTCAGACTGTCAGCCTCCGCTGGGCGTCTGTGGATTAACATGCTGAATGGGGGGTAAAGCAATGAAAACTGAACTACTTGAATTATTACCGTGAGAGAAGGTAGTTAAAGGGTTCAGAATTTTGCCACCTAATCTGAGAGCAGCATAATGTAGAGACAACCACCCCTGATTCCAGCGATGTGTCACTAACTGGGCTGCTTGCTGAAATTTTTATAAAAAATCACTAATATATCAGCAGGAGATTAACACTAGACAACTAGTAAACCTGCTGCCGTGTATTCCTTCATGAGCTCTGTGTAACCCCGCCACCACCACTGATTGGCAGCTTTCTGCCTATGCACAGTGTACGTAGAAATCTGCCAATCAGTGATGTGCACAGGGTTAGAGCTCCGCATTCAGAGAACTGGTAGCTTCCAGGAGATATTTTATCAAAACTGCAGCAGGCAGCACAGTATGTTATCCATCATTGGAATCAGGGTCTCTGCCTCTACATCATGCTGCTCTTAAATAGGGTAGTAAAAACCTGTTGACAGATTCCCTTTAATGCCACCCAAAGTATGCTCTTTAATATAAGAAATATCCTTATTTTGGCATATAAATACAAATGCCCTGATCTACCGGTATCAATAGCCAGTTTTACAAAATCCGAGAATGATCTTGCCCAATACAGACATGAGCAAGCTGAATGTTTGCAAAATGCAACTATGTGATTTCTGCAGAACTTGCAGGACTAGCAGACGTTCCTGTGACTAAATCTGCTTTTTTAATGTGATTTGCTTTGTAAAAATAAGGAAACAGTTACACTTTGTTTGTTGCACAATTTTGCTTACCGTGTGTTTTCTTAAGGCCACCATAGACATTAAACTTATTTTAGCTGAACCTGCTGATATTGAGGGCCTCTTGACTCTCCTCCGACAGATGATGTTGGGACACATAAGGATTCAGCAAGTGCAATTTCAGACAGCATCTCTCTCATAGACAACACAAGAGCACTGGGATCTGCAGAACACATCCCAGGACTCCTGTCTATGGAGAAGTCAAGAGAGGAGACAGCCATCGCTTGGCCAACAGTTGTCTATTGTGTATAGGGGGCTTTACTTTATCCTAATCTTTAGCCAAAGACAATATATTATTCTTACAAGTACTGGTAGTTCAATGGGTAATGCAATGATAATCCGCAGCGGAAATGTCCGCAGCATGTGCACAGCACATGCAGATTATCATTGGGGAACATGGCAGGCCTTCTACCATGCGTTTAAGCGTTTCTGCAGAATTTTTGCTGTTGCTGAAACGCTTAAAAAACGCATCGTGGGCACACAGCCTTACAAGGACTTATGCATAATATATTGATTCCATTATTATGATGGTTGTGTAGTCTTTGTTGTCCTTTTCTTCCGTCTACTGGCCATTATTATTATATGTTCTCATGTATTGCTGATGTAATCTCCCATTATGCCTCTCTCTCCGCAACTCCTCCTACCCTACCTACTTACTTACATCCTTTTATTCTGGTCAGAGCTGGAGAGAGGATTCTCCTGTTACCTCAATCCTCCACCCTTCATCTTCTACCTCATATTCATCCCTTCATCTTCCCCAGACATCTCAAACTACCTAAAAGTTCGTGCAGCTGGTCAGGCTAAGGAGGAGAGGATAGCGAGTAACCTACAGTATCTACCATTGCTTATACAGAGATCCATGCTCACATCCCTCATACAAATCTCACCTACGTACATCGGTGGCATAATAAGTGTAATGATATATCTTGAACATTTATTATTGTGTGGAGAGACAGTCCTATCTCATATGTGTGGGCACTTTTAGCCGATAGATTTTAATAGACCTCATTGTGTATAGGCAGGTTTAGGAGTTCTTTTATGAATGTGTAAATAAAAATCCATATGGATATTTTTAATCATTCTGGTATGAAACCCACATGATATTTTTCATTTTGTTGATTACAGTTGTGAAAAAATCAGTAAACTGATATACTGTGAATAGCAACTGGCAAAACCATTTTAATTCTGGCATTTCCAGGATTGGTTTCATACGTGTTATAAATAATCATAGAGGGGAAGTCTGTGGCTATGTGTGTAGGTGTTGGTTTTTAAAGGGCAAATTCACACATGTTAATCCTAAAGAAGGAATATGGCATTACTATTAAGGCTGATGGCTGTTAATAGGATATGCATAGGAGCACAGGGGTTTCAGATCATATTTGATCAGGGAATAGCAATAGAGTAGGTCTTTTTTTTACCATTTTATTCCTCCAATACAAAGCTGATACGCTTTATGTTCATCTAAAACAGAATGTAAAAATACTTAGCTGTAGCAAACAAACATAGAACAATGGGCACATGCCAGGGGACACACTGAGCCTATGTACTGTACTTTGTGGATAGAATTTGTGAAATATCTAAATACAACTGGGAAGTAAAAACTTTTAGACCAAATTCCCTGAAAGTCTTTGTCATCTTGTAATACATTGAGCCAGGTTATCCTAACAAAAATAGGAGCGATGCTTGTTTTTATGATTAGTTTGGCTTAGCATGAGTAACGCCCAGGCATCTCGTTCTTTTTAGATAGTTTCCGAGCCAGCTTTGCTTGGGGGTATGTGTCTGGAGTGAGTAGTTATAATCATTCGTAGCCAAGATGAGCCAGCAAAGCATTAACTATCGTCTCAACGCTGATTAATCACAGCACCTCAAGTCAATAGATGAAATTGCTTTAACTAATGGGGACTGTTGATTATGCCATTTTACTACTACAGACTAGTAAAATCCGGGAAATGCTGAATACACTGTATATAAAATAAACAAATGTGAATCCAGATCATTGCAGGAAGAGAAATAATTCACCTTTATGGCAATCCTTCCCAGAATGATATACTCCTAATTACACAAACTGCTTACTAGCCAGCCCTTTTATTGTTACAGTGGTCTTAGTATACAAAATATGGCTTTATATAGGATAAATTAACCCCTTTCCGCATTAGAACATGAATCAATGTCCTGGGCAGGGGTCTGCATGTGTTGAGGGGGCTCAGGAGCTTGGCTCCCTCTACATCTGGTATATGCCGGCTATATTACACCGGCTGAGCTCCATACGAGACCATGACTTGTTCTTTATACTGCAATAGTGTGGAATTACATTATATAGTTCAAGCACTTAAATGGTCGCAGGTTCAAGTCCTCTAACTAAAAAATAAGGTAAAAAAGTTAAGAAAAATGAAAAAAAAAAAATTAAAAACATGTAAAAAATCTAAAAATTCAAAGCACTCCCCTTTTAAACTGTAAAAAATCAAGAAAAGAAAAAAAAATTGGTATCGCCATGTACGTAAAAGTCCAATTTTTCAAAATGTAAAATTAGTTGACCTGTATAGCAAACACTGTAAGGATAAAAAATAAATGATAAAAATCGAATAAACAGTGGTTAAAATATCATATGTACCCCTGAATTGACGAAAAACTGAAAACTTTACTGGTCTTGGAAAAGTGGCAACACAAACCCAAAAATAATTTTTCACAAAATTCTGAATATTTTTTTTCCAATTACTTAAATAGAAAAATATTGACGTAAGTTTGGTATTGGCGTAATCGTAATGACCTAGCGAATCATGTTGCCAGGTCATTTGTGTCGCACAAAGAACACTGTAAAAACACTTTTTTTTCACCATTTCATCTCACTTGGAATAGTTTTCCCATTTTTTAGTACATTGTATGGCAAAATAAATGGTGTCATTGAAAACTACAGCTTGTTCCGCAAAAAAACAAGCCCTAGTATGTCTAGGTCAAAAAAAAAATAAAAAAGGTATGCCTCTTGGAGAAAGGAGAAGATAAAATGAAGTGCAAAAGTCAAAAATTCCCTGGTCATTAAAGGGGTTTTCTGGGAGTTTCACAATGATGGCCTTTAGGATAGATCATCAATATCTGATCGATGGTGGGTGTGCTGGATGCTGCACCCCAATCATCTGTTGCCAATACCGGTGGCGGACGGAATTGCCCATTTATGACGCTGCACACTGCACAGCACAGCTCCATCTACTGTATAGTGGCCACAGCCTGGTACTGCACATTCACACCCTATTTGAATCAATAGGGAGCAGATGTTCAATAGCCAGGCATGACCATTTGAGCAACTCAGCACTTCCGTCCGACAGTGGGATCTGCCGATCGGAGGAGATGCCATGTATCGCACCTCCATTGATCAGATATTGATGACTGTGAGAGTCCCAGACAACCCCTCTAATTGGATACACTGCGTGTTAACTTCATCCAATGTTGCTGCTTCCAGCACTGAATGTTCTTCGAAATTAAAACCCCTTGAAGCCTTATTTATATGAAAATTAATTTAGATTTCTTTAATATTATTAACTGCCACTGGTATTAGGATCGATAAATCATAAAAAGTTCAACACAACTGTTTTTTCAACACAGTTCAATACAAAATTGCAAATTCTTTTTCATGAGTTTACTCTATCATTACAGCATAACCCTACTACTTTCAGTTGTCATTGATGATATCAGAGGCTCATAGATAAGTGTCCTTGAGATGAAAACTGTACAAACACTTGGATCAGTACCTGGTACGCGGCAAACCTTCTATTCTTCTTTTCCATATCTTGGAACAGCAGGACAAACAAATCTATTACTTTCATTAGTGCTTGTGCAAATTCTGACTACAAGGCCCAGATGTTAACAGAATGTCAGGTACCTCTGGTTTTGGCATTAGATGGCATCTTAAAGGAGTTGTTAATTTTCATTCTTTTTTAATCCGTTGAATTCCTGTGTATAACAACATTAAACACACCAGTACTTACCCATTGGCACTCTGGTCCAGTCTTTGTTAATGTGGCTGATGCAGTGGTGACGCCACTAATGCAGTCTGGTGCCCTCTACATCAACATCACTGCTGAGCCCACTGCGACCACATCAATTAAGACTGGAGACAGCAGAGCTAGAGCTGGAGCAGAAATTAGTATGTGCAGCTGTCTTTGTTATTTTTATGCACAGGAACCCAACCAATCTAAAAAGAATTAAAATGAACAACCTGTAGGGATTGTACTCACTCAGGTGCAATGAGAGGCAAACAGGAGGCATGTTCCTTTAAATGTCCACAGCGGTTTATTAACTTCATAAACCGTCAAAAACTAAATGCAAACAAACAGCCTTTAGTGCAGGCTAAAGCAAAAGAAAGTCCTTTAAGCAAAGTCTCTGGTAAACCGGACCTGTGGTCACACAGGCTGGTAAGCATCCAGCACACAGCTCAGTCTGGAGACAACACACTGGAGGCCTTCTCCCTCCAAACACAGACCATGTGCCAAACAACAGCCTCCATTATATAGGCTGTTAACCACACCCAGAGGTGAGGTATGTGGGTAGCTGGACTACGTGACCATTAGCCACCTTACATACCCCTTTAACACAAAGTAGAGCGCTGGATCCCAATACCACTCAATGACTGGATGCAACAGTGGTTGAGCTGGAGCAAAAAAGGCAAACACAATTCTGGGTTGCATTAACAGAAGCATACAGTCTAGATCATGTGAAGTACTGTAATTATAGCCCTCTACTCCTCTTTGGTCAGACCTCATCTGGAATACTGTGTCCAGTTCGGGGCACCACATGAAGAAACTGGGGCAAGTTCAGAGAAGAGCGACCAGAATGGTGATCAGTCTGCAAACAATGTCGCATGAGGAATGGTTCGAGGATTTGGGAATGATTAGCTTGCAAAAGAGAAAACTGAGAGGAGACTTAATAGCTGTCTACAAATATCTGAAGGGATGTCACAGTGTAGAGGGATCAGCTTTATTCTCATTTGCACATGGAAACACGAGAAGCAATGGAATGAAACTGAAAGGGAGAAGATACAGATTAGATATTAGAAAAAACTTTTTGACAGTTCGGGTGATCAATGAGTGGAACAGGCTGCCACGAGAGATGGTGAGTTCCCCTTCAATGGAAATCTTCAAACAGAGGCTGGACAGACATCTGTCTGAGATGGTTTAGTGAATCCTGCATTGAGCAGAGGGTTGGACATGATGACCCTGGAGGTCCCTTCCAACTTTAACATTCTATGATTCTATGTATTTATGCACTCCTACATATACAATAACCCTCCTGGTATTTTTCATGACAAGCACACTATATGTTTATAGGTTACAGAAAACAAGCTTTTATTTTTTATAGTCTTTGAAAACAAATTCCACGTTACCTGTGTGTATTCATTCCATGGCATGGGCACGTTTTATCACACTTCATCCCATAGACGCCCTCTGAGCACAGAGTCTTTTCACAGTGTTTCCCGGTATAACCTGGTTCACAAAGGCAAGCACCACTGATGTGGTAACATTTTCCACCATTAAGACATTGGCAGGTCTCTGCGCACTTTCTTCCATACATCCCTACGGGGCATTCTTCCTGGCATCTAAACACATTTAAAAACAGAATATGATTCATTAGGATTGGCAATGTGCAGAAATTCACCTAAACTTCTTACATGAAGACAATAGATGGGAATGATGATTTATAAAACGAATTGTAAAATGAATGTAGAATAAAAGAATCACCATCATTCTCAATTCTACAAAATTAAAAACAAAATTGCAATTAGATCCTAAATCTACACATCAGTATAACCCTTCCTCACCGTTCTCCGTTGTAGCCAGGGCTGCAGTGACATTGACCGGTAGCAGAGTCACATGTACCGCCATTGTGACACTGGCACTCCTGAGTACAGTTTCTGCCATAGCGACCCTCAGGGCAAGGCTGGCCACAGACTGTGCCCTAAATTGAAACAGAAGGTTATCACACAGCGTCAAAAAATGATGAACGCACTGTGACTGCAGATAATTAAAATAAGCACCTGACCCCATGAATTGTAGACAATTACCCCGAGGCACAAGAATATAAACTGTTACAGATCAAGATCATACCATGAAATGTCAGGTGTCACAGCACAATATTATCTGACATAAAGCAATGTATGAAATAAATTATATTTTTTATGGATCAAAGTTCTAGAGGATTTATTTGTAGACTGTAGATATCATTTCAAAATACTCAAAACTGAAAATTATTTAATCTTGATGCAATGGCATAAGTAATAAATGTCTGACAGTTGGGGGCCCCCATCACTGGGACCCTTCCTGACCACTAGAATCTGGGTCCTGAGTTTTCTTGCTGAAGCTTGGATTGAATGCAGTGACATGGATGCACACGCGCTATTCGATGTCTATGGGGCTGACAGAGATCGTTAGTTGTGTGAATGAACAATATAATATTTTAATAGTTCTGACTTTTGTAAATGCGGTAATGCCTAATATGTTTGCTTTTTTTTTAGATATTTTAACAAAGTTTTTTTAATATTTTTAAACTTTTTTTTATCTTCTTTAGTCCCACTGGCTGAAGTGAACATGTGACCACTTAATCGCTGGTACAATAAATTGCAATACTATATTGCAGTCTATTGTCCTATCAACTTCCTGCCATTAAGGGGTTAATAGACATACCAACGTGGCAGACATGGGGCTCTTCATTAATCCTCTGGTTACCATGGAAAACCATCCATACTCAATGATCACATGGCACGGGGCTATGAAATGTCAGAGACCACTGTATATCCGTCTAGATGCCATAGTCACTCAGTGTCTATCAAAGTGCTCAACTCTTGTGCTGGCGCCATAAACTGCTTTCAGCATAGGAACAAGGCATGCATGGGAGCTTTGTTTATGCTTCTGCAGCCGTGACATCCCATTTGTACCCTGTGATCATGTTTCCAGTGTGCTATGCGGTGACTGAGACCCGCTCTGCTCTGTCTAACCACTTATATGTCACAGTCGATTTTGGCTCTGGCATCTAAGGGGATAAACTGCCTGCTAGCTCCGACACTGATGTAAAGAGCAAGATCATCTCCGCGGTCTCCTGGCTTCCTGCTTGCCAAGGGACAGTGCGATTCTGATTGATTGACAGTTCAGACCAGTAGCATAGTCACTCCACTGACCTGAAATGTCCTTTCTCTAATGCTGCAAGCAGAGAGAGCTTTTCCTCTACGGAATCGGAAGAGATCAGGTGCACTGAAGTGGCCTGATATGAGATCCTGTCAGAGCAGCACTGACAAGCTGTATAGAAAAGAGCTTGTAAGCACTGCGCTGCTGACCTAGGCACCACTGATAAACTGCAACGGTGACTGGTAACTAAGACAAGGAGCAGTAATTAAGTAAATTGTTTTTACAAACACTTTGCAATTTTTGTACATTAAAGAACACGAGAATAACTCTTTGAGTCAAGATCGCTGATCCAATGATCTCTAGCTGTGGGTTGGTTTCCCTCTCTGTTGGACCACAGATTGTGTTGTCTCTGTCCAACTGCTGATAACGCTCTTGTCTTGATTTGCTGTGTTGCTTCTGTGCAGGTGTTTTCACTTCCTTGTCTTGGTTTCTCCTATCACATCTTGGGAGGGGCTATTTATACTCTCCTGGCTCATGCAGCCTTTACTGGCTATATTCCAAGTTAGAAGGATGTTTGGAGTCCCAGCTCCCCAGTGAAGGATTATTTTGATGAGGTTTTCTCTATTGCTTCTCCTGTGGTTTGTTTGCGTGTTCCCCTTCCCAGCATTCTTCCCATTTTGTTAAATTCAGGGTCTGGGGGTTTTCACGTATACCAAAGGTCTTTTTGGGTTCCTTTCTTTTCCTTCCATGTTTCATATATAACTGTGGAAAGAACGTCTCTAGCCTGTGTCTCACCCTCTGTCTGTGTGCACTCCATTCTGTTATTATGGTTTTGGGATACATTATGTGTATAGCTGAGGGTTCAGTTAACGACACTCAGGGTCAGCAGACGTAGAGTGGAGGCGCCATTGTGTAATTTTAGGGTGTCGACATCCACATTCAGGCAGGGACCGATTAGGGTCAGGTTAGGGATTTGTATATGAACCTGTGGTGTGCATGTTTTACATCTCCCCTGGTTTGTTCATCCCCTTGTCAGTGCTAGGGTTCAGTCATAACTATTGCCTAGCATCACTGATTCCTCTCAGTGAAACATTGAAATGATTTCATAGCTGGTGCACAGACTTTTCTATAGTTCTATAATCACACATAGATACAATATTTAAACCTAAGTAATAACTGTGTCCAGTATTACTAATATGCTGTTTTGTGTAGTATTACGATACTCTTTTTCTGCTAATATAAGTAACAAGTCCTATTACTATAATTTTGTACATAATAGTGCTGAGAGTGGATCGTTCTCCAGGAAATAAATCAATTAAGTTAGACTAAGCTTTTAAATGTAATTATTTGACGTACATCATATTATAATGGACTCACACTCCCCCAGGCGGGAATAAGAAGATATTCTGGTGCATTGTGTCACTTAATTAATTACTATTTTCACTAAAGGTCATTCAGTGAGATAGAAAAGGGGTATTGACTGAATTAGTTAATTATTTTTCATTGATTACATTGCATAGTTAAAGCTGTCCGAATCTAACTAGAGTAATGAGTTCATGTGACGTACCATCCACCCCGCAGGGCAACTGCATTCTCCAGTGACGTGGTGGCAAACTCCACCATTCTGACATGGACATCTTTCTTCACACTGAGGACCATGTTTACCGGGAGGGCAAAGATCTTCACAGCTAAAGGGCAGACAAATGATATACTGGTTAAAAGCTGGATAATAAAACTATATTACTTTAAAGTGGCATTGGATAAGCTCTTTCTGTAAGCCTATAGACTGCAATGGAGATTGACCCTTATTCATCAGATAGTTCTGGGTCTCAGAGGTGGGACCTGCACTTTTCAAGTAGTCGAGGCATTGTATGTGAATATGCCATAATGTTTAAGTTGTGACCTGTCCTTTATACATATCATGTTTTAGGGAGTCTGAAAAAAAATCGTATTAATAGCACTGAATCACTATTATTTATAGGTCATAATCTACAGATAATGCCTCAGGCAATTTGCAGGCTACATTTTTTACAAATAGTATGAAAATCTATGGAAAAACAAAAGCATAAAACATATTACACTATTGGATTCACTAAAGATCAATTAAAATTATTTTTCATAATTATTTTAAACTGTCAAAGTTAAGAGTCAATAGATGCACCCCGGATGTATTTCAAGGTTAATTTGCATGTGATTTTACTTGATTTCTCAGCCCTGTCACATCGGATTGCTACAAAACAGATGTCACTTTTAGGGCTCGTTCACATGCCCATATAACACGGCCGAGTGCTCTTTGATGTTTTATCGGATAGAGCTCGGCCCCATGTTATACTATGAGGCAGAGCCGACTAGTGCATTTTTTCTCATGAAAATTCGTCAGGAAAAAATAATCGCAGCATGCTAAAATACAGTTATATGAAAAAGTTTGGGCACCCCTATTAATCTTAAGCTTAATGTTTTATAAAAATTGGTGTTTTTGCAACAGCTATTTCAGTTTGATATATGTAATAACTGTTGGACACAGTAATGTTTCTGCCTTGAAATGAGGTTTATTGTACTAACAGAAAATGTGCAATCTGCATTCAAACAAAATTTGACAGGTGCATAAGTATGGGCACCCTTATCATTTTCTTGTTTTAAATACTCCTACCTACTTTTTACTGACTTACTAAAGCACTTTTTTTGGTTTTGTAACCTCATTGAGCTTTGAACTTCATAGCCAGGTGTATGCAATCATGAGAAAAGATACTTAAAGTGGCCACTTGCAAGTTGTTCTCCTGTTTGAATCTCCTCTGAAGAGTGGCATCATGGGCTCCTCAAAACAACTGTCAAATGATCTGAAAACAAAGATTATTCAACATAGTTGTTCAGGGGAAGGATACAAAAAGCTGTCTCAGAGATTTAACCTGTCAGTTTCCACTGTGAGGAACATAGTAAGGAAATGGAAGAACACAGGGACAGTTCTTGTTAAGGCCAGAAGTGGCAGGCCAAGAAAAACATCAGAAAGGCAGAGAAGAAGAATGGTGAGATCAGTCAAGGACAATCCTCAGACCACCTCCAGAGAGCTGCAGCATCAACTTGCTGCAGATGGTGTCACTGTGCATCGGTCAACTATACAACGCAATTTGCACAAGGAGAAGCTGTATGGGAGAGTGATGCGAAAGAAGCCGTTTCTGCAAGCACGCCACAAAGAGTTGGCTGAGGTATGCAAAAGCATATTTGGAGAAGCCAATTTCTTTTTGGAAGAAGGTCCTGTGGACTGATGAAACCAAGATTGAGTTGTTAGGTCATACAAAAAGGCGTTATGCATGGCGGCAAAAAAAAACACAGCATTCCAAGAAAAACACTTGCTGCACACACTAAAATTTGGTGGAGGTTCCATCATGCTTTGGGGCTGTGTGGCCAATGCCGGCACCGGGAATCTTGTTAAAGTTGAGGGACGCATGGATTCCACTCAGTATCAGCAGATTCTTGGCAATAAAGTTACGCAGGGGATGGATCTTTCCGCAAGACAATGATCCAAAACACCGCTCCAAATCTACTCAGGCATTCATGCAGAGGAACAATTACAATGTTCTGGAATAGCCATCCCAGTCCCCAGACCTGAATATCATTGAGCATCTGTGGGATCATTTGAAGAGGGCTGTCCATGCTCGGCGACCATCAAACTTAACTGAACTGGAATTGTTTTGTAAAGAGGAATGGTCAAAAATACCTTCATCCAGGA
Source organism: Phyllobates terribilis (assembly GCF_046119375.1). Classification (NCBI taxonomy): domain Eukaryota; kingdom Metazoa; phylum Chordata; class Amphibia; order Anura; family Dendrobatidae; genus Phyllobates; species Phyllobates terribilis. The sequence continues at coordinate 391,682,742 of NW_027362761.1, forward strand.
TCCAGGAACTCATTAAAAGCTACAGGAAGCGACTAGAGGCTGTTATTTTTGCAAAAGGAGGATCTACTAAATATTAATGTCACTTTTCTGGTGAGGTGCCCATACTTATGCACCAGTCAAATTTTGTTTGAATGCAGATTGCACATTTTCTGTTAGAACAATAAACCTCATCTCAAGGCAGAAACATTACTGTGTCCAACAGTTATTACATATATCAAACTGAAATAGCTGTTGCAAAAACACCAATTTTTATAAAACATTAAGCTTAAGATTAATAGGGGTGCCCAAACGTTTTCATATAACTGTAATCGGATCACGCGCACCCATACAAGTCTATGGGTGTGTGTGAAACATCAGACTGCATTCAGACGTATTCCGAGTGCAGTGCGATTACCCGGACACAGACAATGGGGAAGATGGAGAACATAAGTTCTCCATATTCTCCGCACCTGTGAGAAAGTTGGATCACAGTAAGGTGACACTCAGATCAAACTCTGACACAACGTTAGTTTCAGGGGAGTCTTCTCCGAAACCTACCTGAAAAATTGCTCAGAAAATGCTCAAAAGAATAAACATATTCATTTCTATGTAAAAAAAAAAGGCCGCTGTTCATATGTTCAGTCTTTTGAGCATCTTTTAATCGCTTTAGGTTTCCAAAGCCGCCAAGCATTTAAAGGAAATGAGCTGATTATTTTTCAGGCGTTTTCTGCTCTGAAGCTGTTTCATGCTTTACAATACAAGTCGATGGGAAGGCTCAATAGATACCTGGAAGATTCCGACAGTTTGTAAAAAAGCAAGTGGTTTGTTCATTGTTGAATAGAACTGAAGCCAGTTAAAAAAGTTAACGCCAGTAAAAGGTCGCCTTAAAAACACTGAAAAAACTCTAAAAAAATGAATGTTGAATAATCACACAGGAAATGGGAAAAAAATGCTAAAAAAGATGCTTAAAGACAAAAGAAAAACACTAGCTTTTCCTCAATCATCTTCCTCTTGAAACACTCGTGGGTTTGGCTGCCTGAAAAAGATGTTGTGTACACACACCCTAAGGTGCCCAACCCCCCCATACAGATGTACACAAGGCTCGACTGTTCTAAAAGACCACAGTATTATGGGGGAGACCCGACAGGCCCTCATTCATGTGAAATGGTCCTCCATTCCCTCCAAAATTGGTCGATTTGGTCAACTTTAATCTGTATGGGGGCCTGTAGGATTTAACCCATGATACTTGTCATCTCGAGAAATGCTATTTAACTGCAGATATAGAGGTATTCTGAGGGGAAACAGCTTTTAAATCCTGTTTAGCTGTCATATTGGTGTAGCAGCTACAGGAAGAAATTAAGTTTTATTTTCCCGGCAACTACTCGCTTCAAATTATCGGGACGGTGCAAGAAGCGGTTAAAATCACCTCTCTCTATAGTGTGAGTGCGGCTATAATCACTAGCCAGCAATTTGATTGACAGCCTGCTTTGCAGCGTGTGGTATGCAGAGTAGGCGGCAAACAATGTGCCCCCTCTATAGTGTACAGTGACCATTACAGCTCCCTGAACCACCCCGTTGACTGGAAACGATCGGCTGCCAGGAGAATAAGACGTCATTTTCTCCCTGCAGCCGCTGCTCCAATAAGACTGCAATATAGCTGTGTACTTTGAGGTTAACCCTATATCTGCATATAAATAGTGTTTCTCAAAGTGCCCCTTTAAACAAAAGCATTTACTAACTCAGATTGTGTCAGTGTATTGACATAAAACAATATACATTTTTAAAAATTACTTACAAGGCTCCAGTATAACCAGGGGGACATCTGCACTCTCCAGTAGTATGATCACAAGTTGCTCCATTCTGACACTGGCATTTTTGGTGGCAATCATTTCCATATGTCCCTTGGTCACATCGTTCCTCACAACGCCAGCCCTTAAAACCAGCAGCGCAGTGACATGCTCCAGTAATGGGATTACAAAGAGCCCCATTTTTGCATTGACATCGGCTGCTACAATGTGGTCCCCAATGATCAACATCGCAAGCTGCCAACAAAATAATGGTAAAATTCTAATTAATGTCTACACAAAGAACCAACATTCACAACTGTTCATGAGTAAGACAACAGGCTTTTAATATCAGTTGAATTGGGTCTAAAAACTGAGTAATAATGTATTAAACATAGAAACCATGTTTGAGTTAAAGCATAAATATCACAGTGGAAAGAAGTGAATGTATGTTGTTAATGACCTATTAGATGAAGAATGAAAAATACTGAAATGTCAGATGTCTTACATCTTTCAACAGTGTAAATGAGAAGATGGCACAAAGCATTAGATCAGGAGAGTCGAGGCGCACATGTGATTTTATGAAGCTGGTTCTTACGAGGCCAACATCGCACACACCGCACAACCAAGGAAAAGATGACTTTCATGTCCTGGAATGCCAACTTGAACTTAAGCTCCTAATTGTTCCAGGATATGGTGGTGAAAGCATGAGTTGTACAAGAAATGCTATAAACTGGTAAACTGCTTAGGATAAAATCTCGAGCTGTTATAATGGACGAGTTCTAACCTAAGGCATGCTGGTAACTTAAACAGTTATATTTTCGTCAACAAGTGAACAAGTTGTACTGGGCTACATGCTCATACTTAGGCCACGTTCACACGTTCAGTATTTTACATCAGTATTTGTAAGCCAAAACCAGGAGTGGGTGATAAATACAGAAGTGGTGATGTGTTTCTATTATACTTTTCCTCTGATTGTTCCACTCATGATTTTGACCTACAAATACTGAGGTAAAATACTGACCAAATACTGCCATGTGAACATGGCCTAATATAAAGGCGTTCATTTAAGTGATCATCTCTGATGGACACCACTGCGTGTAATGGCGCCCAATCGGGGACAGTTATTTTAAATCAAGAATAGTAATGCATACAGTGCTATTTTTGCCATCAAAAGTGACAGAAGCCCAAACGAAATCCCCATTGATGACTCTAAATTGCAGTGTAAATAACAGGCGACATTGCACAGTTCATTACCAATGGGCAGAAATTTTGTAAAGCAATCTGATTATCTACTCATCAGAAAGCTGTTAATAGACTACAAACAAACATAGGCTTTTGTCTACAAAAACTCCAACCAAATAAAGGCAGTAATTCATACAAAATCCTTATTATGCAAATGCTGGAAATCTTGTTGGGTTTGAACATTCTTTTTGTCTGTGGACTTTACACCTCCTGGTCAATTCTTATCCTGGAGTCTTAGTATGGATTAATCCCAGGGACAGACTTAAGATACCGGAAATGTTTGTGCTCAGCCCAGTCTGAGGACTGCTGGGCAGGATAGCAAGTCCAGCTGTTCCAAACAAAATACCCAAACTACAAGTAGGCAGAGATGACTCAGTTAGAGTTGAGTTCTTTGCTAAGTACCATTATGGGTGTGGTATATTTATTGGCATGCATAGCTCTCAAGTTTCCTAATCATTTTATTACAACTGAGCTTTGCAAAGGGCTGTTAGATGTATTTCTGGATAGAACAGAAGATAAATTAATTACATGATAATAATTTGAAGATAATTATTTTTTATGTTTTTCAGACCAACGGGTTTAGTGAATTAAGGAACCAGGATCTTGACTTCCAAAAAGCAGATATACGAATTAGGATAAAGACTGATGTACTACAGTGACAATCCCAAAATTGGTTGCTTACTCAGGGATCCTTTTCATTAGAGAAGATCATTAGCATTAATTAATATTATCCCTAGGAGAACAATGGATGTAAGAGTCATCCTAAGATTTCTATCAGCAATACTGCAGAAAAAAACACTTGCAATGCAGTTCACCCTGTAATGTAACAAATAAATGGAGCTTGTTTAGGAGTTCAGTGTGGGGATGGAGAGAGTCTTATTACAACAAATGTACATAATACTAAATGAGGTTTCATCGCTTCTCACCCTGGAGGACCAAGTCTGCCCATCTATGGACTTGCATTCATATTAGGGCAGTATGTAGTCCCATATTTCTCCTGTAGTGGCTGCTGCAGGTGAAATAAGCAACCATCTTCCACTGAGAAGATCAAGGCCCCCATTCATCAAAGTGTCTATGCCAGATGTACGGTGTAAAACATTTTGAAAAGTCACACATTTTTTGCACAATGTAAGGTTACAAAAAAAATATTGTGACTTTTAGCATATTCATGCCAGCTATGGCCAATCCGGACAAAATTGGGGTGAGACAGAGGTGGAACGGGGTGTGGCGACGCCAGCTCATCTAGTTCTTGTAGAGCTGTGACGTGCCTTATGTCACAAGTCTTACGCTAGTCCCTATGTGCGCCTCTTAATGAATCAGGCGCCTCTAACTCCAACATGCCCTCTCATGAAGACTGGCATGAACAATGCTGGTCTTGATGAATCGGGGCCCAAGAGTTTGCCGGTGGTCTCAGTCACTGGTGCCCCTCATGTTGAAGAGGTTGCTCAACTTGTTTGTGCTGTATCAGCCCCTTTAAACACAGGCATGGAACCAAAAAATGCCATTGCTCATCATTCCCAGAAGGTATCTTTTTCAAGATGGTTTCTAAACCTGTTATATTGAAAAATATACAGTGACCTAGAATTTCACAGTCTGGCACAAATTTAAAGGAATTGTCTACATCATATGTTGTCTAAGGGGTGCTTTTGCCGTTCTGACATTGTTGCTTTTGCCGTTTACTTTGTCTTGGTGTTATCATCTTGTTACATCTGTTTTATCATCATCATTATGTGGCACCCCAGGGGTCTGGTTTCCACAGTAACGGCAATGTTATGTCTGAGAGCAGGTGGGAGGTCTCTTGGTCAGGGATCCTGTGCATGCCACACCTCCTGCCCAGTCCTGGGAGGGGAAGAACTTCCCCTATATAAACCTAGGGCTGAGGCAGGGTTAGTGAGTAGAGAAGAAGTAGAGACAGAGAAGAGAAGCAGATATAGGAAAGAACATCAGGAGTTCTGTGGGAGCAGTGCTACAAGGAGTCAGGGGCTGGCAGCTGCAGAGCTCGCCCTGACTGAGAAGTTATCACCGGACCCGGAGTCCGAGGCTGTGGGGACTAACTCCTATCCAGCAGCAGAAACCGACCGGCAGGGGATTGCAGGTCCTCTGGCCCAGAAACCCGAAGGCACGGTCACACGCGTGGGACCAGCACCGCCGTCATGGAGCGGAAGCTACTAGAAGGCCCCGAGTCACCGGCCATACGGGTGAGCACCACACGGTACACTCAGGGACGTGGGCTACTTATACCCGCTTCTAGCAAGGTAGCCAGAAGAGTATCGTTAGTTTGGGAGGCCTACAACTCCGCCTGGCCAGGGGAGATCCCATCTGCTCAAGGACTGACCAGGCCCCAATCGCTAGCCAGTACTCCGGGAGGGTCTATCGTTGTCACCAGTAAAGACCCTGAACTACACCGTACCGTCTCTGAGTGGTTCCTGCCACCCCCATCATCCACGTTGGCTGCCCTGAGGCCATACCCCTCCCGTTGGGGGTTATACTATCACGCTGCACAATCCTACCACCGGCCTCAGCGGTCTGCCCTGCAGCAGCAGCTCCTTAGCTGTACTCAACGGGTGGCGTAGTCGTCCAACATCTACCGCTAATACAGCGCCACTTAGTCTGACTCCCTGGGCACGGACCGGATCACCGCCACGAGACTACAACCCTCAAGAGATCCGGCTCCGGGTAAGCTCCCGCATGCGCAACGCAGCGCGACACAGGCCCAGGGGCGCGTCAATTACAGCTAACACTAATCATAATTAATAATGATTTGCTATACAGCAATGTGTTAAAGGCTAATGCCTACAACTTAATTATCACCGATATGTTGAATGAATGCCGTCTACAATGGCTGGTAGGTAACATAAGAAGCACAGCTGTTTATCTGAAATAAAGATGTATTTGGGTTACAAGTCGTCATATGGAATTCTAGCTGATTTGGGACCACAAGGTCTGCTCTGTAACGTCAAGGTCAAGCTAATAACCAATTGTCTGTCTGTGTTACCCTAATTTTCTAGCTAAAAGCTCCATTATAGTAAGGAAATGTATCCTCCTGGCAACACTGTATTCCCCAAAGGTGCCTCCTTCTGCCTGACAACTGCCCTGCACTGACAAAACTTATTTCATATGCTCATATTCCATTTATTCTTGGCAGGAGATAGAGATGGAAAGTAGTCTACATTTATGATCTCTTAAGGAATATAAAAGTAATTTGCACACTTCCGTTTATTTGTCTTCCTATTTGGCCATTCTCTTCAAATTTCCAGTCCTACTTGTCCAACTTTCTCCCATCTATATCTGTCATTACATATTTTGTGTGCAGTAGAAAACGGTTACTGCCATGCTGTAGAATAGATTTTCTGGTTTATGTTTTTTCCACATTGCAACCGTAATATTGTATTGTTTTTCCTCTTGTGATACAGATGGTCATGTTATAGTTGCACCTACTGTATATAGCTTGTACACACTTATACTGCACATTTCACAGTAGCTCGACTAAAGATATGTTCTTGAGTGAGGAAAGTAACCACTATAGAGAAACATCATCTTGGTTTGTGGATTAAGGCACCAAATTTGCTCATTAAGGTCTCGTACACATAATATAGCACCCATAGAAGTCTAGGAGTCCTTACTGGACCTACATTTGTCTCCGGAGACATAGAGGTTTTTACATACTGACTCCAATAGAAAAAATTGTTGGAATGCTCTATGAGATAATTGCTGATTAGATTTTGGGTTGCAGAAGTCAGTATGAAAACAAGATTTCAGGCAACCTCCAGGGCCATAGATCTTCCATGTGTTGCTGTGCAGGCTCTGTGATTGGAGTAATGAGCCCATTGAGTAAGTAAATCATGGATGTTAATGATCTATTCTTAGGCTATGTTCACATGCAGTGTTTTTACAACATTTTTTTCTGCAGCCAAAACCTGCTCTCTTGGAAGTATACAGTGGGTACGGAAACTATTCAGACCCCTTTAAATTTTTCACTCTTTCTTTCATTGCAGCCATTTGGTAAATTCTAAAAAGTTCATTTTTTTCTCATTTAAGTACACTCTGCACCTCATTTTGACTGAAAAAAAAACAGAAATGTAGAAATTTTTGCAAATTTATTAAAAAAAAAACACTAAAATATCACATCATCATAAGTATTCAAACCCTTTGCTTAGACACTCATATTTAAGTCACATGCTGTCCATTTCCTTGTGATCCTCTGTGAGATGGTTGCACTCCTTCATTGGAGTCCAGCTGTGTTTAATTAAACTGATAGGACTTGATTTGGAAAGGCACACACCTGTCTATATAAGACCTCACAGCTCACAGTGCATGTCAGACCAAATGAGAATCAAAAGCTCAAAGAAAGTGCCCAAGGAGCTCAGAGACAGAATTGTGGCAAGGCTGCGTGTGAACAAAGCCTTAGTCTGAAAGCAAAGTGTAAACCTTTTTAAGGGTACGTCAACAAGGGACAAAAATAATCAGTGTGGATTTCACTTAAAGTTCCACAATAGAGTTCCACATTAGAGTTCAAGTCCTCTTCCACTGACGAGGGCCAACAGCCCGAAACACAGTGTTTGCAAACTGAGATTCTGATTTGGTTTTTATCCTAAGTCATATTGCAAGACTTGTTAAAGGGTCGATTGTGACTTGTAGAATTGCTGCTTCCAACAGGTGGCGCTATAGAGTTCAAGTCCTCTTCCTCTCTGACGAGGCAATTTACATATTAAATCTCCAAGAGGAGCATTTCAGGGCGAATAAGCCTCCTTACCTTGACATGCCAGAGCCGGTATGTCACTCTCCACAAGGAGAAACGTTACCCCTTAGACCAAAGTTCCACAAAAAAATCTGCTGTTAAATCTGCATATTTTACATGCAAATTTTCCTGCAGATTTTCTTATAGACTTGCTGCGGACTTTACTTAGTATGCATTTCAAAAGGTGAAATCAGCAGCGCATATCCTGAAAAAGATTAACTATGTGCACCACGTGTCAATTTACCCACAGATATTATTTCTTAATAATTTGTTAATATCTCATCCAAATTCCCGTTACTGTATCACACTGTGGATTTTTTGCCCACCTATCAAGATAGAAAATCTTCAATATTTCTTCTATGTGTGAGCATAACCTAATAGTTCTGAACTGCAGGGGACATTGAGGTATAATACCAGTTGTAAAGCGCTTAGTCTGGTTCTAAGTTGCATTGAGTAACATGGTGATTGTGGTAAGGTTTATTACCGTGGCAATGGCATAAATATAGCTAAATTAATATCAATGATCTCAGTCAATCCAGGCTCTTGACCTAATAGTGACCGTGTAGCAGAAAGCTATAATATCTAGAGCAAGAGAATGAAAATCAATCCAGGCTCTCGTGTCCTACATAAAAGCTGAGCTCCTTTGAAACTCAAGACAACAATCTCAAAATGTGGATTTTATTTCCAATCCTTTGTTTCTCTGAGATTCATTTACTGCACGGTGGGTTTTCTACCCCTATGGCAACTGTGCCCTCATGCAGTGTCCTGTTTTCTAAGGAAGGATTTCTATTGAAGAATCTAGGCCATTTTGTTATTTTGTCGATGCTTTCTGAGCCATGAAGAGCACACACAAAAGAAATGTGCAGTTTTGTTTGCTTTCTTTGAAGATTTGCAGTCAGTTTTCTTTTGCGTACTCTTCAAATCCATTTCCTGAGGATGAATTTTATTACTCACTTGCGCAAGTATTGTAATACATTTCTATTGTCCTAAGAAATTCAATTCTTGTTCTTTAAATTAAAGAGGGGAATATAAATTTAGCATCAGGATTGTATTACTAAAGAGGTCTAGCAACATACAGTAGATGTGAAAAGTATCTACGCCAGTAGAGTAAACCAAAGTGTATGATATGAGAAGCAAAAAAATGAAAATAAAATAAACAAGCAAACAGATAAAAAATACAATTGAAGGGAAATACTTAATTTAAAAAGAGTTCCGATATCAAAGAGGTTGTGACACCAGGTTGGCCTTCTGCATCCCTCAAATCATGTGCAGCCTCCATACAATTCTCCAATAGCAGCCTTGAATTTGAACACCCTTGAAATTGTTCCAGAAAGTGAAATGCTCCTCCCAGAAATTATTGCCATTACACATATTTTGTTATACATGTTTATATCCTTTGTGGGTATTGGAACAACACAAAAAACAGACAAAAAAGGTAAATTGGACATAATTTGACACAAAGCCCCAAAAATGGGCTGGACAAAACTGTCGGCACCTTTTCAAAATTGTGAGCTAAACACTTTTGTTTCAAGCATGTGATGCTCGTTCACACTCACCTATGGCAAGCAACAGGTGTGGGCAATATGAAAATCACACCTGAAACCAGATAAAAAGTGGAGAAGTTGACTCAATCTTTGCATTGTGTGTCTGTGTGTGCCACATTAAGCATGGAGAACAGAAAGTGGAGAAGAGAACTGTCTGAGAAATTGAGAACCCAAATTGTTGAAAAATATCAACAATCTCAAGGTTGCAAGTCCATCTCCAGAGATCTTGATGTTCCTTTGTTCACGGTGTGCAATATAATCAAGAAGTTTACAGGCCATGGCACTGTATCTAATCTAACTGGATGTGGACAGCAGAGACAAATTGATGAAAGGATGCAATGCAGGATAGTCCGGATGGTGGATAAGCCGCCCCAATCAAGTTTTAAAGAAATTCAAGCTGCACTGCAGGCTCAGGATGCATCAATGTCAGCACGAACTTTCCATCATCATTTGAATGAAATGAAACGCTATGGCAGGAGATGCAGGAGGACCCTAATGCTGACACAGAGACATAAAAAAGGTAGATTGCAGTATGTGAGTAAGCCAAAATACTTCTGGATAAGCGTCTTGTGGACAGATGACACCAAGATAAAGCTTTTTGGTAAAGCACATTATTCTACTGTTTACCAAAAGTGGAATGAGACCTACAAAGGAAAGAACACAGTGCCTACAGTCAAATATGGTGGAGGTTCAAAGATGTTTTGGAGTTGTTTTGCTGCCTCTGTCACTGGGTGCCTTGACTTTGTTCAAGGCATCATGAAATCTGGAGATTGCAAAATGATTTTGGGTCATAATGTAGTACCCAGTGTCAGAAAGCTGGGCTTGCATCCTAGGTCATGGATCTTCCAGTAAGACAATGACCGAAAACATAAGTCAAGAAGCACCCAGAAATGGATGGAAACAAAGCGCTGGAGATTTCTGAAGTGCCCAGAAATATGTCCAGATCTAAATCCCATTGAACACCTGTGGAGAGATTTTAAAATTGCTGTTGGGAGAAGTCACCCTTCAAATATGAGAGACCTGGAGCAGTTTGCAAAGGAACAGTGGTCCAAAATTCCAGTTGAGAGTTGTAAGAAGCTTGTTGATGGTTATAGTAAGTGACTGATTGCAGTTATTTATTCCAATGGATGTGCAACCAAATATTAAGTTGAGGGGACCAACCATTTTGTCCGGCCCATTTTTGGGGTTTTGAGTGAAATTATGTCCAATCTGCCTTTTTTTCTTTGTTTTTTTGTGTTGTTCCAATACACAGAAAGGAAATAAACATGTGTATAACAAAACATGTGTGATTGCAATAATTTTCTGGGAGTAATACTTCATTTTCTGGAACAATTTCAAGGGTGCCAACACTTTCGCCCATGACTGTATTAGAAAGTTGTTTATTTTCTTGTGTACCATTGATTAAAAATTAAAACAGCTGGTACTCTTTAGGTTTTACATAAAATGAAAGTAGTCGACGGTAAGGTTAGGTTGTTAGATAGTTCTGTATAGCAGCCTTCTGGTTGAACTAAGTGTTAATTCTTGTTGCCGTTTGTGGAGACCAGAGAACAGACAAAGTTGGAAATCCAGGACAACACTTGTGTTATTTTTTAACAGGATACTAGACATTACACATTTGCATTGAGACGTATCCTTAATAAATTGTTCTAAATGTATAGTACAATCGCTGATCAATATTTACAAGGATTTTTTTATGAAATCATAAATGTCACAATCATTTTCCCATCTCCTTTACCTTTAAACATCTTAGCCTGTGTATACTGTAGGACAGTACAGTGAAGAATATATTGACACCCATAATGCTGTAAATGAAGTCACCATTCATGTCGATAATTGCTGTGATCTGTAAGTGGAGCTTTTGGGAACAGGTGAGAAATGAGAGCACAACACATCAGAGACTGGAGGGAAAGTTCCAAAATGAGTGTTTGGCAGACTGACTGTCTTTTTCAGGTGTGGCCTAATTATAACACTATACATAATTAATATATTTTACATCATTTCTCGAGGGCGATGTAAAATCTTGAAGAAGCCTGTTCTTACTTCTCTAAAAGACCTGTTTGCAGCCATGGACAGTCAATGAAAGACTGACACGAAATACTAATAATAACAGTATGAAGCCTTTCTTTGTGGAATATAGCCTATATAATTATTATAAATGTCATATTTGCCCTAGCTTTTTGTGCACCTTTGTTTATCAGAATGCAACTTTATCTTACAAATCCAAGGGAAACTGAAAAATAAAATAAAACAATTGGTTCAATCACTACAACATAATGTATCAGGTCTCATTATTAATTCCTCTGCTTTATAACTAAACCAACAAAATGGCCAAAATCAATGTTAGAGCCTTTAAAGTCCATGAATAGTATTTTCTAAGTGATCCTGATCATGTCTGATGGATGGTTTGATAGAGTAGCTCCAAGGGATGAATTCAACACGTCTGCTATCTGGTCAGGTTACATCGAGGGCTCTATTGTGTTTGCTCAATAAATCTTTATTGGACTAATTTACTGCACATGCATGTCAATGGGTGTATGTCAGTGTTAGCATATTACAATGGAAGCCTTATTATTCACCCATCGTTCCGTTGCAAGGATACTGTTTTGTCACACTGTATAGCTGAATACAACTTTCAGCATTATATATCACAGTGATACAGAAAATGCCGGCTTTACATCAACTGAAAACAAAAAAAGATGGATTCTGTTGAGGAATTTCGGTTTTGGAATCAGCACCAATTTCAATTAACAAACCAAATTCACTTTGTGTAGAAAATTCTCCATGGACAGACGAAATCCATGGCTTAATTCCACATAAAAATGAAGAACCAATCTGCAGCATCATTTTTACGTGATATGTGGAGTTAGTAGTAGGGTACTTCATGGCCCTGCTCCTAATTGATTAAGATGATGTCCCCATGATATATAGGATCACACATTCAGGAGAATGCTAAGGTTCTAAGATGTTACTTTATATTGTATAAATCAATAGTACACGTGAAAATAAGAAACTTTGTAATATATCTTATCAAAGAAATCTGCTACTTTTTCCACCAGGACTGATCAATCATTTTCAGAATTCTCAATTCCCAGGTAAAATCTGAATTCAGTGAAGACAGATTTTTACATTACTGAGATAGGAGATGACAGGTGGTGCTGATAAGATTCTATGTACATGGGGGAGAAGAGGAGGAGCTAGAGGCAGAGCTCCTCCCTCCTCCTTATAAGCACTAACTGCCATCTCCTATCTCACTAGTGTCTTCACTGAATACAGATTTTACCTGGGAATTGAGAATTTTGTGAATGAATGATCAGTCTTTGAAGAGAAAGAAGTAAATTTCCCTGATAAGATATATTACAGAGTTTCTTATTTTCATGTGTACTATTGATTTATAAAATAAAAATTAAAACAACGGCTACTCTCATAGGGTCTTTTTCTCCATTTTTCTATTTTTTTCTGGTTAGATCTTTTTTCTCCTTTTCTTCTTTTTACACCCAGGAGATTAAAATAGATGTTTTGACTTAAACAAGAGCTACACCTACAGCGTGCAGACCCTTCTATTTAATGTACTGGAAACTGAAATGTATCTGCTATAGTTTACTGTGATGTCACAACTGTATGCGATGTAACTCTTCTGTGTATTACGCAAATGTAATAAAAATATTGGATTTAAAAAAGTAAAAAAAAAATGTTAACTGATATAATAAGAATGATAGGGCTAAAACAATATTGTGGACATATGGACCTTCATCACATGATCGATGCGACAGAGTAACCAAAGAAGCTTTGGAGGAATTGCAGTGTTGGAGTGCTGAGGGATTTAATGGGTGAATATCGGCAACTTTTCTTTTTTTTTTTTACTTTTTGCAATAGCCTTTTTTTTACTTTTTGCAATATCAATCCCTAGGTTAGGTAGGGTCAGCTTCTAGATCACACTGGCCTAATATAGTTGACCTACATTACTTTCCTTAACGATATTCACACTACTCAGGCAATGAAACCTACATAAGCTGACGTGGATTTTATAGGCTGCTGTATGGTCTGGGCTTTATCACTGTAATATAATACCTACTTCTATGAGACATTCCAGACAAGTCCACAGAAGTAGAGCGTTAACACTGTAAACCCAAAATAGGAGCCTCCTTTGTCTAGTTGCTAGTCATGTTACTGCTGCTTTACATGGAGAGATTTAGAAAAACCCAGTCAATGAAACAAGATCTGAATTTGTACGTCTGTGTGACCACTGGAATCTTTCCAAACCAATGTCTGATTCAGCACACTGTGAGGAGTTTGCTCATTTCTTTATAATCCTCTTCTGAATGACAAGATGTCAATGCAGGACACAGTCTGGAATGCAGACACATTATGGAGGTGCCATTGAGTCCCCATGGCTCTGAACAGTTTCTTTATATTAGATCTGAATATACTCCTACTGAGTATATGCATGGTATACTGCTCCTGATTTAAAGTGGATCTGTCATCTAACTTGCAAACTTTATACATTATTAAATAGGTCTCTTAGACCTGATAAGGCTGGTGTTTTTACTTTGAAAATCCTTGTCTGAATAGCTATGTGATCCTGCCATTAATATAAGCATTTTATGAGTCAAGCTGTAGCATGAAATAGCTCATAAATCCATGTGAATTCAGACCCGGCCCACCCGACCTAACTAACAGCTTGTACTGAGCAGTGTGAGATTGCAGCAGTGAGGAGGGATACTATCTGACTATGTAGGTGGAGATTGAGTTAAACTTTCAGAAAGCATTAGACAGTCATCCTGACATGTAGTTTAAAAGGGTAGTAAATTTGGTGAAAAATCCACTTATAGAGTAAGACATCTTATATTGTCTAGGAGGAGGCACAAACAAATTCCTATCATCTTATTTAATGTAGCATTACTTTACAAGTATTTTCAGAAATGTCTTATATTTAATGTAAAAAGTAATACTGTAATATTTTTGTGTATATTAAATGATATGACAATTATCCAAGTACTTGCTCAATGTCCAGTACATATATCTGATATACAGTATTCTTGACTGGTATTGGCCAATGCAAAAGTAAAACTTAATGGGGCTGTCCAGTTTTGTCACAAAAGTCTGCAGTCACTCTATATGACTGCAGACTTGCGAATACTCACATTGAGCACGGTAAATGACATCAAGATTCTCCGGCGCCAGGAGCAGGTGGTCATGTGACCACAAGTATGCGATATGCATATTCCCGACCACATTTCAACTAGACATGCATGGTTTCGCTGAATACCAGTGAATTGGTGAGGTTGTGCACATCTAGTCGGAATATGGCAAGAAGTATGTACAGCGGGTGAAATAAGTATTGAACACGTTAACAATTTTCGAAGTAAATATATTTCTAAAGGTGCTATTGACATGAAATTCTCACCAGATGTCATTAATAGTGATGAGCGAGTATGTTCTGTTAACCCTTTCGCCGAGTATAGTCGGGCGAGCACCGAGTAGTTACAGCTGCTCGGTGATATGTTTGAAACACTCCCGTGTGCATGATTTGCAACTGTTTGACAGCTTTAATACATGGGAGTAATGTGTAAGAAATAGACATTCCTCACATGTATTAAACCTGTCAAACAGTCGCAAATCATGCACACGGGAGTGTTTCAAACATATCACCGAGCAGCTGTAACTACTCGGTGCTCGCCCGAGTATACTCGGTGAAAGGGTTAACAGAACATACTCGCTCATCACTAGTCATTAACAACCCATTCAATCCACATAGGCAAAGAACTCAAACCATAGATGTCCAATTATTATTTTGTTTTGTAATAATGAGAAATGACAAAGGGAAAAAGTATTGAACACACTTACTACATTGTATTTAATACTTCGTACAAAAGCCTTTGTTGGTGATGACAGCTTCAAAACGCCTCCTGTATGGAGGAACTAGTCGCATACATTGCTCAGGTGTGATTTTGGCCCATTCTTCCACACAAACACTCTTGAAATCCTGAAACTTCCATGGGCTTTTTCTATTAACGCTGAGCTTTAGTTCCTTCCATACATTTTCTATTGGATTCAGGTTAGGTGATTGGCTGGGCCATTCAAGTAGCTTTACATTCTTTCTCTGAAACCAATTGAGAGTTTCCTTGGCTGTGTGTTTGGGAACACTGTTTTGCTGAAATGTCGATCCTCGTTTCATCTTCATCATCCTGATAGATGGCAGCAGATTTTTATCAAGAATGTCTCGGTACATTTGTCCATTCATCCCGCCTTCAAATATATGAAGTTTGCCAGTACTGTATACTGAAAATCAGCCCTACACCATGATGTTCCGACCTCCAAACTTCACTGTTGGTATAGTGTTTTTGGGGTGAGATGCAGTGCCTTTTGGCCTCCAAACATGGTGTGCATTATGGCATCCAAACAGTTAAATTACCTTCAGTAGTTTAGAAATTCTTCTGTAACCAATGCTAGTATATTTTGCAACAATAAGGTTGCAAAGGTCTTGAGACAGCACCCTGGTTTTACCCATCATGAGATGTTTCTTGTGTGGCACTTTGGTAATGAAACACCTTTTTATAGGCCATCAGTAGAACCAGCTGATATTATTTTCACTAAGTGGCTGGGTTTCTTTCTAATTACTGATAGATTTCAGCTGGTGTCATGACATTCCATGGCTTTTTGCACCTCTCTTTCTTCGTGTGTTCAATACTTGGATGGGTTGGAACAGACATCTGATGAGAATTTGATCTGGAATTGGTGATGTGTTCTATACTTATTTCACCCACAATATATCAGATACTTGCCTTCACATGACCACCCACCAACACCGGAGTATCCTGACACCCCGCACTGTGAGAACAGTGAGCAGTCATAAGTCTACAGTGACATAGAGTGACTGCAGACTTTTGTCCCAAACCTGGACAACCCCTTTTGTCTGGCTACAGGCATACAGCAAATTATGGGATGCTGTAACAATAACCATCAC
The DNA here is from genome assembly GCF_046119375.1 of Phyllobates terribilis. NCBI lineage: Eukaryota > Metazoa > Chordata > Amphibia > Anura > Dendrobatidae > Phyllobates > Phyllobates terribilis. The sequence continues at coordinate 391,698,996 of NW_027362761.1, forward strand.
ATCTATGGTACCAGAAGAATCAGACATGATCAACTGAAATTAAATGTTAGGAAAATTTAAATGTTATTATAAAATATCAATTCCATAAGCATAATAATTAATTAGATTTTGCATCCAAAAACAAATCAAGACAGTCAGTATTTGTATAAATGTCATTAATAAATATATACAGTACATATTTATTCTATATACTATGAGAAAAAACTACTTGTGAGAGATTACGTAACAATTTGTGGCTGATATTACTAGAACCACCCAATAATTAGAATTGAATAAAGTAACGCTAAAAGCTCAGCACCACACACCAAGATAAGTGATAGGTAATAGCCAAATTACACACCAATGAATGTGTCAGCTTACAAATACATAAATAATAAGGTACAACATACATTGTAAAATGATACAACAAGCCTCACATTAAGAAGACACAACCCTCTTATACCTCCTACTCACACACTTTGTTTCAGTGATTTAAAATGTATGTAAAAAAATGAGATTCAACTTCCCTATCCCTTTCGGACCCATCATCTTCCAATGGGGAAGAGGTGGTGGTCCCGTACATATTAGGAGAGCAGAGTTTCAAGCAGGCATTTATTTTTGTAGAGGAAATTTGAATGTTTTTTCTGTGCTGTTGGTGGAGTCCGACAGTAAGGATGCAGGACACACAGAGGTAGAAGACATGCGGTTTTATTTTCGACGCGTTTCGAAGATTTCTAACTTCTTTTTTACAGTACCACCACAATATTGTGCTTGTATCCCGAGGAAGAAGATAGAAAACTTCGAAACGCGTCGATAATAAAACCTCATGTCTTCTACCCCTGTGTGTCCTGGATCCTTCCCGTTGGACTCTACCAGCAGAACAGAAAATCCACTCAATTTTCCTCTACAAAGCGGGTTTTGTGACCCGTGGTTCTGCAGCAGCTGTTCTACTAAAACTTTGAAATTGTTGTGAGCTTCACAACCCTATCAGGTGAGCAAGTACTCCCCACTAATATACCTGTTGCTATTGGATAAGACCCTATTGTGCTTTTGTGCTCCCCATCTCCCGTAGGCAGGCATTTATGGGTATTTCTTTACGCTTTCACATTTGTTACACCTCACAGAGTTAGGACTCACAGTACTGAAGTCTAACAAGTATAAGAATAAAAAGTCTCACAACTCACAGTATATTTCCAGTACTGCATGACTGATGCTAAAATAAATTTCCCTACTGGAGTGGCAATTTTACTGGATATTAGAACAGATACCAACTTAGTTACAAACTTACAATATTGCTCTTTAGACTTGTATCTAAAACGATTTATTAACAGTTTCATAACAAGTCAGATATGATTATTAGTTCCCCCTAAAAAAAGATTTTTAAGGTTACACTTAACCTATTATCCGTATTACCTCTATAGAAAGTATATATAAAAATGTATAGAAATGGAGTAGATCATTACTACAGTGAACACAATATCCCCAGAGAGAAGAGCAGAAACATGCGGAGACAGACGGCAGCAGCTGCGCACTTACCGCTGGAGCAGTTGGGTCCTCCCCATCCCGGCTCACACTGACAGGTGTTGGGAGCTATGCAGCGGCCATGGACACATTTATCAGCACAGTGAGCTGTCACACATCAAAAGAAAGAGAAGAGTAAGCCAAACAGCACCAAATGGTCTACTAGCCGGTCAGGGCTGAATTATATTTATTTAGATTTTTCAATTTGTTCAAACAAAATAGTGTTTCTTCACTTCTAATATTTCATTTTTAGATATATTTTGAAATATATTATTTACAAGAAACACGAATCAAAAACTAGATGACGAAGAAATGTAAAGTACAGTTAAATGGGGGGAGTAAAAATTATCCAGGTCCCCGATCATCATTTTTTTTTCCTTTTAATAAATAACATGTACAAATATTACAAGATTAAAAGAAAATATAACCACAAATTATTTAGTTTTATGTCTATTCCCCCCTAATCCCATCACTACGCCATGTGTGTCTCAACCAAAATTGAAATCCAATCTGCTCAACAACTCAGTGATCTGTTGATAAAGTAATGGGTATTCGCCCTTTAGATATTCCAGTCTGGTACCAATTTGTGCCTTCATACTTAGATACCAACCTTTTCTTAATACTCAAGAAAAGAGTGTTCATGAAAAGTAGCCAAGTTTCAACGAAATGTTTAGTAAGTTTTCTTTATCTGCTAATGTATTTCATCGTTCCATTTTAAATAGGAATTCTATTTTAGAGTGGAACAAAGAATGAGGGGGCAGAACAGAATTAAGGCAGAAATGAAGTGTACTTTTCCTCGTTGATGCTCCCCAAATAATAAATCCTTCACCCCTTGTCCAAGGGAAATAGCATTTGACTATATGTTACACATTGCCCATTCAGGAGTTAAAGAATACACCAGAAGTAATTGATATAAAGTTTTGTACATCTTTCCATAGATTCTGAATGCCCACATATGATGAAAATTATCTGTGCAGTAATGTATGACCTATTAAGAATCATTAAGGCCATATCTTGATAACTAATGACCGATATCTTTTTTGCGTTCTTAAAGGGAATCTGTCACATTTTTGCTACCCCATCTGAGAGTAACTTACTGTAGGGGCAGAGACCCTGATTCCAGTGATGTCTCACTTACTGAGCTGGTTGTTGTTTTTAATGATAAAGTCCATGTTTTCTCTGCTGCAGATCTACCAGTTCTCTGAATGCTGAGCTCTGTATAACCCCGCCCTCAACACTGATGGGCAGATTTCCGCCTACGTGCAGTCAGTGGAAAGGGCGGGGTTATACAGGGCTCATGAATATGGAGGACTACGTGGCTGCAGGGTTCTTAGTCCTCTAGTGATAATCTCCTGCTGATAAAACAGGGATTTTATCAAAACTACAGTAAGTAGCCCTGTAAGTGACACATGACTGGAATCAGGGTCTCTGTCTCTACATTATGCTACTTTTAGATTACGCTACAAAAACCTGGTGAGATTCCCTTTAAAGTAGCTTCACTTCAGTATTTTGATTAGGTAGATATAAAGGCCACTTTTGTGGTCCTGAAGACATGTCATCCCAAGAAATGGGTAAAGTAATCAGTTTATATAAAGAACTGATCAATGAAATCTGAAGTTCAGATCTTTTAAGAAGAAAAATTAAAGGGGTTTTCTCACGAACACAAGTTCATTTTAATCAATGACTGTGTCTGACTGTGTATGGAACTTGGTCTGATCATACCACAGCTCCTGGGCAGGGGAGGGAGAAAAAGAATATACAGACATTACAGAAGGGGATCACAACTGAATCTTTCTTTGCAGTTAAACATTGTTTAAAAAAAGGCAGTGAAATGTTTTACCTTACAAAAAGAATCAGACGTGATCCCCTGCTGTAATGTCTGTATACTCTTTTGCTTCCTCCCCTGCTGTAATGTCTGTATACTCTTTTGCTTCCTCCCCTGCTGTAATGTCTGTATACTCTTTTGCTTCCTCCCCTGCTGTAATGTCTGTATACTCTTTTGCTTCCTCCCCTGCTGTAATGTCTGTATACTCTTTTGCTTCCTCCCCTGCTGTAATGTCTGTATACTCTTTTGCTTCCTCCCCTGCTGTAATGTCTGTATACTCTTTTGCTTCCTCCCCTGCTGTAATGTCTGTATACTCTTTTGCTTCCTCCCCTGCTGTAATGTCTGTATACTCTTTTGCTTCCTCCCCTGCTGTAATGTCTGTATACTCTTTTGCTTCCTCCCCTGCTGTAATGTCTGTATACTCTTTTGCTTCCTCCCCTGCTGTAATGTCTGTATACTCTTTTGCTTCCTCCCCTGCTGTAATGTCTGTATACTCTTTTGCTTCCTCCCCTGCTGTAATGTCTGTATACTCTTTTGCTTCCTCCCCTGCTGTAATGTCTGTATACTCTTTTGCTTCCTCCCCTGCTGTAATGTCTGTATACTCTTTTGCTTCCTCCCCTGCTGTAATGTCTGTATACTCTTTTGCTTCCTCCCCTGCTGTAATGTCTGTATACTCTTTTGCTTCCTCCCCTGCTGTAATGTCTGCATACTCTTTTGCTTCCTCCCCTGCTGTAATGTCTGTATACTCTTTTGCTTCCTCCCCTGCTGTAATGTCTGTATACTCTTTTGCTTCCTCCCCTGCTGTAATGTCTGTATACTCTTTTGCTTCCTCCCCTGCTGTAATGTCTGTATACTCTTTTGCTTCCTCCCCTGCTGTAATGTCTGTATACTCTTTTGCTTCCTCCCCTGCTGTAATGTCTGTATACTCTTTTGCTTCCTCCCCTGCTGTAATGTCTGTATACTCTTTTGCTTCCTCCCCTGCTGTAATGTCTTTATACTCTTTTGCTTCCTCCCCTGCTGTAATGTCTGTATACTCTTTTGCTTCCTCCCTTGCTGTAATGTCTATATACTCTTTTGCTTCCTCCCCTGCTGTAATGTCTGTATACTCTTTTGCTTCCTCCCCTGCTGTAATGTCTGTATACTCTTTTGCTTCCTCCCCTGCTGTAATGTCTGTATACTCTTTTGCTTCCTCCCCTGCTGTAATGTCTGTATACTCTTTTGCTTCCTCCCCTGCTGTAATGTCTGTATACTCTTTTGCTTCCTCCCCTGCTGTAATGTCTATATACTCTTTTGCTTCCTCCCCTGCTGTAATGTCTGTATACTCTTTTGCTTCCTCCCCTGCTGTAATGTCTGTATACTCTTTTGCTTCCTCCCCTGCTGTAATGTCTGTATACTCTTTTGCTTCCTCCCCTGCTGTAATGTCTGTATACTCTTTTGCTTCCTCCCCTGCTGTAATGTCTGTATACTCTTTTGCTTCCTCCCCTGCTGTAATGTCTGTATACTCTTTTGCTTCCTCCCCTGCCCAGGAGATGTGGTACGATCAGACCATGCCCCTGTATGGTCAGACACAGCCATTACACAGTACACAGCAGGGGCATATTTATAAGATTATCTCAGCACAGGGACATTTTATTTAAACACATCCAAATGTGTAAATTATTATTCCAAGATCTATTGATTAAAATCAACTTTCGTTCATGGGAAAACCCCTTCAAATCTTTTTTTTCCAGATTAGATAAAAATTAAACTACGGGCTTTGGGTAATTTGTCACCCGCTTCAAGCTGATTCAAATGAGAAAATAGAGTAATTCTGATCTACCAAATCAATGATGAAATGTCAACCCTGATCTGATATAAGATGAATATAAGAGGTGGACATCCTTAAAAAAATGTGGCTTGCCCATAAATGACTCAAACAAAGAGACTTGACTTGGTCATCACTTTTTAAACCTTTCTTTATATTTGAAAAGTAAAGAAACCAAAAGTCAAATATAGGTTAATACAGTCATGGATGCACAAAAAATGGCTGTGCATGATATATTTTGTAACTAGCAGACATATCAATATCACTAAATGGAGTCAGTTTCCCTGCATCTATATGTATTGCATTTATAGTGTTCTGCAAAGGAAATGTATAGTAGATTGGGAAGTATAATTCAGATAATATTATTACTGATATAAGGTACGGGGTGCTTGTCCCAAACTGACAATTAATTAGCTTGTTATAAAGTAAGCACCCCAGGGGCAGAGGAGAGAGTCTGTGACAAGCATGAAGTCAGCGGGGACCGTCACCAGCTGCTCCCAACCTTCGGAATTTGGCAGGATGTTTTTTATGTATAGAGACTACTTGTTCATATGGTATAATAAAATTCAGTACGTTTTTACACATGTTGCATGTTCGGTATCTCCTGTCTGTCCACCACAATGCAATAGGGTTTTTTTTGCCATGCATAATGAAGGAATCAAGGATTAGCAACTGCCCAAAGACATGGCGGGAGGCCTAGGGAGCTTGGGTTGGATTATGTGCAAGAATATCGTGGATAATAACCCACAAAGGCCTCAAGACTTGATGATCTCAAAAAAGATGAAATATAAAGTTAAAGAAGAACTCCTCCTATCAAAATTTTTATCCTCTTAATATATTACAGTCATCTTATTATATATCACTGTTCATTTACAATTGCTCATTTTGCCTTTTTACCCAGCTAATTCTTCTCTTTTTCATTAGGTCTATGAGGTCACGTGATGAAAAACAGACTAACTGACTATCTGAATCCCTCTAAGCTCTATGTAGAAACAGGAAGTCTCTTTTCCGTGCATGAGTCATCATTAGAACTACAATTCTACATCACTGCAAAGTCTCTGGCAGCCGGCAGGGGAGAGGAGCGGAGTAACTGGGTCAGGAAATGAAGAACGGGATGACTCATGCAGGGAAAATTGACCTCCTGTTTCTACATAGAGCTTAGAAGGATTCAGCTAGTCAGTTTTTAATCACATGATGTCATAGACCTAATGGAAAGGTCTAATGGAGAAGAATTAACTGGGTAGAAAGATAAAATGAGCAATTATAAGTTCACAGTGCTATTTAATAAGATGATTGCAATATGTTAAGAGGAATATAAACTTTGTTTGGAGTTCTTAAGGGTTTACGAAACTGAGATTAAAAAATTCTGACATTAAAATATTTGTGGAAATGGGAGAAATCTGGAATGTGGTTTGTACTTGGTTGAAGGATAGCACAACAACATTTTTACATTTTTGAAAAAAATATTTGGCATAATAATTACTCCCAATTCCTGCCAATATTAGCAATCCAAGCAATCTATTGGTGATGTAGTTGTTAATGTCTCAGTGCCTGGCACTTTCATCACATAAGTGGCTGAGAGGGGGCAGTTGCACCCAGAACCTACCAATTAAAGAGGCCTAAAGATCCCTATACTACATGGGGAGACACCAGTATTATAAATGTCTTGTAAGGTAGGAGGACTATTACCAGTGTTGCATCGTGGCCCGGGAGCTGTTATGCCTCAGTAATGAGCAGAGTATACAGCTGACTCTCCAATACGTTCATTCCAAATGCCTTCAGGATGCCATAAATCGGACCTCCTCCAATCTGAAGTCATGGTCTATCCTGGCGACATGCTATCACTTTATAAAATATGAATAATCCTTTTATATTCTCAGTTTGCATAGATTATGTTAAAGTTGCTTTTCTTCGGTCTACCTCTCCAAATCCAATGTACATTATCTTAGGCGAATAAACACTTTGTAAGTTCCTCCTCTCTGTCCTCGGCTTAGTAATTAGGGACGTAATCCAGCATGAAGCGTTATGTTTGAACAGCTGCTTATACAATAATATTAGCAATGCCAAATCCAAATTGGGGAAACTTTTACTGGGAAGTCTCTCTGAAATTGGAGCTGAAAAATGTGATCCTCTTAATAGAAGGAGTAGGAGTTTGTAGCCTTCCTCTAGCACCAAAGGGTTAATCCTGAACTTAATACCGTTCTCCCCTCACACTGGGAGTTGGCCTATTATTCAGTTTGGCTTACTTAATTGGCGAGCTGCCATCCGGAGTTACCAACGCTTGGGCAGCTGGTAGGAGACCCTATGGTTGTGTTTATGTAGTATTATGTTTGTACAGATTTAGCGGAGGAGCTTCTATTGTTACATATATCGGGATTAATCCAGGTAATTAAAATGGGGACTACATTTGAAATATGTTTCAATCATAAAAGCAAAGAGGTTGGCTTACCAAAATGTTCTATTATTCCAAAATCTACAGAGGGTTTGTCAGATAGAGGAGATGAGATGCTAAATCCTCTGGCCAGTTCTCCTTACACAATCCTCCAAAGTTCTCTGCAAAGAATCTTCAGAACATATGTGGAGCTAAACTTCTCCCAGCTTTCTTCCTACACAATATCCTGTTCAGAACTTACTCCAGGATAGATCAAGTTTGCCACTAAAGTAAAAGACTACAGTATATTAACCCATTTTTTTATTTATTTATTTTAATTTCTTTACACTTCCATTTTTATCTCCCCTTTTTTATAGAGTCATATATTTTAGCCAACATAACTATATGAGGACTTGTGTTTTTTTAAGGCAGGACAAATTGTAGTTGTGAATGCCACTATTCATTTTACCATCATTTGTAAAGAATATTTCAAATGCAGTGAAATGGAAAAAAATGCTATTCAGCCATTGTTTTTTTTTTTTTGCTATTTTCTTTTTAAGTTGTTCATTTTGAGTTAAAAATAACCTGTCAACGTGACTCTCCATGTCAGTAAGATTACTGTGTTACTAAACATGGATACCTTTTTTTTTTATTTAAGTGGTGAAAAATATCTTGAATTTTGTAAAAATAAAAAATTGATCTGTTTCATTACCCAGAACCTTTTTTACTTTTCTGTTCATTGACCTGCATTAGGACTTGTTTTTAATACTTTTTTTTTTGAGAGTTGCGGTGACAAAAAATGTCATTTTTTTTCTCTTTTTGACATTTACCATTTTGGTTAATGCATTTTATTTTTTATATATTGAACTTTTCGGACATGACGATACCAAATACGCTTATTTTTTTATTATGTATTTGTTATTAATAAAGGAAAGCATAACATGATTTACATTATTTTTATTATTATTATTATTTTCATATTTAAAAAAAAAACTTTTTAGAATTTTTTAGTCTCCTTAGCGGATTTGAACCTGCGATCTACTACATTATTACAGCTTATAGACAAAATGACATTCTCCTATGAAGGTCAGCCACGTGCTGTGCTTCACATGAGGTCAAAAATAGGAGCTGTGGGAGCCTTCAGCCTTGGCTGCCATGATGACCCATTGGTATCAATGGGAGCCCAGCCAGTGCACACGCTCATCAGTGATCATGTTATTTAAAAGCCGCTGTTAGTAATTGTTACACCAAGATTCCGGCTATGTATTACAGCTGGCATTACCGGCACTTGACATGTGACGTATTATTACATCACTTTTCGGTAAGGGGTCAATACTCATGTATGACACGTAGAGCACACTCCACTCAATATACACTTTTTAATTCTCCTATTATTGTATTGATTTATTTTTTTACCTATCCCGCCATTCTAAATAATGACCAAGCTTTCATAAGAATGTCCAATTCCAATACTGGATTTAGTGTTCACTAATAATAGCACCAATAACTTTCTCAGAGTGGGTTGCTATGTTTTGCAGCATATTTTCAGCTCAATAATAAAATTAACCAAACATTTCCCATTTTTTTTCTTGCCAAGAAATCAATCAGAACAAGACTTTATGACTATTCGGAACAAATTATTATTGTGTAGGTCAGTGGAGTTTCACTTGCATGATTGCGCATGGAGTTCTGTACTGGTGGTCTATGAGTTCTGTGAACTTCTGCATGACTGCCATATAATGTTCTGTACAAAGCTCAGAAGAAGACATGTAGCAATTATACAGTTATAGGCATGAGACCTTAAACTGATGCGTTAATGACTAAGGGTTCATTATGGTCTTCTACTCTTCTAACTTGAAATGATTACTAAAATTGATCTAACAAAATACACAATCTGCTAAATATCAATCTGCAAATTTACTAAATTTTAAATTATTTTGTCTTACTTTGAAAAGTGGCAACCACTATGGCTCTCCCTGCTGTCTAACTTGCTGTCTACTACCCACAGTCAAGTGTAATCCACCTCTGGCAGCAGAGACACCAAAACACACTGTAGAAAGTGCAACGGGTCTTTGACTCTCTTAGTCTGCTCTCCTGTCTGTCACACAGGCTTTCAGTTCAGAGCAAACAGCTAAAGGACAATGACAAGATCAATGAATACTGGGAAGTGAGATAAATGTATCTCCAGCTCCTATAGTGCTGGTAGAATGCTGCTAAAGGATAACAGCTCACTCAAAAAGAGTGGAGGGCAAGTCACAGTCTATGAGAGTCTGACAGTTCTTAGACGTATTGGACTAGTATGTGCACCAAATGCAGCTGTAACTGTTTGTGGGGAACGAGGGCAGCTTGGCCATAATTATTTACATTTTCCGAGTGAAAGGACATGTAGACTTTAAAGTGGTACTCTGCTGAAAAGGTAAATTCCACAGTGGGAAATTAAGAGGTTAAAATAATAAGAGATTGCATAATCTGCCCCCTTCCTTTCAGTTATCGCCCCATTCCAATGCTGCACTGCCATGGTCTCTGCCAGGCCACGAGCCATGACATCACTGACCACCAGTGCCTCTGTTTGGCAGCTCCTGAACATGAAGCCAATCAGTTGCTGCAGCCATCAGATCATTGATGGTCAGTGAGGTTACTGTTCCTGGCAGAGACCACAGGAGCCGCAAGTCTGGGGCCTGGGAGCCGAGTGCAAGGGTGACTAGTATGTATTATCTCATTGTAGTCACCCTATAGCAGCCCATTGCCGAATTTACTTATTGACCCCTTTAAGTAGTTTGGATCTTATGGTGGATTTGGCCATTTTGTCTTTTATTTTAGTCTGCTTTCGCTGCAACAATTTTTTTTCTAAGATTTACTTATGATAAAGCGGAAACGTGTTATGGTGGTAAATCCTCTATTCATACATATAAGCTCTACTATACGAGGCTTGTGCATTATTTTATCTATATCTAAAAGCTGTGAAAAGATATATACTGTATGCTTACAAATGTGGTTGAACTTCTGTGACAAACTCTTGGAAGAGTATTGTGTAGACATCTGCTCCTGTCAGTCACAGAAGAATGAGCATAAAGTGTAAAGGAGATAGAGACTTTCCCATTCTGTGATTTCTGTGCATTACAGAGAATAATGGACGTATTTACCATCACGGATGTCAATCATGCGTTCTGCTGTAGGAAATCCTTTAAAAAATGATGTGTATAGCATGCAGTAAATGTATAGCGTTCAGAAGGCAGTGCCACAACATGACAGGGAAATTGCTAAAATTTAGATACAGTGATGTAACTGTAGTATAAGTCCAACATATATTTATGCTAATATTTTATTGGTGTATATGATACAGCATCACAATGTTACTATTGAAGGGATTGTCTTATGAAGATAACCCTGTCCATATAGATGACAGAGTGGGGTCCCCACTAGAGACTCCCTGTTATGAGACAGAATATGGAGCTTCTCTGTAATGGCAGCTTTTGCTTTGGTGGAACAGGCACATCCATGAATGTACAGGTAAGCGTGGCTTCCTCTGGCAATAAAAGCTAATCAAGTTTCAGACATAATCCCTTTAATTCAACATATCTGTACAATAAGACACGAAATCCAATGGTTTTTAAAGTCAATGACATTTGCTGACTACCACACTGACCTTTGCAGTAGTCAATACTTGTGGTCAGTGGAGATGATACCAAGTCAAGAGTAAAGTGACCAAAAAATATGATTTACGCATCGTTGGACACCATCCACTAAGTTATGAGACATAAATGAAGCATCTGTTAAGAGCCCGCGGTAGAGGAAGTGGGAAATCCCATGTCTTATTTCTGGCTAGATTTGACAAATGTTCATGGTCACGATCACATTTATAAACAGACGTCATCAATGAAACCTCACAACCCACAATATCATTATTCTATCAAGCCACAGGTGGTAAGTACTATTACATTATGGCCAGTCTGTCATATACAGTAACACATGGTGAGACAGGTCAAAGCAATTGTAAAAATAGGCTATTATGCAAGAGAACCTGCACCACACAACCTCTAATGATATGGTACGGTAGCCGCACATCAACTGTACAAAAGTTATTTAGAATTTTTAAAAAATACTTACGCACACACACGTCCTTGCTTTCATAAAACCCAGGGCAGCACTGAGATTTACGTCTATACATAGTCTTTTCTCCACGCCTATATGCAGTGCGGTAACTAATTCTGTAGAAAATACAAAAAATCTCATTTGAAATCCAAGTTTGGCTAATGTATTGTGGAATATTTAATAATGTATAAGACAAATGTGGAATTGTGTTCTTCTGAACAAAGGACACCTCTACTTCAAGATTCCTAGGAGCTACCACACATGTGTGAATGAGTCCTGGGTCACAAGAAAATGACGTAGAAATATATTGTATTCAGCTTGCTACATTATAGAATTGAGGTTTCTGAAACGTTATACCTCTGTGGTCTCACTTACTGACCCTGACTTCTGGGATGTCACCACTTTATGTCTGGTAGACCATCTGCAAGCCCCAGGTTCACAGCCTGATCACACAGTATGAGACACATACCCTCATTTCTGGCGACTTAATGTCTGGTAGAACATCTGCAAGCCCCATCTTCATAGCCTGATCCTACAGTACCTGAGTCACATACCCTCATTTCTCAGGGATATTACCATTTAATGTCTGGTAGACCATCTGCAAGCCCCAGCTTCATACCCTGATCACACAGTACCTGAGTCACATGCCCTCATTTCTCAGGGATATTACCATCTAATGTCTGGTAGACCATCTGCAAGCCGCAGCTTCATACCCTGATCCCACAGTACCTGAGTCACATACCCTCATTTCTCAGGGATGTTACCATTTAATGTCTGGTAGACCATCTGCAAGTCCCAGTTTCATAGACTGATCACACAGTATCTAAGCCAGTTAGTGGCATAGCATCAAGGTTAAGCTTCTATAGGATAGACATGGTGCCTCACTGGATACAGACGCATAGGTCACTGGTATAACCCACTGCACAGTTTTACAGCAGTTGGTATGCAAGTCTAGAGGAGCACTTTATATGGAATTATGCCCATAAAGTGCATAACGTAGCAACTAACCTTGTATTTACACTTAAAGGACATGAAAAATAATCAACATTCGGAGAATATACAAACCTTATTATTACGCCTAAGATTCTCCCAGATTTCCTTTAATATAGGACTTCCATCTGGAGGTGGTCGTCAATCTCCTTTCCATGAGCTTTGAGATACACCTGATGCTAAATTTCTAACGTTGTATATACATACGGTAAGGAGGGGATCTCTTTACAAGTTATCACCATCCACAAAAAAGTCTCTATGGCAATGATTCCAAACCTTATTACTTCAAGAGAACTTCTGAAGAATGTTTCCACTCCAGTCCTACCTCAAACGTTTTTACTACTTTACAAAGAATCTATGAGCAAAGCTGACACATTGCCAATCCCTATTGTAAACGTCATAGATCTTCTCACTGCGTTGTCACTGCCCTATTTAGTACACTAGGAACCAATAGGTTCCTGGGACCCCTGGTTTGGAAACACTCCTCTCTGGTTTGTATGTCCTCAGTCAATCATTTTAGTATGGTTGTATGGAGAAGGAGGATGTTTTAAGGGATTTTGATTCAGGGAACACACAACTCCACCATATTGCCTTTAAAGGGAATATGTCAATAGAAAATGACCTATTGTTTAAATCCTGTTTTTATGTTAATATAGTATTTTTTATTTTTTTGCAATGTTATTTTTTACCACATCACAATCTATATTAAAATGTTCACATACATTTTTTTCAAATCATAATCTGCAATAAAAGAAAAAAAATTAGCAATCTTGCAATTTTTACACTTTTTAGACACATAATTCCTTCTTTCAGGAAATTCACATGTTTATTAGAAGCAATAGACAGGGGGTATATTTTCTATTGAAGCATGTAATATATGCGTGAAAGAGTCATTGTGAAGAAAGAGGGAGCAGAGTCAGCTATGACCTCGTCTAATGTGAATGGTGGATCCTGTGTTATCTGCTGTGTATAGAGATGTTACCTGTCTCTGATGACCTGTGGAATTTCGGGTTCTGGTACCCGACCAGAACTTTATTCAAAAGTTTTGTTCGGGTATCAGAACTATACCCAAACTTGAACCAGAACTCAAACATAATGAAAACAATGAGGACCCATACTTTTGAATGGGAAAATTCTGTCTCTCTCAGACTTCCCCCAGAACTCCGAACGTTACAACGGACTTTCGGAGAAAGTCCATGTTTGGCGTTTAGCGCCGGACAGTGACTGTCCGGTACGAACGACGAACTTTAAAGTTCGGGTCCGCTCATTCCTAGACGAGAAGTATAAAATAGTCCTAGTGGCCAGTGTAAAAATGCAAGATTACTAATTTTGTTTTTGATACAGTTCATGATATGAAAAAAATAGCAAAAAAATGTAAAAAATACATGTAACACAGAAACCTGATTTAGATAATTAGGTAATTTTGTGATGACACATTCACTTTAATGAAACCTTTTTGAATCGTCTACTCTCCATTTCACATTCTAAAGTCTGCAGTGTATTTGAACATCAGTAGAGGGCATATACATACAGGTGCATCTCACTAAATTAGAATATCATCAAAAAGTTAATTTATTTCAGTTCTTCAATACAAAAAGTGAAACTCATATATTATATAGAGTCATTGCAAACAGAGTGATCTATTTCAAGTGTTTATTTCTGTTAATGTTGATGATTATGGCTTACAGCCAATGAAAACACAAAAGTCATTATCTCAGTAAATTAAAATAATTAACAAAGAACACCTGCAAAGGCTTCCTAAAAGTTTAAAAAGGTCCCTTAGTCTGTTTCAGTAGGCTCCACAATCATGGGGAAGACTGCTGACTTGACAGATGTCCAGAAGGCAGTCATTGACACACTCCACAAGGTCCCAGAGTTCCAATTTTCATTTGGAAATCCAGGTCCCAGAGTCTGAAGGAAGAGTGGAGAGGCCACAATCCAAGCTGCTTGAGGTCTAGTGGGGAGTTTCCACAATCAGTCATGGTTTGGGGAACCATGTCATCTGCTGGTGTAGGTCCATTGTGTTTTATCAAGACCAAAGTCAGTGCAGCCGTCTACCAGGACATTTTAGACCACTTCATTCTTCCCTCTGCCGACAAACTTTTTGGAAATGGAAATTTCATTCTTCAGCAGGACTTGGCACCTGTCCACACTGCCAAAAGTACCAATACCTGGTTTAAAAACAACAGTATCACTGTGCTTGATTGGCCAGCAAACTCGCCTGACCTGTCAAGAGAAAGATGAGAGATACCAGACCCAACAATGCAGACGAGCTGAAGGCTGCTATCAAAGCAACCTGGGCTTCCATAAAACCTCAGCAGTGCCACAGGCTGATCGCCTCCATGCCACACCGCATTGATGCAGTAATTGATGCAAAAGGAGCCCCGACCAAGTATTGAGTGCATTTACTGAACAAAAATTTCAGTAGGCCAACATTTCGGATTTTAAAATCATTTTTCAAGCTGTTGTTATAAAGTATTTTAATTTACTGAGATAATGACTTTTGTGTTTTCATTGGCTGTAAGCCATAATCATCAACATTAACAGAAATAAACACTTGAAATAGATCACTGTGTTAGTAATGACTCTATATAATATATGAGTTTCACTTTTTGTATTGAAGAACTGAAATAAATAAACGTTTTGATGATATTCTAATTAAGTGAGATGCACTTGTAGTTACATAGTAACATAGGTTGAATAAAGACCTAGGTCCATCAAGTTCAACCTTCCTCCCCAATTGCACATTTTGTCTAATTTAACTGTAGCCCACAATGTTATGTGTATCGAGGAAGTCATCCAGTCCTTTTTTGAAAGCTGTTATAGTGTCGGCCATTACTAACTCTTGTGGTCGGCATTCCACAGTCTGACTACTCTGACTGTAAAGAACCCTTTCCTGTTTAGCTGCCAGAATCGCCTTTTTTCCACCCGTAATGAGTGCCCCCTGGTCCTTAGTATGGTCTTTGGAAGGAATAAGTCATGTGCCAGTCCTTTGTATTGAGCACACATATATTTATACATATAAATGACATCTCCTCTGAGGCGTCTTTTTTCTAAGCTAAACAAGCTCAACTTTTTCAACCTCTCATCATATGAGAGGCCTTCCATCCCTTGTAATAATCTAGTTGCCCGCCTTTGAACTGACTTTAACTTCTGAATATCCTTTTTAAAATGTGGAGCCCAAAACTGGATCCCATATTCCAGAGGTGGCTTCACCAGTGATTTATAAAGGGGCAACAATACTTTGGGATCGCGAGATTTTATTTCTCTTTTTATACATCCTAAAATCTTGTTTGCTTTTGCGGCAGCTGCTTGACATTGAGTACTGCTGCTCAGCTTACTCGTAAGCAAAATACCCAAATCCTTCTCCTGTTCTGTAGTCCCGAGTATACTTCCATTTAATGTGTATGCAGCAATAGGATTACTCGGTCCTAGGTGCATTACTCTACATTTATCTACATTAAACCTCATCTGCTAAGTGTTTGCCCATTCAGTCATATTATCCAGATCGTTCTGCAATATCATAATGTCAAGATCAGATTTTAATATCTTACATAGTTTGGTGTCATCAGCAAAAACTGACACTTTACTCTCAATCCCATCCCCAATGTCATTAATAAAGAGGTTAAAAAGAATCGGTCCTAGCACCGATCCCTGCAGCACCTCACTGCTGACTATACACATTTATATTAAAGTCAAAGCATTTACCATGTGCCCAAGAAAAAATGGGGCAATTATAATGTAACATGTACAGTGCATAGCTGACAATAATATACTGGGTAGGATTGATTGGTGATTACAGAACAGCTTACCTGTGTCTTGTGCATTTGAACCAATTCAGTATATCTGTGCAGCTGGTGTAATAGACCTGGTCAAATGGATGTGCATACGATTCCTGAACTGTTACAGAATAGCTGTAAAAATATGCATTACAATTAGATTTTTTGAGACTGCCATTTAATATTTGATGCCCTGTAAAAATCTATTATGAGTATGATATGTTAATGTTATTCTTCCAAGGCCATGGGTCTATGGGTAGGGTAATCCTTCATGATTTTCTCCACAATTTTCCCTTATGGAGTGATGTAGCATGAATCTTTCTAAATCTGCGGTTTGCCATGTTTTGTCACTCTTTTTCATAGCTTATAGTTATATATTACATGCGAGATAAATACATTGTACTCGTAGATACTCGTAGATACATTGTGTGGTGCCCTGCTGCGCATTGGTGCCACAGATCCTAGAGAGGTGCATGGACGGATTCCTCCACAAGAGGCCCTCATAGCATTCACACACCTCCACCTTCCACCTCAGACCACCAGAGGGAGCCCGTTAGGGATATAAATAGGGAAGGTGGAGCTAGGCAGGGCAGTCTGGGACCTACAGTCTAGAGAACAGTTTCCTCAGGGGACAGAGGTAGTTCCAGTCCCTCTAGAGAGAGTTCAGACTCATAAAGCTCAGACTAGTGAGCCTAAGGTGTGCCGACGCCATAAGAGCGGTGAAGAGTAGCGAGGCTTACTGCCAGTGTGAAGCCTAGTGAGGGCCCCGAGCGTGGCCGAAGGCGAGTGGAGTAAGCGAGCTGCATAGGGGGCAGAGGAGCTTAGCCAGCTCACCCCAAGACCATATACCGGACACCGGGTCCGTGTCTGCAAGGATCTCTAGGACCAGCAGAAACAACCGGAATCCCTGGCGAACTACAAGTCCCAGGAATACCAGAAGCTGACCGTTATCCCAGGGTCAGGAATCACAGAGGCCCAAGAGACCAGGGAGTGTGATCTCCAACAGAAGGCCCTACCACCAGGTCAGCAGGTGCCAGACAGAGACCAAGTTAGGCCTAGCTCCAGGCAGGTCATAAACTTACCAGGAAAAGGCAAGAAACAGGAGGCCCCACACCCGCTCACTGGGGAGAGTCCTGAAATGCACCCTTCACCCTACAGTGCCCTGGATCGTGCCTGAAACACCACCAGTAAAGGTACTGAAGTGAACTGTTGTGAGTGTGCCTATTCTTCTCCTGACCCGGCTCGGTCCCCTCTGTCCTGCATCCCTTTTCCTACGCTGCCCTGAGGCCCCGCTCCACCTGTGGGGAGCCGCACCTACTAAGCTGCCTGACCCCCGGCCTCAGAGGACTGTAGCAGCGCTGGTGATCCTCACCAGGCACCACAGGTGGCGTCATGAACATTTCCCTATCCCAATAACCTTTCCCCCTTTTTAAGAGTGACCCCAGGGTACGGGCACGGGAGCCGGCCACCGCGGCATCCCCCAAAATCAACAACAAGGCCCGGGCGCCGAGTCGTCCCCATCCCCTAGGCGCATCAATTGTACATTTGAGGCACTGAATTAAGTGCACAAAAAATCTGGTAGAAGTTAAGGTGGTCTAATTTTTACCTAATAAAACATGTTATACCTCATGGCAATGAACAGGCTGAGCTTTGGAAGTGGCCAAAATCTGAAGGATGTCGTAATGGTAATGTCATCCAGGTGGCATGGTGGTTGAGATCTGGAGTGAGGATGCTCATTAAGGCCATTGGTGCCCATGTAGTAGACTGGTTCTGCTAGAATGGCAAGTCACAGCTTGTCACCCTTATATTGCATTCTGTCCCGATGCTAAGACAGATGGGGATCTTACAATATCCGTGAGTCCAAATGACCTAGCATTTTACATGACTCCACCAGGCATTGTTTCAGTCCTGTGACTTAAAAATAAGCTGTGTCCATTTTGGCACCCAAAGTAAATGTTTTGTGTATTATTCCATAGTCTAAGTAGGTTGAGTTGTTATATTGCAGAGTGAGGGGCCATCCCATATCCAAAGTCATGATTTTGCCTACTGATATTTTCACACAAATCAGTTCCTAGAAAATGGAGAGCAAGAAAACATCCATCATTTTATAGTTTACAAGTCTTCGTTGTTGGTCCTGAGAGTCCCTTTTTCTATACTGTTCTAGGAAGTCTCTGAATTATATAGGAAGCATTTTCCATAAAATATTAGATATTTGCTGTTTAATCCTACCTTTAATATCTTTGTTGGTTCATCAAAATGCAAGTTAGAAAAAGCAAGAGTTAGAAAGAATTGGGTCTCTTTCTTTCAGCTTTGCAAATACATTGCACAATTTACTTCCCAGTCTGTATATATTAGAAGTACAATAGAAACTATAATTGAAAAAGGCAACAAAGAACTGAGATATAGGCAGATCAAATAAAATGCTCCAAGACAGCAACACAAGTCTATGGGTAGTGTAATTTATGAATGAAATAGCCAGAAGCCCATTCCATTGAACTGTTGATATTGACTTATTGTCTACTGGGGATGTGGCTTATAGGCATTGCAGAATTTTCTTTCTTATATAGAGAGGAGAGAAAGATATTTTTAATGAAAGAATCAGTTTGATTTATTATAATTAAGACTATTTACATATTGTAAATATTTGTAAACATTTGGACTAATTACCATAAATCACCATCTACTACATTGGGGCAACCCATGGAAAATAAGTATCTGGAGCTATTTTTCCCATGAAAATGACAGCCACCATGACTAAATACTACTAATGGGTCCTGTTGGGTATCATTGGTGTCTGTCAAACTGCATTACGGTTTCTGTTATAAACAGATCAGTTTGACATCAGTTCCCCCGTTAGATACAGGCTTACCTTTCCCAGTGGCTACACACATTTGGATCCTCGAGGTTGAGAGAGAAAGAAATTCCAAGCCATTGGTACAAAACTAATGCAAAGAGCCCATGCCAGTGAGATATTGACAACATCTTTTTGCACGAAAGACCTGTTGAAAGAGACAATTACCCATGGTAATATGTAACCATTGTAACTACGCACAAATAATAATAATGTATAAACTACATAGTTCACCTGTGAGGTCATTTATCAAGTCACAGAAGAACTTACCATCTGTTAATTACAAGGTATGAAAAATTATGGACAGCTGCAGCATGGTGGAAGTCAGACAGAACAGATAATTACTTTTGAACGTAATCCTTTTATAAAAGGTCACATATAAAAAATGGATCAAGAAGAATAGATGTGTTGCCTTTGGTAACATGGATATAGCAATGATAGCACCTAGAGAACTTCTTTAATTTCTCCATTTCACATTGAAGTGTAACGCTATGCTGACATTTTATTGGCACTCTCGTAAAAAGTACAATATAGTCGATACACTATTAAATAAAAGCCATGCATGAAGGGCATTGCAGAAAACTTTTCACACCGATCTGTTAGTTTACCTATCACCTTAAAGAGTGTAACGGGTTTGGACAATTCCTCATTCTGTAGATCAATTTAAGGCTATGTGCACACTGTGCGTTTTTGCTGCCTTTTTTCCGCGTGGCAATGGGCCAAAAACGCTAGGTAATCCATGTGCTAATGCAATGACAATCCTAAAGTGCTGTACTCATGATCAGGAATTTTCCTGTCAGGATTGTCATTGCATTTAAATTTGCAGCATGTCAATTTGTGCATTTTTGCAGCGTTTTTCACACATTGACTTCAATAGTCAGCCAAATCCACAGCAAAACCGCCAGGTATAAAATTATTTGCGGATTCTTGCTGAATATTTGACTGACTAAATTCTAATCAATGAGTCAAAAACACGGCAAAAATGCACAAAGAATTGCCTGCGGGAGACTACTCCTCCCATCATCCTACAGGCGCAGCTGAGGAGAGACTCCTCAGCCGACGCCTGTGCTCCATGTAAGAAAGAAGTTAAAATAAATTGCTATTACAATAAAAAACAATTCATACTCACCTACCGTCGTCATGACAAGTGTCCCACGGCGATCCGATCACCTGGCAGCACTCTATACACTGACAGTAGCGCGATCGCTCCCGGCAGTGAATAGCACTGAGCTGCCAAGACAAAGGTCAATGCAGTTAAATCAGCTGAGAGCTCCGGTGAGCTCACTTACGGCATCGGTGCTGCGTGAAAAATTTCTCATGCAGCACTGATGCAGTAAGTGAGGTCACCGGAGCTTATCAGCTGATCATCAGTTGATGAATTCATGTGACCTCTGTCTTTGCGCTCAGCGTTACACTCCTGTCAATGTATAGAGTGCTGTCATCTAGAACAGTCACACCAGTGATTGCTGGTGTGACTGCCGTAGAAGTGACCCAGATCATCATGGGACACTGGATTATGTCATCATGGCGGACAGGTGAAGGTTATGGTTGTTTTTTATTTTTGCTTTTTTTACAGGTGACAATGGCTTCAGCAGAATGGGCAGCAGGTGAGTGTAATGGTGTTTTTTATTTTTCAATAAATGATAAAAACCATGTGGAATTTTATTTAAAATAAAATACTTTATTCTGGCCGTGTCTTTATTTCAAAAACTTTACTACGGGTTTGGGGGCGTCTTATAGATGTCTCTCCTTTACTATTATTACTAAGATATTTTTCAAATATCTTTATTTAGCTCCAAAAAGAATTCATTGCTCTACAAAAAAAAATCAAAAAACACATTAAAAAACGCATAAAAAAAACATCAAAAACGCACCAAAATAGTGGCAAAAGGCGCATTTTTGACGCAATGTTTTTGCTGCCAAGAGATGCAGAAACCTTTCAGAAATTTCTGCAATCAAATACTGAACAAAAGCACATAGCCTAGGTCTCATTCGGACGTCTGTCTCTCACAGTATGGACTGTGACTTCCGGTCTGTACCCACAGGTCTCCTGACCTGAACTCAAGAGTCTCACCATTGCCTATGGGGCTGCTGAGTTTGTGTCAGGAGACTCCTGGTCAATCCTGATGTCGCGGTCCTTACTAGCGATAAACAAGCATCTAAATGAGGTGTAAATCAGGTTGCTCATAGTCGGTTTCACTACTGAGTTCTTCCTCGATCATACATTGGCTTTGGGAAGACCCCAAAACCTGCCAAGCATTGCAGGATGGCAAATGATGTGGATGCCCATGGTGCAGAGAGTTCTTTTCTATATCATAAAGGGTCGCATCTGTTCATTAAGCATAAAGTAAAGTTCAGTAAAAAGCATAAAGTGACTTCTGAGCAAAAATGTATGCAGTCAATTTATCTTTCAATATGGCCTCATTCACATGACGATTTTACAGCTCCGTGTGGTGTACTGTATCTCTGTGAGCCTCTGATTTAATATGAAGGCGCAATATGACAGATATTCTTTCTTCTAGGACCCATTTGGTATACCAAACTGTAAGGATATACAGACCACATTTTCAAAATGTTGCCATGCACATGAGACCCTACCGTGATTAACTCAATAAATCCACATCATAAACAAATTTTTACGAACAAATTCTGAATCACATGAAGTTAAAGTCGTTTCATGACTGTGCTGTCTGTTATTATCTTTACCGCTGGGTTAAATTACAGATCGCTATCCCGATTGCAGCCCTTATACTACAAACAACTCAAATTAGAAACATCTCAGAATTTGTTTTCAGCTTGTTCACAGCAGTAGCAAAATATAATTAATTATGCCTTTATTTCATGCACACGATAAACTGTGGGAAATTAAGTGGGGGCTATAACACCAACTTATTAATTATATATTTAGAGCTTCTTGTGGGTCACCAGCAGAATAGAAGGCTAGTTTTTAAATTCCTCATTGTGTAAGTAGCAATAACTGAGGAGGAAGCATTGGGACATATAATTGTGGTTTTACATTATACAGTGTATGGATAAAATGAGTGGGATATCTACAGTTAGGTCCATATATATTTGGACAGAGACAACATTTTTCTACTTTTGGTTCTAGACATTACCACAATGAATTTTAAACAAAACAATTCAGATGCAGTTGAAGTTCAGACTTTCAGCTTTCATTTGAGGGTATCCACATTAAAATTGGATGAAGGGTTTAGGAGTTTCAGCTCCTTAACATGTGCCACCCTGTTTTTAAAGGGATCAAAAGTAATTGGACAATTGACTCCAAGGCTATTTCATGGACAGGTGTGGACAATCCCTTTGGTATGTCATTCTCAATTAAGCAGATAAAAGGCCTGGAGTTGATTTGAGGTGTGGTGCTTGCATTTGGAAGGTTTTGCTGTGAAGTAAACATGCAGTCAAAGGAGCTCTCCATGCAGGTGAAACAAGCCATCCTTAAGCTGCAAAAAACAGAAAAAACCCATCTGAGAAATTGCTACAATATTAGGAGTGTCAAAATCTACAGTTTGGTACATCCTGAGAAAGACAGAAAGCACTGGTGAACTCATCAATGCAAAAAGACCTGGGTGCCCACGGAAGACAACAGTGGTGGATGATCGCAGAATAATCTCCATGGTGAAGAGAAACCCCTTCACAACAGCCAACCAAGTGAACAACACTCTCCAGGAGGTAGGCGTATCAATATCCAAATCTACCATAAAGAGAAGACTGCATGAAAGTAAATACAGAGGGTTCACTGCACAGTGCAAGCCACTCATAAGCATCAAGAATAAAAAGGCTAGACTGGACTTTGCTAAAAAACATTTAAAAAAGCCAGCACAGTTCTGGAAGAACATTCTTTGGACAGATGAAACCAAGATCAACCTCTACCAGAATGATGGAAAGAGAAAAGTATGGCGAAGGCGTGGTACAGCTCATGATCCAAAGCATACCACATCATCTGTAAAACACGGCGGAGGCAGTGTGATGGCTTGGGCATGCATGGCTGCCAGTGGCACTGGGTCACTAGTGTTTATTGATGATGTGACACAGGACAGAAGCAGCCGAATGAATTCTAATGTCTTCAGAGCCATACTGTGTGCTCAGATCCAGCCAAATGCAGCCAAACTGATTGGTCGTCGTTTCATACTACAGATGGACAATGACCCAAAACATAAAGCCAAAGCAACCCAGGAGTTTATTAAAGCAAAGAAGTGGAATATTCTTGAATAGCCAAGTCAGTCACCTGATCTCAACTCAATTGAGCATGCATTTCACTTGTTAAAGACTAAACTTCAGACAGAAAGGCCCACAAACAAACAGCAACTGAAAACCACAGCAGTGAAGGCCTAGCAGAGCATCAAAAAGGAGGAAACACAGCGTCTGGTGATGTCCAAGACTTCAGGCAGTCATTGCCAACAAAGGGTTTTCAACCAAGTACTAGAAATGAACATTTATTTACAATTATTTAATCTGTCCAATTACTTTTGGTCCCTTTAAAAACAGGGTGGCACATGTTAAGGAGCTGAAACTCCTAAACCCTTCATCCAATTTCAATGTGGATACCCTCAAATGAAAGCTGAAAGTCTGAACTTCAACTGCATCTGAATTGTTTTGTTTAAAATTCATCGTGGTAATGTCTAGAACCAAAATTAGAAAAATGTTGTCTCTGTCCAAATATGTATGGACCTAATTGTACATTTTACACTTACAAGAACATTTAAAACATCCAAAGGCATTAGTATGGATGTGGTTCCCCCACCCACCGCCCTCCCAACCGCCTTTTTGCAGCTATTGCAGCTTCCACTCTTCGGGGAAGTGTCTGTATCTGTGGGAATTTTTTCCCATTCATCCAGAAGAATATTTGGGAGGTCAATCACTGATATTGGACAAGAGGCCCTGGCTTGCAATCTCTGTTCTGGTTTATCCTAAAGGTGTTTGATGAGGTTGAGCTCAGGGTTTTGTGTGGCCAGTCAAGTTCTGCTTTGTGCACTGGGGCACAGTCATGATAGAACAGAAAGGGGCCTTTCACAAACTGTTCCCACAAAGTTGGAAGATACAACTGTCCAAAATGTCTTGAAATTCTGAAGCATTAGGATTTCCCTTCAATACAATGTAGGTGCCAAGGCCAACCCTTGACAAACAACCCCATATCATTTTCCCTCCCACACCAAATTTTACAGTTGGCACAATGTGTTCAGACAGGTAACATTCTCCTGCCATTTGCCAGACCCAGATAGATCCATCAGACTACCAGAGACAGAAGTGCGATTCAACACTCCAAAGAACATGGTTCCAGAGTCCGGTGCCGGCATGCTGTATGCAGACTCTTGGCATTATGCTTGATGTTGTGGGGCAAGGAGCTGCAGGGCCATGAAAACCTATTATATGAAACTCCAGGCACACAGTTCTGTACCGATATTAATGATAGATTGGTGTCTTTTATGCACTATTCATCACTTGGCAACTCCACTAAAGCTCCTAAAAGTTTTCACCTTTCAATAATACCACTTACAGTTGATTGCAGAATTTTTAAAAGTAAAGAATTTTCATGAACTGACTTGACAGACACTGGCGTCTTATTACAGGACCATATTTGATTTTAGTGAGCTCTTTAAAATGAACCATTCTTTTACAAATGTTAGTAACGGCAGACTGTATGGCTAGGGGCGGGATTTTATACACCTGTGGTAATGGGACTGAAAAACCTGAATTCAATGATTAAGAGGAGTGTTCTAATACCTTTGTGCATGTAGTATATATTGCTAAGTTTTTATTTAGCTATGTCAGTAGCGTAACGGGCGGCAGAGGGTGCAGTCGCCCTGGGCCCTACACTCAGAGGGGCCCACCCAGAGCATGCCGATATAGTTAAGTTCTGATGTAGAGCAGGGAGACATAATCTCCCCGCACTACTGCTCTCCATTCTGCAGACTGCAGGTCAGTTTAAGCCTGCGGTCTACAGAATGACAGAGTGATGCACTGGTGGAGGCGCCGACGCAGACAAAGGACTTCAGAGTCTCCGCGTGGTAATGTCATCGTGCCACCCCAGGAGCCTAATGGCCTGTATCGGTACTATAACATCAGCGCATTGGTCCACAAGGCCCTCATCAGTATCCTGGTTTCTTGAATTAGGTGAGTATATGATGTTTTTTATTTTATATAATGTTTGTGGTGTAACTGTGAGGGCATCATAAATTATGGAGGACCTCATACAATGTGGAGATTACTGTGGGGACCCTGAAACAGTGGGGGTGCCCTCATACATTGTAGGGACTACTGAAGGGGGCCCTCATAAAGTGTGATGACCATTATTCATTTTACAGGCTAATGGGGTGGTCATTATACAGTTTGGGGGCTAATGTGAGAGCCATTTTACAATTTGGGGGCTAATGCATGGGCCATTATACAATGTGAGAGGTAATATGGGGGCCATTATACAATTTGTGGACTACTGTGGGGCAATACTACAGTGTGTGGATTACTTTGAGGGCCCTCATACAGTGTGGGGGGCTCTTACACTGTGGGGGGCTTTCATACATTGTAGGGACATCGGTGGAGGTTCCTAAAATTGTGGGGGCCATTATACAGTGAGTGTGTGAGCTAATGTGGGGGCCATTACACAGTTTGGGTGCCTACCCTGGGAGCTATTATACAGTGTGAAAGCTAATGCATGGACTATTATACAGTTTGAGGTCTACTTTGGGGGCCATCATAAAGTGTCGGGACTACTGTGGAGGCCATTATACAGTGTGGTTTCTACTGTCGGGGCCATTATACAGTGTGAGGGCTACTGAGAGGGTCATTATACTGTGTTTTGGGGGCGTAGTGGGGACATCATGCTAAGTATAGGCGAGT
This sequence comes from Phyllobates terribilis, assembly GCF_046119375.1. Classification (NCBI taxonomy): domain Eukaryota; kingdom Metazoa; phylum Chordata; class Amphibia; order Anura; family Dendrobatidae; genus Phyllobates; species Phyllobates terribilis. Next base: position 391,725,060 of record NW_027362761.1, read on the forward strand.
AGTGGGGGGATGATACTGTGTATAGAGGATCTCTGGACCTATTATACCGTATATAGGGGAGCTGTGGGGGAATTATACTGTGTATAGGCGAGCTCTTGGCCCATCATACTGAGTATAGGGGAGCTGTGGACCCACCATACTCTGTATAGGGGAGCTTTGGGTCCACCACACTCTGTATAGGGGAGCTGTGGGGGCATAATACTGCGTATAGGGGTGCTATAGGCTCATCATACTTGTGTATAGAGGAGCTGTACATGGGGAGACTAAGGGAACATTATTAAATGTTAAGTGGGCACTTAAGAAGCATTATTGTTATAGGGACACTCAGAGTACAGTCACCATCAAAGGTGCACAGAGGCATTATGTATTACTAGGGGCAAAACGTGGGCACTGTTTTCTAGAGCTCTTGCATAGGGCATTCATATTTTATAGGGGGCAATTTTACCATCTATAGGGTACAAAGGACGCATTATTACTATGTAAGGGGCACAGTGGTGGGCATTATTATGTGGGGCAGTAAGAGGAGCACTGTTGTTGCGCCACACAGCAGCTGCAGTAATAGGGACACATACGTCAGCAATGGCTCAGTATTGGGGTGATACCAGGATGAGTAGTTTGTGCAGGTTGGGTATAGATGGGGATAGTATTGGAAATGTGAGAAGTCAGATGTGTCTTTGTAGTAAACTCTGCAGACGACTCCTGGCTGCAAGAAGTTGTCATGTCCGTCTGGGTCAGTTGGAAAAGACGGGAAAAGTGAACGACTATCAAAAAGAACGTCAGCTGTAAGTCACTATATATAACTGTACTGTAATCTCCTACATGTTCTGCAGGACTTATATCTACCACTATATGTCACCAAATGGCGGTAATAATGTGTTGGTCTTTGTGTAGCTTTTTTTCAATACCAGCTGGGCCATCTGCTGAGGTTTCCCTATGCCCACAATTAGGGTGTCCCAATATAGTTGTAATCAGGGTTACCGGCTAGGGGCCAATCAGATGTTTTGCCCCCCTAAGATAAACCCCTAGCTTTATTCTGAGCTAAATACTTTATCACAAACACATTATACCCCAAAATATAATACTCTATACAAGTTACAATTCTTCATTTTTTTCAAATGATAACACTGTATGTAAATTTTGAGCTCAAATAATTTCCATAGTAGTGAATTGCTGAAATCATGGTTTTACTTGGAGCTAAAATGGAATATGTGGACTTTAGTATCTTTCCAATTTGAAGGCGTCTTACAGGACCACCATCTATTTAAAATGCAACAACTGGTGTTAACACTTAGTAGTGATTGACTTCAATGTATGGTACACTCAACGCTAACAAAGGACTCACTGTGGGGCTTAATAAAGATGTGACTGATGGGCCAAATGCTCTTATAGTAACAGGTTTATTGATACCGAGGCTTCTGCAAAAGTTGTATTTATTTTATACAAGAGCTCACCCTGACTGTGTCCACAAGCCTGGTTTTGGCAGAAGTTTATAAAGCTTATACTAGTAGAGCTAAAATTCACACCCATGTTCTAAAGTCAAAAGCAGCTTGCACTCTTTCCCAGAAGAGCCGCTGCCCTGTCCAAACAAGGTCTCCTGTTTACACTGACAAATGCATAGCACTGACTGAAGACCTGATTTCCTTCAAATAGAGCTTAACGTTTCACTGTCAAGTGTCAGTAGCGTAGTGACAACAATTGGGCACCTATAAAAGGTTAAAACAGTAGTTATATAAAAATCCAGCTATAGTGCCGTCAGGACTAGAATTGGGGTTGTGCTATCATTTTCACAGTCCTCCGCAAAAGGCTGTGACATCCTCTGACTGATAGGACTCTGCTCTGCTAAGCTCTCTTGTGCCGGTTTTATCTCTTTACAGTAGAGTTTTAAAATGCATTTTCTGCTATAAGTGAATGTGAATTGTGCACTTCTGTCAAAAATATAACTATTTTTGTACTGTTTAAAGAAATACTTTACACACTAACCACTAAAAAATAAAGTGTTACTAGTAAAGGCAATACAACTATTTTGACACTTTTCACAATTAGTGAATATTCCTAAATTTGGAACAATCTTATGTGTAGAGGGGTATAATGAGCTGCTAAGTGCTTAATGCTTGAAATGAAGGTATTGTCACATTCAGTAATGCGCCCAAATAGCTACATCATAAATGATGACGAGGAAAGAAAATCTTCATCTAGTTTATTCAAAACAGAGACTGAATTATGCAAATTCTTATATTTCTAAAAATTAATTGATTAAGCGACTGTGTTATTACATTTTTTATTTAGAGGGTACCTTCCGTGAACCTCGATGAAAGTTGTCATTAATATGGAAATCATACTAGACAGTCAAGCAGTGGAAATGATGAAACATGGATGAGGTGGCAAACTTTAAATAGTCAATGTCTTGTAAAGTTTTGAAACAAGCCTTAAGATCTAAGAAGGTCTAGGACACCTGGGCTTTGTAGGTATACAATGCTATCCAACATCAAACACAAGGAGACTCTCATACTCATTCTCTTACATGCGCTGTACAGGTGGAGAAAACCTGACAAAGAGACACGCACACATGACAATGAAGCCTTGATATAAGAAAGATCCACTTATTCTTGTGTTTACTGACTCCCACATGCACCTGAGAAATTTTTGTAAGATTCATTGTGTCGCTGAAAAAGAGCTACCATAGTCCAGTGGATTTATAGATTACTAAAATTAAATTATTGGATAGTGTATTCATTAACGAATCTCTTCTCTTTAGTGCACATCTGCCAGCTTAAAGGGTTATTTGGATTCCCACAATGACGTTATTTTTCATAAAACACAGTAAATGCATACTTATTGTGAATATACAGACTAATCCCAACACAATGTTTCTTTCTTGTACATTTGTGTCCTTTTTCATCTCTGTCTGCCCCTCTGTGCATTAGTTTCAAAAAGCAGGATGGGCATTCCTATTAGTATCTGCTAAAACTGCATTTCCCAGCAGCACTTTGCTTCTCTTTATTGCAGGAGACCCCTTACTCCCTCTCCTGTATGATCCTGACTAACCAATCTCTCTGAGTTATCATCAAGCTAGTCTAAGTGTAGAATTTTCCTTATGGTTCTGTGCACTCTCTGCTCCTGTACAGTACTCTGCCTGGCTGATTTTATGTTCTGTCATCTACAGTAGGTTGCAAAAGTATTCACCCCCTTGGCTTAATCCCCAGGAGCACCATCAAATCCATTATCATCAAATCGAAAGAACATGGTAACACAACAAACCTGCCAAGTGAGGGCTGCCCACCAAAACTCTCAGTCAGGGCAAGGAGGGCATTAATTAGAGAAGCAGAACAGAGACCAAAGGTAACCCTGAAGGAGCTGCAGACTTCCCAAGCAGAGACTGGAGAATCTGTCCATACGACCACAATAAGTCGTACACTCCATAGAGGTGGAATTATGGAAAAGCGGGCAGAAAAAAGTCTTTACTTACAAACAAAAATTGTAAGGCTCGTTTTGAATTTTCCAAAAGACACGTGGGAGACTCCCCAAATGTGCTGTGGTTAGATGAGACCACAATTGAACTTTTTGGCCACCAAGCTAAATGCTATGTCTGGCACCAAACTAACACAGCTCATCACCCCAAGAACACCATCCCCACAGTGAAACATGGTGGTGGCAGCATCATGATGTGGGGATGTTTGTCTGCATGACAGACAGGGTAAATGGTCTGAGTTGAGGGGAAGATGGATGGTTCGAAATACAGGGATATTCTTGAGCAAAACCTGTTTCAGTTTGTCAGTGATTTGAGACTGGGACGGTGGTTCACTTTTTAACAAGGCAATGACCCAAAGCATACTGCTAATGCAACATTAAAGTAGTTTAAGGGGAAACGTGTAAATGTTTTGGAGTGACCTAGTCAAAGCCCAGACCTTAATCCAATTGAGAATCTGTGGTCAGACTTGAAGAATGCTGTTCACTAGAGGATACCATCTAACTTGAAGGAGCTGGAGCAGTTTTGCCCTGAGAAATGGGCAAAAATCCCAGTGGCAAGATGTGGAAAGCGATTTGCAACTTTAGGGGTGTGAATAATTATGTACACTGAAGTTTTCAATTATTTGGTCATATTTGTTGTTTGCTTCACAAGAAAAAGAAAACCAAATATTCATAATTGTTGGCATGTTCTTTACATGAAATGATGCTAGCCCTCAAAAAAACTGTGAAATTCCACATTGTGAGGAAGCAAACCACGAAAATGCCAAGGGGGTGAATACTTTCGCAAACCACTGTACATCAGTATAGCGGCTTGTATGATTTTACCTTATTGTTAGCTGGTTTCTAGCTGAGCTCAACTTCCCTGCACACTTTCACAAAGGAGCTTGTAAAAACTAGGCAGTGCAGAACAGAGCTGTTTGTTGCTTGCTGCCGACAGAGCTGTTAAATAATGTTAAACTGCAAATGCTGCTTTGTTGATAGATATGGTAGAGGCCGTATGCATCAACAAAGAACCATTTGCAGTTTCACACCACTAAACAACAGGCAACAAATACAACTTAGCTTTGCACTGCCTCCATTGTGGAGTGCACGAAAATTGAGCTCCCTGATGTCTTATTCCAGAGAAATCCACATTTTTACCAAGCTGTAAATAAGCTGTCAAGATCTATAGGTTGGACACATATCTCAATCAGAATCTGCATCCAGAGCTTATTTTAAATGAAAGGGGGCATTGCCAGTGTGATTTATGTAATGACTGACAGTCTGTACTCCCGATCTCACTGCAGAGCCTTTTGGAAGCAGATTTTCAGGAAGATCTGGGTCCAGCCCATAGATCTTAACATTTCATTTACATATTAAAAAAAATGGATTTTACTGGCATCAGATATCATATCGCAGATATCAAGGTATAATTTTATTCTAGTTTCTATGACATTCGTGCTCTTATAGATTGCTTAGGAGGGTTGATCCTACTGACTGATTCCCTTTAAGGACCCATTTCAAAGGGAGGAAGATTACATTTTGTATAGTTCTCCATTTCTGATTAAATTTCAAGATGAAATAACTGGTTGGAAGTTTTATAACATTTACATGGATATATTAGTAAAGTTATGTGGAGTGCAGAGGGTGCTGTAGCACCTGTGCCCTGGTAAATGAAGGGGTGTCCCTAAGACACAAACATTATTACACAAAGGCATCAAACCTTCTAGATCAAGCATAACAGTCACAAATTTTGTTTCCGCTGTCTCGGGAGGTTGGGTTATATCCCGATTTCAACTGCGTCTGTTTACTTAGAACATAGATAGAGTGAAATATAATGGTGGTGAAAAGAACTGACAGATCCCAGGTAGCATTCTATTTAGGTAGAGCCTGAAGTCCTGAATGCTGTAGCAGGCCTTTCAGGCACTACCCAGGAGAGACCAATTCGGTAACACAGGAGCAGTGAGCAGGGATGTGACAGATACTGTAAGTGTGATGCTTGTGTGGGGGCATCAGTCTGTGTTGGAAGGACTGTATGGTCATCATACTGTATGGAGGACATCATACTGTGTGTAGAGGGCATCATACTGTGTGAGGGGGACTGTGGGGGCATCATACAGTGTAGGTGAATTTACTGTGAGTGTATATTACTGTGGGTAAGGACAATGGGGATATACTTTTTGGGAGGGAATGTACTGTGGGGGGCACCATACTTTTTGTGGGGAATGTACTTTGGGGACATCATACTGTGTGTGGGGGCCTGTGGTGACATCATACTGTATATGGAATGCTGTGAGAGTATCATATTGTGTGTGGGGGAACGTACTGTCAGAGGGGTATTATAGTCTGTGTGGGGGAATGTACTGTGGGTACATTTACATTGTGTGTGGAAGAATGTGCTATGATAGGGGCATCATACGGTGTGTGGGGCCTGTGGTGACATTATATTGTATATGGGGTGTTGTGTGATCATATTGTGTGTGGGGGAACGTACTGTGAGAGGGGCATTATAGTCTGTGTGGGGGAATGTACTGTGGGTACATTACATTGTGTGAGGAAGAATGTGCTATGATAGGGGCATCATATGGTGTGTGGGGCCTGTGGTGACATATTGTATATGGGGTGTCATGTGAGCATCATACTGTGTGTGGGGGAACGTACTGTGAGAGGGGCATTATAGTCTGTGTGGGCGAATGTACTGTGGTGACTTACACTGTGTGTGAGAGGCACTGTTGTGGGCTATGAAAGTAGTATCATACTGTGTGGGAACACTAATAAGCTTCACTAGGACTAATATATCTGTGTGAGCACTTATGAATGAGTGGGTGAGATTAGGGAAGTGGCTTAGTGCAAAATAGAAATTGCCATGGTGCACTATGTACGCCATAGTATGTGGCCCTCTTTCCTGTCTTTCAAAGTTGGAAGGTATGTACCAAGGCAGTGCAGAGGTATGATGATAGTTATAATTGCTCAAAATATCATAACTGTTACACTAGTGAATTGGATACCTTAATATATTGTATATTGACCGTTCAAACTGTGAAGTTATTGCCCACAATGACACATATTGGTAAAATGGAGTCTAATGCAGATTTTGCCCCAGGACTCAAAAGTTGCAGGTAAATTAATTTGCAAGTTTCATTTTTACAGTTTTGCTCAAAAGTTTACATACCTCGGCAGAATTTTTGCTTTCTTGGCCTTGTTTCAGAGAATATGAATGATAACCAAAAAACTTTTTCTCCACTCATGGTTATGGGTTGGGTGAAGCCATTTATTGTCAAACTACTGTGTTTTCTCTTTTTAAATCTTAATAACAACCAAAAACATCCAAATGACCCTGATCAAAAGTTCACATACCCTGGTGATTTTGGCCTGATAACATGCACAAAATTTGCCACAAATGGGTTTGAATGGCTACTAAAGGTAACATCCTCACTGTGACCTGTTTGCTTGTAATCAGTGTGTGTGCATAAAAGCTGAGTGAGTTTCTGGGATCCAGACAGACTCTTGCATCCTTCATCCAGCAACTGACGTTTCTGGATTGTGAGTCATGGGGAAAGCTAAAAAATTGTCAACGGGAAAAGGTAGTTGAACTGTATAACACAGGAAAGGGATACAAAAAACTATCCGATGAATTGATATTGCCAGTCAGCAACATTCAAACTGTGATTAACTAATGGAAAATCAGGGGCTCTGTAAAAACCAAACCACGGTCAGGTAGACCAACAAGAATTTCGGCCACAACTGCCAGGAAAATTGTTCAGGATGCAAAGAAAAACCCACAAATAACATCAGCTGAAATTCAGGACTCTCTGAAAACTAGCGGTGTGGCTGTTTCAAGATGCACAATAAGGAGGCACTTGAAGAAAAATGGGCTGCATGGTCGAGTCGCCAGAAGAAAGCCATTACTGCACAAATGCCACAAAGTATCTCGCCTACAATACGCCAAACAGTACAGAGACAAGCCTCAAAACTTCTGGAACAAGGTAATTTGGAGTGATGAGACCAAAATTGAACTTTTTAGCCACAACCATAAACGTTACATTTGGAGAGAGGTCAACAAGGCCTATGATGAAAGGAACACCATTCCTACAGTAAAGCACGGAGGTGGATCGCTGATGTTTTGGGGATGTGTGAGCTACAAAGGCACAGGAAACTTGGTAAAAGTTGAAGGAAAGATGAATGCAGCACGTTATCAGCAAATACCGGAGGCAAATTTGCACTCATAAGCCCGGAAGCTGCGCATGGGACGTACTTGGACGTTCCAACATGACAACGATCCAAAACACAAGGCTAAGTCTACCTGTCATTGGCTACAGCAGAACAAAGTGAAGGTTCTGGACTGGCCATCTCAGTCTCCTGATCTCAATATCATTGAGCCACTCTGGGGAGATCTCAAGCGCGCAGTTCATGCTAGACAGACCAGGAATTTACAGGAACTGGAGGCTTTTTGCCAAGAAGAATAGGCAGCTTTACCATCTGAGAAAATAAAGAACCTCATCCACAACTACCACAAAAGACTTCAAGCTGTCATTGATGTTAGAGGGGGCAATACACGGGATTAAGAACTGGGGTATGTGAACTTTTGATCAGAGTCATTTGGATGTTTTTTGGTCGTCATTAAGATTTAAAAAGAGAAAACACAGTAGTGTGACAATAAATGGCTTCACCCAACCAATAACCATGAGTGGAGAAAAAGTTTTTTGGCTATCATTCATATTCTCTGAAACAAAGCCAAGAAAGGAAAAATTCTGCCGGGGTATGTAAACTTTTGAGCACAATTGTATTTTGTCATTGTACCATAGACATATAGAGCTGAATAGTCAGACTAGGCAGATGAGTAAATTTAATGAACAGACTAGGCAGATGAGTAAATTTAATGAACTTTTTTACTCTGGAAGTCATCATCACATAGCGAAGAACTGGATATGAGAGAAAAATGCACTTTGACACATTAATGTGAACGATTTGCTTTAGATTAACTTTAGAATGAATCCTATAAAACATGAATAGATACACTTCATAGTATCACGGTTCTCAGTCTGCTATGTTTGTTTTGTCTCCATTGATCTTCCTTCATGACCGTTTCATCTAGGTAGCTGGAATGTGGAAGAACAATCTCCTAAAAGCCTGACTCAGCTGACTTGAAATATATAAAGGCTTCTCTAAACCAAAGCAAACGTCCGCAATTCAAAGACTGCAGGTGTCGTACAACAACAATAGATCTGAGCTCATGCACCCAAAGCATCCTCAAATCCAAAGTGGTTTAGCTGCATCTTCATAGATAACAGGACATCTGACAAAGGCGTCCGCACAGTGATTGGCTACACAATTTATTATTATGGAAATGATCTCCCTTATGGATCTTCTTGTGCATGTACAGTATATCAGAATCTTCTGGGGACACCCTTGCTCCTTAGCGACATTAAATTTCCTCTGCTGTGGAGATATTAGCTAGTAAAGTTTATAGCACCCAACAGTGCGGACATTTACTTTTTCCCTTGCATGACATTGCCTAATCATAAGCAGGCAGCATCATTCAGAAAAAAACGCCCTCATGATAGGTTAGAACCTGATACCCTCTGTGATATGGAAAGACTGATGTGTCTACCCAGGTCACACAGATCCCACTACCAGCACCTACTGTCATTACAAATTCAGGAGAAAAGCAGATCTGTGTGACCTTGGGAGGGGAGGAGAGCAGAGCTGTGTGTCATTACATACACAGCTCTGCATCTATCCCAGTCATCGGGAATACTGCCTTGATAGCTGGCATAGATCCAGAGTAGTGTGACACTCCGCAGCTCTCCTCTCTCATCACTGTCAGTATGTGGAGGGAGCAGAGCTGTGTCATTACATACAATGCTCTGAAGTATTCCGCAATGCCTGGGATAGCGGTAGAGCTTTGTATGTAATGACTTATAGCTCTGCTCTCCTACTGCACTTGCAACTACAGTAGGTGCTGGCAGTGAGATCTGTGTGGGTAGACACATCAGTCTTACCATATCACACAGAGACAGCTGGTTATTACATTCTCAGGGTGCGTTTTCTTTTTTTTTCCCTGCATGATGCTGCCTGCTTATGATTGGGCAATGTTATACTAGAAAATGTAAATGATGATAAAATATCTGCAACAGGTATGGGAAATTTAAAAAAAAAAAATGTTTTTTCCAGCTCTGCAGCCACTATTCCATAATGTGAAAGGTCCTCTTTAAAGAGTAACTAAGCTTTTATTTTTTATATCACAGACACATGTCAGTTCTGAACCCAGTCACGGATCAACATTACCCATCCAAGTCTATAGATCTGTGATAATCACAGACAGTACACGGATGGAGTCAGCGTAGAATCCGTATGCTGTCCATGATTACCATTGGAGGACCTTTGTCATTTATTTATTTTTTCATCAGTGTGCAAATTGTCTCTTCAAAGAGGAAGAGGAATAGAACTATATTGCCACCTATAGGAAGTAGCAATCCTAAAAGTTAATATCGACCCTTTAACGAGCCTTGTCACATGACTTAGGATAAAAGCCAGAACCAGAACCTCAATTTGCAGACACTGTGTTTCGGGGTACTGTCCCTCATCAGTGCAAAGAGGCGTTTGATCTGTATTACAGCTTAAAAGCCTCCTCACCTTGACATGCTTAACATGTCACTCTCCACAAAGAGAAACGTTACCCCTTGGATACCGGTCTGACACCTCTCACCCAGCCAATCCAGGTCTCCCACTTTGCAATGACGAGGGGCAGTATCCCGAAACGCAGTGTCTGAAAATTGAGGTTCTGGCTTTTATCCTAAGTCATGTGACAAGGCTCGTTAAAGGGTCAATATTGACTTTTCTGATTGCTACTTCCTGTAGGTGGCACTACAGTTCTAGTCCTATTCCTGTCTGAAGAGACAATTTTCATGTTTCCCAGAGGAGCAGTGCGGCTTAAATGTCTCCTCACCTTGACATGCTTAACATGTCACTCTCCGCAAGAAGAAACATTACCCCTTGGATAACGATTTTTTCATCAGTGAAATTCCCTGAGGAAACACTGATGGAGAAAACTGGCACCCTGACCAAATCCTGATGAAAGTCAGATCCAAAACACTGATGAACAACGGTCTGAGTTTTTATGTATGAGAAAAATCTTCTTAGTATGAGAAGTCAACGTTGTGCTGTTTTCTGTTAAGCCTCTGTGAATTTTATGAATAAATTGATAACTGAGTGTTACCAGTTGGGGGTGAGTCCCCACCCAGTTGGAAATTGTCCAATCAGTACTGCTAGAGTCAGACTGTGAAGATACACACCTCTTTGATGAAAAGAATGGTAACACCCAGTTGTCAATGTGTTAATACATTTCTAGAGTGAACAGCAAAAGATCAGCACAATGCACAGGTATAAGCAATGCTCCAGAACATTTATCTCATGGAGAATATAAGTATTTCATGTACTAAAACAGACACCTCAGGAGAGATGACGAATCCTTTTAGTTTCAATCATAAATTCAAAATACAAAAAAATATATAAAAAGTTGTGCAATAGTACTAAGATATACAACTAGGCTTTACTGTACCTAAAGTAGTAGCCAAAACTGGAAAATTAAACCCATATTCAGAATAAACTAATTTAATTAGATTTTTGGGGTAGCAAAAAAGCAATAGATAATCCTATAAATACCACCAAATCATATGGAATAAAGTATAAAATTGATATCAAAGTATGTTTAAACTTTATTAATGAATAATTACAAACACAACTACAAAAGACAAAAAATAGTTCCCAGAGTAAAGACTGACTTCTGTGCCTTAGCCCTGTACATCAATATCCTAGCCAAGGCAGACTGACTTGTAGCCCTCACGGCACCCACCGCCCATAGCACATGCGCTGTTATGTCCCATCATCTATCACAACTATACAAGTAACACACTGTGTCAGATTTTTGGGACGGGTCATGTATAACTGGCACTGCCCTGTGCCACATTTGTTCCCTGTCAGTAGAAGGCTTGTATTAAGTCACAGACTGAAGTGTTTACTTGAAAGTCTGAATATCTGCTTAATGTGTAGAACGCTGCAGACTAAAACAGTTGCCATTGGCAAACTATGTCTGAGAAAAACAGAAAAGATTAAACGATCAGATTTCCCTTTATTTCCTAACAAGCAGCACAACAGCTGCCCCTTCTGGATTGCAGCAACTGTTACTTCCACGTACAACAAACTTTCTGTTTTCTGAAGGGGTTTTCATAGATCGACGGCATGTGCTATGGATTAATCCGGTAGCAAAGGGCCATTGTGTAGCAGGACTCATTACTTCATTCTTCAATAAGGTAAAACGAATTGCTGCTTGTCAAATATCACACCACATCCAGAAATGGTTGGTAGGTGTATTGATCATAGGGCTATAGCCGAGCGGGATTTGTCATTTAAAGGCGTAGTTAATAGGTAGTAAGTTTACTCTCAGTCCAAAGTAAAACCACAGATAACACTTGTTATCCTTAGAAGCTCATCCAAATCCAAAACTGAAATCATCTACATCTGATACACTTAGCCCTGCTACATCTGCATCACTTTCTCAAAACTTAGCAACTGTGCCCATTACTGTGTGCCAGTACCTAGATGACCTGTCTAGAACCTATGTGAATGGAAGTAGCTTCTTGATGGGAATCTATGTGGTGGGATGGGACATGTCTCATTAAATATATCAGACATTATTGTTAGAAAAATGGTTCAATACTCCAAACACAGTGATTATAATAATCCATGTCACATGGCACCTAAACAGGAAAGGGTTCTTTACAGTCAGAGCAGTCGGACTGTGGCATGCCGACCACAAGAGGTAGTAATGGCCGACGCTATAATAGCTTTCAAAAAATGGCTGAATGATTTCCCCAATACAGGTAACATTGTGAGTTACAGTTAAATTAGACAAAATGTTACACCTATAGTACTACATTTAGTACGATAATAGTAATTACATAACTAGTATCATAATTAGGTTTGATCCAGGGTTCTAGGACTGATCGCCTTTTCTCGGAGTCAAGAAGCAAATTTTCCCTGTGACGTAAATTGGCTGAAGGTGTCCTGGGGTTTTTGCCTTCTTTTGGATTTAGGCATAGGGATTTTAGTAATACCATTATTAGATTCATAAGAGTAATACAAAATATAAAACTAATTAAAAAATTATAAACGGGTTCATTTTTAATTGTAAAAGAGCAGCAGCAATAAAAATGGTAATAATAATACATTTGTTAGTAAGTTAGTGTAATGTTAGTGTGGGGAGTACAATTGGGGGAGAAAAGTTGAACTTGATGGACCTAGGTCTTTATTCAACCTATGTTACTATGTTACATGGTGCAAATCAGTATCTGGCATGCAGCTATGTCTCCCGACTTCCCTATACACATTAACACTTGGCTTGGCTGAGCGTTTAGTTGTTTTCATTGGGAAGAGAGGAAAAAGACGCTTACAGACACATCAGGTGGCGGCTTATCTCACCTGAAAATAAAAGGATTGGAGATTGAAATTGCAATTGCCCAAACCCTTTCTCCCTCAACATCATATGTCAGGGAAAAGTTTTGGAGACCCACATACCGATCAGATGGTCGGCTGGTCCAATTTGCTGTATACTTATAAAGCGTACAAGTTTAATTCATGCACATATCCACAAATGAACCATATGGGCACAGCTTAATGCCAAAGATGCATAGGTGTCTTGCCCCAATGGGGCATAATTCTCACCTCAGAAGTCTCAGAAGGGCTGCTGCCCTCACATTTCCCTCCTCCGAAACTGTGTTCTGAAATGTGCCTCCATGGAGCCCTTTACCATTGTACCTCCCTAAATTCCTGCATAAATATCAGGAACATTCACCCATATCAGTTTTTCCTTCTAGTGAAAGATAACAAAACACATAGAAAGCAGTGAGAAACAACCAATACAGCCATTACATCTTCTCCAGAGGTCTCCAAGCTTTCATCGGGCACTAAAAGGCCAATTGTTTTCAATAAAATTCCTCTTGAACTAGCACAATTCTTGTAATCCATTAATATATCATTGACACCTTATGGAAAAGTTGTATGTGATATTACCAGAGGAGACCCCAGAATGTAATTATATAGATAATTAAAATCCACTGTAGCGATAATTGTACTCAGCGGCCTAATGAACATTCCTCTCCTGTAGACATCTCCCAGGAATCATTTGCATCATGACATGAATAGGGGGGAGCTGTCTCCTTCCACACAGATTGGCACAGCTCCGCAACAAGCTGTTTGTAAGAAAAGATGAAGAAAAGGAAGCATTTACTTGCAGAATACTGAAGAGTGTGTCATCTTACTGCAATCCTGCTAAATTTGTTACTATGCTGACACATGTAGCGGAGTATTGCGCTATACTACGATGGGGCAAAGCAAGCTTTTGTTATAGTCCACGTTTTAAGTTCCATCTGTAATATATCAGTGTTTATGCATGGCCCTTTATGTCATTCATGTAAGTAAATGCCAGAACCTGGTGGAATGCATGGGAATTATAGGCATGAAGAATGGTGGGAAAGTAGACAAGGTTACAGATGATGAATAAACATCTAGCTAAAAAGCATTAAACCATAGAGAATGACTAGAAAAAAAGCCCAAATAAGCTTCATGTGGTCATATACAGTGCCTTGAAAAAGTATTCATAACCCTTGAACGTTTCCACATTCACATTACACCCACAAACTTAAATGTATTTTATTGGGATTTTATGTGACATACCAATAAAAAGCAGCAAGTACTGTATTTGTGAAGAATAAAGGAAATGATACATGGTTCTCTAAATATTTTAAAAATATAAATCTGAAAATCGAGATTTGTATTCAGCCCTCTGTAGTCTGGAACCCCTAAATAAAATCCTGAGGGATCAATTGCCACAAGAAGTCACATAATTCATAAACTGAGTCCACCTGTGTTTAATTTATTCTCAGTATAACTACAGTTATTCTGTACAGTTGTTCTGTGAAGGCCTCAGAGATTTGTTTGAGAACATTAGAGATCAAACAGCAGAATGAAAACCAAGGAACCAAAGAACACACCAGACAGGTCAGAGATAAAGTTTTGGAGAAGAGTAAAGCAGGGTTAGGTTATAAAAAATAGCCAAAGCTCTGAACATCTCATAGAGCACTGTTCAATCCATCAACAAAAAATGAAAGGAGTATGGCACAAGTGCAAACCTAAGAAGACATGGCTGTCCACCTAAACTGACATCTAATGTAATGAGAGCACTAATTAGAGAAACAGCCAATAGGCCCATGGTCACTCTGGAAGAGCTGTAGAGATCCACAGCTCATGTGGGAAAATCTGTCCACAGGACAACTATTAGTCAAATACTCCACAAATCTGGTCTTTTTGGAAAAGTGGCAAGAAGAAAGCCATTTTTGAAAGCAAGCCATAAGAAGTCACGTTTTCAGTTTGCAAAAAGCCATGTATGGTATACAGCTAGCATGTGGAAGAAGGTCAGATGAGACCAAAGTGTGGCGGAAAACTAACACTGCACATCAGCCTGAAAACACCATCCCCACCGTCAAACATGGTGGTAGCATCATACTGTGGGGATGCTTTTCCTCAGCAAAGAAAGGGAAGCTGGTCATAGTTGATGTGAAGATTGATGAAACTGAATATTGAGCAATCCTGGAGAAAACCTGCAGAAGACTTGAGACTGGGGCGTAGGTTCACCATCCATTAGGACAGCGACCCTAAACATACTGCCAGAGCTACAATGGAATAGTTTGGATCAAAACACATTCATGTGTGTGACTGGCCCAATCACAGTCCAGACCTAAATCCCGTGGAGAATATGTGGCAAGACTTGAAAATTGCTGATCACAGACACTCTCCATCTAATCTCACTGAGCTAGAGTTAGTCTGTAAAGAAGAATGGTAAAAAATGTCAGCTTCTAGATGTGCAAACCTGGTAGAGAAATACCCAAAAGACTTACAGCAGTAATTGCAGTGAAAAGGGTCCTACAAAGTATTGACTCAGGGGGTTGAATAGAAAAACACGTCACAATTTTCAGATTTATATTTTTAAAATATTTAGAAACCATGTATCATTTCCTCTACACTTCACAAATGCTTGGTACTTTGCTTTGTTGTATATCACATGCAATTCCAATAAAATACATTTAAGTTTGTGGGTGTAACATAAAAAAATGTGGAAAAGTTCACAGGGTATGAATACCTTTTCAAGGCACTGTACCTATCCTTATGCATAAAAGCCATACATATAAAATGAGGCAAAAGTCAGTTTTCAGTTATAAGTGAATTTTATTCTCTATAGTGGATTTTAGGATGATGGAAGAAAAAAGTAAAAAATAAGAGAAAATGTAGCATATCAGAGCCAACTCGCAGGTCTAAGACATAATGGTAACAGTCTTAAAGGGGTTGTCCTCTTTCACCTATTTGTAGCCGTCAGGCTCAGTTTTGTTTAAAATAACAAAGTGAGGTTCATTTACCCTCCATGGGTCCAGCCCCACCTCTCCACCACTGATTTGTACTCTGTCAACAGCGCTTCAGGCAGTTACTGAGCTCAGCGCCTCATGCTGCCTACATTGGCAGACCCGCTGAGCTGTGATTTGCTTAAGTGGTGATAACTGTAGCATCGACGTCTCTGCCTCCTGCTGGGCAGAGACGCCGTTCCCCTCACCGCCGCGGTCCAGGTCAGGCGTCCTCCCGCTCCCCTGCTTCTGTGGCGCGCACTGCACGCAGCTTCCCGGGCTCTGTGCTGAGGGTGCGCGCTCCCTCCCTCTTAAAGGGGCTGCTCGCGCCGTCCAATAGTGTCCCCGGTTAATGGCCGGAGGACTGCCCCTATATTAGGCACCTACTCCAATATGGAGGTGCCTGTGCAATGGTTGTTGTTCCGTGTGCTAACACTTGCTTAAGCCCTCAGGTCCCAATGCCTGTCAGTCCTGCCCGCCAGTCTGCCTGTCAGTCCTGCCGCCAGTCTGCCTGCCAGTTACCTGCCGTGCTCACCAGCCTGCTTACCTGGAAGCACCTGCCTGTTACCTGTTGTGCCCACCAGCCTGCTTACCTGGAAGCACCTGCCTGTTACCTGTTGTGCCCGCCAACCTGCTTACCTGGAGCTCCTGCCTGTTACCTGTTGTGCCCACCAGCCTGCATTCCGGGACCACCCATCTGGCTATCTGCCGAACCAGCCTGCTTATCTACCCGGTCCACTCGTCAGCCTTCCAGCCGTGCACATTCGCTGTACCGGTCAGTTCCTGCCATCTGACCCATGGGAGTCACCTGCTCTCACACAAGGTCGGTCCCAGAGTGGCACCTGGTCCCCCTGCGCGGTCCCTCCCTGGTTCACGGAGTCGAATGAGCCGCCGTGCGACCTTGGTCAGGCCGAGTAGGTACTTAGTCACTTCCCTCTGGCCCCTCCTTGCACCGAAGCACAGAGGTTCCACCACCCGGACCAGTAACAATACCCTCTGCAGCTGATCGACAGAGACCCTGTGCAACAGTGGAGAGAGAACACTGTATGCTTGGAGGGTGAATAAAGCATAAAAAAAATTGTTATTTTTACACATAACTGTGCTTAACAGCTACTGTAAACATAGGTGAAAGGGGACAACGTAACATCAAAAAGGGTTATGTCATTAAGAAAATCCTGGTCCATATGCCCTAGAAGAGCAGAGGAAAGTCACAGAAGGAGGCTACACTCATCTTGACAGGCCAGATCAGAAGCTGCTAAGAAAGGCTCCTGCTTTGGACCTAGCTCACCAATATACAGTATATCACATGATTGGTGTTTTATTCAAATTGCTGGTATGCAATACTTGATCAACCCCACAATGGCATCTGCATTTTACCTTGCAATAGCATCTAATCATTCAGGGTTTCTGAAGAAGTACCGTAATCACGTGATTGCCAGGCTGAGATCAATAAAAAAAGGATTGTCTTATGGGACAACCTCTTTTATTGTCTTAAAAGAATTTTGGGGGTTCTTCTTTTCTGACTCACATGTTGTCACGGGTGTGTCAGAAGTGACAGACAGTAACCCAGCAGCTGGTTGCAGGAGATCTCTTCGTTTGGCATTACAGATTACTTCTTAGAAGCTGTATCTCTAGGACCCAGCGGCTACCTTCATTTGGCTAATTAACACCCTGGCCCGGGTGTGTAAATACCTGCTGTGTGCCAGAGGGAGGTGACAGCGATATTCATTTCCCCTTGTGAAGGCTTGAGCAAGAGCAGTACTTCTTCCTCTCTGGTGCTAGAGGACGTGTGCGCATTTGTCTGGAGTTGACTAAAGCTAAGTGATTTCCCTTGTTTGTCCCCCCTTGTTGTCTTTTAGTGTTCTGTGGGGATCGACTAGTGCCCTTTCCCTCCCTTCCCTAGCCTGAGCCTAACGCCAGGGAAAGACAGGGCGAGGTACGCATGCGGCGATTGGTGAAGAACCAATATAGGGACGTTAGTGGAGACAGGGTGATACTAGATCAGCCTAGGAGGTCTCCACTCCCCCCTTTCCCTAGAGTCTGGGCTCCCTTTCCCTCTTCCCTTTGTGTTGCACTTAGTCTTTCCCACACCTGCGTGACACACATGCCACACAGTACTGTAGTCTATATTGTATAACACACCAAAGGGAAATACATCCAATAGCACATTAGTGAAGTCATGTTCCTAATGGCACATTAGTGTAGTCATGACCCGATGTGATCCTTCCATTCATGCACATTAGCAATTTATAGGTTACGATTTACATACCCTATTTTTAGTGGTTAGTAACAGAAAATACTTTGGAAACCTACAGATGTATTCTATGCACAATATTTATGAATGTTAAAGGGGTTTTCCAGGCTAATCCAAAGTCACCATTATCAGGTCGGAGAAGGTCCAACATCTGACACCCCTAACGATCAGTCGTTCTCAGCTATTGCAGTGGCTGGATGAAAACAGTAAATAGAGCTGCAATCAGGTTCTGACAATCAGCTCGTTTCAGGAGCTGAAAATAGCTGATCGATGGGGATGTCGGATGTTGGATCTCCTCTGATCCAATATTGATTACCTATCTGTAGTGTAAGTTATCAATATTTTAAACCTGTAAAACACCTTTATAAACATTCATAGAAATACTGTACGTTCAGTTTATCACCTATTTATTGGTGACTAAAAGCCTTGTTTCTGCAAGCCATAGCTCCTATATAAATGATTATGAAGCCAATGAGATAGGAACAATAAATGACATCGCTCATATCTGCATTGACCTATAAATGACTACTCCACCAGATGCCTCCTAGAAGAATCAAGCCTAGTTCATCTACAGACTGTACAGGCATTATAACCGGTCAGCCATTAATGATGCTCCTATTGTACGACTGTCACTTAAATGCCATTACACAAGTTTTGTTCACTGATGGAGACTTTGACCGCTTTTAGGAACCAGTTTTGAGTGTTGAACATTTTCTTTACATGATCATATGGTTACATTTTACCTTCATCACTGGACACACATATTCTGTATACTGTCTTTATTTTTATTTACATTTTCTTTAAATGTAAAATGAGTGTGGATACATAAGTAAAAATGTATACAACGCCCTATAAAAAGACCCACCCATGTCTGTATTATGGCGTACGGATCCGTATTGTACCAATAACATAATTCTGTAAGACATACCGTTCCTCATTATGCATCAAATTTTCAACTGACAGCTTTTATTGTTGGATCTGTAAAACATATCTGATTTCAGGTTTTCTTGCCTAGTAGAGGACACAGTGTGCTGTGTGGAGGCACCTTTGCCTGAAGCTGTGAGGACTCCTTATTCCACGGTACAGACTTCATGCACATGACCTTAGAGTTCTTGCCCTACAAGACATTATAGGGGTAATTCATCAAAGTGTTTTCATGAGAAAACTGGTGTAAACTATTTTCAAAGTCGCAAAAAATTTTTCAGAACGCTGAGTTACACAAAAATTTAGCGATTTTTGGCTTTTTCACGCTATTTTAAATACCATAGAGAAGATGTGGCAAATTAGTTAAGTGGCTTTTTAATGCAGTAAGAGCATCATACTCCAGAAAGCGACTTCATTAAAACCAGTCTTAATGATTCGGACCCTAAATGTGTTATAAACCAAAGTGTCACAAAGAAAAGTGTTGCTATAGTCCAGTCCAGGGTTAGTTTAGATATACACATCAAGACATAGTCATATTTCTTTAATGAAATATAGACATTTTTGGAAATGTGTATTAGAAACTGTATGTTTCATGGGTTCTCATTTGAAATCTAAGCACATTTAAAGAGGTTTTCCAGGATTTTAATATTGATGACCTATCATCATGATAGATCATCAGGGACCAACTCTTGACATCCCACATTGAGATGACCGGACTGGCCACTGAGTCCTCTTTAGTGCTTATTAGACACAGCTTTGTATCTTTTGTAGTTGTTGTGCCTTGTACTGCAGCTCTCTACAACGCTGGCTCATTCTCTCGAATGGGACCAGGAAAAGCTACTGTAAATTGTTCACAGCAATGCCTGGTATACAATGAAATTGTCTCTCCAGCCCTTTCAATTAGCAGATTGTTGTGAGTATCAGGAATTGGATTTTCATTGATCAACTATTGATGTACTAGGATGACGTCATCAGCATTTGAGTCCCCGGATAGAAACAAGTATTGAAAGTTTGAAACCAGTAGGTAATGTGAATCTACTAAGAACCATAACGACCTTAAAGAGAATCCGTCAGCAGCATTTTAGCACAACAAACTAATTATATGGTCATATAGTTCTTTCAAAGACTAGTCCAGTAATACCTTTACATGGCCAGCCTGTTCCTCCATTACTGAGAAATTACCGTTTGAATTGATATGCAAATGAGGCTGAAGAACTATTTGTAGATCTGAAGCCTCTGTCACTCCAGCTCTATTCTCCGCCCATCGCCTTCTCCTCCTGATTGACTGACAACTAAAGTCACACAGCATAGAGGCTGTCCATCAAACAGGAGGAGATGGCGCTGGGCAGAGAATAGAGCTGGAGTGACAGAGACTTCAGATCTACAAATAGCTCTTCAGCCTCATTTGCATATCAATTCAAACGTTACTTTCTTTGTAATGGAGGAACAAACTGGCCATGTAAAGATATTGCTGGACTTGTCTTTGAAAGAGTTACATTCTCATTTAAAGAGTTTGGGGTGTGATATCTTGTTGACAGATTCCCTTTAAACACATATCCAGAATGTTGAAAATGGGCATTTTAACACGAGGTCCCATTCATGGCTCTAATCTAAGGATTAGTGACACTTCATAGCCATACACAGATGCCAGAAGGGTGGTCCCAATAATTAATTGCCTGCTATAGGGCCTATTATGTTTTTTACTAATACAAAGCCATGCTACCGCTATGAATCATTTCGGCTTACGTTCTAAGCACATAATCCAGAAATCCTTAGCTTCTAAATGGTGTGTGTCTTATCCGTACAAATGGTCAACAAAATGAGAATACATCACTTGTTCTCGCACTTTTCTCATCAGCAACAGTCAGGCATTATATTATTTAGCTATCTTCGCGTTTGGTAGAAAAGCTGATTTAACAGGTATCTTGTTCAAAGTGACCCCTGACAAAGCAACTTTAAGCTCCTTCACATCGTGTCCATGCACGGCTGCTTTTAAATGTCATGCTCTCATAGGTTTAAATGTGCAAAGTAGCGTGCACAGAATCTCCTTAGAAATCTAGACTAATTCACTGGTAAAGTAATCCGGATGGAGGAAGCATGATAGACTTTCCAATTATGAAATTCCATTTATTTTGAAAAATGACATTCTTTTACAATTACATGCTAAGTAAATCATAGCGCTCTTCTACGACCATTTTCCTCAAGTGAATAGTTGGCAACATCTGAAAATGATTTCTAGAAAAGTAAATTTCATTCTAAAGTGTGTTTTAAGGTTTATTTTCTACCAAAAAAAACATATTGAGGCCCATACAACAAAGTGTTTATGTCAGAAAACTAACATAAAACACTTTGAATAGTCGAAAACTTTTTGTGTTTTCACGCGTTTCAAACAGCTTCTCCAAAATGGAGATATAGAGAAGGTGGGGCGGAATGGGAGGTTGCTAGATACACCTATCAAATTCATGGTAAGTGGTGGTTCTTAAGCCAGAAATGTTACTCCAGTCCCTGACTGGAGTGACATTTCTGGTAAGGTGGATGGAGACGCACACCACTGAGCAGATGCACCAAATTCATTAAGTGGCATGCTTATCTTACTTCTGCATACCAGTCTTATGAATCAGGGCCATAGTCTGTATTTTTTGCCTACTGAGTGTGACTAGTTGGACACAGGAATATTAGGGCTATCTGAATGGTTTTCCTTAATTCATTAACCCTTTCCCACAAAATGCACCATAGAAAATTGCATTTCAATGAGAAGACTTAGTATAAATGGATGTTTGCATGTTCCACAATTTTAGCTTTCCAACAACATAAATCCTAAAACAAGAGTGAACATAAACTGCTCACATCATTCTATTGGTCACAATTGGTCAAATGGAGAAAATAAGAAAAGGATCTGACAGGTGCTTACTTGAGGTTTCCATTTCTGAGCTTAGAATCATTCATGCTTTCTGTTATATGAATGATAATTGAGCACTGTTCTGTGATTCTCTGATGCCAGTGTCTCCTATTTAAGATTCTCATCAATTTATCTGTTGTACGTTAGATAAAATCATTATGTGCATCAAATTATGTTTCACATCCAAAAACTAATTTACGTGATCAATGATCAGAAACTTCATTGTGCACATTTAAATGTTTATAGTGAGCTCAATTTATTTCCCCAGTGGCCCTATAAAAAGTGTTCATTTAATTTTGCATGATCTGGAATATGAAAGCTAATATAATAAATGCAGAATTGATGTTTCCTTTCTGACGTTCAAAGTGTACTATGTCTGCAATGTGTTTCTTATTTACATCCGTACAGAGAAGCCCTATACAACTTTTTATAATCACATATCAAAAAAAAAAAATAAGGGCCCTGTGGCAACTGGTTAAATACCATCATATTCATTACGCCCTTTTTGGACGTCACACCCTTTGAATTCTTAAAATACTGCAGAAGACACAAAAAGAAGGCAGGTGCTCTCTGACAATATAACCAAATAAAACTCAAACAGCCACCTCAGTTAGTGGTCACCTATCTTCTCGAGTTAGGCAAAACTCCAGGAACCATATTTTACGTTAAATCAGAGGGTTTTACTAGTTTGCGTCAACCCAAGGGTTCTTTTAGTTTCAAGAGCGGCCAACCAACACTGGCTTCTATATCCTGGTACACAGAACTTTTTAAATTCACTACACAGAGAAATCGACTTTGTTGAATACATAGTAACCTACAATCCTATGTTGGATAAGAGAGTGTTGTGACCCTTTCGCTTTTTCAACTTAAAGGGAAGCTGTCATGTTGAAAATGGCATCTGATCTGCAGGCAGGATCTTAAAGAGCTGGGGGAGCTGATCAGATTGATACACATTTTTGTGGGAAAAGTTTCTGTAAACCCTGGTATTTGTGTGCAGGAGTCCAATGGGCGGTCCTATCAGTGACTGACCGCCCACTGGACTCATATGCATAAAAATACCAGGAATTTCAATGAATAAAATAGTAAGTTATACTGAAACTTTTCCAACAAACCTATAAATTATTCTGCTCAGCTTCCATCGGACAGCATGTACGTGAGAGGTTCCCTGTAACTTCTTTGAACATATTGCTGAGATTGTGGAGCTTAGAGAAATTGTTGAGGATTGGCTTCGCTGTTAGAGTAAACTGAAGTGTCAAATGTAAAATAGTTACAACATACAAAAAAGATTTCCTTACAAAACACCTGCGCACATCCATACATATGCTCAAAAAAGTAGAACAAACTTATTGAGTCAAATAATACAAAGTAAGACGCACAGATAAAAAACACTTAAAAACACACAAGGAAAACCATAATCCCCAATATGGTAAAAGGGGGTGACCAATATAACCCACCCATAAAATACGAGATGAGACCCTCAACTAGAACACCTCTAATACCAAACTGATGTAATACAACAAGGTACAGTAGTGAAGCAGCGGCATCAATTAAGGACAAGAAATGCATCAGTAATAAATACTATATTACTTATAAATTGGTGTATTATCCTTCATTGATGCTACCGCTTCATTACTGTACTATTTTTTTATGACATTAATTTGGAATTAGAGGTGTTCTAGTGTTCCTTTAATCATGTAGGGGGTTATGGTTATGTTTTTGTGTTTCTTTCTTGTTTTTAACGCTTTTGTCTAGCTTTGTATTATTTGACTCAATAAATGTGTTATACCTTTTTGATGGTATGTGTGGGTGTGGATCGTTTTTTGTATGCAAATCTTCTGATGTATAGTGATTGTGGAGGTTCACACAGCCAGTAGTAATGCATGGGGTTAATCTAAGCTGTAGTTTTCCAGCTTTCTTATATGTAATTGGTAGAGTTGGTGCAAATCGATTCCTAGGTTCCGGCCAGTGGCGACGTCTGAAATCTGTCGTCGCTGGACAGGAGCCCTGAGTACCACCTCCTACTTTCCAGCATCTTCGGGTCTTCTTTTGATTAGCTAGTCTGGCACAATGTTACATGTGCATCATGCTGAAATAATGATGTCAGGCCAGCTAGTCAAAAGAAGAGCTACAGATGCAAGGAAGTAGGAGGTGGTTGTCAGGGCTCCCGCCCATGACCATGCATTACTGACATGGCCATTGGACCTGGTTCAGCGAATTGATTTGCACCGACTTTATGGTTGGGTGGTGGATGGGAATGTTTACATAGGAATGTCCATATGTCAGAGATTGCAGAGTTGGTTGATAGCACATATTTTATCATTTTCTCCATTATAAAGATAGATCAATAGTGAATTACAGTAAATTGTCTTCAGTAATATATTTTAATCTGCTGCTTCTTAATTACATCATATCATGAAGTCCTCACATAATCCCAACATCAAAAGACAAAGGAGCCGCAGAGCACTTATACATGGGGAGAAAGCCTGAGCATCTGTTATCATTGGCCATACTTCTTGCAAAAAAAGCAAATCTATTCATGTATAAATGGTGAAGTAGATTAGACGTCATTTTGTGTGCCACTAAATAAAATTCCATAACGCTAAGTTCACACCAGCATATTAAAAGTCATCCATTTTTCTGCCATAAAAAAAAACATATTTTCATCCTTATTGTAGTCAAAGTGTCAACTGTATGTCCTCTGTATGTCGGTTTTTGTCATCTAAATGACATGTTGTTTTACATGCTCAATTAATAAAATAGGAACAGACCTAATAGAGTTTTCTATGTACTGTAATTCTTGCAGTGGATCCATTAAAAAATGGTGCCTAAGGGCTCGCTCAGATCTATCTGATGTTTTATCGGATAGCACTTGGACCAATATTATTTTATGGGGCAGTGCAGATTTTTTTCTACAGACCGAATTGGTGTGTGCAAAAAAATAGCAGAATACTGCGAGTGGCTCCGCAAATCAAATCACGCGCACCCATTCAATTCTATGAGTGCGTATAAATCATCGGACTGCACTCAGATGTCATCCCAGTGCAGTCTGATTTACGCAGGCACAGACAATGGAGAAGATGGAGAAATTAGGTTCTCTGTCTTCTCTGCACCTGTGCTGCGGTTCTCTTATACGAGACAATCGGATCACAGTAAACTGACACTCGACTCAAAGTTTGAGCCAAGTGTCATTTACATAATCGATCCGATTCTCTTTCATGTGAGAATCAAAGTTCGTGTGAGCGAACCCTTAGGCTATGTGCCCACGATGCAGAAATGTTCAGGATTTTTTCCTGAGCGTTTCTGCTTCTCCCTGGCAGAAAAAATGCATGCGGATTGTACATGCGGATTGTACATGCGTTTTTCCTGCCAGGGACAAGCGGATGTGAAGCATTCTTCACTTGCATTTCTGCATGCGGGTTGTCAAGCGCTTTCCAAGCGATTTTAGCATCACTTGGAAAGTGCTTGACAACTTGGTCACACTATATAAATCCATGCAACCGGATTTATATAGTGTGACCTGAGAGAATGTAAAAAAATAAAAAAAATAATGTATACTTACCTTCCGATGGCCCCCGGAGTCTTGATTTCCTCCATCCCGGCTGCCGGCAGCGGTACACTGAAGGACCTTCCGACGTCAGCATCGCGTGACCCGTCACATGACTATGACGTCAGCGCAGGTCCTTCAGTCCATCACAAACTGCCGGCAAGCACAGACAAGGAAACCGGGGGCCGCCAGAAGGTAAATATAATCTTTATTTTTTATTTTATTCTTTTTTTCACAGTTTTCTATGGTACCCGGGTCCGGAGGAGAGTCTCCTCTCCTCTAGACCTGGGTACCATCCGCACATTAGAACGCATGTATTCCGCATGTGCTTATCTAGTGAAGCGGAATCCATGCGTTCTAAAGCAAGTCAATGGCGGCGAAAACGCAGTGCTTCCGCAAAATAATTGGTAGTGCTGCGTTTTTTTCCGCAATGATAATCCGCAGCGGAAATTTCCGCAGCATGTGCACAGCACATGTGGATTATCATTGGGGAACATGGCAGGCCTTCTACTATGCGTTTTTTTAAGCGTTTCTGCAGCGTTTTTGACGCTGCGGAAACGCTTAAAAAACGCATCGTGGGCACACAGCCTTATACTGTATAGTCCAATTCCATGAACTAGCAACCTCAATGCCCTTTTAAAAGGAACCTGTCAGAACGATGTACCTCATAATCCACCACCAGGGCTATTAGAAAGCTTCTTACTGTATCATGCCCATATTGTGTCCCAACAATTTTGCAACAAATTAATATCCCTGTGCGTTATAGGAAAAATATCATGACGAGTTGCGGAAAGATACAAGCAGAATCCGCAGTAATCATGCCCAAATAAGCATCCCTGACGTCCTCGCCCCTATATTGCACCCTGTTTTCGGCTCAGCATTGCAGTGTGAAATCTTCAGGCGTACTCCTGGCTTTATGGGGATGCCCAAGGAGAAGGAAAGTTATGCGCATGAGCAAGATTTCAAACTCAGTGAGAGGAGAGCAGGGACTTGTTGCGGCATTAGCATCACATCTTTGAGCATGATTCCTGCTGATTCCGTCTGTTTCTGGATAAGGTACCCCCCTGACTAGTCAAGGTGCTTTACATATGACGCGCTGCGAAATTAAAGAGGTTGTCTACTGCTATCCCTTAGGATAGTGGCCGCCGCAGGGTACTGCACATCCGCCTCCTATTCAAATCAATAAGAAGCGGATGTGTAATACCCCGCGGCGGCCACTATCAGAAGACAGAGCAGCTCCACAAGTGAGTATTTCCGCCGACGTCGGTTAAAACGGGGTGTTGGACCCCAGCCAATCAGACATTGATGACTTATCCTAAGGATACGCCATCAATGTAAAAGTAGTGGACAACCTCTTTAAGCTACATTTTTTGAAAAGGACTGGGATGCTTTGGTATAATACGGGCATTATTATTGGAATAATAAGGAATTCCTAACAAGACTCTACCAGAAGATGGAAATACAACCTGCTACTATGTCAAATTAAACTTTTATAATATTAAAGAATACCAATAATAAAGACAGGCATAAAAAGGCGAAGACATAAAAAGAATATTTCCATATTCATTGCAGAACACAATCTAAAACGAAAGAAGCAATTATCAGAGAAACATTATACAATAGATGCATCCTAAATAGCATCTGTCTTTGGGATGAGATTTTCTTCAAAACCTAAATACACATGCCAAAAGGCAAAGTAGAAGGTTTTCTGTGACAGTTCCCAGGCATCAGAGTAAGCAAAATCAGCCACAAAGCACCCCTCCCTAAAAACTGCAAATTACTTACAGAAGCCAAAATGGAAGGAACTAAATGAATAGATCCCATGGAAAATAAAATCAATGGTGTACTGATGTACTGATGTAATGTATTAACAACATGTTGCATCCTAACACATCTTCTTCATGTAAGGAAACACTCAACACTTTCCAGTCTACCACAATATGCCTGGATTACTGAAAAAAAAGAAAAAAGGAATATTCCCAACAGGACAAGCCCTTGTCACAATGAAACAATGGCAGCAGGATCAACATAAACCCAGATTCTTTAGCCATTGAAGTTCAGCTGTGTGGCACCCTGCAAGCAAAAAATGTATGGCATGGCACCTACTTATATCAGTAGGAAATCAAGCAATGCATTGCACTCCGAAGATCCAAGTCACCATTGGTATTTTGTAAGTCATTTTTCTTTTTTTTTATATTGAGGATTTTGTTTACTTTTTTTTTTTTGCGCCAAATTCTTCACACTGGTGCACGTTGTTCATGAATTCACTTGTTCCGCTAAAAATGATGCAAAATTTGCTAATACATTCCAGATGGGAATGAAATCACTCTACATTTCTGCAAACATTTTGTTACTATTATTTTAAAAAGTTATGAAATTGATAAATCAGATGAAAACAACTAGAAACCCCAAACTGCACCCACAGTGGCGAACATAAAAAAAAAACAGGCATACACATAAAAACATAAAATAGACATTAAATGGGAACAAATGAAAAATAAGGGGCAAATGAAAAAGAAGCAAAAAACAACAAAAACTGGACAAAAAAATACAAATGCAGTAATGAATTGGGCTCTCAGTATTTTTTACTGTTTCTGACGCGCCCCTGGGCCTGTGCTGAGTAGCGTTGCGCACGCGGGAGCCTACCCGGAGCCGGATCTGATAGGGGTAGTAGTCTCGTGGCGGTGACCCGGTCCGTGCCCAGGGATGCAAACTGTGTGGCTGAGTATTAGCAGTAGATGTAGGACGACTACGCCACCCGTTGAATGCAGCTATGGAGCTGCCGCTGCAGGGCAGACCGCTGAGGCCGGTGGTAGGATAGTGCAGCGTAGATGGTATAACCCCCAACGGGAGGGGTATGGCCTCAGGGCAGCCGACGTGGATGATGGGGGTAGCAGGAACCACTCAGAGACGATGCGGTGTAGTTCAGGGTCTTTACTGGCGACAAAGATAGACCCTCCCGGAGTACTGGCTAGCGGTCGGGGCCTGGTCAGTCCTTGAGCAGATGGGATCTCCCCTGGCCAGGCGGAGTTGTAGGCCTCCCCAACTAATTGTACTCTTCTGGCTACCTTGCTAGAGGCGGGTAAAAGTAGCCCACGTCCCTGAGTGTACCGTGTGGTGCTCACCCGTATGGCCGGTGACTCGGGGCCTTCTAGTGGCTTCCGCTCCACGATGGCGGTGCTGGTCCCACGCGTGTGACCGTGCCTTCGGGTTTCTTGGCCAGAGGACCTGAAATCCCCTGCCGGTCGGTTTCTGCTGCTGGGTAAGGATTAGTCCCCACAGCCTCGGACTCCGGGTCCGGTGATAATTCTTCAATCAGGGCGAGCTCTACAGCTGCCAGCCCCTGATTCCTTGTAGCCCTGCTCCCACTGAGCTCCTGATCTTTCTTTCCTATAGCTGCTCCTCTTCTTAACTCTCCTTCTTAACTCACTAACCCTGCCTCAGCCCCAGTTTTATATAGGGGAAGTTCTTCCCCTCCCAGGACTGGGCAGGAGGTGTGGCATGCATAGGATTCCTGACCAAGAGACCTCCCACCTGCTCTCAGACGTAATATCTCTATCACTGTGGAAACCAGACCCCTGGGGTGCCACATTCCCCCCTAGTGAAATTTAGTACTCCGGGACTAAACATACTTTTGTAAAACATAACAAATTACAAACATAAACAACGCAATAAAGAAAAACATTAGGATGGTCACGGCGTGTCCGCAACCGGGTGCAGTTTTTGAGAAAACAAGGGAGTCCATTTCACCAAAACAGGGAGACGTAACCAGGTAGGGGTCTGTCCTGCCCCGAGTCCTTAACAGTCTTTTAGTCCATCCTGGGTTACGCTCCAACTATATGCAAAAAGGATTCCCGGTAAATCCACCAAAGACTCCTACAAATAACTAGAAACACATAATTATACACAAGCAACAATAAACAGGTAAACATTAATAAAATAGCTTAAACATTTAGATCCTCCACCGTATGGGCAACTGGCCTCTAGTGACCCTAGTGGACCTACGGAGCTGGCTGACTGGTCCTGAGCTACAGGGTATAGGAGCTGTCAAGGGTAAACTGGGCAGCCGTCTACGGACTCTTTGGCTCACTAGGGGTATGGCAGGCTCACTATAAGCAGAGGGTTGATTCTCCTGGTCTGCTTGTGTGGGGTCTTCTGCCTCCTGGACCGGCTGTTCTTCCAGCTCTACCTGTGTCTCCGTAGGCACTTGGGATGCTGGTTGGAGGAACGCGAGGACGGGTACCACAACAGCACCATTGACTTGAGTCCAAGACCGAGGGAAGTCTCCAAGCACAGTACTAATCATATCTTCCTTTTCCTCTACGGGTCGAGGGTCTTCTTGTTCCTCTTCAGGGTTCCGTAGCTGTTCGGGACACTTCTTCAGGTGATCCCGGGATACAATGGCTGTGGTTTCCCCTCCGTCTTTACTGATTGTACAGATCTTTGGGTTGTCGTGGCTTGAGGGCAGTACGGTGTACGGGTCCTTCTCCCACTGGTCGTCCAACTTGTGGAGCCGTCTTTTCCTCTTCAAGACCTGCTCTCCGGGCACCAGGGGAACAGCGGGAGCATACTGGTTGTAGGTTTTCTCTTGTCTTTCCCTAGCTTGACAGAGACTTCGCTCCACACTCTCCTGTACTTTCCGGTACTGCTGCTGCCTCTCTGTGTCCCAGTCTGCTTCTGGTGAAGTGTCCTCGGGTGTCAGGACTCCCATTTCCAGATCAACAGGAAGCTTACCAGGTCTTGCCCTCATTAGGTAAGCCGGGGTACAGTTGGTGGAACCTACAGGGATGTGGTTGTATAGGTCCACCAGGTCGGGCAGCTTTTCAGGCCACAAACTATGTTCTTCCAGGGGCAATGTTTTCAGAAGATCTATCACCACCTGGTTCATTTTCTCACAAAGTCCATTAGTTTGCGGGTGATAGGGTGTTGTTCTAATCTTCCGGCAGCCATACAGGGTGCAGAACTCCTGGAAGACTTCCGCTTCAAAGGCAGGCCCCTGGTCCGTCAGCACCTGCTCCGGGTATCCGTGCGGACGGCAGAAGTGCTGCTGGAAGGCTCTAGCTGCTGTTTGAGCCGTTAAATCCTTGACGGGGACGACAACCAAGAACCGGGAGTAGTGATCCACGATGGTTAACGCGTAGACGTAGCCACTTCTGCTTGGGGTCAGTTTTACATGATCCAAGGCTACCAGTTCCAACGGCTGTCTGGTGATGATGGACTGCAGGGGAGTCTTCTGGCTGGCACGGTCCCTCCTTCTTAGGTTGCATGGGCCACAGTCTCTGCACCACCTCTCGATGGTTCCTCTCATGCCTACCCAATGGAACCGCCCGCGCAGCAGGAACTCCAGCTTCTTCCATCCGAAGTGCCCAGCTCCGTCGTGGTATGCCTCCATCACCATAGCTGGGTCTCTTCATGGCACCACTACTTGCCAGATTAGTTCATGCGTCCGGGAGTTAACCATTCTGCGGCACAACTTCCCCTTGTAAAGGAACAGTTGACTCTTCTCAGCCCACAGTTGCTTGGCTTCCTCCGGAGCGTCTGGGTCAAGGCGTGCATCTGGCCGAGTCAGCATCTCCTTTACCAGTCGGACGGCAGGGTCACTGTCTTGCGTCTCCGCCCAGTTGTAATGAGGCAATGGGTTGAGCGTAGCGGATTGCTTACTCCTTACACGGTGGGAATACTGGATAGTCCCATGACGGTGGAACGCGGGGAGTTCAACTTCTTCCAGTTCCTCTGAATCTTCCCCTACGTCCGGTAGGTTCGGCATCCTGGACAGGGCGTCCGCGTTGGTATTGGAGCGTCCTGCCCGGTATTTGATTGTAAACTCATAGTTGGACAAGCGGGCCATCCATCTCTGCTCTAGGGCACCGAGTCTTGCAGTGTCCAGGTGTGTCAACGGGTTGTTATCCGTGTACACGGTGAACCGGGAAGCAGCGAGGTAGTGCTTAAAGCGTTCGGTGACTGCCCACACCACTGCCAGGAACTCTAGCTTAAATGAGCTGTAATTCTCAGGGTTTCTTTCGGTGGGTCGCAGTTTTCGGCTGGCGTAAGCAATTACCCGTTCCTTCCCCTGCTGGATCTGGGACAGTACGGCTCCTAGCCCGATGTTACTGGCGTCGGTGTAGAGGATAAAGGGCTGGCTATAATCAGGGTACGCCAGGATTTCATCCCCCGTGAGGGCCATCTTCAGCTGGCGGAAGGACTCTTTTTCCAGCTTCTCCCATCTGAAGGGTGGCTTCTGGTTCTTGGCCTTCCTGGACTGGCCTATCAGGAGGTCCTGCATAGGAGCTGCCTTTTTGGTGAAACCGGGAATGAACCTTCGGTAGTAGCCTACCAACCCGAGGAACTGCCTCACTTCCTTTACGCTGGAGGGGCTTGGCCATTCCTTAATTGCGGTGATCTTATCAGGGTCGGGAGCCACTCCGTCAGCACTCACCACGTGTCCCAGGTACTGCACCTTTGGCTTCAGGAGGTGACACTTGGAGGGTTTCACCTTTAGGCCGTAACTTGCCAGAGCTTCGAACACTTCCGCCAGGTGTTTCAGGTGGTCTTCGTAGGTCTTGGAATAGACGATGACATCGTCCAGGTATAACAGGACCGTCTCAAAGTTTCGGTGTCCCAGACAGCATTCCATCAATCGCTGGAAGGTTCCTGGTGCGTTGCAGAGTCCGAACGGCATGCAGGTAAACTCGCTAAGTCCCATCGGGTTGGTGAATGCGGTCTTCTCCCGGTCCGCCTCTGCTACAGGAACCTGCCAGTACCCGCTAGTGAGATCCAAGGTGGAGAAGAAGTTAGCAGATTTTAAAGCAGCCAAAGACTCCTCTATTCTTGGTAAGGGGTACGCATCTTTGTGTGTGATACGGTTAATTTTCCGGTAATCTACACACATTCTCATGGTGTTGTCTTTCTTTTTGACCAAGATTAGTGGAGCTGCCCAGGGGCTACAGCTATCCCTGATTACCCCAGCCTCCTTCATGTCTCTAAGCATCCCCTTGGCGTGTTGGTAGTGTGCAGGGGGTACGGGTCGATACCTCTCTTTTATGGGAGGATGGTCTCCCGTGGGGATGTGGTGTTCTACCCCCTTGACTCGCCCGAAGTCTAACGGGTGTTTACTAAACACTCTCTCGTACTCTCGAACCACCCGGTAGACTCCCTGTTTCTGGTGGGAGGGAGTGGAGTCCGTACCCAAATGTAGTTGCTGACACCAATCCTCCATTATTTTCGTAGAGCCGTTACCTTCCTCCGGGTGAGATGGAGGCAAGGGTTCCACAGACTGTATAGAATTTTGGTTGATAGTATATAATTTGGCTAGCGTAGCATACCGGGGCAGGTATACTTCCCTTTTCCCGATATTTATTATACGAACGGGCACCCTCCCATGGCGTACATCAACTACCCCCCGTGCTGTCAAAATGGTGGGCCTACTGTCTGAGTAGACTGGTTCTACCATGGCCTGGTAATCTCTACCTCTCAGACCAATAGCTGCCCGGCACCAAATCATCATTTCACTTTTCGGGGGTATGACAATAGGGAAAGGGTCACACATTCTTACGCTACCAATCTCACCGCCGGAGAGTTCCACTTGTTGCCGTCGCATCAGTGCCCGGATCTCTTTCTGGAGCACTCGCTGCTGGCCGGAGCTGGCGTTCTTGGCAACCTGCTGTAAAATGAAAATCACCTCTGCAAGACAATTTTCAATCACATTAGTTCCTAGAGTTATCTTTGGGTGACTCTCGCGCTTGTCAATGTCTACAATGATCAGTCCCTGTACTGCCAGTTTGACTCTACCGATTTTAATGGTCATTTCTTTAAATCCGATCTGCGGCACGGGTTGACCATTGCTGGCAATAATACTCAAGTCGTCGTCTGGATAGCGGGTTATATCCGAGTCATTCCAGTACTGCTTGAAGAGCACGTACGGGATGGTGGTGACCTGTGACCCGGTGTCCAGTAGGGCACTCATAGGGATGCCATCCAGTACCACAGGCAAGACTGGACGTCCTCCCACATATTTGTCGCGCCAGCTCGATGGGCCTGGTGATCTTTTTCCTGGGGGTTGGCCCTCTACCCCAGGTTGTGCCAGTTTAAAGGACAGTACCTTGCCATATGTCCGGGTTGATTGCAGCGGCGGCAGATGGGTTGTCCGTCCTCGTTGTATCGGTCGCTGGGTCTTCCTCTGGCCGGTGGGGTCCTCCTTGGTCGACGCCACGGGATGTCCTCCGGTCCGGATGCCAGCTGGATCTTCCCTGGAGTGGAAACCTGTAAAGACTGCACAGTTCGGGTTAGCGCAGCAACGCTTTTAGCTAGCTCTTGGACCTGATGGTGCAGGTCCGGAGCCGGATCATTGTTCAAAGCCTGCGCGTCAGCTCCCACAGGCCCTGTCGACAAGGGCGCCGCCTCCTGGTGGTAAGCGGTAGTAGGGCGCCTGTGGGTCACAACGCCACCCGGTGCCGGTTCTCGGAGCACCCGGATGGCTCTGTCCTTGAACTGTGCAAAGTCCAGATGAGGATCCTGTAAGGCTATGGCCCGCAACTGGGTTCGGTGGACATTGCAATATAGTCCCTCTATAAATTGCTCGGTCAACAGCCTGTCCTCGTTTCCCACGCTGTCAGGGTCGGTCTGCTTAATGGCTCTCAGGGCCTCTTGTAGGTTTAGCGCATAGTCCCTTATACTCTCATGTGCTCGCTGCTTGCACCCATAGAATTTAAGCTTAATCTCGGCTGAGGTGCGGGTATCAAAGGTGTCCCTCAGCCGGGTTAGTATCCCCGCGACAGTCCTCCTCCCAGGTGGCCAGGACTTTACCTCCCTTTGGGCCGCCCCGGTTAGTTGGGCCACCAGGATGCCCACTTTTTGCTCCTCTGTGAGGGGGTACACCTGGAAGAGGCTATCCAGCTTTTCTTTAAAGCCATTCAGGGTATGTGACTCCCCTGAGTACTGGGGTAGCCAGGCTGCTCCCGGGATATAGGGCATGGTGAAAGGCATGACTGCAGCAGCGCTGGCGCTGGCGGGGGTTGAGGCAGTGAAGCTCTCCTCCGTTTCCGACATCTTTCTCCCCCCTAGTGGACCGTGGCCTACCTTGCGATGATCCTCTTCCGTAGGCCGCGGCTCCGCAGTGGATCATCAGGGTTGAGGACCTTCCGTCGCGCTCCTGTGACGTCGGCGTCTGCTGGGCTCCTTCCAGGACCTTACGCAACGTCCGGACGTGAGGCGGGGCTTCAGTTCTCGCGCGCTTTCGGAGTCCACGCCCCTCTTCTTCCCGCGCGGCGTCTTCAAGATGGCGTCCAACGGCGGGAAAACTCCACGGAAGGCGGGAAGAAGGCTGAAAATGGCGCTGGATGGCGGGAATCTTTGCGGATGGCGGGAAGAAGGCTGAAGATGGTGCCGGATGGCGGGAATCTTCACGGATGGCGGGAATCTTCACCACTGGTAAGTTTGAACAGTCTTTTTCAGGCACGCAGTACCCGGTGGTTGCGGGCACGAAATCCTGCCGACTACGCCAAAAGTTGACGCGCCCCTGGGCCTGTGCTGAGTAGCGTTGCGCACGCGGGAGCCTACCCGGAGCCGGATCTGATAGGGGTAGTAGTCTCGTGGCGGTGACCCGGTCCGTGCCCAGGGAGTCAAACTGTGTGGCTGAGTATTAGCAGTAGATGTAGGACGACTACGTCACCCGTTGAATGCAGCTATGGAGCTGCCGCTGCAGGGCAGACCGCTGAGGCCGGTGGTAGGATAGTGCAGCGTAGATGGTATAACCCCCAACGGGAGGGGTATGGCCTCAGGGCAGCCGACGTGGATGATGGGGGTAGCAGGAACCACTCAGAGACGATGCGGTGTAGTTCAGGGTCTTTACTGGCGACAAAGATAGACCCTCCCGGAGTACTGGCTAGCGGTCGGGGCCTGGTCAGTCCTTGAGCAGATGGGATCTCCCCTGGCCAGGCGGAGTTGTAGGCCTCACCAACTAATTGTACTCTTCTGGCTACCTTGCTAGAGGCGGGTAAAAGTAGCCCACGTCCCTGAGTGTACCGTGTGGTGCTCACCCGTATGGCCGGTGACTCAGGGCCTTCTAGTGGCTTCCGCTCCACGATGGCGGTGCTGGTCCCACGCGTGTGACCGTGCCTTCGGGTTTCTTGGCCAGAGGACCTGAAATCCCGTGCCGGTCGGTTTCTGCTGCTGGGTAAGGATTAGTCCCCACAGCCTCGGACTCCGGGTCCGGTGATAATTCTTCAATCAGGGCGAGCTCTACAGCTGCCAGCCCCTGATTCCTTGTAGCCCTGCTCCCACTGAGCTCCTGATCTTTCTTTCCTATAGCTGCTCCTCTTCTTAACTCTCCTTCTTAACTCACTAACCCTGCCTCAGCCCCAGTTTTATATAGGGGAAGTTCTTCCCCTCCCAGGACTGGGCAGGAGGTGTGGCATGCATAGGATTCCTGACCAAGAGACCTCCCACCTGCTCTCAGACGTAATATCTCTATCACTGTGGAAACCAGACCCCTGGGGTGCCACATTTCTCTCTATTTTGGCACATAGCGGATGGTCCCAAGTTGAGAGTTTATTTTACCTCCATGTAGATTATAGAGTATATCTAATGGTGTTCAGCTGGGAAAACCCATTTATGTATTCAAAGTTGTCAATAAAATTTGGGCACAATATAAACAGGATGCACTTGGCTTTATTTTTGAATATTGTTTAATAAGACCTATACTGCTGCATGCATACTGGGCCTGAAAATAGTTTTTGTTGTGTAGGCCATGCAGAATGCAAAAATAAAAATGATAGAAGTTTCCCATGTTGAGTTGTTGATGGTTAAAGTGGATCTGTCACCAGATTTCACAATTTATTTATTTATTATGCTTACTTGCAATGCAAACTGAATATAAAATTAAAAAATTATCTTAAACCTGATGGGGCCAGTGTACTTACATTGCAAAAAAAAAGTGTGGCCTAAGTTCACAAGACCCTATTGAAAAGAGATTTTTCACCTGTATGCCATCTGTACGGGATCAATTTTTATACATCAGCAATGAATAACATTTAATAGGCTAAATACACTGCATTTCTTAACATAGGAAACTGTATCTGTAAAAATCGGATGCTGTACAGTTAATCCATATAGGATCCGATTTTTTTTTTGTGCACCCATAGACCTGAATAGGCGAGTCTCATTTGAAATATAGTGGAGAATAGTGCAGGCTGAGATTTTTGCCATGCGGACATTTGTGCTTTTAAATGGCATATTTTGGTTGACGTTGACAGAGACTGAATTCGTGATCTTTAAAAAGTAATTGATCTCTTCATTCTCCAGCAAGTCTGCATAGATCACATAGGAATAGTGATATATTTATTTATTCATTTTACTCCCTTATATAGCGCCATTAATTCCACAGCGCTTTACACACATTATCATCAATCTCCCTATTGGGGCTCATAATCTTGATTCCCTATCAGTATGTCTTTGGAGAGTGGGAGGAAAGCGGAGAACCTGGAGGAAACCCACACAAACACAGGGAGAACATACAAACTCCTTGCAGATGTTGTCCTTGGTGGGATTTTAACTCAGGACCCCAGCGCTACAATGCTGCAGTGCTAACCACTGAGCCACCGTGCTAACCACTGAGCCACCGTGCTAACCACTGAGCCACCGTGCTAACCACTGAGCCACCATGCTGCTCTCTAAATGCCCTACTTTGCAGTAAGTTTCAAACTGCAGAACACAACTATCGGCTCAACATAATTCCTTTCCAGAAGTGAAGACTTTTTCATTAAAAAAATGAAAAATAAGAATCTAAATGGAGTTTTGTGATGTAACAAAACTGATTAGTGAATTTTCAGAATTACCCAGAGAAAAAAGTATAGATTTTTGCACAGTGTATTACCGACCAGTCATCTGACATTATTCGAACTACAAAACTAAATAGACCTAATGTCTTTTACACCTGTTTCCACACAGTGGGTGTCTCTAATTCACTTTCCATGCCTTTCTCAAGACGCATCATGTTTTTGCCAAAAAAACAGTGTTTCCACAGCTTACTGGGCAGGAGTGGGCTGTAACTGGAGCACTGTGCTCCTGTGACGAAATCTCCAGCTGTCGTCCAGCAGGTGTAAACACAACACAAAGTCACGTCAGTGCAGCTTCTAGCTGCAGTATCGCTATCAATGCACTACAGAAACACAAGTCACAAATGGTCCGAAATATGCTGAAAATGAGTAAAAACATGCATTATACTGGTTCACATATTAGTAACCCATTTGTGGTGGAGTTTTACTTAACCAGTTCTTGACCGCATTTACGGCTATTCCTGACCGGGACATATTCAGGTTTTATCATACATGCACTTTAATGGCTCTATAATTTTTCAAATATTCAAATAATTGTAGGTCTTTTTCACGACACATGGAGCATGCTATTTTTATATTACTTTTCCTTTTTTTTTGCTGATATTGGGGAAAAAAAAAAATATATAGGAAATACGAGTCTATTTTTCACATTTTTATTTCTTTCACTTTTATTTACAACCACAAAGGACCACTTAAAGGGGTTGTCCACTACTTTATATGATCCCCCAATGTATTTCCCCAGGGCCCATAAGTGTTTCTCTAAATACCTTGTGGTGCCTTTTCTGCCTGTGAGCAGCGCTATCGGTGGCAACTCACAGGCATCACGTGACCCCCGGCTGCAGCTGGCTCCGACATCCGCTGATGTCACGACAAGACCAGGCTGCAGCCGAGGGTCCCTCTTCCGCGTTCCACCGATGGCTGCTGGGTTGTGAGCGGGGTTATTCCCCCGCGTCACACCCGGCATCCACCTCGCGCTCTCCCTCTCCTCATTCATCGGGAAAGCACGCGGTGAATGATGGGTGTGACGCACGGGGTAACCCCGCCCACAGCCCAGCATTCACCAAGTGGAGCGCGTCACTGATGTCACGCCTCACTTGACGTGACATCAGTGACGGGTCACTCAGAGACAGAAAAGGTACCGCAAGGTATTTACAAAAACACTTCTGGGCCAAGGGGGATACATTGGGGCGTTCATATAAAGTAGTGGACAACTTCTTTAATGCAATGTAAAATGTGTTCCCCTTTACATAGAAATTATTTTTATATATTGGATATATTTATCAAAGGGGGAGACAGCAATTTAGACCTGCGGGGTCTCTTTTTTTATTTTTTCTTACTCATGTCTTTTTTTTCTATTCTATTTTTGCTATTTTTATTTTTATTTATTTTATACACTGTGCCTTCCATAAGATCTTAAAAGACCTTTGGGGAGGGTTAGGAGGGCATTTAAACACATCAATGCATTCTCTTTTTCTGCTGATTTCTCTTGTAGGAGCTGGCATATTAATATCAACTACAGGGAATTTCAGCCTCCTGGTTGCATAGAAGAGCTGTCTGGATTTCCTAGTACCCAGCAGCTCCTGTTCACAAAAGGCACCCAGTGATCAAATATTCACTGGGTTCGGAGATGAAGGCAGGGTGAGTGATTCCTAATCTGTATACACAGGG
Organism: Phyllobates terribilis; assembly: GCF_046119375.1. Classification (NCBI taxonomy): domain Eukaryota; kingdom Metazoa; phylum Chordata; class Amphibia; order Anura; family Dendrobatidae; genus Phyllobates; species Phyllobates terribilis. The sequence continues at coordinate 391,764,079 of NW_027362761.1, forward strand.
CTAGTGCAGAGTTGGAAAAGGTAAACATGGGAATAAAATATGTTTATCTTATCTGTGGGATGTCTGGCTGAGTCTGACAGCAGTTTCCCGCCTCCACAGCTCCAAGATCTTGTGAAAGCTGATTAGACTGCATTGATATTTTAGAACGTCAATGCAGGAATAAGAGGGGACTACTGAAATATTTAAAGTCTATTGGCAGTCCGGAAGTAGTTAAAGGGGTTTTCTGATTTAGTACACTGCCCTCTAACTGTATACTTTGTATGTCAGCAAGATGCATTTTCCTTAAAGGAGTAGTCCAGCATTAGAAAAACATGGCTGCTTTCTTTCAGAAACAGTGCCACCACAGACCTGTGTTGTGCATGCGATTGCAGCTCAGCTACATTGACTTCGGTTGGGCTGCGTTGCAATACCAGACACAATCCGTGGTCAAGGGTGGCCCTGTTTTTTAAAGGAAGTAGCCATGTTTTTCTAATTGTGGACAGTTTCATTATAGGAAAGTAAACAAATTAGACTAATACTCGGTTGATATCTATTAGGCACATGTCATAAAAAATGGATGGGCAAATTGAATTTCATCTTGTGTGATCCTTTGTTCTTACTGAAGATATGCATTTGATGGTGTATGTCCACTTTAAGTTCTCGTTCTTTCCAATGGAAACAAGGGCCTCAATTCATTATTGTATTCACTTCTTTTTTATGTCTAGTTATTGGTGTTTTAACCCTGATTTTGATTTTATATGCGTTCGCCTGTTTTTTTTATGTTTACTAGAGTTAATGCCTATCGGTTGACAAGAATTGGTCTATCGGCCATGTCAGTAATCTATGGTTGTTGGACGAGAGCCCCGGAAAACCACCTCCTATCTGGCAGCATCCACTGGTCTTCTTGTAATTAGCGGGTTTGGTGCAACATCATGTGTGTCACTCCAAAACGATGACGACACCAGGTAATCAAAAGAGGAGCCAAGGCTAGTGTAAGTTAAGTGGTGGTTCTCAGGGTTCCAGTCCAGCGACCACAGATTACTAATGTGGCCGATAGACCAGGTCCGGCGAATCGACTCACATCAACGGTAATGTTTACCATTATGGCTGTGGTTTTTGAAAGTCACAACATTTTTGAGCAAATTTACTCCATCTCCCCACCCCATCAATACCCCAGAGTGATTTTTTTTTGTAGGAAACAATTTTTTTGCGCAAATGGTAGAGTTGCTTATGACATGCAACAAAAGTTAAAGATAATAACAATCATTTTTCATTTTGCGCAATATTAATAAACCGCTTCTGCCATTTTAAAGAATTTCACTAAATACCACAAAACATAAAAAGTGACTTAAAAAAGCCCTCAAATGATGACTTGGGCCTAAAGTTTTTTCTATTATAGGTAGCTGTGTGGGGGAGTCAGAGACATGGAGTCAGTGTGATTTTTAAGTGCTGTCAGAGTACATTGAATTGTATCATTAATTTATTAAATGCATGGTGTTTTCCATATTTAGTTATTATTAATTTATTGGTCTATAAACCACATGCTCTATCTGTGATTATAAGTACCAATTAAAGTCTACGGTGCTATTCACACGTATGTGAATAGCAAAGACATATTTGTTTTTGATCTGAGTCATGGATGAAAATTACCATTGTTATGGATAGGAGAAGCGTTAATTTTTTGTTTTCATATGTGAAAAATCACTGATTGTAAAAACTGTCATACTGACCAAACACTGATGAAACTCCGATCCAAAACACTGATGGACAACGGTCCATGTCTCTACATATGAGAAAAATCACGGGCGTCTGAATGAGGCCTTACACACATTTTTGAAAGTATTTATTCAGAAATCTTTATAATATTAAAGCCTGACGTTAAAAGTGTACTAGAGTAAGTTTGAGTCATTTATAAAGTGTGGAGAAGTCAGAAGTTGGGCTCACCACCTCCACAGAAGATGTAAATGATCGCTTATCCATACCATGAAAACATAATTACAAGAAATGGAAAAAAAATGCTAGATTTCCAGCATGGATTTTTGGTGAACTGCCTGCTTAGACATAGGGGTGTTGCGTAGTATAATGGCACACTTTATGAGACAGGCATGTTTATTAAGCTCCACTGTCCCGTTTATAGATCTGTAACAAGATTTAGAGCGGAGTGCTGACAATAGATTCATTTATCACTTTTGCTAGAATCAATGCATCACATTAGCAGAAGATATATGTCAGCAGGAACCAATTCCGATAGAACATCACTGGTTAGTTTTTGTATTGGGTGATCACGGGCATCGACCAGAACCAAGTCTATTGCTTTTATAACAAGCAAACTTTGCATTAAAAAAAGTGAAGAACTTTGAGCTGTGTGATTTACCAAATCATCAATTTACCATCTCATACACTACAATGGGCAAATTAATTAATTATTGAAGTGTACAACAGACTTGTCATCTCAATTTGCCCAATGTGTCCTAATAGATGGGAGAAGAGACTCCATCAGTGAAATCGAAATCAGAAAAAATCAATGTGCTCATCCCTAAAAGAGAGTGAAAAGTTATCAGATAACATCAGAACAAGTACATATTAATTACACGAGCTAGGAAACTGGGGAAAGTGCAGGGAACTTATCCAGCATGCAGTGTGGTGTTTCTTACCTCTGCTACTGACTTTGATGATAGTCCTCCGATGCCTGGATCATTGAGATCCTGTTGTAACTTTCAGAATTTTCATAAATTCCCCTCCATAAGAACAAAATAGGTAGAAGAAGAAATGTAAACCCCAAGAGGTGTGTTGTGTAGATGGCAACCTCCTGTTGGTCCTGAGGTTTGAAGCTGTGGGAAGTGTGCAGCAGCCTCCAGACCTCAGAGCTTTGCTCCCAGCTCAGTGCCTGTTGTCACTGTTCTTCTCTGTCCCATTCAGAGAGGCTGTGAGGTTGCAGAGGGGGCGGGGAGGCCAGGCATCATTCACTGGCTGCCTCATATAGACCTATTGTTGTATCTGCTGAGAAACACACCAAAGGATTTTCTTAGGAGTTTCATTGCTCCATCATAGTTTCTGAAAAGCAGGACAATAAGAAATGCTGAAGTCAAGGAAACTCATGTAACTAGGCTAAATTATTTACAAAATGTAACATACGAAACTTGTTTTTATAACTTTCCAAGTTTACCTTTATGTATAGTGTGATACATTCAGCTCTACAATATTTAAATATAGTAAATATTGACCTGTATAATATTTATGTACATTAAACTTCATATAATTTATATATTTATGTAAGTATAGTAAACATATTTGTGAAAAATCATATTAAAATTTGTTGTGACCCATCCATCCTTTGCCTTCAAAACAGCATCAATTCTTCTAGGCACACTTGAACACGTTTTTTGAACCTGGCCGAGAGGTTCTTCCAAACACCGGGGAGAATTAACCACTAGTGATGAGCGAACGCGCTCGCCACTGCTCGGTATTCGCATGAGCATCACTGTGCTCGACAAGCTCAACGCTCGGCGAGTATTTACAGGTTGCTCGGGCGGGAACTCGGGTCCCCTCCCTGCATGTTTGGCTCTCTTTAGAGAGCCAATGAACATGCAGGGATTGCCTGCCATATACTGTAATGCCGTAGCCATGTTGGTTGTGGGCATTACAGTGATTGGCTGGCCGCACAGCATCATCAGGTGTATACAAGACCTGGTGCCGCCATGCTCGTCACAGTCTACCTCGGAACCAGGGAGAGTAGGGAGAGGTGCTGCTGCATCAAGGAGAGATTTTTCCTTCATAGTTAGTATAGGTATTCCACAACATATATACACTGTGTTCCAAATTATTATGCAAATAATATTTTCTCAGATTTTCCCAAATTACCTATATGAATTGCAAGTCATTGTAATTTTCCAGTCAAATAACTATTAGAGTACAATTGAAAGGTTTTTGTACAAACTGCCTATGATAACAGTATATTTTTAAAAAAATAAAAAACTCAAACGGCACTCAAAATGCATGTTCCAAATTATTATGCACAGCAGAGTTTTCAACCTTTTCATTTGAATAAAGAACAAAAAAATGGTCATTTTTGAAATTATAAGCATTAGCAGGTTATTACAAACTGAAATCAAACAGTTTTCAACTCAAAACTTTATTCTAGGTGATGTTACATTTGCACATAGGACCCCTTGTTCGAAAGTAGCTTCTGAACTCTCTCGTCCATTGAATTTGTCAGGTTTTGGATGGTTTCTGCTTCAATTGTTTTGCATGAGGACAGAATACCCTCCCAGAGCTGTTGCTTAGATGTGAGCTGCCTCCCGCCATCATAGACACTCCTTTTGATGATGCTCCAGAGGTTCTCAATGGGGTTGATGTCAGGGGAGCATGGGTGCCACACCATAAGTTTGTCCCCTTTTATGCCCATATCAGCCAGAGATGCAGATGTGTTATGTGCAGCATGAGACGGGGCATTATCATGCATGAAATGATCTCGATGGTCCAGATGGATGGAGTGGAGGATGGCTGGTTGATGGACACCCCATGCAAACACGGCTACGGCGCTAACAAGGAGGAGGTGGAGTAATGTTTTGGGCTGGAATCATGGGGAGAGAGATTGTCGGCCCTTTTAGGATCCCTGAAGGGGTAAAGATGAACTCCATAATGTATGTTGAGTTTCTCAAACAGCACTTCCTTCCATGGTTCAAGAAGAAGAACCGTGTATTCCGCAGCAAGATCATTTCATGCATGATAATGCCCCGTCTCATGCTGCACATAACACATCTGCATCTCTGGCTGCTATGGTCACGGAAGTCTTGCCTCTTTGCAGTCTGGCACACATGGCTGAGTTTATGTTACTTTGGGTGACAGTCATTATTGGTTGGTGACACTTCTAGACCCACGCTACAAGGAGAACTTTCTGTCTCTTATTCCCTTGCAGGACAGGCATAATAAAATGGTGCAGTACGAGAAGGCCCTTGTTGCGGAATTATTAAAAAATTCCCATCTGAAAACGCTGGTGGCAAAGATCACAGTTCGTTGGACAACCAAGGAATACAGGCGAGAGAGACACGAATGCAATCAAGCAGAGGCAGAGGAACACTGTCAAAGTTACTGCGGGGTACTCTCTCAAGGAGGGAAAATTTGTGAAAGATGCTGAGGGAGTACCTTGCCGACCATACCAACGTCCTCCGTGATTCCTCTATGCCTTATAATTATTGTAGCATAAGCAAAAGGGTATAAACCACAAATATTCAATAGAACGGAGAGCAAAAAGTGGCGAAGTATTATATAAAAAATAACTTTTATTTATCTATTTCTAAAAAAGATTCAATAAATAATTAGGACTAATATAAAAACGAACGATATCAAGAGTTTCAAACGGTACTTAGCAGCCTAAAGAATAGGTGTATCTGTGGAACTAGTAACACGCCTGGTGTAGTTCCCTCTAACTAGGGAACTTAATGGACCACAAGTGTATAACCATATAGACCACCACCTCAATTCCAACTAAGTGGTCTTGGTCTATTCCAAAGAAAAAATCCTGTCATGCAATAAATAGTTCTCTATTAGTGTTGAGCGAACATGCTCGACACTGCTCGGTACTCGCCCGAGCATCACGCTACTCGGGATGTTCGGTGAGCACCGAGCATTTCCGGGTTACTCGGGCGGGAGCTCGGATCTCCGCCCTGCATGTTTGGCGCTCTTTACAGAGCCAATGAACATGCAGGGATTGCCAGCCAGTCACTGTAATGCCGCAGCCATGTTGTTTGTGGGCATTACAGTGATTGGCTGGCCGCACAGCGTCACCTCGAGTATTTAAAACCGGGCGCCGCCATCTTGGACACAGTCGCTCCGGATCAGACAATGTAGGGACAGCACTGCTGATTTAGGGAGAGATATATCCTGCAAAATAGTTAGTGTAGGGTCTGTAAAGGCTGCCAGATCAAACAAACAGTCCTTCTCAGGACTAATATCCATCCCAGGTATATCAGGCAGGCAGGCAGGCTGTATAGGAGACGCAGTGGTTATACCAGCAAACGCCGCATTACAGTCTTGTGTGCTGCTCCTGTTGCTGAAATTGCTGGACTTAGCTCCAGGTCCCGGGGGCAAGGAAAAATCCTTTTTTTTTATCTAAATCCTCTTTTTTTTTTCCTCCTTCACAATGTACAAATACCCATCTTATTAACCTTTTGGTGCCCCCCCCCCAAAAAAAAAGTGTGCCTCTGATTTTTCAGACACAAATATATCTGTTGAAAATAGTCTGGTGTAGGCCAGAGAAATAGAAGTGTGGTTTTGCAGTTCTATGGGCCATTTGTATCTAAAAAAACAGTTTGAGTGTGTCGCTCACTGTTCAGCCGCAAATATATATATATTTTAAAAAGCCTGGTATACACCAGTAAATTATTACTGTGGTTTTGATGTTCCACGGTAAAACATCTCTATTATCCTGTTTTTGGCATTTTTTGCTGTATAAAAATAATAATAGTGTCTTCCTGATTTTTCAGACACAAATATATCTGTTGAAAATAGTCTGGTGTAGGCCAGAGAGACAGAAGTGTGCTTTTGCTGTTCCACGGTAAAAAATCTCTATTATCCTGCTTTTTGCATTTTTTGCTGTAAAAAAAAAAAAAAATAGTGTCTCCCTGATTTTTCAGACACAAATATATCTGTTGAAAATAGTCTGGTGTAGGCCTGAGAAATACAAGTGTGGTTTTGCAGTTCCACGGTACAAACCTCTGAATTATCCACTTTTGGGCCATTTGTATCTAAAAAAAACAGTTTGAGTGTGTCGCTCACTGTTCAGCCGCAAATATATATATATTTTAAAAAGCCTGGTATACACCAGTAAATTATTACTGTGGTTTTGATGTTCCACGGTAAAACATCTCTATTATCCTGTTTTTGGCATTTTTTGCTGTATAAAAATAATAATAGTGTCTCCCTGATTTTTCAGACACAAATATATCTGTTGAAAATAGTCTGGTGTAGGCCAGAGAGACAGAAGTGTGCTTTTGCTGTTCCACGGTAAAAAATCTCTATTATCCTGCTTTTTGCATTTTTTGCTGTAAAAAAAAAAAATAGTGTCTCCCTGATTTTTCAGACACAAATATATCTGTTGAAAATAGTCTGGTGTAGGCCCGAGAAATACAAGTGTGGTTTTGCAGTTCCACGGTACAAACCTCTGTATTATCCACTTTTGGGCCATTTGTATCTAAAAAAAACAGTTTGAGTGTGTCGCTCACTGTTCAGCCGCTAATATATATATATTTTAAAAAGCCTGGTATACACCATTAAATTATAACTGTGGTTTTGCTGTTCTACGGTAAAAAATCTCTATTATTCAGGTTTTGGTAGTTTTTTCCGTAAAGAAAAACAGTAGTGTCTCCTGACTGTTGTGACACAAAAATATATCTGTTGAAAATAGTCTTGTGTAGGCCCGACATCCCAGTGTGGTTTCGCAGTTCCACGGGTCAAATCGCTGTACTATCCTGTTTTGGGCCTTTGGTATCTAAAAAAAAATCAGTTTAAGTGTGTCGCTCACTGTTCAGCCGCAAATATCTCTATTTAAAAAAGTGTGGTATACCCCAGTAAGCAATAACTGTGGTTTTCCTCTTCCACTGTTCTAATCTACTCTTTATTACCCTTTTTCCACTGATAGTGCAAGTGTAAGCTATTTTACTTCATTTACAATGGGCAAGGCGCGTGGCAAGGGACGTGGAAGTGGACGTTCTGGTGATGGTTCGTGCAGAGGACGGGGCCGTGGCCAAGGTGAAAATGTGCCACAACCAACAGCCACATCTTCTCGCTCCCAATTCTTGACCGAATTACTAGGGAAGCACAGAACAACACCAGTATTGAGAACTGATCAGTGTGAACAGGTTATTAATTGGATAGCAGACAATACTTCCAGTTACCTGGGCACCACCACCTCCGGTCTGTCTTCCACACGGTCAACTTTTAGTAGCCGTGAGTCTCGACCGCATACTCCTCCTCACCCTGATGCTCCTTCCTCCCACCATGCCGAGTGTCGTCAGACAGCAAGTGATCCCACACTTGGACACTCTGAAGAGCTGTTCACTGGTCCATTTCCATATTTGGGCCCCTCGTCTGATACGCTTGAAGTGGTGGAAGAGGAGATCCCATGTTGCGATGCCCAAATATTTGAACAGCCACGGCCACAGGAAGTCGACGTTGGCAATCTGTGACAAGAGGTGAACGATGACGAGACACAATTGCCAGGAAGTGAGGAGGAAGATCGTGGTGCGCAAGTGGAATAGGAGGAGGTGGTGGATGATCTAGTAACTGACCCAACGTGGAAGGAGGACATGCAGAGTGAGGCCAGCAGCACACAGGGGGAGGGAGGCAGAGTACCCCAACAGGCAGGAAGAAGCAGTGTGGTGGCCGCAGACAGAAGGCAGGCAACCGTTCCCCGTAACACCAACACGAGGGACGTTGCCAGTACAAGCGGTAGGTCTTCCAGAGTCTGGAATTTTTTTTAAAGACTCTGCTGATAACCCCAAAAAGGCCATATGTTCCACCTGGCATGCCAGCATCAGCAGGGGTGACAAAACTACCAGCCTGACCACCACCAGCATGATCAGGCACATGGCAGCAAAGCACCCGACTTTGTGGGGCGAAACCCAGGGTCCACGACCAGTGTCAGCGGGTGTCACCACTGCTTCTTCCACTGTTGTGCGTGCAATAGAACCCCCTGTTGTGTGTGCAAGGCAATCCCCTGTCCATACTGCATGTAAAGATGCCCCCTCCTCTCAGTCTTCACTTGTTATGGCAGTTTCTCAAGAAACAGCATCAACGTCCACGTCCACGTCCCACCGCAGCATTCAATTGTCCATATCCCAGACCTTTGAACGAAAGCGGAAATTCGCAGCTAACGCCCCACAGGCCACAGTCCTAAATTCGCACATTTCACGACTGCTTGCATTGGAAATGCTGCCTTTTAGGCTGGTGGAGACGGAATCCTTCCGCAATCTTATGGCGGTGGCCGTCCCTCGGTACTCGGTCCCCAGCCGACACTATTTTGCCCGGTGTGCCATCCCCGCACTACACAAGCACGTGTCCCAAAGCATCTGCCGTGCCCTCAACAACGCAGTTACTGGGAGAGTCCACCTGACAATGGACACGTGGACAAGTGCTTGTAGCCAGGGACGGTACATCTCTCTGACGGCACACTGGGTAAACATAGTGGAAGCTGGGACCCAGTCGGACCTTGGGACGGAACACATCCTCCCCACACCGAGGATTGCGGGACCTATGTCAGTCAGAGTTGCCCCCACAGTGTACAGCTCCTGCGCATCCTCCTCCTCCTCCTCCTCCTCATGTTCAGCCTCCATCTCAGATATCACCACATCAGTTACAAGCTGGAAGCATTGCAGTACTGCCTCCGCCAAGCGGCAACAGGCTGTGCTGAAACTCATAAGCTTAGGTGATAAACCTCACACTGCTTGTGAGTTGTGGACAGCTGTGAAAGAGCAGGCAGATCTGTGGCTGAGACCGCTGAACCTACATCCCGGCATGGTCGTGTGTGACAATGGCCGTAACCTGGTGGCGGCTCTGAGGCAAGGTGAGATCACACACGTACCATGCCTGGCTCATGTGCTTAACCTCGTGGTTCAGCGGTTTCTTAAATCGTACCCCGAGTTGCCAGATCTGCTCGTGAAAGTACGCCGCCTGTCAGCTCATTTTCGCAAGTCGCCTACAGCTTCCGCCGCCCTTGCTGTGTTGCAGCAGCGTTTGTAGCTTCCGGCACACCGACTTGTGTGTGATGTCCCCACACGTTGGAACTCTACCCTCCACATGTTGCAAAGGATTTGTGAGCAGAAGACAGCAGTTGTGGAGTACCAGCTGCAACAAGGCCGTCGATATTCAGGTCAGACTCCACACATAAGACCTCAGGAGTGGACCTGGATGTCTGACATATGTACCATCCTGACAAACTTTGAGGAGGCCACCAAGATGGTGAGTGGCGATGACGCCATCATTAGTGTCAGCATCCCACTTGTCTGTCTTTTGCAACGCTCTCTGCAGAGAATTAAAGAGGAGGCATTGCAGCCAAAGTATGATGAGATGGATCAAGAAGCCGTAGCGGGCGATTACACACAGCCCAGCCTCATCTCATCCCAACGTGCATTGGGGGACAATGAGGGAGAGGAGGAGGAGCAGGAGGAGGAGGAAGAACAGGAGCTGCTATCATGCGTTGTAGACGGTAGTACCTGTACAACTGTCATACCGTCGGTTCAGCGTGGGTGGCCTGAGGACAGGGGGGAGGAGGAAGAGGAGGAGGTGGAGGAGAGCATGGTCAGTCGTCATCTTGGTGAGGACACGGAAATCTTGCCCGTTACCACTCTGGCACGCATGGCTGACTTTATGTTACGCTGCCTTAACCGTGACCCTCGCGTTGTCAAAATGTTGGGTGACAGTCATTACTGGTTGGTGACATTTGTAGACCCCCGCTACAAGGAGAACTTTCACTCTCTTATTCCTGAGGTGGAGAGGTCTACAAAAATGGGGCAATACCAGAAGGCCCTTGCTGCAGAACTCTTAAAAAAATTCCCATCTGAACACGCTAGCGGCAGAGGTCACAGTTCGTTGCCCAACCAAGGCGTACAGGCGAGAGAGATGCAATTCCAATCCAACTTTGATATACAGTAAGGTTTTTAATATAGGCAGTATAGGTACCGTCCCAATTTAGGGTCACCTTGCCGCTGGTGGGACGGCTTGTATACTTTTTTTGATCAAAAATAGTTCACTAAGTACCCTATATTTATTATGCAACTTTGCTTTACATTTATATATAATGATGGTAGGGTATGAGATATATTTTTGTCTTTTGTCTTTTGTAGGTTTTGCTTCTTTTTGCTAGTGTGAACATGCTCCTAATTCTTGCATGTCTACCATCTTAGACCTCAGTTCACATTGCTTGGTTTTTTATCTTGTTTGCATTCTGTGCAATTTAAGGGTGTGGCATCCCCTTTGTTGAGCTGACTGGTATATATGTAGCTTACCACGGGCCTGGGTGGTCTGGAGTTGGGACCCGGTCCTATTTGTCTACCCTTTTATATGCATTACTTCAACTTTGATATACAGTAAGGTTTTTAATATAGGCAGTATAGGTACCGTCCCAATTTAGGGTCACCTTGCCGCTGGTGAGACGGCTTGTATACTTTTTTTGATCAAAAATAGTTCACTAAGTACCCTATATTTATTATGCAACTTTGCTTTACATTTATATATAATGATGGTAGGGTATGAGATATATTTTTGTCTTTTGTCTTTTGTAGGTTTTGCTTCTTTTTGCTAGTGTGAACATGCTCCTAATTCTTGCATGTCTACCATCTTAGACCTCAGTTCACATTGCTTGGTTTTTTATCTTGTTTGCATTCTGTGCAATTTAAGGGTGTGGCATCCCCTTTGTTGAGCTGACTGGTATATATGTAGCTTACCACGGGCCTGGGTGGTCTGGAGTTGGGACCCGGTCCTATTTGTCTACCCTTTTATATGCATTACTTCAACTTTGATATACAGTAAGGTTTTTAATATAGGCAGTATAGGTACCGTCCCAATTTAGGGTCACCTTGCCGCTGGTGGGACGGCTTGTATTCTTTTTTTGATCAAAAATAGTTCACTAAGTACCCTATATTTATTATGCAACTTTGCTTTACATTTATATATAATGATGGTAGGGTATGAGATATATTTTTGTCTTTTGTCTTTTGTAGGTTTTGCTTCTTTTTGCTAGTGTGAACATGCTCCTAATTCTTGCATGTCTACCATCTTAGACCTCAGTTCACATTGCTTGGTTTTTTATCTTGTTTGCATTCTGTGCAATTTAAGGGTGTGGCATCCCCTTTGTTGAGCTGACTGGTATATATGTAGCTTACCACGGGCCTGGGTGGTCTGGAGTTGGGACCCGGTCCTATTTGTCTACCCTTTTATATGCATTACTTCAACTTTGATATACAGTAAGGTTTTTAATATAGGCAGTATAGGTACCGTCCCAATTTAGGGTCACCTTGCCGCTGGTGGGACGGCTTGTATACTTTTTTTGATCAAAAATAGTTCACTAAGTACCCTATATTTATTATGCAACTTTGCTTTACATTTATATATAATGATGGTAGGGTATGAGATATATTTTTGTCTTTTGTCTTTTGTAGGTTTTGCTTCTTTTTGCTAGTGTGAACATGCTCCTAATTCTTGCATGTCTACCATCTTAGACCTCAGTTCACATTGCTTGGTTTTTTATCTTGTTTGCATTCTGTGCAATTTAAGGGTGTGGCATCCCCTTTGTTGAGCTGACTGGTATATATGTAGCTTACCACGGGCCTGGGTGGTCTGGAGTTGGGACCCGGTCCTATTTGTCTACCCTTTTATATGCATTACTTCAACTTTGATATACAGTAAGGTTTTTAATATAGGCAGTATAGGTACCGTCCCAATTTAGGGTCACCTTGCCGCTGGTGGGACGGCTTGTATACTTTTTTTGATCAAAAATAGTTCACTAAGTACCCTATATTTATTATGCAACTTTGCTTTACATTTATATATAATGATGGTAGGGTATGAGATATATTTTTGTCTTTTGTCTTTTGTAGGTTTTGCTTCTTTTTGCTAGTGTGAACATGCTCCTAATTCTTGCATGTCTACCATCTTAGACCTCAGTTCACATTGCTTGGTTTTTTATCTTGTTTGCATTCTGTGCAATTTAAGGGTGTGGCATCCCCTTTGTTGAGCTGACTGGTATATATGTAGCTTACCACGGGCCTGGGTGGTCTGGAGTTGGGACCCGGTCCTATTTGTCTACCCTTTTATATGCATTACTTCAACTTTGATATACAGTAAGGTTTTTAATATAGGCAGTATAGGTACCGTCCCAATTTAGGGTCACCTTGCCGCTGGTGGGACGGCTTGTATACTTTTTTTGATCAAAAATAGTTCACTAAGTACCCTAGATTTATTATGCAACTTTGCTTTACATTTATATATAATGATGGTAGGGTATGAGATATATTTTTGTCTTTTGTCTTTTGTAGGTTTTGCTTCTTTTTGCTAGTGTGAACATGCTCCTAATTCTTGCATGTCTACCATCTTAGACCTCAGTTCACATTGCTTGGTTTTTTATCTTGTTTGCATTCTGTGCAATTTAAGGGTGTGGCATCCCCTTTGTTGAGCTGACTGGTATATATGTAGCTTACCACGGGCCTGGGTGGTCTGGAGTTGGGACCCGGTCCTATTTGTCTACCCTTTTATATGCATTACTTCAACTTTGATATACAGTAAGGTTTTTAATATAGGCAGTATAGGTACCGTCCCAATTTAGGGTCACCTTGCCGCTGGTGGGACGGCTTGTATACTTTTTTTGATCAAAAATAGTTCACTAAGTACCCTATATTTATTATGCAACTTTGCTTTACATTTATATATAATGATGGTAGGGTATGAGATATATTTTTGTCTTTTGTCTTTTGTAGGTTTTGCTTCTTTTTGCTAGTGTGAACATGCTCCTAATTCTTGCATGTCTACCATCTTAGACCTCAGTTCACATTGCTTGGTTTTTTATCTTGTTTGCATTCTGTGCAATTTAAGGGTGTGGCATCCCCTTTGTTGAGCTGACTGGTATATATGTAGCTTACCACAGGCCTGGGTGGTCTGGAGTTGGGACCCGGTCCTATTTGTCTACCCTTTTATATGCATTACTTCAACTTTGATATACAGTAAGGTTTTTAATATAGGCAGTATAGGTACCGTCCCAATTTAGGGTCACCTTGCCGCTGGTGGGACGGCTTGTATACTTTTTTTGATCAAAAATAGTTCACTAAGTACCCTATATTTATTATGCAACTTTGCTTTACATTTATATATAATGATGGTAGGGTATGAGATATATTTTTGTCTTTTGTCTTTTGTAGGTTTTGCTTCTTTTTGCTAGTGTGAACATGCTCCTAATTCTTGCATGTCTACCATCTTAGACCTCAGTTCACATTGCTTGGTTTTTTATCTTGTTTGCATTCTGTGCAATTTAAGGGTGTGGCATCCCCTTTGTTGAGCTGACTGGTATATATGTAGCTTACCACGGGCCTGGGTGGTCTGGAGTTGGGACCCGGTCCTATTTGTCTACCCTTTTATATGCATTACTTCAACTTTGATATACAGTAAGGTTTTTAATATAGGCAGTATAGGTACCGTCCCAATTTAGGGTCACCTTGCCGCTGGTGGGACGGCTTGTATACTTTTTTTGATCAAAAATAGTTCACTAAGTACCCTATATTTATTATGCAACTTTGCTTTACATTTATATATAATGATGGTAGGGTATGAGATATATTTTTGCCTTTTGTCTTTTGTAGGTTTTGCTTCTTTTTGCTAGTGTGAACATGCTCCTAATTCTTGCATGTCTACCATCTTAGACCTCAGTTCACATTGCTTGGTTTTTTATCTTGTTTGCATTCTGTGCAATTTAAGGGTGTGGCATCCCCTTTGTTGAGCTGACTGGTATATATGTAGCTTACCACGGGCCTGGGTGGTCTGGAGTTGGGACCCGGTCCTATTTGTCTACCCTTTTATATGCATTACTTCAACTTTGATATACAGTAAGGTTTTTAATATAGGCAGTATAGGTACCGTCCCAATTTAGGGTCACCTTGCCGCTGGTGGGACGGCTTGTATACTTTTTTTGATCAAAAATAGTTCACTAAGTACCCTATATTTATTATGCAACTTTGCTTTACATTTATATATAATGATGGTAGGGTATGAGATATATTTTTGTCTTTTGTCTTTTGTAGGTTTTGCTTCTTTTTGCTAGTGTGAACATGCTCCTAATTCTTGCATGTCTACCATCTTAGACCTCAGTTCACATTGCTTGGTTTTTTATCTTGTTTGCATTCTGTGCAATTTAAGGGTGTGGCATCCCCTTTGTTGAGCTGACTGGTATATATGTAGCTTACCATGGGCCTGGGTGGTCTGGAGTTGGGACCCGGTCCTATTTGTCTACCCTTTTATATGCATTACTTCAACTTTGATATACAGTAAGGTTTTTAATATAGGCAGTATAGGTACCGTCCCAATTTAGGGTCACCTTGCCGCTGGTGGGAAGGCTTGTATACTTTTTTTGATCAAAAATAGTTCACTAAGTACCCTATATTTATTATGCAACTTTGCTTTACATTTATATATAATGATGGTAGGGTATGAGATATATTTTTGTCTTTTGTCTTTTGTAGGTTTTGCTTCTTTTTGCTAGTGTGAACATGCTCCTAATTCTTGCATGTCTACCATCTTAGACCTCAGTTCACATTGCTTGGTTTTTTATCTTGTTTGCATTCTGTGCAATTTAAGGGCGTGGCATCCCCTTTGTTGAGCTGACTGGTATATATGTAGCTTACCACGGGCCTGGGTGGTCTGGAGTTGGGACCCGGTCCTATTTGTCTACCCTTTTATATGCATTACTTCAACTTTGATATACAGTAAGGTTTTTAATATAGGCAGTATAGGTACCGTCCCAATTTAGGGTCACCTTGCCGCTGGTGGGACGGCTTGTATACTTTTTTTGATCAAAAATAGTTCACTAAGTACCCTATATTTATTATGCAACTTTGCTTTACATTTATATATAATGATGGTAGGGTATGAGATATATTTTTGTCTTTTGTCTTTTGTAGGTTTTGCTTCTTTTTGCTAGTGTGAACATGCTCCTAATTCTTGCATGTCTACCATCTTAGACCTCAGTTCACATTGCTTGGTTTTTTATCTTGTTTGCATTCTGTGCAATTTAAGGGTGTGGCATCCCCTTTGTTGAGCTGACTGGTATATATGTAGCTTACCACGGGCCTGGGTGGTCTGGAGTTGGGACCCGGTCCTATTTGTCTACCCTTTTATATGCATTACTTCAACTTTGATATACAGTAAGGTTTTTAATATAGGCAGTATAGGTACCGTCCCAATTTAGGGTCACCTTGCCGCTGGTGGGACGGCTTGTATACTTTTTTTGATCAAAAATAGTTCACTAAGTACCCTATATTTATTATGCAACTTTGCTTTACATTTATATATAATGATGGTAGGGTATGAGATATATTTTTGTCTTTTGTCTTTTGTAGGTTTTGCTTCTTTTTGCTAGTGTGAACATGCTCCTAATTCTTGCATGTCTACCATCTTAGACCTCAGTTCACATTGCTTGGTTTCCAATCCAGCAGAGGCAGGGGAACACTGTCAACGTTCTGGGACAGTTTTCTGACACCCGCCCAGCTTACAGGCCCTGAGGCGCGGGGTACTCTCACAAGGAGTGGAAAGTTTCAAAAGATGGTGAGGGAGTACCTTGCCGATCGTACCAGCATCCTCCGTGATTCCTCTGTGCCTTTTAATTATTGGGTATCCAAGCTGGACACTTGGAATGAACTCGCTCTGTACGCCTTGGAGGTCCTGGCCTGCCCTGCCGCTAGCGTGTTATCGGAGCGTGTTTTTAGTGCCTCTGGGGGAATTATAACTGATAAGCGCACTCGCCTGTCAACTGACAATGCTGACAAGCTGACCCTTATCAAAATGAACAAGGGCTGGATTGGGCCAGACTTCTCATCACCACCAAATGACAGCAGAGTAACATAAAGTCAAATCCACTGTGTTATTTCGGGAGGTGTATTCACATGCACCGCTTCACACCCACACATGGGTATACGCTTCCTCGTTTCGGCTGTTTAATCTTCTTCTCCTTATCCTCAGTCTCCACCACCACTATACCACCAGGGTGCCAGCATTGCAAGTTCCTCCGTCCTAATTTTTGGCAGCTTTTGCTGGGAAAGCATAAGCAAATACCATGGGACACCCACTCCCCAATTATGGGACTTATGTTTGTAATATGCTGTACTGCATGGGTCTTGTAAGGGGCATTGCAAGTTGCTCCGTCCTAATTTTTGGCAGCTTTTGCTGGGAAAGCATAAGCAAATACTATGGGAGACCCACTCCCCAATAATGGGACTTATGTTTGTAATATGCTGTACTGCATGGCTCTTGTAAGGGGCATTGCAAGTTGCTCCGTCCTAATTTTTGGCAGCTTTTGCTGGGAAAGCATAAGCAAATACTATGGGAGACCCACTCCCCAATAATGGGACTTATGTTTGTAATATGCTGTACTGCATGGCTCTTGTAAGGGGCATTGCAAGTTGCTCCGTCCTAATTTTTGGCAGCTTTTGCTTGCAAGGCATAAGCAAATACTATGGGACACCCACTCCCTAATAATGGGACTTATGTTTGTAATATGCTGTACTGCATGTGACGTGCCCCCTGGGCCGTGTGTACACGTGTGTGGGATACCCGGTGCCGGGTCTCTGGGGTCTGTAGTCTCCGTGGCGGTGACCCGGTCCCGTGGCTCAGGCTGGTCAAACCAGTGGCAATCTTTCTTAGGTATTGAGGTTAATTGTCCGACTGCGCCACCCGTGGATTGCGGTCAGGGAGTACCACCGCTGCGAGGCAGACCGCTGAGGCTGGTGTTGTGTGCGCAGCATAAAATGGGATAACTCCCCTCGGGAGGAGTATAGCCTTAAGGCAGTGAGTGTGGATGATGGGGGTGATGGTGCACGAGCGCAGCAGGAATGACTCAGAGTCTTTGCAGTGCAATTCAGGGTCTTTACTGATGATTATAAGGTAGACCCTCCCGGGAGTACTGGCTAGCATAAGAGGCCTGGTCAGTCTGTGAGCAAGCAGGAGTTCCCCTGGCCAGGTGGAGTTGTAGGCCTCCCCGTCTGTCTGCACTCTTCCTGGCTACCTTGCTGTAAGCGGGTAGAAGTAGCCCACGTCCCTGAGTGTACCGTGTAGTGCTCACCCGTATGGCTGGTGACTTGGGGCCTTCTGTTAACCTCCGCTCCACGACGGTGGTGCTGGTCCCTTGCTTGTGACTGAGCCTCCGGGCTTCTATGGCCAGAGGACCTGAAATCCCCTGCCGGCTGGTTTCTGCTGCTGGATATATAAGTCCTCACAGCTTCGGACTCCTGTGTCCGGTTCCTATTGTCTTCTGCCAGGGCGAGCTCTGCTCAGCTTTCAGCCCCTCGTCTTTAGCTCCTAGCTCCTACAGAGCTCCTTGCTGTTACTTTCCCTTGCTCTCACTCTGACTCTGACTGTTCTCTGTTCTCTGACTCACTTAACCCCACCCCAGATCCAGTTTATAAGGGCAGAATTCTCCCCTCCCAGGACAGGGCAGGAGGATGTTGTATGTTTAAAGGAACCTAACCAGGAAACCTCCCACTTGCTCTCCGACGTAATCTCTATTACTGTGGTGACCAGACCCCTGGGGTGCCACACATGGCTCTTGTAAGGGGCATTGCAGTACCTCATAATTTTTGGAAAGCATTCCATTCACTGCTTAGGCCAACAGTGCACAGGAGACCCAGTTGCTATAAATGGAAAAAAAGGTTTAGTTAACGCCCTCTGACCTCCATGTCATTTCCAAGGGGCATTGGAGTGCCTCGAAATTTTTGTTAGGCATTGCACTCACTGTATGCCCTATAACTGTGTAGCCGACCCGCTCCTTTTGTTACAGAAACATATCCTACAAGACATATCTGGTTGACTGGCCTGATATTGATGTGAATGGTCCCTGTTCCTCCTGCTCTTTCTCCTTTGCCACTACCTCATCCATCATTTATCACCTGAAGCTTTGTTTTAACGGGAGTCATAGAACTTGGATAGTAGCAGGAAAACATCCAGCAATCCTCGGAGGAGGTAGGATATGCGCCAAAACGCTGACCTCCTCAGGCCTAGCCGCTACTACATACATGCGCTTGCATTACAACAAAACAAAGCAGATGCTAACTTCTATCATCCTCATCATGCTCCTCACCTTGGCACTCTCAACTCCCCTGATGGAGAAGCCAGGGCCCACCGGAGGAGTCTGATAGTCCGGTGGGCTCGACCAATGCTGCCCTAAAGCAGGCCAGGCTAAGAAAAGTGTGGGAAAGGTTACCGGTACAAATAGGGGTGGCTGGGGACCGAGTATGGACACCCGGCCACCCCCTGGAGGCTGGGGAGCAAGCGGGGACACCCGGCCACCAGGCGGCTGGGGACTGAGTATGGATACCAGGCCGCCGACACAGCCATGGCGTGGTGGCCAGATTCCACCTCCACATGCCTAAAAGGCCCAATTTAAAGTGCAAGCAAGCAAGCAGTATGGTATTGCAGCCTGGGGGTGGGTGGGTGGCAGGCTGCATACTTGCGCTTGCATTGCAAGGAATGGGAGAGGTACAATTGAACACTGCCCTGGGACAAGGACTTGAATGGGGATAGTTGCAAGTCTGCAACGACAGGTACAAGGTGGGAGGCATCTTCGCATGTACCATGAACAGGGGTTTGGCATGCACACACTACAGCGGAATAGGCTCTCCTTCCCACTAAATGCACTGGGGAGGTCACAGGTAATGTTTTGGTATACGCGCTTAATCTTATGTATAAGGCACACCAGGACAAATAGGGGCGGCTGGGGACTGAATATGGATACCTCGCTGCCGAAGCAGCCATGAGGTAGTGGCCAGCTTCGGCCTCCTCTAAACTAAAAGGCCCCATTTCAAGTGCAAGCTAGCAGTATGAATTGCAGTCTGGGGGTGGGCGGGTGGCAGGCTGCACACTTACACTTGCATTAAAAGAAAACATAGCAGATGCTAACTTCTGTCATCATCATCATGCTCCTCACCTTGGCACTCTCAACTCCACCGATGGAGAAGCCAGGGCCCACCGGAGGAGTCTGGTTCTCTGGTGGGCTCGTCCAATGCTGCCTAAAGCAGGCCGGGCTAAGAAAAGTGTGTGGGGGGATGTTCCAAGTAGAAATGGGGGCGGCTGGGGACCGTTTATGGACACCCGACTGCCCCCAGGCGGCTGGGGACCGTGTGGACACTCGGCCGCGGGGCGGCTGGGGACTGAGTATGGACACCCGGCCGCCGGGCGGCTGGGGACTGAGTATGGATTTCAGGCCGCCAACACAGCCATGACGTGGTGGCCAGATTCCGCCTCCACATGCCTAAAAGGCCCAATTTCAAGTTCAAGCAAGCAAGCAGTATGGTATTGCAGCCTGGGGGTGGGTGGGTGGCAGGCTGCATACTTGCGCTTGTATTGCAAGGAATGGGGGAGGTACAATTGAACACTGCTCTGGGACTAGAACTTGCATGGGGATAGTTGCAAGTCTGCATCTTCTGATGCGGCAAGGATCACTTATGATGGGCACACTTTTAGACAGTGACCTGGGAGTCAGAGATGCTTCCAGGGGTCTTCCCCATGCTGTTCCCATGTCTTTTCAGCACTTTATGCATGTGTCACACAGCACATGGCCAGATAAGGTTGTAAAATGTTAAAATGACATTTCCCGGTGAATGCATTTGTCATAGTTGAAAGCAATACAAAAGTGCAAAAACGCATAAAAAATGCTACTTGTGAACATAGCCGAAGGTGTGGAGGAGTATTTTTGTTTTTGGTCATTTATTTTAACTTATACACAAGTCTTTTCCCTGGAAAGGATGTTCCTTAACATATTTCACAGGAAAAAAGTTTCACTTTCGTTTTATTGTGAGCCTGTAAAAGTGGCTTAATACCTCTGACCACGTTGTTGACAGCAGTGACCTGGGGGTCAGAAATGCTTCCTGGGGCGATCCCCATGCTGTCCCCATGTCATTTGAGCACTGTCACTATCGTTTTGGGCACTTGTTAGGCTTTTAAAAGACTGCCGGGGGTGCCACCGCAAAAATGCTCGAGTCTCCCATAGACTAACATTGGGCTCGTTGCTCGAGTCGAGCACCCGAGTATCACGGCGAGCTCGGCCCGAGCTACGAGCACCCGAGCATTTTAGTGCTCGCTCAACACTATTCTCTATATATAAATTGGAACATATTGGACATGCAGGCATGAGTCAAGAATCCCCTACAACCATAACTTCAACTCAAAAATGGGTGGGGAGAGAAAGAAGATAGACCAACTGTAATGAAGAGTCTAGATGTGACATAAAATACCTGGTTAAAGATAATTTAGATATGGAACAATCTCACCGTTAGAATGTCAATGTCATCGCTGTTGACTCATATCCATCCAGTTCTAGAAAGGACTCTTTGTAAGTGGCATTATCCAGTAGAGTGCAGGACTCATTTCTTCTGGAAGGACCTAAACCAACAGAGTGAGGGATGCCCTCCCGTGCCACTTCCACTGCTGGCCGATAGACCCATATGCATCACCGCTCTCTCCCCTGATGAATCATTAGTATGAGGAAACTAAGAGTTGGTCAATGACATCTTCCGTGACCTTCTCTACTCCTGCGTGGTGGTGTACCTGGACGACATCTTGATCTTCTCTCCGGATCTTCCCACACACCGGAGGGACGTTCGTCAGGTCCTGCTCAGGCTCAGGCAGAACTACCTCTACGCAAAATTTGAGAAGTGCCTCTTTGAGCAGTCCTCGCTTCCATTTCTGGGCTACGTCATCTCCCAGACCGGCCTACGAATGGATCTTGAGAAACTTTCTGCCATACTGAAGTGGCCCCGACCGGAGGGGTTGAAGGCTATTCAGTGGTTCCTGGGCTTCGCCAATTACTACCGCCTCTTCATTCCGCACTTCTCTTCCCGGACTGCCCCTATCTCCGCGCTCACCCGTAAGGGCGCTAGTCCCAAAGAATGGCCGCCCGAGGCTGAAGAGGCCTTCCTTTCTTTGAAACAAGCTTTCTCCTCCGCTTCTGTGCTGCACCGTCTGGACTGCAACAAACAATTCTTCTTAGAAGTAGATGTTTCCTCCTCCGGAGCCGGAGCGGTGCTCACCCAAAAGTCGCCATCCGGGAGAATGGTAACCTGCGGCTTCTTCTCCAAACTCTTCTCCTCGTCTGAGCGCAATTATTCTATAGGAGACCGAGAATTGTTAGCCGTTAAATTGGCACTGGAGGAGTGACGTTACCTGCTCGAGGGGGCTCTTCACCCGGTAATAATTTATACGGACCACAAAAACTTGGCTTACCTCCAGAGTGCCCAAAGACTTAACCCGCGCCAGGCCCGGTGGTCCTTGTTCTTCGCCCGCTTTGATTTCATTCTTCATTTCCGCCCAG
Organism: Phyllobates terribilis; assembly: GCF_046119375.1. Taxonomy (NCBI): domain Eukaryota; kingdom Metazoa; phylum Chordata; class Amphibia; order Anura; family Dendrobatidae; genus Phyllobates; species Phyllobates terribilis. The sequence continues at coordinate 391,786,115 of NW_027362761.1, forward strand.
CAGACAAAAATATCAAAGCCGATGCCTTGTCCCGATCCTTTCTGTTCTCCGATCTAGAGGAGGAGCCTAAGCACATCATCGACCCCGCCAAGGTAATGCAAGTGGCTCCCTTGGATCTGAATCATCTTCCACCCGGTAAGACGTTCGTGACAGTATCTGATCGAGTGAAGGTTCTGCACTGGGGACATTCGTCTAAGCTAGCCGGCCATGCTGGCCAAAAGAAGACCCTCCAGCTTATTGCCCGGCATTACTGGTGGCCTTCCCTGCGCAAGGAGGTAATAGACTTTGTCTCGGCCTGTGCATCCTGCGCCCCCAACAAGGTTCCTAGGCATCTGCCAGCCGGCCGCCTTCTGCCTCTTCCCGTACCTGCTGCCCCGTGGCAACACATCGCCATGGACTTTATAACGGATCTCCCTGTCTCTGCTGGTTGCACGGTCATTTGGGTGGTCGCTGTTCGCTTCTCTAAAATGGCTCACTTCATTCCCCTGCCGGGTCTTCCATCTGCATCTGAGTTGGCTAAGGACTTTATTCATCATATTTTCTGTCTCCATGGTCTTCCTCTCCACATAGTGTCCGATCGAGGGGTTCAGTTCACCTCTCGCTTCTGGAGAGCCACGTGTAAACTGCTGGGGGTCACCTTGGACTTCTCTTCTGCTTATCACCCACAGTCCAATGGTCAAGTAGAGCGGATCAACCAAATCTTAACCAGTTACCTCCGGCACTTTGTTAATGCCCACCATTCCGATTGGTTGGATCTTTTACCGTGGGCCGAATTCTCCTGCAATAATCACGAGAGCGAATCCTCTTCCAAATCCCCGTTTTTTACAGTCTACGGCCAACATCCCTGGATCCCGTTTCCCGTCTCCGCCTCGGTGGACAACCCGGCCGCGGAATCTCTTGTTAGCGAATTCTCCACCTTTTGGGAGAGTACCAGATCTGCACTTCTTCTGTCCTCCGAGCGGATGAAGAAACAGGCTGACAAGAGACGTCTGGATCCGCCTCAATTCCGTCCTGGAGATAAGGTCTGGCTCTCGTCCAAATTTGTCCAGCTCAAGATTCCTTCCTACAAGTTAGGGCCCTGGTTCATCGGCCCACTGGAAGTTATCAAGCAAATCAACCCGGTGACCTATAAATTGAAACTCCCGGCCAACTTGCGGATCCCCAACACCTTCCATGTATCTCTCCTCAAACCCGTGGTACTTAACTCTTTTTCCAAGTCTTCAGGTACGCCTCCTGCCCCGGTTTCCGCTGAAGACGAGTTTGAGGTAGAGAGCATTCTGGCCACCAAGAGGGTAAGAGGAAAGACCTTTTTTCTAGAGGATTGGAAGGGGTTTGATCCTGAGGAGAGAACGGGGGAGCCTTGGGAGAACATCCATGCCCCGCTCATCCTTGATAAATTTCTTTCTGGCCTAAAGAGGAGGGTGCGTAAGGGGGGGGGGGGGGTACTGTAGCATCGGCGTCCCTGCCCTCTGCTAGGCAGGGACGCCGTCCCTCTCACCTCCGCACTCCTCGCATGGGTCCCTCCAGCGCTCCTGTCTCTGTCGGCGCAGCGGCGTCCATGCCCCATGTCAGACAGGGACACCGTCTCTCCCGCCCCCCGGCTCCTGGCGCGGCTTCTCCCTGCGCTCCATTCCCTGCTGTGGCCGGCGCGCGTTCCTCTTCCAGCAGAGTGCTTAGGGCGCGCGCGCACTCCCCCCTCTCTTAAATCTCGTCAAGAGAATGCCAAGAGTGTGCAAAGCAGTCATCAAAGCAAAAGGTGGCTACTTTGAAGAACCTAGAATATAAGACATATCTTCAGTTGTTTCACACTGTTTTGTTAAGTATATAATTCCACATGTGTTAATTCATAGTTTTGATGCCTTCAGTGTGAATGTACAATTTTCAAAGTCATGAAAATACAGAAAAATCTTTAAATGAGAAGGTGTGTCCAAACTTTTGGTCTGTACTGTATATGCAAATACCTGTTAGCCGTTATCCCTGTTATAGTGGAGCGTCGACTGTAAATCTCAGGCGGCTCCTGCACATCTACTGTGCACCGCTATAACTGGGATGTGCAATTACGTTAGTTTGCATTAAAGGGGTTCTTTGGTTAAAACAAGTTATCACTGATAATGTTTAGCTTGCAAAAAAGAAGACTGAGAGGAGACTTAATAGCTGTCTACAAATATGTCAAGGGCTGTCACATTGTAGAAGGATCATCTTTATTCTCATTTGCACAAGCAAAGACTAGAAGCAATGGGATGAAACTAAATGGGAGGAGACACAGATTAGATATTAGAAAAAACTTTTGACAGTTAGGGTGATTAATTAGTGGAACAGGCTGCCACGAGAGGTGGTGAGTTCCCCTTCAATGGACGTCTTCAAACAGAGGCTGGACAGACATCTGTCTGAGATGATCTAGTGAATCCTGCTTTGAGCAGGGGGTTGGACCAGATGACCCAGGAGGTCCCTTCCAACTCTACCATTCTATGATTCTATGATCTATGGGCTCCACGAAATAGGTGATAACTTATTGATCATTTGGGTTCGAACATTGGAAAACGCACTGATCGGAAGAATGGGGACATTTTGTCCCTGACAGGACACTTAGTTATCCCCATTTTAAAATGCAGCGGCAGGTGGGACATCTGACCGCAGCCTCATTCATTCTCTTTGTGGCTTCCAGAAAAAAACAAGAACAGCCACTGAGGGAATGAATGGATCAGTGGTCATGTCGCACATGAGATCCAGTCTAATGGGGATAAAAGCTCTACATTCTACCAATCAGTGCGGGTCCCAGCAGTCAGTCCCCCACTAATCAATAATTTATCACTTATTCTGTGGAGAGGTGATTACTTGTTTTCCCCGGAGAACCCCTGTAAGTGCATCTTGTTCCAAGCATTTAATCACTAACGTAAATAAAGAATCTTCTAATTAATATCAGAGAGAACAAATGACCGGCATACACAACACAATCCACTATACCAACACCAATAGTACCACATACAAGGGAGAAATACTGCCACACCATTACCAGACCACATATTACCACCACATAGTGACCGAATAATACTACATACAAGGGAGAAATACCACCACACCATGACCAGACCACATATTACCACCACATAATGACCGAATAATACTACATACAAGGGAGAAATACTGTCACACCATGACCAGACCACATATTACCACAACATAGTGACCGAATAATACTACAAGGGAGAAATACAGTGACACCCGTGACCAGACCACATATTACCACCACATAGTGACCGAATAATACCACATACAAGGGAGAAATACCACCACACTGTGACCAGACCACATATTAACAGCATATAGAGTCCAAATAATTCCCCATCATTGCTCTCCCCCACCTCTTCTATCATTGCTCTCCCACATCCCCATCACTGCTCTCCCCACCTCCTCCATCATTGCTCTCCCCACCTCCTCCATCATTGCTCTCTCCCACCTCTTCCATCATTGTTTTCCCCTACTTCCTCATAATTGTTCTCCCCCACCTCCTCCATCATTTTCATATCTCCTCCACCTCCTCCATCATCATTGCCATATCTTCTCCACCTACTCCATCATCATTGCCATATCTTCTCCACCTACTCCATCATCATTGCCATATCCCCCCCACCTCCTCCATCATCATTGCCATATCTCCCCCCACCTCCTTCATCATTGCCATATCTCCCCCACCTCCTCCATCATCATTGCCTTATCTCCCCCCCACCTCCTCCATCATCGCCATATCTCTCCCACCTCCAACATCATTGCCATATCCCCCACCTCCTCCATCATTGCCATATCCCCCCTCCTCCTCTATCATTGCCGTATCTCCACCCACCTCCTCCATCATCATTGCCATATTTCCCCCACCTACTCCATCTTCATTGCCATGTCATATCTCCCCCCACCTCCTCCATCATCGTTGCCATATCTCCTCCCACCTCCTTCATCATTGCCATATTTCCTCCACCTCCTTCATCATCATTGCCATATCTCCCCCCACCTCCTCCATCATCATTGCCATATCTCTCCCACCTCCAACATCATTGCCATATCCCCCACCTCCTCCATCATTGTCATGCTTCCCCCACCTCCTCCATCATTGCCGTATCTCCACCCACCTCCTCCATCATCATTGCCATATTTCCCCCCACCTACTCCATCATCATTGCCATGCCATATCTCCCCCTACCTCCTCCATCATCGTTGCCTATCTCCCCTACCTCCTCCATTATCATTGCCATATCTCCCCCACCTCCTCCATCATTGCCATATGTCCTGCCTCCTCCTCCATCATCATTGCCATATTTGCCCCCACCTCCTCCATCATCATTGCCATGCTTCCCCCACCTCCTCCATCACCATTGCCATGCTTCCCCCACCTCCTCCATCACCATTGCCATGCCATATGCCCCCACATCCTCCATCACCATTGCCATATCTCCCTCCACCTCCTCCATCACCATTGCCATGCCATATCCCCCCTACATCTTCCATCACCATGCCATACATATCTCCCCCCACCTAATCCATCACCATTCCCATATCTCCCCCACCTCCTCCATCACCATTGCTCTACCTCATCTCCCTTCACCTCCATCATTGTTGCTCTCCCTCATCTCCTCCATCACCACTGTATTACTTAAAACAAAAAACAACACTTACCCACTCTGCTCGTTCCCCCGCAGCATCGTCCTCGGCTTCCTGCCTGGCATCTTTCTCCCTGACCCAGGCTCGCGCTGCATGGTGACATCATCAAGCAGCGCGAACCTGTGTCAGGGAGAAAGCGGCGGGCAGGAAGCACAGGACGAATCCCTCCGCTGCTGACGGGAGGAAAATGACAGCGGAGTGGGATGGATCACATCGCTCCCTGCCTGCCGCACACTATGAGGGCAATCTGGCCATGGGCCCCCCGGAGCCTGGGAGTCCACGAAGCATGCCAGATTGCCCTCATCAGCCGCACTGCAAGGGCTCCCCCTCCACTTTCGGGCCCCGGTGCGGGTGCACCGGCGGCCATGTTAATCAGCGGGCCCCGTGCATCCTGCTCAGGGGCCCACTGAGGACCCGGGCCCACCGGAGAATTCTCCGGTGTCCCAGTGCCCCAATCCGACCCTGGATGGGGATGGTGCTGGAAATATGAGAAGGCAAATGTGTCTTTGTTGAAATCTCTGCAGACAAGTCATGGCTGGAAGAAGTTGTCATATTGGTTTGAGCAAGATGCAAAAGACAGCTAAAGTGAACAACTCCATCAGAAAGAACGTCAGCTGTAAGTTACCATCTGCAATCTCTTAACATGTTCTGCAGAGCTGGTATCTACCACTCTATGTCACCGTATGGTGGTAATAGCAGTGTTGGTCTTTGTATTGAAATTTATTTTAGTAACAGCGTGGTCATCTGCTTAAGTTTTCTTATAAACCACAATTAAGGTGCGCCACAGTAGTTGTAATCAGGGTTACCTGGTTAGGGGACCAGTCAGATGTTTGGTCCTCCCCTGAGCTGAACCCGTAGCTACGCCTCTGCATCTAAGGGTTAGATTTGGGGAATGAATATTACAACTAAATCAATGTATTCCATGGTTATTAAGACAAATGTCTGAATTCTTGATTTATACGAAATCTATATTGATTTATATGTTTTCCAGCACATCCCATTATTGATTAGATTGAGATCTGGAGATTTTGGAATCCTTGTAAACATTGAATTCTTTGTCTCTTTGCTCAAACCATTTCTGAACTCTTTTTGCAGTGTGGCAATGTAACAGTTGCAAAGCCTCCCATTTGTGGTGATCCAAGTGGTGCTGCCACTTCATGATGTGCCCAGGAGATGCCAGGCCAAGATCCTAGGCTCAACCCTAAAAAGCCAAAGACAATTTTGCTGACGCTTACTGCTTGGAGCTGCCGAAGATGATTAGTACGGAAGCCTCTCTGTCTGCATTCACTAAAGCAGGAGATAGGGTTAGGCTAAGAGAATGGCACTGGAACCCCAAAAAGAGAAATTCTGACCCTCTTGTGGACAAGTGACACAGCTAATCCATCACCCACTTTCAGCAAGGACCCATATATGATTCTATATATGGAGAGCACTTTGCTGGAGTGCGGCATAAGTTTATGCCTTACATGTTCATCTGCTGGGAGAGCAGAAGGCCTGCTGCAGTGACAACAATTGGTGAATAAAGACTGAGAAAAGTGTGCATGAGAAGGACTTTCTCCTGTGAATGTGGGGGAGTGTGAGCTGTTGCCCATAAGACTAGGAGTATGAGTTGGGTCACCTGCCAATGCATCTTAGGTGGACCTCAAGAAGTACAGCTGCAGCGCTTGGAGTGCTGTGGAAGGGCTAGAATTGAGGCAGCAGGATGCTCCAAGAGACTGTGCAGTGTCACGATTCCAGCCCTCAGTGTGTCTGGGATGCAGTTACTGATGACTCCAATCTGGCACAGGGGCGTGATGAATCTGTCAGTACTCCCATTAACAGCTCAGTGTACAGTCTTGCGCAGGGGCGTGCTGAGCTGTCAGTGTTTTGTTTGACAGAATGGAAATCAAATATGAGACTGGGAGGTGCTGTGCTGTGTCCAGGTGTTCATTGTCCCAAGTATTGCCTGGCTACTTAGTTGGGCTGTTAGTCCCAGACCTCTGCCAGATGTAGCTTTAGCTAAATGCGGTTAATTTTTTCTGTGCCTAATGTTTTGCTTGATAATCTTTCATTGCCTGACCTTGGACCTCGTTCTGACCCTCCATCTGTTAAACCCCTTCGCTCTGATCCGCTATCCTGCTGGTATTTTGACCTTGGACCGTTACCTGACTACTCCTTTGTCTCTTCCCTCTGTTTATGACATACCCTTGTAGCTTTTGACCTCGGACTCCTTGACTATCCCAACTCACGGCTTGTCCGTGAGAAGTTACTCAGCGCCACATGCGGGTGAAAGACGGAAGCTCCTGATTTTCTGCCATTAGAAATGAACCTGGACAGCTAAGTAAAGATATAAACTGCATTGAAAAGTGATAAGCTTCAGGAGTCATTTGTTAAAAGAGAGGGTTAGTCAGACAGGATGTCAACTTCTGTTCCACAATCCTGCAGTGGGATACCTGTGGGGGTCTGAGATGCTGTGCTGTCACTTTCCCAGTCATGTGCTCGTTCAAAGGCAATGTTATCTCTATATGTAAATATAGTGATAATAGACTCCAGATTACACAATAACAGACTATTAATGTGTTACACTAGAATAAACTCAGCAGCAGGACTATTGGAGAACTGCCACTCAGGGAGGAGCACTGTTCCTCCCCCCTGTAATCAGGAAGTTAGGAGACTAGAAAGGCTCTGTGCTGCTGAACACACAAATTGAGAATACCCCTTTACACACCAGCCATCATCTGGGAGAAGGAAAAGGAAAATGTAATGTACCTATTGAATTATGCTACATTTCCCATGCCACGTGGACCATCTTGATAAATTTAGTATAATATGTGCTATTTTCATTGACTCGTACTGTACCTTTAGCCATCCTATGGCTAATGACAGGACAATGACCCCAAATACACCTCCAGGCTGTGCAAGGGCTATTTGACCAAGAAGGAGAGTGATGGGGTGCTACGCCAGATGACCTGGCCTCCACAGTCACCAGACCTGAACCTAATCAAGATGGTTTGGGGTGAGCTGGACCGCAGAGTGAAGGCAAAAGGGCCAACAAGTGCTAAGCATCTCTGGGAACTCCTTCAAGATTGTTGGAAGACCATTTCCGGTGACTACCTCTTGAAGCTCATCAAGAGAATGCCAAGAGACTGCCAGCAGTCATCAAAGCAAAAGGTGACTACTTTGAAGAACTTAGAATATAAGACATATTTTCAGTTATTTCACACTTTTTTGTTAAGTATATAATTCCACATGTGTTAATTCATAGTTTTGGTGCCTTCAGTGTGAATGTACAATTTTCAAAGTCATGAAAATACAGAAAAATCTTCAAATGAGAAGGTGTGTCCAAACTTTTGGTCTGTACTGTATATAAGACTAACCAAGACACACACTTGTGTCTTGGTATTAAGAATTCAGTGTGGCTTGCTCTATACACCTTGACCTGCTCAACTGCTGTCTGATATCTCCTGGACATCTTCTGCCTGACTGCGTTCTCCTGACGTCATCTGACAGCCTGTGGTTCCCTACACTCCGCCTGTCTGCCTGCGGTCTCCTTACATCTTCAGTCTGCTTCCTGTGGTCTCCTGGACGTCTCCCACCTGCCAGCAGTTTCCTGAACATCTTCCACCTGCTTGCAGTTTCCTACATCCCGCCTACCTGCCTGAGGTCTACTGTCCCTCAGATGTCCATGGCCCGCATGCCCCACCTACAAGTATCTGCTGCACAGATGCCTGTGGCCCATTTGCCCACTGGACCTTGGGCTTGGAAGATCCACCTCACCTGGTGAGTTTAACACAAACACTATGCTACAGTGCTGTTTTAGTGCCCACTACATGCTCCCTTAAAAGCTCCTTTCAATTGCTGCTAAGGAAAATCTGTATATTATATTCAAATCATAGTACAGGATTTCTCCGTCTGAGTATTGAAGTAGATAGTAGAGAGGCTCAGACAGGATAAGTCCCCTACTTACATTGTATGAATGTCATGTACATTTCTTGCTAACAGCATTTGAAAGAAGCTTCTAAAAGATCATGAACTGGATATTGAAATGGCATTGGAGCAATGTGTTTGGGATAAAAAATCAAAGTATAAAATAAAGTGTATTCTAAAAAAATCATAATTTTTTAAGTAAATCAATCTATAATGAAGCATCTCCAATGAAATAGTCCACTCATTTATCAAGACTATATTATCTTTGACATATTTTAATTTTACTATTACGTATATGATCATCTTTTTTGAGCTGACCACTTTGAAAAAATAATTTTTCAGTGCACTTTTGGGTAGTCATATCAATGGAATTCCACTGTATATGTAATGCCCAGAAAGAAAATAGTCACTAAGTGTCTTATACTCTCACCAGACTGGAGCCAGGAGTGATGACCAGTGAATATATTTTTGTCTGACAACTGCGGTATTCATTTTTAGACCTACTCCTAGGTGGTCCCAAGATACACTTAAGCTGCTGTTGGAAAGGCTTTGTTGTTGTGATGAACTCATGAAGACTGAGATCTCCCCATCACTGCTGCTGATACTACAGATTATTACTCTACTGCTGCAATTCGCATATTTTATTTTGGCAGCTTTTAGTCTTTATGGCTTTTATTTGTCTTTGTATTGATCCAGTTATGTGCTGTTAGGACTTAGGACCACTAAAAGATAAAACTAAACATACATTGACTACAAACCCCTCTTTATCTATATACGGTATACATATTTCATTTACTTCACAGCTATATTAACACAAAAAGATATAGTTTGTATCTTTCACAGGACAAGCAATACCTGCAAATAATTTGGCAAACAGGGGTGTACATAGAAATCATAGGGCTCCATAGCAGAAGTCCTAATTGGCCAACCTCCCCCTACCCCCCCACATACACAAAAGTCAGGGACACAGAAGAGCATACAGCGCAAATTTGCGGCTCTTACAACGTAATTTTGCACTATTTAAGTCTCGTAGTGTTCACACACACTACAATACTCTTTTCATGGCCCCTATAAAGTATGATGTCAACATATGTGCCCCCAAAACACAGTAAGATATCACACAGTGAATTCCTCAATGGTACCCTCCACGCGCACAGTATGATGATCCTACAATACTCCCCGCAAAGTATGATACATCCACAGTGACCCCAACACAGTATGATGGCCCCCAAAACAGCCCTGTACACAATATTATGGCCCCCACACAGCTCTCTATACAGTATGGTGGCCTTCCATACAATATAATGGACCCTGTGTAATACAGCTGTCGGGATGCAATGCACAGAGATCACGAGGCGGAAACAGTCACGGATTGATATAACCTAATTTATATACAGCAACGACTTTAAACAATTAGTGTTAGTAACAAGGCACATCAACAGTAGAACTAATAACAGTAAGCTTGGAATAGCAAAGAAAGTCTTTCACTAATTACCGGTAATGTTCTGTCCACAAAGGTGGTGTGCCCAGTCATGGGAGTCACCACGTAAGTTCTCTCTCGACCTGGCCCTTGTAGGGGTCACCGGGTTTTCCCGCTAGGCTACAAATTTCACTCTGATATAGTCTATCAAAGCCTGTTGAGCCTCCCACGCACCAACCGGCCCCCCTTCCAACCTGAAATGCTAGTCCCAGCCAACCCCAGTAGGTGATAGCTGGAAGTGACGGCCCTGTTCACTCTCGCTGTTCCTCCGCAATTGCAGGTGTGCCTCTCCTGTCGCAGTCTTCTCATGGCTCTTCTCAACTTGACTGTCAGCGGATGTCTCTTAGGCTCTGGGCAGAGAGGATTAGGCCTTGGCTCATGATAGGCGATGCTGGGTTTTGGAGGTTTAACCAGCACAGGGTGCGGATTCTGGTCCTGACCAGCTTAGGCTGAACTTGGAGTTCTACTGTGAGGAATCTGGATCTTGCCAGGCAGTGACCGGCACCTGGGTGGTGCAGACTTCCAGCTGAGGCCTGTCACGCTGGACTCAACAGTATCTCTGGAGCACGTCTTCTCCGCTCTCTTGCTTGGCGCCAAATCTGCCTGCTGTTTGGCGCTCAGGGTTTTTATATCAAGGAAGTCCTTCCTGTGGGTCACCTCATCAGGTCCAGCACCCAAAAGTCACTCCCCCTGCAACTCTTCCAGTACAATTTGGTTCTGCTTGATTTCACCTGTCCAGCAGATGACAGTCTTTCTCCACTGATGTGACCTCCTGCACGGATTCTTCAGGGATATCTCTGCTTCTCCTTACACCCGCACAACCTTGAACACAGTACAATGGACTCCGCACAGCCCTCCAAACAGTATAATTGGCTCCCGCACAGAGTTCCAAACAATATAATTGGCCCCCGCACAGCCCTTCAAACAGTATAATTGGACTCCAGACATCCCTCTAAACAGTATAATGGCCCTTACATATTATGAGGCCCCTCCAAATAGCATAATTCCCCCAAATAGTATGATGGCCCCCCACATAGCCCTACAAATAGTATGCTGGTCCAAAATAGCCCTCCAACTAGTATGATGCTCCCCCAAATAGTATGATGCCCCCCCACATAGCCCTCCAAATAGTATGATGGCCCCACAAAGCCCTCCAAATGGTATGGTGGCCCCCATATAGCCCTCCAAATAGTATGATGGTTCCCACATAGCCCTCCAAATATTATGAAGATATCACAAATAGCCCTCCAAATATTATGATGGCCTCCCAAGTAGCATGATGACCCCCATATAGCATTCCAAATAGTATAATGAACCCACAAATAACCCTCCAAATAGTATGAAAGCCCATAAAATAGTATGATGGCCCCCACAAAGGACTCACTGATTTAAAAAAAAAAAAAATACTCACCTCTCCTTATTCACCCGCTGCTCTGTTCTCTGCATCGTGTGGTCTGCACTGCTGAGCGCAGCGGTCGCAATATAATGATATCCTTGCGCCTACTGAGCTGAGACATTAGGCGCACAGGGAGAATGATGGAGGATGGAGTATCAGCTGACTCCCTCTTACAGCATTGCTTTCAACTGTATCTGCATCCAGAATGCAGATACAGTTGAAAGTCAAGTGTGGGGGCCCGATGCCAGTGCGAATACCAGGCCCCCCAGACTCACTAGCGGAACGCCACTGACATATATCTTTACACCTCCCCTCTAACTGCAGCCACTGGAGCTAGTTTCAATCGGAATCCTGCTGAACCCTCCATCATGGTCATCTTGGTTGAAGATCATAATTTACCATATATGCTACAATACTTTGGTAATACTCAGGTTCAAGACATCTATATGGTTTAAAACATAGACTAAAGTTTATATTACTTTATGATTACCTGGCTATTTACTGTAGCTGTCTGGCAATGGTTAGACCATTGTCAGTTGTAGCATTGCTCAGTGGTGTGTTTGCTCTGTACTCTGAGTTCTTATTTTTCTGATCTTTGTTGCCGGACCTTGAATTTACCTCTTGACTACTCGTTTATATTATTTCTTTTGCCTTTGACGCACTCTGATCTTAGTTGCCTGACTTCAGACTTTGCCTCTGACTATCCGTTTGTCTTATCCCTTTGTCCTTGACATGCCCTCCTGGCTTTTGACCTCAGACTCCTAGACTTCACCACCTTATGGCGTGTCCATGAGAAATGAGATGAACATAAAAATTCAAATCGCCCTCCTTTTTCCCCTTTAGGGCTCACTCCCACTTGCGATGTAATTGGACTAGTGCAATCCAATCAAAAATCGGATTGCACTCAGACGAATGTTAAACTATGGGGTAGCTCACATCTGCGATTATTTTCTCATGCCGATTCGGCATGCGAAAACAATTGCAACATTGCATCTATGAATTGAATCATAAGCACCCATATAAGTCTATGGGTGTGTGTGAAACATCGCACTGCACTTGGATATCACCCGAGTGCAGCGCGATTCTTGCAGACTCATGCAAGAGGATCGGAGCACAGAGCACTGACACTCGACTCCCGCTCACAGCAGAGCAGGAGCTGAGTGTCATTAGCATACTGCATCCGATGCACTCATTAAAAATGTAAAACTAATTAACATATTCAGTATCGCTGCATCTGTAAAAGACTGATAAATCAAAATATAAAGCTATAAAAGCAACATAAAGCAAAAGATAAAAAACTCCAGAACTGCTGTTTTTCACTTGCTGTTCCTTTCCCAAAAAATGGCATAAAAAAAACAATAAACACATCTTACATCATATGTACCCCAAGATACTACCAATAAAAGGTACAGCTTGCTACACAAAAAAACAAACCCTCACACAGCTCAATTGAAGAAAAAACATTATGAATCTTAAAAATTGGTAAAGCAAACCAAATGTATTTGTTTACAAGTTTCAGAATTTGTTTTAGATCTAAATGGGATTTTCTGGTTTTGTAAAACCCCTGTCCCCCAAAATCATCTTGTTTTAAAAAACAAAGAGAGCTTTACTCACCCTTCCTGGGTCCAGCACTAAGGCTGTGTGCCCACTATGCGTTTTTTAAGCGTTTGCGCAGCTGCAATTCCGCTACAGAAACGCTTGGTAGAAGGTCTGCTATGTTCCCCAATGATAATCCGCATGTGCTGTGCACATGCTACGGAAATTTCCACTGCGGATTATCATTGCAGAAAAATCCACAGCACTACTAATTATTTTGGTAATCGCGGTGTTTTCGCCACCATTGACTTGCATTGAATCGGTTAATATCCGCATGACTACATGTGCACATGCGGATATTAAGCGATTCAATGTGCGGATGGTACCCGGGTGTGGAGGACAGGAGACTCTCCTCCAGACCCGGGTACCATAGTACCTGTAAAAAAAAAGAATTTAAAATAAAAAAATACATTATACTCACCTTCTGATGGCCCCCGGTCTCCATAGTGATGCGTCCTGGCTTCCCAGTGGCTCGCGATGGTCTAAAAGGACCTTCCATAACGTCATTTAGTCATGTGACGGGTCACGCGACGTCGGCAGTCGTGTGACCTGTCACATGACTAAATGACGTCATGGAAGGCCCTTTTAGACCACCGCGAGCCGCCCAACACACCGGACGCACCGAACAAGGAGACCGGGGGCCATCGGAAGATGAGTATTTATTTTTTATCATTCTTTTACTATAACTTGGTTACACTATATAAATCCATGCCGGTTGCATGGATTTATATTGTGTGACCAATTTGACAAGCACTTTCCAAGTAATGCTAAAATCGCTTGGAAAAGCGCTTGATAACCAGCATGCAAAAATGCATGTGAAGAACGCTTCACATCCGCATGTCCCTGGCAGGAAAAACGCATGTAAAATCCGCATCATTTTTTCTGCCAGTGAGATGCAGAAACGCTCAGGAAAAATCCGGAGCATTTCTGCATCGTGGGCACATAGCCTTAGTTCCCTTTGCTGTTCCTAGTGTCTGTTATTGTCTGCAGCGCTGATTTCATATTGACAGTTCTGCGGCCAATCAGTAAGCTCTATGGCTCTTAGTCTGTTTTTTATAAAAACTGAGAAACTGCAGTTGGGCACAGGGGGTTTCTACAACCGTAAAACCCCTTTAATTAAAAAAATAGATAAAAATTAAAGTGTGGTATCTCCATAATCATACTGACCTGAAAATTCATGTTGTAATGTGATTTTTCACGCAATAAACACCATTAAAATAACATCCTGTACGTCATATAATGATATGAATGGTATCATTTAAAATTACAACTCGTTCCTTAAAAAAAAAAGTCCTCATGTGGTTCAGTCGATGTAAAAATAAAAAAATATTTGACTCTTTAAAGAAGAGGAGGAAAAGAAAAAAGCACAAAGATGAAATTCGGCCATGATAGAAAGGGGTTAATTATACTTTGTCATGTTCCGAGGGGTGCAAAGTGCAGTTATGATTTGGAATCAATATGTCTACGTGATTTATTAAAGGTATGAAATGAGTTGTACATCCAGTGAACTCATATTACAGCAGACGCTGATGTTTGATCTCCTTGTAGAAGTATATTTTGTATGTTTTACAATTGAAGAGAATCTGTCACTAGGTAATTCACTTACTGGGCTTCTTGCTGTAAAATCATCCTTCATTAGCGGGAGGCCAGAGCTGAGTCATCCCATTCATGAGGTTCGACTACCCCCACCTACAGCTGATTGACAACGTTCCCCCTGTACTGTGCATAAGCTGCCAATCAGTGGCGGGTGACCGGCAGCTCAATAATATTGAGGACTTGAGAGTGCACACACATAATGGAGAGGACTCCAGCACTCAGCACATAATGTGGTGACATATCCTCTTTAAAGGGAATTTTACAAGTAGAGTGACTTCTGAACACTCCAGTGTTATTCTTTTTCCTGGTCTGTACAAAGGTCTCTTTACACGGCTACAAGCAGATGGAACATTATCATCGCCACCAATCAGTCTATGCTCTACTGTTCTTTTGTAGACGTCCCAAGATACAATGCACATATTTTATCTAAGTTTTGATAAAGTATAAGAATTATGTAATTTTTGGAAGTACTTTAATGTCCATTGGGTCATCCCAAACCGAGGGATGAATTACTTCTACCCTTCTCCCGCTCATATTATTGTATGGAACTTCGTTATGAATGGACAGATGGCAATGACCCCTTGAGGATTGTCTCACTTCATCCAGTCTGTATGGAGCCTGCTGTCTGCATCATACTTCTACTGATGTAAGCATGAAGTAGGAGCGATAATTCAGCTGGAGAAATGATGAAGTAGTAGTACTATGTCAGCGTACAGGGTATTGTCACATCATCTATTACTTAGGCGGAGGGACAGAGTTACCATAACTGAACCACTTATCATCCTCATGACAAGAGTCATTTGTCAACGCAACGGCCATGACGTCCTATGACTGCTCCTAGGCCTTACGTATGGCCTTACAAACATATGAAGAATTACTCCGTCACTCGCTAAACTATAAACAAAACAAGGAAATCGATTTTCATGGTGTTTTACAGGTTGCCATGAAAAAACAGATCCCATCTTGTACATTTTCAAAAAGTTAAGAAATGTATCTATCAAGGTCAATCTGCATGTTAGTTTTGGTTTCACTACTGGGCAACCATTACTTACTCGAGATTTTATCCTTCATAAAATAAAACACTTGTTACCTCCTGGAGCGGCACTGTTCCTGCAATATCAGCGCTGTCATTCTCACCAGTCATGTGATATCATTATGTCAAGTGACTGCTGATCGGCTGCAACTCTGTCGTTGTAGTTGTTTGCTCGCATTGCAGTAATGAAGGCTGCAGTCAATCAACGATCGCTGATTGGCTGCAGCAGTCACGTGACAAAATGATGTCTCTTGATTTCTGGAAATCACAGTACCTATATTGCAGGTACAATTCCGCTCCAGGGGGTGAGTATCAAGTGTTTTCTTTTTCTGGGAGATATGTATCAACGTATCAGTGTTTTTATTTTATGATGGGCACTGTAGTGATTAAGAAAGGATTTCCCCATAGTGAATAACTACTATTTTATTGCTGTTTAGGAAAATAGATCCTTCTCTAAAATAGCAGACCCTAAAAACAATAAAATATATAAAAAGCAAGCAATATTAGTATTTTACCATGTAATGTAAAGTAAACTAGATGATAGATGTGGATTGTACTACTGTGGTGTGGACGATATGCCATAAATGTATGAGATGGGAATACCCCTTTAAGGTGTTTTACTGTGAAATAAAATCCTGCACAAATGGACATAATTAGGGGGATCTCAAACTCCCTGCAGAAGCTATATCCGGACATATATGGCTTCTCCTGCAGCTGATCACAAGAGTGGTAGAGAAGCTGTACCTGCAATGATCAGCAATTCACCACTCTGGCTTCCATTTAAAATGGTTTTATTTTCATGAGATAACCCTTTAATCATCTTCTTTGCTAAACTTTCCATTAAATAATTATTAAAAGTGTAATACAATCATTTATGCCATATGTCAGTCATTTATAAAACTACTGGTATTTTGAGATAGTGGGGTTTGGCAGTTCCCCCCTAAACAATAAAAGGTTATGTGTTATGTATGTGACGCCCTGCAGCTGCAGGCTGTCACAGAACTCCTGGGTGTTGCACAGACGGATTCTCCCCAGTGGCCTCAATACAAGCAGACACCTCCACCCAAGTCCACTAGATGGAGCCCTGACAAGTATGCAGATACTGGGGGGTGGATTTTATCTAGGGAGCTCTCAGTGCAGTTTAGTTGAGTTCTCAGTCAGCTTCCAGACAGAGAGGAACAGGAGAGAGCAAGCTGCAGTCTGTGTGGCTGAAGGCCAGGCTAGGCCCCAGGCTGCGGGCTAGTCTGGCCAGTGAGGGCCTAGAGTGGGCCAGAAGGCAGAGTAGAGGAGAAGAGCCATCTGGGACAGAGGGACCATAGAAGGTTCGTCCCAAACGCAAGCCGGGCACTTAGGCCCGTGCCTATTGGGATCTCTATGCCCAGTAGGGAATCCGGCATACCGAGGAGGATTTTATAGCCCTCGGTCCACCCGTGAATACCACACATTCAGAGGACTAGGTACCACGAAGGCCCCAGCATCCAGGGATAGTGGTAACCAGGGGAAAGCCCTCGCCGCCAAGCAGACAGGTGAGAGAATCATCAAGGAAGCTAGACTCTGTTCCAGGCAGGTCGGAAGCTCCAGGGAGAGAGACAGGAAGATACAGGCAAGGAGGCCTTACACCCACTCACTGGGGAGCAAGTCCAGAAGTGCACACCACCTACAAGTACCCCAGACCGTACCTGACTACCATCATCAGTAAAGGTACTGAAGTGAACCCCTGTGTGCGTGTCTGTTCTTCCTCTCACTCGGCTGGGTCCTCTCTCTCCTGCATCCCTTCACACCATCCCTGCCCCGGGGGCCCGCTCCACCTGTGGGGAGCAGAAACACCTCAGCTGCCATCCCAACACCCCCGGAGGTCTGAAGCAGCGCTGGTAATCATTACCAGGTACCACAGGTGGCGTCACGATCAAACTACAAATCCCATATAAACTATCCCCTTTTTGTTGACCGCCCTGGGCCACGGACCGGGCCAGCCACTGTGACATATTCTCCCCAGCATCCATAGGCCCGGACACCGAGTACCCCACTGCCCTGGGGGCGCATCATGTACACATTTTTATTGTTCATTTGCTTCATAAATGCAAAATTGAAGCAACATTCTAAATAGTTGTAATCAAAGCATTCCTTCCATTTTGCTGCTGCAGATATATCTAAGCTGGGGCGTTCGTGGAAATCATGGAGTACCATAGCAGAAGTCCTAATTACTAGTGTTGAGCGAGCACTAAAATGCTCGGGTGCTCGAAGCTCGGGCCGAGCTCACCGTGATACTCGGGTGCTCGACCCGAGCAACGAGCCCAATGTTAGTCTATGGGAGACCCGAGCATTTTTGCGGCGGGACCCCCGGCAGTCTGTAGAAAGCCTAAAAAGTGCCCAAAACGATAGTGACAGTGCTCAAATGACATGGGGACAGCATGGAGATCGCCCCAGGAAGCATTTCTGACCCCCAGGTCACTGCTGTCAACAACGTGGTCAGAATTATTAAGCCACTTTTACGGGCTCACAATAAAACGTTCAAAAACGAAACTGAAACGGTTTTCCTGTGAAATATTTTAAGGAACTTCCTTTCCAGGGTAAAGACTTCTGTATAAGGTAAAATAAATAACCAAAAACAAAAATACTCCTCTACACCTTGGGCTATGTTCACAAGTAGCATTTTTTATGCGTTTTTACACTTTTGTATTGCTTTCAACCGTGACAAATGCATTCACCGGGAAATGTCATTTTAACATTTTGCAACCTTATCTGGCCATGTGCTGTGTGACACATGCATACAGTGATGAAAAGACATGGGAAGAGCATGGCGAAGACCCCTGGAAGCATCTCTGACACCCAGGTCACTGCCTAAAAGTGTGCCCATCAGAAGTGATCCTTGCCTCATCAGAAGATGCAGACTTGCAACTGTCCCCATGCAAGTCCTTGTCCCAGGGCAGTGTTCAATTGTACCTCCCCCATTCCTTGCAATGTAAGCGCAAGTATGCAGCCTGTCACCCACCCACCCCAGGCCGCAATACCATACTGCTTGCTTGCACTTGAAATTGTGCCTTTTAGGCATGTGGAGGTGGAATCTGGCCACCACGTCATGGCTGCATCGGCGGCCTGGTATTCATACTCAGTCCCCAGCCGCCCGGCGGCCGGGTATCCACGCTTGGTCCCCAGCTGCCAGGGGGTGGCCGGGTGTCCATACTCGGTCCCCAGCCGCCCCGCGGCCGAGTGCCCACACACAGTCCCCAGCCGCCTGGGGGCGACCGGGTGTCCATAAACGGTCCCCACCACCCCTATTTGAAGGACAGCCTAACCACAAACACGTGGACAATGTGGCCAGGGATGGTCCATCTGACTGATGCCTTCACACTGGGTTAATATTGTGGAAGCCGGGACATCGTTGGACACTGGGATGCAACACGTCCGCCAGACATAGAGGATTGTGGGTCCTGGGTCAATCAGGCTTCAACACAAAATTCAGAAGGTAGACAGCAGCAGTGGTCGGCCTCCTACACAACGGGTAAATTATTCATGATCATGAGGCCATCCATCTCCTTAGCTTTCTGTTCCTTGGAATGCAAGCGCATGTATGTAGAAGCGGCTAGGCCTGAAGTGGTCAGCGTTTTGGCGCATATCCTACCTCCTCCGAGGATTGCTGGATGTTTTCCTGCTACTATCCCAGTTCTATGACTCCCGTTAAAACAAATCTTCAGGTGATGAATGATGGATGAGGTGGTGGCAAAGGAGAAAGAGCAGGAGGAACAGGGACCATTCACATCAATATCAGGCCAGTCAACCACACATAGTAACATAGTAACATAGTTTTGAAGGTTGAAGGAAGACTAAGTCCATCTAGTTCAACCTATAGCCTAACCCATGTGGCAAACAATAAGCTCCACATTGGGGAAAAAAATTCCTTCCCGACTCCATACGACAATCAGACTAGTTCCCTGGATCAACGCCCTATCAAGGAATCTAGTATTTATAACCTGTAATATTATACTTTTCAAGAAAGGCATCCATGCCCTTCTTAAATTTTAACAGTGAATCACTCATTACAACATCATGTGGCAGAGAGTTCCATAGTCTCACTGCTCTTACAGTAAAGAATCCCCGTCTGTGATTATGATTAAAACTTCTTTCCTCCAGACGTAGAAGATGCCCCCTTGTCCCCGTCTCAGGCCTCAGAGTAAAAAGATCAGTAGAAAGGTCTTTGTACTGTCCCCTCATATACTTGTACATAGTAATAAGATCACCCCTAAGCCTTCTTTTTTCCACAGTAAATAACCCCAAGTGTAATAACCTGTCTTGGTATTGCAGACCCCCCAGTCCTCTAATAACCTTGGTTGCTCTTCTCTGCACCCGCTCTAGTTCAGCTATGTCTTTCTTATACACCGGAGACCAGAACTGTACACAGTATTCTAAGTGTGGTCGCACTAGTGACTTGTATAGAGGTAAAATTATGTTCTCCTCATGAGCATCTATGCCTCTTTTAATGCATCCCATTATTTTATTTGCCTTTACAGCCGCTGCCTGACACTGGCTACTAAATGTGAGCTTGTCGTCCACCAATACACCCAGGTCTTTTTCAGTTACAGTTTTGCCCAGTGTTTTACAATTAAGCATATAATTACACATTTTTTTTCCTCTGCCCAAGTGCATTACTTTACATTTATCCCCATTAAAGCTCATTTGCCATTTATCAGCCCAAGCTTCTAGTTTACATAGATCCTCCTGTAATATAAAATTGTCCTCCTCTGTATTGATTACCCTGCAGAGTTTAGTGTCATCTGCAAATATTGAAATATTACTCTCTATGCCCCCTACAAGGTCATTAATAAATATGTTAAAAAGAAGGGGGCCCAATACTGACCCATGTGGTACCCCACTGTTAACTGAGACCCAGTCTGAGTGTTTTCCATTAATAACCACCCTTTGTGTCCTATCACTGAGCCAATTCTTAACCCACATACATATATTTTCCCCTATCCCCATTGTTCTCATTTTATGTATCAACCTTTTGTGTGGAACCGTATCAAAAGCTTTTGAAAAGTCCATATACGCAACATCCACTGCATTTCTTTGGTCCAGTCCAGAACTTGCCTCCTCATAAAAACTGATCAGATTAGTTTGACAGGAACGGACCCTCGTAAACCCATGTTGATATTGGGTCATGAGGTTATTCTTCTTCAGATACTCTATTATAGCATCTCTTAGGAAACCCTCCAGGATTTTACCCACAGTAGAGGTTAAGCTTACCAGCCTATAATTTCCAAGTTCAGTTTTTGTCCCCTTTTTGAATATTGGCACCACATTTGCTATACGCCAGTCCTGTGGTACAGACCCTGTTATTATGGAATCTTTAAAGATTAAAAATAATGGTCTATCTATGACGTTACTTAATTCCTGCAGTACTCGCGGGTGTATCCCATCCGGGCCCGGGGATTTGTCAACTTTAGTGATTTTTAGACGCCGCCGTACTTCCTGCTGGATTAAGCAAGTGACATTTAATGGAAAATTTTTGTTATCACTGATCATGTTTTCTGTCATGCGATTTTCTTGTGTAAATACGGTTGAAAAAAAATCATTTAGCATATTGGCTTTTTCCTCATCCTCATCCACCATTTCACCCAGACTATTTTTAAGGGGGCCAACACTATCATTTTTTAGTTTTTTACTATTTATGTAGTTAAAGAATATTTTGGGGTTATTTTTACTTTCTCTGGCAATGATTCTCTCTGCCTCAATCTTTGCTGCCTTGATTTGTTTTTAACATAATTTATTTAATTTTCTATATTTATTTAATGCCTCATCACTACCTACTTGCTTTAGTTCTCTAAATGCTTTCTTTTTGTCACTTATTGTGCCCCTTACAGCTCTATTTAGCCATAGTGGTTTCCTCCTATTTCTAGCATGTTTATTCCCAAAGCATATATATTGTGCACAGGTACTATTCAGGATGTTAATAAATGTCTCCCATTTGCTTTGTGTAGCTTTATGTCTCAGGATATCGTCCCAGTTTATTGCACTAAGATCATCTCTCAACCGTTGGAAATTAGCCTTCCTGAAGTTTAGTGTCCTTGTAACCCCTCTACTACACATCTTATTAAAAGTTACATGAAAACGTATTATTCTGTGATCACTATTACCCAAGTGACCCCCAACTCGTATATCTGATATGCGGTCTGGCCTATTGGTTAATATTAGGTCTAGCAGTGCCCCCCTTCTTGTTGGGTCCTGAACCAGTTGTGAAAGGTAATTGTCTCTCATAGTTGTCAAAAACCTATTACCTTTGCTTGAACTACATGTTTCTGTCCCCCAATGTATTTCAGGGTAGTTGATGTCTCCCATAATAATGACTTCTCCTTGAGTCGCTGCTTCATCTATTTGCTTTACGCGGATATTCTCCGCTACTTCCATTATTTTTGGAGACTTATAACAAACCCCTATCAGTAATTTATTATTTTTTCCCCCTCCCCTTATCTCCACCCACAGGGACTCTACATTTTTATTAGATTCACATATATCCTCCCGCAAGACAGGTTTTAAGGATGATTTTACATATAAACACCCTCCCCCCCCTCGCTTGTTTGTACGGTCATTTCTGAACAGACTATAGCCCTGTAAATTAACTGCCCAGTCATGGCTCTCGTCCAGCCACGTCTCAGATATCCCCACCATGTCATAATTATTTTCCAACAAAATTAATTCTAATTCCTCCATTTTGTTGGTGAGGCTTCTGGCATTAGTGTACATGTCTTGTAGATATGTTTCTGTACCAAAAGGAGCGGTTCGGCTACACAGTTATAGGGCATACAGTGAGTGCAATGCCTACCAAAAATTTTGCGGCACTCCAATGCCCCTTGGAAGTGACATGGAGGTCAGAGGGCCTTAACTAAACCGTTTTTTTCCATTTATAGCAACTGGGTCTCCTGTACACTGTTGGTCTAAGCAGTGAATGGAAGGCTTTCCAAAAATTATGAGGAACTGCAATGCCCCTTGAAACAGACGTGGATTACAGCGTATTAAAAACCTTCTACCCATTATTGGGTAGTGGGTCTCCCTTAGTGTTCGCCTATGCATTTTAAAGCAAAAGCAGACTAAAATTAGGAGGAAATGCAATGCCCGTTATAAGAGTCGTGGAGGTTAGAGGTAATTAAAAACAACATTTCAATGCCCCTTGGAAGAGCTGTGGAGTTCAGAGTGGTTTAACAAGACGGTTTTAATGCCCCTTGGAAGAGCTGTGGAGTTCAGAGTGGTTTAACAAGACGGTTTTAATGCTCCTTGGAAGAGAGGTGAAGGTCGCAGTGGAATAAAAAGACAATATCAATGCCCCTTGGAAGAGTGGTGGATGTCACAGTAGCTTAACAAGACGGTTTTAATGCCCCTTCGAAGAGACGTGGAGTTCAGAGTGGTTTAACAAGACAGTTTTAATGCCCCTTGGAAGAGACGTGGAGGTCACAGTAGCTTAACAAGACAGTTTTAATGCCCCTTGGAAGAGTGGTGGAAGTCACAGTGGAATAAAAAGACAATATCAATGCCCCTTTTAAGAGTGGTGGAGGTCACAGTAGCTTAACAAGACAGTTTTAATGCCCCTTGGAAGAGTGGTGGAGGTCACAGTGGAATAAAAAGACAATATCAATGCCCCTTGGAAGAGTGGTGGAAGTCACTGTAGCTTAACACGACGGTTTTAATGCCCCTTGGAAGAGTGGTCGAGGTCACAGTAGCTTAACAAGACGGTTTTAATGCCCCTTCAAAGAGACGTGGAGTTCAGAGTGGTTTAACAAGACTGTTTTAATGCCCCTTGGAAGAGACGTGGAGGTCAGAGTGGTTTAACAAGACGGTTTTAATGCCCCTTGGAAGAGATGTGGAGTACAGAGTGGTTTAACAAGACAGTTTTAATACCCCTTGGAAGAGTGGTGGAGGTTGCAGTGGAATAAAAATACAATATCAATGCCCCTTGGAAGAGTGGTGGAGGAATTTGCAATGCTGGCAAACAAGAGCCATGCAGTACAGCATATTCAAAACATTATTCCCATTATTGGGGAGTGGGTCTCCCATAGTCTTTGCCTATGCCTTCCAAGCAACAGCTGCCAAAAATTAGGAAGGAGGAACTTGCAATGCTGGCAAACAAGAGTCATGCAGTACAGCATATTCAAAACATTATTCCCATTATTGGGGAGTGGGTCTCCCATTGTCTTTGCCTATGCCTTCCAAGCAAAAGCTGCCAAAAATTAGGATGGAGGAACTTGCAATGCTGGCAACACGGACCACGGTCATCCTGGTGGTATAGTGGTGGTGGAGGCTGAGGATAAGGAGAAGAGCAAAATAAAGCCGAAATGAGGAAGCGTATGCCCATGTTTGGGTGTGAAGTGGTGCATGGGAATACAGCTCCCGAAATAACACAGTAGATTTGACTTTATGTTACTCTGCTGTCATTTGGTGGTGATGAGAAGTCTGGCCCAATCCAGCCCTTGTTCATTTTGATAAGGGTCAGCTTGTCAGCATTGTCAGTTGACAGGCGGGTGCGCTTATCAGTTATAATTCCCCCAGCGGCACTAAATACACTCTTCGATAACATGCTAGCGGCAGGGCAGGCCAGGACCTCCAAGGCGTACAGAGCGAGTTCATTCCAAGTGTCCAGCTTGGATACCCAATAATTAAACGGCACAGAGGAATCACGGAGGACGCTGGTACGGTCGGCAAGGTACTCCCTCACCATCTTTTGAAACTTTCCACTCCTTGTGAGAGTACCCCGCGCCTCAGGGCCTGTTAGCTGGGCGGGTCTCAGAAAACTGTCCCAGAACGTTGACAGTGTTCCCCTGCCTCTGCTGGATTGGAGTTGCATCTCTCTCGCCTGTACGCCTTGGTTGGTCAACAAACTGTGACCTCTGCCGCTAGCGTGTTCAGATGGGAATTTTTTTAACAGTTCTGCAGCAAGGGCCTTCTGGTACTGCCCGATTTTTGAAGACCTCTCCACCTCAGAAATAAGAGAGTGAAAGTTCTCCTTGTAGCGGGGGTCTAAAAGGGTCACCAAACAGTAATGACTGTCACCCAACATTTTGACAACGCGAGGGTCATGGTTAAGGCAGCGTAACATAAAGTCAGCCACGCGTGCCAGACTGGTAACGGGCAAGACTTCCGTGTCCTCACCAACATGACGACTGACCATGCCCTCCTCCTTCCTGTCCTCAGGCCACCCATGCTGAACCGACGGTATGACAGTTGTACAGGTACTACTGTCTACAGCGCATGATACCAGCTCCTGTTCTTGCTCCTCCTCCTCTCCCTCATTGTCCCCCAATGCACGTTGGGATGAGATGAGGCTGGGCTGTGTGTAATCGCCCGCTACGGCTTCTTGATCCATCTCATCATACTATGGCTGCAATGCCTCCTCTTTAATACTCTGCAGACAGCGTTGCAAAAAACAGACAAGTGGGATGCTGACGCTAATGATGGCGTCAACGCCACTCACCATCTTGGTGGACTCCTCAAAGTTTGTCAAGATGGCACATATGTCAGACATCCAGGTCCACTCCTGAGGTCTTATGTGTGGAGTCTGACCTGAATATCGACGGCCTTGTTTCAGCTAGTACTCCACAACTGCTCTCTTCTGCTCACAAATCCTTAGCAACATGTGGAGGGTAGAGTTCCAATGTGTGGGGACATCACACACCAGTCGGTGTGCCGGAAGCTGCAAACGCTACTGCAACACAGTAAGGGCGGCGGAAGTTGTAGCCGACTTCCGAAAATGAGCTGACAGGCGGCATACTTTGACGAGCAGATCTGGCAACTCGGGGTACGATTTAAGAAACCGCTGAACCACGAGGTTAAGCACATGAGCCAGGCATGGTACGTGTGTGATCTCACCTCGCCTCAGAGCCGCTACCAGGTTACGGCCATTGTCACACACGACCATGCCTGGATGTAGGTTCAGCGGTCTCAACCACAGATCTGCCTGCTCTTTCACAGCTGTCCACAACTCACAAGCAGTGTGAGGTATATCACCTATGCTTATAAGTTTCAGCACAGCCTGTTGCCGCTTGGCTGAGGCAGTACTGCAGTGCTTCCAGCTTGTAACTGATGTGGTGATATCTGAGATGGAGGCTGAACATGAGGAGGAGGAGGATGATGCGCAGAAGCTGTACACTGTGTGGGCAACTCTGACTGACATAGGGCCCTCAATCCTCGGTGTGGGGAGGATGTGTTCCGTCCTAAGGTCCGACTGGGTCCCGGCTTCCACTATGTTTACCCTGTGTGTCGTCAGGGAGATGTACCGTCCCTGGCCACAAGCACTTGTCCACGTGTCCGTTGTCAGGTGGACTCTCCCAGTAACTGCGTTGTTGAGGGCACGGCAGATGTTTTGGGATGCGTGCTTGTGTAGTGCGGGGATGGCACACTGGGCAAAATAGTGTCGGCTGGGGACAGAGTACCGAGGGATGGCCACCGCCATAAGGTTGCGGAAGAATTCCGACTCCTAAAAGGTAGCATTTCCAACGCAAGCAGTCGTGAAATTTGCGAATTTAGGACTGTGGCCTCTAGGGCGTTGGCTGCGAATTTGCGCTTTCGTTCAAAGCTCTGGGATATCGACAATTGAATGCTGCGGTGGGACGTGGACATGGACGTTGTTGCTGTTTCTTGAGAAACTGCCATAACAAGTGAAGACTGAGAGGAGGGGACATCTTTGCATGCAGTATGGACAGGGGATTGCCTTACATGCACAACAGCGGAAGAAGCAGTGGTGACACCCGCTGACACTGGTCGTGGACCCTGGGGTTCGCCCCACAAAGTTGGGTGCTTTGCTGCCATGTGCCTGATCATGCTGGTAGTGGTCAGGCTGGTAGTTTTGTCACCCCTGCTTATGCTGGCATGGCAGGTGGTACAAATGGCCTTTTTGGGGTTATCAGCAGAGTCTTTAAAAAAATTCCAGACTCTGGAAGACCTACCAGTTGTACTGGCAATGTCCCTCGTGTTGGTGTTACGGGGAACTGTTGCCCGCCATCTGTGTGCGGCCACCACACTGCTGCTTCCTGCCTGTTGGGGTACTCTGCCTCCCTCCCCCTGTGTGCTGCTGGCCTCGCTCTGCGTGTCCTCCTGCCACGTTGGGTCAGTTACTAGATCTTCCACCACCTCCTCCTCTTCCACTTGCGCACCACGATCCTCCTCCTCACTTCGTGGCAATTGTGTCTCGTCATCGTCCACCTCTTGTGAAAAATTGCCAGCGTCAACTTCCTCTGGCCTTGGCTGTTCAAATATTTGGGCATCGCTACATGGGATCTCCTCTTCCACCACTTCAAGCGGAGCAGGCGAGGGGCACAAATATGGAAATGGACCAGTGAACAGCTCTTCAGAGTGTCCAAATGTGGGATCAGTTGCTGTCTGACGACACTCGGCATGGTGGGAGGAAGGAGCATCAGGGTGAGGAGGAGTATGCGGTCGAGACTCACGGCTACTATAACTTGACCGTGTGGAAGACAGACCGGAGGTGGTGGTGCCCAGGTAACTGGAAGTATTATCTGCTATCCAATTAATAACCTGTTCACACTGATCATTTTGCAATACTGGTGTTGTAGTGTGCTTCCCTAGTAATTCGGTCAAGAAGTGGGAGCGAGAAGATGTGGCTGTTGGTTGTGGCACATTTTCACCTTGGCCACGGCCCCATCCTCTACACGCACAATCACCAGAACGTCCAGTTCCACGTCCCTTGCCACGCGCCTTGCCCATTGTCAATGAAGTAAAATAGCTTACATTTGCACTATCAATGGAAAAAGGGTAATAAAAAGGAGATTTGAACCGTGGAACTGCAAAACCACAGTTCTAGTTATCTGGCCTACACCAGACTCTTTTAAACAGATATACCGTATTTGTGTCTGAACAGTCAGAGAGACACTATTACAGAGTTTTTTTACGGAAAAAATGCCAAAAGCAGGATAATACAGAGATTTGAACCGTGAAACAGCAAAACCACAGTTCTAGTTATCTGGCCTACACTAGACTCTTTTAAACAGATATATTGGTGTCTGAACAGTCACAGACACACTCAATTTTTTTTTTTTTTGGGGGGGGGGGGAATACCGAAAGGTTAATAAGACGCGTATTTGTACAGTCTGACTCAGGAAAAAAAAAATACAGGATTTAGATGAAAAAAAAAGGATTTTTCCTGGCCCCTGATAAGTCTAGCAATTTGACCAGCAGGAGCACACAGAACTGTAATGCAGCGTTTGTTGGTATAACCACTGCATCTCCTATACAGCCTGCCTGCCTGCCTGATATCTGGGATGGATATTAGTCCTGAGACGGACTGCTTGTTTGATTTGGCAGGCTTTAGAGACCCTACACTACCTATTTCGGAGTATAAATCTCTCCCTATCTCAGCAGCACTGACCCTACACTGGCTGATCCGGAGCGATCCAAGATGGCGACGCCCGGTTTTAAATACTCAAGGTGACGCCGTGCAGCCAGCCAATCACTGTAATGCCCACAAACAACATGGCTGCGGCATTACAGTGACTGGATGGCAATCCCTGCATGTTCATTGGCTCTGTAAAGAGCGCCAAACGTGCAGGGCGGAGACCCGAGCTCCCGCCCGAGTAACCCGGAAATGCTCGGTGCTCGCCGAACATCCCGAGTAGGGAGACGCTCGGGCGAGTACCGAGCAGTGCTGAGCATGCTCACTCAACACTACAAATTGCCACTCCCCCTCCTCGCCAAAAAAATTAAATATTCACTGCGGTCAAAAAAGAACATATCTCACACCTTTGCAGTTCTTACAAAGTAATTTTTGTCTTATTAAAGCCCTTTATTTGTTTCCACACACTAAAAGTATGATGGCAACAAAAGTGCACCCCCCGAACACAGTATTATACCCCTGCAGTGAATCCCTCCACATGCACAGTATGATGACCCCACAGTACCCCCTCAAAGCATGATACTTCACAGTTCCCCCCACACAATATGATGCCCCCAAAGCGGAAAAAAAGAAAGAAAGAAAGCTACACACCTCTCCCTGCTTCCACACTTCTTGGTCTCTGCATGTGTTCTTTCGAAGCTCTGCACAGCAGGTACAATGTAGGCATATAACTGCGTCCACTGCGCTGAGACATCAGCTCAGACACACAGGGAGAATGATGCTTGACTGCTCCCTGTTTCAACTGTATCTGCACTCAGGATCAGGCGCCCCCCCCTTTCCCCGACTGAGTGGCCAAATAGAAGCCATGTGGTCTGCCACTATTAGTGGTACACCACTATATATAAATCATATATTTAACTAATTATCTGCAAAAAAGGATATACAGTGGGTACGGAAAGTATTCAGACCCCTTTAAATTGTTCACTCTTTGCTTCATTGCACCCATTTGGTAAATTCTAAAAAGTTATTTTTTTTCTCATTAAAGTACACTCTGCACCCCATCTTAACTGAAAAAAAAGAAATGTAGAAATTTTTGAAAATGTATTAAAAAAGAAAAACTGAAATATCACATGGTCATAAGTATTCAGACCCTTTGCTCAGTATTGAGTAGAAGCATCCTTTTGAGCTAGTACAGCCATGAGTCTTCTTGGGAATGATGCAACAAATTTTTCACACCTGGATTTTGGGGATCCTCTGCCATTCTTCCTTGCAGATCCTCTCCAGTTCTGTCAGGTTGGATGATGAACGTTGGTGGACAGCCAGTTTCAGGTCTCTCCAGAGATGTTCAATTGGGTTTAGGTCAGGGCTCTGGCTGGGCCAGTCAAGAATGGTCACACAGTTGTTCTGAAGCCACTCCTTTGTTATTTTAGCTGTGTGCTTAAGGTCATTGTCTTGTTGGAAGGTGAACCTTTGGCTAAGTCTGAGGTCCAGAGCACTCTAGAAGAGGTTTTCATCCAGGATATCTCTGTACTTGGCCGCATTCATGTTTCCTATAATTGCAACCAATCGTCATGTCCCTGCAGCTGAAAAACACCCCCAAAGCATGATGATGCCACCACCATGTTTCACTGTGGGGATTGTATTGGGCAGGTGATGAGCAGTGTCTGGTTTTCTCCACACATACCGCTTAGAACTTTTTGGTGATAATTCTATCTTCGTCTCATCAGATCAGAGAATCTTATTGCTCATAGTCTGGAAGTCCTTCTTGTGTTTTTGAGCAAACTCTATGTGGGCTTTCATATGTCTTGCACTGAGGAGAGGCTTCCGTCGGGCCACTCTGCCATGAAGGCCCGACTGCTGGAGGGCTGCAGTGATAGTTGACTTTGTGGAACTTTCTCCCATCTCCCTACTGCATCTCTGGAGCTCACCCACAGTGATCTTGGGGTTCTTCTTTACCTCTCTCACCAAGGCTTTTCTCCCATGACTGTTCAGTTTGGCTGGACGGCCAGGTCTAGGAAGACTTCTGGTGGTCCCAAACTTCTTCCATTTAAGGATTATGGAGGCCACTGTGCTCTTAGGAACCTTGAGTAATGCAGAAATTCTTTTGTAACTTTGGCCAGATCTGTGCCTTGCCACAATTCTGTCTCTGAGCTCCTTGGGCAGTTCTTTTGAGCTCATGATTCTCATTTGGTCTGACATGCACTGTGAGCTGTGAGGTCTTATATAGACAGGTGTGTGCCTTTCCAAATCAAGTCCTAACAGATTAATTAATCACATCTGGACTCCAATGAAAGAGTAGAACCATCTGAAGGAGGATCACAAGGAAATGGACAGGATGTGACTTAAATATGACTGTCTGAGCAAAGGGTCTGAATACTTATGACCATGTGATATTTCAGCTTTTCTTTTTTAATAAATTTGCAAAAAATGTCTACATTTCTGTTTTTTTTAGTCAAGATGGGGTGCAGGGTGTTTTGTAATGAGAAAAAAAATGAACTTTTTAGAGTTTACCAAATGGCTGCAATGAAGCAAAGAGTGAAAAATATAAAGGGGTCTGAATACTTTCCGTACCCACTGTAAATAGCCACAACTCCTGCTCCTTTTGCTTTCTGCTCTACCCCTCCCCTCTCTCAGTACTAGAGATAACAGAAGGGAGATGGGGTTGTATTAGATTTGCAGTGGAGAGAGGAGAAAATAATCTAAAGTGTTATGGAGAACAGAGAAAACAGGCAATAAACAAGGAGGAAAGCACAATGAGAGAGGAAATAAGTGGAGTTCTGCAGCCGTGATGATACATGTAAGCAGGTGAATAAAGCATGATACACACAGAGCTCACATCGAGCAAGTATTACACCAAGAGAAAAATCTGGAACTTCGGTCAGGCTGCAAACTGCATATCAGGAGGTTGAAAATGAATGGAGGAATGAAGATTACAGACTGAAATTTGGGTATATTTTATTAACTAGTGATGAATGCTAACATACTTAAAAAATAATTTTTCAATGTCAAAGGTATCCATACACTTTAAGGCCTCGGCCTGTCCAATTGATACAATAAGCCTGTTGTAGCTGTCATGTTGCAACCATCATCCCCTCTTGATTCTAAGGTCTTATTTCCCCTGTAAGATTCTGCAGAATATGGATTCTCTTCATGTTACTATTATTTTAATACAGGGTTTAATGGACGACATCAGTATTTCTTATTACACAGAACTCTTGTTCTCGGATAAAGGCATGCAGAGCTTTATGGAGCTCCATTCTGTTCAGAAATGCTAGAATATAAACAATTATTCTACATAAAAATGTGTCCTTATTTTTTATCATTTGTTTTGGCAGGACTCATTTCTGTAACAAAATCACTATAACAGCATATAACATAAATCACTAATATACTTGTGCATTTTTATGGTGCAATGTTGGACTGGAGAAGTAAAGGTGACACAATGGATCATGTAGGATCTTTAGTTTCAATGAGAAGTCTTTATGTGATAGATGTCATTTTCAGTCAAACTGCTCCCCCTGGTGTTCAAAGGGTTAACAAAGATGTCTGCAATGGAAGGGGCCAGTGGAATCTCATCACAGTACAATAATGTTTACCCGTAGCTAGATTTGATCGATTCTCGTTTTCAATATTAGACTTATACATTTAAAATAGAGCAGAATTCTGCAGAAGGGTTTGCCAATTTAAGAACCATTCCTTAATAGAAGGATTAAAGGATCAGAATGTAGTTATATTGTGAACTCAAGGCCGATACTATACGATATTCTACTAGTACAGCATATGTACAGTCCTGCTCATCGTTATTAGCACCCATGAAGTTTAAGTACATAATGTGGAATATCCTGAAAAAAATGAATCTAGTGAAACAGTTTTTTTGTATAGAGACTCGTGTTAAATACAAAAGAGCAAATGATAAACAATAATTTAAAACTAAAAACAATGGGAGGGAAAAATAGAAAAACCTAAAGTCTGCTGTGTCACTGGTATTGGCACCCTTTACATTAATTTAGTATGGAAACACATTTTGACTCGCCTGTGGTAAATCATAAAAGAGATTCACCTGTGGTTAATTGTCGGTGCCATTGTAACATGAATTAGCCAATGAATGATGACTTCACTGTTTTAAAAAGTCACATGCTAGGCCCTGTTCCTTTGTCATAATGGTGAAGACAAAGGAGCTGTCTGAGGACATCAGAACAGCTATTATTAGCAAACACAAGACTTCCAAAGAATATAAAGCCATCTCAAAAGACCTTGGTATTCCAGTTTCAACAGTGTGCAATGTTATTAAGAAGTTTGCGAGCATGGAACCATCAAGAACCTCCCTGGACGTGGGGGAAAAAGGAAAATTGCCAAAAGATGTCTTTGATGGTTGGTACGAATGGTGGAAAAAACACCACGTCAAACATCCAAAGACTTGAAGGCCGACCTGGAACAGTCTGGGGTCATGGTTTCAACAAGTACCATACGTTGCAAAGTAAACCAAGCAGAGCTTCATGGACAAGGGCAAATGAAGAAACCATTGCTGAAGAAAAGTCATAAAAAGGAATGACTGATCTTTGCAAAAGAGCACCTTGACAAACCACAATCCTTCTGGAAAAATGTTCTGTGGACAGATGAAACAGAGATAGAGCTTCTTGGCAATGCAACGCAACAGTTTGTTTACAGATGGTGCAATGAAGCTTATAAGGAAAATAATACCTTATCAGCAGTTAAGAAAGGTGGAGGATCCAAAATGCTTTGGGGTTGCTTTGCTGCATCAGGTACTGGAGGCCTTGACCATATCACAGGAATCATGAAATCAGAGAAATATCAAGAGATTTTAGAGCAAAATATCCTACCCAGTGTAAGAAAACTTGGTTTGAGTCATGGGTCATGGGTCCTCCAGCAAGACAATGACTCAAAGCACACATCCAAAAGTACATAGGAATGATTGATAGATGAAAAATGGAATGTTTTAAAATGGCCAGAGTTCTGACCTCAGTCCCATTGAAAATCTTTGGGGTGAGCTGAAATCTACCATTGGGAAAAAGAACCCTGCAAACATTTAAGAGTTTGAACAAACTGCAAAAGAAGAGTGGGAGAACATTAAAGCTGAGAAGTGCAAGAAGCTTATAGATGGCTACAAGAAACATTTGGGGATTACTGTGGGAACCATAATACAGTGTGGAGGCTACTGTGAGGGCCATCATACAGTGTGGAGGCTACTGTGGGGGCCATCATACAGTGTGGAGGCTACTGTGGGGGCCATCATAGAGTGTGGAGGGCATTATACTACATAAAAGGGAGCTGTGATGACATCATAATGTGTATAGCGGAGCTGCACAGAGGGGAATCAGGTGACATTATTACTGTACATGGGGGATTCAGGGGACATTATTGCTCTATGTGGGGGAGCTCAGGACATTACTATATGTGGGGGGACTCAGAGGACATTACCGTAGAGAGGGAATTCAGGGGACATTATACCTGTACAAGGGGGATTCAGGAGACATTATTACTGTACAGGGAAAATTCAGGGGCCATTATTACTGTACAGTAGGGGAATCAGGGGACATTATTAAATGTTAAGTGGACACTTATTGTTATAGGGACAATCATTGCATTGTGGCTATCAAAGATGCACAGAGGGGGCATTATTACTTTCTAAGAGGCAAAATGTGGGCAAAGTTTTCTATGGCACTTGCACAGGGCATTAATATTTTCTAGGGGGGCAATTTTACCATCTAGAAGGAAGGCACAAAGGAGGCATTCTATTAGGGTATTTGTAAACGTTCAGTATTTGCAGCAGAAAAATCTTTTGCAAATACTAATGTGTTGGCAGGAAAAATGCAGCATAAAATACGTTTTTGATGCGTTTTTTTTTTTTTTAATACATTTTCCCCACTCATTTTGGTTGAAATCTGCAGCGAAAATGCTGAAGGAATTTGAAATGATACAGATTTAAATCTACTGCAAATCTGCAAGGAAAAAATAAGCAGTGTGTGCATGAGACTTCAGGAATCTCATTCACTTTGCTGGTACTAGGAACTCCTTCAGGTTTTGTGGCAGAAAAACTCGACAATACACAATGTGTGCACAGACCCTACGGAGCACAGTGGTGGGAATTACTGTGTGGGGCAGTAAGAGGAGCGATGTTGTACCACACAGCAGGTCCAGTAACAGGGAGACATATGGCAGCAGCGGCTCAGCATTGGGGTGGCAGCAGAATGAATTATCTGTGCAAGTTGGGAATAGATGAGGATGGTGCTAGAAATGTGAGAAGTCTTTGTTGTGAACTCTGCAGACTAGTCCTGGCTGGAAATGCTTAGGGGACCACTCAGACGTTTCACGCCCCCCTCTGAGCTACACCCCTAGCTACGCCTCTGAGTGGGATGATTATCATGGGGAAGATAGCGCCCCATGACTAGCCGTCCACTAATTGGCATATCGCCACTGCAGTTATAAAATATTTTTTTTTACATATCCAGAAATCAATAAGACAATAAAAGGGCTTGTGAAGAAGAGTATAATGGTAGCAATAAATATATGGTGGTAATATGGTGGCAATTTGGGAGACCTGGGGAAGATGACAGGTTCCCTTTGAAAAAAAAACATGTGTATTACTCACCTTCCCTGGTCCAGTGCTGAGACTCCACCGCTGCTCCTAGTGTCTGTTACTCAGCCAATAACTGAGCTTAGCGGCTCTGCCCGAGGTGGCGGCACAAGCTGCTGAGCTCACTAGTTGGCTGCGGTGCCGACATGATGTCAGCACTGTAGACAATTACAGACATCGAGAACAGCGACTGATACTTAGACCTAGTGAGGGTGAGCAAAGCACAGTATGACTGGAGCTGGGGGGAGCCTTTATCTGATACAGAAAGCACAAGAGAATTAGGCTTAATTGACACATCAGTTTTTTTTGATCAGTTTGGATTATCTCCAAAACACAGAACAGGTGTCAATCTTTCACTAAGGCTATGTGCCCACGATGCAGAAATGCTCAGGATTTTTTCCTGAGCGTTTCTGCATCTCCCTGGCAGAAAAAACACATGCGGATTGTACATGCGTTTTTCCTGCCAGGGACAAGAGGAAGTGAAGCGTTCTTCACATGCATTTCCGCATGCGGATTGACAAGCGCTTTCCAAGCGATTAGCACCACTTGGAAAGTGCTTAACAACTTGGTCACACTATATAAATCCATGCAAACTGCATGGATTTATATAGTGTGACCCGAGAGAGTGGTAAAAATAAAAAAATAAATATATACTTACCCACCGGTGTCCCGCTCACTCCGTTCTCCCTTGCCGGCAACAGTGAATTGAAAGACCTGCTGACGTCAGCGTCGCGTGACCCGTCACATGACTCTGACGTCAGCGCAGGTCCTTCAAATCATTGCAAAGTGCCGGGAAGCAAGGAGGAGCGCTGCGCGGGCCGACAGAAGGTAAGTATACATTTACTTTTTATTTTATTCTTTTTTTTACAGATTTTTTAATGGTACCTGGGTGTGGAGGAGACTCTCCTCTCCTCCACACCTGGGTACCATCCGCACATTAGAACGCATGGAATGCGCATCTATATATACAGTGATGCGTAATCCATGCGGTCTAATGCAAGTCAATGGCGGCGAAGACGCAGCGCTTCCGCAAAATAATTGGTAGTGCTGTGTTTTTTTCCACAATGATAATCCGCAACGGAAATTTCTGCAGCATGTGCACAGCACATGCGGATTATCATTGGGGAACATGGCAGGCCTTCTACCATGCGTTTTTAATGCGTTTCCGCAGCTACAAAAACGCTGCGGAAATGCATTAAAAACGCATCGTGGGCACACAGTCTTACGGTTTTTCTCTGTAAGTTCCATGTCTGGTTTTGGCATATAAACACTGATGAAAAACACTGGCCAAATACTGAATGTGTGAATAAGCCGTTACCATAAGCTGCACAGAATATAAGAAAGCAACAGGAAGAGGATGGTGATGGTGAATATTTATATATAAATTATATATATTACACTATATAGTTTTCGGCATGGGCAGCAGTCCTCTTCCCACTAGAGGGCAGTGTCGCCCCAGCTCTGGCAGCAGGAAGTAGAGCGGCTGCTGCTCTCTGTATTCGGGGCTGAGTGACCTTCCGTGTGACACAGACAGGGTGGGTGAGGCACGTGTGGGGAGCTCCGGATATTGTTCTGTGACTGCTCTTCCGTGTATGTGGGGATAATATTTGTACGGATACTGTGTATTCATTAGATTCAATGTGAGAGGTGACTGGTGTGCTGATAACACTGGGGGCCGGAGGGTGTAGAAAGGTCCTTGTCTGCTGCAGATAGGGGCTGATATATCAATATGGCCACGTTCACACGTTCAGTATTTGGTCAGTATTTTACCTCAGTATTTATAAGCTAAAACCAGGAGTGGGTGATAAATGCAGAAATGTGAGTGGACGTGAGGCGCTGATCCACATGCAGATTGTAATTTAGTTTATGTTCACACAGAGGTTCTTGATGTGGTTTTGCCGCTGATTTCGTGCCAAAATCTACTTTGAAAAAATGTTTCACCTCTGCTTACAACAAGCTTCCCCATCTATTTGAATAAGAACGGACATCTTGTGATTTGTTTTTGTTTTTTTTTGTTTCTTTTTTTTTCCTGTATGTTAAAAATCCTGTCAGGATGTTATTTATTTGGTGCATTTTCCAGTGATTTTTATCATAGTTTTTGCAGCGAAAACACTCCAAAAACCACACCATATTCATACATCCCACATAATTAAAAAAAACTCTTCAAAAACCATGCAGAAAAAATTCTGTGACTTTTTTTTTTAGAAGCGTTTTTTCAGTCAAGAAAATCCATGACAAAAACCTCTATGAGCTCGTCAATGTGACTGATTCTGTGTTTCCATGTGGGATTCTCAGAAATTGTCCAATGCGGGTGGACCGGTTTGTAGAGACAATGCTGATTATGTTCAGATTTCCCAAGGGTTTAGATGCACTGGCCATCGCGTGTGAACATAGCTTTATGACCATGTTCTTCCAGCATTAATACTGTTTTTTTTCTGCAGAAAATCTGCTATGGTTAACAGTTTAAGCAAAGTAGATGTGATTTTTATGAAAACTCATACCCACTGGGCATTTAGAGGTGCTGTTAAAGACTGCTTTTTTTCTTTATTGGTTCATATTTCTCTATAGACTTCTAGGACATAAAAATGCATGTAAATAACAGTCAAATCAGAGCAGATTTTTATAGCATATTTTGATGCAGAGGCCTGCAGAAAAAACACAGCAGAAATAAGCATAATTTTTGCATGTCCTTAGGGATATTTTGATTTCAGCCAACAAATGTTATTCTTTGTATAATGAAAATGTATACAATTTTCTTATTTTTCTGTATGAACTCAAGGGCTCAGCTTGTTCGAGTGACAGTACAGTAATTTACACCAGTGGATAATCAGAAAATGAACGTTCATCAGGTGATTGGATTGTTTATGCCATCTGCAGTGCCTCATCCTGTGTAAATGGGACGTGCTTATCATGTACTGTATATAGGGACAGAACAATCGGATTAACAATTGGTTTGTCCTCATTATTGCTCGTCAGCTTCTGTAAACTGGCCGCTAAAAGAGCGCTGAACGACGTCTAAATGCATCATTAGAATACATTCACTTTGTTTTAGGGCTCGTCACATTACTGCATTTTCTGTCTATGAAAAAACGGAAAGCACTTGGACCAATGTTATTTAATGGGGCAGTGCTGAGCAAACATGCTTGGATAATGTGCTATCCGAGCATGCTCAAGTGTAATTCGAGTATCTTCGGCATGCTCTTAAAATATGTTCGAATTCCTGCGGCTGCATATTTTGCGGTGGTAGACAAATACAACACATTCAGGGATTGCCTAACAATCAGGCAATCCCCG
Source organism: Phyllobates terribilis (assembly GCF_046119375.1). Taxonomy (NCBI): domain Eukaryota; kingdom Metazoa; phylum Chordata; class Amphibia; order Anura; family Dendrobatidae; genus Phyllobates; species Phyllobates terribilis. The sequence goes on from NW_027362761.1 coordinate 391,823,995, forward strand.
CATGTGTTGCGTCTGTCTACCGCCGCAAAACATGCAGCCGCAGGGAGACAAACATATTATCAGAGCACGGCAAAGATACTTGAACTACACTCGAGCATGCTCGAATAGCACATTCGCTCAACACTACTGAGGAGGAGTCTGCATGTGAAAAAATTCCTCTCACATTTGGTTTCCCTTTCCTATACCGCCTCTGTTTCACACTCTGTTGTTTTGTGAGTGTATTTGTATGATTGTAGTTTTCTTTTATCTCTGTGTGTTAACGCCTGTCTGTCTGGTTAGTGTTTTCCTATTCACTTTGGCTCAGATAAGGATTAAATTAGGAGCTAGATAGATACGAGAACCCGGCATCTCCATCATCTGGGTTAATCCAGGGGACAGGGATAGACTAGGGTGCCCCTATTTCGAGGGCTTGGGTCCCTTGTCACTACTTGACATTATCACGCTCCCCACCTTTTTGGATCCATTATGGATTTTGTGGCTGCTCTGGCAGGGCAGCTACAACTCTACCTGGAGGTGGCAGACTTACGATTCATGGCTTTGCAGCGCCTGTCGACTGCAGGCAAGCTGTGGTGGATTTCTGCCGGATAGGTTCTCTGGGCGTCGGGATAAGTTTATGGTTTTCAGGGAGGTCTGTAAACTTTATGTTAGATTATGTTCTCATTACTCAGGTACTGAGGAGCAACGGGTGGGGATCGTAATCTTTCTCCAGGGTGACCCTCAAACCTGGGCATTTTCTCTTCCATCTGATTCCCAGTTGCTTCAGATGGTCTAGGAATTTGTTCTGGCTCTGGGTCTCTTCTATGATGACCCTGACCGTTTTTCTCTGTCGTCCACTGCAGCAGGGAGACTGGCCAGCAGAGGAGTTTTGCTCTGAGTTCCGAGGGTGGTCTACAGATACTAGGTGGAATGACCCATCAGTCCAGTTCTGTCTGAGAGGGTAAAGGATGCCTTTGCTCTGTATGAGACCCCAGTTTCCCTGGAGGCGGCCATGGCTCTGGCTATCCGAGTGGACCGCCGTCTACATCAGAGACATAATAAGACACCTCTATTTTCAGGGGTCAGGGGTCAATGGAACCTAGAGCTGAGTCTACCAAGGAAACCATGCAGTAGGACACAACTCGTTTTACCGATCCTCTTGCAGTTCGGCACAAAGGTTAGTGTGTTTTTTCTGTGGTAAGAAGGGTAATTTTGTTGGTACTTGTCCATCTATACGAAAACGCAAACAGCCGCTGGAGAACTAAGAAACCCAGGTTGCGGGGAGGTTAGCAACCCGGTGTCACGGGTGTATCAGAGGTTACAGACAGTCGTCCTGCAGTGGTTTCTGGGAGATCTCTACGTTTGGCATTACAGACATCTTCTTAGTTGACCAATGCACCTGCGGTATTCCAGCATTTCATAAATTATATTTTCCATCATTTGGTGGGAAGTTTGTGGTGGTCTATCTGGGCGATATTTTGGTTTACTCACCTGATTTTGAGACTCATCGGGGGCATGTTAAGCAGGTGCTCCAGATATTAAGGGATAACAAACTTAATGCCAAACTAGAAAAATGTGTTTTCGCTTTTCAGGAGGTGCAGTTTTTGGGGTACTTGTTGTCACCTTCGGGTTTTCGGATGGATCCAGAGAATATCTGTGCAGTCCTTGACTGGGAACGTCCCGAGAACCTGAAGGCTCTACAACGTTTTCTGGGCTTTGCTAATTTTTATTGGAAATTCATCCAAAATTACTCTTATAGTGAAACCCCTTACTGGCATGACTAAGAAGGGGTCTGATTTTTCCAAATGGTCGGATGCTTCCCTCCAGGCTTTTTCTTCCTTAAAGAATCATTTTGCCACTGCACCTATACTCAGTCAACCCGATGTTTCTCAAGCCTTTATTGTGGAGGCTGATGCGTCAGATGGCGGGGTTGGGGCTGTGTTGTCTCAGGGTTCATCGCCTTGTAAATGGCATCCATGTGCCTTCTTTTCTAAAAAATTGTCTTCGGCTGAGAAAAATTATGACGAGGGTAATAGGGAACTTTTGGCGATCAAATTGGCATTCGAGAAGTGGCTACATTGGTTGGAGGGGGCTGTCCATCCTATTACTGTTATTACTGACCAGAAGAACCTGTCATATATCCAATCAGCTAAACGTCACAACCCTAGGCAAGCCAGATGGTCCCTGTTTTTTACTAAGTTCAATTTTGTTGTCACTTTTCGTCCAGGGGTCAAAAATGTCAACGCTGATGCTTTGTCCCGGAGCTTCCCTGGTGGCGGTGACCATGAGAACCTTGCCCCGATATTACAGAAAGGAGTAGTGATTTCGGCACATTATCCTGAACTGGAGGGTGAGGTGTTGGAGGCACAGGGGGACGCCCCTGCCTCTTACCCTTCAGGAAAGTTATTTGTACCATTTGATCTGCGCTGCAAAGTAATTAAACAACATCATAACTCTGTGCTTGCTGGGCATCCAGGTTGTAAGGCAACCGCGGACTCCTCTCTCATCGGCTGCTTGTAGTATTTGCGCGCGTTCTAAAGTTTCGTGTACTCGTCTGTCTGGTACTCCGCTACCTATCCCTAGAAGGCCATGGACACACTTGTCCATGGATTTTATTACTGACCTACTGGTTTCTGCAGGAAAAACGGTGGTTTTGGTGGTAGAAGATAGGTTCAGTAAAATGGTTCACTTCGTCGCATTGCCTGCACTTCCAAATGCCAAGACACTTGCTCAGGTGTTCACAAATGAGATTGTGAAGCTTCACGGGATTCCCTCCGATGTGGTGTCAGATCAGGGGACCCAGTTTGTTTCCAGGTTCTGGAAGGCATTCTGTTCTTGTCTGGGGGTGCAGCTGTTCTTTTCCTCCGCCTTCCACCCTCAGTCGAATGGTCAGACCGAGCGTGTCAATCAGAACTTGGAGACCTACCTCAGGTGTTTCGTCTCCGAAAATCAGGAGGATTGGGCTTCCTTATGATTGCGCTTCAGGAACTTCCTTATGATTGCGCCATTAATTTAATTGCTGGGGCCAAATTGCTTAAGAGCAGGTTGTATAATATTTCAGGTCCAGAGTGGCAGGCCATGAGGGACTATATCTCAGAAAGTCTGGCTATGGGTCATATCAGACCTTCCTCGTCTCCTGTTGCAGCAGAAAAAAGATGGTGGTTACGCCACAACCTAGATTTCCGTGAACTAAATCGGATCACAGTTTAGGATCCTTGTCCTCTCCCTCTCGTTACGGACCTATTTAACCAGATTGTCGCAGCTAAGTGGTTTTCTAATCTGGACCTCATAGGGGCATATATTCTCATCCGTATAAAGGAGGGGGATGAGTGGAAGACTGCTTGTAATACACGAGAGGGACAATACTAAAACCTTGTTATGCCATTTGGGTTGACTAATGCTCCCACAATTTTTCAGCACTTTGTAAATGACATTTTTTGTCATCCGGCAGGTAGATTTGTGGTAGTCTATCTGGACGACATTGATTTCCTCGTGTCACATCAGGTACATGTCAGGCAGGTCTTACAAGTATTCAGGAACAATACATTTCTCTGGTTTGACATATAATTTATGTTTTCGCATGGATCTGGCAAGAGTCCGTGTGGTACTGGATTGGGATCATCTTGAAGACTTAAAAGCTTTACAAAGGTTTTTATGGTTCACCAATTATTACCATAAGTTCATCAAGAACTTTTCAGTAGTGGCGAAACCACTGACGGATATGACCAGGAAAGGGACGGACTTTTCTAAATGGTCCTGTCTGGCCAGTGAGGCATTTGCTACTTTAAAGAGATAGAGATGTTTTGCTTCTGCGCCGATTCTTATCCAGCCTGACGTTACTCAGCCATTAATTGTAGAAGTTAACTCATCAGAGGTATGGGTTGGGACTGTATTGTCGCAGGGTCCGTGTGCATACTTCTCCAAGAAACGGTTGTCCGCCGAGAGAAACTATGACATTGGTAATAGGGAACTCTTGGCAATAAAGTGGGCGTTTGAGGAGTAGTGTTATTTTTTGGAAGGGGTAGTTCATCCCATCATCATGATCACTAATCATATAAATCTTTTATATTTGGAATCTGCCAAATGTCTGACACCTACAAAGACAAGATTGTCATTGTTCTTTACCAGATTCAACTTTTTTGTAGGCCAGGGGGAGAAGAGTATTAAGATGAATGCTTTATCTAGTCTTCCGCAGGAAGGAAGTAATTGCGAGCCGGTTCCTATATTATAGAAGGGTGTAGTTATTGCTACAACAAGTGCTTCTCACTAAATTAGAATATCATCAAAAAGTTAATTTATTTCAGTTCTTCAATACAAAAAGTGAAACTCATATATTATATAGAGTCATTGCAAACAGAGTGATCTATTTCAAGTGTTTATTTCTGTTAATGTTGATGATTATGGCTTACAGCCAATGAAAACACAAAAGTCATTATCTCAGTAAATTAGAATACTTTATAACAACAGCTTGAAAAATGTTCTTAAAATTCGAAGTGTTGGCCTACTGGAATGTATGTTCAGTAAATGCACTCAATACTTGGTCGGGGCTCCTTTTTCATCAATTACTGCATCAATGTGGCGTGGCATGGAGACGATCAGCCTGTGGCACTGCTGAGGTGTTATGGAAGCCCAGGTTGCTTTGATAGCAGCCTTCAGCTCGTCTGCATTGTTGGGCCAAGTCCTGCTCAAGAGTGAAATCTCCATCTCCAAAAAGCTTGTCTGCAGAGGGAAGCATGAAGTGCTCTAAAATTTCCTGGTAGACCGCTGCACCTACTTTGGTCTTGATAAAACACAGTGGACCTACACCAGCAGATGACATGGCTCCCCAAACCAGCACTTATTGTGGAAGCTTGACACTAGCCCTCAAGCTGCTTGGACTGTGTGCCTCTCCACTCTTCCTCCAGACTCTGGGACCTTGATTTCCAAATGAAATGCAAAATTTACTTTAATCTGAAAACAACACCTTGGACCACTGAACACCTTGGTCCAGGTATTTTTCTCCTTGGCCCAGGTAAGATGCTTCTGGCGTTGTCTACTGGTCATGAGTTGCTTAACACAAGGAATGCGACACTTGTAGCCCATGTCCTGGATGCGTCTGTGTGTGGTGGCTCTTGAAGCAATGACTCCAGTAGCAGTCCACTCCTTGTGAATCTCCCCCAAATTTTTGAATGGCCTTTTCTTAACAATCCTTTCAAGACTGCGGTTATCCCGGTTGCTTGTGCACTTTTTTCTACCATAGTTTTTCCTTCCACGTAACTTTCCATTAATATGCTTGGATACAGCACTCTGTGACAGCCAGCTTCTTTGGCTATGACCTTTGGTGGCTTACCCTCTTTGTGGAGTGTGTCAATGACTGCCTTCTGGACATCTGTCAAGTCAGCAGTCTTCCCCATGATTATGGAGCCTACTAAAACAAAGGTAACTTTTTAAACGCTTAGGAAGCCTTTGCAGGTGTTTTTGTTAATCATTTTAATTTACTGAGATAATGACTTTTGTGTTTTCATTGGCTGTAAGCCATAATCATCAACATTAACAGAAATAAACACTTGAAATAAATCACTCTGTTTGTAATGACTCTATATAATATGAGTTTAGTGAGAAGCAATTGTATATGTTCTGATCTGGAGAAGGAGGTCGTAGAGGCTCAGGGGGACTCCCCTGCAGCCTGTCCTCCAGGTAAACTGTTTGTCACTTTGAACCTCCATCTTAAAATTTTGAATGAACATCATGATTCGGTCCTGGCTGGACATCCTGGAAATAAAGCCACCACAGATCTTCTTATTCATCATTTATTCGTTCTCCCATGACAGCACCACGAGAGAGGATCCGCCCATCAAGGACAGGAAACCTACAGGTTAAAAAGGGCGGCACCTCTCTCTCGCCTCAGTTTAGGTTTCCTGTCCATGATGGGAGACCTCGCAGGCTTACCTGCAGAAGATGGTCTCTTGCCCCAGAGGGAGCCACAGGGCACTGGGATGGAGCTGTCGGTCCTGGGCCTCTGGAGACGCCACGGCAGGGCTCATTGGGGCACCTCCGTGTGCGTTGCGGCAGGCGTGACATCCCCTCACGGGAGGTAGATGTCTGCCATGTGTGGAGCCGCTAGCGGACGTCCTTCCCCCCCGCTGTACGAGGCAGGAGATCCGGGCTGCGCCGGCGGGGCACGTGACGTGCGCGGCCCTGTGACGTATTTCCGGTGCGTCGGGGACGTCACCGGAAGTGGGCGGAGCTCACGCGCGCAACCAGGAAGTGCGCGCGAGCATGAGGACGCCGAAGTGTCCACGAGGAAGACAATGTCAGCTGGGCAGGCGGCGTTGAGCCCACCTGGGGGAGGGGAACCACGAGGGAACAACTGACTCCCTCCTGGGTTTGTAAAAAAAAAAAAAAAAAAAAAAGAACAACCCACACATGGTACCTGGTATGGCCAGTATAAAAGAGTCCTGGCAACATACAGAGGTGCTTCCCAGCCCATTGTTACCTTGGTAGACATGGGAGATTCGCTGGAGCAGCTTTCACCTCAGCAAGAACAACTGCTGCAGGAGCAGCCCTCTGGGGAGCCCTCACAACTGGTGGTGCAACGTCATTCCCGGTCTGGGTCTAGTCGTTCAGCTAGGAAGTTCACCACTAAGAGCAGAAAAAATGGTCCGGTTCAGCGTGATTCCCCGCCGGTTATGATGGATTCTTCTGCTTCTACGGTACCAGATATTCTGTGGGGTAAGTGGAATCTTCGTGGAAGTTCTACTAATAGTTTCCTTCTCCTTTTTCTTTCTATAAACTCCTCTTTCAGAGCAAGAAATGTTCAGCTAAATCTAAACATAAAGAATGTGCCTTATGCAGCAATCCGCTCCCAGATGCATATATTAAGAAATTGTGCCAGCTGTGTATTAACAAAGTAATGACGGAGGAAACCCCGGAGTTTTCCCTGGGCCTAAAGACTTTAATTAGAGAGGAAATAGGCAAGGCTTTGCAAGGCTCAGAATCTACTCATATTTCTCGGGAACCTCAGCCGGGTTCAGACTCTGACGTTTCCTTCTGATAGTGAATCGGATAGACAGTGTTTTCCTCTGCAGGAGGTTGATGCCTTGGTAAAAGCTGTCCGGTCTACCATGGGCATTGTAGACATGAGGGCAGAAAAATCTGTGGAGGACGTAATGTTTGGTGGATTAGGTCAGAAAAAGAGAAAAGGTTTTCCCGTGAATACAAAAGTTAAAGACCTCATTGATAGAGAGTGGAAAAAACCCGACAGGAAGGGCAGTGTTCCTCCATCTTTCAAGAGGAGATACCCATTTGAGGATGCCATATGTTCCCCTTGGTCAAAAGCACCAAAGCTGGACGTTGCTGTTGCTAAAGCGGCAAAAAAGACTTCCCTCCCGTTTGATGACATGGGAGCATTAAAAGACCCCCTGGACAGACGAGCCGATACCTTCTTAAAAGATGCATGGGAGACAGCTGCAGGAGCACTGAGACCAGCAGTAGCAGCCACCTGCACATCTAGAGCCCTGATGGTTTGGTTGGAACAGTTAAACAGTCAGCTAAGGGATGGTGTCTCTAGGAAGGAGATTATTTCTTCCCTTCCACTGGTTCAGGGTGCAGTGGCCTTTCTTGCTGATGCATCTGCGGACTTAGTCAGATTGGCAGCAAAGTCATCAGCTCTGTCAAATGCGGCTCGACGAGCGTTATGGATTAAATGCTGGCCTGGGGATTTACAGACAAAGTCCAGACTGTGTACAATCCCTTGTGAAGGGGAATATCTCTTTGGCCAGACTATGGACGAATTGTTGGAGAAGGCCGGAGATCCTAAGAAGGGTTTTCCATCGGTACCTCTACCCTCCTTTAAGAGATCTTTTCGGAAAAGAAAATTCATCCGAAGAAGATTCTTCAGGGAACCGGACAAGTCCGAAGAAAGAGGTCGAAAAGGTAGAGGCTTTCTCTTTGATTCATCTCCAAAAAATGAGCAGAAGCCAGGGAATGCACAATCAGCCCAGGTGGGAGGGAGATTGTCATTATTTTTCCCAGCTTGGGAACAGATTTCTCATAGTAATTGGATTTTGAGCCTGATTAAATATGGTCTAAAATTTCAATTTCAAGCTTTTCCTCACAAGAGATTCATGATTGTTCCCTCTAGTTCCTCCCCAGAACGCCAGACTGCCCTTGTATCGGAAATTCAAGTCTTAATAAGGAAAAACGTCCTGATTGAGGTTCCGGATTCAGAAAAGGGTCTCGGATTCTACTCCCCGCTCTTCTTGGTCCCGAAATCGGATGGGAGTTTCAGGACAATTCTAAATCTAAAATCTTTAAATAGCTTCCTTAAAGTAGACACTTTCAAAATGGAATCCTTGAAAACAGTAATAAAATTGCTTTTTCCCCACTGTTATATGGTAGTTCTCGATCTCAAGGATGCGTATTACCATATTCCCATTCATAGTTACTATCAGAAATACCTGAGGCTGGCCATTGAAATTGAGGGGGTGGTTAAACACTTTCAGTACACTGCACTTCCCTTTGGGTTAGCAATAGCCCCGCGAATTTTCACCAAATTAATGGCAGAGGTTATGGCCCATATAAGAGAAAGAGACATTCTAATAATCCCTTACCTGGATGATCTCCTGATAGTGGGAAACTCTTTTGTTCAATGCGAGGCCCACCTTCGGGTGACCATGTCTGTCTTGGAGGGCTTGGGGTGGTTTCTAAATTTGGGAAAATCTAGATTAACTCCACTCAAAGCTCAGCAGTATCTGGGGGTCATTTTAGATTCTAAAAAACAGTTATGTTTTTTATCTGAAGAAAAAATTACTAGAATCCAGGGTTTGGTAAGACAGTGTATGGGTAAAGCCATGTCGCTATTAGGGACCTTAACCTCGAGTTTTTCCGCAGTTCGTTGGTCACAATTTCATTCAAGGGCTCTTCAGTGGGATGTATTGTATAACAACTCAGTCCTAGAGGGACATTTAGACCGTGAGTTTACCCTGTGTCCTCGGGCCATACATTCCCTTCATTGGTGGTTACGACACGATAATCTTTCTAGGGGAGTCCCCTGGGAGTGTAAGCCAATGGCAGTCTTAACTACAGATGCGAGTGCTGCAGGTTGGGGAGCTCACTTCGAAGGAAACTTAGTTCAGGGGACCTGGTCAAGGAGTGAGGTACAGTTGTCATCAAATGTTAAGGAGCTTTTGGCGGTGGATTATGCGTTCAACAAGTTCCTTATATATTTACAGGGCCAGCATGTCCGTATACTCTCGGACAATCAAGTCTCGGTAGCTTATATAAATCACCAAGGGGGAACCCGCTCAAGAGACTTAATGAGGGTAGCGGACAGACTTCTTCAGAAGGCAGAAGATCATTGTCTCTCCCTTTCGGCTATTCATCTAAAAGGGAAAGAAAACGTCACAGCGGATTTCCTAAGCCGTACTTCCATAAAAGAGGGAGAATGGTCCTTGAATCCTCAAATCTTCTCCAGAATTGTGGCAATGTGGGGTCTTCCGACAGTGGACTTATTTGCGACAAAATCCAACCGGAAGGTGACAACATTCTGTTCCCTAAACCCCAGAGAAGAACCCCTGACAGTGGACGCCTTTATGGTTCCCTGGAAATTCCCTCTGGCATATGCATTTCCTCCCATGATCCTGCTTCCAGCAGTTATAAGGAAGATCAGGGCAGACAAGGCCAGAGTAATACTCATATGCCCCTTTTGGCCCAAAAGACCGTGGTTCCCTTGTCTCCGAAAAATGTCCATATCAGATCCCTGGATCCTTCCGGAGATTCCGGACCTTCTCACTCAGGGTCCGGTTTCCCATCCTCCAGCCTCGAGTCTCCATTTGACGGCGTGGAATTTGAGAGGGTGCTGTTAACCAACAAGGGATTCCCCGCAAATGTAGTAAATACTCTCTTGTCTAGCAGAAAACCCGTTACCACCCGCATTTATGCTAGGACCTGGAGGAAGTTTTTATCATTTACTGAATTTAAACCAGAGGAGGGGTCCCCTATTGGGAAAATACTAGAGTTTCTGCAGCGGGGCTTAGAGTTGGGGCTTACCACTAGTACCTTAAAAGTACAGGTGTCGGCTTTGGGAGCTTTGTTTTCTTCCGATATTGCAGCTAATTATTGGATAGCACGATTTATGAAAGCTTCCTTTAGGTGTAGACCCATTATCAAAGCAAAATCCTCTCCCTGGGATTTGAATTTGGTCCTAGATGCCTTAACTAATCCTCCTTTCGAGCCCCTAGATTTAGCCTCCCCAAAAATTATTTTCCTTAAAACAGCCCTGTTAGTGGCCCTGACTTCAGCCAGAAGAGTGAGTGACATACAGGCTCTTTCCATATGTCTGCCATTTACTCAGATTCTGGATGATAGGATTGTATTAAAACCTGACCCAGCCTTTCTTCCAAAAGTAGTCACTCGGTTCCATAGAACTCAGGAGGTAGTTCTCCCAACTTTTTGCTTTCCCCCCAAAAATCAAAAAGAAGAGAGGCTACACACTTTAGACGTGAGGAGGTGCGTACTCAAATACCTACAGATTTCACGCAGTTTTAGGAAGGATAATTCCCTATTTATATGCCATCAGGGGGCTAGAAAGGGTTGTAAGGCCTCAAAGTCTATGATTGCAAGATGGATTAGAGAGGCCATATCCCTCGCCTACTCCTCAGGGAATAAGGAGGTTCCGGAGGGGTTGAGAGCTCATTCCACCAGAGCGATAGCAACCTCCTGGGCGGAGAAGACAGGGCTTTCCATCGAAGAGATATGTAAGGCTGCCACTTGGTCTTCTCCTTCTACCTTTTATAGGCATTATAGATTGGACCTGGGTGTGTCTGCCGATCTCACCTTTGGGAGAAGGGTGCTTCAAGCAGTGGTCCCTCCCTAATTTCCTTTTGTCTCTGTAATTCTCTCGTGGTGCTGTCAAGGGAGAACGAATAAAGCCTTAGTTACTTACCGGTAATGGGATTTTTTGGAGCCCATGACAGCACCCGTATATTCCCTCCCTTCACTGGTGTTTTGCACTCCCCTAGAGTTGGCTTTCCTTTGTTTTGTGCACCTTTGGGAGAAGTTGGTGAAAGTAATGTACTTAATGTAATGATGTGTTTATTGTAACTAACCTTGGCGGTCCTCTCATGCTCTGTTAACTAAACTGAGGCGAGAGAGAGGTGCCGCCCTTTTTTACCTGCAGGTTTCCTGTCCTTGATGGGCGGATCCTCTCTCGTGCTGTCATGGGCTCCGAAAAATCCCGTTACCGGTAAGTAACTAAGGCTTTTTGGTGGTCTAGGGTGCTCCAGGATTGTCTGGAATACGTAGCTGCCTGCAGTATTTGTGCACGTTCTAAGACCCCACATACTCATCCGTCCAGGGCTCTTCATCCTTTGGCGATTCCTTGTAGACCATGGACTCATTTGCCTGTAGATTTCATCACTAATCTACCCGTATCAGCAGGGAACACTGTAATATTTGTGGCGGTGGATAGATTCAACAATATGGCTCATTTCTCTGTGCTACCTACTTTACCAAATGCCAAGACTTGGGTGCCAATTTTTATTAAAGAAATCATGAAATTACGTGGGATTCCATCTGTTATTGTTTCTGACCAGGGGGTTCAATTTATTTCCATATTTTGGAAGACGTTTTGTGCTCGCTTAGGGTTTCATCTTTCATTTTCATCCGCCTTTCATACTCAGTCTAATGGGCAAACTGAAAGAGTGAACCAGAATCTTGAAACATATCTTAAGTGCTTTGTGTCCGAGAATCAGCTGAATTGGTTTTCTACCTCTAGCTGAGTTTGCTGTCAATAACCGTTGTCATGAATCTACTGGCAAGTCCACGATTTTCAGGGCATACAGTTTTCTTCCACAATTCTGTTCCTTCAATGGGAATCTTTCTTCAGGAGGAATGGTTTTCTTCATCTATTACTTCAGTGTGGCAAGGTGTTCTTAATAATTTTAGAAAGATGGGGTCCAAATATAAGAGTATGGTTGATCAGAGACACTTGGTTGGTCTGGACCTGTGTGTCGGTGATTTGGTGTGGTTGTCCTCGAGAAACATTATGTTGAAGTTTCTTTCTTGGAAACTAGGACCCAGGTTCATCAACCCCTATAAGATAGTTGCCGTTGTTAATCCTGTAGCATTTCTCCTTGCTCTGCCACCTACTTTTAAGATTTATAATGTGTTTCACTGATCACTTCTCAAAAACTATATTGCTTCCTCTGAACCATCTCCACCACCACCTTCCCCAGTCATTGTTGATGGGAATCTGGAATTCTAGATAGCGAAGATTATCGATTCATGCTTGGTACGCCGGTCTCTTCAATATTTGGTTCAATGGAAGGGTTACGGTCCTGAGGAGTGAATGTGGGTACCAGCATCTGACGTTCATGCGATGAGGTTGGTCCAGTCTGTTCACGCTTCACATCCAAATAAACCTGGTTCTGAGGTTCTGGAGGCCCCTCTTAGGAGGAAGGGGGGATTGTCACTGGGATACTGTAACAGAGAGGGGCCAGAAGATCGTGGCATTTGGTTACACAATCTCCTACACTTATTAGAACTGTTTCACCATCCTATTAAACAGTGCAAGTTTTCCCTGCTGTCATGGCAAGGGTTAATCTGTTCAGTTGATCTCCTGGAGTTCTCCATCTTGAATTGTCTAAGTTATTCTGTGTTGGCCACTTCACTCTGGTATATATGCTCACCACTGGCACTTGGGAGTTGCCAGTGATAGTTCTACTTCCTGGTTTGGTGGTGAAGGACAAAGTACAGTGTTTGGAGTTGGTGGTTGGAGAGTTTTTCTGGAGATTGCTTAGTGGAGCTGGTTTGCATGTCTATCTTTATCCTCTCACATTTGATCTCCCCTTCCCATATCTCCTCTGATTCCCACTCTGTTGTTTTGTGAGTGTATTTGTACGATTGTAGTTTTCTTTTATCCCGAAATGTTAACCCCTGTCTGCCTGGTTAGTGTTTTCCTATACACTTCGGCCCCTCACCTCCATGGTTGGGGGAGGGATCAGATAAGGGTTAAGTTAGGAGCATAGATAGGTACAAGAACCCGGCGTCTCCACCATCCGGGGAAATCCAAAGGACAGGGATAGACTACAGCGCCCCTAGTTTGAGGGATCAGGTAGGTGCCCACAGACTCTTGTCACTACGTGACATGGTGTCACTAATCTAAGTTCCCTGCCCTTTGTATTATGCTCACTAGCCGCCGCCATCGTTGTCATCTGTTCTCGGCGCCGCTCCAGTCCAGTTCTGCTAGCTGTGTTCTGCCAGATTGCTCCAGTGTATTTGGGCGAGCCCAAAGCCACAACTCAATGTAAGTCTATGAGAGACAGAACGAGGCTCTCATAGACTTACACTGAGAACTTGTGACTGGTATTTCTGACTTTCGGTCAGTCAGAAGTTACGGTCACAAGATTGAGGATAGGGACTGGAGTGACGCCGGGAAGAGCTGAAAACTGCAACTGGTAAGTATAAGGCTATGTGCACACGATGCATATTTGAAGCAGAAGTTTCCTGAGCGTTTCTGCATCTCCTTGGCAGAAAAAAATGCATGCAGATTTTACATGCGTTTTTGACAACTTTATTGAGCTCCAAAAAGCACATTTGGTGGGACATTGCTTAAACCTTGGATTACCATCAGAACTGGGGTGAGTATATTGGTTAATTTGAATGATTAAATAATGTGTCTGTTGTATTTCAAATAAAGTGTTTACTCTGTGTCTGTGTTTAACTCTTTACTTTAAGTTTGGTCATGAAAAGGTCTGATTGACACCTTGTCATAACCAAACAAAAGAGCTAGGTGTCAGCTAGTCCCATTCACCCAATCTTCATTAGCATTTCCATTCATGTAATTTATGTGGCTGCTGTGAGCTGGTATTTTTAGCCTGGGAAGGTGCCATTTGCAAACATGGTCCCTGGCCATAATTAACATCTCATAGCTGGTTCGTTAGCCGCTATGTCCCCCCGATCAGCACTCAGCAGCGATTTGGACACAGCGTATTTTTGTTGAGTCCAAAACACGTTTTTTCTAATGCCGCACTTTTGTTGTCGGTACATGTGAATCCAGCGCATATAATGACACTTCAGTCGGTCAAAATCTGCAGCGGAGACTAGCATGTCCACTACAGAAATTTGCGAGTGAATTTTGGTACGTGGCCACGGTCAGGAGCTGCTGCAGGTTTGACGCTGCGTGATTATACAGCATCAAACCCGCAGCGTTAAGATGTCACGTAATAGTGGATGGGATCTCTAGAAATCCCATGTCCACTATGCGTGCATCTGAGGCTGCGGATCACCCGTGAACACTGATATGCAGCGTGTCTTTCAGGACCGCAGCATGTCAAATTCTCTTGTGGAATCGCTAGTCTGCGCAACAGAATTTTGATGACTAGAAAGTATTGAATGTGGTAAATCCGCATGGTTCAGTGAAGACATGTGGATTTCGCTGCTTTCAATAGAATGCAATGTTTTGGACGCAGCAAAAAATATGCGTCCAAAGCACTGCTACGTCTGGATCGTGGGCACAAAATTAAAAAAGAAAAATGGCGTGGGCTCCCACGCCATTTTTATAACCAGCAGAGGGAAAGCCGACCACTGGGGGCTGAAATTAGTAGCTCGGGAAGGGGCCATTAGCCAACAATGTTCCCTGGCTATTAATATCAGCCCATAGCCGTTTGTTTAGCCTTTACTGGCTAGCTTACAGGGGGACCCCAGAAAAAAATTAACCAGAAAAGGCTAAATTAGACAGCTGCAGGCTGATATCGATAGCCAGGGAAGGGGCCATGGATGCTACAACCCTCCTCGGCTATTAATATCACCCCTCAGCAGTCCCAGAAATGGCGCATCCATAAGATGCGCCAAATCTGGTGCTTAGCCTCCGCTCTTCCCACTTCCCTGCAGCGGTGCTGAGTGGGGTAATAGGGTTGGGGTTCACGTCAGCCTTGTATCGGCGGTTGACGTGAAGCCAAGGTTAGTAATGGAGGACGTCTATAAGATGCCCCCATTGCTAACTGCGTAGTAAAATGGTCGCCGCCTTTTCAATAAAAACACGGCTAGAATAAGGTATTTTAATGAAATAAGCACAAGGTTTTAAATTTTTTTTTTATTGCACTAGTCCACAAAGCCATCGATCTCCTGGAAAAAACGTAAAATAACAAACAACCATATTCCTCACCTGTCCGCCATCAACGACGCAGTCCACGTACCGCCAACAATTGTCCCATGACGATCAATGTCACTTCTACAGCAGTGACATCAGCAATCATGATGTCACTGCTGTAAAAGACAGCAGTGTATACTGACAGGGGTGCAAAATCACTCCTGTCAGCATACATGCTGCTGCAGGAGGTCACTACGTTTTATCAGCTGAATATCAGCTGATCAGCCCCGGTGAACTCTCACTGCCATCACCCTGGGAACTTTCGACTGAAAGTTCCCAGGGTGAGGTTACATTAGCAATCAGCTGATCGCTGACATCACCGCAGGTTATGGCAGCTCAGTACACTGCGGGGAGCGAGCCCGCTGCCGGGAGGAGAGGATAGCCGCCGGGGACAAGGAGGACACCGGGGGGCACCGGACAGGTTAGTATAGAGGGTTTTTTTTATTTTTACTTTGTTTTTTCTTTTTTTTACAGCGCGTGGTAGCCGGCTTGACTGGGAAGACTAGTGCTCCTCCCATCCACGCTGCTCCCGCTGTTATCAGCAGGAGCGGCGGTCGGGATGAGAGGAGTTGTAGTCCTCCTCTCCAACCTGGGTATCACCCGCAACGCATTTCCGCCGCAAATTCCAACTCCAGTACTGAAATAAATAAAAACACGCTGGATTGGAACTTTAAATGGGTCTTAGGTTAAGTTTAAATGAGTGTTGATCTTTACAACCACACACATCCACGAATTGCGGACATGACTAGCTCTGTTTGCCAGTCCGTGTAGCTGATAGTTGTAGAAACTGCTTACTTTATACATGCTTCTGTCTGTTCTGTAAATTGGACCAGACTAGGACATTCTGAAATTTTTTCAGACAGACCTGACGTCCATGAGGAAAAGCACCCATGTACACCACTAACATTGATCCGTTTGGGAGCAAAAAATTCAATAAAACAACAAAAAAACTCTCTCACCAGTTAAAACCCCTTGTGAACCTCCATTGTACCCTGTTTACCTACTAATAGTAGTCATTTGTTATAGCGGCCCAGCACATGATCACTGCAGTGGAATAGTGACTGCAGCACTAACACCAGCAGGTACACCATGTAAGCATTGTGTCTAGTGATTGGCTGGAGTCGTTGTATGTTTGTTCAGCAATGACACATAAAAAATGTAAAAGTTTTTCAGAATTTTCTTTGTTTCGGTCTTATTTTTGATTTTGACCTAAAAATAAAAACAAATATACTTACCGAATCTGCACTACTTAAAAGTGGCCTTGGTGCTTAGGCACATGACAGAAAGAATAGTATGGAACCAATCAGACACTGTAGTACATGGTCTGTATATCCACAGATTTTCTCCTTGAGGACCAATGGTTCTCTGGGAGAATGCCCCAGCACATGTGCCATTTGACGGAGCATATCACATTTTTTGGAGTTTTCTGATTTTTGCACAAGCTGACGGGAGAGGCCTCCCTGTGCCTCTGTATGACATTAGAATTATAGTAGAAGGTCCTAGTAGAAGGACCATGCACCACTATGGAGGCCCTATTATACTGTAGCTCTGTACATACTGAGCTACAATATGGCCAGGTACGTCGGTCAATGAGGCTGATTCGTCTGCGTTTTCTACAAATCCCACAGTATAGTAGGGTCAGATGTAATTTAGTTGGCTTGTACGATGCTGTTCATAACTTGCATAAATTACCACATGGAATAGAAGAAGTCAGATATCAGTAGTAGAAGCTGCAATGTTTTCATAAGAAGACTCTTGTGATATGTAGCAACACATTAATTAACACAAGATAATGTTTTGCTTCTGAGACAAGCCTGACAGATTACTTTCTAGAGAGAACGTGTGGAAGCTGTTTGTTGCAATTCCCCATGGTGTAGGCTGATTATCCATTACTTTATGGACAGTAGCATTTTGCTGATTCTCAAATTGTGGCACGTGATATGGGATTCTTCACACTATTTTTTAGGGGGTGTTTTAAAGTTCATGGAAAACACATTTCAAAACGCCAGTAAATTTATTTAGGAAAAAGCTGCGGAGCAAAAAGCGCAATAGAGTCTTTTCCGATATTAAAGAACAATAAGGTGCAGAGAAGTACTCACCTGGTAAAGTTGTGTATCGCACAACAAGGATCAAGCTGCTGCAGTCCCACGGGTTATAAAGCCGTTGACATGCCAGAAGAGAAACAATAGGCGGGTCGTCTGTGCTGCTGATGCAGATCCGAAAGAATGGTCCAGGTCTTTTTCATCAGGATATAACCACATACAAAGGCTCCATGTGACTGCACACTTGTGAATCTTCACAGCGTGCACTGTGAAAATTCTCTGGTGCCGTTGGTGAAACCAGGCGGTCATGTAACCGCAAGTATGCGATATGCATAGCTCCGGCCACATTCTGATTAGATGTGTGTGGCCTCGACCAATACAAGTGAATTGAGCGAGGCTGTGCACTTTTAGTCGGAATGTGACCGGGAGTATGCATATCGCATACTTGCGGTTACATGACCGCCTGGTCTCACTGCTGGCACCAGAGGATCCTCACAGTGAGTGCTGTGAGGATTCACAAGTCTGCAGTACCATAGAATGATTGCAGACTTTCATGAAAAACCTGGACAACCCCTTTAACTCTGCATTTTAAGTTCCATTTCTCTGTTCCATTTTGGGAACTGAGACACATAATTCATGTGGACAACGGTTCCATTACTTAACAGATGCAAACGTAAATTGAAACAGAATAGTGTCATTGAAAGTAACGATGTTTCTATGGTTTCCAGTTTATGTTAAAAAAACAGTATAGCCGGTCGGTTTTTAAGTCAGAGCAGTATTCCTATGTCAGTATTTTTTATTTATCAGTATTTGAAAAACAGATCTTGCATTGTAGCCAAAATACACAGAAAAGATATTTTCAAGTGTAGTTTTTTTTTTTTTTCAGTGATTAAAGAAGTTGTCCTGTCCAAACCGATAAGTCTGCAGTCACTCTTTCTGACAGCAGACTTATGAATCCCCCCAGAGCAAGCACTGTGCGCCGCTGGGATCTGCCGGTTTCAGACCCGGGAATGGAGGGAATGTATGAGTTATACATACTCCCGGCCAGTGGGCATGGCCTCGCTCTATACACTTGTATTGAGCCGAGCCCACGCCCCATTTAGTGACGCGGCTGTCTAGCGGGCAAGGAGAACGAGGCTGTGCCCACTGGCCCGGGAGTATGTATAAGGCATACATACCCTCCGTTCCCGGGTTGGAAACCGGCGAATCCCCACAGCGCACAGTGCGTTCGCTATGGGGATTCATAAATTTGCAGTCACACCGAGTGACTGGTAATTGTATTTCCAGGAGACCATCATGACAGCACCCTTGAATTCCTTGTACTTATGTGAAGTTAACAGTTGTGTAAGAGAATTCAATAAAATTGAGTTGCATCCATCCTGATGTTGTACTTGGTAAAGACACTGAGGGTGAGGTAGGGGGGGCTATTTAACCTGTCATGTGTTTCCTATCCTTAGAGGATGGGAAGGACTACATTCTGGTGTGCTGTCATGATTGATTCCTGGAAATACTGGTAGGACTAATTCCTACTTTTGTGCGTTGCACACACAGCCTCACTTTTTTACTGATTTATCCAGGTTTCTTATTAACTTTTTAGATTGACAAACAGCACTTTAGTTGTTTAATAATAAAATTAATAATAAAAAAAATCAAATTGCCTTCTGGCATAATTCACACCAAAACTCTGTCTTTCATGACCTGTATCATTTTTATGTGTTTTTGACACTTTTTACACAACTTGTTCGACTTGGGGCAAGGCCTTGCTTTAAAGGGGCATCGTTTATCCTGTGCCAAAGAAGCATCAAAATTGTGACAGTGTAAGTGTAAACTTAGACTTGGTCTTAAAATGAAACATATTTATCAAACTGCATAAATTCTTTACCAAATTTGATGCATTTTAAGACTGTCTAGGCTAAATTTGCATTGTTTGAGATTTAGACAGTTTTGATAAAAATTACACAATAATATGGGTCCTTTCATATCATTGTTTAATCATATTTCATCCTGCAAAGTGAGGCGTCCTTTTTAGAGGCAGTAGGGGCACATCTCCATGCTCCACTACTAAGTAGATATGTGAACCAAGTCTAACTAGACATGTGAACCTCCAATATATGAAGGTTGATTTCTGTTAGACCACATAATATTCTTGCTCTGGGTGCTCAGGTGTTAAGGTTCGCGGGTAGCTGGCGGTTTGCCTTGAAGCCAGTTTTGTTACTAATTACCCTTAAACTTGAAGGTTAAAGTCTTGAGCCGTCCGCCAATCTGCCTGTCTCAACGCTACATGAATCAATGCCTTTATCTTTAATAAGCACTGTGCTTATGAAGTCTAACATTCTGCCTTTTCCTATTTGAGCCTAACAAAGCAGCGGGTTTAAGAACATTAAAAGCCTATTCCTCTGAAAGCTCACTCTTTGGGCTGATTTTAATGTTGCTTGAGCAGAAAAAGCATATGCTATACCCCCCATTGTTCATGTCTAGCTTTCACTTTCATTGTCACCTAATGAGGGGGTGCAAGGTTATCAGTGTTTTAAAACCCGCGGAAGAAAGCAATAGTAAGAATGTGCAATTTATGTTGTAATGTGCTCACATCAGTGACTTATTAGTGTTTTCTCCAGACAGAGGGTTGAAGGGAAAATTTTATGCAAAAAAAAGTTCTTATGAAGTTTAGATCTGTCATTTCCATGGAGATCTTCTATATTTAAAACCTTACAAGTAGACGGCTTCTGTTTGGCTATTGTCGTTTACCAGCTGGTAGCCATTATGATGAATTATTGTATTGTATGTTTGCATATTCATTGTCTTAAATTTTCTGGAAAAACATTATGTGGATTTTTTGTTAAGTATTTAAAATTCCATATAATTATTTGTGAAGTGGTAAAAATAGTCTAGAAAAAAAAGATGGAAACTTGCATGTGTTTAGATGGCTCTGTATGTGAGTGTTCATTGCTATGCCCTTACCATATGGAGATGATGGGGGGGGAATGAAGTGACCCACAAAGGGCACCACTCAATCGAAAACGTATTACTATGATCCCAAGAACCATGTTTTTTTTTATTGTATGTAGGTAGCAAGATATTAAAGGGAACTTGTCACCATGTTTTGCCCATATAAAGTACGGCCAGCATCTTTCAGCCCTCTGTTACAGCATTCTAGTGTGCTGTATGTATGTCCCTAATCTGCTCTGCGAGGAACAAAAAAAGAGCTTTTATTATATTTAAAGATGGCGCGGTCCGGTTTAATGGGCGTCTATGGTCTTGATCCATGCATCCTCTCTTTTTACGATTGCCTTCCCCCTTCCCTGCTTCATGTGGATGACTGGTCCTACATTGGCGCTCTTTGACCTTTCTCTGCGCATGCGCACTGCAGTACTTTGGTCTGTCCTTGACATGGTAGAGAGAAGAGCGCCTGTACAGGAGCACGATCGACGACACTGTCTGAATGACGTACAGTGCTGGCCAAAAGTATTGGCACCCCTGCAATTCTGTCAGATAATACTCAGTTTCTTCCTGAAAATGATTGCAATCACAAATTCTTTGGTATTATTATATTCATTTAATTTGCTTGCAAGGAAAAAACACAAAAGAGAATGAAGCAAAAATCAAATCATTGATCATTTCACACAAAACTCCAAAAAAGGGCCGGACAAAAGTATTGGCACCCTCAGCCTAATACTTGATTGCACAACCTTTAGCCAAAATAACTGCGAACAACCTCTTCCGGTAACCATCAATGAGTTTCTTACAATGCTCTGCTGGAATTGTAGACCATTCTTCTTTGGCAAACTGCTCCAGGTCCCTGATATTTGAAGGGTGTCTTCTCCAAACTGCCATTTTGAGATCTCTCCACAGGTGTTCTATGGGATTCAGATCTGGACTCATTGCTGGCCACCTTAGAAGTCTCCAGTGCTTTCTCTCAAACCATTTTATAGTGCTTTTGGAAGTGTGTTTTGGGTCATTGTCCTGCTCGAAGACCCATGACCTCTGAGGGAGACCCAGCTTTCTCACACTGGGCCCTACATTATGCTGCAAAATTTGTTGGTAGTCTTCAGACTTCATAATGCCATGCACACGGTCAAGCAGTCCAGTGCCAGAGGCAGCAAAGCAACCCCAAAACACCAGGGAACCTCCGCCATGTTTGACTGTAGGGACCGTGTTCTTTTCTTTGAATGCCTCTTTTTTTTCCTGTACACTCTGTTGATGCTTTTTCCCAAAAAGCTCTACTTTTGTCTCATCTGACCAGAGAACATTCTTCCAAAACGTTTTAGGCTTTCTCAGGTAAGTTTTGGCAAACTCCAGCCTGGCTTTTTTATGTCTCGGGGTAAGAAGTGGGGTCTTCCTGGGTATCCTACCATACAGTCCCTTTTCATTCAGACGCCAACTGATAGTACGGGTTGACACTTTTGTACCCTCGGACTGCAGGGCAGCTTAAACTTGTTTGGATGTTAGTCGAGGTTCTTTATCCACCATCCGCACAATCTTGCGTTGAAATCTCTCGTCAATTTTTCTTTTCCGTCCACATCTAGGGAGGTTAGCCACAGTGCCATGAGCTTTAAACTTCTTGATGACACTGCGCACGGAAGACACAGGAACATTCAGGTCTTTGGAGATGGACTTGTAGCCTTGAGATTGCTCATGCTTCCTCGCAATTTGGTTTCTCAAGTCCTCAGACAGTTCTTTGGTCTTCTTTCTTTTCTCCATGCTCAATGTGGTACACACAAGGACACAGGACAGAGGTTGAGTCAACTTTGATCCATGTTAACTGGCTGCAAGTGTGATTTAGTTATGGCCAACACCTGTTAGGTGCCACAGGTAAGTTACAGGTGCTGTTAATTACACGAATTAGAGAAGCATCACATGATTTTTCAAAGGGTGCCAATACTTTTGTCCACCCCCTTTTTTAGGTTTGGTGTGGAATTATATCCAATTTGGCTTTAGGACAATTCTTTTTGTGTTTTTTTCATTGAAGACAAATTAAATGAAGAGAATAATACCAAAGAATTTGTGATTGCAATCATTTTCAGGAAGAAACTGAGTATTATCTGACAGAATTGCAGGGGTGCCAATA
This sequence comes from Phyllobates terribilis, assembly GCF_046119375.1. NCBI lineage: Eukaryota > Metazoa > Chordata > Amphibia > Anura > Dendrobatidae > Phyllobates > Phyllobates terribilis. The sequence goes on from NW_027362761.1 coordinate 391,846,208, forward strand.
CTTTTGGCCAGCACTGTAGGTTGTGACATCTACATGAAGCAGGGAAAGAGGACTGTGATCATAAGAAAATAGGTGGCGCCAGATCAAGACCAGAGATTTCCATTGGACCAGACCGTGCTGTCTTTGCATATAATAAAAGCTCTTTTTTTGTGCCTTGCAGAGCGGATAGGGGACATAACAGCGGGTGAAATAAATATTAAACACATCACCAATTTTCTAAGTAAATATATTTCTAAAGGTGCTATTGACATGAAATTCTCAGTCTCACCAGATGTCGGTAAAAACCCATCCAATTCACACAGGCAAACAAATCAAATCATAGATATCCATAAATTAAGTTATGTGTAATAATGAGAAATGACACAGGAAAAAAGTATTGAACACAGTTAGGCTATGTGCCCACGATGCAGAAATGCTCCGGATTTTTCCTGAGCGTTTCTGCATCTCCCTGGCAGAAAAAACGCATGCGGATTGTACATGCGTTTTTCCTGCCAGGGACATGCGGATGTGAAGCGTTCTTCACTTGCATTTCCGCATGTGGGTTGACAAGCGCTTTCCAAGCAATTTTAGCATCACTTGGAAAGTGCTTGTCAAATTGGTCACACTATATAAATCCATGCAAACAGCATGGATTTATATAGTGTAACCGTAAAAGAATGGTTAAAAATAAAAAATAAATCTATCCTTACCTTCTGATGGCCCGCAGTCTTGCTTCGCTCCGTTCTCCCTTGCCAGGAGATCGCGGTACACTGCACTGAAGGACCTTCTGTCACATGACTATGACATCAGCGCAGGTCCTTCAGTCAACCGCGAGCTGCCGGCATGGGAGGACGAGCGCAGTGGGGGCCGTCAGAAGGTAAATATAACATTTATTTTTTATTTTATTCTTTTTTTCACAGGTTCCATGGTACCCGGGTCCGGAGGAGAGTCTCCTGTCCTCCACACCCGGGTACCATCCGCACATTGAAACGCATAGAATGCGCATCTACATATGCAGTGATGCAGAATCCATGCGTTCCAATGCAAGTCAATGGCGGCGAAAACACAGCGCTTCCGCAAAATAATTGGTAGTGCTGCGTTTTTTTCCGCAATGATAATCCGCAACGGAAATTTCCGCAGCATGTGCACAGCACATGCGGATTATCATTGGGGAACATGGCAGGCCTTCTACCATGCGTTTTTTAAGAGTTTCTGCAGCGTTTTTGCTGCTGCGGAAACGCTTAAAAACGCATCGTGGGCACACAGCCTTACTGAAATTTATTTAATACTTCGTACAAAAGCCTTTGTTGGTGTTGACTGTAGCATCCCGCTACCCATTCTACTACTGCTAAATGAGACAGTTGTAGTGTTGTATTAGATTTGTTCCATTTTGTGCACTAAATTAGGGGATATAATACATTGCATTGTAAATTGTACTTTCCTGCCATCTGCTGGCCAATGCATGTATATGAAGTAATGATTATTTTCCTCACAACAAGTGGCTATAGCAACAGCTGGGAGGAGCCTCCCAGCTCAGGGCTCTCACTCTGACTACAACGCTGGTACAAACCAGTTGTGGGCGGTTCCTGCTGCCTCAGGAAGGTTGAGGAGAGACATTATTCTCTCAGAGAAGTGTTTTCAATGCCAGTCTATGCTGAGGGGACATTTTTCCTCACATAATCTCCTTAACAAAAAGAGTGAAGTGTCATCTAGTCAGGAGAGAGAAAGCTGTACATGGACTCTCCTGCTCTCTGGTTATCCAGATCGCTTCTAGCCAGGACCAGATCCACGTGGCTGCCACGCCACCTACTTTGCTTAAACCTACCCCCTGCGAGAGGGAACGGTGGGATAAAAACTGTGAGTACATCCACACTTTAGTGTGTTTCCACAGAGAGCCAATCTGTGAAGGTCCCTGCATCAGTTTAATATTTCTTGGACTGTGCATAGCATTTCCTGTACTAACAAGTGAAGAGAACTCTGCTTCAGCCGCCCTGGATAATAACAATGCTTGTCTCATGAGGAGAAATGCCATAACTTCCATATGCCAATATACTGTGAACTTTGCCTTTAAGATAGACTGTACCCTGTTACCTCCTTCAGTAAAATTGTTATGTTTACAAGTTCACCTGCGTGTCTGGCTGCTTGAGATTGCACAAACATCACGGGCACTCCAAAACCTGCACCCAGACACCACCGCTACAGGAGTGCCCCCAGGGGGTCCTATACCATCCACAAGTACCACCTCCCGCTTTTGAAATTGTTGTGGACACGAGGTAAGCGTTGAGGGGTCAAGCGACCCACTCCAGCTACCATGACATCATTATCTGCTGCCAGTGAGGCTATACACCCCAGCTGGCCCTTCTGCAACATCTGGCGCCTCCCCAGTGGCCCACCTCATGACGGCTTCAAGATGCCTCATTTATGGAGAAACTAGTCGCATGCAGTGCCCAGGTGTGATTTTAGCCCATTCTTCCATACAAGTACTCTTCAAATCCTAAGGCTGCGTGCCCACTATGCGTTTTCCAAGTTTTTATGCTGCGGAATTTCCGCAGCATAAACGCTTGGGAAACACTTGGTAATCCGCCCCCCATGGTCCCCAATGACAAGCCGCAATGTTAATGCCCATGCTGCTCAAAAATCCGCAGCATGTCCATTAATTTTGCGGACACGCAGCGTAATCGCCGCCATTGACTTGCATTGAAACGCATAATATCCGTGTCCGTACATTTGTACACACGGATATTATGCGTTTCTATGTGCGGTTGGTACCCAAGTCTGGAGGAGAGGAGACTCTCATCCAAATCTGGGTACCATAGAAACTGTAAAAAAAGGAATTTAAAATAAAAAAATAAAGTTTATATTCACCTTCCGTTGTCCTCCTGGTGTTTTGTCCGCTGCGTCCGATGTCTTGCACTGCTCGCGCTGTTGTGAAGGACCTGCCATGACGTCACTGAGTCATGTGACCCATCACATGGCTCAATGACGTCACCGTAGGTCCATCACACCACCGCGAGCAGTGCAAGAGACCGGATTGAGCAGACAAAACACCGGGAGGACAACGGAAGGTGAGTATAAACTTTATTTTTTTATTTTTTACCATTCTTATTCTTTTTTTTTTTTTAACTAACTTGGTCACACTATATATGCCGGTTGCATGGATGTATATAGTGTGAACAAGTTGTCAAGCACTTTTCCAAGTGATGCTAAAATCGCTTGGAAAAGCGCTTGATAACCCGCATGCAGAAATGCATGCAAAAACGCTTGACAAACGCTTCTACCTGGCTGGAAAAACGCATGTAAAAAACGCATGCGTTTTTCCTGCCAGGGAGAAGCGTAAAAAATATGCAGCATTTCTGCATCGTGGGCACATAGCCTAAAGGTTACGTGGGCTCCTTCTATGAACTCTTGGTTTAAGTTCAGTCCATAAACTTTCTATTGGATTCAGGTTAGGTGATTGGCTGGGCCATTTTAGCAGCTTTATTTTATTTCTCTAAAATCAATTGAGGGTTTCCTTGGCTGTGTGTTTGGGATTGTCTTGCTGAAATATCCATCCTAGTTTCATCTTCATCATCCTGGTAGATGGCAGCAGATTTTTAGCAAGAATGTTTCAGTAAATTTGTCCATTCATCCTTCCTTCAATTATATGAACTTTGCCAGTGCCACACGCTGAAAAACAGTGCTGCACCATGATGTTCCCCCCTCCAAACTTCACTGTTGGTATGGTGTTTTTGGGGTGATAGGAAGTGCCTTTTGGCTTCCATAAATGGTGTGTATTATAGCATCCAAAGGGTTCAATTTTAGTCTCTTCTGATCAAACTATATTCTCCCTGTATTTCACTGGCTTGTCTAAATGTTGTTCGGCAAACTTTAAACACGCTTCAACATGCTTTTATGTTGAGCAATGGAGTCTTGTATGGTGAGCATGCATACAGGACATAGAGTTTGAGTGCATTACTTATAATTTTCTTTTAAACAATTGTACCTGCTGATTCCAGGTCTTTCCGTAGCTCTCCACAGATGGCCCTTGGCTCTTTGTCAACTTTTCTGATAATTCTTTTCACTCCTCAGTCTGAAAATCTTGTGGGAGAGCACCTGGTCGTGCCTGGTTTAACCACTTCGCGCCAGAGCCTGTTTTTGCCTTCGTGACCAGGCCAATTTTTTCAATTCTGACCACTGTCACTTTATGAAGTAATTACTCTGGAACGCTTCAAGGGATTCCCCTGATTCTGAGATTGTTTTTTCGTGACATATTGTACTTCATGATAGTGGTAAAATTTCTTCGATATCACTTGTGATATTTGTGAAAAATCGGAAATTTGGCTAAAATTTTGAAAATTTTGCAATTTTCAAACTTTGAATTTTCATGCCCTTAAATCAGAGAGATATGTCACACAAAATAGTTAATAAATAACATTTCCCACATGTCTACTTTACATCAGCACAATTTTGGAATCAAATTTTTTTTTTTGTTAGGAAGCTATAAGGGTTAAAAGTTGACCAGCGATTTCTCATTTTTCCAACAAAATTTATACAAACATTTTTTTATGGACCACATCTTATTTGAAGTGACTTTGAGGGGCCTTTATGACAGAAAATACCCAAAAGTGACACCATTCTAAAAACTGCACCCCTCAAGGTGCTCAAAACCACATTCAATAAGTTTATTAACCCTTCAGCTGTTTCACGGGAATTTTTGGAATGTGGAAGAAAACAATGAACATTTAACTTTTTTTCACAAAAATGTTACTTTAGACCCATTTTTTTTATTTTCACAAGGGTAACAGGAAAAAATGGAATACGCAATTTGTAGTGCAATTTCTCATTAGCGCGCTGATACCCCATATGTGAGGGAAAACCACTGTTTGGGCGCACTGCAGGGTTCGGAAGGGAAGGAGCGCCATTAGACTTTTTGAATGTAAAATTTGTTTGAATATTTAGCAGACGCCATGTGGCACCATTTTGGAAACTAGACCCCTTAGGGAACTTATCTAGATGTGTGGTGAGCACCTTGAACCCCAAGGTGCTTCACAGAAGTTTATAATATTGAGCCGTAAATATAAAATTTTCACATTTTACCCACAAAAACGTTTTTCATCCCTTAATTTTGCATTATCATAAGGGTAATAGGATAAATTGCACCATGAAATTTGTTGTGCAATTTCTCCTGAACACGTCGATACCCCATATGTGGAGGAAAATCACTGTTTGGGCGCACGGCAGGGTTTGGAAGGGAAGGAGCGCCATTTGACTTTTTGAATGTAAAATTTGCTTGAATAATTAGCGGATGCCTTGTTGCATTTGGGGAGCCCCTGATGTGCCTAAACAGTGGAAACCCCCCACAAATGACACCATTTTGGAAACTAGACCCCTTAGGGAACTTATCTAGATGTGTGGTGAGCACCTTGCACCCCCAGGTGCTTCACAGAAGTTTATAATATTGAGCCGTAAAAATAAAATTTTCACATTTTTCCCTCAAAAACATTTTTCATCCCTTAATTTTGCATTATCATAAGGGTAATAGGATAAATTGCACCATGAAATTTGTTGTGCAACTTCTCCTGAACACGCTGATACCCCATATGTGGGGGAAAACCACTGCTTTGGTGTACAGCAGGGTTCGGAAGAGAAAGGAGCGCTATGTTGGCTGGGATAGGTTGCAGACACCATGTCACATTTGAAGAGTCGCTGACATGCCGAAACAGCAGAAACCCCCACAAGTGACCCCATTTTGTAAACTACACCTCTCAAGGAATTCATCTAGGGAAGTAGTGAGTATTTTTAAATTTTAAATTTATACCATTGGGCAGTGAAGAAAACATAATTGCATTTTTACCACAAAAAAATGTTTTACCCTCAGATTTTACATTTTCACACAGGGCAATGGGTAAAAATGGTGCCGAAATGTGTCACACAATTTCTTCTAAAAGTGGCAATACCCCATATGTGGCTGTATCGTACCGCTTAGCCATACGGCGAGATCTGGGAGGGACGGAGCGCTATTTGACAATTGGAGAGCAAATTATTGTAGATTAGGCATTTGGATTTGGGAGCACAAAATTTTCTGAATTTCTTTTGGGGGGCAAGGGCCATTTCGCTTTTCCAGAGCTTTTCTGCTTACCAGTAACTTGGAAGTCCCTTATATTTTTAACAGATGACGGACCTGAGTGGGGACTAGCTTTTTTTGAGGACCGAGTTGAAGCTTTTATTGGGAATATTTTACGTAACATTTATCCAGCGCTCTAGGCTGAGCACTTACATCGGGGTTTCCATCTAAATTTCCAAGTGATGTAATTCAGATGAAACCCCTGCAGGATCCATTCACTATAATGAAGCAGCAGAGTTACTCTAGACTCCGTTTGGCATCTGTTTAGCGGTGTCCTTTTTTTCAGAAGTGCACAAAACTGTGGCCAACCCCACTTTTATGCACGCCTAAAAAAAATGACACCATGGGATCACAGGCTAGATGGCATCCACAGTGGCCTATATCTGCCTCATTACAGGGAATCTTCCGTCATAGGTTCTGTCTGAATCACGTATTTCAGAGATTTACACGGAAACTCTGGTGTAAGTGCTCAGCGCAGAGCGCAGGATAAATGTGAGCAGAGCCTTACTGCGATCTTTGGGAGACATAATAAACAAATCAGTAGCTGGTGAAGAATTGGTTTTATTTACCTCGTGCGGTATAAGTGATGAGATTACTTTATTCTCTGGGTCGGTGCGATTACAGAGATACCAGATTTATATCATGTTTTTATGACTGACAGCTGTTACACACTAAGAGACTCTTTTTTTGCAAAATCTAGTTTCTGCATCGCCATATTTTGAGAGCTAGAATGTTTCCATATGTCGGCCGACAGAGTCATGTGACGGCTTGTTTTTTGCGGGACGAGTTGACATTTTTATTGGTACCATTTTTGGGTACATGACATTTTTTGATCGCTTTCTATTCCGTTTTTTGGGAGGTAAAATTAACAAAAACTAACAATTCAGGAAGTGTTTTTTGAGTTTTTTTTTATGCCGTTCTGCGTGTGGTAAAAGTGATAAGGCAGCATTATTCGTCGGGTCAGTACGTTTACAGCGAGACTACACTTACTGTATATTTTTTTATGTTTTGGCGCTTTTACACAATAAAACAATTTTATAGAAAAAATATTTTTTTTGCATCGCTTTATTCTGAGAGCTATAACTTTTGTTTTTCGGCTGATGGAGCTGTATGGTGGCTTTTTTTTTGCGGAACAAGATAACGTTTTCAGCGGTACCATTTTTATTTCCATTTTGCTTTTTGATCGCATTTTTTTCCACTTTTTGTTTGACGATATGAAAAAGCATAGTTTTTTGCTCCGTTTTTTATTTATTTTCATTACGGTGTGCACAGAAGGAGTTAATTAGTGTGACAGTTTTATAGCTCGGGTTGTTTCGGACGCGGCGATACCAAATATGTGTACTCTTTTTTTTGTTTTTGCATAAATATACGGATTTATTGGTTTAATATTTTATTTATTTTTATTTATTTTGTGATTTTTTTTTTTAACAGTTTGAAAACATTTTTTAGACTTTTTTTTTACATTTTTACTTAGTCCCTGTATGGGACATTAATTTTTATTTTTCTAATCACTGTTCTCATGCAATGTAATAGACATGTATTACATTGCATGAGAACTTTGCTGACAGTTTCACACTGTCTGTCTCCTGCTGGACTCAGCTGCAGGCTGAGCTCAGCAGGACACCATATATGGCAGATCTGGAGGTAGTCATGTGACCTCCAGCTGCCATAACAACGGCAGGTCCTGGAAGGCATCAGGGGGCCGTCGGAGAGGTAAGTGGACGACCCCCTCTCCTCTCACTATCTTCTATATGCCGCGATCACTATAGATCGTGGCATATAGAAGATAGCGAAGGGTTAACATCATTAGGACCTGATCCAATCAGGTCCCGATGATGTCCCCTGCCAGAGCTGTCGCTCTGAACCGCAACCGCAGCACTTGCAGGACCCTGGGGGTCCTGAGGGCTGCGGGACCACCGACCGTTCATAAACGTCGGCGCTGCACAGAGCCCAGGCAGCGCCGACATTTATGTACAGTGGGCGGTCGGGAAGCGGTTAAGTGAAAAGATGTTCATTCCACTTCCGGATTATGGCCCCAACAGGGCTCACTGGAACCTTCAGTAGTTTAGAAATTCATCTGTAACCAATGGCATCAGTATGTTTTGCAACAGTAAGGTTCTAAAGGTCTAGAGACAGCTCACTGGCTTTACCCATCATGAGATGTTTCTTCTGTGGCACCTTGGCAATGAAACACCTTTTTATAGGCCATCATTAGAACCATATAGGTTCAAAGACCATATTATTTTTCACTAAGTGGCATGATTGCTTTGTAATTACTGATAGATTTCTGCTAGTGTCATGACTTTCCATGGCTGTTTTTATCTCGCATTCTTCATCTCTTTGCCTGTGTGGATTGGATGGGTTATTAATGAAATCTGGTGGGAATGTCATGTCAATAGCACCTTTAGGAATAAATTTAATTAGAATAATGGTGATGTGTACAATACTTATTTCACCCGCTGTATATACCGCATTGTAGAATTTTGTAACACAGGGCTGAAAGATGCTGGCCGTACTTTATATCGGAAAAACCTGGTAACAGGTTCCCTTTTAAAAAGTTATAGGTATGCAAGTGCGGAAGAAAGTCAGGCTTATTAGCACCTTGATTTTTTTTTCCAATTCAGAACAATATACAGTGCATATTATGGGGGTATGAATTTTAATGGCCACATGTTAAATTTACCAGTTGTGTGTAAATTTGGTGGACTTGCTTGATTTTGGAGCATTTTACTAAGCCTCAAATGCCACAAAATAAACAAAAATGTAACATACCTGGTGGCGGGCTTGCATGGTGCACCATCTCTCACTATGCAAGATCGCAAACTTGATCTTCAGTCCAGTCTGCTAGCCTGGCTTCTATTCATGCTGTCTGTTTGTCTCTGTTCTGGCTGCTTATGGCGGCGGCCCAGTTACTTCTTGTTTTTTGTAGCTGCTGTGGGCGTCCTCAGCCTATTGCTGTCTGTTACTGGATATTTAAACCAGCTCCACCTTGAAGCTGGTGCCTGAGCAACTCTTACCCTCAGAGGGCTTCTTGCCTCTGATGTGCCAGGTCCTGTTTTGTCTTTACTGCCTGTTTGCCTTCCTGGAGGCTGTATTCCAGGCCTGTCTGAACACGCTCCTAGCTTGTTTGTCCCGCCTTCTGGGGGCCGCATACCCAGACCTGTTATCTGTGTCTTCTAGCTTGTTTGTCTGCCATTCTGGGGGCCCCATACCCAGACTCGCTCCTGTATCTCGCTGCAGTGTCAGTTCCTGTCTGAACTCTCAGTTCCTGTCTGAACACTCTCCTAGCCTGTTACCTGTTTTTCTCTATGTCCGTACCTTCCCTTTTTCTGCAGAGTCTGAACCTGCACCTAACTCCTACTCGTTGTCACTGTACTTCCGTTTGTGAGTTTAGAGTTCACTCGCTACTTCATTGCAAGTATCTTGTGTGTATCTGGTTCTGCCTTTCCCTTCCAGTCTGTTCCGTGTGAACAGAGCCCTGTCCCCTCTGCTCTGCCTTGCTCACCGCTCCGGCGGTTCCTGCCTGCTCTGCCTTGCTCACCGCTCCGGCGGTTCCTGCCTGCTCTGCCTTGCTCACCGCTCCGGCGGTTCCTGCCTTGCTCACCGCTCCGGCGGTTCCTGCCTACTCTGCCTTGCTCACCGCTCCAGCGGTTCCTGCCTGCTCTGCTTGTCTACCGCATCTGTGGTTCTGTTCCTGAATCCCAGTCTGTACTGGACCCTATCCAGCCTGTGCTCCAACCTGCTAGTACCTCCCCGTCTGCACGCCAGCCATACTTGTCAGTACCCTCCTGTCTGCATACCAGTCGTGCCTGCCAGTATCCTCCTGTCTGCACTCCAGCCGTACTTCCCAGTACCCACCTATCTGCATACCAGCCATATTTGCCAATATCCACCTGCCTGTATGCCAGTCTACCTGCCTGTTCCTGCATTCCCCGGTGTGGGTCAACAACTGTGACCGGGGTCTGACCTGGAGTCGCACCTGGTCCCTCTGCTCGGTTCCTCCTTGGTTCACGGAGTCGTTAGCTGCCGTGCGACCTTGGTCGGATCGGGTAGATACTTAGTTACGCCCCTCCAGGCACTCCTCGGTTCATGATACAGTGGGATCACTAACCACGCACATGCCAGTCAGTCCGGGCGCGAGCGTAACAAAAAATGTCATTTTGACACCATTTTGCCTGTGTACTCCCTGCTGGAAGTGGTGTAACTGTCCGACACTTGTTCATAAATTTGGAGATCTCATACACATCTTTAAGGCTAGTCTGGTGTGCTTCTCTGCATTGTTGGCAGGTGCAAGAGCCACCTTATATTGCATACTGTGTTTTTTTCCATACAGATTATGGATATTACACCGTACTAAATACATACTTGTGCATTTACCCAAAAACAAAATTCAGTCTCAAATGGAGTCCTGGCATTTAAGAAGCAAGAAATCAAGCGAAAGATTTCTCCAAAGTGTAGAAGCTTCATATGTATCTCATGGAGCTCCACTGTAATCCTTTTTTATGAAGTATAAATGCAGAAATGTGTGTGAGCTGAGCATTAAAACTGCATGGATCATGGAAACTTGATTTACTTTGTCTAGGTAAACTAACTCTGTAGTCTAGAGTGGCACAAAGGCATCTATTGTTACATAACATAGCCTGAATATTTGAACTAGTTGGCGTCATAAATAGCAACTTTTGTTTTTTTGTGATACATGGTTACTGTGTTCTATTTTTCTGTTTCTAAAAGCATTTATGAAGAGTAATTTAAGTTCGACTTTTACTGTAATCGTCAGTCAGCTCCCTTTTTCCAGGCTCAACGGCAAAGATTGTCTTTCAGCGAAGCACTTATTGCCTGACCAAATGACTGCACCTTGTAAATACATTTTTTACTCTCTTTTTCTTTACTATTTTCTCTTTATTACAGTTTTATGTTTAACAAGGCAAAACGGACATACATTACATCAAGTGTAACTCATAATAAAGGATGTTAGGCTTAGCAAATACAAAAGGAAAATAGGGAAAAATATAGAAAAAAAAGTACTGTTTGTAAAGCAAAACCAAGTTTTATACATTCAACATACAACAGAAAATAGTGACGACCAATTAGATTCAAACCCGTTCTGTTTTTCCTACATGCTTCCTTGTGGTCTTCCGCGGCTGGAGATTCAAAACTGCTTCTGCTAGATTGGGGATGTCAAATTCAAATACACAGAGGGCCAAAATTAAAAATTTGGACAAAGTCGCGGGCCATCCTTTAATATTTATTAAAAAATGTCTACAATTCAGGAAGTTTTTCCTTATCAAATATAATGATGAACCTTTTCATATGGAAACAAACATAAAAGGGATTGTCCCACGAACAAAGTACATTTTAATTAATAGATCTTAGAATAAAATAAACACATAATCACAATTGGGGCATACTGGAATAATATATGTTATGTAACAGCAGTAAAAAGCATATGGCCTAATTTAAATATGTAATAACAAAGGATAAAAAACATTGAATTAATAAATAATACAGATGAAATATGATGCCAACAAAAGTGTCCCCCAAACACAGTATGATACCCCCACGGTGAATTGCTCCACAATACCCTCCACATGCACGGTATGATGACCCTACTGTACTACCCAACACAGTATAATACCCCAACTGTGATCCCCACAAGGCCCTCCACACAGTATAATGTGCACCACATAGTGCACCATATAGTATAATGGGCCCCACATAATCCCCCATACAGTATAATGAGCCTCACATTTTAAAAAAATATATATAAATACCTCTTCTCATTCACCCGCTGCTCCGGTCTTGGCAGAGAGCGCTCTGAAGCTCTTCACTGCTCGGCACAGCTTGCGGGAAATAATGACGTAATTGCGCCCGCTGTGCTAAGATGTCAGACGTGGAGGGAGCATCAGCTGACACTTCTCCATCATTGTTTTCAATTGTATCTGCATCCAGGATGTCAATACAGTTGAAAGTGTAATGCCAGGCGGGGGAGGGGGGTGGGGATGCAGTGCCAGCGTCACTGGCCAAATACACACGTGGTCAAAATTGTTGGTACCCCTCATTTAATGAAAGAAAAACCCACAATGGTCACAGAAATGACTTGAATCTGACAAAAGTAATAATAAATTAAAAATCTATGAAAATGAACAAATGAAAGTCACTCAATACTTTTCAACCCTGCTTCCACAGAATTTAAAAAAAAATTAAACTCATGCAATAGGCCTGGACAGAAATGATGGTACCCATGAAAATAATGTGACAAAAGGGACATGTTAAATCAAGTTGTGTCCACTAATTAGCATCACAGGTGTCTACAATCTTGTAATCAGTCAGTGGGCCTGTATATAGGGCTACAGATACTCACTGTGCTGTTTCGTGACATGGTGTGTACCACACTCAACATGGACCAGAGAAAGCGAAGGAAAGAGTTGTTTCAGGAGATTAGAAAGAAAATTATAGACAAGCATGTTAAAGGTAAAGGTTATAAGACCATCTCCAAGCAGCTTGATGTTCCTGTGACTACAGTTGCACATATTATTCAGAAATTTAAGATCCATGGGACTGTAGCCAACCTCTCTGGACGTGGATGCAGGAGGAAAATTGATGACAAATCAAAGAGACGGATAATACGAATGGTAACAAAAGAGCCCAGGATAACTTCTAAAGAGATTAAAGGTGAACTTCAAGCTCAAGGAACATCAGTTTCAGATCGCACCATCCATCGTTGTTTGATTCAAAGTGGACTTCATGGGAGACGACCAAGGAGAACACCACTGTTGAAAAAAACCCATAAAAAAGCTAGACTGGAATTTGCCAAACTACATGTTGACAAGCCGCAAAGCTTTTGGGAGAATGTCCAATGGACAGATGAGACAAAAATCTACGTTTTTGGCAAGGTACATCAGCTCTATGTTCACAGACGGAAAAATGAAGCATATCAAGAAAAGAATAGTGACGAGTGAGCATGCTCGCTACTGCTCGGTGCTCACCCGAGCATCTCACTGCTTGAGATGCTCGGCGCTCGCCGAGTATTTCCGGGTTGCTCGGGTGGGAACTCGGGTCCCCACCCTGCATGTTTGGCGCTCTTTAGAGAGCCAATGAACATGCAGGGATTGCCTGCCATGCACTGTAATGCCGTAGCCATGTTGGTTGTGGGCATTACAGTGATTGGCTGGCCGCACAGCGTCATCAGGTCTATATCAGACCTGGCGCCGCCATGCTCGTCACAGTCACTCCGGATCAGACAGTGTAGGGAGAGTTGCTGCTGTGTCAGGGAGAGATTTGATTGTGTATTAGGTAGTGTAGGGAGAAAAACTGTATATTACACATATCCATCTTAACAAACAGTCCTTCTGAGGACTAATCCATCTGCAGAGATATCAGGCAGGCAGGGTGTATAGGCAGGCAGTCTATATAGCAGACTGCAATGCATATAGCACAAGAGACTCCATTCCAATTCTGCCTTCTGCTGCTGTTAGATATTTCTATACAAAGGCCCAGGTCTCAGGGGCCAGGAATACTTTTCTTTGGATCTTAATCCTCATTATTTGCTTAAAAAGCAATCCAGAGAACACCATTTTTTCTGCGCCATTTGCTTGTTGGCACTGCAGAATACAGCCAGGTCCTTTCCATATTAGAGCGCTAGAAATCCAGCTATTTAAAACCGTGTTTTCTCCGTCAAACGGATCACATATACTTTGTCAGAAAATACTGCCATTTCTGTCCTCCATTAAAAATTTCCTTTAGTGTGTCATTGAAGCAATTCACACCAGTTTGCTGTTCAAACTAGTTATCTACGGACCAGGTATTCAAAACTCTGTTTTCTCTATCACACGGATCACATATAAGTTCGCTCCAAACTCAGTCATTTGTAGTGAGGGAACTGGACGTGATGGTAATGGTTCATGCAGAGGCCGAGGACAAGGCCGTGGGCAAGCCAAAATTGTGCCACAACAAACACCCACATCTTCTCGCCTGACCTTCCTGTCCCAATTTCTAGGGGACCGCAGCACACCACTATTGAACCCAGACCAGTGTCAAAAGGTTGTTGTTTGGATAGCGGATAATGCTTCCAGTCACTTAGCAGCCACCACCACCACCCTGTCTTCCACACGGTCAAGTCTCAGTAGCCGTGAGTCTGGACCGCATATTCCTCACCCTGATCCTCCTTCCTCCCACCTTGCCGAGTAACCAGAGACAACTAATACCACACTTGGACACTCTGAAGAGCTGTTCGCTTTTCCATTTATAGATTCGGGCCTCTCGCACGGTCCACTTGAAGCGGGGCAAGAGGAGATCGCTTGTAGCGATGCCCAGATTTTTGAGCATCCACGGTCACACGAAGGCGACGGTGGGAAAGTGTCACAAGAGGTGGACGATGATGATACACAATTGCCAGAAAGTCAGGAGGAGGACCAGGGTGCGGAAGTGGAAGACGAGGTGGTGGATGATATAGTAACTGACCCAACCTGGAGGAGGACATGCAGAGCGAGGACAGCAGCACACAGGAGGAGGGAGGCAGAGCACCCCAACAGGCAGGAAAAAGCAGTGTGGTGGCCGCAGACAGAAGGCAGGCAACCATTCCCTGTAACACCAACACGAAGGAAGTTGCCAGTACAACTATTAGGTCTTCCCGAATCTGGTTGTTTTTTTAAAGACTCTGCCGATAACCCCAAAAAGGCCATTTGCACCACCTGCCAGGCCAGCATCAGCAGGGGTGGCAAAACGACCAGCCTGACCACCACCAGCATGATCAGGCACATGGCAGAAAAGCACCCGACTTTGTGGGCCGAACTCCAGTGTCCAGATAGTGTCTGCGGGTGGCACCATTGCTTCTTCCACTGTTGTGCATGCAAGCCATTCCCCTGTCCATGGTGCTTGCGAAGACGCCTCCTGCCCTGCACCTGTCATTGCACACTCTCAAGTAGCAGAATCAGGAAGCACGTCCATGTCCTTGTCCCAGCGCAGCGTTCAGTTGTCCATACCCCAGTCCTTGGAACGCAAGCACAAATATGCAGCCAACGCCCCACAGGCCACACTACTAAATTCTCATATTTCACGACTGCTTGCGCTCGAAATGTTGCCTTTTGGGCTCGTGGAGACGGAAGCATTCCGCAACCTGATGGCGGCGGCCGTCTCTCGGTACTCGGTCCCCAGCCGCCACTATTTCTCTGTGTCCCGTCCCCGCATTACACAAGCACGTGTCACAAAACATTAGCCGTGCTCTCAACAACGCAGTTACCTGTAAAGTCCACCTAACCATGGACACGAGGACAAGTGCTTGTGGGCAGGGACGGTACATCTCGCTGACGGCACACTGGGTTAACATAGTGGAAGCCGGGACCCAGTCGGACCTTTGGACGGAACACGTCCTCCCTATGCCAAGGATTGCGGGCCCTAGGTCAATCAGGGTTGCCCCCACGGTCTACAGCTCCTGCACCTCCTCCTCTTCAGCCTCCATCTCCGAGATGACCACATCAGTCACAAGCTGGAAGCACCTCAGCACTGCCTCGGCCAAGCGGCAACAGGCTGTGCTGAAGCTAATATGCTTAGGTGAAAAACCGCACAATGCTGAAGAGTTGTGGACAGCTGTGAAAGAGCAGGCAGATCTGTGGCTCACACCACTGAACCTACAGCCAGGCATGGTCGTGTGTGACAATGGCCAGAACCTGGTGGCGGCTCTGAGACGAGGCGAGCTCACACACGTACCATGCCTGGCCCATGTGCTTAACCTTGTGGTTCAGCAGTTTCTCAAATCCTACCCGGAGCTGCCGGTTCTGCTTGTTAAAGTACGCCGCCTGTGTGCCCATTTTAGAAAGTCAGCTACAGCTTCCTCCGCAATTGCAGTGTTTCAGCAGCGTTTGCAGCTTCCGGCTCACAGACTGGTGTGTGATGTCCCCACGCGTTGGAACTCTGCACTGCAGATGTTGGAAGGATTTGTGAGCAGAAGAGGGCAGTTGTTGAGTACCAGCATCAACAAGGCCGTCTGTATTCAGTTTAGACCCCACACATAAGACCTCAGGAGTGGACATGGATGTGAGACATATGTACCATCCTCCAAAACTTTGAGGACTCCACCAAGATGGTAAGCGGCGATGACGTCATAATTAGCGTCACCATCCCGCTTCTCCGTCTTCTAAAATGCTCTCTGCTCACAATCAAAGAGGATGCATTGCAGGCGGAGCACGATGAGATGGAGCAAGGAACCATACAGGATGATTACACACTACCAAGCCTCATCTCATCCCAATGTGGATTGGGTGACAATGAGGAAGAGGAGGAAGGACAGGAGCTAGTTTCATGCACTATAGACAGTACTACCTGCACAGCTGTCATACCGTCTGTTCAGCGTGGATGGCCAGAGGACAGAGAGGAGGAGGAGGAGAGCATGGTCAGTCATCCTCTTGGTGAGGACACGGAAGTCTTGCCTGTTAGTAGTCTGGCACGCATGACTGAGTTTATGTTACGCTGCCTTTCCCATGACCCTCGCGTTCTCAAAATTTTGGGTGACAGTCATTACTGGTTGGTGACACTTCTAGACCCACGCTACAAGGACAACTTTATATCTCTTATTCCTGAGGCGGACAGGTCTACAAAAATGGGGCAGTACCAGAAGGCCCTTGTTGCGCAACTATTAAAAAAATTCCCATCTGAAGACGCTGGCGGCAGAGGGCACACTTCGTTGGACAACCAAGGAGTACAGGCGAGACAGACACAACTTCAATCCAGCAGAGGCAGGGGAACACTGTCAAAGTTCTGGGAGAGTTTTCTCAGACCCTCCTATCGGACAGGCCCTGAGGCGCGGGGTGCGTCCTGTTGGGGGATCCGCTTTTGTCCAAACATTTGCCATGTAAACCCAGGATTGTTTATAGGAAGAATCGGAATTTACGGTCCTTCATATCGCCCAGTAACACGACATTGAAATCTGCAGCTTCAGTACGGAGATATGGGAGGCAAAGGCAAGAAGGAGTAGGTTGTTTAGCTTGCAGATCTCCTGGCTGTTTATGCTGTAGTACCATTAATCATGGGGCAGTATCCTTCTGCTCGCAAACCACTAGTGAACAATTCCCCATCACCTGTAAAGTAGACTGTCATTCTGACTATGTGGTCTACTTGTTGCAGTGTGGATGTGGTTTGCAATACGTGGGCCGAACTATACAAAGAATGCAGGCCCGCCTTAATAAACATCGCTCTAATATTAAGAATGGGTATGTGCAGCATAGTGTTTCCAAGCACTTTCTGACTGCCCACCAGAGAGATCCCATTAGCTTGAAACTCACGATTTTAGAACAAGTACCTGATAATGTAACAAATTGGCTTAATTATCTTATGAAGAAAGAGAAGTTTTGGATTTTTAAATTGGGTACATTATATCCGGAAGGTTTGAATTTAGCGATTTATAATGAGTGCAGATGAATTATTAATATTTATATATTTTTGGGGGGATAAAAACTGGTTGAGGGGCATACTCAGAATATGCCTCACCAATTTTTATGTAATATGCTTATTTACCCTCATGTATATATGCATTTTTATATGTATGTATTTTTAAAGCATTGCCGTTAATGTCTGCATCTTGCATCTTCATAGTAAGTTTATAATGTGTAGTTATTGACCTGTAATGCTTTTTATAGTCCCCTTTGTTATTAAATTGTAATTGTCTTTTTTAATGGTGATTAAGGGGTTAAGTACCAAATTCTCCCTTGGTACCTCCCATTGAGTTCCTTTGCTTTATGTATAAAAGTGCCTGTTTCTGCCATTTTCCCATAACTCCACCTGATGAAGGCAGCAGCCGCTGCAGAAACGCGTTGTGGGCATTAATACTTCAATAAAGAGGTTTGTTTTATCCTTTTCCAGCGCCTTATCCAGTTTCTAGCGCCCCACTGACCACTTCAATTTGCACACTGTTCACTTTTCCCTTGGGAGTTGTGGCTGGAGGCTGCAGAGAACTGGATACAATTTCAGCTGCAGGACCTGTAGGACCTGCGATGATGTCATCACCCATGTGACCCCACCCGGAATCACATGATTGGAAGCTCCATCTGCTAATCCAGAGGAGACACTGAAGGCATCATGGCAGCGCTATCCGCGCCAGTAGCTGTTTACCCTGGGTTGTGCGGTCTGCGCAACCCACTCAGGTGAGCAGACCACTATATCTGCACGTATATTCTATTTCCATACAGGTTCACACAAGCACTGCGCTTTTCCACCCCACCCCCTTTTTTTTTTTGTACCTTGTTACTGTGGCCCTGCTCTATGTGTCTTTAAATTCTTAGTGGGGTTTTTCCCAAATTTTGGCAGCCCTTGCAGTCACAGCATGGGCATTACCACTATAGGAGACCCGCTCCTTTATAATGGGAACATTTTTTTTTACTGAGACCCTCCTCTATATCTCTTCAAAGGGGTATTGGGTTGCGTCCAAATTTTTGGCAGCCCTTGCAGTCACTGTATATGCAATAACAGTATAGGAGACCCATTCATTAATAATGGGAACAACAAAGCGTAGCCGGCTGATGGCTCGATAACAATAGCTACGGCCGACTGCTGGCCTTTTAAGAATGGTAAGGGCCGTCTGATGTCCCTGTAAAAATAGGCTTTATGACTTTCAGAGTCCCACCATCATAAATTAAAAAGGATGTGTCTGATGATGTGTCACACACCACATGGCCAGATAAGGTTTTAAAATGTTAAAATGACATTTCCCGGTGAATGCATTTGTCTGAAAAAATAACGTAAAAAAACCAAAACAATAGGATCTTTCTTTAGTATAAAAAAGAGCGTCAACAATTTGACCTCAATGTAATCACATTGTTCAGCTCATGCACCTCCTCCTCCATCTCCAAATGATCACATCAATCACAAGCTGCCAGCACTGCAGCACTGCCTTGGCCAAGTGACAACAGGCTGTGCTGAAGATAACATGCTTAATGCTTAATTGACAAACCGCCCAGCGCTGCAGAGTTGTTGAAAGCTGTAACACAGCAGCCTGATCTGTGGCTCTCACCGCTGAACATACAGCCAAGCATGGTGACCTGGTGACGGAGAAATGACAGCCGTGGTAAATACGGTTTCCCTCTATGCCAGCCCTTTCACCGAGCTAAAGAATATGGCTGTGGTGAAATACAACTCCCACTGAGAAGCTATTTCAGATTGAAAAACATTGTGCCCACCAGAGGATTTGATTCTGAAGGCTAACCTTTCTCACCCGCTCAAGAGCCCCATAGCAGCTGCAAAGTTAGCACTATCATGAGCTCTCCTGAGGTAGAAGCCAAGGCACACCAGAGGATTCTCTGGTGGGACCGTCCAACCCTGCTGAGAAGCAGTCCTGGCTAAGAAAAGTGTGTGGGAAGGTTCCCGGACACTCTATGGCTGCTTTTTTACTGAGGTGGAAACACACGCACACACGGGGAGAACATACAAAGTCCTTGCAGATGTTGTCCTTGCTGGGATTTGAACCCAGGATCCCAGCGCTGCAAGGCTTCAGTGCTAACCACTGATCCAATGTGCTGCCGTTCACCCTCTAATATCTAACAGGCTGGAGAAACTTTCACCTACTGTCACTCTATCTTCAGCTCCTTTGTGAGAAAATGCATTTGGGCAGCCACTCAGTCTACCAAATTCCTGAGAAGGAAATTGGGGATGGCTTCGCTACTGGTACTGGGGGCAGTGCTAAGACCATGGCGTCGTACCATAGTTTGCTGGAAATATTCCAGGCAGGCAAGAGGCAAGCAAATTCCCACAGAAAAGTACCATCAGTAATGTTCAGGCCACATTTCAAGTGCAAGCAGCTTAAGAGGACTTCCTGGGAGAAATGACGTGCAGGGTAGATACGGTTTCCCTCTATGCCAGTCCTTTCACCGAGCTAAATACAACTCTCAGCCAAAAAAGTTGTGGACTGGCTCTGTACCGTCCCTGGCCACATTCACCTGTCCACGTGTTTGTGGTTAGGTGGTCCTTCCCAGTAAGTGCACTGGGGAGGGCACAGGTAATGTTGTGGGACCCGTGCTTATGGAAGGCGGAGGCGATACCGGGAAATATAGTGGCGGCTGGGGACTGAGTATGGACACCCGGCCGCCGCAGGCATGAGGTTGTGAAAAGCTTCCGCCTCCATGAGCTTAAAAGGCCATATTTCAAGTGCAAAGAGCTGCCTAGAAATCTGGCATTTTAGTGTTGCGGCCTTTGGGTGGGTGGGTGGCTGGCTGCATACTTGCACTTGCATTCCAAGTAACAGAAAACTAAGCAGATGGTGGCCTCTATCATCATCATGGCCTCACCTCGGCACTATGAACTCTCCTGAAGGAGAAGCCAGGGCCCGCCGGAGGAGTCTCTGATTCTCTGGTGGGCCTGTCCAACCCTGCTGAAAAGCAGCCCTGGCTAAGAAAAGTGTGGGGGAAGGTTCCCGGACACTCTACGGCTGCTTTTTTAATGTGGATCGGCCATGCTTATGCATGTTATTTCTCAAAACGCATTACAGATCAGGCCATTGTCCAACTCTGTATTCAAGAAATTAAATGTGCAAAGAAAGATGTGTGTGTGTCAAAACACCACAGACAAGTGCGAGTTGATGTTGGACAGGCTGCCATTGCTTCTGCAACAAGCTCAATTACAGGACTTCCTGGGAGAAATGACACGCAGGGTAGATACGGTTTCCCTCTGTGCCAGTCCTTTCACCGAGCTAAATACAACTCTTAGCAAAAAAAGTTGTGGACTGGCTACGTACCATCCCTGGCCACATTCACCTGTCCACGTGTTTGTGGTTAGGTGGTCCTTCCCAGTAAGTGCACTGGGGAGGGCACGGGTCATGTTGTGGGACCTGTGCTTGTCGAAGGCGGAGGCGATACCGGGAAATATAGTGGCGGCTGGGGACCGAGTATGGACACTCGGCCGCCACAGGCATGAGTTTGTGAAAAGCTTCCGCCTCCACGAGCCTAAAAGGCCACATTTCAAGTGCAAGCAGCTGTCAAAAATTTGGCAGTATAGTATTGCAGCCTGTGGGTTGGTGAGTGGCTGCCTGCATACTTGAGCTTGCATTCCAAGGAATGGGGTAGGGACAACTGAACGCTGCAGTGGGACAAGGACGTGGACTGTGATTGTTGCAAGTCTGCAACGACAGGTGCATGGCGGGAGGAATCTTCGCATGCGCCAAGGATCACTTATGATGGGCACACTTTTAGGCATTGACCTGGGAGTCAGAGATGCTTCCAGAGGTCTTCCCCATGCTGTTCCCATGTCTTTTCAGCACTGTATGCATGGGGGGAGCCGCCTGAAAAATGCTCGAGTTTCCCATAGACTTATATTGGGCTCGTTGCTCGGGTCAAGCACCGTATTCCAATTTGCTCGACCCGAGCAACGAGTACCCGAGCATTTTAGTGCTCGCTTATCACTAGAAAAGAACACTGTCCCTACTGTGAAACATGGAGAAGGCTCTGTTATGTTCTGGGGCTGCTTTGCTGCATCTGGCACAGGGTGTCTTGAATCTGTGCAGGGTACAATGAAATCTCAAGACTATCAGGGCATTCTAGAGAGAAATGTGCTGCCCAGTGTAGGAAAGCTTGGTCTCAGTAGCAGGTCATGGGTCTTGCATCAGGATAATGACCCAAAATAAACAGCTAAAAACACCCAAGAATGGCTAAGAGGAAAACATTGGACTATTCTGAAGTGGCCTTCTATGAGCCCTGACCTAAATCCTATTGAGCATCTTTGGAAAGGAGTGAAACATGCCATCTGGAAAAGACGACAACCTTCAAACATGAGACAACTAGAGCAGTTTGCTCATGAGGAGTGGGCCAAAATGCCTATCGAGAGGTGCAGAAGTCTCATTGACAGTTACATGAATCATTTGATTGCAGTGATTGCCTAAAACGGTTGTTCAACAAATTGTTAAGTTAAGAGTACCATCATTTCTGTCCAGGTGTATTTCATGAGTTTAATTTTTTTTTAAATTCTGTGGAAACCGGGTTGTAAAGCAATGTCTGACTTTTATTTGTTCATTTTCAAAGATTTTTAATTTATTATTACTTTTGTCAGATTCAAGTTTTTTCTGTGACCATTGTGGGTTTTTCTTTCATTAAACGAGGGGTACCAACAATTTTGACCACGTGTGTATAATCACCCTGCGGGACAGATTTGGCCCACGGACAAAAGTTTACGTGTGTCCTAGATTGTAGGTGCCTGAAGCCCACAATGTACATTATTTAGTTTGTTTGCACATGGACCTTAACAAGTTAATATTATGCCAACATTTCCTACTTTCTTAAATGCTCTTCTGACTATTTTAGCTTGTACATTGCTCGATCCCTAACCCCTTCCTCCCTTGAAGAGTATAGTTTATAAAATAAGGAGTCGTATTGGTACCTCAGTTGCTCAGCTAATAGGACATTGCACCCAATAACCATTCCAGCAAAATCTGCACTCCCTACCTCCTGAGCTCTGCAGTGCGCCCAGCAGTAGTTTCCACCCACATATTAGGTATTGCCACATTCGCGAGCAATTATGAAACAAGATGTGTGTTTTCTCCTTTTACGCTTGTGAAAATGAAAAGTTTGGTCCTATAGTAACATTAAAGTAGAAAAAATCATTGTTTTCACTGCCCAGTTCTTTGATGCACTGTAGGATCAAGATGCTCCTAACACCCCTAGATTAATTCCTTTAGGGGTGTAGTTTCCAAAATAGGGTCACTTGTGGCGGGTTTCCGAACATTGCCGTGTGCCTAAACAGTAATTTCTGATGGCATATGGGGTATGGGGTACTCAGGAGACACAGCTCTACAAATTGTGGACCCATTTTCTCCTGTTACTTTTATGAAAATGAAAAACTTGGGGTTAAAGCAATATTTTTGTGGAAAAAACAACTAATATTTAATTTTCACTGTCCTATGTTAAAATTCTGTGGGATCAAAATGCTTATGATACTCTTAGATTAATAACTTGAGGGGTGTAGTAAGTCACTGTATCATTCAATTGGAGTATAAGAAGCAACCAGTAAAACTTAACATAATTATATAAATATAGAAATTTCCCAATGGCAAATAAGATTTACTACTGTATTCAAATAAGGGAACAAAATTATCTCCCAAAATGATAATTTCTTTAAAGCTTAATAATTATTAAAGCTTTTTCTATTGCTTGGTAGCAACAAGAGGGGATAGAAAAATAAATGATAAAGATATCAGAGACATAAAAAACACTGGTTGACTCGATTATAGCTATCTGCCCTAAAGAGATATCCTACTCGTTTCTTCAAATCCATAGTGACTGCTTTGAATTAGGCAAGCAGTGTATTAAGTACACAACAAACCTGAACAATGCAGATAGAAGTGCATAAACTTCAAGAAGAACGAAAAACAAACCGCCTTACTCCAGCACAAAGGATCAAAATAAACAGTCCATATACTGGCACATGTGGGCTCACCCGTTCAGATAAATGTAAATGTCCAGCTCTCTCTCAAGTCCTATAAAAATAGGGGGGACCCCACATCATTTTTTTGTGGCCCCCCCCCCCCATTTTTATTAACCAGCAAAGCCAAAGCAGACAGCTGGGGGCTGATATTAATAAGCTGGGAAGGTCCATGGATATTGGTCCCTTCCCAGTATAAGAAGACCAGCTCAAAGCTGTCTTTTTTCCCTTGGCTGGTTATTAAAAATAGGGAGGGACCCCACATGATTTTTTTTTTAGTATTTATTTTACACTGTCCCTATGCTAATCAAAGCAGTGCCACCGGTGATCCGGCGTTTATACAGGCCGGGCCACATGTTACACCGGACAATCACAGCTCCATGTTGATTGGCTGTGCTGCAGCCTTTCAATAAACTTTATTCGGCACTGAAACCTAACAATAAAACGGACTTCCAGGAAAAAGTCAGTGTTCGGAGTTCGGTACCAGACACTAGGTGTCTGGTACGAACCCTTAGCTTTACAGTTTGGATTCGCTCATCCCTATTTGTTGCGTTTTTAAGATTAGTATTTGTTTGTTTCTTAAATGCAGCATGCAGTGGGTATGACGTTCTTTACTGCCATCTTTCCATATAAAAATTTTGAACAATGCTACATAAAAAAGCCACTAAAAAGCATGCAAAAACCAATAGCCGAGTGTTTGAGATAGGAGAAATAAAGTTTAAAGGGAGCCTAAGGGTACCAGTGTGAGATGTGTGTCAATCCATACAGTTGATCTAGTTGTTTATACCTATATTCATACCAGTGTAAGGCTATGTGCCCACGATGCAGAAATGCTCCGGATTTTTCCTGAGCGTTTCTGCATCTCCCTGGCAGAAAAAACGCATGCTCATTTTACAAGCGTTTTTAGCATGCGATTTCGCATGCTTTTGTCAAGCGCTTTTCCAAGCGATTTTAGCATCACTTGGAAAAGTGCTTGAAAGTTGGTCACACAACATAAATCCATGCAACCGGCATGGATTTATATTGTGTGACCAACATAATGTTAAAAAACAAAGAATTAGAACGTAAAAAATAACCTTATACTCACCTTCTGATGACCCCTGCTCTGCTCCCGGCGTCGCTGCTGGCTCCATGGTGGGTACCGGTAATGTATAAGGACCTTCCATGATGTCAACGGTCATGTGACAGGTCATGCGACTGCTGACGGCGGTTGCGTGACCTGTCACATGACCTCTGACGTCTTGGAAGGTCCTTTTACATTACCGGTACCTGCCACGGAGCCAGCAGCGACGCGGGGGGCAGAGCTGGGGCCATCAGAAGGTGAGTATAAGGTTATTTTTTATGTTCTAATTCTTTTTTTTACTTAGAGGTACTATGGTACCCGGGTCTGAAGGAGAGTCTCCTCTTCTCCAGATCCGGGTACCAGCCGCACATTAATCACATAAGATACGCATAACTACATGTAGTCATGCGGATCTTATGTGATCCAATGCAAGTCAATGGCGGCGATTTCGCAGCGAACTCGCACTAGAATTGGTCTTGCTGCAGTTGTACCTCAATTCGAATTCGCATTGGAAATTTCCACATGATGTGCACAGCGCATGCGGATTTGCATTGCAGTAAATGGCAGACCTATTACAAGCGATTTGAATGCGTTTTTGCTGTGAAAATACGCGGCAAAAACGCATTAAAATTGCTTCGTGTGCACATAGCCTAACACTGTACTTGTTGTAAATAGATTTTGCTTCTTTACAATGATGATATTATCTGGCCACAAGATGTCGTTGTTGCCTAAGTATTGTTGAAAGACTGTGTAATGCATATAAAGTGTCAAAGAAGGGGTTACTGTCTGACTCATGAGACACAGGAAGAGGACGTGTGGCCATCTTGTGTTCAGTCTAGTGATGGCCTAAACAGTGAAAGGACCCTATAGGAAGGGATCCAGCAGCATCTACATCTGGGAGCATCCCACAGACAACAGAGAAGCGGCAGATTTGAGCTGAACTTGCTTTTGACCAGAACCTATCCAGATTTGAGGAGATTTCTGTCAGGAGCGTTGTTAAAAGACGATAAAGGCCAGGACCCACAGTGAGTGGTGAAGGACGCCGCTGAGGACTCAAGCCACAAGGATCATTGGTACTGCTCACCGGTTGGAGGGGTCCCACAGTGAGTAACTGTGCACGCATCACATAACATTTTGGCGCCAAAATATCTAAGGCTGAGATATAGACTATAGTTAGATAGTTAGGCAAATTGACTGATGCAAGATATGTTTATTGCTATTTTCGGCATCCAGGACTTCTGGATCTGCTGCCATGTTTTCTGTTTGTTTAATAGCTAAAACTCCAAATCCACTTTCAGGTGCCGCCGCGGCACAAAAAGGACTCTGGACTAAAACTTGAACTTCATTCTGTTTCAGGAGAAAGTTTCTGTGGCGCATTATATGATTGGACAGTTATTTAACTGCGATAGACTTCACTCACTGCTAAACAGCCATCACAGTATTTTTTTGGGTATTTTCTATGCAATTGAGGACGGACTATTCCTCCAAGTTCACTGAAGACATTACGGGAAGAGAGAGGGAGATTTGGTTGGGAAAATATAGGAAAACATGGTTAAGTTTGTAAACTCCGATGCTGTACCGCAAGCTACTCTACGTTGCACTCATACAATTAACGTAATTCCCAGGGTGTAAGCCGGTAATAGCGGACCGGTTTAGAGAGGCACGCCAATAGGCAAATTTGTAGAGAAAAGAGCAAATACAGGTCTCTGGAGTGCCACGCTGTATAGCACAGAGGTTCCAGACATTTGGCAAATGTAAGTGGAAGGTTATGAAGGTTTTCTGGTTAAAATAGTTTTTCTTCGTCTGTAACTTCGCTGTGTCCTGAAGAACACCACTGGTACACGAATTACATGTGCACACAGAGTTTCTTTCAGGTGATCAAAAAAATGAGTTTTTCTAGTGGAAACCACTTCAGGAAATGCTTGCGATGGAGTCTCCGCAAGAACAATGGCAATACCTCCTGCGAAGCAGGAAAACAACCACTGGCATTTAGTTTAAAAAGCTTTACCTGGAAAATGTGGCATTTAAAAGATGACATGTGCACATAGCCTTACTGGTATTTTTGGATGAGATTTTTTGTTTCCTGAAGTGTTTTTTTGTAATGTTTAGGAAGTGTTTTTTTGCTGCCTTGGGGTTGAACAGTGCCTAGTTTTGAGTGTATAGGTAGATTATGAATGAGGTCCTTGTTTCTGTGTGATAGCAGTTCTAGTGTTTTCATTCTTTTAATTAGAGACTCCACTCAAGAACTTGTTCAGATGTCAGATTTTTTTCTACAAGTGCTATCTGCATTTTTCAAAGATATCAGGCAAATCTATGACAGTCTATGGGGGTGTTCACATGCCCGATTTTTTTTTTGTGTGTGTGTGTGGTCCACACAAAAGAGCGGAGACTTGACTGATATTGATCAAAATGTCAGATCAAACTCCCTAATGTAAGTCTATGAATCAGCGAAAAAATCGGAAAGCACTTGGATGCCATCTATGTTCTGTTTGTTTTTCACAGACTGACTGGTATCAGAAGCTTGAAAAACCTCCATCATTTTTTTTTCATCCAAGAAAAACTGATGAAACTGTCCCCAAACACTAAGAGTAAAAACTGATACACTGGCTAAACTTTGACACTCTGATGAAAAGCGCTGATGAAACTTACAGTACGTACCAGAAAAATCACATATTAGCATCCTGAATAGGACCTGTGCACAATATATACCCTATGGGAATAAACATGCAAGAAATTGGAGGAAACCACTATGGCTAAATAGAGCTGTAAGGGTGGCTATAAGTGACAAAAAGAACGCATTTAAAGAACTAAAGCAAGTAGCTAGTGATGAGGCATTAAATAAATACCAAAAATTCAATAAATTCTGTAAAAACCAAATCAAGGCAGCAAAGCTTGAGACAGAGAGACTCATTGCCAGAGAAAGTAAAAATAATCCCAAAATATTCTTTAACTACATAAATAGTAGAAAACTAAAAAATGATAGTGTTGAACTTGGAAATTATAGGCCAGTAAGCTTAACCTCTACTATGGGTAAAATCCTGGAGGGTTTCCTAAGATATTAGAGTATCTGAAGAAAAATAACCTCATGACCCAATATCAACATGGGTTTACGAGGGACCATTCCTGTCAAACTAATCTGATCAGCATTTGTGAAGAGGCAAGTTCTGGACTGGACCAAGGAAATGCAGTGGATGTTGTGTATATGGACTTTTCAAAAGCTTTTGATACGGTTCCACACAAAAAGTTGATACATAAAATGAGAACAATGAGGATAGGGGAAAATATATGTAAGTGGGTTAAGAACTGGCTCAGTGATAGGAAACAAAGGGTGGTTACTAATGGAACACACTCAGACTGGGTCACAGTTAACAGTGGGGTACCACAGGGGTCAGTATTGGACCCCCTTCTTTTTAACATATTTATTAATGACCTTGTAGGGGGCATACAGAGCAGTATTTCAATATTTGCAGATGACACTAAACTCTGCAGGGTAATCAATACAGAGGAGGACAAGTTTATATTACAGAAGGATCTATGTAAACTAGAAGCTTGGGCTGCTAAATGGCAAATGAGCTTTAATGGGGATAAATGTAAGGTAATGCACTTGGGCTGAGGAAATAAAATGTATAATTATATGCTTAATTCTAAAACACTGGGAAAAACTGTCACTGAAAAAGACCTGGGTGTATTGGTGGACGACAAGCTCACGTTTGGTGGCCAGTGTCAGGCAGCTGCTGCAAAGGCAAATAAAATAATGGGATGCATTAAAAGAGGCATAGATGCTCATGAGGAGAATATAATTTTACCTCTATACAAGTCACTAGTGCGACCACACTTAGAATACTGTGTACAGTTCTGGTCTCCGGTGTATAAGAAAAACATAGCTGAACTAGAGAGGGTGCTTAGACGAGCAACCACGGTTATTAGAGGACTGGGGGGTCTGCAATACCAAGACAGGTTATTACACTTGGGGTTATTTAGTTTGGAAAAACAAAGGCTTAGGGGTGATCTTATTACTATGTACAAATATATGAGGGGACAGTACAAAGACCTTTCTACTGATCTTTTTACTCTGAGGCCAGAGACGGGGACAAGGGGGCTTCTTCTACGTCTGGAGGAAAGAAGGTTTAATCAAAATCACAGACGGGGATTCTTTACTGTAAGAGCAGTGAGACTATGGAACTCTTTGCCGCATGATCTTGTAATGAGTGATTCACTACTAAAATTTAAGAAGGGCATGGATGCCTTTCTTGAAAAGTATAATATTACAGGTTATATATACTAGATTCCTTGATAGGGCATTGATCCAGGGAGTCGTATGGAGTCTGGAAGGAATTTTTTTTCCCCAATGTGGAGCTTATTGTTTGCCACATGTTTTTTTTTTGCCTTCCTCTGGATCAACATGTTAGGCTATGGGTTGAACTAGATGGACTTAGTTTTTAAGGTTAAAGGAAGACTATGTTACTGTGAGGTGTGAATGAGTCCTAAGACAGAAATTTGCACTTGTAGCAAATTTGCTGGAAAATACATTATATACTAATAATATGGTAGTGCGGGATGACAGTTATATATGCTTATATTATGTGTATATGCTTGATTATGAGATTATGTGCACATATATCTGTGTGTGTGTGTATGTATGTATGTGCGTGTGTATGTATGCTTACATACACACACACACACACATGGCTGACAATAGAGCGCCAGGGGATTTATCTGATGAGCAATGGTTCTTTTTTTTTTATATGGCATTTACCCACACCCACCACCCCCTTCAACCAATTTTTTTTTCTTGGAAAATCTGTGCTTTTGTTTGAAATATCAAATGCCTACTCATATACTCATTCTTTAATGTAGAAAGTCTTATGATATAGCATGTAGAAGATCAATGACTCGCAGAAGCTCATTCATCCTACTTAACTCACCAATGTAGCGTACGATGTGTACTTTTGAAAATCTCATTATTTCATTTATTGCAACCACGGTAGAGAGCAGAGGCTGTTGCTGTTCAGTCGTTTGTCTTTTAAAGTGCCACAATGCAAATACACCAGCCTCATCTGGTCTAAGAGCTCTAATTTATAATGTGTGCAGCTTTCATTGTGAAATCTTGTGACAGCTCCTAGGTTTTGCAATGCTGTATAGTTAGAAGACTGAAGCTGTCAGTATTGTCAGTATTTTTCTTTTTGGTTTGAGGTCTCCAGTTCCATAAAAAATGCTGCATAAAAACTCACACTATTTTTTTGTTTGATTTCATCCCCAGTTAGGAATTTGCTACTGGGCTTTTTGTACATCCACTGTAATATATTCCAGACATTTTACTTGGAGCATATCAAAGGCTGGCTATGCATTTCACTCTAAATTTATGAAATGGTAGATATAAGACAGCGGCTACGTTGAGCCCATCCCTTCTTCAATAATAAAAAAGGCCAGTAATAGAAACCTGTTTCTGCTAGTGTGATGATGCTATGTAATAATAAGTAGACTGATACACTTTGTTATCTACTACATATTTAAATATTATCATCATATTTATGTGGTTATTGATCTATTCACTCCCAAATCTAAAATTTACAATGATAACTGTGATCAAGCAGAATCTGTGCGTACATGGGAAATGTCGTTGACCAGGTGGGAGCTCCGAGCCGCCTTTTTTTTATCTGCATGTGCTGAAGTGTAATAAAGAATCTAAGAAGTTATAATGAGTGGCGCTATAAGATCTATTGGCAATGACTAAAATGTACTATATTCTGCAATAGTTATCATCCTTAGGATACTTACAGATGACATTAATGAGGCCCATGTTATGGCCAAAACACCTGGACTCCTGGAATGCACATCCACTAAACTGAACTGAGCTCATTGGATAACCTTGTGGAAATCTAAGAGCAGTTAAAGGGGTTATCCACTTAAGTGAAAACAAATCTCTGGAGTAATGCACATCATTACTTTAACCATTATTAATCCAAAAAATGCCACTCTTCGACACAATTTTCAATGGACATGGGGATATTCATTATGCATTATGTTTGGAGGAAAGGTGATTCCTAAATGCATCTAAATAGGAAAGGGCTCTTTACAGTTAGAGCAGTGAGACTGTGGAATGCCGACCACAAGAGGTAGTAATGGCAGATAGTATAGATACTAATAGGATTTAAAAAAAAAAGTCTGGATGCTCTTATCACAACAAATGTTGTTTTGGGTTATAAATAGTCTGGCGATGGAGAATGTATAGCTGGTGGAGAAAGGTTGAACTTGATGAACCTGAATCTTTTTTCAACATATATAATCATATATACCTCATATCTATCTATCTATCTATCTATCTATCTATCTATCTATCTATCTATCTATCTATCTATCTATCTATCTATCTATCTATCTATCTATCTATCTATCTATCCTGTCTCTTGTTACCATGTATTGGCCTCTTCTTTGTCAGCTCATTATACTCCATAAGCAGAGACAAAGCAGGGAAGCCACCACTGAAGGTGGACTTACACTCCAGCCATAGGAGAAAAAGCATGGGGAACTAGTAGGGTGCTTTCACGCTGTGTTTTGTCACACGTTCCTTGGGTCCATCGGGGCTTATGTCTGAACCCCCTGCAAAACGGGATTCTGAGTATAATGGTGCCGACAAAGTGAATGTGTGCTTTGTTGTGCATCATTTTCGGGCGTATAAGCCCACTGGAGGCGGACACTCAGACGTAGTAGACTGCACCTGGGTGTCTATCTTCAGTAGGCGTACACGCCTGAAAATGATGCAACAAAGCAAAGCATATGTTCACTCTGTCAGCACCATTATAGTTTATGACCCCGTTGTCGCATATGTCCAAATCCCCTTTTGTGGGGATGGGAGGGGGGGTTCTGACATAAGCCCATCAGGACCAATGAACGTGTGAAAAACGCAGTGTGAAAGCACCCTTACAGATGAAAATGTGAAGTGTTTGCAAAGACGCACACTATTTTTAATTTATATATATTGCAAATACACTTTCACTTTTCACTCATTAATACATTTTGAACAATACTTCTTGTGAGACTACCCCTTTAATAAAACCACGCAAGGTTTAGGGTTCCAGCCATATAGTAAACCCTAACAGGCAGTTGTACCACCATAGACCTAAATTGGTCTTAATGGGGTTGTTCCCATCATAAGAACCAGCCACATGGGCACGTCATCCGTGCAGCACAGTATTCGAAGGCCAGTAGGGAGCACCAGAGCGCTGGTGTTGGAGTGCAGGGATATTTACCTAATGAGTAATGGTACTTTTTTATTTTATGGCATTTCTCCACTCACCCCCTCCATCCTGTTTTTTTTCCCTTTCTCGTAAAATCCCTGTTTTTATTTGTAATCAAATTCATATTCATTCTTTAATGTAGCAAGTTTACTTTATTAGTATGTAGGAGATCAATGACTTGCAGATACTAAATCTTCATACTTTACTCACCAATGTAGCAAACGGTGTATACTTTGAAAATGCTATTATTTCATTTATTGCAACCAAAGTAAATGCAAATACGCCAGCCTCATCAGGTCTAAGAAATGTAATTTAATTTATAATGTGTGCAGTTTGCATTGTGAAATCGTGTGACAGATCCTATTTTACCTAGTCCCACTGATTTATATGGACCTTTTCAGTAAAAAATATAAGTAATGAGAGCGATATTTAACAACGGTGATAGAATTCTGCTAAAACATTTTTCCTTCCTTTCTTTTCTCCCCTCTATGTTCTCATAACAGATGTTCCATTTAAGACATGTGCACAGAATAAAACATATAGCATTTCAATCGGCAAAAAGACATTATGCGCAGGAGAAGCCAGTGCTCACACTCTTTACAAAGGTATGTACATGTGCGTTTAATCGGTCCATCATATTAACTGGTGATGTGATTAAACCTTTTGAGATATTTTTCTCATTAGAAATCTTTAAACTATCAAATAAGTCAGCAATGTAACAATAATGTAATTTTCTGAAAAAATAACCATTCCGTTGTAAACTTTTCCTACAAAGAAACAGCTAAAATTGCATATGTGTCTTTTCAGGGCTTAAGCTTTATGTGACTGCAGATTGCCAGATCCTGACAGTATGCCTGCTTGATTGGTCGTCATGTGATCGCTAATATCTGATTTGCATACGGGCTCTCACATGCCAACTAGCAACTTTTCCTGCTTCTCTCGGTGTTCTAAGATGAGACGTTAGTCGGCATGTGACCGCAAATATACAAATTGAAGTCAAGTCACAATTGCTCGAGCAGGCAACAGAACGAAATTCTGACAGTGTGCATATTGCGCACTGCCGAGACTTGGCCGTCCTCAGACACATAGAGTGACTGCAGATATTTAGCTGATCACTAGGAACCTATTATAGGGTGAAAGTCTGAAAATACAATATTACCATGACTTTCTGTAGCTAGGACTAATGAGATAATGTCAGCTTTATTACATTAAAAAAATTAAATGAAGGGAGACTTAAAAGTGACTTTTTTTTCCAGATTTTAGGAAACTGCTTTGCTGTATGGTAAACGGCACATCTCTTGAGAATCCGCGGTTACATTGACATTTTTGTCAGCTTTAGTTTGTGATTTGTTTTGAAATCTGAAAGAAATGTCAGAAATAAACTATAAATCTTTATATTTGTCATATTTCTTGGTTCTTGTCAACTTTTAAAAACATTTTATTTTGAAGGCTAGAAGCATTTCTTCTAATAGTAGCATTGGCAGTAATATTATGTATCTGGAGATTTGTCAGAGGCATCCAATGTACGTTCTAGTTACTTAGAACAAGAGAAATGCCCAAAAGATTTTACGAGGAATAGTAGTACTGTGACAAGAAAACTTTCGATGACAGCAGCTTTTCTGTTCTTAACCCCTTGTATCTTTGTTTGGCATCTGACTGGCTGTAGGATAGCCCTGGGCTAATTTACTTTTTTACACTAGACATGGTTACTTACAGGCATTCCTCACATGCATTAAAGCTGTCAAACAGTCGCAAATCATGAGCACGGAGTGACTCAAACATATCACCCGAGCACGCTGAAGATACTCAGAAAACACCTGAGCATGCTCGTAAATCTCGAGTAACGAGCATGCTCGCTCATCACTAGTGGCAATATCTTTAAATTAAATGTGTCATCAGAAAAATGACCTGTTTAAACCAGGTTTTTATGTTAAATATATTTGGGAAAAAATGTGATATTTTTTACTAGTTTTTTTTAAAAACAGAAATCTTGCCATTTTTACACTGGCAATTAGACTTTAGTTATAGACTCAAACATCCTGTGTTTTTTTTTTTTTTTTTTTTTTAAGGAATGCTATGGACATTAGCAGCAATAGACTGACCCTACTTAGTTGTGTTGAAATATGTTATGAGCATTGTTAAAGGGCTTGTCCACTACTCGGACAACCCTTTCTCATTCCATATATTTCCCCATTTTAAAATAATAATAATAATAATAATAATAATAAAATAATAATATTTATGCTCACCTCTGGTTCCAGCATCATTCCATCGGTGTCGGCACTGTCTCACAGTTCAATCAGCATCTGCTTCACTCTCCCCACTTTGGGACAAATCGCTTATATCTAGAGGAAGTGAACGCTACTATCTCTCTTCCTCTGGCATATGTGATACGTCCGATGGCAGGGAGAGTGAAGTGGCCGCTGATTGGCTGCAGTCTTTGCGTGACCTCACACTGTTACGCGATCACTGGGAAACACAATGCCGACACTACCGGAACGGTGCCGGCACCAGAGGTACCATAAGTGTTGCTATTTTATAAGAGGGAAACATATGGATTGAGAAGCGGTTGTCCGAGTAGTGGACATACTATACACTTGTACTGTTCAGGTCAATATGACCCAACCTATTAAAGTCTGTTCATTTTGTCATTTAGTTACTCTAAGTGTATTATTTGAATAACAGTTGCATTATTTAACTGTATGTGAACATGGTTGGTCAAGAACAAAAGAAAATTAAAACTTCAGTTTGCTTTATTTTCTTTAGAAAAAGGATGAACATGTTCATATATATTCAGCCATTCTTACATTCTGTACAGAAATAACTCATGTACTTTACATAAACATTTACTACAACTAGAACATGTAATATTTGTCTTGTTATCACACGAAGATGGACAAATGTTGCATCTTTTCCTTTTTAGGCTTTTCCAGTCCTGGGGGAGGCTGTGGGTTTGCGTATTTGAGCATGCTGCTGGATACAGTTTACTATGGCTGCTGCTCCTTCACTTCGGGGTTTTACTTTTCTTCCTAAAATAGATGGCATAACAAGTGACTTTCCTGATTCTGTTTATGCAGTTTATTGGTTTTCCAATCGGGGTTTATTTCACGTCAAAAAACAAATCCATTGTAGGCAAATACATCAAGAATGTTATAAAATAAAACCATTGGCCACCGATTTGCTTTGCGTTTGCTTGTGAATGTAGCTATTAGTTGATCTAGTGTATCAATTTACCCTTTGGTGGAATTATAATCTAATATCATCTGCGGCTTTTTGTCATCTCGAATACTTACTGCATTGCCGTGGTGCATCATGCTCATCAGAATGACCTGTTTGTTTGTTTTTTGGGTATGTAAGAAACCATTGTCATATCTCCAGTAAAGTTCAACATCTCTTTTTACCAAGGATACTTTGCAGCAGTTCAGGCTTGCTTTTTCTTACAGTGCCCAGCATTCTAAGTTTTCGTTTTAGCAACAGCTGCCCAAGTTGATGCGATGTAAAAAAGTTGTCACATGTCACATTTTGTCCACTTAGTCCATACGTCAAATCTGAAATGACTAGCATACCCTGATTCTTTTCAGGTTTTTCTCAAGGCTTTTTTCCTGTAAATACCTGAGCGTTTAGAGCCTATGAACTGCTACTTTCCCAATGTGTCCATATCTTGATGCCGTACTTTGCTGGCTTACTTGGTATATATTGTTGAACGGGTGTGGCGCCCTGCTACGCCTAGGTGCCACAGAACCCAGTAGGGTGCATGGATGGACTTCTCCACAAGAGACCCTCACACATTCACACACCTCCACCCTACCACCTCAGATCACCAGAGGGAGCCCGTGAGGGATATATATAGGGAGGGTGGAGCCAGGCAGCTCAGTGAGTTCAGTGAGAAGTTAGTGTGCTGGCACTTAGACCAGTGAAGACGCAGCACTCTGGTTGCTGTGCTTAGGCGAGCCAAGGCCTACAGCACGAGTTGAGTTCTGAGGGCCCCGAGTGTGGCCGACTGCAAAGAGGAGAGGAGAGAGGAGTTAAGGGGGCAGAGGAGCGTACCAGGCTCACCTCGAACTATACACCGGACACCGGGTCCGCGCCTACAGGGCCCCTTCATACCCAGTAGGGATCACCGGATACCTGGAGGACTACAAGTCCCAGGTCGACCAACGCTGACTACCGTACCAGGGCTGGGAGTCACGGAGGCCCCAGCGTCCAGGGAGAGTGATCTCCAAGAGAAAGCCCTACCACCAGGTCAGAAGGTGCATGAGAGAGAGACAGTAATTAAGCCAGGCCTAGCTTCAGGCAGGTCAGAAGCTTAGCAAGTGAAAGCAACGGATCAGGAGGCCCTATACCCGCTCACTGGGGAGAGTCCAGAAGTGCACCCTGCCTACCGAGTACCCTGGACCATACCTGCATCTACACCAGTAAAGGTACCGAAGCGAACCCCCGTGTGAGTGTCTGTCATTTTCTCCCTGAACCGTCCTGGCCGTCTCTCACCTGTTCCACCATCCATTTCCCCATGCTGCCCTGAGGCCCGCTCCATCTGTGGGGAGCCTTTCCATCATAAGCTGCCCTAACATCCGCCTCAGAGGACTGTCGCAGTGCTGGTAACCCTTACCAGGCACCACAGGTGGCGTCACGAACTATTCCAAAACACCCCATATAAATAATATTCCCCTTTTTGTTGACCGCCCTGGGCCACGGACCGGGCCAGCCACCGTGATATCCCCCACCAGCTTCCATAGGCCTGGCTGCCGAGTACCCCACGGCTCTGGGGGAGCGTCACGGGCACCTACCTCGGAATGCCACAAGTTGTTCATCCACAGTGACATTTTCACCAGTAGTGTATAATTTTGGAAGAATCTCTATCCATTTATTCCAAACTTCTCTAGTAGCGGCTAGTTATTAGAGAATTATCTGATGTTAGCAGAGGACAGTTTTTCTGCCTGAGCAGAAGGCTGAGAATTACAAATTACATGTTTTGTTTTCAGACTGAATTGCTTGCATCGGACTAGTTGTCTGGGTATTGTGCCTTATCAGATTCAACTTCAAAATCAGAATTCTCATAATCACTTTCCCTGCCACTTATGTTGTCCTCATCTTCGGACACTTTCTCCAGCTAGAGACAGTTAGGTCCATATATATTTGGACAGAGACAACATTTTTCTACTTTTGGTTCTAGACATTACCACAATGAATTTTAAACAAAACAAATCAGATGCAGTTGAAGTTCAGACTTTCAGCTTTCATTTGAGGGTATCCACATTAAAATTGGATGAAGGGTTTAGGAGTTTCAGCTCCTTAACATGTGCCACCCTGTTTTTAAAGGGACCAAAAGTAATTGGACAATTGACTCCAAGGCTATTTCATGGACAGGTGTGGACAATCCCTTCGTTATGTCATTCTCAATTAAGCAGATAAAAGGCCTGGAGTTGATTTGAGGTGTGGTGCTTGCATTTGGAAGGTTTTGCTGTGAAGTAAACATGCGGTCAAAGGAGCTCTCCATGCAGGTGAAACAAGCCATCCTTAAGCTGCAAAAACAGAAAAAAAAACATCCGAGAAATTGCTACAATATTAGAAGTGGCAAAATCTACAGTTTGGTACATCCTGAGAAAGAAAGAAAGCACTGGTGAACTCATCAATGCAAAAAGACCTGGGCGCCCACGGAAGACAACAGTGGTGGATGATTGCAGAATAATCTCCATGATGAAGAGAAACCCCTTCACAACAGCCAACCAAGTGAACAACACTCTCCAGGAGGTAGGCATATCAATATCCAAATCTACCATAAAGAGAAGACTGCATGAAAGTAAATACAGAGGGATCACTGCACGGTGCAAGCTA
The DNA here is from genome assembly GCF_046119375.1 of Phyllobates terribilis. Classification (NCBI taxonomy): domain Eukaryota; kingdom Metazoa; phylum Chordata; class Amphibia; order Anura; family Dendrobatidae; genus Phyllobates; species Phyllobates terribilis. Next base: position 391,883,817 of record NW_027362761.1, read on the forward strand.
CTCATAAGAATCAAGAATAAAAATGTTAGACTGGACTTTACTAAAAAAAAACATCTAAAAAAGCCAGCACAGTTCTGGAAGAACATTCTTTGGACAGATGAAACCAAGATCAACCTCTACCAGAATGATGGAAAGAGAAAAGTATGGCGAAGGCGTGGTACAGCTCATGATCCAAAGCATACCACATCATCTGTAAAACACGGCGGAGGCAGTGTGATTGCTTCGGCATGCTGCCGAAGTGGCTGCCAGTGGCACTGGGTCACTAGTGTTTATTGATGATGTGACACAGGACAGAAGCAGCCGAATGAATTCTGATGTATTCAGAGCCATACTGTGTGCTCAGATCCAGCCAAATGCAGCCAAACTGATTGGTCGTCGTTTCATACTACAGATGGACAATGACCCAAAACATAAAGCCAAAGCAACCCAGGAGTTTATTAAAGCAAAGAAGTGGAATATTCTTGAATGGCCATGTCAGTCACCTGATCTCAACCCAATTGAGCATGCATTTCACTTGTTAAAGACTAAACTTCAGACAGAAAGGCCCACAAACAAACAGCAACTGAAAACCACCGCAGTGAAGGCCTGGCAGAGCATCAAAAAGGAGGAAACACAGCGTCTGGTGATGTCCATGAGTTCAAGACTTCAGACAGTCATTGCCAACAAAGGGTTTTCAACCAAGTACTAGAAATGAACATTTTATTTACAATTATTTAATCTGTCCAATTACTTTTGGACCCTTTTAAAAACAGAGTGAAACATGTTAAGGAGCTGAAACTTCTAAACCCTTCATCCAATTTTAATGTGGGTACCCTCAAATGAGAGCTGAAAGTCTGAACTTCAACTGCATCTGAATTGTTTTGTTTAAAATTCATTGTGGTAATGTCTAGAACCAAAATTAGAAAAATGTTGTCTCTGTCCAAATATATATGGACCTAACTGTATGTTCTTCAGAATCTGAGGCACTGGAAAGCTTTTACAATTCAGCTTAACTCAATGGACGTATTCAAAACATTTTTATCCAATTTTCGAAATGATGGACACTGACGACTTTCACAGGGTAAAATCAGCATTGTGGAATAAAATAGCACTATATGAATAAACAGCAACAACAATAATAATAAAATGGCAGCAAACACTAACCAGTTTAGCAACAATAAGAGCTAATGCACTACAGAGAAACAGACCTGTACTCAAAGCCCATCCATCTGCAGTAACTTGCATAGGTATCGAGCGCACAGACCTGCAGAAATTGGAGAAATCGATAAACAGTGGTAGATGCAATAAATAATCCATAATGATATTATAAATCGTTTATGTGACTGAAAATATAGCAGGAGATCTGTATAAAACACTATTGGGTCATATTGACCCAAACAGTACATATGTAACAATCATTATTTCATACAAAAAAAAATCACCACTCATAATAACACCTTTCCATAAACAAATTCACCTAGCCAAATTACAAATTGCAGCTCCTCACAATAAATAATCTGTAGCTTCACAAACTTTTTTTCAGGTCAAATAGACCCGAACAATACAGCAGGGTTAAGGCAAAGGTCGTTCTACAAGCAGGGGGAAGACATGAGCTGAGGCATCACCTATTGTGAATTAAATTGTGGGTCCTGTGTTATCTCTGATGATAATGAGACTGCTGAAAACTCTTTTTTTAAAGAACATTCATTAAGAAAATATACATAATTTTTTTAACTCTGTTTTACTTAATGCGGTTGTTTGTTTAATGCAGTTATTTGTCCAAACTGGTTCTTTTAGTTCATAGTTCTAAAGAACATGAAGTGTGAGCTAGTATAAGGCCAAGTGGCCAGTGTGAAAATTATATTTCTGATTTTTTTTTTTAAAGATACATAGTGATAAAGAAAATGAAAATATATATCAAAAATTAAAAAATATAATTTTTTATAACATTTATATCTGCTCAAAAATGAAAGAGAAGACTTAAACAGCACAATGTAACTTCAAGTCAATCACACTTCTGTGAAATCAACCTGTCCAGTTATGAAGCAACACTGATTTTGAATCAATTTCTCTTGCTGTTGTGCAAATGGAACAGAAAACCAGTAGAAATGATAGGCAATTAGCAAGACACCCCCTATAAAGTAGTGGTTCTGCAGGTGGTGACCACAGACCATTTCTCTGTTCTCATCCTTTTTGGTTGTTCTTTTGGTCACTTTTGCATTTTGTCATTTCTCTCACCCCTAGAGGTAAAGCGGCATGAGGCGGTGTCTACAGTACAACCCACGGAAGTTGCTCCGGTAGTGCAGCTCATCCAGGATGGCGCATCAATGTGAACTGTGGCAAGAAGGGTAGCAGTGTCTGTCAGCACAGTGTCCAGAGCATGGAGCAGATACCAGGAGACGTGGAAGAGGCCGTAGGAGGGCAGCAATCCGGCAGCATTGCCGCTACCTCCTCCTTTGTGCGAGGAGGAGCAGTGCCAGAGCCCTGCAAAATGACCTCCAGCAGGCCACTAACATCCATGTGTCTGCTCAAACTGTCAGAAACAGACTCCATGAGGGTGGCATGAGGGCCCAAAATCCACAATTGGGTGTTGTGCTTACAGCCCAACACCGTGCAGGGCGATTGGCATTTGCCAGGGAACACCAAGATTGGCATATTCACCATTTGCGCCCTATGCTCTTCATGGATGAAAGCAGGTTTACACTGAGCACTTGTGACAGGCGTGACAGAGTCTGGAGACGCTGTGGAGAACGTTCTGCTGCCTGCAACATCTTCCAGCATGACCGATTCAGCAGTGGGTCCGTAGTGGTGTGGGGAGGCATTTCTTTGGAGGGCCGCACAGCCCTCTATGTACTAGCCAGAGGTACCCTGACTGCCATTGGGTACCGGGATGAGATCCTCAGACCTATTGTGAGACCATAGGAAGGTGCAGTGGGCCATGGGTTCCTTCTGATGCATGACAATGCTAGGTCTCATGTGGCTGAAGTGTGTCATCAGTTCCTGCACAATGAAGGCATTGATGCTTTGGACTAACCGACCCATTCTCCAAACCTGAATCCAATCCAGAACATCTGGGACATCATGCCATGTTGCACCACAGACTGTCCAGGAGTCTGCTTTAATCGAGGTCTGGGAGGAGATCCCTCAGGAGAACATCCGCTGCCTCATCAGGAGCATGCCCAGGCATTGTAGAGAGGTCATATAGGCATATGAAAGCCACACACATTACTGAGCATCATTTCCTTGTCTTGAGACATTTCCACTGAAGTTGAATCAGCCTGTAATTTGATTTTCCTCTTAGATTTTGAGTATCATTCCAAACCCAAACCTCCATGGGGTATTCATTTTGATTGACATTGAACATTTTTATGTTTTATTGTTCTCAATGCATTCCACTATATAATAAATAAAGATTTGCAACTGGAAAATTTCATTCAGTGATATCTAGGATGTGGTATTTAAGTCGTCCCTTTATCTTTTTCAGCAGTGTGTGTATGTTGTGGCAAGATGACTCGCTCGGCCACTTCCAGAGGTAGACTCAGGAACCCGGGTTTTCTCTGCAGGCTTTATTAAAACGTCATAAAGCCCTGCACTCCAGCAAAATAAACAGCCTTACTGGCAAAACGACAAAACAAAAAGAATAAACGATAGCAGAGTCCATATGAGTATGGGATTTGCGCCACACAGGTTGTAGTCTCAGCCTTGAGCTCTGTCCTGAGCTGAACCTTTCCCAGTCTGGAGACCTTGCCTCTCCAAACCACAACACAGGAAAAAAAAACAGGACTGAACTTTTAAACCTTGCTCATCCACACCCTGACGGGGGGGGGGGGTAGGGTGAATGATGTCCCTCCCGTCTCTGTCATTCACATAAAACTACACACTTTACAAGAGTTAACCCCAAGCATATAACATGCTGGCAGAAAGTTTATTGGTTTCAGTTCACACAGGCTACGTGACACATACCTCCCCTCATATATCATACCAGTGACTCTGTCACATATTCCCTCCCTCTGCCCAAAGCCAGGGTTTTGGGCACTTTGCGATACCAAGCAGGGAATCCTGGAGAAGGCATCCGCATTCCCGTGTAACTTCCCGAGCTATGCTCCACGTGAAAGTTAAAATTCTGAAGACCTAGGAACCATCTAGTTACCCTGGGATTTTTATCCCTCTTTTCCCTTAACCATCTCAAAGGGACATGATCTGACACCAACTTAAACTTCCGGTCTAGTAGGTAATATCTTAGAGTATCTACGGCCCACTTTATGGCTAAACACTCCTTTTCCACTGTTGCATAGTTCTTCTCGCAGGACGAAAGTTTCCGGCTCAGGTAGAGAATGGGATGTTCTTCCCCATTTATCTCTTGAGAGAGTACGGCTCCTAGACCAACATCTGAAGTGTCTGTCTGGACCACAAACAACTCTTTCTTGAAGTCTGGTGCGACCAGGACCGGCTGCTTACCCAATGCTAGCTTCAACTGTTGAAACGCAGTCTCTGTTTCCTCCGTCCACTTCACCATGGTTGATCTGGTGCCTTTTAGGAAAACTGTCAACGGTGCGGCCAACGTGGCAAAATTCGGGATAAACCGGTAATATCCCACCATTCCCAGGAATGCACTTACTTGCTTCTTGGAGAGCGGTTGCAGCCAGGTCTGGATTGCCTCCACTTTATTGACTTGCGGCTTTATTTCGGCTCTCCCGACAACATAGCCCAAGTACTTGGCCTCCTCTTTCCCAACGGCACATTTTCTCGGATTTATAGTAAATGCAGCCTTTTTCAGCGCATCCAGGATGGCCTGCAGTTTAGGTAGATGACTAGCAAAGTCTGGGCTAAAGACTACAATGTTGTCAAGGTAGGCTGCGGCATACTTATGTGGGGCTAGGATCCGATCCATAGCCCTCTGGAAGGTGGCTGGGGCCCCCTGTAGTCCGAACGGCATCCGAGTGTATTGAAAACACCCATCAGGTGTTGAGAAAGTCGTCTTCTCCTTGGCCGTCTGGGACATGGGGATCTGCCAGTAGCCCTTCATCAGGTCAAGAGTAGTGATGTACCTTGCCGGTCCAAGCCTCTCAATGAGTTCGTCGATGCATGGCATTGGGTACGTGTCACACTTGGACACCTCATTCAGCCTATGGTAGTCATTACAAAACCTCCACTCTCCGTTGGGTTTTGGCACGAGGACGATTGGGCTCAACCATGCACTCTTCGACTCTATCACCCCGAGGTCTAGCATCCTCGTCACCTCATCAGAGATCACCTCCTGGGGTGCTTCCGGAATCCGGTACGGCTTCAGATTCACTCTTACATGTGGCTCTGTCAGCACGTCATGCTCTACCATCTGAGTATACCCCTTCAACTCTGAGAACAACTCCCGATTTCGCTGTAGTAGTTCTCGACACTGTTTGCTTCTGGGCCGGCGATAGAGTCTACTGCTATAGTGACCTCTTCCACCTTGCCTTCGGGAGCGGCACCCAGGAAAGGAGTTTCCACCGATTCCCGGTCCCGCCACGGCTTGATCAAGTTCACATGGTATACTTGGTGCGGCTTTCTTCGGCCTGGCTGGTGGACTTTATAATTAACTTCGCTGACTTTCTCCACCACCTCGTATGGACCTTGCCATTTGGCCAGGAACTTGCTCTCGACTGTAGGGATTAGCACCAAAACACGGTCCCTGGGCTGGAACTGCCTCAGCCTCGCCGATCGGTTATAGACCCTTGCCTGGACTTCCTGCGCCTGGAGGAGATGCGCTTTCACAATCGGCATCACTTTCGCTATCTGAGTGACATGTTCAATGATGCTCTGGTGTGGCGTAGCCTCGGCTTCCAAGGTTTCCTTAGCGATATCCAGGAGCCCTTCCGGATGTCGTCTATACAGGAGCTCAAATGGAGAAAAAACGGTAGAGGCTTGTGGAACCTCCCTTACCGAGAAGAGCAGGAAGGGCAGTAGGTAGTCCTAGTCTCGTCCATCCTTCTCTACAACTTTCTTAAGTATTGCTTTCAGGGTCTTGTTAAAGTGCTCTACTAAGCCGTCTGTCTGTGGATGGTAAATGGAGGTTCGCAGTTGGGTAATCTGGAGGACCTTGCACAGCTCCTTCATTACCTTGCTCATGAAGGTCCCTTGGTCCTTTAGGATTTCCTTCGGCAAACCGGTCCTGGCAAATATATGGTCAAGTTCCCTGGCTATGCATTTACTTGACATATTTCTTAGCGGTACCACTTCTGGATACCGGGTCGCATAGTCCATGATCACCAGAATGTATTTGTGGCCTCGGGATGACTTGACTAAGGGCCCTTCTAGGTCCATAGCAATCCTCTCAAAGGAGATTTCTATCACCGGCTGGCAGTGGAACTAATGGACTACGGAAGTTGGAAGAGGGAGCGGTTATTTGGCCGGTGGGGCAGGACCTACAATAGTTCAGAATTTCTCGGGAACACCCTGGCCAATAAAATCTTCTTAGAATCCTCTCCTGAGTTTTCTCAACCCCTAGGTGTCCCCCCAGAACATGTGAATGGGCCATATCCAGTACCCTCCATCTGTATGGCCCTGGCACTAACAGCTGTTCCACTATCTCACCAACCCTTAGTTTAGCCATCTGATATATAGCAACTCCCCCTGAACTGCAAAGTGGGGGAACCTGGTATCGGGCCCCCAGCTCTTGGGCAACCCCATTACATACAGTAACCTGGTCATACGCCCCCTTTAAGGTCAGGTCTCGAACTTGAGCAGTCCCAAAGTTCTCTCCGGACACATCTAACTCAGGGAGGTCGGCCTCCTCGGTCACCGTCTCGCCCTCATCGCCGGCAAGGACGCACAGTGGGAACTCATTTACTTGAGACTTCGTCGGGGGTTCTTCTCCAGGGACTTGGCTTTTGTCCACGCTACTTAGTTCCTTTCCCCCACAAGTCCCAAAACAAAGAAAAATCACGGCCCAGTATGGCGGGATGTATCAAGTCCTTAACCATCCTGACCTCGTGGGACCGGGCACCACAGTGGAGGACTCGTTGGGCTCTCACCGCCATATTCACTCCCAGACGTCTCTGTCTTTAGCTTGGTGTATTCCTTGGCATCCTGCAGTGCCAAGTCGTAATATGCCTTTTGGGGTTTACCCGACAAATATGGCACCAGAACCTCTGCCCACTGTTCTGGTGGAAGTCTCTCCCCATCAGCCACCCTCTCAAAGACTGTCAGAAATGCTTCTACATCATCCACGGGGGTCATCTTCTGCATGGCCCGTCTTACCGCGTTCCTGACGTTGAGAGTCATCAGTCGGCCCTGGGGGTGGGGCGGTTGCTCTGCCCTGGATGGCGTCCGTCAGAAGCTGTATCTGCTGTTGCTACTTCTGCTGGTGCTGCTGCTGTGCCTTTTGCTGTAACTGGATCTGTTGCAGCAACAGTTTGGTCGTCTCGTGGTGCTGCTGGCTCTGCAAGTGCTGCTGATGCATATGTTGCTGGCTCTGCACCAGGTGCTTAATGAGCTCCTCCATGCTGCCGGACCTCTCTGGCTGGCTGGCTGGCGGCCTTCACCCAGGACATCCACCGGTCTCTGTGGCAGGTACACGTGTTCCTGGAATCTTGCCCGCATTCTCCACTAACTGTGGCAAGACGACTCGTTCGGCCGCTTCCGGAAGTAGACTCAGGAACGCGGGTTTTCTCTGCAGGCTTTATTAAATGGCATAAAGCCCTGCACTCCAGCAAAATAAACACGGCCTTACTGGCAAAATGACAAAACAAAAAGAATAAACAATAGCAGAGTCCATATGAGTATGGGATTCGCCCCACATAGGTTGTAATCTCAGCCTTCAGCCCTGTCCTGAGCTGAAGTTTTCCCAGTCTGGAGACCTTGCCTCTCCAAACCACAACACAGAAAAAAAACAGGACTGAACATTTAAACCTTGCTCAGCCACACCCTGACGGGAGGTAGGTTGCATGACGTCCCTCCCGTCTCTATGTCATTCACATAAAACCACACCCTTTACAAGAGTTAACACCCAGCATATAACATACTGGCAGAAAGTTTATTGGTTTCAGTTCACACAGGCTAGCAACCTGCCTGATACATACCTCCCCTCATATATCTTACAAGTGACTCTGTCAGTGTATATACAGTTATATGAAAAAGTTTGGGCACCCCTATTAATCTTAAGCTTAATGTTTTATAAAAATTGGTGTTTTTGCAACAGCTATTTCAGTTTGATATATGTAATAACTGTTGGACACAGTAATGTTTCTGCCTTGAAATGAGGTTTATTGTACTAACAGAAAATGTGCAATCTGCATTCAAACAAAATTTGACAGGTGCATAAGTATGGGCACCTCACCAGAAAAGTGACATTAATATTTAGTAGATCCTCCTTTTGCAAAAATAACAGCCTCTAGTCGCTTCCTGTAGCTTTTAATGATTTCCTGGATCCTGGATGAAGGTATTTTTGACCATTCCTCTTTACAAAACAATTCCAGTTCAGTTAAGTATGATGGTCGCCGAGCATGGACAGCCCTCTTCAAATGATCCCCCAGATGTTCAATGATATTCATGTCTGGGGACTGGGATGGCCATTCCAGAACATTGTAATTGCTCCTCTGCATGAATGCCTGAGTAGATTTGGAGCGGTGTTTTGGATCATTGTCTTGCTGAAAGATCCATCCCCTGCGTAACTTCAACTTTATCACTGATTCTTGAACATTATTGTCAAGAATCTGCTGATACTGAGTGGAATCCATGCGTCCCTCAACTTTAACAAGATTCCCGGTGCCGGCATTGGCCACACAGCCCCAAAGCATGATGGAACCTCCACAAAATTTTACTGTGGGTAGCAAGTGTTTTTCTTGGAATGCTGTGTTTTTTTGCCGCCATGCATAACGCCTTTTTGTATGACCAAACAACTCAATCTTGGTTTCATCAGTCCACAGGACCTTCTTCCAAAAAGAAATTGGCTTCTCCAAATGTGCTTTTGCATACCTCAGCCGACTCTGTTTGTGGCATGCTTGCAGAAACGGCTTCTTTCGCATCACTCTCCCATACAGCTTCTCCTTGTGCAAAGTGCGTTGTATAGTTGACCGATGCACAGTGACACCATCTGCAGCAAGTTGATGCTGCAGCTCTCTGGAGGTGGTCTGAGGATTGTCCTTGACTGATCTTACCATTCTTCTTCTCTGCCTTTCTGATGTTTTTCTTGGCTTGCCACTTCTGGCCTTAACAAGAACTGTCCCTGTGTTCTTCCATTTCCTTAC